>NC_062564.1:98202422-99452422 GCF_022837055.1 Prionailurus viverrinus
AAGTACTCAACAGGGAGTAGGGTTCAGGCACTGGCTGATGAAAACAGACACTTACTGTCCTGTAGGCTGGCCTGTGAGATCAGTAGCCAAGTGCTCAATGGCAGGTTGAGCCGAATTGGTGTGTGCTAGTGGAAAATTAGCTAAGATATTCATACTTTGAAGACAAGAATGAGAAACATCTATATTTAAAGATAAAGACAAAAAGTAAGAAAAAAAATAAAGAATGGATCATCCTTAATGAGTTAGTTTGGAGGTCTATTCCCCCCACCCCAAGTTGCTGTCTCTCTTTATAGAGCCGAGTTTGCTAGGCACTTTATGTGTTCTAACTTTTATATCAGGTATAAAGATACATGTTTTACAGATGAGGAAACTGAGTCACTGAGTGGTAGATAATTATGAAAATGGTTTTAAATTATGAATTTTTTCTCATTGCTAATACAGTAAATTCTGCTCTTCCAGAGGAATCAGTTTTAATAAATAAATTCATCTATTTAGTCTAATAATTATATAATACACTTATGTGTATATATAATAATTATGTACACATAAAATTTATTCATTTAATATATAATATACATATAGTACTTAATAGTAGATATTATGAAATTCCTCTCCAACATGGTCTTACAAATTTACATTTTTATAAGCTGTGCATGAGAGCTATTTTATGAAATTTTCTCCAAACACTTGGCAGGAGTTTTGTTATCCTCAATCTGATAGGTGGGGTATGGGAATTTTCCTTTAATATCTAAACATTTCTAATGCTAGAAAGGACTTTGAAAACCATCTATCCCAAGTCTTGAGTTTCAAGAGGAAGATGAGTCTTAGGGCACTTACAAATTTATCCAAAGCATTAGAACCCAGTATTTGAATCTGATCTAGACTTGTTTGCATTCTACTAATGCACTACGATAAGTGACCTTATCTATCTAAATTGCTTCATGCATGGTTTCTAAATTAAACTTTTTTCAAATAATTTAGAGATAGTTCTAATTTAAATTATTTTGGTGGGGGAGATATTCAGAAACATAGAAGTTGGTCCTCATAATTTTCGGTCAGCAAATTCTTTCAAGCTACTAAGCTTGCTCTATAACATTATTGTATGTCATTGTGCAATTAAATTATTTATTCATTGAATTGAAATTTTAGTCTTTACCGTGTACATTACATTCTCCAAGACTTTCGCTAGCTTTGCATTATTAACATGGATAAAATTAAGCATTAATTTAGAACATTCCATAAAATGAAGCATACACTATAACTCTGATGTTATCTTGGTAGTGGATAATGGCTCTGGAAGTAAAATTGAATTCAATAGATTACCTTCATCATCCAAATGTGCTTTTACTAAAACCATTAAGTGTGCATGAAAACAACCTTTAAATGTGAATTATTTGAATACTTTCTACACATTTTTAATTTCTATTTTTCTTACTACCCTCCAATCATGAAGTCTAAAAAAATAAAGAGCAATTAAATTTAGAGTACATACTTGATATTACCCTAAGGACCTAATTCTGAGGAAGATTAAACAAGAATAATAGAAGAGAGGCAGGGTAGTTTTGCATTTCCCATGAGCTGCTCTCTGATTTTCCTCAGGTCTTCATTAGATTTACCTTATCATCCTTGGCATCTGAGTTGGTACTTATTTCCAAATTTCATTAAGAAAGTTAATGTTGCTATTGTTTGTGGACTTTTAATCTGAACTTTCACTATATTTTTTAGTAATTGTCGACTCTAAATTTGGAATGTGTGGCAGGAAAGCGAAATTAAAGGCATCATTATAGATCTAGAGGTGCAGAGTGTTTAAGAAGATTTTAAAAATGAATTTTACACGAAACCATTTTTTAAATCTATAATTTTTTTTCTCTCTTTCTGTCTTTTACTTACTTATGTTTTGTACTGGCATTTATTTGTGTCCTTTAGTCACAGAAGGGATGATGTCAGATGACAATAGAGCGTTATGATGTCTATATGAATTACCATAATAGATTACAGACTTGAGGCAGTCCACCATGATCTCACCAAGGAAACTAGGTTAATATAGATTTATATACTGGAAGCATACATTCTGGAGCTGTGTTGGTGAGTCAGAGAGTTGATATCTTAATTTGAGTTCCCACCACCCTCCTGTCTCTAAAATGCTAATTCATCAACATCCTATAAACTATATTAGTTTCAGAAATTCACTGGCAATGAATTTTATTTTTAGGTAGGTGAATAGGGAAATTATTTTTAATGTATTAAAAAAATCTCTGTATTATTTTACATTTTTAACCTCAGAGATACCTTAAAGAGGTAAAGCTTTATTATTTTTATGGTTGCAGTTTTGAACCTGCGTGCATGTCTGGTTAACTGGATATCTCACTATACCAACAGTGATTTGCCTGGGGTCTCAATGGTACATTAGGGGGGTACTGGTTGAGTGGAAGAAAATTATATATTATTAGTGGACAAATGATGTGATAGTATGGAGAACTTCTTTCTCAACACTTACTTTTACTTTGGGCTGGCAAGCTTAAATGTTAAGAAAAAGTTGTCTATGTAGAAATTACACATCTAAGGTATTATGTTTGATAATTTTGGGTGATAGAGTAAAAGTGGTATTTCCAAAGTGGCAGGCAATCCAAAATAGCTTCAGTTAGAGGCAAAAAGGCAAAAAGAATTTATGTTGCCCACACTGAAATGAAAGTTGCTTTCACTTTATCTAAGCACTACTTAGTCTGGAGTGAATTAACTGCTCTATGCATAGCCAATAGAAACTCAATTATAGCATACTATTAGCTGACCATCTTCTAATCTTTACGTCTTTAGCCATCTATACTTAAAATACTTTCAAGTTGAATCATCGCGTCTGCAAACATTTTACTTTAAAACAGATAAGGTAGTCCAAGATCTATTTATTGTACAGTTAAAATGTATATGTTTGGAGTAAAATTATTTTTGATATTGATTAATAATAGTTTATTAATTTTGTAACTTATTACTAGCAGTTAAAACAATACTTTATCATCAGCCCTACATGATTATCTTACCTTATGAAATTCAAGATGTTTTCAGTTTTTATACATCAACACAGACAACAGCTAGATGATGGAAAACATGTTCTTTTTCCCCATGACTCCTTTTCATGTGAACCATGAATAGGAAATATTAAACAGAGAACTGAGGGTTTTAAGATTAGGCCACCCTAAAGATAAAGATAACACATCAACATGAATTTCCAAAAATAATTGAGCAAAGAACACATGAAAAATATAGACTTCTTTTCCCTTTCCAATGCTTTTGCTTATCAGCCCAAAATGTAGCATGTGATACCCCTTTTTTTCAGGTTGAAATTAAAGCACAGGGTTTGGATCTTTTGTTTCCGTTTTAAATTCTCCCTTTTCTCACTTGCATGTCATATATTTAAAAAAATTCATTTCTGAGAAATAGATAATTGAATTCTATTTTCTCATTTCTCTACCATAATTTATATGGTTTTACATGTATGACATTCAGCTTTGTTAAACCATGGAAAAGAGGGAAAAAAAGTCTGTAGGAAAAGGATCTTTGTGTTACTTGAACAGAAAAGGAAAAGAGGGCATACATAGTTCAGATTCTGAAATAAATATATACAGTCTTCTTATCCACTTATCTCAGAAGCTTAGTACCTTATTATTTTGCTGTCTCAGGTACCATAATTAACTAACCATGTTACTTTTTTTTTAATATTTTTTTTTTTTGTAATTGATAAGGTTTTGTAACACTGTCTGGGTCAATGTCACACTGACCTTTCTGATATGCAATGAATAAATGCTTGTTGGCCCATTTAGCTTAATGATGGTGCATCCTAGTCAGGTTTCAATGTACATTTCCTCTAGCTACTTTTATTTCTTTCTTTTTTTCTTTTTCTTTTTTTTTTTTTTTTTGAACTTTGATCTTGTCATGTTTTGGGTCTCTTATCAAATGCCAAGGGCTTTTGAATGAGAACTGGATGTCCAAGTAGGTTTGGCATTTGTTGCATACCAGCTATGATTTGGAGCCTGGGGTGCTTAATACAATATGACTTTGCCTCAGGTCTGGGGAGAAGCCATTTGCCAATACTTAGGCAGACAGTGGAAAATTAAGAGTAAAATATTATCTTCACTTTTCTTGTCTTCATTCTCACAATGAATATGGAAAATCTGGGGGAGGCTCAAAACATCAAGATGACAGCAAAAGAACGTTAAATCATTGTGAAAAATTAGTAAACAGAAAAACAGTATAATCTGGTCTATGAGCAAAATAAAGTATATGAGCAAAGAGAGAAAACCTCATAGATTAGTTTATTATTATTACTAAAAACCAAGAAGTTTTTAAAGGAAATTTGTTTCTCCACAGAAAGATATTATGTACAACAATAAGAATGGTCTGAGTTGAGATGAAAACATACATGGCTGACAAAGGAAAACAGTGATTTGAAAAATGAATGCACAGAATTAAAGCTCTACTAGAGTGGTCAAAAGCAGATTTGACACTACAGAAAACTGAATCACTTACGTAGGATAGATGTGGGGAAGTGCTTCAAGAATTCAATTTATATAAATCAAAGAAACAAAGAGAAAGCAGGTATTGAAGGCAAGCCACAGGTTTCCAACTGACAAATAGTAGTAACTTGCCCAAAATACAGTTCAAATGAATGAAAAAAATGAAAAATAAATTACTGTGTACTAGAAAGACACTTACCAAACTTGAAAAATAAAACATGAGATGGAAGATTTAGAGGAGTCATTATTTACAAGCAAATAAAGTGAATGATGATGATTTTAACAGAGGTCCTAGAAGATAACTTTTACTAAAAGAAATTAATTGTACAAGAATTCAAAGTAAGAAAGCATATTATTTATAAAAATTTTAAAATAATATATTTAATAATAAATCACTAAAGACAATGGGAACATATCGGTCAACATAATTCTTTAAAATAGGAAAAGAAACTCATATGTCGTTCCATGAAGATACACACATATGAAAAAACATTTAAAAAACAATTTTTAGATCTATAACATTTAAAAAAATGCACTGTTCAGGTAACACTTCTGGAGTCATTGCTTAAAAAAAAGAACATTATTCCAAATAAGAGTTAAAGTACAAAGTAGCAAGTTATATTAGAAAAAGTTTGCCATCACTGGTTAATAAAAAAATATTATCCCCTAGCAGGAAAGAGGATGGTATTGATGAATGAAAATAAAATAATACAAAATATAAACAAATTTTAAAAAAAAGATGCTTAAAAGATTAAAGAAACAAAAATCATAAGGGAGGGACAGAAAAGTGTGGAAAGCAAAGGCTAAATATTTATTTTGTACTAATAATAGTGGAAAAATATATATATGTATATTTTTTTGGAAAAATATTTTATTAAATTTTGTATTGGTATCATTAGATAAGTCTATTTATAAATATTAGTGATAAAACATTGAAAACATAAAATATTATAAAACCTAGATTAAATATGATGTGGAGGGGATAAACTAAAGATGTACTCATCAAGTTTAGTAAATTTGGCAATGATGTAAAATGTAATTCTCTTTTAAATAGAATATGGTAGTATTTAATAGAGTATATTTATCTACCAATTGTAAGAGGCAGCAAAAATTCAAATTACTTTAAGTGCTAAAAAGAAAAACCATATATAAATTGAACTCAAATAAAAAGGTGGATTTCATATTAATTTTAAAACAAAATTTAAGTTGGGTAAAGTCTAAAATTAAAGAAAACCATTTTATTATGGCATATTAAAATATAAGTTTACTATTTATTATTACATCTTTTAGGTAAAAAAAGAAACAGCAGAGAAAGTATTGTTAAACAACCAACAGGAAATTATATAAGTAAATACTTAATTAGATATCGTGAACACTATTATTAGTATGCCAGATCAAGTCATCAACAGAATCAATAAGGAAATTGATTAAAGTACAGGTAGAATAAAATGTATCACATAGCACATTTTGCAGATGTATGATATGCTTTATATTTATGTATCTATTTAATATTTACAAGTTGGCGATCTTTATTGACAAAATCAATTCCAACCAATAAAACAGAAATTACTAGGGTTCTGATTTCTGATGAAATTCAGTTAAACTAATTAATTAATCCCACTTATGATTCTTTACACACATATAACTATTGTATCAAAAAGAACTAATATTACAATTTCTTTGTATAATCCCAAGATTCTAAGTGATTCCTTCTTTTTAACTCTATTCTGTTTTTTCTATCATTCAAGAAAGTGTATGGGGATTCAATTGATTAAGAGTGACTTAATTACAGATAGAGAATTTTTCAAAATCTAATTTCTTGTTGCTTAGGCTATTAGTCTCAGAATCACCTTCATCTCTCCTCCAATCTTGTCAGCACTAATCTATTTATCCACTCATCTCTAGGCATATTCCTTGTTGCCATACTGATTGCTCTTTCAGAATCCAGAAGGAATATGTATCTCATCTTAATCACCCTCAAGATTTTAATTGTTTTTTACCCATCTTTTCTTGTATGGTTAATCTTGATGAAAGCTACTTTGATAATTCCCAACTTTGCTTTTTTTCAGTAGAATGATGTAGCAGGGTGAATCTGGTATCAGATGGATATTATTTGATTTTATTATTATTGAAATGTTATTATTGAAATATATCTATGTGAATAACTGACACATTTCTGGATTCCTGATTATGATTAAGAATAAATGAATTTGTGACACATTTTATTTTTTTTAAATATGCTTGCTCTGACTATGGATTTTTTTTTTCCTCAGAAGAAAAATTCACCATGCAAATAACTGAGGCAGGCTTAATTTCATCTTTAGTATTATGATTGGACTACATTTATCTTCTCATGACATCTGTTTCGCCATTTTAAAATCTTGCCTTTCTATGAGGTTTAGACTCAGACTCAGAAATGTACAGAAATTAATATGTGCTTTTTCAAAGGAAATTATTCAAAGTTTACTTGAACAGAATGCAATATTTTTGTTTTCATTTATAGTTTAGAAAACCTAGATTTGAAAAAAAAAAATTCTGTGTGCCTCCTTCGGGTAAGGTCTGAATCAATCAATCCCTGTGGTCTGATCAGCTTGTACAGCTTGAAAAACTCTCACTCTCATCAGTAAACCAAGTGCATCAAGTTCTCTGCCACTAGGCCCAGAGTTTACCCTACTCTAACACTGACTAAATCTACTGTGTCCCTAATCCCTGTTTTCATTAGTCAGTATCTAAAATGTAAGGCCTTTGACTTCCGACTTTTTTTGCCACATCAGTCGCACATAATACTCGGTACTTCTTTACTTCTAATTTAACGCTTAGTTCCTACTATGCTGAAATTGGTCTATGGCAGAGCTCTCCAATAGAAATATAATGCAAACCACATATGCACTTAAAGATTTCCTAGTAGCTACATTAAAAAAAGTTTAAAAGAAAGGTGAAAATAATGTTAATGATATTTTATATAATGCAATATATGCAAATATTACCATGTAATATGTATTGACTGATTATATATTGTGTATTGATTATATATTTAGTACCTAATATATGATCAGCATGAAAATAATTTGTCAAATATTGCATATTCTCTTCTATACACTAAGGCTTTAAAGTCTGGTACATAATTTCCACTTAAGACATTTCTTATTTCAAAGTAGCCACAGTCCAGTGTTCAGTAGCCACATGTGGCTAACAGATACCACTTTGGGCAGTGTAGCCTGCTAGGAATGTGGTGTTGATCCCCAATCTGTTGTTTATTTCCTGGATTTCAGATTTGAAGGAATAAACTTTCATTACCCAGAGACATCCTAGCAAGAGACTTTGAACATAGGAGTGAGTCTGAGACCATCTTTCTTCTGCAGTGGCAACTGACAAGCAATGTTGGATATGGTGGTGAGTGTGACGGCAGGGCTCCACATTCACGTCTGGTCACCTCCACCTCCTTTATGGAGACGAGGCAGTGGTGGCAGTGGACTGGTGGGAGAGCAGAAGCCACCTGATCTTTGCTTACACTTGCATTGGGTTTGTACAATATTCTCCAAATGTCTGGTTATCTTTTACCCTATTCCTGTAAATAATACCTGTTTCAAGAGCTTGGCCAGGAAACATCTCTTCAGGAAATATTCTCTGACTACACTCACTTTCCTACCAATGTATATTCTGTACTAAGTACTTACCACATATTTTATAGTTCCTTTTTAACTTCTCTGTCTCAATGAAGGCAGGAATAGTGTCTTTATTATTGCTAATTGTATGTTAATTATTATTTTTTAAATGTTTATTTATTTTTGAGAGAGAGATAGAAAGAGCATAAACAGGGGAGAGGCAAAGAGAGAGGGGGGCAGAGGATCTGAAGAGGGCTCCTCCATGACAGCATTCAGCTGGATGTGAGGCTTGAACTCATGAGCTGTGAGATCATGACCTGAACCAAAGTCAGATGCTTAATCTACTAAGCTGCCCAGGCACCCCTATTGTTAATAATTATTTAATCAGCATCTGGCACATTTTAGGTTCTCAGTAAATGTTTATTAAATGATGGCTGTGAATAATGAAGAGAATAACAATGGACAGAGTATTTTAGAGCTAGGGATAGGCCAATTCTGGGGCATGTGACACAAAAAGAGTTCTTCAGTACAGGAGTTTTTGGTGGGGTAGAGGCTGTGTAGTTTAGGTCCTTAGTGGTTAGCACTGGGGAAAAATATGCAAAAGTGTAAACAAAGAAGCATCAAGTTCTAAACACTTGCTTTATGGACTTGAGCAAATGCACAGGGCTGTTCCTAGCAGGTGTCTAATGAGTACTCACTGACGAATTAATTGAATAAGTATATGTAAAAACATGCACTTGATCTTGACATTTCTGCCTAAACCTTTCATTACCGTTAACGCATACTTTGTCTTTTCTAACTTATGATATTAATTTTGTACTTAGATGAGTCTCAATAGAGATGAACTGACCAACCATTTGTTAAAAGAAACATGTTTTCCTTCCTTTTGATTATAGACTCCAAATTTAATTAGCCTCAAAGAGGAACAAATCTCAACAGGAAGATTCTTGTTTTTAAGGAATGGTAATATGACTATTGCTTCTAGCATCTAACCACTTGGGGACAACTTAATTCTCTTTGTTTTGGGCCCCTAAATTCACCATATTAAATAAGCTCTCTTTTAGTATACATTTGATCATGGAATGTCAATCAGATCTTTCATAAAGTGTTTTGGGATTTTCTTTTTCTTTAACTGTTGGCAAAGTGTCTGCAAGACACTCTTATGGTGCAAGAGACTCTTAAATACAGAGACCAAACTGAGGGTGAATTGGGGGGTGGGGGAATATGGGTGATGGGCATTGAGGTGGGCACTTGTTGGGATGAGCACTGGGTGTTGTATGTAAGCGATGAACCATGGGAATCTACCCCAAAAACCAAGAGCACACTTTACACACTGTATGTTAGCCAATTTGACAATAAATTATATTAAAAAAAGAAAATAAAAAATAAATTAAAAATTCAAAAACAATTTATTGGCAATTTCGAAAACCTAGACAAAAAAGAAAGAATGATGGAATATGAGAAATGACATTAATTAAAGCTTAGGATATTTAATTAATAGTTAAGTATTTATCAGTTTTGACTTTTAAGAGAGATTTTGTTGAAACTATATCTTAATTTAAGATAAAAAGTTAAAAGATTATTCTGACTTGTATATAGAAATCCTATATATTCTCTTTGCTCCAAGTCACTACTGGTAGCTATAATAGTTGGTGTAAAATTCCAGCAGGGACAGTACTGGTGAGAAGACGGGATAAGGTAAAACCATGGAGAATTCACATGGCACTGAAAGTAGAGGCATAATGAGGATTTGTTGGGATATCCAGATCCCCCCTTCTTATAAAATCCTTGGATTTCTTTTTTAATCTGCTTTTTTGGCTACATCTTCTCTTTCCTTATTTTGTCTCAAGAATTGAATTCCAGCTTTGTTTCCATGGAATAGGCTGATTATTTTCCTTTGAAGCCCCTCCCCCCATTTCCCTGTGGGATAGAATCTAGTTTCATTCACACACTTGTGATTGATTACAAAGTTGGTACAGAGCCTTTTGCAGATACCTAATAATTTTTCCTGAGAGTAACATGAAGATATAGATGCTAAAATGTTAAAGATTTTTAATAAAGTTTCTCGCTATTACTTATTAGAATATATTAATAGAACTGAGCTCTGATCGTTTTCACATAATGATCACATCTTTGTTATTAAGAATCTCAATCAATATGTTTTCAGACTTCCTTTTGATTAGATTAGGGACCTTCCTTTATTGCGCCAGTCTCCCTGTCTGACATTAGCAACACTAACGCTTTTTTTTTTTTAGGGCTAAAATTTTCCATAGGGGGCTTCGTTGAACAATATGTCTGAGAATGTTAGTGAATATTATATAAAAGAAGGATTCTCTGGGGATCTAAGTTGGGTCAATGCTGCAGCATAGGTACTGAAAGAATCTTCAGAGATTTTGGTAAACTGACATGTGAGGAAACTCTAAGATGAGAAGGAATATTGAGCATTTCCCCAGACCATTTAACTACAGAAGGTCTTACTTTTTGCTTTTTTTGTTTGTTTGTTTAAATTTTTCAACTGAAGAGTGTTGTTATTGCCGGAAACACTTTTTTTCTTCAATAACCTGAAAAGGTACATTTCATATACACAAGAATAGTAAATGTATTTCCTTCTAGCTTCCAAAATACTCAGGCAATATCAACCATCAATTCTGGAATAATCCAAACAGTTCTTCAAAGGTCCATTGTATTTACAATGGAATTCCATTACACAGATAAGTCTGCCCTTTGTTTTGTGGAGAGAAAAAATAATGAAGTCTCATTACTCTAGAATCCCTGCTATCATGGAAAGGCAAAATGAAGTCAAATCAGGAACTGTCTCTCACACTTGCATCTTTCCTCTAGGTATGGTACCTTCTACAGAGTCACTTTCTTTTTGCTCAGTAAAGCAGCAGCCACCCTGGTATTCTAGGGGGGATAAATTTAGAATGAAATTAGTAGCAGCTTATTCATGGTAGGAATCCTGGGGGAGCAAATGTTAGGAAGACTGATACCTTCAAGGCCTTTGGAAGTGTAAGGGTCACAAGGAAGCCACTACTGACACCAATGTATATGTGAGAAAACTCCCCAAACTGAGGGCAAAACACCCCATCTGTCATCTTATAGTGCCTGCATGCCTTTCCACACTGGCTACCAGAAGATAATGGTGTTTTCTTGTCTTCCTTAAAAATCTTCCAGGATCAGGGGCACCTGAGTGGCTCAGTTGGTTAAGCATTCAACTTATGCTCAGGTCCTGATCTCGTGGTTTGTGAGTTCGAGCCCCGTGTCGGGCTCTATGCTGACAGCTGGAGTCTGTTTCGGATTCTGTGTCTCAAGTCCAAAAAAACCTGCAAGTGAGTCTGTAAAATATCTGTGGACTTTAAGGGTCTGAAATCTAAGAGCAAGCTTAGAAGAGATAAAACCTGAGTGTCAACAGACGTCTAGTGTACCTGAATTGTACAGGTAACAAGTAGAATTCTGTAAAGAGGCAGTTGTATTGAGTAGTGAATGGATGGTATTCAGAGAAAGGACAAAAAAATTACAAAGAAACGATGGTGTTCCTTATCCCACTACTTGGGATAATCAGTTACCAGAAAGCATCATATAAACCAAAGGTTCTTAAAATATGGTTCCCAGCTCAGCAGAAACATCACCTGAGAATTTTTAGGAATGCAAAATCTTGGGCTACCCCAGACAAACTGAATCAGAAAGTCTGGAGATGGGGCCTAGGAATCCTTGTTTTAATAATAAGTGCACCAGATATTTCTGGCACACACTAAATTTTGAGAACCACTGGTAGAGTTTCTGAAAAGAATATCCCATGAGTATTATTTTGATTCTAGGAAGGGTAAAGTCTGCTTGCAGCTTGAAAAGAATACTTGAAGCTTTATAAACTCTCATTAGAGGCTAAAATGACTGAGATTCTGTCCAAGAATATCTGGGTAGGGCTAGAAATTAAAAGTAAACAAGGCAGCTGAATTTTGTATTTGACGTAGTATTAGTGTAAGAGTGGGAAGGTCTGTGCCTGAGTTACTGCAAAATGAGTTGGCACTTATGACAAAAATGTATTAAAAGGAATCAGTGTAAATGATTGTCATGTTTATACACACGCTGTGTAAAAATGAATGAGTGTGCGCCACTGATCAAACCAGCTAAATGGTCAGTCCAGTTCCATGGTAGTCTTCAAAATTCATGCATCCTGAGCAACAATGCAGAGCTTTGGGTGGCTTCTGTTGTGTTTGATCAATTCTTAGTTTCCCTGCATTAACCCTTTATCAACTCATGAATAGCATCTTACCCTGAAGGAGCATGGGGTTGTGACAGGTTTTGTGGCCACCCCAAAGCTATTATGGTAAAGGGAGTGTTTTATTACATCCCAAAAGGGGTCCCTTTGTTTCCCCACTCTTATTTTAAAAGATAATTAAAACAAAACAAAGTAAAAGAAAAAGAAAAAAAAAGAAAAAAAGAAACAGTTATCAGCTAACAAAACTGAGGGAGTTTGAACTCTTACACACAAATTAAAAACAGGTTTTCAAGCTGTCTTTTTTAATTTAAATATTGCTCCTGTATAAGATTTTCCAAAGCCATCTAGCAGGTAGCTCAAGGGCAGAGTTACTCTAGCAGCCATGCTTCCCTGGGGATTGGAAGAATGACTTCTGAAAGCAGTCATTTCTTAGCAAATCACATAAAAACCTCACTGGAGACTTTTGCTGCCAGCAGACAGATTTTAAGCATCCAACTGATGAAACCTCTAAGACAATAAAGAGTGCCAGATGCATCAGATTTGGGTTTTAAAACCGCTGATGTCCACATTTAACCTAAACGTGCTTTATCCAATCTTGAAAAACTAATGTAGTGCTACATTCTTGCTTGTGAGGTAATGTCATTTTGGTGATATTTTCTTTCCTGTTAATACAAATCAGAAGGCTAGCTGTATGTATAAAGGAAAGAAAAACAAAAATAAAAATAGAACATCCTGATTAATACTGGGAAGAAGTAAAGAAGGATATTGGAGGAACAGTTTAAAAAGGAGGGAAAAGGAGAGACAGAGAGAGAGCTAGAGAGACAGATGCATAATACATGTCACGTATTTTGAAGGACAAAAAAGTTGAGGTGCTCAATTAATTATATTTGATTTTATGTCTGATAATCCTATAGTTGAATGCCCTCTATAAATCAGAACCAAAGAAAGCAAAGGAAGATACTGCATTTTTGTCATGGATCAGGGTTTTAAAAAGTAGCTGCTATTAAATTGCTACACATATAGGAATATTTGGGGAGTGATAGAATTGTTCTATATCTTGGTTGTGATTACATAGCATTATATAGCATTTGTCAAAACTGTACTCTAAAATGGGTGAATTTCACTCTAGTAAATTAAACCCTGGTAAGAAAATTGCTCTACATATTTTAGACTGCTGAGAGATGATTGTTCTTAACATCTCTCAAGTTAACTGTTACTAAAACATATTAATTGTATAATTTATTGAATTAAATAATACAAGAAGTATGCTTACAGCTAATGCTGAGATCAAGAACATCTGTAGAAAAAAGTTAAATTGAAATGAAACAACACAATAGATGAATTTAGCACAAAATAGAAATGTTTTGATGTAACTGCCTTGAGTTTTATTCGTGTTTCTCCAAAAACCTGTATTTCACCTCCATTTTTAAAAAGAGGCAAATGAGATGACAATGGAAATCTTCGTCATAAAAATTTTACACGCTATTTAAATATTCTATTCCTGTGACATTAATAAGCAATTATTTTCCATGACTATGTACACAGACTTGCACACAGATGCTTGAATACAGGGGACCGCATTAACCGGGTGGTGTAAAATTATCTTCTGTAAGTTTCACTTTCACAGTATTAAATGAATGATTTTGGATTTTTTATTTTTGCTTCTGCATTACACTTTATTAAACGTTTTAATAGGGTCTATTTTTAAACTCGATGGTTAAAATGATTTTTAACGTGGATATTTTCAATCTGTTCAGACTTTGGATTAGGTCTCCTCTCTATCCTCTTCCAGCCAAGCCATTTCAACCTTCTAATGGGTCCCTTATTTTTCCTTGTTAAATGTTAACAACCTGTTACTAGCTCTAGGCTGGTCTGGCTCTCTGCAGAAATAGATCCTCTTTTTGAGTCATAAGTGCTTGAGGGCTTTTTGGGTCAGATAAGGGCCATGGGTTAGAGCCAAATGAACTGAAAACATTGGTACCTAAAAAGAATCTGCAATGAAGCCTTATTATGGAGTGATGAAGTGAGAAACCAGGAGGTTTGTATGTAGCTTACTGTATTCGCTGTTTGACAAAGGTAGCCTCTGAAAATAAAAACCAACTTTTCACTTAAAAAAATGAATTGCATCATACCACTGGTTTTTTCTTTCTCCTTCATTTTACATATGTCCCAATACATCAATTTGCCCAAATTAATTTCTTTACCTAATATTGGAGAATTTTACTCCATTTTTTGTAAAAGCCTCTAAAGAAAAATAAATAAAAAGCAAAATTTGTTGCTGTAATGCCCATTATTTCTTTAAGTTGCCATTTTCTTTGAAAGTAGAAGAATCATCAAGAAATTTAAAATAAGTTGTAGTTAATCTGGAAAGTTTTTCAGTGAACAGAATTATCTAGTATAAATCACCACAATAAATTATCCTATTATTTATTTATGGGAGAAAGAGAAAGAGTGCACACAAGTGAGTAGGAGAAGGGCAGAGAAGGGGATAGAGGATCCAAAGCAGGCTCTGCACTGACAGCAGAGAGCCTGAGGTGAGTCTCAAACTCACAAACCATGAGATCATGAGCTGAGCCAAAGTCAGATGCGTACCTGACTGAGCCACCCAGGCACCCCTATCCTATTTGATGAATGTAACATTCTTAATTTTCAATTCAACATCAAGCTTAATATATCCAAACTAGTATTAACAAATGAGTTACATAAGATCACTGAGCATATAGAATAAAGTTTTAAGCAATTTCCAGTTAATAACAGACATCTTGAAAGAGGTGAGAAATTAAAATGGGTGTAATTAGAGCAGAGAATCCTGGAAAGATATTTGCATGTACAAATTCACCTAGTAAAACTTCACATCTCACTAATGCTGCAACTACACATTGAGTCAAATCCATTGACTTTGGACACACTGACTTCATTTTCCTCACTTCAGTTTTGTTTAGGTTCTGGTAATGACCACTCTGCCTACCATAAGACTCCTTGAACCTGGTGTAATTGAAAAGAGTTTAAGGTGTTTGATAAACTGGCAAGGAATGGAAGGTAGGCTAGATTAGGAATTGGGAAGAAAATGGAACACCCATTTAAGGAAAAAGAAAATTGAGGATTGTGGGTAACCAGTCTGATTTCTCCACTAGTTGGAAATAGAAAAGGAGGGCAGGTTTCATTTGTGTTACGGTCTCGCTGCAAAAGCAGGGGAGACCTCCACCCGAAATTTAGTTCATGTTGATGATGCCACACGCACACATACCAACAAGGTATGAAAAGATTTATTTCCTACATAATTGAGGTTCCTGGGGAGAACATGAGGAGAGGAGCCTGGCTTGGGTTTTAGTTGTGGTGTTGTTTGGGGGTGGGGCTAGAGTTAACAGTTCCCATGATGGGTAGGGACTTGCATCAGGTGCTAAAAGAGGGATAAGCCAGGCTTTCATATCAGCTTCCCAGATGTAGAGCAGAAGGGGAAGAGGGGGCTTTAAGGTTGCAAAGCTGTTGGCAGTCAAACATCAAAGAAATGGAGTCAGACTCCTCATTCTACTTTAAGCTGCAAATTTCTGCAATTCTAACTCTCATCTATTCCCATGAGAAGGAAGTCCAGCTGTGTGTTTGTTTCCCTACCTCCCATGACAAATTTCCTCAGGATTTGGGGGTTACACTAAAAACTGAAGTCCATTGTCTTGTTTACCTGCTGTAGGGAGAGAACTCCCATGTTTTCTTTGATGCTTATATAGACAGCTGCTAGTTTCCAGAAGGGCCCTGCCTAATGAATGTCATTTTAGGCCCTGCATTGTTGCTATTGCTTAATAGGAGGCCTGGAAACAGTGTTGAAATCCAGAGTCTCCATCTGCAAGAACATTCATTCAGAACCCTCCCTGATTATCAATGACTCTGCAGTCATCTGATGTCAGATGATTTACAGAGGTCTGGATGGTAGTTCTCAGGGAAGAAAATTAGAATCTTGCTGAGGAAGGGAGTTCCTCAAAATCTCACTCATTTCTGTGGGTTGAGGAGACCAGCAATAATTCCATCAGTGATAGAGAATGCCATGGCCATTTAGAGTAGACTACAGCAATAACTTCATGACATCCTTACCAAAAAACTAGCACCAAGAACAACCTTTTTATTTTTCAGGGTAGATGCCCACCTTAACCCTCATTGTGTTAGAAGCCCTAAAGCCCTAACAGATACTTACATAACAGCCCATTGTTAGATTTCCCAATGTCTGTTTTTAGTCTTAATGCCTTGTGTGAAAAATACACTGTCTATAGTAATGATTATAATATTTAGATGCTTCTTCAGGACAATCTAGAAATTTTAGTTAAAACAAGAAAGATGGTTCTTGTAATGTGTAGAGCACATTGAAAACTCTGTTGGTGTGGTATGATAAATCATGAGTATGGTAGATTACTACCTCAGATTAGTGGCTCAAGAAAGTGTCTTTCAAGAGGTGATACTAAGAGAAAATTGAGAATTTGGTTGTTTGTATATATGCTCCTCTACCTGTGGCCACAGCTTTGATGGGGATCCTCTCTCACAATTGTAGCTAAACTAATCTCTCTTTGATCTAATAGCTGCTGCTTTCCCTCTTGCCCTACCTAACCTAGAGGTTGTGACTCTCGTATTGTTGCTAGCTCCAGTTTTTGGTGTCCCTTTGCCCTGCAAATAATCTTTGTCAATAATCTTCTCATTAAAGTCTCCGTCTTTGCAATTATCCCCACATTAAAGTCTCCCCATTTGCTCTGAATTTGCCTCTCTCTCCTTCTGGGACATTGGCCGATTTATCTGAAAGACGAGGTGTTAGCCATGCAACGTTAGGGGAAGGGCATACCAAGCTAAGATGACAGCAAGTACATTTATGTGAAACATACAAATGTGATGATACAGATAGTTATATTGCAATACAAAGGTGATAAATTAACTGTGAAACACCCAAAGTCATTTTTGATGAATAATTTTTCTTACATTGTTCTTGAACAAGTATTTCTGACTACCTATTGGTTTAAGATGATGAACTAGGTACTGCGGCTATAAGGATCCTATTCATATATTGCCACACTCATTCTTGAATTCAAGTTTGTGAATAGATATTATTATTTTGGTTCTTGCTTACTGGAGCAAAAGTAGTAGTACATTTTATAGTGGGGTCACTTAAAGAACTCCCTCCTTAACAACAAAGTATGAATTGAATTGACTGTGTTTAGAACTTTCTGTTCCTTCATGACCTTATACACACACAATCAAACATACACACACATATCCACAAAACAAAGTTTTCACTTATTCAAAGTGCAGCTTAGTATTTGAAATTGTCTCCAACAAGGTCATGTAGGTCCTCTGCTGCAGGTTTTATACTTCAAAGCATATTATAATTAGTTTGGCTTCTACTCTAATATTGCCTTTATAAGAACATTCTTTTCTGTTTTGGAATAATATACTGCTTTGATATGATTAATGATGGTCCAATGTTTCCTTCGCTATTTCAGTGGAAGAATTAAGCATTTAATATATGGTTTTCACAAAATGTCCTCATGTGATAAATAGATGCCAAAATTTTGTTCCATGCAATCTTCATTAGATATTAAATCAGAAAAGAAAATGTAACTTGGAGAAATAAAAGAGAGTCCTGTTTAGTCTTGGTTTTCGAGGTTGGACTTGTTTTTACAGTGACTTTTATCAGCCCTCTTCACTATCATGAAGCTTGGGAAAGTTTGGGCTATTTCCATTGCTTTTCCTGTTTTCATTTGGCAGATACACATTGTGGGGGAAAAAAAGTCTTCTTTTAAAAGCCAACGGAAAGAGAAAGAGAGGCTTTCCTGAAATTTTAATCATATTTTTGTAGCCTAAATTTTAAATAATTTGCAATTATTTTATCTTCGTTTAGATTACACATGTGATTAAAAAATAATTCTCTGTCAATTAACTATTTGTGTTGACCACATTATTTTTTTTTTAATTTTACTGGGTGACCTAGTTTTAAAGAAAGTTGTTCTTTCTTTTTTCTAGATTTGTGACATATTTATCTGGGGTACAATCTAAGAAAATTTCTTCTGATGAATTTTGATTCTTATCTTTTCTCACATTATGATTTTGTTTGATTAACTTTTAAAGATTCTTTTTACTTTTGAGAACTTTATCCTTCCCTAAGTAAACATTTGAATAAAGAAATGTGATGGGTAAACTACAGAAGTACTGCAGCTATATGGATCATGCATATGGCACTTTGTTATTACTATAGAGACTAAAAGAACATTCTGAAATATTATTAGGGCATTTTTTGACTTTTCTAATCATATTTTACTTACAGTGCTCTTTAGAAGACATGGTAGGTAGAATGGTTTCCCAAAGATGTCCACATTCTAATTTATGGAACCTGTGACTATTTGACATTACATGGCAAAAATCAGGCAAATTCAAACCTTAAGATAGACTATTAGATTATATCTATTAAGTACTACTTAGCCTATTTATAGTTTGGGAAGAGCTGGATGGTAGCCATTTAAACATAGAATGCTCTGGAAAGTCCTTGAAATGCCAATATTTTGTAGCCATTGTTATTGATACTAGATGGATAGGGATATTAGATGAACAAATATAAAATCAAAATTTTATGTCCTATCTGTGTTTAGGGTAGGTGTAGAACTGCCTTCAAGGTTGGGATGATGAGTTGGGGAATTCCTGGAACTGGGTAGAAGCAAGGTTTTATACAAAGTAGTTCAAGGACATGCTGGAGTGGGTGTATCAAACTCAGAAAACTGGTGGAATAGAGATTTGCATCATCTTAGTATATGGTACTACAACCCACATACTTGTCAGGCCATAATTTAGAGGTCAACCATAACCCCCTTCCCTTTCTCTCATATCAAACAATAAGCAACTCCTATAGATTCTCTTTACAATATTAATCATTCCATTCATTATGTCTATCCATACTCACTGCTACCACTCTAAAAAAATGATAGATAAAATTTATATTGTGCTTATTACTAAGCACATTCATGAATTAGTTCTTACAATCATCCTATTATCCCTAATTTTGAAATGGTAAAGAATCTAGAGAAGTGAAGGGTCAAATAACTTGCTCAATGTCACACAAGGAGTAAGTGGCAGCGAAGTGGTTTGATTATCTCTTTCCATAACCTCACTCAAACATCCCATTATAATCTCTTCCAAGTCCAGGTCTAAGGCACCTTCATGTCTCACTGAAGCACCAATACTAGTTTCCTAGTATTGAACACTTATCTAGGGATATGCTTTGCCTTAATATCCCTGCTTAGTTTTAGAGAGTTCTCTACCATTGGGAATTGGTTGGAGTCACTCCTTTGGTTTTCACTACAGAAACCAAAAGGTCCAGGTGGGCATATGACAGAGTTCAGATCTTTGATTGATACTACTCATGAGTTTGAATTGGAAGAGAATGATGTACAGAGGCAGGAAGAATTAGGAAAATATTTATGACAACATGAAATAATCTAGAAGAGATTTTGAGAGTTTAACACATACATTGTTGAGTAACCAATGACAGTGGCATTTGTGAGGACAACCCACCATATTTTGTTTTTATCTTCTTTGGTCTATATTTTCTGTTGTCCACCCATTCTTATTTTCTGTTTGGCTTCAATATCTGTTCCTTCCAGTCTTCTGGATGATTCTGTAGATTGCTTGATATTTTTCTAAATAGTTCCTTTTTTGTGCAAGTTAAAGTCTGCTTTTGATGCTTGCAGCCAAGAATGTTAATAGTTTAACAGCTTACACCCTTGATCCATTTGCATTCTATCCTCTCCTTGGCAGTCAGAGCAGTCTTTTAAAAAGGTTAATTGATATTATTCTTCTCATTAAAAACTCAAAATTGCACTGAGCATAAAATGCAAACTCCATATCAGGGCTAATGAACTTACAAATATTGTAACAATATTTACCCTCCTATTTACTATTCTTACCTAGTCTTGCACTAATATCTCAGTGTTTTTCAGAGCTATGCCTTATGATTAGAACACTGCCCAGTACATGGTTCAGTAAATGTCTGTTAAACGAACTAACATATGAAAGAATAGATGGATTTGTCATATTTTGGCTGTACACCATTCCACTTTTCCTTTCTTTCCATTAGTATTCTGTCCTCACATCAGGAAAACTATATTTAGAGTGTCGCCTTGGTAAGAGGTAATATGTGATTCCCCTGGAAACAAAAAGGGCCAGATTCTCTTTCCATTCCCATAAATCCAGGGTAAACAGTTAGTGTAGGCTTGGTCTTCCAGGCCTCATGACCAGGGAAAGGCATGGAGATGGATGGAAGTCATATTTTATTCAGTAGCAGCAACTGTATTGGACCAGCGTCTTTCATCTGTGTAGCATTTGCTATGTTTTTTATTGACTCATCTTCTCAGAAGTTCTTAGTTTTTGTCAGTTTTCCAAAGCTGATATTCCAGGTTTCTATTATGTCTGTGAACCCTGATATTTTTCAAATAAATTTATTTTTTTTGCTTGAGATATAAACAGAATTAATATCTATTCCTAACTGCCAAGAACTCTCAATGATAATTATAGCTTAGTACTCTAGGTTTTAGTGGTAAGAAACAGAAAACTCAAAAGATAATACCAAGGCATAACCACAGTGTAGTCAGTTGGATTTATGGCTGGAGATGCAGAGAAATGATATGCAATTAATTCAGGAAGTTTGGTTCATTAATCAAGGGCTTGTGTCTGGATCTGGACTGATACTTTATATGTTGGAAGAAGATTTATACTACTTCTGCCTAAGGAAGTACCATGTCTGTGGAAAGAGCAAAAATATTTTTCTCAAAAATATTAGGCGGACTCTGTGTTTACTGAAATGAGAGACAAGCCCTTGTATAAGGCCCTAGAGTTCTGTGCCATAAAACACTGTAGAAGTGAATTCTTCTGTGGAAGAAAATATTCCTTAATTATTATTCCTTATCATTTAAGGATCTTTGAATGTCTAGTTATGTGTAGTTATACAGTGTGGTATGCAATAAGTGGAGTTCACTGTAAGTATAACTCTATGACATTGTTTCCACCCTGGAGTGCACTGTAATAGGAAATCTTAACGATACAAAGCAGTTGTCACTCAAATTTGACAACTCAAAATAGAATGGATTTTTAGTTGGGTTTCAAACAAAACCCTAGCTGATTATTTTCTCAAAAATTTAGTTATACTTATTAGAAGTGGGCTGGAGGTTCTTTTGCTAGGGATTTGCCCATATTCATGACTTTAAATACTACATTTATTTTTTCTACTTTCTCTATAATCCATTTCCTATGATCCATTTTGTGTATAGTTGCCAAAGGGATCTTTTAAAAATATGATTTATATCATGTCATTTTTTTGTTTGTTTAGCCCATTACATTTTCTAAAATCAGCCATACTGACAAGGACTGACAATATCTACTACTGTACGTTTCTAATGTTCTAATATTCTAATACTTTCTAATATCCCATTACACTGGTATTCATGGAACATATTAAGCTCATTTCTATCTCTTGTCTTTTTTTACTCACTATTACCTCTGCCTAGAATGCTCTTTTCTCAGGCAGGCCTACCCTTGGCTGGGATGCATTTCAAATGTAATGTCTTCATCTCTTCATGAATGTCTTCATCTTAATCTCTTGTTTACCCTTTTTAAAATCCTTTCTATTCCATCACTTTCTATATTTTGCTTTATTCAAAGTACTTAGCACTTTTTTATGCTATGTTTGTTTACTTGTTTTCTGTCTCCTATATTTCAATATGTAAGAGATGTGTAAGCTATTGACCAGAAAATCTGTTTAAATCATTCACTGAGAAATTCCTGCATATAGAACTAGCTTACTCTAAGATTATTAGATGAATGAATTGGAGTGTTTTCTAGAAGATCTATTAATAGGGGTGTGGATTTACTACCAAGTAAGACCAAAGTACAGTGGAAGGCCAGGAAGTGGGTGATATAGGATAATGATTATCTGAATTAGTCTTCCAAATGGATCTCTGATAATGTGTTTTCAGCTTAAGTGACTGGGGATCTGTGAACTGGAAATAATCTTTGATGTACCAGCACCCATGTAGCCTTCTGTCAGGTCTTAGTCCACTTGCACCTACTGTACTTCAGGAGCATCCCATTTCAATCCACAGGCCTTATTAGAAAGGAATTGTAGCTTGGAATTTAGCCAAAGCTAGTCTGAGCTAGATACGGAACTCAATTAGCTTGGCTTTTCTGCCAGATTTCACAGCCAAGTCAGTTCATCCTTTGGGCCTCTGGTGAATACTTCTTGGAATTACACCTGCAGTGAAGTATGACTCTATGGCAGTTCTTAAGTAAACAACTAAAATGCGGAGGTATAATAATCAATAAGACATGTAGAAACAAAAGTAGGAGTTAGGTAAAGTCCTCCCAGAAAGGTGATATTTGGGCTTGAGGTTAAAAGATGAATAAAATTACCCTAACGAAAAGAGAAAGAGGGAATCCTAAGTATATGTTAAATGAAGGAACAGAGGTGGGACAATTATTGTATGGGCAAAATTGTGGGTAGATTGGCCTCACTAAGTGATGAGGGAGGAGAAGAAGTCAAGGGATTATGGAAATTGATATTGGAAACATGAGGATCCTGATTATGAAGGAACATGAGCGTTATGGAGTCTCAAAATCATTTTATGTGTAACACGAGCCTAATGGTGTTGTTTATTTTGAAGAATTTCAAAATCAATTTTGTGTCTGAAGCAGTTACTTTTAATATCATTCATTCAATAAATACATATTTATGAAATGCCCACTCTTTCCTAGACACTATGACAATAAAGAAAAGTGAAAAAGCCTCTAACACTGAAGACCATATAATAAATAAAATAATGTGTTTTAAATACTAGATGGAGGGGCGCCTGGGTGGCTTCAGTCGGTTTATCGTCTGACTTCAGCTCAGTTCGTGATCTCACAGTTTGTGATTTCAAGCTCCACATCAGGCTCTGTGCTGACAGCTCAGAGCCTGGAGTCTGCTTCAGATTCTGTGTCTCTCTCTCTCTCTCTCTGCCCCTCCCATGCTCATGCTCTGTTTCTCTGTCTCTCAATAATAAATAAACTTTAAAAAAATTAAAAACATAAATAAATACTAGATGAATGCACTGGTCAGTTTGGGAATATTCTGGATGGACTGCTCAATAAATTAAAGCAGAGTCTATAATTGTGATATATTAATAAGGACTGTACTAGTGTCTCCCCTTGAACCTGGGATGACATCAGTGACATATAATCAATAGGCTAAAGCAGAAGTGACTTTCTGGAAATTCATAAACAAGGTCACTGGAACATTTTCAGCTTTCTTCTAGGCCCTTAGGGACACTATCTCTTGGAACTCTAGATGACATAGGACATTTGGCTACCCTTAGGCCACCAGGTTGAAAAGACCCTATCGAGTGAACATACAAAGCAGCCCTGACATGATGTGAAGAAGAATTAATGCTTGGTCAGGCCCTAGCTGTCCTCACCACCAGCCATTACAACCAACCCAATGGAGATATGAGACAATGTGAAGTGAATATTAGTAGTACTTCCCAGACCTACCAAATCACAGACACGTGAGACGTGTTAGGCCACATAAAATACCAGATAATTCCTTCACTCCAAAGAAAGAAGGAGAGTCAAAATGTCCAAAGACAAATAGACATGGGACAGTAATTTAAAGAATTGGAGGTAAAAGAAAGACTTCAGGGAAATTGCTACAGAGGAGACTAGTTGTGCTGATATATGTATACACACACATATGTATATGTGTGTAAATTATAATACCTAATTTAAAAATTATCCATAAAGAAGTAAACATCCCTCAGTTTTCTTTTATGAAAACAGATATTATTTTTGGAAGTAATATTTATATGAGAAATGAAGAGAGAATACACATAGGATGGCATTAACAATGGAAATTTGGAATATTTAAGAAGTTGAAGCATTATTAAGGTGATTAGATTATAAGCAATTTTTATCTCGCAGTTTTTCTTTGCTGTGTTGATACATTGTTGTTTTAATTTAAAACGTTAAATAAGTATAGGAAGTGAGAAATTTAGAGAAAATCAACTTTATATTTTAGCATTTAATTCACTTTCATTTTGCTCCAGACAAGACCAGGTTTTCTTCATTGTTAATGCTGGTATTTCCAAATCTTGCTAATTTTATTTTCTCTGGAAGATACGCAAATATTCTGTACATCTCCTGGTGTTGCAAATTTCCTTCAATTTGCTAATTTTTATTTATGGGATTTTCTTGTGAAACTTCACCAACAGCATTACAATATGCAACTAGTAAAGCTTCTAAATTTCAAGGGCATTTTAAAGAATGACATTAAATTAGTTATTTTTTTTTAGTGTTTATTTCTTTTTGAGGGGAAGAGAGACTGAGTATGAGTAGAGGAGTGGCATAGAGAGAGGGAGACACAGAATCTGAAGGAGGCTTCAGTCTCTGAGCTGACGTGGGGCTGAACCCATGAACCATGAGATCATTACCTGAGCCAGATGGTCAACTGACTGAGTCACCCAGAAACCCCTAAATTACATTTTAAATAATATAACTTCTGTGGATGGAGGATGGTGGCAATACTGATATAACTGGCCTTGAAATCATTTCATTTTATTTGAAATGTTTATTTTCAAAGATATTACAGTTAAATACATATATCTTTAAATGGGTTCACTGTGAAATGTTTCAGTGATATGGTATTTGCCTTCTTTGAGCATGTTACGTACTCTCTACATATTTATAATTTGATTATATTTAATATTATAATTCCAAAGTAGTCTACTATGAGATTTCTTAACAGTTATCAGTAAAGGTAGTTTGATTATCATCATTTGTATATTTAGCTAACAGTAGAAATATATTTTTATTAAAAAATAAATATATATATTCATTGAGTAAAAGAATCAATATCTTAAATACTTCAAATTGTTTGAAACATATACTGATGTTGTTTGTCTAAATATTTAGATAATATTTATCCTTTTTATATTGATACCTTCTTTCTTAATCACTATAATATTCTTGATTACAACCGATGTCACATTATATCTAAATAGGAAAATGATTCATCTACAAAATTAAGCCCAAAAAGTGCCAATTATTATAAAATAAAGACTAGAAATATCTTCTATGTCAACATTTATGTGTATTTTATATGTATATTTTTAAAAGTCTTAACCTTTTTTGCAATTTTTGAGGTAACCACTGATATCTGTTACATTCCGGTCCCTCTTTTTAGGTTCATAGACTATAGATTAAACCAAAAACACAGTAAGCAAAGTATTTGCATACTTTCATGGAGCTTGCACGGAATATATGTTTGTGTGAAGGAATAAAGGAAGGAGAAAGAAAAAAAGCAAACAGGTACATAAATAATATAAAACTTGATACTGATAAGTACTACATAGAAGTAATTTTTATTGACTAGATAAATTACAAATATTTTTTATCATGCCTGTTTACTTTTCTATTTAATCTGTTTTCTTTAGAATAACTAATTCCTTCACTGATAAAATGAAATTTGTCACTGTTTTTTCATAAGACATCATCATAAAACAGCATTATTAACATTCCAATTTTAGGGGCTCCTGGGTAGCTCAGTTGGTTGAGTGTCCGACTTTGGCTCAGGTCATGATCTTGCAGCTTGTGAGTTCGAGCCCCGCGTCGGGCTCTGTGCTGACAGCTCAGAGCCTGGAGCCTGCTTTGGATTCTGTGTCTCCCTCTCTCTCTGCCCCTAACCCACTCGCATTCTGTCTCTGTCTCTCTCAAAAAAAAAAAAACATTAAAAAAAATTAAAAATTCCAATTACGAGTCATATGCAAATGCTATATGTAATACTACATAGTGGAATAAAAATATTGATTAATAGCACATAATTTATTTGTATATAAGAGCTTGGTTATTACAAGTTTGTTTCTAAAATACAGAAATTGGTCTCATGAGTTTTTAACCCTCAACTTCATTATAAATATGCAAATAAGTACATGAACTACAATTATTTAAATTTAAAAGAAAATTAGGCAGGGACTTAAGTTAATTACTCTGGGCTCCTTTTATTTATGTTCTTGGTAGTTAGGGGATTCAAGATATTCATCAGTCCTTGTGACTTTAGACATATGCTGAAACAAAATCATTTTATCTTATTTTGAAATACAACATCTGTTGTATTATGTTTGTCCTTCCCAAGAACAAAAATCCATGACTCTTTGCAGCCTTGAAATACTTTATATATTTCATTTTTCCTTTTATTTCATGTTTTTTTCCCTGTAAAGTTAATCTTTGAAGTTTCAAGGTCTTGTTAAGTTTACTAGTATATGAGATCAAACATACTTCAAACTACTAAAGTTTTATGCCATCAAAAAAAGATCATCAGTCATTCATTTCCATGATGATGCCCTTTAATGGTATTTTTAGTTACATGGATTTACCAGAACATGAGAATTATAATGGCTATTTTTAATGTATTCTATGGTGAATTTTCATGTGGAATAAAACCTCCTTTGTTAAAGATGTCAGTTTTAATTTACTTTATATATAAAAAGTTACTCACATGACTTTCTGAATAATAATATTACCTTTTACACCTTTAATGTAATTGTGAAACTTTGCCTTTGCAATCTTTAACCATTGGATATTGGTGTTTAAATGTATTACCACTAAAGTTTCCCTAGTAATTAATGAATGTGAGCCCTAAAATGAATATGTGTTTTTACTAAAGAAAAAAATCAGGTTAAAAGTAGGATACCCTGCACATATGGAGAAGATTTTATTGACCCACCATCAGTTAGCCATGTGTCTTTAGTTGTTTTTCCAATAATTGTAATGGATTTACACTGACTCATCCACACCCTTTCATCCAATTCTCATTGTGAAGAGGAGCATACATGTGCAAGATGGCTAAGATACAGAGTGCATATGATAACCACAGAACAAAGGGGAGTAAGATATAACAAATGTCTGTCAGGGCTGCTTTACCTTTATCTGTTTGTAAGTGCTTTTTATTTGACTCTATTAATGACATTTGTCATGGAGGAAAATTAATCAGCTTGTTAGGTTGTGTAATGAAGTTTTAAAATATTCTTTAAAAGAAAGACATTCAGCTTTTTTTTTTAAATTTTTTTTTCAACATTTTTTATTTATTTTTGGGACAGAGAGAGACAGAGCATGAACGGGGGAGGGGCAGAGAGAGAGGGAGACACAGAATCAGAAACAGGCTCCAGGCTCCGAGCCATCAGCCCAGAGCCCGACGCGGGGCTCGAACTCACGGACCGCGAGATCGTGACCTGGCTGAAGTCGGAGGCCCAACCGACTGCGCCACCCAGGCGCCCCCATTCAGCTTTTTTAAAAACAAACAATTCATATACATATAAATATATGACATGCCTGAGGTAAAGAAGTAACCATACAAGGGGAAACGTCCTTTTGGAGGGTGTAAGTTGGAGTCAGAGCTGGAGCCCACAGGAGCCCTCAGTCTCTGGAAGAGGCCAGATGAGTGTACTGTATGCAGAAACTTTCTACTACTGGAAGCAGCCATGAAAAATCAACTCACAGAATCCAAGGTGTGGAAGGCAGAGCAGCCCTGTACATTCCAGAAAATGTTCTTGAAACTTTCTGAAACTCTGACATATGAGGTCCTAATTGAGTAGGCATTTATTTAATTTTTAAGGCCTATTATCTATGTATTTATAATGTTCACACATGATTACCTGAAGGATTTCTTGAAATTACTTCTGCAACTAAATTTCCTTGGAAAGAGAACAGAAATCAAGATGATTTAGCCCAAATGTTATGGTACTGGGGATAAATAGCAACTTTGCCCTGATCTATCAGTGCTGTTTACAAGAGTAATTCAGTTCTGAGTGTCACTAATTTTTTACTCTGAGCAATATACATCAGATATGCTGATATTAATTCACTTCTGCATGTCACCTAATAGGTGACCCTTAGGGGCAGATAAGACATGGAGTTCAACTGTCAACCTTCAGAAGCATCCTCTGTGGGCAAGATAGATCAGGGAATAACAGGGCAACCCTTTTTTCCCCTACTTCTGATGACAGGAATTGGGAGAAAATCTAATAACATATGACTGGTCTCTGGTCACATTTATCACTCTTTATATATCTTTGTAAAATAAACAATCATAAGGAAATAAATAAACCATCAAACATACTGCCATGGCCTGGATGTATCTTTTATAATATTTTTAAGTAATTTACTTCCAGCATGTTTTCCTTTATATGGTTAAAGTAGTTGAAATTATTCTTTATTTTATGTTTATAATATATACTTTTTAATGAGCCTTATAATTTTTCATTTTTATTGCATGCATGATATGCCAGTACATATATGTTTGATTAATTTTAATCTTTTCTTTATTTTGAGGGATTTAGATTAACTTTTTACTTTTTTCTTAGTATGAATATGCTTTTAACAAGCACTGTTGTGAGGAAATCTTTGCATATACAGGCATACCCCATTTTATTACACTTCATTTTATTGCATTATGAAGATAATTTAGTGGTGAATAAATAAGATTGTTGTTTTCATGCCTGCTAACACAGTATACCTTCTGCGGCCCATGGTTCAAGGAGGAATTTTGACTTTCAAGTCTTATTATTGACAAATTACATTTCAAATACATTGCCATAGATAGTGATTCCTCTGATGGATCTAGGCAAAGTAAATCAAAACCTTCTGGAAAGGATTCATCATTCTAGATCCCATTAAAAACATTTTTGATTCATGGGAAGAGGTCAAAATATCAAGATTCACAAGAGTTTGGAAGAAGTTGATTCCAACCCTTATGGATGACTTTGAGGGGTGCAAGACATCAGTGGAGGAAGTTACCACAGATATGATAGAAACAGCAAGAGTACTGGAATCAGAAGTGGAGTTTTAAGATGTGACTGAATTGCTGAAATCTCGTGGTAAATCTTAAACAGATGAGTAGTTGCTTCTTAGAAGTGAGCAAAGGTAGTGGTTTCTTTAGATGAATCTATACCTAATGAAGTTGCTGTGAAGATTATTGAAATTACAACCAAGGATTTAGATTATTACATAAATGTAGTCGATAAAACAGCTGCAGAGTTTGAGGGGATTGGTCCCTATTTTGAAAGAAGTTCTACTGTGGGTAAAATACTATCAAACAGCATCACATACTACAGAGAAATTGTTCATGAATGGAAGAGGCAACAGATTCAGCAAACTTCATTGTTGTCTTATTTTTAAAAATTGCTGCAGACAACCAACACACAAACACATACACAATGAAATATTACTCAGCCATGAAAAAGAATTAAATCTTGCCATTTGCAATGACATGGATGGAGCAAGAGTGCCTTATACTAGGTGAAATAAGTCAGTTATAAAAAGACAAATACCACCTGATTTCACTCATATGTAGAATTTAAGAAACAAACAAATGAACATAGGAGAAGGAAATGAAAAAACAAAGGGAGGAAGGCAAACCATAAGAGACACTTAACTATAGAGAAAAAACTGAAGGTTGCTTGAAGGGAGGTGGGTGGGTAATGGGCTAAATGGGTGATGGGCTTTAAGGAGGGCATGTGTTGTGATGACACTGGGTGTTATATGTAAGTGATGAATCATGAAATTCTACTCCTGAAACTAATATTACTCTGAAACCATATTACCATATTTTAACTAAAATTTAAATAAAAACTTGAAACAAACAAAAAAGATACATACATTTTTTAAGACATAATACCATTGTGTACTTAATAGACTAAAGTATAGTGTAAACATAACTTATATATGCAGAGGGAAAGCAAAACTTTACTTTGACTTGCTTTGTTGTGATATCCACTTTATGACAGTCTGGAACTGAACCCATAATATCTTACATAATATAAAATATTTCCCCCCCAACCCCCAATAGAATCTTACAAATGAATATGCTTAGGTCAAAATTCAAGAAAATACTTAAGGTTGTTAATAAAAATTGCCAAATTGCTTTCCAAAATGTTGATTTCACTTGCATTCTTCTAAGCAGTATATGAAAGTGCGTGTGGGACGACACCCAAGGAAACACCTTGTTAAAAGTTTGATGCCTGAAGCATGAGGGACCAGGCTTAGGCATTAATGTTCACACATTCTGCTAAAAAAAAGACAGAAGGCTGAGACATTTTGGCATAAAAGCCTGGACACTTTCAAATACCTAGATCCAAGGCAGCCTGAGGCCTTCTAACGCCAAAACTCCTCGATACTTACGTGATCAGCTGTGCATGGTCCAAGCCAGAGACTGAGTCCCAGAATCTGGGAACTTCAGTGTGAGTGTGAAATAATGTGGTTTCTCAAAAATAATCGAGTCATGTATGGTTCGTTTCCATAGTACCTACATATTATTAAGTATTACACCTAAATCGTTTTTCCTATACTGGGCCCACCCTTTTTACAACAGCTAATAAAGAAATGTTTTAAAATATTGCCTTGTGTGATGCCTTCCAGCTAATTATTTAGAAGTAATGGTTTCAGTATCTTTGTCTAGAGAACCCATATATTTATATAACTAATTATATAATTTTGTTACTAGTTTACATACAAATGAGTGAGTCATAGAGGTTAAAGTTCTGGTAACTATTAGCATTAAGGGTTAATTAAGAGTTTTAGCATGAAGTATGGAGAAGAATAAAATACTGACTAAAGATAAAATGGACATGAAGTAGGCTAAACCTTATGGAATGGTTTTGACTTTGAGAAACAGCAATTCCCTGTTTCAGCCTATTTGGTGAATAGTTAGCCTTGTTGAGATGAACACTGAACTAAAAGAATATAAAATAAAATAGCAAAATTTAGAGCATTAAGAGATAGTATAAATATATTATTAAAAATTATGCCCCAAATAGGGACACCTGGGTGGCTTGGTCGGTTAAGTGTCTGACTTCGGCTCAGGCCATGATCTCACAGTTTGTGAATTCAAGCTTCTCATCAGGCTCTGCTCCAGCTGAGAACCTGTAGCCTGCTTTAGATTCTGTGTCTCTATCTCTCTCTGCCCCTCCCCTGCTTGTACTCTGTCTCTCTCTCAAAAATAAATAAACATTATTTTTTTTTTAATTTATGTTCAAAATTTATTATTCTGATAGCAAAATCACTTATTTCATGTAAGTCTATTGGTTGGCTTTCTTCTACTCTCAACAGACTAGCTCAAGCTTGTGTGTGAGAATGTGGTCACAGTAGCATCCAGTGAGCTTAAGATTCTGTCTCCTTGAAATTACTCCTTAATATATCTTTTTTATTTTTATTTATTTTTTTGGTTCTTCACTGCTTGGGGTTTATAAATTATTTATACTGTTATATTTTAGTAAAAATTAATGTAAATGGTAAACTATTTATTGTAGATCTAATCTACTGCACCAAAATGTGCACAACAGAGACTTCTTATTGACTAGTCTCCAACCCAAATTAAGTCTCTGTCAATATCTGAAGGCACAAAATTCCTGGCAAAAGTTCATTTTGGGAAGACTCCTATCAAAGTCTGTTCGTGGGTTTGGATATCAGTTACTAATGTTAGAAAACCTAATTCAAAAATAGTTTCTCAAAATTGTAACATAATCCAATTTTCTTTCCATTATATCCACATCTGAACAGATATTGATAAGGAATATAATATAAAATAACTATCATTGCATATTCAATTAAATGGTAGCAAAGGTACAAAATAATTAATCTTCACAGCAAATCTATAGCCATTCTTTCTTTCTTTACTTATAGTTTTCAATACTCTTCCGTTATTTCCCTCTTCTAATAATAAAGTTAATAATAAAATGAATAAATACTAAAATTGTCTTTAATTATTATAGTATTGTTTTCAAATAAAAAGAGTATGTTCATAAGATTCTGCTTTTCTTTTTTTTTTTTATTTAAAAAATTTTTTTTTCAACGTTTTTTATTTATTTTGGGACAGAGAGAGACAGAGCATGAACAGGGGAGGGGCAGAGAGAGGGAGACACAGAATCAGAAACAGGCTCCAGGCTCGGAGCCATCAGCCCAGAGCCTGACGCGGGGCTCGAACTCACGGACCACGAGATCGTGACCTGGCTGAAGTCGGACGCTTAACCGACTGCGCCACCCAGGCGCCCCAAGATTCTGCTTTTCTACTTTTGTAACCAAGGTAATGGCATATATGGGTGTGAAGAGTAAAAATAAGCTAATTGTTAAGTAAATTAAAAAGCTAATTTCTCTATCCTCTACTGTATATTTGTTGCCTGTTGCTCTATGCTGCAAGCAGTAAAAATCATAGGGAGAAATAATTTGTTTTGCATTGGGTAGCATTCTGTTACCTCTGAGTTTCTTTCTAACTCTAACATTGTTCTAAAAGAAGAGAAGGGTAGTAAGGACCCAAATCATAAAGTTGAGTAACATTCCCCTATTTTTGATCACATGCCAGGCTCCATGCTAAATGTTTTAGACACTTTCTCATTTCATCCTCATCATGATCCAGTGCAGTGGGGGGTATTTTTTTTTTTTTTTAAAGCTTGACAGTAAATTTAATTAATACTTTTCTTTTGCATTTATTGAAATTATTTCTTTACACTTCAGCAGTGATCTGGACTTTTATATATTTTTAAGCTTACATTTACCTTGATTAAGTACAAAAAATCCCCCCAAATCCCTTTAACAACATTAAAAATATGCTGAGTATCATCTATATACCAGATATTATGCTAGGAATCAATGATTACAATGTGATAAAATTTTACACAATTACTAATGATGGCTACAAAAATACATGCCAGCTTCTTGTAGTGGCCAAAACAAAGAAAATAAAATAGTGATTATAGTGAATATGTTCATAATACACACAAGACAAGAAACGTTTCCTGGTGTTAAATTGCATCATTAGTGAACTGCATCTTTAACCCCAGTTCTTCACCTCATTCTTTATGGTTCCTGTAACTATGCTCTTTATCTAGTAACTTTATAGAGCCTTTTCATTCTGGGCTAACATTCTTTGCTATTCCTCCCCTCTGGATTCAGCCAGGTTATTTGGCCAATGGTATATTAATGTATATGATACAAGCTGAGTCTTGAAACATACTTTTTTGATTGGGCTTGCATACCTGCTGTTGAATTGAGAAGACATGCCCGTGTTAGGCCCATAACCCCAATGGAAAAATGTGAACAATTAGTAAATTATTATTGCATTGAGTCCCTGAGTTTTGTAGTGGTTTGTTAATCAACAATAGCTAATTGGTACAAAAGTCTTGAAAACTCCTCATAGGACCTTCTCAGAAGGCAAAATGAGGATTACAGTTAAATAAGCTTTACAGGGGAGCTTGGGTGGCGCAGTCGGTTAAGCGGCCGACTTCAGCCAGGTCACGATCTCGCGGTCCGGGAGTTCGAGCCCCGCGTCAGGCTCTGGGCTGATGGCTCGGAGCCTGGAGCCTGTTTCCGATTCTGTGTCTCCCTCTCTCTCTGCCCCTCCCCCATTCATGCTCTGTCTCTCTCTGTCCCAAAAATAAATAAAAAAACGTTGAAAAAAAAATAAAAAATAAATAAGCTTTACACAGTACTTTTCTGTATACTAACTCATTATTTTCCTCTAAAGAAATTAGTGATGTATGTAAAACAAATCAATATAACACCAAGTTTGCCAAATTTAGTTTCACTCCAGGCAAATGACTGGTACCACATATATGCAGTAATAAAAGTGTTGACAGTATTGTAATTCTCAAAGATCATCATTGCTTCTAGTTTTTCTTTTCCTTCTCCAATTCCCTAGCCATACATGAGCCATAGTAATCATTCTAAACCACTAATTTTATCTTGTCAATTTCCTGCTAAAATCTTTCATTTGCTCTTTGGATACAGTTTACAATTCTTAACATGGTGTACAAGGTCTCACATATCTTCTACAACCAGCTTAACTTCCCAGCTTTATTTTCTATCCTGCTTCTTCCTCTTCTACATGCTATTCTTCCGCCATACTACACGTCCTTTCATTTCCTTCTTCCCAGCTATTCTCTTTCTTATCCCTTTGCCTTTCTGCACACTGTCACTTCCACCCAGGACAGACACCACTCTATTTTTTGCCTAATTTTTATGTATTTTCCACTTTCAGCTTAGAAATCAGTTCCTTTGGGAAGCCTACCATGACCTCCTAGTTTGAGTTAGGTCCTCCTTCATTTAGGACACAGTACTTCCTCTTACTATCAGTTATTACAGTGTAAGTGATTGTTAGTTTGTTTAACTCTATCAGATAGAGTGCCCTGCAAATTCACTTACTGAATTCTTACCTATGTTTGTGCATGTGGTCTGGCAAGTTGTGTGTACTGTGGCAAGTTGTGTGTATGCAACTTCTTAAATGAATAACTTCATTTAACTTATATCGGTCTCTCTAAAATGGGACTAGTGAAATAGACTAGTAAAATAAGACTAGTCTAAATAGGCCTAGTAAAGACCCCAAGGTATCAACCACTTTGACCATTCACTCATACTTATAAACCTAAAAGTTATGGTTTGAATCCTCTGTAGTCTGCTTCCCAGGGATACATACATAATTTTGCAAACTTCAGACAATTTGATTCATTAAACCACTCTACAAAATTTTACATAAATTATTCTCGATGGATTAATTACATTATTAGTGAATCATATAAACCAAGTGTTATTTTTGGTTCTTTAAGCATTGTCCCATACTCTGAGTGTTTGCCTGGCTCATGCATGTTAGTCACCAATATAATCATTTTCAGCACTTTCTTTAATTTGCTTTTATTTTCATATGCCTGTATGTCACTTTGTTTTTGCATTTGTAATAAGTATTGTGGTAAAACTAACCAATATTCGGGGCGTCTGGGTGGTGCAGTCGGTTAAGCGTCCGACTTCAGCCAGGTCACAATCTCGCGGTCCATGAGTTCGAGCCCCGCGTCAGGCTCTGGGCTGATGGCTCGGAGCCTGGAGCCTGTTTCCGATTCTGTGTCTCCCTCTCTCTCTGCCCCTCCCCCGTTCATGCTCTGTCTCTCTCTGTCCCAAAAATAAATAAACGTTGAAAAAAAAATTAAAAAAAAAACTAACCAATATGCATTTATTTGTATTTTATGCCTATTTTATATTAAGTGAGTTTGAAAAACCTTATGGAAAAGTGATTCAGTGTTTTTGTAAACAAATACAAATTAGTTTAAAGCTGTCTTTATAAATAACTCTTTGAGGAACTAAGCATGCGCATATGTATTTTCTTTCTTTCTCTCTTTCTTTCTCTCTTTCTTTCTTTCTTACCTTCTTTCATTACTGAGGTAGTGTTTCTCCTGAGCTGCTGGGTAGAGGGACTAGAAAGACTATGACGTTTGTTTTGTTTTTCTTGGGAAACAGCACTTGTATTAGCATTGTCTTATGATGTTGCTGGTAGTATACATACATACATACATACATACATGCATATAATTGCCAGCTAAAGGATAGTGGTAAATTGTGCTTGGTCCAGAATGCTTGGACTTTATTAATAGAACACTAAACTAAATCTTTTCATTTTCTAAACCTATGTGACTATTTAATTCAGACATTACTGATCACAAAGGCTAGTTTTTGAGAAGCAAAATAGAATTACATCCTGTTTGCTTTGCTGCATTGATTAAAAAGCCAGATGTTAAGAACAGATGTCAATGAATTATTTTTCATATGCCATGGTTTACAGTATTGAATTCTCCATTTATCACCTCAGATGGGAACAGTTAATTTGACAGTGAGTGTTTTGGTTATTAGCCAATTTCAACATGGGTCTTTGGGTTTTGAAATCTGATGTACAGATATGTGATAAAAGACTTAGAGTGGAAGTGCTGTTAACTTGATTTTTGTGCCTTAGAGTTTACCAACACGTATAATGCAATGGAAGCGAATGTTCCTCCTTATAGTGAATGAGTATAAATCCAGTGTTGGCAAAGAAGTAAGTCAAATGTTATGACTGAAATACATAATCGTTAATACAATTGTAAATTCCAAATAACCAAAAGTCAGACATTTGGACCGGCATATGTCTTACTAAGTTTTGCTTATTTCTTATATTTGACTGTAATAACAATATCCATTAAAAATATTTCTCACAATGTTTATACTAAGTATGTTTTTAGAATTGGTTTTCCAATTCTTCCCTACTATGGAATAATTTTCATATGTAGAGAATACCATATTTCAAATTGTTTGTTAGCTATATTATAATAAGTATTTTTAAATTGACCATTTACTATATTCTGCTAGCAAACTTAAGTAACACACAAGTTAGCAGGATAATAATATTTTTTAAATGTGTATGGACAATATTTAGTAGATTAAAAAGCACTTTAGCATATATTATATTGTATTTTCACATCAACATTGAGAGCTAGATCATTATTTTTATTTTATTATTCCCAAGGCTGGTAAGGGGTGGATATAGGCTTTTTTCCCCTATTTTCTGTTTTAGTTTTCTTTCTGCTACACTTCACTACCTTTCCTTCAATTCAGAACTCAAAAAATAATAGTTACTTCAATCCAGAGGTTGAAAAATAGATCAGATTCTACCCTGGGAGATCTGATCATATTGCAAACAACTTAAGCCCTTTTCACATCTTTACATAAACTGGTGATTTTGATAAGTGCAATAGAAATTGGCTTACATGGCTTTATCTTAATCAACTGCCAGATTAACTGAAGCTCTCCATTTACTCTGTAAACATATTGATTAGATCCCATAGCACATGAAACCTCTGTATTTCTACTCTTGTTACCTTAATTGTATACAGAGTGTGCATCATTAGTGTCTTTTCAAAACTGTTTGTATCAGTTACATCTGTTGTATTAATGTAATGTTATTGAATATTGCATAAGTCAGTGAAAGATGAAATCAAACAGAAAAATGATTATTTCTATGAAAACTAAATGGCATGGTTTGAAGATTAAATACATGTTAGTTGCAAAATTAAGTGTGGATCTGAACATTTATAAGATTGTTGAGGGAGGGGATTATGAAGTGCTGAGAGGCTTTTGCATTTAAATTGCTTTGCATCTCTTTTTATAAATTCTAATTTCTCCTTAAACTCAAACTGGCAATAGTAGATGGTACATTTTGCATATAATTGATGCAAGAAAAATTATGAAAACCTAAAAATTGTAGACCTATTCTTTAGGAAATGGCCTTATACCCTTAGTAAAGAATGAGCAAGCATTTCTATGTTGTAAGTTAAAAATAAATGTTTACGCTATGACTACATCACTATTTTTATGATTTCCAGTTTAATTTCCATTTACATTGTTCTTACCAATGACTGATTTCAAATGTGTCAGAAATGAGGTATTCATTTGCTTCTAAATACCTAATATTAACTCATTAAATATTTGTTGCCTAACCCAGTGTCCAAGTCACCATGATCATTGTTTATAGAATATTCAGTCAAAGGTGTTAGATCTGTCATGTGAAGTCTGCAAAATGTGGAATCTGCACTGTCCATGGTAAGCAAGGAAAGGGGAGAAACTTCTGTGTGAGGTGGAGAAACATATTACTACCTCACAGTGAGTAGAAATACTAAATTTTTCAGGAATCTGATATAACATTCTGGTTCAGACACATTCTCACTGTGCCTTGGGAGTGAGCTTTAGACAATGAGGGGAGGTTTGCCATGTTTGAATACATCCTCAAACCTTAAAGAGAAGTGGATGGATGTAGTGTGATGAGGGATGAATGGGCTCAAAGTAATTATGCCAGTGAGTTTTCTGGGTTAGTCTTCTTTTTTATTATAGCACTCTCACAGAGATGATTTCCTTTAAAAAACTTGTTTTCAGGCTAAAGGGTTAAAAACACTTTTGCTTAGGATAAACAAAACAATAGTAAAAATATTTTTACACTCAGTGTGAAATTTAAATGCACACACAGATATTTTATATAAACTCTGGTTAAATTTCCTAGAACACATAATGCTCAATTATACAGCTAAAACTTCTGTTTGGGTCTTTCTAGCACCTAGATATATTTCAGAGAAATGTTTAGTTTTGCACAACAGATATTAATGACAATTACTAGAGGGCCTAAAAATTCAGATTATTTTGTTAATTTAAATTTGGCTTTCTTAAATTCTATAATTCTATTTTATGCTCCAGATAAATATGGCCTTGAAAGGGAAAATGTGTGTCTTAAAATAAAATTTAACACCCATACATTCTTAGGTTTTGTTTTTTCATCTGCAGTTCTGCAAAACACATTCCATTTCCATCCACAAGTTAATTTTTTAAAGTTATCTTAAGAATTTCATCTGCATGAAATTTTCAGTAACTACAAAGTAACTGGGAATTTCTCTGAAGATATTATGATTAAATTACCAGGAAAAGTCTTACATGCTTGGAATTTAAAAATGATTTGGAAAAGCAGCCAAAATCTTCTTTGTCATCAAATCTGCATTTGCAAAGTACAGTTAGACACCTTACTTTTCTTTTCTGTGCTTTACCTTTCTTATTTGGAACAGAAGAATCAGGTGTGCACGTATCTATATGCATAGCTGATGAGGCCATATTCACTGGATTAACCCAAGATGAAAAGGGAGAATATTCATCAGGAAAAATAGGGTTTTTTTCCAGATTTTTTTTTTGCTATTTATTATTGTCTACTAATTTTATCAAAATGTTCAAACCATGTGTGTATAAATGAAACCTGAGTTCTTAGAGTGGTTCAGATTTTTTTCTATGTTTTAAGATTTATTATTATATTTTAGATTGGTTTTAGATTCACAACAAAATTGAGCAAAATGTACAGAGATTTCCCATCTACCTCCTGCCCGCACATGCATGGCCTCCCCCATTATCAATATTCCTTACCAAAAGATACACTTGTTACACTTGATGAATCTACATTGATATACCATAAACAAGTACTGTGGTTCCCTTTTTATGCATTAAGTTCTGATAACGTACTGTGTGCCTCATGTTTAAATGGGATCTTGAAATTTTATGAAGACTACATGTGATAATTAAGAAAACTTTTGATGAGTACTTAGGTGAATAAAGTACTGAACATGCTTTCCTTTGGCTTTAGCGTTAAATCATCATACACCTTCTGAGATGCCATACAGGTGTATTCAGTTTAAATTTATCAAAAATAATCTCTTTGGACAAGATAGGCCTATAATTTTGAACTATTTCTGTTATTGGTTAGGAGAGTTGTAGACTCATAGCTTCAGTTGCCATCTTAACACGAAATCTCCATCAAGTGTGCTAAACATTTATAATATTTTAAGAGAGTATGAACAAATTTGAAAATGTATGAGGAACAACCAAGAGGTTGAGGAGTTTAGAGACTAGATTATATGTAATGATCAAAGGACATGGGCACATTTTTTGTTGATAAAACTGCTTGTGAAGTAAACATGTCTTGAAATATATGGAGGGCTGCCATTTAAAGTGAAGATTAGACTTACTGTTTACAGCTCTGAAAGGCTGAGGGAACCAAGAATAAAGGAAATACACAGGGAAATAGATTTTCATTTAAAAAATGATATCTGTAAAATTAGGATGATCCAAAAATTCAAAGAAACACTTTGTGAGATTGTGAGGTATTTCCCTTTGTGGTATGAGAACATACTTTGCAAGTTTTTCTTTTCTTTTCTTTTCTTTTTTTTTTTTTTTAATTTGTTAAGGTATGTTTTCTGGCCCAGAATGTGGTTTGTCTTGGTGACAGTCCCATGTGAGTTTGAGAAGAATTTACATTCTGCTGTTATTGGCTAGACCTGGGCAATTAGACCAGGTTGATTGATAGTGATGTTTAGAATCATTTACATTCTTAACTGATTTCCTGACTGCTTTATCTATCAACTACTGACAGAGGGATGTTGAAATCTCCCAACTGTAATCATGAATTAGTGTAGTTCTCATTTTAGTGCTTTAAGGTTTTGAGTCATGTACTTTGATGCTCACTTATTAGATGTATGGAGGTATAGAATTATTGCAGCTTGTTGATAAGTCTTTGTCCTCTTTGTCATTATGTCATCCCTGACTTTACCTTCCTTGTGTTGAAGTCAGCTTTGTCTGAAATTAAAATAGTTACTCCAACTTTCTTTTGATTAATGTTATCAATGGTATATTTTTCTCCATCTGTTCACTTTTAGCCTATTTAAAAATTTTAAATATTTATTTATTTTGAGAGAGAGGAGAGAGAGAGAGAGAGAGAGAGAGAGAGAGAGAGAGGATGAGGGGCAGAGAGAGAAAGAGGGAGGCTCTGGGAAGCAGGCTCCAGGCTCTGAGCTGTCAGCACAGAGCCTGACGCAGGGCTTGAACCCATAAACTGGAAGATTGTGACCTGAGCCAAAGTTGGACACTTAACTGAGAAATCCAGGTGCCCCTACTTTTAACCTATATAAAGTCAGTTTCTTGTAGGGAACAAATAGTTGAGACATAGTAATTAGACTTATGGTGACCATTTTTCAGTATATACAAATATTGAATCATTATGCTATATACCTGAAACTAATATATTGTTAGTATGTCAATTATACTCCAACTAAAAAAAAAAGAAATGCAAAAATAACCCATATAATTGGGTTTTGCCTTTTAATCCACTCTGACAATCTGTATTGTTTAATTGGTATATAAAGATTATTCACCTTTTTCCAATTTTATTGAGAAATAATTGACATACATCACTGTATAATTTTAAGATGTACAGCATGATGGTTAGATTTACATATTGTAGAACGATTACCCCAGCAGGTTTAGCTAACATCTATCATCTTATACATATACAATAAAAAGGAAAGAAAAGAAAATTCTCCTTGTGAATGAGAACTCTTAGGATTTACTCTCTTAATAGCTTTCCTGTGCATTATACAGCAGTATTAAACTCTAGTCATCATCTATCTAGTACATTAGATCCTTAGTACTTACTTATTTTATAACTGCAAGTTTGTATCTTTTGATGACCTTCCTTCAATTGCCCCTTCTCCCACCCTCCCCTCCAGTTATCACAAATCTGATCTTTTTTTCTATGAGTTCTGTGTGTTTTCTTTTTGTTTTGTTTTACATTCCACATACAGATGAGATCGTATGGTATTTGTCATTCTCTGACTTATTTCACTTGGCATAATGCCTTGAAGGTCCATTTGTGTTGTTGAGAATGGTAGGGTTTCCTTATTTTTTGTGGCTAAATGATATTCCATTATATACCACATCTTCTTTATCCATTCATCCATCTGTGGACACAGGTTGTTTCAGTGTCTTGGCTATTAAAAATTACGCTGCTGTGAACATGAAGGTGCAGGTATCTTCTGAGTGTTCTTGTTTTCTTTGGATATATTTCCAAAAGTGGAATTGCTGGATCATATGGTAGCTCTATTTTTTTTTAATTTTTTTAATGTTTATTTATTTTTGAGACAGAGAGAGACAGAGCATGAATGGGGGAGGATCCGAGAGAGAGGGAGGCACAGAATCTGAAGCAGGCTCCAGGCTCTGAGCTGTCAGCACAGAGCCCCACGCGGGGCTCAAACTCACAGACCATGAGGTCATGACCTGAGCCGAAGTCGGAAGCTCAACCGACTGAGCCACCCAGGCGCCCCTATGGTAGCTCCATTTTTAACTTTTTGAAGATCATCCATACTGTTTTCCATAGTGGCTGGACCAATTTACGATGCTACCAACAGAGTCCAAGGATTCCCTTTTCTCCACATCCACACTGGCTTTTGTTAGCACTTACCATTTTGATGACGGCCATTCTAACAGGTGTGAGGTGATATCTCATTTTAGTCTTAATGTACATTTCTTTAATGCCTAGTGATGTTGAACATCTTTTCATATACCTTTGGCCATTTATGCATCTTCTTTGGAAAAATGTCTTTCAGATCCATTGCCTAGTTTTTAGTTGAATTACCTTTTTTTTTTTTCTTTTCTATTGGGTTGTATAAGTTCTTCATATATTTTGAATATTAACCCTTGTCAGGTATATGGTTTGCAGATTTCTTTTCCTATTTTGTAGGTTGTCTTTTGTTGATGGCTTCTGTTGCTGTGCAGAGAAAGCTTTTTAGTTCAATGGAGTCCCAGATGTCTAGTTTTGATTTTGTTGCTTTTGCAAGATCTTTCACATTTAAAATGATTTTTGAAATATTTAGGTTAATATCTAACATGTTTGTAGCCATTCTCTATTAATTACCTTTGTACTTTATTTTTACCCTCCTCACTATTTTCTTGCTTTTTAAATTGAGCATTTTATGTAATTCCATTTCATTTTTTGATTTCTCAGAACATATAAATTATATTTCTCTTTATACAATTTTTGGTGGTGACCCTAGACTTTAAAATATACATTTTAAACTAATCTAAGTCAATTTTCAGATAATCTTTTACCACTTCTAGGTATTACAGATTGCTTATGAAAGAGTTTTCACATTTCATCTACCCATACCTTGTGATAAGACTGTTACTCATCTCATTTATCCATATGGTATAATCATCCAATACACCATTACCATTTTTACTTCAAATAAATAATTATACTTCTGATCAATTAAGAATAAAAAATGAGCGATTTTATATGATCATCATCATTTATTCTTCTCTAATGCTTTTAATTTTTTTATACAGGTCTAACTTTCCATATCATTTCATTCTCCCTGAAGAATCTTTTAAAGCATTTCTTGCAAGCTTGCAAGGCAATTATGCTGGTCATGAATTCCTTTTTTTTTTTTTTTTTGTAGGGAGAAGTTTTATTTATTCTTCCACTTTGAAGGATAATTTTGCTGGATGTAGAATTTTAGATTAATGGCTTATTTTCTTTCAACACTTTAAATACTTTGTTTTACTCTCATGCTTTTATGGTATGAGAATACTACTCTGATTCTCATCCTTGTTCCTCCATAGAGTAAAATATTTTTTTCTCTCTTTGGCTTTTTTCAAGATTTTCTTTTTGTCTTTGTCTTTCGTAAGTTTGAGTAGGATATGCTTAAGTGTAGCGTTTTAGGTATGTATACCACTAGGTATTCTTTAAGGCTTCCTGGATTTTATTTAGTGTCTGTCTTAATTTCAGAAAATTCTCAGCCATCATTACTTGTTGTGATCAATTTTCAATGACAGCATTGGAGCCAACTGAAAATTAAACATGGGATGTGATCCTGATGGTCACATGCACACAACCAAAAGAATAAGAAAAATTTATTAGTCACATAGTGAGGCTTTTCCAGAAAGAGCAGGAATGGGGCACCTGGTGGCTCCAGTCAGTTAAGCATCCAACTTCGGCTCAGGTCATGATCTCACAGTTTGTGAGTTTGAGCCCCGCGTTGGGCTTGGTGCTGACAGCTCAGAGCCTGGAGTCTGCTTCAGATTCTGTGTCTCCCCTTATCTCTGCCCATCCCATGCTCATGCTCTGTCTCTCTCTGTTTCTCAATAGTAAGTAAATGTTTAATTTTTTTTTTTTTGGAAAGAGCAGGAATCTCCCAAGTAAATGCTAAAATGTCCTTGAAAGAGTAAAGAAAGAGATTGCCTTGGAGTTTTTATGGTGGTTAGGGAATAGGTCCAGGATGACAGTTTCTGAGCATGGTTTGAACTTTCTACCAGCTCCAAAAGAAGGAGCACCTAGGCTTGTCCAGATACAGGAAAGAAGGGACAGAGGGGTGAGGCTGAAAAGATGTCAAAAATCAAACATAAAAAATTGAGTTTTAAATTGAAAAAATATTTGAGACTCTTCATTATATGACTTTATATATATATATATTTTTTTGTTCCCTTCTTTTGTTAGTATTCAACTTTGTGTATGTTCCATCGTTTGAAATTGTCCAATTTAGATGTTCTGTTCTGATTTTTTTCCCCCATTATTTTCCTCTATTTTTATTTTAGTTGGGAAATTTCTATTGATCCATCTTCAAGCTACTGACTCCTTCTGCAGGCATGTCGAGTCTGCTGATGAGCCTATCAAAAGAATTGTTCAGGGCACCTGGGTGTCTCAGTCAGTTAAGCGTCCAACTCTTGGTTTTGGTTCAGGTCATGATCTCATAATCCGTGAGTTCAAGCCCCATGTCAGGCTCCTCACTGACAGCACAGAGACTGCTAGGGATTCTCTTTTCCTTCTCTTTTTGCCCCTCGCTTGCTGGTGCTCTCTCTCTAAATAAATAAATAAATAAGTAAATAAATTTAAAAAATAATTCTTCATTTCTTTTACAGTGTTTTTGATTTCCAGCAATTATAAATTATTTGAGTTTCCATCTCTCTATGTTTTGTTTTTCTTCTTCCCTTATGTAAGACAAAAAGGCTGGAGGGGGCAAGGGTGGGACGATGACTTTTTTTTTTTTTTCCACTTTGGAGAAGGCTGCAGCCAAGTCTTTTTCTTTGAAGAATAGGCAATTATGATGAAGAAAGTTTGGGACATTTCAAAATCTTAATCCTTGGCTGTGTCTCTGTGGGTAAGCCTGTCTCTCCACTTTCCAGGGTGACAGTTGGCTGTACAACCTCATTTCTTGACGAGTCCATTCTTAATGAGTCCAGTCCTCATTAATTTTTAGTTTGTCCAGCTTTGTTGTTGTTGTTGTTGTGGCTGTATAAACAGGAGTGATGACTCACAAGCTCTTTACAAATCAGAGCTAAAACCTGCTCCTTTAAAAAAAAAACAATCAGAAAAAGTTTAAGGAAAGTTTTTAAAATGCCTATAGTTCACGAATAGTATAGAGATGTCTTCTCATCTCAGGATATTTGTTTCTGGTTTCTCTTTTCCCCTAATTCTCTTCACCATTCCCTTCTTATTTTTAGGTGTCCTCTTAGAAGTTACCTCTTTAGTGATGCAGGGAAAATATGAGATGCTTTGGGCATAAATTCTGTAGTCAAGCTGCCTGTGTTTGAAAGCTAACTCCCTTACTTACTAGAGGCTAAGCCTGTGAGCAACTCACCTATCCAGTCTCTGCCTTAGTCCTCACATTTGTGGTATGGAGATAAAAGTAGGATTTTATCACATTAATAAATTGAATAACAGCAAACTCTTAGATTAGTGGCTGGAACATAGTTAAGTGCTCAATAGGTGTTACGTATAATATTAAATAAGTAGTCTACAATGAAGACAACTTATTATATGTGTCCATCAGTTACCTTATTTCAAATCTTCACTTTGAATAATCAGTGAATAATACCCTGACTTTGTAAATTCTCCAAACAATATTCTACAAGAATGGTCTATAAGGCCATTATACTGATGTCCAACACTACTTTTTAGTCTGATCTTCACAATCCTCCAAGATAGATTGGGGAAACTTTGCCTTTCTCGTTTTACAGGGACTTCATTGTATTGTGAAATTATCACCAGTAACTAAACTGTGCTAGAACTTGAGTTTATGCCTTCTGATTCTAAGTATAGTTATTGTAACCTGTCATGTACTATCTCAGCAGATTTTAATGAATTCAAGTTGTAGTATAATCAGTGTCCCATTTTCTTTTAGAAAAATGAGAATTAAAAATTATTTTCCTTTTCACCTGCGAATATAACATGCTCTGTGCAAAGCCATGTTTTAATAATATTTTTGTTTTTCTTATTGTAATACACCTTTAAGATATCAACATTCATAAAATTATGGTATTATACAGAAAATGCAATTCTAACCAGCATTTATGTTCATAATACCAAGGTATATCAGGGTGAATATTTTGAAAGAAACTGAGTTACTATATGATTATCTCAATTCTCACTTCATTTTAAATTTATAACGCTGCATAGAATCACTGAAGATTCTACAAGTATGACATTAGAATTAATGCATAGCTGTAGTGCGTTGTAATTGCTTCTTATTTTCTTGTACCATTTTATTATCAACAGTTTATAATATTCTACATTTTATGTCTACTTTTGTTACCAAATGCTTTGCTGTGTCTACTGTCATCATTCTACAAGTTAGCATCCAGCTATGGTAGATTTTGAGGTTGATGAAGAAAGTAATTATTACATGGAATAAGGAATTTATTAAATTACAGAAGGAGCTATGAAACATTTATTTTATTTTTATAAACTTGTTAATAAGTCTATTTTTACAACTTAAGCTGCTTTATATGTTTTAGGAGCAGTATACTCTGGGGACACCTGGATGGTTCAATGGGTTGAGTTCTTGATCATGTCTCAGGTCATGATCTCATGGTTCAAGGCATTGAGCCCCACACATTGGGCTCTGTGCTGACAGTGCAGAACCTGCTTGGGATTCTCTCTCTCCCTCTCTCTCTGCTTGCCCTCTGCACTCTCTCTCTCTCAAAATAAATAAAAATTTAAGAAAAATAGTTTAAGAGCAGTATTCTCTGCTACTGTTTAAATTATTAATTGCCTCTGAATATGGCATTAATTCAGTGATTAAACATTCTTATCCATTTTAGTATATTTGGAGGAATTCATAGTTCTAACAAGGAAAATGTTCGGTTGTGTCACCAGCCCTTCTGAATAATAAACACTATTTTCTGGCAGTATGAAATACATACATTTTATTTTACAGTACACAACTAGGAATTTTTCATAGCTTTGTAAACAGACAAATTAAACTATTGTTAAGGCTTGCTGAACACAGTCCAAGTTATTGACCAGGTTTTTTGTTTGTTTTGTTTTTGTTTTGTTGTGTTTTTGTACTGACAAAACACCTCCACATATTTTCATTCACAGTGCAATTTTTTAAAAGAAACAACAACAAAAAATCTCCCTATAAGATCTAGTGATGTCTTATTTTTCTCAATTGTTGAAAATAGTTATTGATTCTCTAAAGGATGGCTGCATTCATGAAAACAGCAAATTTAAAATGAATTCCCAGGGTTCTGGGGTTGTTGGTAAATGCCTCCGGGCTACTGCAGGGGGCAGGGATAGAATTGGAGGGGGCAGGTAACAAGTTTTGGTATTATTCATTTTCTGCTCCCCCCACCCCCGAACCTGAGTAGAGGTTATTTATAATATTTTATTTCATCATTAGGGAAACAAGGAATCTTCTGCTAAAATAAAACATATTTGAAGGTCCCTAGGTTTTTACAGGGATATTTTGTCCAACAATGTTTTTCAAGGATTGCTGTTGGGGTATACCGTGTCCAGAAACAATATTAAAAATAAGTGTAATGACTTAAGTATAGACTTTAAGAACTTTTAGCAGGGAATACAATTTTGAGGAAAATGATAAGGCCGAGAATTCATAAAAGGAACAGATGATTTCATATATTTTATGTAATTTGAGGGTGTAAGTACACTGGAATTTCTATTCTGCAGGGCAGTCTATGAACACCCAGTTGGTCATTATTTTTAAGAATTGTTGTTTAGGGGCGCCTGGGTGGCTCAGTCGGTTAAGCGTCCGGCTTCGGCTCAGGTCATGATCTCACAGTCCGTGAGTTCGAGCCCCGCATGGGGCTCTGTGCTGACAGTGCAGAGCCTGGAGCCTGCTTCAGATTCTGTGTCTCCCTCTCTCTCTCTGCCCCTCCCCTGCTCATGCTCTGCCTCTCTCTGTCTCAAAAATAAATAAAAACATTTTAAAAAATTAGAAAAAAAAAGAATTGTTGTTCAAAAGGTACAAATACCTAGACGGCACTTAAGTGTTCCCTATAGCCGAAAGACTATTTGCTTCCAAATACCCAGAATAAAATACCATATTTTCATCTTAAATTCCTAAAGCTTGGGGCAACCACTGAATTAAAATAAGGCAAAGTGAAGAAATTCCAAAAAATAATTTAGTTCAGTATTTGCACAGTCATAGAAGAAATGTTAACTTGCAAGCAGATGAATTGTATTGCAGAAGTACAGATAGGACATTCATAAAAAGCCAATGTAGATTTTTGTTGTTGTTGCTTTCCCTTTTGCCCCTGAAATTCTTCTGTCATATTTCAGCCTTTAACCTTCTATTTCATTTGACTGCAAGGCCTGCCAAGTTTTCATCAAGACAATAGCATATAGATACAAAGGGAAGTATAAATTATTATCATTAATAATCCATCCTGTTCTTCCCCCACCTCATTTAAACTAATGGACCATATGTTGCCATTTTCTTTTTAACTGTATCCAAGAATATTTCAGAACAGAAGAGGAGAAGAGGTTGTAAAATATCTGACCACAACCTCACATTTATTTTCCAATTAAGACAAGAACAGTAATGATAACTGTGATACTTTTTATCTGTTTCCATGGAATGTTTCTTGATTTAAAAATGGAGCAATCAAATTTTTGTTATTTAAGGTTACAAAGGAGAAAAATATTTTTCAAGATGTTTCAAGGATTTCTAAAGTTTTAAGGTACTATAATGGATAAACATAAAAAATTGTTAATCTATTCTTCATAGCATACTTAAGGATGGTTTTTTTCTTTTACTACTCAAATTAATTAGCCATGTTTTCATTTGTCTGTGAAATTCTTGAAATTTTTATATCCAATAAAAAGTATATATAGCATTGGATGAGAAGAAAATGCTGTCCAAACAGTAGGGAAAATAAGAGTAAACGGGTCATAGTAGTTGGATATAAATTATTTTCAGTATGCATCAAACAGTAGAAAGAAACTTAGGTGTAGCTTATGTAAAGTAGAATGGAGCATGACATACAGATTTTGAATGTTACAAATCAGGTATGTCTAGAGAATTGGGAGAAAACCAAATAGCCTCTTGTGAAAGAATTTAGCAAATATAACAGGAAAGACGGTTGAGGCACAAAAATTAGGTTCAGAAAACTACACAAGGGTAAGCAGAAAAAGGTGGTCCTCAGTATGATGTGGTAGTGACCTAATCTGTCTCCATGAATTCAAGTCTTGGTCCTGGGCTAGGAGCTGGACAGAATAGCTCTTTCTCAAAAGAGATTAGGGACACAATTGGTCTTACTGTCATTGGAAAGGGGAAATCCCCAGACTTCAACAATGCTGTAAGACGATGCTGAGGCATAGTCATCAGATCTCTCATCCTTAGGCTTTGAAGGGTTATTATGTGAGCTGGAGTATCTGCAGAGTGATTAGGGGTGAGGCTAAAGAAAAGGTCTTTTCAGTTGTTATCTGTGACCCAGGGCAAGTCAGGGTAGAAACCCTTTTACATAATTTTTCTCATTGTATTTTTAATAAATAATATATAAAGAAAGTATGATGAACTCCGAAATTGTAGAAAATTGTATATTTGACTTAACTCATGCTTGGACACTCATTCAACTTGGTTTCATCATTTAAAATTAGCTAGTCCACATCAGTTATATGCCAGGTACTGTGCTAGGTCTTAGCTATAGAGAAATGAAAAAGTAAGGTCCCTGTTCTCAAAAGCTTTTATTACTGTTTGATAGGACTTTCTTCTTTGGGACCTTCCTTTTACTTTGTCTCTAAAAAGATGCGCAGGACAGAGAAAAAAGGAAGGACAGAAGGAATGAAGAAAAAAGTATGGAGTCAATAACCTGCTCTATCTGGTCTCCCTATTTCCCCTCTTGCTACTCTTTTAATATTCTCCACAAAGAAGGATCTTTGTGAAGTTGAGATTGTGTTATTTTACTACCAAAAAAAATTCAGATGACTTAAAGAATATGGTTTAAATAATAAGGCCTAGCTCCTACGTTTGAACACTTTATCTCATTAATGTACATTCTGAACTTTAAATATTGTTGATCTCTTTCTTCCCCTTTACACTTCTTGCCTAGCCCCTTTGCACTAGCTATTACTTTGGCCTGAGAAACTCCTTGCCTGGATTTTGTCATGACCACTTTCTCCTTTAGGTCTGTCACCTCTCCAGAGAGCATTCTTAAGACTTTCAAATATAAAGCAGCCCCTCGGTCACTTTCCAAAGTACTGCCATATATTATTCTCTTCATGTGAATTCTTACTACCAGAAGTCAATTGCTCTACTTGCTTATTTATTATGTTTTACTCATTCAAATGTAAGTTTCATATGTTTGTTTTGTTTACTACTGAATTGCCATATTGTAGTTATAAATTCTTATCTAAGAGTCTCATCAAAATTTCTCATGCAAATCTCCAAATAAAGAGAGCAAGCTCAGGTAAGAAATGTCAGGGCAAAACAACAACAACAACAACAATAACATTCAGTAGTATTCCTGAAAAAGTCATCTAAATACACACTCCAAGTCTCTGGAAAATTAAAAAATAAATAATTTTCAAAAATGAGTATAATGGGACCACAAAGAACAACATTAAATACTGAATCCATTAAAGATTAAAAAAAATAGTTAAATAAATTTATTGGTTCATACAAGTGAAAATTCCAGCGATAAGACAAACTTCAGACATGGCTGAATCTATGTACACTACAAATATTTTGAAAATTTAGTTGCCTATCATTATGTCCCCAGTCTGCTCCTGTTATATTGGCTTGATTCTCAGTCAGGCTTTCTCCACATGATTGGCTACCATTACCTCAAGTCTTATCCCTAAAGTAGTAACCTTAGCAGAAAGAGAAGTTTTTTCCCTAAAAATTCTAAAAAAAATTCTAGAATTCGGTATTATTGAACTGTCTTGAGCTGTGTGCTCATTCTTGACTTAAGTACTATGGAATACTTTGACCAAAGCTTTAGAACTATGTGAATGGGTGAGATTATCTAGAACAATATGCAATGAGAATAGAAGAGGTTTTTCTTCAAACAGAGCAAGAGTGTTGTCATTTGAGGAAAAAGAGGGATTACAAGCAGGTGAAGACCAAAAACGTATTCTTTTTTTTTTAAATTTTTTTTTTTAACGTTTATTTATTTTTGAGACAGAGACAGAGCATGAAGGGGGGAGGGGCAGAGAGAGAGGGAGACACAGAATCGGAAACAGGCTCCAGGCTCCAAGCCATCAGCCCAGGGCCCGATGCGGGGCTCGAACCCACAGACCGCGAGATCGTGACCTGAGTTGAAGTCAGTCGCTTAACCGACTGAGCCACCCAGGCGCCCCCAAAAAAGTATTCTTAAGAAAAACAAAAAAATATATATTTTAAACTGTGTTCATTAAACAAAAAACAATAGAGATTATAATATTTGATTATAAAAATGTGAAGCAGGAAACAGAGAGGAAGGACAAAACCACCACACTTTATTTCAAAGAAAACACAATTTTTATTATTAAAGTTAATAAGGTTGATATAAATTTAGAAATCATTTGAAAATTTTTAAGCCCTTGACAAATACATTTACAAAATCAATGGCTATTTTCCAAACTTATGGTACATGATCTACATGGTATATGAGATTCTATTAATTCTTAGCTGGCCAATGTTGATTTGATAATACAATACTTTTATTTTATGTTGTAGCATTGGCATGAAAACAATATATCACCAAACAATTTAAGCAAGAAAGAATTCTTAATAGTGTGATGGGATATACAAGTTCCATGACTTATTTTCAGTAATGGAGTCTGACGTAGGTCATACTCAATATAAACACTTCAACCTCTGAAATACCATGTACTTCCCCACAGCACAGCTAAGAAAGAAGTACAGAGTTATAGCTAGAGGTGGGAAGATCTGCTAGAACTTTTCCATTTCTGGAAAGCAGCTGAGACCTGGGTTTCAGAGAGAGCTCAACATGGGAGAAGAACAGGGATGGAGCTCTATAAAAATACATACATACATATATACATACTTTGTATTTATTATACACAAAATACTTGTGAACAGAGTTTTTAATTTTTTTGCATCCGCATGAACAACCTTTCATACAAAAGTTTCTTTCAAGCATTAGATGGCCAGCTAGTGTCATGGGTTAAATTGTGTATTCTCAAAATGTATATGTTGAAGTCCTAATCCCCAATACCTCAGAATGTGACCTTATTTGGGGGGGAAAAAAAAGTCTAGTGAAGGTAAAGAAGTAATCTAGTGAAAATGAGTTCAGTAGGGTGAGCTCTAATCCAATATGACTGGTATCCTCTTAAAAGGAGGAATTTGGCCATAGACATACTCATAGAGGGAAGAGTATGTTAAGAGACACAGAAAGAAGACTGCCTACAAGCCAAGTAGAGGCCTGGAACAGATCCTTCTCTCACAGCACTGGAAACATCTTGATTTTGGACCTCTAACCTCTAGAACTGTGAGACCATTAGCTTCTTTCGTTTCAGCCACCCATCTGTGGTATTTTGTTCTGGCAGCCCTAACAAACTAGTAATAATCTGCTAATAGAGTAGAAAGGGAATGGCATAGACAAGAGAGAACAAATGAAGACAATGAAAGAAGGAAGAAACATTTCCCTTGGCCACACCGATGTTTTTCTTAAAAACAAATTAGGAGTTGGTGTCGTTTCTACATTGTGTACTAATGTATACAAACTACAGTTTGTTGTGTTTGGAGTAGTCTAGTAAATCACACATAATTCATATTATGGAGGTTGAATATTCAAAATAATCCATTTCATGATCTTTATAAATGTTGAGTTAAATGAACATCTTTAATATGGGTAAGTTGAAAATATATTTTCCTTGAGGAATGGGTCCCCGGCATTCCATTCTCTTTGGGGGATACAAAGACAAATGCAGTCTGTGACATGTTAGTGTTGCTACTGCCATGTACCTAAATGAGCAGACTAGATTGGTACCACTCTTTAAGGAGCAGTATTATTTGAAAATTTACCTTACTGAAAATTTACTTGAAAGAGTTCACTTCTTACCAAGTGAACCTTGCTTTTGTATTCCCACTTTAGGTCCTCTTTGAATAAGAGGCTAAGACTTATTTACAACAAAGGCAAACTTAATTGAACAGTTTTACATTTATTCACAGCCGATGCAACTCACAATGTTTAATCTAAAAATGTATATAAAACAGAGATCCTCAGTTACCAGTTTGAGTTTACTAGGTAATTACCAATTCTTAATCAGTGTTTGAGTTTTACAAAGGAAGAACTACCATTTAAATGTTCTTTTTCTGTTTCATATACGTGCTTTTTTTTAGTGTAAGAAGATAAACTTTTCCTAAATGAAAAATGATTTTCTGAGACATATTTTAACATTTTCTGTGATTCTCGTTAATTATACAGGTTTTGGTTTGGGTTTAAACAGTGCATGCCAATTTGGATAAATATAAAAGTCTTTACATCATTTATCTTATGTTGTACTCTTTTGCTAAATATTAATATTTTTAGCCGTTAATTCTCAGGAACTCATTTCATCAAAAAAATCAGCCGTGCCAAATTAATTTCCATGTAATTTATTAAAATAACTACCTAATCAACCTGTAAAACTGTCAGTCCATATGGTTATTCTTTACTTCACTGGGAAATAAATTCAAGCCATCTTCTATATTTAGAAATTCTGAAAAAGGCAGCAAGCTATATTTATTTTACTTTCATCAGTTTACGAATTTGAAAATAGGTAAGAAACATGCTGATTACTTGAGAAAGTTCTTAACTGTGGCTATATATATCATGAAAAGCCAGAATAAAATGTGTAAAACATTAACCAAGTTTTTAGGATTATCTGTTAATGAGGCCTCGTTAAGGAGTCTTCTTTTCTAAGATGTTTACATTTGTAAGTCATTATTTTTTAATTAAACTAAATCAGGCACATCTGTGTCCAGTATGTGACCAAAAAATCCCTATTTGATACCTCAGCCATTGTACTGCTAATACTAAGTGAAAAAGGTACACAGTACAGTCCCCCACCCCCACCCCTCGAAACAAAATAGCAATTAAATAATCTGGAAAGTGTTACTGATGAGCTGGAGTCTGGCTTCTATACTTAGATTTGAAATAAAGCATGCTTTGCCCTTCACAATGTTTTAATTTTGAAAGCTGTCAGGGAGTGTTTAACAGGAACAAAAATCATTATGTGAATGCTTAATTCTTTATCAAATTCAATTCACCTGCCCTTACATGATTAGCATTACTCTGCCATCATATGGTTGGCTCATTACAGTTAAGTCTTCATTTTATGGGAGTGGACTGTGATGGAGGTCAGGTTTATTTGAGAAATGTTTTTCAGAACAGAAAAATAGATGTAGAAAAATACATGAATTTTACCATATAAGGTAAAGCAGGAATGTAGTGCTGCTTAATAGGTTCAAGTCTCAAATCATTTTTCTTTCATACTTTCAATTTTTCTTTTTCTTGTTCAGTTTCCATTTAAGCTGCATTTATAAGACATCAGAAGAAATAGTTCAAATATTAATTAAATTTTTATTATTCATTATATTCCATTATGTTATTTATTAATAATGATAAACAGCTTGAAAGATTATGCAAAGAGTTTTTTTGTTGATTGTGTTTCCCTGCAAGTCATTGATTTTCACTGACTGAAATGTTAGGTGATATTTGGAAACATTTATAAATAGTCCTTTTGAATCAGCTTCTTTCTTCTAAGAACGAATTTCTTCCATGTGTTATTCTTAATTCAGCTCTCATGGAATCATAGGATGACTTGAGTTTTTAAAATATCTTCATTCTTTATTTTCTCTTTTTTTTCATGCTAAGAAAGAAGTTTTATTTATTTTTTCAGTGTTTTTAAAAAAATTTTATTTTAATTCCAGTTAACAGCCAGCGTGGTATTAGTTTCAGGTGTGTGATATACTGATTCAATGCTTCCATACATGACCCGGTGCTCATCACAAGTGCTTCATCCCCAACATCTATTTCATCCATTCCCCCACCTCACCTCACCTCTGGTAACCATCAATTTGTTCTGTATAGTTAAGAGTCTGTTTCTTGGTTTGTCTCTCTCTCTCTTTTTTTTTTCTGTTTAGCTTATTTGTCTTCATTTTTCTTTCCACAGAATTAAAAGCTAGAAAATATGTGCTTTCAAGTATTATTTTTTTTCTTTTCCAGTACATTATTCTTATTTTACCTGATTTGGATAAGACTGTGCTTTATTACATGCATAATTACAAATCTGTGCTAAGTGAAAATGTATAAAGCAATGGTGACCCGGGGTATGCCACAGAGAAAGGGCTGGACAATCTTACGTCATTTTCAAAAATAAAACGGACATAAAAATTTTGTTGTATTAATTTACAAAGTTTACATAGGACAGGTGCTGAATTCTTTTTTTTTTTTTAATTTTTTTTTTTCAACGTTTATTTATTTTTGGGACAGAGAGAGACAGAGCATGAACGGGGGAGGGGCAGAGAGAGAGGGAGACACAGAATCGGAAACAGGCTCCAGGCTCTGAGCCATCAGCCCAGAGCCTGACGCGGGGCTCGAACTCACGGACCGCGAGATCGTGACCTGGCTGAAGTCGGACGCTTAACCGACTGCGCCACCCAGGCGCCCCCAGGTGAATTCTATGTCTCCAGGTTTCCTCACGATTAAATATTTATTGGACCAAAATCATAAAACCAGACAAAATTTTTCTAGAGCATTTCTATCACTAAATGTGTAAATACTGTCTTATTTTGAAGAACACCTGATCTTGTCATAATGAAATCAACATACATCTTGAAATAGAGGTGAAAGGAAAAGTTGCAAGATCTGACCACCTAGGTTCAAATCCAGACACTAAAAATTACTGGCTCTGGAAACATGGGTAAATTTCCTAGCCTTTGTAACCCTCAATTTTCTTATGTAATTCAAGCCATCCTCTAGATTTAGAAATTCTGAAAAAGGCCGCAAGCTATATTTATTTTACTTTCATCAGTTTATGAATTTGAAAATAGGCAAGAAACATGCTGATTATTTGAGAAAGTTCTTAACTGTGCTATATATATCATGAAAAGCCAGAATAAAATGTGTAAAACACTAACCAAGTTTTTAGGATTATCTGTTAATGAGGCCTCATTTAGAATATGGGAAGAAATAGTGCCAAACTCACAGTTCATTGTGAGGAGATTCATGATCCATGCAAAATGACCAACAAGGTATCTAACAATTTGTGAACACTCAACAAATGTTGGGGTTTTTTATATTTAAATTTATTCGATGTTTTCTTTAAGTTGTGATTAAATTCATGCCATCTTCACAGATTGATTTAAAAGACATCATTTATTGAGTTTCAGTAATTCAGTGGTTCTAAATATTTGTTACCTCTCCCCCCCATTGCTGCGTGCATTATTTTACCTAACAGAAGCAAAACCTAGAGATGCTTTCCATTCATAAGTCGGTCACATTTGGACTTTTTTTTTTTTTTTTTTTTTTGGAGTAGCCAAGGACCTTTCTCAGTACATTTTAGACTTTATTGGATACATAGCCTTACCATCATGAAAATACCAAATTAACCTTCAATACAAATGAGAATTTGGGGAAAAAAGTTCTATTGTAGAATATTTAGTACAACAGCTCTCTTCGTTAGAGGTTGGAGTAATAGGAATTAGCTTTTTTTCCAAATTAAATATATACAATTTTAGAGCTATAATTTCACTTTTCATTCACATTTCCTTTCATGGTGGTTTCATTATGTTTTATTCTCATATTAAATGAATAAATGTATTCAATTAGCAAGTACATTTTCAGCATTATTTTTGTCACAGTGATGCTGGATATTCTACATTCAAGGAATATAAATCAAGTAATAAAGAAGGCATTTTTAAAAATTTAAATTCAAGCAATTGTTTCATTGTGCAAGGCATGATTTACAAATTTTCTTCTATTATATTTCAGAAAAAATGAGTTATAAGATCTTAACAAGTTTATGACATTTTTAAAAGAAATTTTAAATGTTAGAGAAATTAAATTTCAGAAAAGAATGAGTTATAAGATCCGAACAAGTTTATTCCATTTTTAAAAGAAATTTTAAATGTTGGAGAAATTAAATAGAACATAGGGATACAAAGGATTCACAATTAACAGTATGACTACTTTTTGTTATCTAGGAGATAAACATTCTTTGAAAATCATTATATTTCTATAACTATTTTTCTGGGAGAAGAGTTGTATATTTTATCATATTTTCTTGAAGTTTACAGGGAAGTCCCTTTCAAGGGGCTTCTAGACATCAACTGTCTCTCAATGCTGTCCCAGGTCAGTAATGACTTCAGTCTTAATTTCTGCTTCTGTTCTGTTTAATATCTCAGTTTCTAACTATGCCAGAATGAGTGAGAGTTAAGCAAAATTGAAGGCAGTTAGCTTTAACTGAGACAGATGGGTATTTTTATTTTGAGAAAGGTTATAATCCCTAATGAAGATATGTCCATTATAAACATTTATAGTGTGCTATGCTGCTTCAAAAATACATACACAAAATTGGTAGAAACAAAACAATTGTTGAAAATTTTTACATACCTTGATCATTTGAACATTTGACAGTGTTCATCAGATCAAATATATAAGAACATGGAGAAAATTTGAATGTTATACTTAACAAGGATTAATTCATGCGTTAATAATGTTAATTTTCTGTTTGTCTCTCGTTTCTGCATAAGACTGAACTTTCCAGTACTAGTAGTAACAAGGAGAATAATTTGGGGAATATTTTATCTGGTTTGCTAAACTCTGGGCCAACTTATGTCATACATCAGAACAGTGAACTTTTGTCGTTTTTACTTTATAGTTTCTTCTCAGTAGTTATAGTGATGTCAATAAGTATAGCAGACAAGAATATATAACTACATTTCTACCTGTTAAAATTTTACCAGAATTACAGGAACTTATCTCTCTCTCTCTCTCTCTCTACACACACACACACACACACACACACACTATATATATATATATAGCATACATATACGTTGTATACATATGTTTATATGTTACATATAAATTGTTACATATACATATATGTTACATATAAAAATACATATTTAAAATATGTAATTTATATAACATACATGGCATCTATAAGCCATCTTGATTCATTTGTAACATCCTATCTCTCTTTTTTGAATATAATAATAAGAGAATAATTCTTCAGTCAAACAATCTGTCTTAATGCCGAAGTCTACATCCTACTTAAAGGCAAAGCATTAGAAGGACTTCCTTGAAGAGACAGGCATGTATGCTGTCACCATAACAACTTAAGCAGTGGACTGCAGGTTACACAATATACAGTCATGGTTTTAGTTTCTCAGCATATCACATAATCTGTTGTGACATAAGCCAAAAAGAGTTATTAATTTTTAAGTAAACGTTTTATCAAGGTAAAATACAATGCAGAAAATGCACAAATCTGGGCGTCCAGAATGCTGATTTTCTTAAAGTATACCTGTGATGACAGCACTCTGTTTAAGAAAGAAAATATTACTCAGACGCGTGGGTGGCTCAGTCAGTGGAGCGTTTGACTTGATTTTCGGCTCAAGTCATGATCCCATGGTCACAGGATTGAACCCTGCATCATGGTTCCACACTGAGCTTGAAACCTGTTTGGGATCCTCTCTCTCTCTCTCTCTCTCTCTGTGTCAAATTTTTTTAAAAAATTTAAAAAAGAAGAAAGAAAATACAACAACTCCTCAGAAGTCTCCCTGGTGTTCCTTTCTAGGTACTTCTCACCCCAAAGTTTACATACTACCTTGACTTTTAATACCATCTATCGTTTGGCCAAAAGCAGCTCCATTTATGTTTTAGATAGACTTATTCTTTAGTCATAAAGCAATTTCTTCATCAATTAAAGCCAATGAATGATGCAAGTAAGAACTAAATTAAAAAAGTTTGAAGAAATATTAAAAATGCTAAATATTCTTATCATGTAACTGAAAGTACTGATACTATTCTTCATAGGCCTTGCTTTTGATAATAGAACCTCAGGCCTGGGAATCTGGCCTCCGTGCCCTGTTTGAAACTTCATCCTCAACCTATGTTGACGTTGGCCATTGGGAGTTTGAAATAAGGAGCTGAAATGCTTAGCTCCAGATAGAGAAGATAGTCTTAAGGGGAACTGTGGAATCTGAATTGTAGCAGCAATTGTTGAAATCCTTTTTTTGTCTGGCTTTAGCCTTTGTAAATACAATATTCACCTTCACTCTCTCCCAAGGAACATGAATAGCTCTGTATGGGAATTGGTAAATGAGCCATGGAGAATGAGGATGGAATCAAATTGAGTGAAATAATTTCAGCTGCTGGGAACTCTTAATAGGCATGTAAACAAGAAGGGGTTTGTTGTGTGTGAACGCTCTCACAGACATGCATGAACTCTTATCTCTTCATGCCGGCTGCGTTTGGAGTGGTTCATGTTTAATTTGAAACAGTCTCCTGAACTTCAGTTCAGTTTGAAACTGTGCTCAGCCCATTATTTTATTATTTTTAGCTTAGAACAAAAGAAAACATTTTGAAATAACAGTCCTTTCAAGTGGTGGGTTGCACAGGACACTTCATATCATTTTTCAAAGTGTCTCTACAGCATTTGGGTATGTAGCTGAAGGGTTAGAGGGATTGAATGTGATGCATTTTATTTGAGTGTCAGATAAAAAAAAACAAGCAAAAAGTAGAGGAATCGTGCCTAAGAATAATGCACATAGCTGTTTTGCTAACAGGTCTGGGTCTTCCCTTTGTTCTCTTGATCCCTGGTCCCATACAATGCCATTGTCAGTGTATCCTTGCTTTGTGTTTCTTAGAAAAATAAATGAAAATAGACCTTTGATCTTTGCCTTCCAAGTCTCACTTCCTAGGGTTATTTTTCACTCCTCACTATCATTTTCTAGCACTTTTCAGTGTTTGTACCAAAGAACTGTTTCCCATGTTGAGAGCCTGTGATATGTAGGGCACTACCGTTTTATATATGGTTAACAAATAAGTATTTTAATTACACAAATTATAGTAAAAGGACAGCTTTAGAATAAATATAACGCATAAATAAAAATCTACTGTGTTTATGATTAAAATGTCTGCAAACACATACTAACAAGTTTGTATCAATCAACATGTTTTGAAAAAATCGATTTCTGAAAAAGTTCCTTTTTTTACAATTAATAAACACATAAAGAATTGTAAGAGAGTGCTAACTTTAACACCCTGTCTACTAAAAGTTACATATTCCTTCAGAACAAACCAATATACTGTATTTAGTGATTTTTAAACATGATGGACTTTAGCCCCAGTTTTTTTTTCCATATTCTAAACACAGACAACTGTTGCAAACATCTAACTAAATTAAGTTTAATGATCACTTCAGTTTTCATTATCCTCACTCTGCCCTGGAGTTCGCCAAATACTAAGAAAGGAACAGGAAAAAAACTAATCAAATATCTTTAGTCAAATATATAAAACCAAGAAATACTATATGTCAATAAAGTAATATAAACTGATAATATAAGTGAGTGATTCTATTTTGGATTTTTAATTTTGATTTTGAATATCATCCAATTAGAGTTCATAACCAAGAATATTCAAGAGTACTCAAGAAGTGTCCTGGGAACCACAGAGGATTCTAACTTCTAAGGAAAGCATGGCTTTGGGTCTGTTTGTGTGTGTGTGTGTGTGTGTGTGTGTGTGTCCGCGATGTGTGTGTGTGTGTGTGTGTGTGTCCGCGAGCGCACGCGCCTGCAGGTAATTTTGTTCTTGTATAGATGTCAGTTACAATGAATCATTGTCACAACACCTCAGGAAGAAATATAAAAGGTAACTTTTTATTTACAGCTTCTAGGTGGGAAAAAAAATGCCTTAGTGAAATTTACGGATTTATTTCTGTCCGGAAAAAGGAGCAAAACCAACATCTCTAAACTTCCCCTTTTCTTTTTTTCTTGTCAAAAACTATCCCCTCCCCCAGACTAATTATGACAGAAACATGAATTATAAAGCCTGTACTGTTTATATAATTAAGTGGTTATGTGGTGAAGATGTATCAATAGGATAGTCTTAAAAAAAAAAAAGAAAAAATCAATTAGTACAGATAAAATTAGGAAGCAGTGGAGACTTTCCCCAGTTATCTCTTATTCAAGAAGAGAGATGGGGAAACTACAGTCATAGCGCCAAATCTGGTCTGCTGCCTGTTTTTGTAAATAAAATTTTGTTGGAGCACAGCCACCCCTATTCATTTTTATGTATTTACTAAGACTGTTTTCATGCTTCCACTATAGCAGAGTTAAGGAGTCCCAATAAAGACCATATGGCCTACAAAGCTTAAAAATATTTACTATACTATCTGGTGCTTTAGAGAAAAAGTTTCCAAACCCCTCTTTTAGAAAATAAATCTCACACCACATCTTTGATTACATGAATCATACTTAATCACTGACTGATTAATTATAATTTTTCTTCTTTATTCAGTATGTAAATTGATATAAACCTTTAATAATAATAGAAATAATATCTATCTACATTTATGCATCACTTAATATATGCCAGATTAAATATACTAAAATGGGTACTGTTTTAAGCTGCTAAGTTTGTGGTTATTTGCTCCACAACAATACAAAACTAATAGAGTAGGCACTCTTATTTTGTTAATAAAGAAGCTGAAGCACCAAGAGATTAATTTCCCCAAAGTATCACAAGCTAGGAAGTGGTAGATTCTGTGCTATAAATACTTCCTACTAGATTTACCTTACTTTAGCCTTTTGGGAGCTTTTTGGTGTCTCTTGGGAAAATCTCATCCAGGTTTATTTCCTGTCACATAACGTGGATCTATATTACTAAGAAGCCATTATTATTTTCACCCACTATACAGGATTATTAAAACAAGTAAAATATAAAATGTAAAATATTATTTTACATTTTAACTTGGAAAAGGAAATGTTGGAATGTATTTCAACTTCTTTTCATCTGAAAGATTGATGAAAATATTACATTTTATGTTAGAAGAAACAAACATTATTTTTTAATTTTTTTTAACGTTTATTTATTTTTGAGACAGAGAGAGACAGAGCATGAACAGGGGAGGGTCAGAGAGAGAGGGAGACACAGAATCGGAAACAGGCTCCAGGCTCTGAGCTGTCAGCACAGAGCCCGACGCAGGGCTCGAACTCACGGACCGTGAGATCGTGACCTGAGCCGAAGTCGGAGGCTCAACCGACTGAGCCACCCAGGCGCCCCAACAAACATTGTTTTTAAAATATTGCACGTGGTATGCTTTATAAGATCATTTTCTTGGAGCATGTGGTTGGGCACATCATCATTTTAAAGTGAGACGTGCAATGTACAAAGCAAGCCAATCTTATCATCCAAGACATCAGAAAGCAGAGAAATAGAAACCTGTGTCATTGTAATTTTTCATATCTAGGGCCAAACCAGAAGAATCAGAAATCCAAAATATGACCATATAATAAATCAGGAACAGTTTATAATGATGCCAATTTTTTCTTTATGGAATTGATTAATATTAACAATAAAAGCAAGGTAAAGTGCATTTTAAAGTTTAATCAGTTATTGGGGTTGCACATTTTCACTGCATTAAGAATGATGTAAATGTTTATATTTACTCTAGAGGTAATGGAGCTACTTAAGAGCTAATGGAGCTAGGGAAAATTATATACTTATGATGTGACATCTCATGTCTGTATAGTTAGAGCCGCTTTGTGATTCACCAGAGAAATGTGCAAAGGAAGTTGGAGATTTTATCCTGGCAACATCTGGTTACTGTAGGCTAATCAAAAGTTGGCAGAACTTTCTGGAGAGTCCTCTTCCTCAATGCACTACACCTGTGTTTACAGAGAACCACAAGACTACTCTTTCTATGGTGTATCAGAAGCATCACTTGGATGGTCTTCATTTATTGTGAAAGGGATTTTACTCAAAATTTCCTAAGCCTGGGACATTGTAAACCAACTAATCATAGTGTGTGATCAATTTTTAATGTTATTTTGAAATCTAAAGTAAATTATAAGTGTTTATAATTAGAGCCAAATGGTGAGAGTACACCAAAACCTAAAATCAAACTTTCAACAAACAGCTAGTTCTTTTTTTTTTTTTAATGTTTATTTATTTTTGAGACACAGAGAGAGACAGACTGTGAGTGGGGGGGAGGGGCAGAGAGAGAGAGAGAAAGTCACAGAATCTGAAGAGGCTCCAGGCACTGAGCTGTCAGCACAGAGCCTGACGTGGGGCTCGAACTCACAAGCCACATGAGCTGATCGCTTAACTGACTGAGCCACCCAGGTGCCTCTACAAACAGCTAGTTCTTTAAAGATTTATTATATTTCCTCTGTGTGTGTGTGTGTGTGTGTGTAAATGATAGTGTGACTGATTTTAGAGTTTTTATCCAGCAGCATTTTACTGAAATGGACACAAAAGTACAGACTAAAAAGAAACACTCAGACCAAATTATTTGGTTTGTTTTTCTGATCTGATTAATAATAAATTATATTTTTATTATAATAAATTCAGTCTCATATTATGGGAAAGTATAAGATATTAGAAACTTAATGAATGTTGAAAGAACAATATTGTGAATTTTTAAAAATGTTTTATTTATTCTTGAGAGATTAAGAGAACATGAGTGGGAGAGGGGCAGAGCGAGAGAGGGACACAGAATTGGAAGCAGGCTCTAGGCTCTGAGCTGTCAGCACAGAGCTGGATGCGGGGATCAAACTCACAAGCCATGAGATCATGACCTGAGCTGAAGTCAGGCTCAGTTGACTGAGCCACCTAGGCGCCCTGAAAGAACAATATTTTTAAATATTTCATAAATTTTAACTACTTTTCAAGATACACTTAACATCTTTTTTTACAGCTTTGTAAAACTAGTATTCAATAGTTAGAGAAACTAATCATGAATGTCATAAAACATTTTTATTTATTGTGGAAGAGGTCCTTTATATAAAATAGAGTATACAGATGTCTTAAAGATAATTTACTCCATATTAATTATAATTATTGATCAGCAGCTACATAAACTATTATGAGGTCAAGATTAGAGACTATATGCCTAGATGGAGAAACTTTAAGAATTATTTCAAACTAAGACTTGTTTTTCTATAAGGAATTTTCATTTAATTACTAAAAGTAAATAAAGATTATGTGAATAAACTGAAATATGAGTAATCATGGTTTCTGAAGTAAGGAAGTTCCTAAATCAAAAATATGTGATTTCTCTACATGATATTGAATGTCTAGTTTATCTTCCTAGAATATTACAGAACACTACCCAAACAATCAGAACCCATACAGCAGAACTTTATCTGACAGAAACTACAAGCTTCCCTTAATTTATTTTTAGCTATTATTTTTATTATTGTACATTTTGCCAAACTTGGAAATACCGCTCTACTTCTCATCTAATGTCCTTAATTTTGCTAAAGAGAAAACGAGCGAGAAGGATATGGGATTTGGAATTAAACGTGTCTAAATTTGATTCCTGTCTCCACTTCACACTTGAGTGAATTACATAATCTCTACTTGGTTACTCATATTCAAAATGGGATTAATTGAGGGCACCTGGTGGGCTCCATCGGTGGAGAACATGATTCTTTGCCTTGGGGTTGTGAGTTCGAGCCCCATGTTGGGTGTAGAGAGTCTTAAAAAATAACTCTTTAATTAATAATAATAATAATAATAATAATAAATAAAATCTTTAAAAAATGCGATTGATTGTCCCCAGGCTCCAGAACTGTTGGGAGGATTAGGGATGGTACCAGCACTGAGTGGAGTGCCCAGAACATAGAAGCACCACCATATATGGATGCTATGGTTTGCATTCCTGTTGACATCATCATTCTTGATGATGAAGTTTGTCATTTTCTCACAGACTGAGAGATGTTGGTTTTCTAGGTAATAGCCTTTTTCTCACCCTAGATAATGTAAAAGTCCACCCTAGCTGTAATTTCTTTAATCAAAAGTATCACTAATGGGGTACAGTTTGGAACATCAGTAATCATCTGTTGAACTTGCCCAAAATGCTGCTACTCATTATTTTCATCATTCAGGTATTTTGAAACCTGTAGGCATTATTAAAACTATTAAATCCTCCGTGAAAATATTAGGCAGCCTTTAATTATTACATGTTTAGAAGTATTTTAAGACTAAAGGGTATTAAAACATTGAAATTTAAATCGCTTCTTTTATATTTGACTCTTTCACTTTGTAACAAAAACAACAAAGAAATATAAGCTGTAGGATAAGAGAATAACACAACAATCTGGAAGAAAATTAATGCCATAAAATAATATATAAAGTAGATTTTAAATTTAACTAGGTATACAACAGTGAGCAAAAGCCAAAAACTCTGCCCTCATGGAGCTAATAATCTGGTACATATAATAAATCCTGCTTGGAATTCCTAAGTATTTCAATGGAGGAATCAGATCAGGAATTTAGAATTGATGACCATGAACTTTGGTATTTTCTCAGTGAAACAATCTGTTACCTAAGACATCTGATATGTTCTCTTATAAAAATAGGAAAGGGGTGCCTGGGTGGCTCAGTCAGTTGTGTCCAACTCCTGGTTTCGACTCAGGTCTTGATCTCACAGTTTGTGAGTTCCAGTCCCTTATCGGGTTCTGTGCTGACACCGAGGGACCTGCTTGGGATTCTCTCTCTCATCCTCTCTCTCTGCCCCTCCCCTGCTCACTCACTTTCTTTCTGTTTCTATCTCAAAATAAATAAATAAACTTTTAAAAAATAGAAAAATTTCTAAAATAAGACAGCTATCTCTGTAAGCAGCAAAAGAAAGCTTAAGACAAGATATTTAAAAGCAAACCTCAAGTTATAATAAGATATCATTTATTAGGATGATTAAATGTTCAAACTTCCCCACCTACAATGTGGCATTTTTATTGAGGCTTTAGTCATATACCTTAAAACTACTTTGTTTCATTTAAAATTCAAAGCCTCTTCTTAATATCTCAGCACACACACACACACACACACACACACACCCTTATATACACATGTTTATAGATACATTTTAAAATACTTGAATATTCTTAGAAACTTGCAGATATACTCTATTTATTATTGGGTTCATATAGTTACTGAAGAGACTAAGTAATCTCTTAAAATCTCCCATAAGACTTCTCTCTCTCTCTATAATCTCGCCCAGCCCAGTTTATTACATTGCTATTTATCATACCTTTATTTATATTTGTTTTTCCAGTTATTCAATCCTTTTGATAAGTTCCATAATTAAGCAATGCAAATTCATTTTTTCTAAAAAAACCCCCAAATTCTTATTCTGGATTATAAATTTTCTTTATGCTGAGCTAAATATGTCAGTCATTAGCACAGTTTTTCAGAAAACTAGTAATGTGGTCTGACTTTCTATGCTCATTTGTCACTTATTTTAAAACTCATCATTTGCTTATTCATAAAATTTCTTATTAAAGGCAGTTTCTAATGATGCAAGACTAATGGCATATCATGATTGTAGGGTTTAGAAAATAGCAACCCCAAAATTCTTTCTCTAATCTTCAAGATCAGTTTTGTTTGGCTCAAAACACTCAAATAGAGTTCTCCTTAGAATACCTGAAAATTGGTTTCAAATTACCCAGTTACTTTTCTTTAATTAAGGCAGCTCTCTGAAAGGATGTGGTAATACAACTTAAAATTGATTGAGCAAATGAATTGTATTATGATTAAGAACAGGAAATGTGAGAATCTCACGTGTGTTTTTCTGAAGACTTGATCTTGTTTCCAAAATAGTTTCTAATAATTTGAATCTATTTTTGTATCTTCTTTTCTTTATGTCAAATGTTAATATCCATTATAATAACAGAAGAATACCATAAAAACCTTAAAAATGCACATGCCTAGATAGAAAATAAAAGTCATCCTAAAACTAGGCTAGAGATAAGTGCTTGTGACTTTGTGATGTACAGATTTCTAGTGTTTTTGTATTATAAAACACATATTTTAAAAATTGGTTTATATTTTAAAAACAATATAATATTTTAAAGTGTAAAAATGTACAATGAGTGTAATTTCCTTTAATGTGGTTGGTGATGCTTGCATAGTGTTTCACTATATGGATGTTTAGTAATTAATTTGCCTTCATTGTGGAAGGCAATGTCTCCCTACAAACCACAATTATTTAGTTAGGATAAATTCTAAGAAATGGAATTACTGAAACAAAAACTTATGCATATTTTTGTGGTCCTTATATGAATTGCTTGAGAATCTGTACCAATTTAGAGTTCTAATATTTAACATGCTGTTAGCGTGAACCCTCATTAACACTGACTAGCTTTTAATTTTTATTATTTTGTTTTAATATTTGTTAAATTGAAAATGATATATTATAACTCATTTTTCATTGTATTCCTTTGATTTTTATTCAGTTTAAACTTTCCCCCTACTTATTTCAGTCATTTTTATTTATTTTATGTAAAGGTCTTTTCATCTTCTTTGCTATTTTCCTTCTGTGACATTAATAGTATTTTCTTAATTTGAAAAATCTCTTTGAAGTGTGAGGAAGTAAATATATTATCTGTCATGATTTTTATATTTTTCCATAAATTAGTTTTATAATATACTTAAATATATAAGTAAAATATATCATTTTAAATATATAGTTCCCGCATTTCATGTTACCAACTTTCTCACAAGAAACCAATACAACAGAAATGATCTTAGTGCCTGGCAAGTAGTAAAGACTAATTAAGTATTAGCTATTGCAATGATTCTCATTTTTATAATGGAGGAAAATGTGGCAGGGATATATTATATAATGCTGAAAATGTGTATGTACCTAAATACAAACTCAAGCTGATAGGCTATACTTAATTACTTAAAGCCTTACTTGAAACTCTTTCTTCAAGGAGTCCTAGTTCTCTTTAATGGGAAATGATACTTAAAAATCAAGATCTGAGCTCAAGATGTACACATTGCTAATGTTGTTTCCCTGCTTCTAGACTTCTCCAGGCTCTTCCAGTACTTTCTAAAGAACTAGATAGAACACACACACATTCTCTTCCACAGAGTTGTTCCTCACTTTGTACATTAGATATTCATGTCTTCTTTATTCCACACTAAGTGTTCTAGTTCCTGAGAATATCACTATATTTACATATGTCCTCTATTCTACACCACACAGAGAGAAGTTTTAGATTTAACTACATTCATACCACAACAATAAACCAACTAAATATAGATGACCCTTGAACAACACAGTTTGAAGTGTGCAGGTCCGCTCATACACAAGATTTTTCTCAACACAGTTATAGTACTGTAAATGTATTTTCTCTTCCTTGTGATTGTCCTAATAATGATCTCTTTCCTCTAGCTTACTTTATTGTAAGAGTACAGTATATAATGCATATATCATACAAAGTATGTGTTGATTGTTTATGTTATTGGTAAGGCTTCAAGTTAACAGTATGCCAATAGCAGTTAAGTTTTGGGGGGACACAATAGTTATATGATTTTCTTTTCTTTTAAATTTTATTTGAGAGAGACAGAGACTGTGCATGTGAGAGGGGCAGAGAGAGGAGAGAGAATCCCAAGCAGACTCCACACTGTCAGCACAGAGCCCAGTGTGAGGCTTGAATTCACAAAACTTCCAAATCATGACCTGAGCGGAAACCAAGAGTCTGAAGCTTAACTGACTGAGCCACCCAGGTGCCCCTATGATTTTCAACTGTACAGGGGGTAAGTTCCCCAAACCTCTCATGTTGTTCAAGGGTCAACTGTAATTCCTTTGTGGTTACTTTTGTCCTCAGAATATCTACCTACCACTAAGTGTGTTCTGTCAGAGGACTGTGTCTAAAAGTTACCTTAGTTTATTCTATTTCTTATATATTGTATTAATTTGAAATAAAGTTTGGTTTGTTTTTCTTTAGATGCAATTGGAGTGATTATTTTATCCTGTATAATTTTATTTTTGAATATGTGAAGTATTAATATGGTTCAAAAGTCAAACCATATAAAAAGTTCAACTCAGTTAATTCTCACTCCCAGCACTATCCCAATAATAACATTACTTCCCACTCTCTCTGAGTATGAGTTTTATTATCTTAATTTATTTTTCTAGCTTTCTTTCCACAAAAATAACAAGTGCATACATTGCCTTCAGGATTTCTTTTTCTTTCTTATAAAACAATGGGGCATGAAGCATTATTTGCCCTTTATATTTTTCACCTATTATGTCTCAAAAACCATTCCATAGCAGGTTATAGAGATTCCATACACTTTTTTGTTTATGCTGCCATACAAATACATTATGTTAGGTTGCTTTCAATATTTTGTCACACAAATAATAAGTCAGTGAATAAATTTGTTTATGTGATATTTTATGTTTGTCATCGTATCTCTAGTTAAACCCTAGAAATGGGATTGTGCCACTTGGCCCTCTCACTAGCAGTGTAGGAGGTCTGTTTCCCCACAGTTTTACCTACAGAGTGTCGCAACAGGCTTTTAAATTTTTACACACTTTGTAGGTGCTATCTTGTGGTAGTTTTAACTTGCATTTCTCTTAATAAGAGTGAAAATGAGCGTATTTTAAAATGTTTAAGATGTTTTACAAATCAGTTTTTCCATATGTCATTCATTAATTTGCCCTTTTATATTGAAGTATAATTGACATACAATATCATATTAGTTTCAGGTGTACATCATAGTGATTTGACATTTTTGTACATTACAAAAGGATCCCCATGGTAAGTCTAGTTACCGCTGTCACCATTCAAAGTGATTACAATATAATTACTGTATTACCTATGCTGCATACTACATCCCTATGACCTATGTATTTTATAACTGGAAGTTTATACTTCTTAATCCTCTTCACCTATTATGCCTGTTCCCCAACCAAAAGTTTGTTTCCTGTATCTATGAGTGCGTTGCTATTTGGTTTTGTTTTATTGGTTTCGGATTCCACAAAAAATGAAATAATACAGTTTTTGACTTTCTCTGGCTTATTTCACTTAGCATAATGCCCTCTAAGTCCATCCATATCTCTTCATGTTGTCACAAATGACAAGATTTCATTCTTTTTTTAGGACTGAGTAATAGCACATCTTATTTACCCATTCATCTAGCAATAGACACTTAGGTATTGCTTTCATATCTTGGCTATTGTAAACAATTCTTCAATAAACATAGGGCGCTATTGGTGTTTCACTTCCTTTGGGTAAATATCCATAAGTGGAATTGCTGGACTGTATGGCAGTTTTATTTTTTTAGAAATGTTTATTTATTTATTTTGAGAAAGAAAGAGGGAGAGCATAGGGTAAACAGAGTGAGAGGGAGAGAGAGAATTCCAAGCAGACCCTGTACTGACATGGAGCTCAATCTTACTGTCTGTAAGGTCATGACCAGAGCCGAGATCAAGAGTTGGAACCTCAACCAACTAAGACACACATGCACCATGGTAGTTCTATTTTTAATATTTTGAGGACCTTCCATACTGTTTTCCCAAGGGGCTGCACCAATTTACATTCTCACCGACATTGTACGAGGGTTCCCTTTTCTCCACATTCTTACTAACACTTGTTATTTCTTGTGTTTTTGATAATAGCCATTCTGACAGGTGTGAAATTATGGTTTTTATTTGCATTTCTCTGATGATGAGTGACGTTGAGCATCTTTTCATGTGTCTGTTTGCCATCTGTAGGTCTTCTTTAGAAAAGTGTCTATTCAAGTATTTTGCCAATTTTTTTAATTGGGTTGTTTTTTTAAAAAATATTAATTTGTTTAATATATATATTTTAATTTTATTTTTTATTTTTTAAAGTTTTTTTTACATTTACATACAAATTAGTTAGCATATAGTACAATGATTTCAAAAGTAGATTCCTTAGTGCCCCTTCCCATTTAGCCCATCCTCCCTCTCACAGCCCCTCCAGTAACCCTCAGTTTTTTCTCCATATTTATGAGTGTCTTCTGCTTTATCCCCCTCCCTGTTTTTATATTATTTTTGTTTCCCTTCCCTTATGTTCATCTGTTTTGTCTCTTAAAGTTCTCACACGAGTGAAGTCATACGATTTTTGTCTTTCTCTGACTGACTAACTTCACTTAACACAATAACCTCTAGTTCCATCCACGTCGTTGCAAATGGCAAGATTTCATTCTTTTTGATTGCCGGGTAATACTCCATTGTGTGTGTGTGTGTGTGTGTGTATACCACAACTTCTTTATCCATTCATCCATTGATGGATTTTGGGCTCTATCCATACTTTGGCTATTGTTGATACTGCTGCTGTAAACATTGGGGTGCATGTGTCCCTCCAAAAGACCACACATATATCCCTTGGATAAATGCCAAGTGGTGCAATTTCTGGGTCATAGGGTAGTTCTATTTTTAGTTTTTTGAGGAACCTCCATACTGTTTTCCCGGGTGGCTGCACCAGCCTGCATTGCCACCAACAATGCAAAAGAGATCCTCTTTCTCCGCATCCTCACCAACATCTGTTGTTGCCTGAGTTATTAATGTTAGCCATTCTGACAGGTGTAAGGTGTTATCTCATGGTGGTTTTGATTTGTATTTCCCTGATGATGAGTGATGTTGAGCATTTTATCATGTGTCAGTTGGCCATCTGGATGTCTTCTTTGGAGAAGTGTCTATTCATGTCTTTTGCCCATTTCGTCACTGGATTATTTGTTTTTTGGGTGTTGACTTTGATAAGTTCTTTATAGATTTTGGATACCAACCCTTTATCTGATATGTCGTTTGCAAATATCTTCTCCCCTCCTGTCGGTTGCCTTTTAGTTTTGCTGACTGTTTCCTTCACTGTGCAGAAGCTTTTTATTTGGATGAGGTCATAGTAGTTCATTTTTGCTTTTGTTTCCCTTGCCTCTGGAGATGTGTTGAGTAAGAAGTTGCTGTGGCCAAGATCAAAGAGGTTTTGCCTGCTTTCTCCTCGAGGATTTTGATGTTTTCCTATCTTACATTTAGGTCTTTGTGCGTGGTATAAGAAAGTGGTCCAGGTTCATTCTTCTACATGTTGCTGTCCAGTTTTCCCAGCACCACTTGCTGAAGAGACTGTCTTTATTCCATTGAATATTCTTTCCTGCTTTGTCAAAGATTATTTGGCCATATGTTTTTGGGTCCATTTTTGGGTTCTCTATTCGGTTCCATTCATCTGAGTGTGTTCTTGTGCCACTACCATACTGTCTTGATGCTTACAGTTTTGTAGTATAGCTTGAAGTCTGGGATTGTGATGCCTCCTGCTTTGGTTTTCTTTCTCAAGATTGCTTTGGCTGTTAGGGTCTTTTCTGTTTCCATACAAATTTTTGGATTATTTGTTCTAGCTCTGTGAAGAATGCTGGTGTTGTTTTGATAGGGATTGCATTGAATATGTAGATTGCTTTGGGTAGTATCGACATTTTAACAATATTTGTTCTTCCTATCCAGGAGCATGGAATCTTTTTTCCATTTTTTTGTGTCTTCTTCAATTTCTTTCATAAGCTTTCTATAGTTTTCAGTGTATAGATTTTTTACCTCTTTGTTTAGATTTATTCCTAGGTATTTTATAGTTTTTGGTGCAACTATAAATGGGATTGATTCCTTGATTTCTCTGTCTCTTCATTGTTGATGTATAGGAATGCAACCGATTTCTGTGCATTGATTTTATATCCTGCAACTTTGCTGAATTCATGAATCAATTCTAGCAGTTTTTTGGTGGAATCTTGTGGGTTTTCCATATAGAGTATCATGTCATCTGCGAAGTGAAAGTTTGACCTCCTCCTGGCTGATTTGGATGCCTTTTATTTCTTTGTGTTGTCTGATTGCAGAGGCTAAGATTTCCAATACTATGTTAAATAACAGTGGTGAGAATGGATATCCCTGTCTTGTTTCTGACCTTAGGAGGAAAGCTCTCAGTTTTTCCCCACTGAGGATGATATTAGCATTGGGTCGTTCATATATGGCTTTTATGATCTTGAGGTATGCTCCTTCTATCCCTACTTCCTTGAGGGTTTTTATCAAGAAAGGATGCTGTATTTGGTTAAATGCTTTCTCTGCATCTGTTGAAAGGATCATATGGTCCTTGTCCTTTCTTTTATTGATGTGATGAATCACATTGTTGCAGATATTGAACCATCCTTGTATCCCAGGTATAAATCCCACTTGGTCATAGTGAATAATTTGTTAATGTATTCTTGGATCCGGTTGGCTAATATCTTGTTGAGGATTTTTGCCTCCATGTTCATCATGGAAATGGGTCTATAGTTCTCCTTTTTAGTGGGGTCTCTGTCTGGTTTTGGAATCAAGGTCATGCTGGCCTCAGAGAAAGAGTTTGGAAGTTTTCCTTCCATTTCTATTTTTTGGAACACCTTCAAGAGAATAGGTGTTAACTCTTCCTTAAATGTTTGGGAGAATTCCCCTGGGCAGCCATCTGGCCCTGGACTCTTGTTCTTTTGGCAGATTTTTGATTACTAATTCAATTTTCTTACTAGTTATGGGTCTGTTCAAATTGTCTTTTTCTTCCTGTTTCAGTTTTGGTAGTGTATGTTTGTAGGAATTTGTCCATTTCTTCCAGATTGCCCATGTTATTAGCTTACAATTTCTCATAATATTCTCTTATTATTGTTTTTATTTCTGCTGTGTTGGTTGTAATCTCTCCTCTTTCATTCTTGATACTATTTATTTGTGTCCTTTCCTTTTTCTTTTGATCCAACTGGGTAGTGGTTTATCAATGTTGTTAATTCTTTCAAAGAACCAGCTTCTGGTTTCATTGATCTGTTCTACTGTGTTTTTGTTGTTGTTGTTGTTGTTGTTGTTGTTGTTTTGGGTTTTGATAGCATTAATTTCTGCTCTAATCTTTATTATTTTCTGTCTTCTGCTGGTTTGGGGTTTTATTTGCTGTTCATTTTCCAGCTCCTTAAGGCATAAGGTTTCGTTGTGTATCTGAGATATTTCTTCCTTCTTAAGGTAGGCCTGGATTGCTATATACTTTCTTCTTATGACCACCTTTGCTGTGTCCCAGAGGTTTTGGGTTGTGGTGTTATCATTTTCATTGACTTCCATATACTTTTTAATTTCCTCTTTAACTGCTTGGTTAGCCCATTCATTCTTTAGTAGGATGTTCCTCAGTCTCCAAGTATTTGTTACCTGTCCAAATTTTTTCTTGTGGTTGATTTTGAGTTTCATAGTGTTGTGGTCTGAAACTATGCATGGTATGATCTCGATCTTTTGGTACTTACTTAGGGCTGATTTGTGTCCCAGTATATGGTCTATTCTGGAGAACGTTCCATGTGCACTGGAGAAGAATGTATATTCTGCTGCTTTAGGATGAAATGTTCTGAATATATCTGTTAAGTCCATCTGGTCCAGTGTGTCACTCAAAGCCATTGTTTCCTTGTTGATTTTTTGAATAGATGATCTGTCCATTGTTGTGAGTGGGGTGTTGAAGTCTCCTACTATTATGTTTTTACTATTGATGAGTTTCTTTATGTTTGTGATTAATTGATGTATATATTTGTGTGCTGCCACATTTGGTGCAAAAATGTTCACAATTGTTAGGTCTTCTTGATGGATAGATCCCTTGATTATGATATAATGCCCTTCTGCATCTCTTGATACAGTCTTTACTTTAAAGTCTAGATTGTCTGATACAAGAATGGCTACTCCAGCTTTCTTTTGTTGACCATTAGCATGACAGATGTTTCTCCATCCCCTTATTTTCAATCGGAAGGTGTCTTTACGTTCTAAAGTGGGTATCTTGTATACAGCATATAGATGGATCTTGTTTTCTCATCCATTGTGTTACCCTATGTCTTTTTTTTTTAATTTTTTAAATGTTTATTTATTTTTGAGACAGGGAGAGACAGAGCATGAACGGGGGAGGGTCAGAGAGAGAGGGAGACACAGAATCGGAAACAGGCTCCAGGCTCTGAGCTGTCAGCCCAGAGCCCGACGCGGGGCTCGAATTCACGGACCGCGAGATCATGACCTGAGCCGAAGTCGGACGCTTAACCGACTGAGCCACCCAGGCGCCCCTACCCTATGTCTTTTGATTGGAGCATTGAGTCCATTGACATTTATTTTTATTTTTTTTAATTTTTTTAAAGTTTTTATTTATTTTTGAGACAGAGAGAGACAGAGCATGAGCAGGGAAGGAGCAGAGAGAGAGAGACACATAATCTGAAGAAGCTCCAGGCTCTGAACTGTCAGCACAGAGTGCGACATGGGGCTTGAACTCACAGACTGTGAGATCATGACCTGAGCCGAACTTGGACACTCAACCGACTGAACCACCTAGGAGCCCCTAGTCCATTGATGTTTAGAGTGAGTACTGAAAGATATGAATGTATTGCCATTTTGATGCTTGTAGAGTTGGAGTTTCTGGTGGTGTTTTCTGGTCCTTTCTAATCTTTGTTGTTTTTGGTATTTATTTATTTATATATATTTTCATCCTTTCTCCCCTCAGAGAGTCCCCTTAAAATTTCTTGCAGGGCTGGTTTAGTGGTCACACACTCCTTTAATTTTTGTTTGGGAAACTTTTTATCTCTCCTTCTATTTTGAATGACAGCCTTGCTAGATAAAGAATTCTTGGCTGCATATTTTTCTGATTCCGCACACTGAATATATCCTGCCACTCCTTTCTGGCCTGCCAAGTTTCTGTGGATAGGTCTGCTGCAAACCTGATCTGTCTTCCCTTGTAGATTAGGGACTTTTTTTTCCCCTTGCTGCTTTCATGATTCTCCCCTTGCCTGAGTACTTTGTGAATTTGACTATGATATGCCTTGTTGATGGTCTGTTTTTGTTGAATCTAATGGGGGTCCTCTGTGCTTCCTGGATTTTGATGTCTGTGTCTTTACCCGGGTTAGGAAAGTTTTTCTTTATGATTTGCTCGCATAACCCTTCTATCTCTATTTCTCTCTCTTCCTCTTCTGGGACCCCTATGCTTCTGATGTTGTTCCTTTTTAATGAGTCACTGATTTCTCTAATTTTTAGATTGTGCTCTTTTGCCTTAATCTCCCTCTTATTTTCTGATTCATTTTTCTCCATAAGTTTGTCCTCTATATCACTGATTTTCTGTTCTGCCTCATCTATCCTTGCTGCCGTGTCATCCATTCGAGACTGCAGCTCAGTTATAGCATTTTTTTTATTTCATCCTGACTAGTTTTACTTCTTTTATCTCCGCAGAAAGGGATTCTAATGTATTTTTGACTCTAGCTAGTATTCTTATTACCATGATTCTAAATTCTGATTCAGACATCTTACTTGTTTCTGTGTTGGTTACTTCCCTGGCTATTGTTTCTTCCGGCTCTTTCTTTTGTGGTGAATTCCTTCGTTTCATCATTTTGAAGGGAGAAAAGGAATTAATGAGGTAGAAAAATTTAAATTTAAATTTTAAAAATGTTAAAATTAAAAATTAAAAGGACACACAAACAAAAAAAATTGAATACAGGATGCTAGATCTTAGGTGTGTTTTGTTCTAGGTGTTGAAAGTGGTTTGATAGATTAGAGAAAAAAGAAGGGGGGGGGAATGAAATTGTTTGAGAATTTGAAAAAATGAATACACTGAAGTAGACTAAAATGAAATGATAGGAGTAAAATAAAATTTGAAAAAATTTACACAAAAGTAAAGAATATAGTAGAAAAAAGTAATGAAAAATAGTTTTAATAAAAATTGAAACTAAAAATGAATTTTTTCTCTTTCTGTATTCTAGAAAAAGAAAAGAAATGAAAAAGAGAAAAAAGAAAAAAAGGAAATCATTTGATAATTTGAAAAAGTTAATACACTGTAGTAGACTAAAATAAAATGATGGAAGTAAAATAGAATTGGGAAAAATTTACATAAAAGTAAAAAATATAGTAAAAATTAAAGAAAAATATTTTTAATAGATATTGAAAATAAAAATGAGGTTTATATATTTCTGTATTCAAGACAAAAGTAAAGAAATGAAAAAGAGAAAAATGAAAAAAAAAGGAAATTGTTTGAAAATTTGAAAAAGTGAATACACTGAAGAAGACTTAAGTAAAATGATGGAAGTAAAATAGAATTTGAGAAAATTTACACAAAAGAAAAACATATAGTTAAAAAACTAAAGAAAAATATTTTTAATAAAAATTGAAAATAAAAATGAATTTTTTTCCTCTTTCTGTATTCAAGAAGTGAAAAAGAGAAAAAAGAAAGAAAGAAAATTGAATAGATGGACTTGCTAACAGATTGAAATAGGACTGAAATTACTTCGTTTTGGCCCAGAATTCAGACTGTGAAGCACTTTATAGTCCATAAACTAAGCAGGCAATGAGACTTGTGTTCTTGAAGAGCGAGGATGGCTCAGCTGGGCGGGGCTCAGTGTAATGACTCCGTTCTCCGCTAGATGACGCTGCTAGCCTACCTGCGTGGGTTGTTGTGGTGCTCATAGGTGCGTATGCGAATGCGTAGGAGCGGTGAAAATGCGTCACCCACCTACACAGTGTCTATGTATGGGAACTTTTCTCTCTGAATAGCAATCAGCAATTGTGCACCCGTCCTCTGTCTTCAGCCTTCGTCCACCCCCCCCCTTCACTTGGTCACTCCCCGTGACCAAGCCCCAGGCAGTACCTCTCTCCCGAGTTTTGTCTCTGATGTGGCTGTTTTCCCCAGCCCCTTACTTCTGAAGAACTGAGGTTTTGACCCGTTCCGTCCCTCTGCGCGAGGGTCTCACCCAGCAGTGGCTGAATGTCGGCTACACCCAGGAACCCTTGCTGGACCCTGCTGCTGCCGGTGCCTCAAGACTGTGGCCAGGTGCCAGCCTGCCCCAGAAAAAGTTTGCAAGATAGTATAGCACCAGTGTTTCAGGGATTGTGGAAAATCACAACACACATCCGGCACCAGGCTTCACCTTTAACAACCTTGCCCCAGCACAGCAAATGTGGCCGTTCTCTGGGGTCTGCTGGGACCAGGTGGCTTCAACAGTCTCTACCAAAGCAGTGGGACCGCTTTTCTCCGTATGGCTTGAGAACCTCCCGGACCCCACTCTGTTCCTGGGGATTTGCCCTTCCCACCAGAGCACCACCAGGTATTGAGCCGTGGAGTTGCAGCCTTTGCGCTCCCCTTGTTTACAGTCTTAATAGAATTTAAGCCCTCTCCTTTCTCCTTTCTTCCTTTTTAGTTTAGTCCCTGCGGCTGTTTTTAATTTTCCACTTTCTCTCCAGCTGCTAATGGGGAGGGGTGCTTTTCCTGTATTCTCCCCGTTTCTGTCCTCTCTCTGCCTGCAAAAGCGGCCCTCTGCCCGCAGCGGCTTCTTTCTCCCCAAGTTCATCTCTCTGCGCCACATACCTGCTGAATTCTGTGGTTCAGGTTGTGCAGATTGTGTTAATCCTCAAATCAGTTTTCTAGGTGTGCAGGATGGTTTAGTGTTGGTCTGGCTGTATTTCATGGACGTGAGACACACAAAAAACTTCCATGCTGTTCCGCCATCTTGGCTCCTCCTATATATATTTTAATGTATTATTTATTTTCTTTTTAGAGAGGGAGAGCACCAGTAGGTAAGAGAGAGAGAGAGGAGAGAGAGAGAGGAGAGAGAGATGGGGAGAGGGAGAGAATCTTAAGCAAGTTCTATATTCAGTGCAGAGCCCAGATTGGGGCTCATTCCCACAACCCTGGGAATCATGACCTGAGCCAAATCAAGAGTCAGATGCTAAACCAACTGACCCACCTAGGTGCCCCAGGTTTATATATTTTAGATTAAACTCTTATCAGATGCAAGATTTGCAAATATCTTCTCCCATTCAGTAAGTTGCCTTTTTGTTTTGTTAATGATTTCCTTCACTGTGCAAAAGCTGTTCAATTTGATGTCATCCCTTTTTTTTTTTTTTTTTTTTTTAATTTTAGCTCTTTTTGCCCTTGCTTGAGGAGACTGGTCAGAAAAAAAAAATATTAAGACCCACGTCAAAAAATTTACTGCCTATGATTTCTAGGACTTTTATGACTTTAGGTCTTACATTCAAGTCTTTAATCCATTTTGAATGTATTTTTCTATATGTTGTAAGATAGTAATCTAGTCTCATTCTTTTGCATGTAGCCATGCAGTTTTTCTAGCACCAGTTATTGAAGAGACTGTCTTTTCCACACTATATAATATTACCTCCTTTGTCATTGATTAATTGACCATATATGCTTGAGTTTATTTCTGGTCTCTCTCTTCTCTTTGAGTCTGTTTTAATGCTTGTATCATATTGTTTTGGTTACTATGGCTTTGTAGTACAGTATGAAATCAGAGAGATAATACCTCTTGCTTTATTCCTTCTCAAGATTGCTTTGGCTATTTACAATTTTTGTGGTTCCATACAAATTTTATGATTTTTTGTTGTAGTTCTGTGGAAAATGCCATTGGTATTTTCACGGAAGGTGGATTTAATCCGTAGATTACTTTGGGTGGTATGGAGATTTTAATGGTATTAATTCTTCTAATCCATGAGCATGCTATATCTTTACAGTTTTTGCGTTATCTTCAATTTCTTTCATTATTGTCTCATAGTTTTTAGTGTATGGGTATTTCACCTCTTTTGTTATAATATTAGCTATTTTATTCTTTTGATGCAAATGTAAATGAGATTATTTTCTTAATTTATCTTTCTGATAGCTCTCTTTTAGTGTATAGAAATACAATGAATTTCTGTATGTTATTTTGTGTCCTGCAACTTTACTGAATTTAATTATTAGTTTTAATAGACTTAGAGGAGTTTTTATAATTTTATATATATATTATCATGTCATCTGCAAATAGAGACAGTTTTACTTATTTCTCTCTGATTTGGATGCCTTTTATTTCTTATTCTAATTGCTGTGGCTAGGATTTCCAATACTATGTTGAATAAAAGTGGCAAGGATGCTCATCTTCATCTTGTTCTAATCTTAGAGGAAAAGCTTTCAGTTCTTCACCATTGAATATGATGTAAGCTGTGGGTTTGTCATATATAGCTTTCATTATGTTGAGATACATTTCTTCTATATCCACTTTGTTGAGTTTTTATCATAAATCATGGTTCAATTTAGTCAAATGCTCTTTCTGCATCTATTGAGATAATTGTATGTTTTTTATCCTTTGTTCTGTTAATGTGGTATGTCACATTGATTGATTTCTGGATGTTGAACCATTCTTGCATCCCTGGAATAAATCCCACATAATTGTGATGTATGATTCTTTTAACATAATGTTTAATTTGATTTGCTAATGTTTTATTGGGGATTTTTGCATCTAAGTTCATCAGGGATATTGGCCTATAATTTTTCTTTATGGTGTCTTTATGGTGTCTTTCTTTATGGTTTTGTTATTAGGGTAAGTTTGGCCTTGTAAAATGAGTTTGGAAGTATCACCTCCTCAATATTTTGGAATAATTTGAAAAGGATAGGTAACAATTCTTCTTTAATATTTCATAAAATACACCTGTGAAGCTGCCGGGACTGTTCTGGACTGTTGTTTTGGGAAATTTTTAAATTACTGATTCAATTTCATTACTTATAATCTATCCAGATTTTGTATTTCTTTGTGATTCAGTATTAGAAGGTCTTATTTTTCTAGGAATTTATCCATTTCTTCTATGTTTTCCAATTTTTTGGCATAGTGTAGTAATCTCTTTTGATTATATTTCTGTGGTGTCAGTTGTAAGTTTTTCATTTCTGATGTTATTTATTAGAATCCTCTTCTTTTTTTCTTGGTGAGTCTGACCAACTTTATTGATCAATACTTTGTCCTTTTAATAAATTGAGGATTTGGTCTTTTTATTTTCCAGTTTTTAAGAGTCCCTTATATATTAGACCTTTATCTGTGATATATGTTACATACATTTTTTTTCCAGTTTTTTGGTTTTCTTTTGACTTTGTTCATGGTATTTTTCCATATGATTGTTATTCCTTTTCAATGTAGTTGAATTTACCAATATGTTCTCTTATTGAATCTAGATTTTAAGTCATAATTAGAAAGGTTTTCCAAAAATCAATTTATTTAAAAATGTGTTTTCTTCTAATACTTATATTAACAATGCTCCTTTGAAAGTGGAGTAGGCCCTTTTAATAATACAGATGGCATTCCAAATGTAACTCAGGACTGTCCCAGGAAAACAGGGAAATATAGTTACTTGTTTATGGGTACTATCGTGTTTAAACTAAAGAACTAACATCTATATCATTTACTTTATTTTCTTACTTAACTTTAGGATAAAGCTTATAGCTGTTCTGCTTTCTCAACTAAAATATTTGATAATACTCTTATAAATGGCAGTACTACACTGTTAGGCAAAAATTTGCTATATTTTCAGATATCATATTGCAGGACAAATATGTATTATGCATGTTCTGCCGTTTAAAGCTACACCGATTAAGGAAAGGTGAGGTGTAGCATGCATTTATTCTGCCCAAGAGTTGAGTTCCAGATCTTTATTTTCACATGATCACTAACATTTATATTTTGTAAAAGAAATGATTAGTTATTTTTAATTTTTCTAAATGGCAGAAATTCTATATCATTCTTGATATTCTTCTGTAACTGTTGTCACCAGTTAAAAAAAGAGTAAATACAACCATCCATGTTAGAGCCAAATTAATTTCACTGGGGGAAAGCAAATTAACCCCTACCCATAAGTTTAATTTGTACCGATGTTTTTACCAATGTTATTTCAACTAATCCTTCAGAGATCATAATATTGTCTATATTACCATCCTCATGTAAGAATGCTAGAAACAGAGGCCCAAAATTTAAGTAATCTGCCAAAAGGCAGAAAGAAATAAAGTGAGTATATAAACTCAGGAATGCATCACTCCAAAGACCTTACTTTTCCACAATACTTTGTGGCTTCAGATGAGAAACAAATTGCAAAGTTTTCTAGGAATTTCTCAGTGTAGTGTTTTTACTTGTTTGGCTGTCATATGTTAACAATGTAGCTAGCTGTAAGCTCCCGTGACGCCCAAATTATCACTCTACTTCACACACAATTTAAAGATGAGCCCATATTCCAGTGAAACGGAGCACAACAAATCACAGAAAACAAGTTCCAAAGCAGTCATGCTGATAATCCTCCCAGATCACTGCTCAAGTGGGTGTTGTCTATCCCTGTGTGCAGGGATATATGCCTCCTTCATTTAGATTTCCCCCCATTTTGTTGTCATCTTTACAAGCGATGTGTGTTCTTGGGACATGGAGTTTCTTTAAAAGCTTCTTTCAGTAGACCATTGAGGGATGGATTCGCTTCTTCTCAGGGTCTGAGAAATTAAAGGACATGCATAGCCTCAGGCCCTCATTCTGAAAGCACTATCCATTCCTTATACAATGACAAAAGAAGCAGCAAAGCCAACCTTTTATTTTCCCACCTTGGACTTCGATCTATTTAGTAATGCCATGACATTTCTATCAGGTTTCCTCCATAAGGCCCTTTCAGAACACAAATAAAAGAATGAATACAGGAGCTGAGCTTTCTCCCATTCAACTTTCAGCTCTGTTAGTTTTCAATACCAGAAATGTATTTAAAACTGGATAAGGTTTGTTAACTCTTATATACCACTGTCACTCATCCAGATAGAAAAGAATAAAACTATATATGTGATAAGATTTGCAATTCAAATCAAACCATTTCACTTTGAAAATATAGAGTGTTGTGTTTTGGGGAAGACAGACAGGGAAGGCGGGAATAAAGTTCCAAATTTGCCATTAGTAATAATATTGCTGTTGGTATTCATGAAGCTATATAATTTTGCATATTCTTTAGCAAATATTATAATAAAGGTTTTCTAATCAGATTATACTTTATATTTGATCTGAGCTATGCTTTATTAGCACGTCAGCTTTTAGAAAAAGTATATTTCCCAACAGATTTAGAATTTTAAAACCATGAAAGCCAAAGAAAGATATTTGAGAGTTTTTCAAAATATTTGTGTATTTTAAGTCAGATGTTATAGACCTCATCCATATTTCATACAACTTAGGGAATTCCTGTAAAGAAGCAGACAAGGAGAACTGAATGGGTGTAATTATAATCTTTTCATACACAAAACACAACAAAACAAAACAAAGAACAAACTCTTTTCATAGCAGTTAAGCTAAATTTCACTGCCTGTCAGTCCGATAGCATTATTTTAATAATTCTGTAAGAAGCTTACTCCAATGACTTCAACTTACTTTAACTTGAAAAATAAACTCAACACTTTCTTTGAATAACATTGGCATCAAAATGCATTGGATTAATTTTATTTAAATTGAACTTAGGGATTTTCTGAAATGAAAACATCACAATAAATGTTTTCAGGTTCTGTGCTTTGAGTAGTGATTGTGTGATATATCACAGATCGTTGGGAAAAAAATGTAGACTCAAAGGAAATTATATGAATTCATCATATGTCTACTGTGTACATGTACTTAGGCTAGGCTCAGTAGTGGAAAATAAATTCCACCCCCCACACCCATTCATTTATAAATGAATCAGATACAGGTAATAGAGAAAAGCTTTTGCATTGTTATGCTAAACCTCCTGAATCTAAGAACTACCCATATGGACCCATATAAGTGGTCCCTAAGCAGCCAGCTTTATCTACTGATTTTTCCCAGCCCAAGTTGATTTGCCTAGCAGCAGCACACCTGAATCAAGAAGAGCCAATCAGATGCTTTATCCCAAAGGTTTGGAGTTTTGATCTGCAGAGCAATATCTGGGTTCTGATTTGTGGCTAAAACAGGCCTATGGTCCTTCTATGATAAGCAAATATGGGACATTCTACAGCCAAGAGCTCTAAAATGACTCTTATTCCTACCCTTTTGGAAACTTAGTAGATCAGCTCATCCTTGGATTCTGTGAGGTTACCCAATATTCTTTAAATAATTTTCTTAATTATACTACCTCAAGTTAGTTCCTATTAACTGTGACTGAAAGAATGTTAGCAGAAATTCTCCCTGTTTAACCTTTTCCCTGATATACCTCTTTATTTTTAATACCAAAACTTTACAGAATCTTCATACCTGTCAATACAATGTTTTGGGTGATGTTTATAGAGAAAAATATATATTATTCCCAAGTGATTTATATATATATATATATATATATATATATATACACACACAAATATATCTATATCTATAGAGAAAAATATATATTATTCCCAAGTGATATATATATACACACACACACACACACACACACAAATTATATCTGTATCTATATCTATATCAATATCTATATCTATATATCTATATATATATCTATATCAATAGATATATCAATATCTATATCTATATATCTATATCTAAATATCTATATATATATTAACAAATATATATATATCTATATATCTATATCAATATCTATATCTATATATCTATATATATATCTATATCAATAGATATATCAATATCTATATCTATATATCTATATCTAAATATCTATATATATTTAACAAAATTATGTGTAAGAACAAATTCTAGAGTTACATTCTAAATTCAGCCAATAGTCTAGGGCACCTGGGTGGCTCAATTGGTTAAGCGACTGACTTCGGCTCAGGTCATGATCTTGCAGTTTTTGAGTTTAAGCCTCACGTTGGGCTCTGTGCTGACAGCTCAGAGCCTGGAGCCTACTTCAGATTCTGTGTCTCCCCTCTCTCTACCCCTCCCCTGCTCACGCTTTGTGTCTCTCTGTCTCTCAGTAATAAATAAATGTTAAGAAAATTAAAAATAAATAAAATAAATAAATTCAACCAATAGACTATTAGAGTCATGTGTGGACATTTTCAAAAGCATGTCCAATGTCAAAAGTGGGAATGTCCATCTCAGATGTGGCTGGTACTAAGAAAGGTCATTACTCTATACAAAGCCATCTTAACTGATGCTCAGGAAGAAATGTTTTAAGCATTTAACATTCTAATGTAGAGCTACCTTCTGATGTCTTAGTTACAGTTCTGGAACCTGGTTGAAAGTTTTGCTTGATTATGAATTATACATTTTCCTGGCTAAAAAAAATAAGTTTAAAAGAGGTTTCATCCCCCACCCCCTGGCTTTTTTTTTCCTTTTTTTACCCCCAGTTAGGAATTGCTTTGTAAACTTGAATAGGAAATTCCCATCCTTAAATTTGCCCACAGATAGTCAAAGTTTATTGGATGAGATGACACAAATACAATGTTGAATGTGGTGTGCCCCACAAGAAGGTAAATAATAAAACTATAGGGATTCAGAGGAAACAGAGGAATTGATACCTGATATCATGTAAGAGATGTTTGCAAGCAAATCAAAAAGGTGAAGAGTTGAGACTAAGATTTTGAAGCTATTTGCATAGAGGTAAGAGATAAAAGATTGCCAAAAAAAGAGATTTTGTTAGAGAAAATATAGTTAGGAAGCCTTTTGGATATATAGTACTTAGTATTATGATGGGAGCATATCTTTGAAATCATGTGCTAACACATGTATGATATGTGGTTTTCTTAGGAAATGACAAAGGCCTTTATCAAATTCCCCTTCCAAACAGCTGAAAATTAAACTACAATTTTTCAAGAAACTGTTATGATTATTAATTTTTTCAGTTGTGCTTTCCATAAAAAATATGAAAATGAAAGTTTAAGGTTATATAGGGAAAGAATTTGACAATATTTTCCAGCAATGTTTGAATCAAGACCACTTTCTTAGGGAAACACATCAATGGAATGCTCGCATAAGCAAAAAGATTATCATCACTGAGTTAAAACATAGATTCAATTCATCTTGGGAGAGAATAGAGACAAAGATAATCTCTAAGCCACTTGAGAGAAAGTAGTTTCCATACCAGAATGCTAGATCATAATGTGAGTAAGGAATTCTAACATACTGAGGAAAGAATATAGCAAATAAACAAATCTAAAATCTATTTAGGAAGAGAACCTTGGAAAATTATTACAGATATAAATATTGGTGTGCCCCATCCCTTCTTAAACCTATCTAGGAAGAAGCTAACCTGATGAAGCCCAAGAACCAAATGTGTTCATCCTGATGGTCTATGTCCATAACTGAAGGACTTAGGCATTATGTTGTTTTAACCTGATGCCTTTTAACATTTTAAATCGTATACCAATCTTTCCAAGTCACATTTTACAATCACCAAATAGCATTTTGATTTTTATTTAGCTTCCTATGTACCTTTTTGAAATAGTAAGAAATATATACCCCCAGTTCCTATTAATATTTGGTATTTGACTCTGGTTCCTGACACAGAGCTTCAAAACCACTGTAATTTCCTGAGTGATAGGAGTGTCTGACACAGAGCTCCTAAATCCCTTGCAATTTCCTGGGTGATAGGAACATGTTTTGTTGTAATGAGGTGACTGTTGGCAGGCTGCTGGATAAGGGCTGATCACTAGAAAGACCAAGATTAGAAGCTTGGAACTTTCAGTCCTACCCACCCCACTCCTGGTCCCCTGCCATCCTCGATAGAGGAAGAAGGGTTGGAAAATGAGTTAATCATGCCTACATGATGAAGCCTCTTTAAAATCCTGAAAGTATGGAATTTGGAGAGATTCTGGGTTGTTGAATACATTCACATACTGGGAGGGTGGTGCATCCCAACTCCAGGGGCCATAAGCTCCTATGCTTGGGACTTTTCCAGACCTTGCCCTATGTGGCTCTATATCTGACCACTCATTTGTATCCTTTATCATATTCTTTACTATATAATAATCCAGTGAATGTAAGTGTTTTCCTGAGTTCTTGGAGCCTTTCTAGAAAATTATCAAACCCAAGGAAAGACTCATGGGAACCATAACTGATAGTCTGGTGGTCAGAAGTACAGGTGACCACCTAGGATTTGTAACTGGTGTGTGAAGTGGGGTCAGTCTTATGGGGCTAAGCCCTTAACCTACGGAATCTGGTGACTAACTCCAGGTAGATAGTATCGTCTATAATAGTGTAGAACTTAATTGAATTTTAGGACACCCAGGTAATATCAGAATAGGTCAGTATAGGAAAAGCAAAACAAAACAAAACATATCTAGTCACAGAAGTGTTCTGAATGAGTAATAGAGGAGAAACACAAGTTTTTCCTCATAAGCCTACAAGAAAAGAAATGGTTAACTAGAGGATATAAGGGTCAACTCTTTTAGTAGTTTTATTTATTCCTAAAAATGAATATAGGAGTAACTTGGTTATCTATTTGCCATCTTTCACTATTTCAGAGAATTATAAAAATGTAAAATTCTAAAAGATAAAAAATTCTTAGAGTCACATGAAAAGACAATATGGCCTGGAAAATGATAAAGCCAAAAATATATCAATGCACAAAAACGCAACCACATGGCCCATATACCAGACGGAAGTGAGGATGTAACATCATGGCACGAGGATGTGATCAAAACAAAGAACAAAGTGCAATCATTTTATATCACTCAAAAGAATAAGCAAACTGGTTGTTTGGAAGTCTGTTTTTGTTTTATTTGTTTTTCTGTTTCTAAGATCTGGAGTCAATTTTCCTCATGTAATATGATAAAGAGGAAACTACAGGTTTTTAATATCCCTAAAGTACGTATTCTGGTGAGTGAGTTTATATGATGCTTTTTTCTGACATGACTCAATGTAGGTCCATAGAATAATGTTGATGTAAGACACAAGAGAATGAATGTATAAAGATGTGAAACAATCTTGTCCATTTATGTTCTTCTCAGATAGTTTATTCTCATAAAAGTAGAAAGTTTGTATTTCTAGAAAAATGTCTCAATTTCAGTTCTCCATAATCATTTTTTATCAACATAACAGTTGAAATTATAATCTCTGAACATTAACTGTAGCGAGTAAATACTCTCTTTTTAATGCAATTCATTTCTTTGATGAATGCAGAGTAAAGGCTTTTTTTTATGAAAACTGTAAAATCCTAATTTCAAAATTTGCTTCAGTGTGACTAAGTTATTATCATTTACTCTTTATTGTCGATACTACTAGTAATCAAAACACAGTAATATTTGGTTTCCTTTTCCTTCTTGGATATAAATGAAGACTATAGTTTCTGGTCTCTTTATAGTTAGGTGGACAGTGTGACCAGTTTAGGCCAATGAAACATGAACAAACATGATATAAGGCACTTCTTGAATAGGGCAATATAACCCCCCATAGAGTTTTTAGTTTCCTTTCTTCCTCTACTGTAACAAAAGTGTTGATTTCATATTGAGATGCAAAGCCACTAGGATAGAATCAAAACATCTTAGATCCTAGAGTTACTCACAGCAGAAAGCTGCCCTGGGGAGTCCAGACCTATGGTGAATTATGTGTATATGATAAACTTTTTCTGTGTTAACCCATAAAATTTGAGTTACGGGTCACTGCAACAAGGCCTAGTTTATCCTAATATATCCTCCTATATAGCTTGTCAGGAAACTTGGCTCTTTCTCTTTTAATTATTATTTTAAGTAACAAGTAATAAATTGACATTCTGGTTTTTACCAAGTCACTAAACATTCATTGAGTGCTTATTAGATGCCAGGAGCTGAACTGAAGAGAAAAAGATAATTTCTGACTTGGGGTGATCACAATCACAGAAGCAGGACAAAAAAGTATTTATATGTAATTAAAATTCTGTTTGGTAAGAGAAATGATAGAGATATGCAAAAACCCATTCTGAGGAAAGACAACTAATTCTGAGGAAGTAAATATACATCATTTGCTATTTGAACTTGAAATAGGGATTTTGTAGACTCGTAGGTTATACTAGTCACACACCCCAAATTATACATATTACATACCCAAAATAAATAAGTATAATATACAATAGTGGGTAGTCTAAATTATAAGTTGTAAATTCACATGGAACCAAATTTTATTTTTCAAATTTTCATAAAATAAAATTAAAAGCCCACTAAAAGTTTTTGCTCCTAATTTCCATTTGGAGGTTAGGGAAAGATTTCCTTGCACCAAACAAGCAATTCTCCAGACATCAGCAGGGTGTCCTAGAATTCTGACACTATCTACCTAGAAAGGAATCTGCCCCTCCCCCCACCAATTTCAGATGTTAATTGTAAGTCTAGGTTGTCACCTGTGCTTCTGACCAACTGGCTATAGACTGGAGGGAGATTCCAATGATCCCCTCTTTGAGTTCCATTAATTTGCTAGAACAGTTCACAGAACTCAGAGAAACATTTTACCTACTGGAATACCAGTTTATTATAAAAAGATACAGCTCATGAACAGCCAGATGGAAGAGATGCACAGGTCAAGGTATGAGAAAATGGTGTGAGGTATCCATGTGCTCTCATGGTGCTCCACTTTCCCCAAATCACCACATGTTTAGCAGTCCTAACGCTCTCTAAACCCCATCCTTTGGGTTATTATGGAGGCTTAAATAATTGGCCACAGGAAACTGATTCAACCTCTAGCCCCCTCCCCTCCCCAGAGGTCAGGGGGATGGGATTGGAAGTTCCAACCCTCTAATCACATTGTTGGTTCTCCTGGCAACCAGCCCCTATCCTAATACAGGGTCCAAAATTCACCTCATTAACATAACAAAAGACACCTTTGTTTGTCTCAACACTTAGGAAATTCCAAGTTTTTTAGGTGCTCTGTGCCAGGAACAAGGGACAAAGACCAAATATCTGTTTCACAATATCACAATCACCAAGCCTCCTTTATGACTATTTATGGCCATGCAACTAAGCTGTAATGAAAAGAAATGTGAACAAAATAATGTATGTAAATTCTGGATTATACTATTAAAAGGGACTTGCTTATCCACCACTTCTCATTCCAATAGTTTAGAATAAAGACACAGTGTTGGTAAACCATCTTTGACCATGACAATGAGGAAAATATCATAGGATATTTAGGAGTCACAGATGAAATATGCCTGTGAACCTACATGGAGAAGGTTTTATCCTCTCTACTTGAGCTGTTCACCATCTCAGATCCTTAAGTAGTATAGCTCCTTCCTCTTCTTCCTTCTTGGGAGTGGGCTTACCCACAGAGAAAATATTCTAATTTGTCCTAATCAGTTAGCCAGGGAAGACAGTGGTTTCTCAGCCTTGCTTATGTAAGCATGTATAAGTCTGAAGTTCAGTATTTAAAAATCCTTGCCCACAGCAATTAGCCTCTTCCTCAAATAACTAGGTTGTCCATACACTTAATATGTTTGTATGTGGGTTTCCCCTTTCTGAAACTCCAGCTGCAACATTTGTTAAGTGTGAACATCATATCTGTCTACACCAAGAAGTATTTCCATCTATACCATTTTCCTCCTCTGGAAAAGTAAATGGTTCCTTTGAGAAAATAACCAAATGTGAATATATACAATGAAATTGTCAGTGAACATATGTATACTTTTTACTAAACATGAAACATGCAATATCCAACATATAGGAAATTATGCACCATACATTAAATTCAAGGCTGATGCTTAACAGAACTGGAGGATAAAGATAACCCAGGCTGGTTGTAATGGAATTCTTTTTCCAGCCTATAGTGTCTGAAGTTACTTTTTTATGACCCCACTAATGTCGCTTTGTAATAAGAGTTGAAAGAAGGCTTATTCAGGGGCGCCTGGGTGGTGCAGTCGGTTAAGCGTCCGACTTCAGCCAGGTCACAATCTCGCGGTCCGTGAGTTCGAGCCCCGCGTCAGGCTCTGGGCAGATGGCTTGGAGCCTGGAGCCTGTTTCCGATTCTGTGTCTCCCTCTCTCTCTGCCCCGCCCCCGTTCATGCTCTGTCTCTCTCTGTCCCAAAAATAAATAAATGTTGAAAAAAAAAATTAAAAAAAAAAAGAAAGAAGGCTTATTCAATTGACGCCTGTCTGCATTATAGAACCTGATTTGCATAAAACGATAGAACAGTGCTTCCCTCTCCCAGTATAAAAACCATTATTCTATATTAGGAGAGACTTTTCAACTCAAATCTCTGACTAAAAGCACATATTTACATATATAGTTCTTTCTATTTTCTTGTTTCACATTTCCCTTATTTCCCACAAGATAACAATAATATTTTTCTAAGACTGATATACTGTATCTACAGGTCTTTTATATAATACTAAGGATTTCATTTTCTAAGTATTTTCCTGTAGTTTTTCAATCATTACCATTTTTAAATCAACAAAAGAATATAGCTATGTTTCTTAGGTGTCATGTTGGAAGATAAGTTTGTTCACAGAGCAATTATAGATATTATAGTTATGGAAATGAGAGATTATGGGGGATAATAAATACTTACTCTAATACAAATATGAGCTTTCTGAATATTCCACTCTTTAATGCCAGGAACGTATTTTAGGCAGTGCAAAAGGAAATGCTATTTTAAATACCTATAGAATATTCATGTTACTGTATTTCCTTTCTACTGTAGTATGAACAGATAACATAAACATAATTATTTTACAATAATATTTTTGTGTGAGGTGTGCAATATAAAATGCTATTTAAACATATTTAGCTGTCTACATTCTTTTATGAAAGTAATTTATCCAGTGCTCAACAGCATTTAGTGAGCACTACTATTCCATAGACATTGATCTAAACACTGAAGATGTATCTTTGAACAAGAAAGTAGAACTCATATATCTCTTGGAATTTATTTTCTAAGGGAATATGGGCAGCTAATTAACTTCAGATAAAGAAACATGGTATAAATAAAATAAAACTGGGCAATAGAGCCAGTAGGTAGGTGTATTAGTTTAGATAGGATTGGGAAATACTTTCTGAGAAAAAGATATTTGGGCTGAGATCTGAATGATGAATAATAGGCAACTCTGAGAAAATATCTGGAAAATGCATTTTCAGGCACAGAGAACAGCAAGTGTAAACACTCAGGATAAACTTAAGCCTGTGAGGAAATCAAAGAAGGCCAATAGGTGATGCATAGCAGCTGACGTGGAGATAGAATAGTTTTTGGATTTTATTCTAAGAGTCTCTAAAAGTAGAGAGGTGGTATGTCCTAAAGTATAGCTTTAAAGTTTCATTCTGGATACTGTGGAGAAATTATTGAGGAGAATTGTATAAAAATATGCCACAATAAAAACAAATAATGCATATATGAGATTACTTCTGTGCTCAAGACGGAGTAACAGAGAGTGGATTTACCCATACCATATCCATACTGGAACAATGAAAAAAACAGACAAAATATAGGAAGCAATGGTTTTCAAGACATTGGACATGAGGTAATGAAGGGCAGTCATCCCTAGAGATAACGGGGTAAGCCCTATAATTGCTCATGCTAAGTTTACAGTCTTGAGAAGGCTTCAGCACAGAGAGAAAGCAGGTGAGGCACCGTGGATTCCACTGGTTAAGGAGAGAGAGCTGAGATGGGAAGAACAAGCTTATTACAACTAGCAGGACAGAGTGCAAAGGAAAACAAAAGTGGACAGAGAGAAAACTCTCGAGGTTCACAGAGGGTACACTCAAATATTCAGCAGAGCCCACATCAGTATATAAGAAAGAGGAAACTACTCAAGGCTATAGGAAGAATCACCTCAAAGGATTTGAAATAACAATAGCCAACCCTCATGGAGAGCCAAAAATAATGCCTATTTGTTTGTTTCAAGTTTTCATTTAACTTCTAGTTAGTTAACATATAGTGTAATATTAGTTTCAGGAGTAGAATTTAGTGATTCATCACATATAATACGCAGTGCTCATCGCAAGTGCCCTCCTTAATGGCCATTACCCATTTAACACATTTAACATTTTACCCACCTCCCCTCCAGCAACCGTGTTTGTTCTCTATAGTTAAAAGAAAAACAGTGCGTATTATCACAGTCAGACTGGAAAACCTCATTGTTCACATGGGGTAGAGTGCTCAGAAAGTTTTGTGTCCTGTAGTAATTTCCTAGAACTGTAGCAACAAACTTCCACAGATTGCATGGTTTAAACAAAAGAAATGCATTGTCTCCTGGATCTGGAGGTTAGAAGTCTGAAATCAAGGTGTTGGCAGAGTTGGTTCCTTATGAAGGTTTGAAAGAGTATCTGTGCCTTATCACTTTCTTAGCTTCGGTTGGCCCCAGGTGTTGAGTCAGCAGCATAGTTCCCATCCCCGCCCATATTTTGACATGGCCATCTTATTCCTGTGTGTGTCTGCCTCCAAACTCCCCCTTTTTATAATGATACCAGTCACATTAGGGCCCACAAAAGTGACTTCATTTTCACTTGTTTCCAGCTGCAACGACCATACTTCCAAATGATGTCACATTCTGACGAACTTCCACATCTCTTTTCCAGAGGGGACACAATTAAACCTCAGTTAATGGGAATGATCAGCTTTAGAAGAAATGCACCTCTAGTTCTACTTTAAAAAAATCTTAAAAGAAATGTCAGAAAGAATCAAACTGTTTCCAGTAACTTAGCTGTGTCCCAGAACAAAACTCAAGAATATTTATAGGGAAATAAAAAAATATCTAGCACCAAACAAGGTTAAATTTACAATGTCTGGCATCCAGTTAAAATTACCAGGCATGAAAGAAGGGCAGGAAAATATGAAACATACCAAGGAGAAAAATTAAACATTTGAAACAATGCAGAACTGCCACAGATATTAGAATTAATAGACAAGAATATTAAAATAGGCATTATAGTTGTATTACAGAAGTACTAAAACCTAGGAGATTAAACATGTTAAGCAGAGAGTTGCAAAGTATATATATATATATATATATATATATATATATGAAAATATATTTACATTTTATTCTCTGGAGATTGACTTCATTTATGGCATTTTGTCATTTTGTTTTTGGGCAGGAAGTACATATCATTTAGCAATAGATTCTTGGTGATGTCCTTAGTCTGATCACAATGTTTTGTGTGTTCTTAGCACAGGGCTTCTGTTTGAGTAACTATACATAGTGTTATTATTATGTATTATACATTATGTAATGAACACAATTTGAGCAAAATGGATACTTGATAAAACTGTGGAGAAAGTTATGATTCCATTTGCTATCAGGTTCTAGATAGATAAAACCTTATGATATGTGAATATAAGAGATGATATAATATAGCTTCAATAATTCCATAGTAACTTTGAAAAAAGTCATTCATCTTATATTTATATAATATATATTCATTTTTCATATTATAAAATAATATTCATTGTAGAATATATTAAAAAGAAAGATTTAAACACAATAAATATAATTATGTAAGTTGTATATCTAGATTATTTTAATTTGATATTATCCCATGAGAATTATTCATACCATTTAATTTCCTTTAAAAACATATTTTCAAATAGTTACATAACATTTCATTATATAATCTCTACTAAAGTAAAAGTATTTCTTTACTCTCAAATAGCTTGGAATTTTGGAGAATGATTTTTCTTTAACAAATAACTTAGCTCTTTTTTTAAATTTTTTTAAAATGTTTATTTATTTTTGAAGGACAGAGAGACAGAGTGTGAGTAGGGGAGGGGCAGAGAGAGAGGAAGACACAGAATCCGAAGGAGGCTCCAGGCTCTGAGCTGTCAGCACAGAGCCTGATGCTGGGCTTGAACCCACAAACCACAAGATCATGACCTAAGCAGAAGTCGGACGCTTAACCGACTGAGCCACCCAGGTGTCCCAGAAATACTTAGCTCTTAACAGAGCTATTATGAGATTGGGCAAAGCACCAGATTTATAATCTATCAATATAAAACAATACATTGAGAACTATTGTGTATTTTTTAAGTATTGATTGACAAATACCCTAGAAAAATTTGTCTAGTTTATTTTGACAAATAATACTACAAAAATGTCCCACATATTAGAGATAATTATAAAAGTTCATTAGATTAATTAATATAGCTGTGTTTTAACAACTGCTTCTAAAAGATAATGACCTGATCATTATCAATAAAGAATTTGTAATATTTGTTGCATGTGGAAGAAAATAACAACTAAGGCTTTTACACTGTAACAAAATCTGACAGCTTGGGCTTAATCTCAGATGTACCATTTCCATTTTATAATGAATTGCTGGGCCCATCAGAACATAAGGTTTGTCAGGGCAGGCTTTCCCATGGTCAAGTATCCCATCTCTACTAAGGATCAATAGGGTGCCTGGGGCTGTTTCTCACAAGGTCTATAGTTCTCTCCTAAGGCCTCACTCCAGTTTCCCGAGGGCCTGCCTTGTGATCCTCTTGTTTGCTATAAGCTCTATACTGTCTTGCATCTTTTCCCACCACTGGTTCCTCCACACAATAGGGTCTGCTTAATTGTTTGGCTTAAGAAGCAGGTATCCTTGCTCTATATCCTGGACCAGCTCCAGAGCTTTTTACTACTCTGGGACCAGCTTAAATTTGGCAACCTCACATTTTACCTAGTATATGAGCTGGAACAGTATTCCTAGGTGTGAAACTTCAAGATCCAAAGAAGGCTACTAGGCACTCCGCTTTCTTCTTTGTGTTAGGAGGCGTAAGATGCAATAATTTGCCTCTTGTTTTGGAGGCGATACCTGGGCAGGCCCCTGACGATTGCACTTATAATTTTAACTACAATGGCATACCTCTGAATATTTATAGGTCTTAACATTCGATTCATGAAGCACACATGTCTTATCAAGGTCTCACATGTAGTAGCCATCTCTTGCTTGTTCTGCTTAATTGGTATGATGTCATCAATGTGAATACTCTGGCAATATTCAGATGGTTCAGATCTCTTTGTACTATTTTGTGATGGAGGGCAGAGCATTAACACAGCTCTGAGGAAGACTGCAAATGTGCTATATTTGGTACAACAGCAGCAATCAGAGATGTTCCTTGATTAAGCCTTCAGTAGTCCAAAATCATTCTCCAGGATATATCCATTTTTTCCAGGGGCCAGAAGGGCAAATTAAATGCAGGTATGATTGGGACCATCACCTCTGAATTCTCTACTTTCTTTAATTCATTAATAGTGGTGTTAACTTCTGCCATCCCACTCCCTTCTCTATCCCTGAGATGTAATATTAAATTTTCTTTACTATCTTGGTTGGAGGAGGGCAGTTTGCTAGGTTTCCACTTGGCTTTAATTACTGTGAGTACTCTTCCCTAAAGTCTAAGGATGTGGGGAATTATTCTAATTCCAAAATATAAGAATTCAAATTATACACTTAGGTATCAGAGAAAGGAACATTTGGTTAGTCCTAGTTGTTCCTGTGATCTGGACTTTAGCCAGGACTCCATTTATTATAAGGTTCCAGTAAGCTCCCACTTATGCCATGATGATGCCTTAATGTCTGCTCAGTCTCCAGTTCTCCAGATGTTCGGTATTCCTCCTACCTCCCTGTACAGTGACCTGAGTAAATGGTCAGAGCTCCCTTTGAGGGAAGGACTGAGGGAATCATTACAGTATGTAATTACTGCAAGGTTCTTTTTTCTAGGGACCAGGCTGTTATGTTAGTCAGTGGGTTCCAGATTTGAAAACTGCCTCAGGAAAATGAACCAAGAGCTCGTTACTTTTTATTGAAACAATTGCCCTCATCCCTCTGCTCCTGCATTTTTGCCTTTTTTGGTTATAGATGCTAAACAGCACCCTTCTTGACAGCTTATCTGTTTTGTCCCTAGGGATGCTATGCTCTATTAACCATCTCCACAACTCCCTGAAGATAACACCCCCTTGGCCTCTCTTCTGACCTTGCCTTGCAATTATTATAATTGTAGCCTCCTGGCTTCTGGTGATTAAATAGTGCCACCTGGCTTCTGTTGGTGGGGAGTATCATCCCCATAGAAGTTAATGAGCTCAACTCTGAGGCAGTGCAACTATCTTCAGCCCCAGCCTGGAGAGGAAAGCTGCCAGTGAACTTCTTTGCGATCCTGAGCTTCTTAATGAGAATGAGATGAATTTCACCTCTCCCCACAGCATGCCTAATGCCCTTGGTGAATGGTATGTCTTTGCATCCCTCCTATGGAACCTAGCCTGCAGGTGGGTCTCCTTGCCTTTCATATACATCAATTCTAGCATATCCACTGACTTCGGCCCCTTTATTTCTTTCTCTGTCATCTTTTAGGTAACTCAGGCATTTTCACGACACTGAGAACAGGCATTATTTCTTCCAGGACTCTGAAAATCACCCTAGTAGGGAGTTTGCTCCATTCCCTAGGGTTCTTTCCAGGTGTTAAACTCTGTGTCCCCAAGACAATGAACCCAAGTGAATAAATTCTTTTGTCCAGTCTCACATTCTAGCTCCCTTAAGTAACCATGCTCAAATTCCAACCCTGAGTGTTTTCTTGGATCCTGTTTGTACAAGCTAAAAATTCTTAAAACTATTTGGTTGCATAGTCTGTTTCATCACTTATGGGCCCAGCACCTCTCCAGACGGGTTAGGAAAGGTTATGGCACTGGAGGAAGCCAGAAAAGGTATTAAGAGAAGCTCCTGAGGGGTTCATCTGTTACATGACAAGGGGTGGAGGGTGACCTGAAACATCATTCAGTGTGGTAGAAATGCTAACTCTTAATGAGACGAGGGTGGGCCACCTCTGTAAACCTAGGGGGTTTGAAGGGGTCTGCAAACATCCCCAGGTGCATACATCCAGACCTCCCCATCTTCTGTTGCAGGATCCCACATTTTTTCTTGCAAGATTTTGACCTTTACATAACACTTTGAGCCTATTAGTAAGGGTTCTAATATGTCTATCTATATGTATAGATATATATATCTATATGAATAGAGAAATTTATTATGACAAATCAATTCATGCAATTATAGAGGAAGAGAAGTCCCACCATCTGCTGTCTGCAGGCTGGAGACATAGGAGAGCCAGTTACTTTGTTTTGAGTCCTGAGAACCAGGTTAGCCAATGATATAGGTTCCAGTACAGGTATGAAAGCCTGACAAGCAGGGATGCTGGATGAAAGCAGTCAATGTCTCAGCTGAAGCAATCAGGCAGGAAAGGGCAAAATACTCCTTCCTCCACCTTTTGTTCCATTCAGGACCTCAACAGATTGGATGATATCCACCCACACTGGCAGGACAATCTACTAATTCAAATGCTAACCTCTTTCAGAAACATCCCCACAGAGACACCTAGAAATAATGGATAATCTGGGCACCCTGTGGCCAATCTAGTCGACATACAAAATTAACCATCACAATGAACATTCAAAAACTGTTTGGATTCTGTTATAATTATTTAGCCTCCTTCTCAGCTATATTTCCCTTTCTACATAAAATCTTTAGTCACTAAGATGACACCATTTTGCTAGAGACTATCTGTGCCCTAACCTACCAACCAGGATGGAATCCTCTTATCTGCTCAGTGGCGAGTGGGCCAGTTACAAATCCCCATCTTATTGCCTGCTTTCTGTTTTATCAAGAGCTTTCCCAAGTTCCTACCCATAACCTTTATATATCTATGATCAGCAATGTCATACATATACTCTCTCTACTTTTTACTCTATAGGAACATCCAAGTGCTTCTAAGTAAAGCCAATCCTTAAGTTTGTCTAGATTCTATACCCTCTCTCCTCCTTAGATAGCACTCCAGCATCTTATCTATCTTGCATCATCAATTTGTTACCATATCTGCATTCATCACTTTTCATTGCTTACATTGTAAACAGACTACACTCAATCACCATAAATACTCAGATGGCTGCAAAGCCTTCTAAATGTTCTCCCTATTTCCTCCTTCCCACCATCCTCAATCTATTCTCAACACAGAATCCAGAGGGAATCTTATAAAATTTGAGTCAGATCATGGCACTCTTCTGATCTAAGTTCTCCAGTGTCTCCCATCTCAGTAGCCAAAATCTTACAATGCTCTGCAAGGACTTCCATGATGTGGTGGCCCATTACACCTCTGAACTCATCTCCTAGTATGCTTTGCCTCACTCTACTTCTGTTGCATTTTCTCCTTTGCATATTCCTGATTATGTCAAGCATCTACCTTAAGAATTAACGCCAGCTGTTCCCTCCATGTGGAATATCCTCCCCTCATTCCCTTCCTATATTTGTTCAAATGTCACCTTTTCATAAAGATACATTCTGACACTCCATTTAGAATTGCAACAACATTCTCAGCATTAGCTTGTTTCATCTTTTTCCCATAAGACTTCTCATTTTCTAACATATGATACTTTACTAATTGATTACAAGTATTATTTATTTGCTGCCCCCTCTGAAGAGAATATAAGCTCTGAAGATGATCATTGATATGAAATGTGAATGACAAGAAAAAAATGCATTACAGGCAAAAATTCCAATGTGAAATCCTTAAGGAAAATGGGCTAGCTGTTTTTGAGGAATCCAAGAAGGTCAACATGATGGGTGTTAGTAGGACAAGGTTTGCTCAGGAGTGAGAGGGTTTTTTGAATGTGCACTTTCTTCAGGCCTTAAAATGAGAACAGTCTCAGGAAAACCTTGGTCATGGTCACAGTGATAGGCAGAATTCTAAGATATCTCCCAATATTCACACCCCATGGTGTACACACCCCTTCTGTCAATTATTCAATCAAACACTAAAGTAGGTGATGTTGTGAACTCCCTAATCAGTTGACTCTAAAGGGGAGTACCTTAGAAAAGCCTGAACCAATTCATTGGCCTCTTAAAAGAATCTAGAAAGATTTCAAGCAACACAGGTTTTCTTACCAACCTGAAAGGAAGAGAGTGAGCAAGCAAAAGCCAGCAAGCAGCCATGTTTTGAACTGCCTATGCAGGAGTCCCATGGGTAGGAGCTAAGAGTGGCTTCTAGCAATTGAGAGCAACACCATGCACCAGCCAGCAACAAATGGGGAATCGAGTGCTACAACCAGAGTCTAAATTCTGCCAACAATTTGAATGAATTTGATAAAGGGTTCAAGCTGCAGATGAGAACACAACCCTAGCTAACACCATGATTTCAGCTTTGTGAAGACCTGAGCTGTGAGCCCAGTTATGCCATGCCAAGACTTCTGATCTACTGAAATGGTAAGGTAACACAAGGGTATTGTTTTAAGCACCTAAGTTTGTGGTAACTTGTTACACGAATATAGTCTCCTGAAGCAAGGAGGAGTTTTTAAGAGAAATTCAGAGAAGAGGCAGGCCCTAGATCATGTAGTTTTTGGTTTTGTTTTTTACATCAGAAGAAGGAGTTTGGGTTTTATTCTCATTGCTAGAAGAACATGAAAGATTATTTTAAACTGAGAGGTACAAGATGAAATATTTTTGCTGGTATGCCCATGACCACTGGATCCTTAAAAATACTACTGATGAGGGGGAGAAGCCGAGATGGCAGAACAGCATGGAAGTTTTTTGTGTGTCTCCCATCCATGAAATACAGCCAGACCAGCACTAAATCATCATACACACCTATAATTGGAGGATTAACACAACAATCTGCACAAAGTGAGCCACAGAATTCAGCAGGAATTCACCCCAAAAGAAAGAGCATGAAGAAATGACAGCCAGGGATTTAACCAACACAGATACAAGCAAGATGTCTGAACCAGAATTTAGAATCACCATAATAAGAATACCAGCTGGAGTCAAAAAAGATTAGAATCCCTTTCTGCAGAGATAAAAGAAGTAAAAAGTAGTCAGAATGATATTAAAAATGCCATAACTGAACTGCAATCTTGAATGGATGACGTGGTGACAAGGATGGATGAGGCAGAATAGAGAATCAGCAATATAGAGGACAAACTTATAGAGAATAATGAATCAGAAAAAAAGAGGGAGATTAAGGGAAAAGAGCACAATTTAAGAATTAGAGAAATCAGTGACTCATGAAGAAGGAACAACATCAGAATCATAGAGGTCCCAGAAGAGGAAGAGAGAGAAATAGGGTAGAAGGGTTATGTGAGCAAATCATAGCACAAAACTTTCTTAACCTGGGGAAAGACACAGACATCAAAATCCAGGAAGCACAGAGGACCCCCGTTAGATTCAACAAAAACCGACTATCAACAAGGCATATCACAGTCAAATTCACAAAATACTCAAGCAAGGAGAGAATCATGAAAGCAGCAAGGGAAAAAAAAGTCCCTAATCTACAAGGGAAGACAGATCAGGTTTACAACAGACCTATCCACAGAAACTTGGCAGGCCAGAGAGGAGTGGCAGGATATATTCAGTGTGCAGAATCAGAAAAATATGCAGCCAGGAATTCTTTATCCAGCAAGGCTGTCATTCAAAATAGAAAGGAGTGATAAAAAGTTTCCCAGACAAACAAAAATTAAGTGTTTGTGACCACTAGAGCAGCCTTGCAAGAAATTTTAAGGGGGACTATCTGAGGGGAGAAAAGATGAATATATATATATATATACACACATACATAAATACATTATATAATGAACATATATAAATATAATAATATATTTAAATATTGTATATGCATATAAATATGTAATAAATATATTATATTTAATATATTTAATTATATTTATATACATATAAATATGTATATCATATTATATTACAAATATATATTAAATATATATTAATTATATATATTTGTATAAATATATTATATATTTATATATAATATATATAATTTATATACATAAATATATAATTATTATATATGTATATATAATTTATACAATATATAATTAAATATATTTAAATACTGTATATGTAATAAATATATATATAATATATATATATTTGGTATATGTGGTATATATATCTATATGCCAAATAGAAATATATATATAAATTTGTGTGTGTGTATATATATATATATATATATATATACCAAAAGCAACAAAAATTAGAAAGGACCAGAGAACACCACCAGAAACTCCAACTCTACAAGCAACATAATGGCAATAAATTCATATCTTCCAGTACTCACTCTAAACGTCAAAGGACTCAGTGCTCCAATCAAAAGACATAGGGTAACAGAATGCATAAGAAAAGAAGATCCAGCTATATGCGGTTTACAAGAGACCCACTTTAGAACCTAAAGACACCTTCAGATTGAAAATAAGGGGATGGAGAAACATCTGTCATGCTAATAGTCAACAAAAGAAAGCTGGAGTAGCCATACTTATATCAGACGATTTAGACTTTAAAATAAAGACTGTATCAAGAGATGCAGAAGGGCATTATATCATAAACAAGGGGTCTATCAATCAAGAAGACCTAACAATTGTGAACATTTATGCGCCAAATGTGGCAGCATTAAATATATACATTAATTAATCACAAACATAAAGAAATTCATCAATAGTAAAAACATAATAGTAGCACTTTAACACCCCACTCACAACAACGGACAGATCATCTATTCAAAAAATCAACAAGGAAACAATGGCTTTGAATGACACACTGGACCAGAGGGACTTAACAGATATATTCAGAACATTTCATCCTAAAGCAGCAGAATATACATTCTTCTCCAGTGCACATGGAACGTTCTCCAGAATAGACCATATACTGGGACACAAATCAGCCCTAAGTAAGTACAAAAAGACCGAGATCATACCGTGCATATTTTCAGACCACAACACTATGAAACTCAAAATCAACCACAAGAAAAAATTTGGACAGGTAACAAATACTTGGAGACTGAGGAACATCCTACTAAAGAATGAATGGGCTAACCAAGCAGTTAAAGAGGAAATTAAAAAGTATATGGAAGTCAATGGAAATGATAACACCGCAACCCAAAACCTCTGGGACACAGCAAAGGTGGTCATAAGAAGAAAGTATATAGCAATCCAGGCCTACCTTAAGAAGGAAGAAATATCTCAGATACACAACGAAACCTTATGCCTTAAGGAGCTGGAAAACGAATAGCAAATAAAACCCCAAAGAGCAGAAGACAGGAAATAATAAAGATTAGAGCAGAAATTAATGCTATCAAAACCAAAACAACAACAACAACAAAAACCAATAGAACAGATCAATGAAACTAGAAGCTGGTTCTTTGAAAGAACTAACAACATTGATAAACCACTACCCAGTTGGATCAAAAGAAAAAGGAAAGGACCCAAATAAATAGTATCAAGAATGAAAGAGGAGAGATTACAACCAACACAGCAGAAATAAAAACAATAATAAGAGAATATTATGAGAAATTGTAAGCTAATAACATGGGCAATCTGGAAGAAATGGACAAATTCCTACAAACATATACACTACCAAAACTGAAACAGGAAGAAAAAGACAATTTGAACAGACCCATAACTAGTAAGAAAATTGAATTAGTAATCAAAAATCTGCCAAAAGAACAAGAGTCCAGGGCCAGATGGCTGCCCAGGGGAATTCTCCCAAACATTTAAGGAAGAGTTAACACCTATTCTCTTGAAGGTGTTCCAAAAAATAGAAATGGAAGGAAAACTTCCAAACTCTTTCTCTGAGGCCAGCATGACCTTGATTCCAAAACCAGACAGAGACCCCACTAAAAAGGAGAACTATAGACCCATTTCCATGATGAACATGGAGGCAAAAATCCTCAACAAGATATTAGCCAACCGGATCCAAGAATACATTAACAAATTATTCACTATGACCAAGTGGGATTTATACCTGGGATACAAGGATGGTTCAATATCTGCAACAATGTGATTCATCACATCAATAAAAGAAAGGACAAGGACCATATGATCCTTTCAACAGATGCAGAGAAAGCATTTGACCAAATACAGCATCCTTTCTTGATAAAAACCCTTAAGGAAGTAGGGATAGAAGGAGCATACCTCAAGATCATAAAAGCCATATATGAATGACCCAATGCTAATATCATCCTCAGTGGGGAAAAACTGAGAGCTTTCCTCCTAAGGTCAGAAACAAGACAGGGATATCCATTCTCACCACTGTTATTTAACATAGTATTGGAAATCTTAGCCTCTGCAATCAGACAACACAAAGAAATAAAAGGCATCCAAATCAGCCAGGAGGAGGTCAAACTTTCACTTCGCAGATGACATGATACTCTATATGGAAAACCCACAAGATTCCACCAAAAAACTGCTAGAATTGATTCATGAATTCAGCAAAGTTGCAGGATATAAAATCAATGCACAGAAATCGGTTGCATTCCTATACATCAACAATGAAGAGACAGAGAAATCAAGGAATCAATCCCATTTATAGTTGCACCAAAAACTATAAAATACCTAGGAATAAATCTAAACAAAGAGGTAAAAAATCTATACACTGAAAACTATAGAAAGCTTATGAAAGAAATTGAAGAAGACACAAAAAAATGGAAAAAAGATTCCATGCTCCTGGATAGGAAGAACAAATATTGTTAAAATGTCGATACTACCCAAAGCAATCTACATATTCAATGCAATCCCTATCAAAACAACACCAGCATTCTTCACAGAGCTAGAACAAATAATCCAAAATTTGTATGGAACCAGAAAATACCCCAAATAGCCAAAGCAATCTTGAGAAAGAAAACCAAAGCAGGAGGCATCACAATCCTGGACTTCAAGCTGTATTACAAACCTGTAAGCATCAATACAGTATTGTAGTGGCATAAGAACAGACACTCAGATGAATGGAACAGAATAGAGAACCCAGAAATGGACCCAAAAACGTATGGCCAAATAATCTTTGACAAAGCAGGAAAGAATATCCAATGGAATAAAGACAGTCTCTTCAGCAAGTGGTGCTGGGAAAACTGGACCACTTTCTTATACCATACATAAAAACAAATTCAAAATGGATCAAAGACCTAAATGTAAGATAGGAAGACATCAAAATCCTCGAGGAGAAAGGAGGCAAAAACCTCTTCGATCTTGGCCACAGCAACTTCTTACTCAACACGTCTCCGGAGGCAAGGGAAACAAAAGCAAAAATGAACTATTGGGACCTCAACAAAATAAAAAGCTTCTGCACAGCGAAGGAAACAATCAGCCAAACTAATAGGCAACTGACAGAAGGGGAGAAGATATTTGCAAATGACATATCAGATAAAGGGTTAGTATCCAAAGTCTATAAAGACCTTATCAAAGTCAACACCCAAAAAACAAATAATCCAGTGAAGAAATGGGCAAAAGACATGAATAGACACTTCTCCAAAGAAGACATCCAGATGGCCAGCCGACACATGAAAATATGCTCAACATCACTCATCACCAGGGAAATACAAAATCAAAACCACAATGAGATACCAGTTTACACCTGTCAGAATGGCTAACATTAAGAACTCAGGCAACAGAAGATGTTAGCGAGAATGTGGAGAAAGAAGATCTCTTGCATTGTTGGTGGGAATGCAAACTGGTGCAGCCACTCTGGAGAACAGTAAGGAGGTTCCTGAAAAAACTGAAAATAGAACTACCCTATGACCCAGCTATTGCACTACTAGGCATTTATCCACGATGTACAGGTGTGCTGTTTCAAAGGGACACGTGCACCCCCATGTTTATAGCAGCACTATCAACAATAGTCAAAGTATGAAAGAGCCCAAATGTCCATCGATGGATGAATAGATAAGGAAAATGTGGTATATATATACAATGGAGCATTACTCGGCCATCATAAAGAATGAAATCTTGCCATTTGCAACTATGTGGATGGAACTGGCGGGTATTATGCTATGTGAAATCAGTCAGTCAGAGAAAGACAAAAATCATATGACTTCATTCATATGAGGACTTTAAGAGACAAAAGAGATGAACTTAAGGGAAGGGAAACAAAATCAATATAAAAACAGGCAGGAGGATGAAACAGAAGAGACTCATAAATACGGAGAATCAACTGAGGGTTACTGGAGGGGTTGTGGGAAAGGGGATGGGCTAGATGGGTAAGGGGCATTAAGGAATCTACTCCTGAAATCATTGTTGCACCATATGCTAACTAATTTGGATGTATATTTAAAAAAAAATATTACTGATGTGGCAGACCCTGAATCGTCATGTTTATCTGTCTCACCTCTGTTAATACACGTGTCTCAACAGAGCCCCTATTAGTGGATCAATGTAATAGTCTACTGTGCAGGTAGTTCAGATCTCTTTGGACTAGATTACGGCACACCACTGGGAAGTTAATGTTGCTCTGGGGCAGAACTCTAAATGTAGTCTGTTGTCTCTTCCCTGGTATTATGAAGTTTTAGTGAGGCTCTGTTACTGATAGATTTATAGATAGAAAAGAATACATTCACCAAATCAATGGTTATATGCTATTTCCAGAAGACTCTGTCTGTCTAGAAAATATACTTGATTAGGTGGCTGTAATTGGAGCTTTTACTGGTTAAGTTTGAAGTGGTCTATTTTTATTATACAGTATCTTCCTAATGTAAGTAGGAAATAGATGAAATAGAGATGTGTAGGAACCTACACTCCTGAATTTTTAAAATCCTTAATGGTAACACAAATTTCCACCACTCTCCTCCTCCTCTAAGGCAGTACTGTTTTTGGTATACTCTACTGCGTGAGGGTGTATTTGGAGTGTTTCTGATGCTGCCACTGGCTTTTAGGTGACTGTTAGTTGATCCCAGCTTTTTGTTATCTTCCCTTAAAGGATACATTGAGTTTAGCCCAACTCAGTGCTATTTTTGTTTATTTTACTATTTTCTGCATATGTTTCAAACAACTGAAAAATTGTGCATTCTTTTGGCATTTAATTCTGGTTCAGAGTGAATTTTTAATAACTTGGACCAATGCCTTGAGCCAAGGAATATCCTGTGCTTACCTATCTTAGGTGATGGGTCTTTGATGCCAACTGGTGACAAACGATCCAGCTCTGAAACCCATCTGACTGCCTGCTTTCTTGGACCACTCTCGTTATCAACGGTCTGGGTTTGGAACTGTAGGAACTAGACTCTGAGATGAAGTGAAATGTGCAGATATTTTCTAGGGAACAGTCCTAGAAATGAATACTTTTGGAAGGTAGGCAAAAGAAGCACTGTTGGGCAGAAGAAAATGAGCAGTAACAAAAGTCTGATAGCTCAGTCCAACAAGCTGGAGCTCTGAAGATAAAAGTGGCCATTTAGAGTGTCCACCAAAGCAGCTATTATTGATTACTATTGGCTACCACAGAATACGTCCTAGGTAAGCAGAGATTTATTCGATCTTTACATTAGTCATTTTAATGACTCATTAGTTCAGATGGCTGGGTATTTTTACTCTTGGTTCCAGCAGTCACTGGATGTAGTTCACCTTCACAATGATGTGACCTTGGATAAGACAGCTCTCTGTAGCTGAGGCAATCCCTAAAAGGATTGACAGATGAAGGATGTCTGCTGATAGCAGTCCCTGCAGCCAGGGAAACAAATTCGTCCATGAAATGAAATTTTGAAAGTCCTTCTTTTTGTCCATCAAAACTATTGTCATTATCATAGGTTACCAATAAGTACTTCCAGAGGTTCCCCCCCCCCTTCACATCAGTCATTTTAATGAACAATCAGTACAAAACATAAAGTAGGGATGACTCCGTAATCTTCAGGATTTACCTGTGCCCAACTGGCACAGGTATTGAGTCATGGGTAACCACACCTTGATCATGATCATATGACCCAGCACTTCTGATCCTGATGTGATATGATGTTCTCTGGGTGGTCTTTTATGCTCATGGAAATTTCTGAGAATAGGTCCAAGACCCAGAGACTAGGCATCCCCTCACTTGAGGCCTCCTAGGATCAGAAGGCTCTACCATGTGACTTCTGCAGTGAGAGTCCCATACTGTTCTCTCCCAGATCGACTTGGCCTGGGGTCCAGGAGGCTGGGAGAGCAAGTTGTGTGTTTCTTTACCTTCTTAGTAGTAGTAAGGCAGTAGTGAGGTGGGTGGGAGAAGGCCTCTGCTTGGTAGCTGTGTGGCAAAGAGGCTGGCAAGACGGATTCATTGTCAAGGGTTCCCAAAACTTAGCAGCCAAGAGAGTGTGAGCACTGCTGGTGTGGCTACTGACTGAGGTAGCTGCAGCTATGTGGCTGCTGAAATTCTTGCTGCAACAAGCTAGGCCTTCTGAAGTCAATACAAGGAAGAGGGCCTCTTTGGTCTGGGGTTCACTCTGGTACTCACCTGTGGAAATTGTCCTGAGGAAGAGGCATGAAGGGAGGCGAGTGGCTACATCCCATGGATTCATGCACCTCATCATTCTATGGGTATCTTCTGACATGAGGTCTCACTACTCTCTACTTAGGAGTTTGTTTGTTTTTGTTTTTGTTTCTGTTTTCTCATAAAGTATGCAATTTGGAGGCTTAAGCTATTGCTCACACCACTACCAACATCTTTTAATGTGTTCATCTCTGCACTGAGTCCTCAATATTCTTGAACCTCTCTCTCTGTCAAGAAAGGAAATAGCTTTTCCTCTAGAGCCCAGGACTTTCAAAGTGGAGGAACATAAAGAAGATGACTGGATTTCATTAGGCATGAGCTTTTAGCATGTACCATAGTCCTCTCAACACATTAATTCTCAGAGCACACAGGCTTCATTTTAGCATACACCTGTGTAGTTGGGCATGTGTTCCTGTGTGTGTGTGTGTGTGTGTGTGTGTGTGTGTGTATGCTTGTATGTGTGAAGGTTAAGCAGGTGTCAAACAACCATAGTTCATTTTGACATCCTGGCTTAACCCTTCTATCAGCTGAACCAAATATGTCTGGCTTCTCTCACTGGCTCCCTGATGGAGATTTGGCTCATATGTTGTCTGGTTTTGCAAACTGCTCTCCTACTATCTCTCCAAAATATACATATACCAATGTACTCTATCATGTTTGTAGGAGAACTAAACCTCCATTTGTGGGTTCAGTGTTTGTCATTTGTGGTTTTAAATGTTTATTTATTTTGAGAGAGTAGTGAGCGAGCATGAGTCCGGGGGGAGGGGGCAGAGGGAGAAAGAGAATGCCAAGCAGGCTCCACACTCCTCACAGAGCCCTAGGTGTGGCTCGATCTCATGACTGTGAGATCATGATTTGAACTGAAATCAAGAGTTGGATGCTCTACTAAGCCACCTAGGTGCCCCTAGTGTTTGTTTATTTTTTTAATTTTATTATGGCACTTTGAAATCACAGACCATGACCAGATACCTGAGTTATGTGTTCTCCAATATTTCATGATAGTTATGAATCCTAAAGATTTTCTGACATGTAGTAGGCTTTTTTTGTCCAGAGCAAGGACAAGAACACTAGGGGGAACTATTGTCTGATTTTGAAGATTAGGATATTACATCTCTTTCCATACACTAGCCATAAAATGGATACAATGCAAAACCTATTGTTAATATAGAATAAACTTTGGAGATCTATCATTTCACTATGATGCAGGTAGAACTTTTAACCAAATATGATGGATGGAAGAGACTCTGTTCTGTGCTTGGTTGTGATCCACTCTCTTCTTTCCTGTCCACTTATCATTTTTACACTGTGCTGGTTTGCATCACAATGAATATTTGATGAATCAAATATTTTATACTAACAACACAAACTGATTTTCCCTGACAATAACTACTTCAACATTAGATGCCAAGAACAGAATTTTTCTCACCTGAGCTTCTATTATTCTAAAAACATTTGTTCCTAATTTCCTAATATAAATATTCCTGATGGACTTCAAGGAGTCCTGTGGCCTGTTTCTTCTTTTCAGTTTCTCTTCTAGTATGAAGTAGAAAAGAGTTCCTGGCATTGAGGGGAAAAAAACCATGAAGTTACAATTATAAATCTTTATATAAATGAAAGTTTCTTTTTTCTTGTTGTTTATATTTAGAAAATAAACATAAAACTGTTAATGGAATGCTCTATAAGTATCAAAATAATCTGCCATATATTTGTAGTTATTGAACTATAGGGAAGAATCCCCTGGAGTGTTTATATAATGTAGATTTTTTTGAGCCTATTTCTCAAGACTCCAATTCAGTAGGATTGGGTGGGGTTCAAGAATTGGTATTTTTAGAAACCACACTACATAATTTTGATGCAAGTGGTGAGCAGTCATCAGAGAGTTATGACAAAAAACTTTTATGTTCATAAGTTGGTTGATATTGTTAGAAGAAAGGAATTTTGGCAAACAACTGTGTATAACATCATAATCTCAAAGATGATAAATGAGAATCTCAAAGTCCTTCCCCTTGAAGTCACTGCCAGGACTCAAGCCAACGTTCTTTCCATAATCACCTTGTAAGTAGCATGTCATCAAATAGATGCAAGGTTGGTTTGACAGAATTCAGATCCAAAAACTTTGCTGAATGCAATAAGTTTTACTATGATGATGATGAAAAATTTGAATCCTTTTCACCTTAATTATTGTGTGATTATGGGGTGCCCGGGTAGCTTCATCAGTTAAATGTCCAACTTCAGCTTGGGTCATGATCTCATAGTTCCTGTGTTCAAGCCCAGTGTCAGGAGCTATGCTGACAGCTCAGAGCCTGGAGCCTGCTTTGGATTCTGTATCTCCCTCTCTCTCTCTCTGCCCCTCCCCTGCTCACTCCCTCTCTCGTGCGCACTCTCTCTCTCAAAAATAAATAAACATTAAAAAGGTTTAAATCTTTAATTACTGTGTGGTTATGTTGATATAAACATATTAACATAGATTCTTAATTTTCTAAGAGATACTTTGATAGGTAGAAATATCATTACATGTCTCCATAGAATTTTGTATGTGAAAAAAAATCTTGCTGCATGTATTCTTTAGTAACCTCTTGGAGATATGAATAGAAGAGCCTTACTTGAAACATGAAAGCTTGAGATAATATATAGATGTAAGAGTCTAACTATATCAACTCAAATCTGCTTGGATTGTATATGTCCTCTCTAGAGATCCTAAAGAATTTTTAAAAGATGCAAAGACAATTTATCCCTCTTTTCAACTTATATCCTGGTAGATACTGTGGTTTCTCTGGATAGACACTGAAATATAGTTTTAACATATGGCACATGTGCATTTCTAATTAAAATGTTCAATGTCAAGTACTAGAGATTCTTCTTTCCATAAATTACTTTGCATTTTTCTTGGTTTTCCAAGCTGAGAATTTTTGGAAAATATCATTTGGGTATTACTTTCATTGGGGAATCCTACTTTTGGCCCAAAGTTGTTCTTATTGTTTTTAATTCTTGGCTTATGCTAATGGAAGGAAAGTCTAATTTGCTCAGCAGTACTGTTTATGAATCTGGTAGAAAAAAATGTAGGCAGTAAACCATGATGGCATAATAGAGAATAGAGTAAGCAGAGTGCAGTGAAAGAATGAGAAATAGGCAAACTGGGCCATTTTAGGGTTTTTTAAAAAATCATGAAATTATGATAGATTTAATATAGATCTGATTGTTGACTTACATATTTATAATCTGACATAGAAAAAAGTCATTTAAAATTCTTATTTAGTTGTGAGTTCTAAACTTTTTATGCCTTATATCTTTTCACCCTGGCTACCTCTAGGGAAAATATTCTAACAAATGCTTATAACTATGTCATTCTTTCAGAAATGTAGCCATTTCTGTTGTTTACAACAATTTGTGTGGACATAAATATTGGAGTGGCAACTTTGAGTGTAAATTGTAATGCAAATTCTTAGTAATTTTTTACAAAAACCTTTTGTTTTACTTAAGCAAACAGTGGCGTCTTCCACTATAGTAATAGAGGAATGAGAGTTGAGGAAGGAAGGATAAGGTTTAGGAATGTGGTGAAGGATAATCTGAAGCACAGAAATGGGGAGCAAGGGCATGGCAGTCAGGAAGGGGTGATGGCCCAAAGTTGGAGTGAAAATTGTGTCTCATTCCTTACTTACAATAAAAGTGAATTTAAAGTTTTAGTTTAAGGTTTATTAACATCCCCAAGTTGAATGAGTAACATTAAATTTTATTTTCTCCTGGGTTTGGCTGAGAATATAAATGCCTATTTTAACTTTGAATTTTGGCAAATAGGAACTTGATTTTCTTTCCTTTTCACTTTGTTGTATCCTATCCTTTTCCAGGGATAAGTTTATTTATTTTTTAAAGTTTATTTGCTCATAGGAACGAGAGAGCAAGCAGAAGAGGGGCAGAGAGAAAGAGGGAGCGAGCGAGCGAGAGAGAGAATCCCAAGCAGGCTCTGCACTGTCAGCAGAGCCCAATGTGGAGCTTGAACTCATGAACCACAAGGTCATGACATGACCAGAAGTCCTTTCCCCCACCCCGGGGATCAGTTTGTTTGTTTATTTAATTAAAAAAATTTAACGTTTATTTATTTTTGAGAGAGAGTCAGAGCACAAGCAGGGGAGGGGCAGAGAGAGAGAGAGGGAGACACAGAATCCAAAGCAGGCTCCACGCTCCAAGCTCTGAACTGTCAGCACAGAGCCTGATGTGGGGCTCAAACTCACGAACCGTGAAATCATGACCTGAGCAAAAGTAGGATGCTTAACCAACTGAGCCACTCAGGTGGCTCCCCAGGGATCAGTCTAAATGTCACTTCTTTAATTCCCAAAGTAGGTAATGTTCCCAGTTATATATACCCAGACTGCAATGTATTTTTGTTGGCATAAAGTCCATCATACTTCTTTTAAATTGATTGCTTGATGATTGTTCTTTATACATTTTAAGCCTCAAGAAGGCCCTTTACCAAACAGAGTAGGTGATCAATAAACATTTGTTGCATTGTCTGTAGTCGGATGCTCTTCTCTCTTTTCTCACTGAGGATTTCTGTTCCCTACGTGGCCCAAAATTTCAGACATTGCAATCCTGCAATTCGTTTTGTTTGTTTGTTTTGGTTAGACCAACTTGTCCAAAAAATATGCACTACAAAAATAGTCTTAAAAAATATTCTGGGAAGAAAAAACAATTCCAGGGCTAAATAGGTATGGAAAACATTGCGTATTAGCTAGAATTTTTTTAAATATAAAATGTACTTTAAGCTGTCAAACTCTCTACATTCTGAAATAAAGAAAACCACTGAATATTTAATCCACCATTTTATAGGCTTATTACACTGAAAACCTATTCTCCATGAGTTCTTCGTAACATATTACAGAAGAATTATGTCACAAAACATCAATTTGGAGAAAGGTTGAGTTAAACAACATCATTTACCTATTTGGATCAAGAATCTTTCCCATCAGCACACATAAGTATCCAGTAATCACAATCTAGATACTAATCCCATTTCTTTTTTTTTTTTTTAATTTAAATCCAAGTTAGTTAACATATAGTGTAATAATGTTTTCAGGAGTAGAGTTTAGTGATTCATCATATATATATGACACCCAGTTCTCATCCCAACAAATGCCCTCCTTAATGCCTATCACCCATTTAGCCCATCCCCCTACCCAACACCCCTCCAGCAATCCTCAATTTGTTCTCAGTATTTAAGTCTCTTATGGCCTCACTGAGGCCATGTAGGAAAGAGAAGTCCCCAGTAAGAAAAGAGAGAAGAGGATCTCGCTACAGACAATGCAACAAATATTTATTAATTACCTATTCTGTTCACAGTATTTAAGTCTCCTTTTCTGTTTTTATCTTCTTTTTCCTTCCCTTTCCCTATGTTCATCGTTCTGTTTCTTAAATTCCACATATGACTGAACTCATATGATATTTGTCTTTCTCTGACTTATTTTGCTTAGCATAATATATATATATATATATCCCCTCTTTATCCATTTATCAGTTGATAGACATTTGGGCTCTTTCCATAATTTGGCTATTATTGATAGCACTGCTATAAACATTGGGGTGCATGTGCCCCTTCGAATCACCATTTTTTTTTATCCTTAGGACAAATATCTAGTAGTGCAATTGCTAGGTTGTAGAGTAGCTTTATTTTCAATTTTTTTGAGGAACCTCCATACTGTTCTTTCTCCAGAGTGACTGCACCAGTTTGCATTCCCACCAACAGTGAAAAAAATGTTCCCCTCTCTCTGCATCTTCACCAACATCTTTGTTTCCTGAGTTGTTAATGTTAGCCATTCTGACAGGTGTATAACTCAATTTCTACCATTTTACTAACCATGTTACCTTAAACTATGAAAATTTATGAAACTTCTATGTGATCAGTTGTCTTCTGCAATATTACCTGACCTGCAGTAATGGGTTGAATGGTGGGTTTTTAACGTATCTATGCCATACTCCCAGCATCTATGAATGTGATCTTATTTGGAAATAGGATCTTTTCAGATATAATTGAGTTAAGCATCTTGAGATAAGATCATCCTGGATTACCCAAGTGGGTCTAAAATACAATAAGGAGTGTCCTTATAAGAAACAGAAAAGAGAAAATATAGACCTGGAGGGGAAGGTCATGTGTAAAAGGGGACAGAGATTAGAGTTATGTAGTCACAAACCAAAGAATGCCTGGAATCACTAGAAGCTGAAAAAAGGCAAAGAAACATTCTCTCCTAGAGTATCCAGAAGGACCATGGTCCTACCAACACCTTGACTTTAGATTTCTGGCCTTCACAATTTTAAGATAATAAATTTCTCTTGTTTTTATACTACCAAGTGTATGGTAAGTTGTTAAGACAGTCTCAAAAAATTAAGATAACTACCTTTGAGTTATTGAGACAATCACAGAGCATGGTGCATGAGAAAGACGTTATTTTTGGTTATTAAAGTGAAGTATGAATATGGTTAATTTTTATTAATCAGTGAAGCTAGGAAAGCAAGGAACACTGGCTATCTGCTGTTGGGAGCTCAATAAGAGGAGGACTAAGATTTTGCCTACATTTTTCCCCCCTCCTAGGAGAAGTTTTCATGGAGAATAAAGTAATTTTTTAGAGAAATATTACTGGAAAGTAATACTAATAGTAGATATAACATACTTTAAAATAAAAACAAAACTTATGGGACAACGAATAATTTCAGGTGTGTTGTATAAACCACTTAATTCTTGTAGTTAACCAGGAAAATATTATTTCTCTTTTTCAATGCATGGGCAAGAAAATTTTATTTTTAATGGCTATGTTTGTGTTGGTGGTAGTAATGCATTATTACTAGCAATTACTGCTTTTCGGGAGCTGTATTATGATACACACTGTGTGATGTACACTAGTCTTAGCCTTTGTATATATTTTAATGTAGAATCTTTAATTTTCAGATGAGAAAAATGAAACAGCTTAACTAGCTAGCCCACAATCATACAAATGACAAGTCTGGAAGTGGAATTTCAACAAAAGTCTTGCTGACTTCCCATTATATCATGATAAGTTTGTTCTAGCCTGTATTTACTCTAAAGGAAAATCTTGGTAGCTTATTAGAAGCTGTTATAGAAAATGGTGTATTGCCAGGAAGGGATCCTTGCTTGTTGGAGGAGGGCACTTATTTATGGACGACAAAGCAGAGCCCTAGGAAAGATCAGTTAAAGAAGAAAAAAATCAAACTATTCAGGTCAAAATGGAGCAGAGAGTCTTGTGCTCTTTTTAGAAAGAAAATACTCTGTGTGATGACTGGAAACAAATTATTTTCATGACTATTCCAGCAAGCTTCAAGGAGAAGGAAAGTTTTCTGCCACCATCAAGTACCAGAAAGGAAAAATCTCTTTCAAGCTTTATTCCTCATAATAAAGACTATTTAGAAAACTTGTCCTGTATCCATGAATTTGCTGCTACAAGTTCGGCCAGGCCTTTTCCCTTTCTTAACTTTGACCAAGACTTGAATTTCCTTATCTCTCCTCCTTTTATTTATTTTTTTCATTTCTACCATGTTTATCCATTACAATTATTTACCCCATATTTTCCTTTTAAATTTCTTGGAGAAAGTGATACAGATCATTTAATGTTAAATGTTTTTATTTTTGTTCTGAATTGAGTACAAGTTTTTCCTTTTTATTTTTGTTCATAATGAGTGAGACCCATGACCAAACCAGGTTTTGGAATTCTGTGTGATCTTTAAAGGAAGAGAAGTGTTACATTTACAAATATGAATATGTATATTAAATATGTTTTTGTTATTGCATTACGGAAAAAGTTTATAAGGAGCCAACATAGAGGCTGTTAATCTTGCATACTGAAATGTAGGGACAAAATGCCATATTTTCTAAGGTGACAAATTCTTCATCTTTAAAACTCTACTAAATGGAAAATGGAAAAATCAAGTCAAACAAAATTCATCATGAAATAATAATTGGTGGAACTGTTTATGTCAGGATTCTTTGTAAAAACCATGCTATTTATTGACTACTTTTCTCTTATTTCCGGGGGGGGGGGCAGTTTTTTCTTTACATATTACAATAAGGAAAAAAAGTGCTTTGTAAGATTTCATTCATTTCACACAATAATTTTTTTAATGCTTATTTATTTTTGAGAGAGAGCACAAGCGGGAAAGGGGCAGAATCTGAAGCAGGCCCCAGGCTCTGAGTTGTCAGCACAGAGCACACATAGGGCTCGAACTCATGAACCATGAGATCATGTCCTGAACCTAAGTGGGATGCTTAATGCACTGAGCCACCCAAGTGCCCAAACACAATAATTTTTTTTAAAAAGTTGTGATTATATTCCATGTCCATAACTCAGCACAACACTGTGGCTCAGAGAAACAAAACAATAAATGGGTATATTCAATGGAGGAAAATGTAATGTAGGTGGCTTTTTTAGCTAAAAAATATTTTTGAAGTGTGAAATTGTCTATTGACTACTGATAAATTTTGACAATGCTTCTATTTACTGTATGTGGAAGAAAACTTGCCCTAGACATGTTACAAAACAAAACCTAAAACACTGGCTTCATACTTTTCTCTACACAAAATCAAATTCTTGATAGTGAAATATGTATCATATTATCTCAATCAAAAAAACTGTATTTTCTCAATTTAACTCAAAATATCTCAGTAGTGTGGGTATAAATGTATATTTAAACTGGGTATTTGTGTCACTCTTTGGTAATGAAAACAGAAAAAAAATACATTATTTTGAAAATAATTTTAAAAATTAGATTTAGCCTAAATCTCTTCACCCTGCTAAATCTCTTTGCCTTTCCCATCCCTTCAACAAATATCTTGGGAAAATCAATTAATTCCTTGGGCTTCGTTTATGTCATATTTCATAAAAAGATGGTCTTAAACTGAATAATTACTCAGATACTTTCCAGAGGTGTCTGAAGTTCTAGAAGACACAACTTCAAATTATTCAAAACACATTGGAAAGACATCAAAGAAACCGAAGAAAAAAGTTAATTGTATTTCCTTCCTTCCTTCCTTCCTTCCTTCCTTCCTTCCTTCCTTCCTTTCTTATTTTTATTCTAGCGTACTCTCATTGACCAAGTGAAGGAAAAATCTTCACATTCAATAACTTTAATTTTTAAAATTCTCATTATTGAATATGTGTTATTATATGATTTTTGTTGCTTCCAGCAATGTTTAGGCCTTTTGCCATAGGATATATACTTTTAAAATATTACAAACAATTATGTCTCAATTATGCCTGCTATCATAAAAAAATCCTTATTTCTGTCTTTTGTGGGTAATTTAAATTGAATTATTGTAAATATTGACCTACTTTGAAATCTCCACAGCTGTAAGAGGAACAAGTATCATTAAAATAATCATTTCATCATTGTTAGTAATAGTGATAATTGTATTAGTAAACAAAAATAATAGGTAACATTTATTGAATACTGGTTATGTTTGAGGTACTATTATGTTAGACATTTTATATGGACAAGTAGTTTTCTGCTATCAATGTAAAAAAGAGAAGTTTTAGCTTAGCATTGTTAAATAACCTCTTCAAGATTGTACAGCAACTAAATTGCTTTAGAGTCCATGATCAACACCACCATGCTAAAGAAACAAAACCAAAAAGTTTTCCACCATCCCATCAACTGGAGGCAACCTCAGTTCATCTGTCCGGAATGAGCCTCACTGCTTAGGTCCGTTGTTGGTGCTGTGCCAATGTGAAGGCAGTTGTGGTGAGTATTCAGTGGACCCCCTAGAGGTCAGCATCCTTATTCCAAAAATCTTGGGTACTCAATAACCAAGTGACCAAAGAGACCATCATTAAAGTAGTATTATTATTTGGAGGTAAATAGTTCTCTTTTTAGGTAACTTGTTTTAAGTTCAGATAACCATTAGGATGGGTAAGTGTTAAGTTTTTAGTCGTCATTAACACTTTACAAATACTATAAACATGAAATTAGTACCGTATATCGATCACTTATGCCTCAGATTCTATGCTAAGCAATATGCTTTATGCATGAGTGCGAGCCTGTGTTTTTGCATTTGTGTGTACATGTGTCTGTGTGCATGTTTGTATTTTCATTCTGTCTATAAATAACCAGTTCATAGAGGAAAAAAAATAGAACACAGAATTTGTAAGTACTATGCCAAAACTTCCTTGCCTACCTGATGGCATGTTAGGAAAAAAAATGTAATTTGAAGTTAGATATAAGTGAATTTTAATATTTCTCTGCCATTTTCTAATATGAACTGATAGAAGACAATATCAGTTTCCACATTAGTAAAACTTATTAATATATAACTTGGTTAGGTTGTATAAAATTTAAGTGACAAAATCTATATAAAATCACATAGTACATTGCCTACAGAGAGTAAACATTTTTCCCACATTGCCCAAGTCCAACTACTCTGCCTTCAAAAGGATGAGCAAATAAGTTTATCTTCTCAGTATACTCAGGACATTTGTAGCAAAGGCTTACAGCCGGATAGAACAGTGGTGGTAATAAATTAATTCCTCAATAGTTAGTTTATGTGGAAAGTTATCATTGTACAGTAAAACCTTGGATTGTGAGTGACGTGGTCTGTGAGTGTCCCACAAGAAGAGCAAACATTTCTAATAAATTTTAACTTGATAAATGAGTGATGTCTTGCAATATGAGTAGTACATGGCCCCAAATGTCACCTGATCACCACTGAGCTACTGGTGTTTCCTCTCTCTCTCTTTCTCTCTCCTTCTCTCTCTCTCTCTCTGTTGCTGCAGTATTGTTGGTAATTTTCTCCCATGCTTGGATACTTGGTCTCAGGCTACAATTTTCTGCAGAAATCAGTGATTTTTCAGAATGTTGGAAGGTGCTCACAACTGGCGCTAGTGTGTTTTTGTCACTGCAAAGCACCTATGGACAGCCCTTTGTTTTTCCATACAAGAGTAAGCTTCAGAATGCTTTGCTTCATTCTACATCAGGCTGCCTGCAGATATAGGCCCTTTCCTCTGCTGCCTTGTTTGCCAGTTACATTAAATACAGACATGACAAGAGTTTATCAATACTGTACTGTAGTCAACATCTGTGCAAGCATATACAATGGCCCCCATGCAGAAAAAGATTCCATTAAGCGTTCCATTAAGATAGCAGTGATTCTGTTAGTGATGGTGAAAGTCGTCCTACACAATAACCCTCCTCTCGTCTCCCTTTTTTAAAGGTAAGTGCAGGTTAATTTGTGTATTTTTCATATTTATATTTTTTATTTTCTTTATTACTTTGTATTCTATTACAGTGTTGTAATCATTTTTATATGAATATTTTTGGGTTATGGAGCTAATAATCTGAGTTTCTATAATTTCTTATGGGGATATTCACTTTGATATACAAGTGCTTTGGATTACAAGCATGTTTCCAGAATGAATCCTGCTCGCAAACCAAGGTTTTTACTGCACTCATTGACAGCGTTGTTCTCCAGGAGAAGTGACATTCCATGGGCAATACAGCACCTTTAGTGTAGAGCTGCATCTTATACCTAGTGCATGTGTCTGGAGCCCTGCTTCCTTGCTTACTTTATGCAACAGGATACAGAGACTGAAGATACCACAGTCTGACGGCTCACACTTCACACTCACTATGTATTTAGAGCCATTGAAGTCATCTCATGATCTGCTTCACCAAGAGCATCCACATCAAGTAAAACGGGCTTGATAAATTCAGTGATAATTTGAAAGCTGTGTCGAAAGCACATTTTGTTGAAATGGAAATACTAATAAAACTAGGGACTCAGAAGGAGTCCATTATCCTCCTCACCAAGTTTGCAGAGAAATTGCCTCTCATTCGTTCCCATTCCCTGGTGGATTCAGGCTATTTTTACAACTGGGTTTCAACAGAGCATCCAGGACTACCTGCCAAGGAGGAGCAATGATTTTGTTCAGAGGGCTTGCTCATCACATGAGGTAATGGCACATCTGTTTGGACTGTCTAAGCTGAGATAGCAGACGCTGCTGCAAACTGAGTATTTGGAGAAACAACAACAAAAATAAAGAGAAAGCTACTTTGAAACAATCCCCCTTCAGCACAGATTTGCAGCCTGCTGCCAAAGACTTACAGAGAGCTGTCTGCACATCCCAGACATGATGGGGCAGTGCTGATGCATCACAGAGCTCCTTGGCTAGTTGGAAGGAGTAGTCGAAAATAACTTTTTTTTTCTGTGTAACAAATTCCTTGCAACATTAGAACATTCAAAATGATTTTCTTAACTGGTGTAACTTCTGGCAAATGGCAAACTTTCCTTTGTGGCTCTGTTCAACAAAAAAGGGTTATGCAATTCAAGCTAATGTTGAAAATGGCCAGATATCATTCCACCTCTAGTCTTCACGGACCTCATGTTCTATACCGGGGTCATTTTAAAACATGCAACAATCTATTTATCATTAGTTTTTAATCTGTCTCTGAGAATGTCCATCCAAGCAATCCATTGTAGTGGTCAGACATTGAACTGGCTAGTTAGGCTTATTTTGACTTAGTAGTTACATTAACTCAAATTGTGTATTTTAAGACAAGGTATTTAACATACATTTGTCTTGGGGGTATTAGAGGAGATAGTCAAAATAGGCTTTTGTTAACGAGGACTATTTTTTGTCTTTATAGAAAATGGAAAGAAAGTATGAGCTTTTTACCAGGCAGAAGCTAGAGGATCTATGCATAGAGTAAGTTTACAACTGTATTTGTTTGCCCTGGTGATCCCTACTTTTGTCCCTTACCCTGGTATCCTATTAGCTTATCATTTTTCCTAGATTTTTTACCTCAAAGTATTAATTTGTATTAAGGTTAGCTTGGATGGATTTAGTAATTCCCAAATTATTCTTTGAGCTTCTGTTACAGTTTCAAATGGTAATTTTGACATGCATTGGCAGTAAACAGAGTTCTTGTTTTAATGTGTAGTTAATTGTGCAGTTGACCAGTCTCACTCCCCCTCCCCCAGCCCTTTGTAGATACAAAGTAACTGACCTATTTCAAAGGAAACGCTGAATATTTGCTGATAAAATTAAGTACGCTCAGCTGCAGGTGGCTAGAGATAGTTAACCCTTTCTGATTCCTGGTGGTTGTGAGAGGTGTGTTTTGTTTGTTGGTGACCTGTTTTTATTTTATTAGGAAGGAAAGAACTGAGGACCCCAGCTGCCTGACAGGCACTCCTGATGGAAAAATGCCAGAAATCCATTTATCACACCCAATACTGCCACGTGGATTCCTTCCTCCTTAGACCACAAAAATAAACCCTATTGTACTGTTTATTTTTAGCACATCACAAAAAATGTGTCCTATATTGACAGCTAAGCAGGACTTGCTCTTATATACAGTCCTTCCACACACCTCCAAATACAGAGAACCTGGAGTTCCTTGTTGCTGCAGGAACCCATAAAGTATGGGGAGGGAGCATTTGCTACCAAAAAAAAAAAAAAGACAAAGTGTTTACAATCAACAAGATGTGACATTGGTTAGACAAAAGCAAATAAAGAGAAAACAACAAATGTCCCTTCGCCTTCACACTGATTGAGACTGGAAAATTTCTCTAATATCTACAAAAATATGTATACCTGTTGGTGGGTTGGAGGGAGGTAGGCAGCCCCTCATAAGTGGGTTGAAGAGAAGAGGGAATAAGACAGGTCAAGGTAACTTGGGATTTTTGCTCTTATAGGAAGACTGGAACCCAGACTGTTAGATGTCCTGGTCACCTTTTAGTCCAGTGTAACTAACCCAAGGTGAGAAAGTGACACCTGGATACTGTCACAGTCCTCAATCCCCCACCAGCACAGGGTTATGGTGTCTGAGTCAAAGCACTGGTGAGGCTGTTGTGGTCATTAAAATGCCTCCCTAGTCTTGAGGCTGGGATCATATGGAGAGGGTATGTGGGGATGAAGAGCACGAGCAGGGGGGTAAATAGTCCCATCCAGATGTATGGGGAGGAAAAGCCAGCACACTCTAGTAATGAAGGATCCAGGATAAAGGGCCTGGGATGCCAAGACACTCAGTATTTAATTTCTAAAGAACATGATATAAAGGCAACTCTTGAGAATATGAGGATGTGCTATTGACTGAGAAATCATGAAGGCATCAGTTGCCAGTAATCATAATGAAGGGAAGTGTGGGAAATTACAGGTTAAGTATATAAGAATATGTGTGATAAATGGGGGTTGAGCAGTTCTGCTAACTCACAAATAATATTTTGAACATTCTTGCTGTAGTCATATGCTTATATATTGTATTAGGTAAACCTGTAGTAGTGTGTGTACATATATATATATATATATATATATACACACACACATACATACATACACACACACATATATATGTGTGTGTGTATATATATATATATATATATATATATATATACACACACGTAGTAACTTTACAACTGGGTATGCTCTGGTATTCCATATTTTTGCTAATTATTTTATCCTGGTATTTATCATTTGTCCTAGATTTTTCAGTCTTAACAAAGTACTAATTTGTATTAAAGTAGGCTTGGTGGGGGTTGGTAGGGGTGCCTGAGTGGCTTAGTTGGTCATGTGTCTGACTTCAGCTCAGGTCATGATCTCATGGTTCGTGAGTTCAAGCCCCATGTCGGGCTCTCTGCTGTCAGTGCAGAGCCCACTTCATATTCTCTGTCTCCCTCTCTGCCTCTCCCCCACATGTGTGCATTCTAGCTCATTCTCTCTCTCTCAAAAATAAATAAACATTAAAAAGAATAGGCTTGGGGCGCCTGGGTGGTGCAGTTGGTTAAGCGTCCGACTTCAGCCAGGTCACGATCTCGCGGTCCGTGAGTTCGAGCCCCGCGTCGGGCTCTGGGCTGATGGCTCAGAGCCTGGAGCCTGTTTCCTATTCTGTGTCTCCCTCTCTCTCTGACCCTCCCCCGTTCATGCTCTGCCTCTCTCTGTCCCAAAAATAAATAAACGTTGAAAAAAAATTTAAAATAAATAAATAAATAAATAAAAATAAAAAGAATAGGCTTGGTAACTACCATATTGTTCTTTGAGCTTCTGTCATAATTTCAATTGGTAAAATGTGAGATGCATAGGCAATAAACAGATTTCTTATTTTAACACATAAATGTATGTGAACTGACCAGTACTCCCCATCCCCCTTTGTAATATATGTATATGTGTGTATTTATTACTTGGTAACATTTTTTAATATTGCAATAAATCTTTTCCCCATAAATTGCTCAAAATCTAAATGCCTATGTAATGAAAAACACAATAATGAAATTCGGGTTTTTAAGGAAGTTGATAATTATTTGTATAACTTGACAAAATATTTGTTGATGCTAATCAACCAATAGAGGGGCTATACTGAACAACATAAAAATCTAGATGCTTTCTAAGAGGCAGGAGCCAGCCCTTTAAATGCTAGTAATTATTTATAGAAGATCATAGCAACAATTTAACATGGCCTGCTTCAGAAGGTATATTTAAGTAGCATTCTGTCTGCATGACTTTTGGTGTAGATAAAATAACTTTTTAAAATTAATTTTACTCATTTTCTATTTAAAGATTTTATGTGTGGATATACAGAAATTGATGCCACAGTTGTGAACTCATTAACAGGAGAACTTGCCAAGTTTTACACCCGCATCGTTAGATGCTTCCAGTAGAAATCAGATCATTAATTGAAACAATAATTAAAATTTTCCAATTCCAAATCATAGAATCAAGCCTTGACTTTTGTAAAATATCACATTATTGTTTGTGCTATCATAAATCTAGTTAAAGATTTCACATTAGGACAAATGACGTGTTTGCAGTGATAGTGCAGGTACGTTGATAGCAGAGCATGATGTTGTGGTAAAATAATCATGTTCTTACTCAATTGGAAGACTTGGAATCAGTTTCAGTATATACATAATTCGTAATTATTGTCAAACAAGTTGTAATATTCTACCAATCAGAAAAAGGCTCTAGTTTTCAAACTGTATAAATATTATATAAACATTTAGACAAAATATGATTTTGTTAAGCATAGTTGTTTTAAAAATGTGGCACAACAGGCATTCCCATATACTGTGTGTGGAGTATAAAATGATTCCATCACATTGTAAAAGTTTGTTTGCAGTTTCTAATAATGTTAAACACTTGCCCCCTGACCCAGTAATTCTACTCTAAGTGTATATCTAAGAGAAATAATTGAATGTAATATGTTCCCTAAAAGACTTTCAAAATAACATTTACAGCAGCTTTATTCTTAAAGGCTGAAACTGCAAACAACTTAAATGTCAGTCAACAAGAAAATGGGTAAAAAGAAAAATGTGATCCATCATACAGAGAAATTCCTTCCTGCAATTAAAAAAAGATGAGTGAATGGTATAAGTAACAATATGAATGAATGTCACACACATAATTCTGAATGAAGGGAACCAAACATAAAAACAATACAGACAGACATAAAAGAGTATGATTTCCTTGTTAGGAAGCTCAAGATCAGATAGCACTAATTTATGGTGATATAAATAGAATAGTATCTGCATCTGGGTTGAAAGGTCAGTTGAGTAGGAACAGACAAAGTGGGTGATGGGAATATTCTGTATCTTGATGAGGAGGAGGTTACATATGGTGTGTGTATGTGTGTGTGTGCGTGCGTGTGTGTGTGTATCAGTATTGGGATATACAATTGATATTGACACATAAAAATAAAATATTAAATGCTCAATAGTGCTGTTTATATGAGGGATGCCTGAGTGGCTCAGTTGGTTAAACACCAACTTCGATTCAGGTCATGATCTCACAGTTGGTGAGTTTGAGCCCCACGTTGGGCTCTGTGCTGACAGTTCAGAGCCTGGAGCCTGCTTCAAATTCTGTGTCTCCCTCTCTCTCTGCCCCTCCCCTGCTTGTGCTCTGTCTCTCTCTCAAAAATAAAATAAACATAAATTTTTAAAAAAGGTGTTATATGAAAATACATTCACATCATTTGATAAAAAATGACATTTCTAAAAGGAAGTAATACACTTTTTAAAAATTGAACTATAATTGATACATAATGATTCAACAAATCTGTATATTATGTGAAGCTTAACACAAGTGTAGCTACCATCTGTTACCATATGACGCCGCTACAATATCATCAAGTATATTTTGTATGCCATACGTTTTTTCCCTGTGACTTTTTTTCTTTCCATAACTGGAAGCCTGTATCTACCCCACCTCTTTCACCTACTTTGCCCAACCTTTTCCTCTGTGGCAACCATTAATTCTGTGTATTTATAGGTCTGTTTCTGCCTTTTGTTTTTTTATTTGGTTGTTTTATTTTTATTTATTTTTAATTTTTTTTAACATTTATTTATTTTTGAGACAGAGAGAGACAGAGCATGAATGGGGGAGGGTCAGAGAGAGAGGGAGACACAGAATCCGAAACAGGCTCCAAGCTCTGAGCGGTCAGCACAGAGCCCGACGCGGGGCTTGAACTCATGGACCGCGAGATCATGACCTGAGCTGAAGTCGGCTGCTTAACCGACTGAGCCACCCAGGCACCCCGGTTGTTTTATTTTTTAGATTCTGCATATAAGTGAAATCACATAGTATTTGTCTTTTTCAGTCTGATGTATTTCATTTAGCATAATACCCTCTAGGTCCACCCATGTTGTTGCACATGGCAAGAGCTCATCCCTTTTTATGGGTGAGTAATAGTCCATATTTGTGTGTGTGTGTGTGTGTGTGTGTGTGTGTATGTGTGTACACACCACATCTTCTTTACCATTCGTCTATCAATGGACACCTGGGTTGCTTTCATATTTTGGCTATTTTAAATAATGCTACAAGAAACTTAGGGGTACAAGTATCTTTTTGAATATGTGTTTTCATTTTCCTTGGGTAGATACCCAGTGGTGGAATTACTGAATCAAATGGTATTTCTGTTTTTAATTCTTTGAGGAAACTCCATACTGTTGTTCACAGTGGTTGTACCAATTTACACTCCCATCAATAGTGCATGAGTGTTCATTTTTCTCCACATCCTTGCTAATACCTTTTTTTTTTTTATTCTAGCCATTCTGACAGGTGTAAGGTGATATCTCATTGCGGTCTTGGTTTGTATTTTCCTTATGATTAGTGATGTTGAGCATCTTTTCATGGGTCTGTTGGTTATCTGTGGGTCTTTGGAAAAATGTCTATTCAGGTACTCTGCCCATTTTTTAATCAGAATATTTGGTCATGGTTTAATGTTGTTGTTGTTTTGGTGTGAAGTTATATATATATATATATATATATATATATATATATATATATATGTTGTATATTAACCCCTTATTGGACATATCATTTGCAAATGTCTTCTCCCATTCAGTAGGTTGTCTTTTTGTTTTGTTGATGGCTTCTTTCTGTGCAAAAGCTTTTTATTTGGTATAGTCCCAATAGTTTATTTTTGCTTTCATTTCCCTTGGTTGAGGAGACATACCTAGAAAAATGTTGCTAAGGCCCCTGTCAAATAAGTTACTGCCTATGTTTGCTTCTGGGAGTTTTATGGTTTCATGTCTCACATTATGTCTTTCATCCATTTTGAGTTTATTTTTTGTGTACAGTGTAAGAAAGTGGTTCAGTTTCATACTTTTGTGTATAGCTGTCCAGTTTTCCCAACACCATTTATTAAAGGGACTATCTTTTCTCCATTGTGTATTGTTGCCTGGAAGTAATACATTCTTCAAAACAGTACTGGTGACAGTATTAATGACAGGTGGCTAAGAAACTTATTAAAATACATAAATACACTTAAGGGATAACTGTTCCTTCTATTTTGTGTTAAAATAAAAATAGGTTTTTAAATTTTTTACTGTAGTGTGCATATTTACTTGCAACATTAATTTGGAATTAGTTTAAAATGGGACTATTTTGTAACACCAACAATGTAGTAAATATCTTGTGAATCAATATTTCAAAAGTATACAATTTATTTTTTTAAATGTCTCATTTTACTCTTAAAGTATCTTATATTTATAAAATATGGAAATATTTTTATTTAAAATGGCTAGATGCAATGAGGTAAACATATTACATATATTTTACTTGTGAGAAAATTAATGCTCATAGACAATAAATAACTTGCCAAAAGCTGTAAGGTATGTATTATAAATTGGAGTACGGGTGGTGGAACTATTGACTCTATAGTATTTCCACTAAACCTTTATCACGGTTTTTCCTTTAAACTGAATGATTGCTTGATTGATTAATGCACTTTACAAGAAGCATTTATTTAATGGCTACAAGATGCTATTCTTTAGCTTGCAGAGTTACAAAGGTGCCAAAATATAATTGTTTCCTAGAAGAAGCTTACAGTCTAGTGGAGAAGACATAGAATAAACTACAAGGTGAGGGCTTCGTGGTGGGGGTAGAGACAAAGATTATGGTTACACATTAGAAGAACTCGCTAATCTTTCTGACAAATAGGGTTTGGGAAAGAGGTGATGTTTAAGTAATGTGTTTTTTATCTCCACATTGTTTTTTTTTTTACAGTGAAATATAACATAGAAATTGAAGATTGCATGAAACATATATGTATACTTGAAAGATAATTATAGAGAAAATATCTATCTAACTACCACTGACATTAAAAATATTACATTAAAAAGGGGTGCCTGGGTGGCTCAGTTGGTTAAACATCTGACTTCAGCTCAGGTCATGATCTCACAGCTTGTGACTTCGAGCCCTGTATCTGACAGCTCAGAGCCTGGATACTGCTTAAGATTCTGTGTCCCTCTGTCGCTCTGCCCCTCCCTGGCTCATGCTCTGTCTCTCTGTCTCTCTCAAGGATAATAACAAAACAAAACAACAACAAAAACTAAGTAAAAAATATATATAAAGAATATCAAAAGTCTCCAGGATCCCAACCCTTATAGTGGCTCTTGTAAAAATCATTTTGTTTTTAAAATAGTTTTAACATCTACGTATACATCATTAAAATATTATTTTTCTTTGCCTGTTTTTGAACATTTCCTAGGTGGAATCATGTAATAGTATAGAGATGTCCTTTTGGTAGACATTGCCATGCCCTTTGGGGTAGGCCTAGGGAAATGCCCACCAGTTTCACCTTGCATACCTGGAACAGTCTGGAGCACAACCAGGAATTTCTTTTCACCACCCTCTGATGAAGGTTGGAAAAAGAGAAACACAATATGACTATGAATTATCTCCATTACCATCCATTGAAGATTTGTTGGAATTATGCCAGGCCCTGATGAAGAGACACCTGTAGTATAGATAACACACAGCCTTGGCTCGGAAGAGATAGTTGTGTACTGTGGAGGAATTCACCATTTTAATTTCCGATGGATTTATTTCTATAAACTAGGTACAGCTACTTTAATAATGCTAAGAAACACTGAATGCTCACTATGCACCAAGCATTTTTAAGTGCTTTACATTTTGTAACTATGTAAACCAGCATGCAATTGAAAGATAAGAGGAGGTTTTTGGTTATTAGTCCATGAACTCTTTTTTTTTTTTTTTCATTTCTATTTATTTATTTATTTATTTATTTATTTAATTTATTTATTTATTTTTGGCAGAGAGGAGCAAACTGAACAACTTTCTGTTTTCGTAGTGGATAGCAGAGTCTTCGTTACCACTCCGTGTTTAAAAAGTCTGAAAGTACACAATGTAAGCACCTGGGAATTTATTGAAGAAATACAGCATGGGGGGTAGTTAGCCAGCCCAAGCCAAGTCAGAACAGAGTTAATGCCCTCAGTGCATGCATTCAGTGTTCTCTATTAACTTTTCCTAAGAATACACACACACACACACACACACACACACACACACACACAGACTTGATTGACCAGATACAAAACTATATTTGTATTTGACATTTGACTTAGTTAGAATTCATATAATTGCGTCATCATACTTAACAAGGGTATTCATCAATTCAGCAGATATCCTGTCTCTCTATAAACATTGCAGAATTTTATGATAGAAATTTTAGTTTTAAAATGCCATTATTAAAATTTTTCTGGAGGCTTAGAAAGACCCTAACTAAAGTGGACAGATTGCCATATGTGTGAAAAAAAAATCTTTGCTAGAAATTAAGTATGTGTGAATCTCAAAGAAAAGCAGAAGCATACTCAGCTTAGGAAGGAATATTATGCATATTAACCCAGAAGACAATAGCAAATAGTTTATGTGTTGTTATTTAAATAATTACTTGCATTGGAGTTTCTTGTATGTGTCTAGTTCACACACACAGGAAAGGTAGGATACTGTAAAAGCCATAAGATTAACTAAAAGTATGATTTTACAAATAATTTGTTCCTTTGAAGATTTATTTCAGTCAGCGATGAAACAGCATACGGAATTACTCTGAAGACATGAATGGATACTTGAGATCATCAAACAAATATAAAATATTCAAAACATTTAACCTTAATGTGCTTTCCTTTGGATTTCTTTTGTGCATACTACTTGGACACTTGATTGGAGCAGGTGGAGTTCCATTCTTTTAGGAATATAAAGTTCCTGGTACACAGCTGCCTCCCTTAGAACCCTGAGTTTGCCTGTGAAATCCTAATAACCACTTTCATTTATGTTTCACTGTGATCCAGCCGAACGTAACTGTATCAAGTAATGGTTGACCTAAAAATCCCTATGCAATTTTCAAAAAGTACCCAAGAGAACAGAACTACAGATAAAAACTAGGGGCGCCTGGGTGGCGCAGTCGGTTAAGCGTCCGACTTCAGCCAGGTCACGATCTCGGGGTCCGTGAGTTCGAGCCCCGCGTCAGGCTCTGGGCTGATGGCTCGGAGCCTGGAGCCTGTTTCCGATTCTGTGTCTCCCTCTCTCTCTGCCCCTCCCCCGTTCATGCTCTGTCTCTCTCTGTCCCAAAAATAAATAAACGTTGGGGAAAAAAAATTAAAAAAAAAACAAAACTAAAATATGATTTCAAAATGATTTTCTGGAATGCTTTACCTTTCATGTGTGAGAGCATTGTTAGAGTTTGGGAGCTCGCCTTTCTCCATCACTTGTCTTCATGTGCTTATTGTTAATCAACTGGTAAACAGCAGTCCTTACGGGCATTCGTATGTTCTGGAAAAACGTGTTTTTTTTTTAAACTTCAAAGTGTAGCCATTACTGTCAGCATAATGCATTCGTTCCTTGATTGCTTATTTCTAGCTCCTCAGCTCCATCCCAACTCAACACACACTTTTCTTTTTGTTTTGTAATTGTCACCATATACATTCAACCCTATTGTGCGTGTTTATCCTTTGAATGATAACTACAGTCTTTGCAATCATCCTGCTAGCTTATAGCAGTAATGACATTACAAACATCTGCAGAGTGACAATTTCTATTTTATCATTTAAATCTTAAGCTGTGGATAGTGATGGCAATTTTCATGGTTCTTTCCTGTATCAAGCCATCGCTTCCTTTTCTTTCCTATTCTTAGAAATGTTTTGTCCAAAAATACAAAAATGCATTATGATAATACCCCACTGGTATGCAGCCAATGAATTAACATATGCATTGGAAACAGGTGAAGGAAAGTGATATGAATGTGGGAAGAGGCAGGAGTCATAACATTGGTTTGAGTTGTGATTCCAACATTGATTAGTGTCCACCTCATATGCCTTAAGGCTAAAATGGGATCATCTACTCATACCCATCATGGTAAGTGCTCCAAATTTTTATCACCTCAAGTTCTTTATGCATGTAGGCATGGAATAAAGCCACCTTTTAAGAGAGACAGCTAGCCAGCTGCAATTTAAAATTTTCATTTGAATTACTTTAGTAAAAATGAATAAAATGGATTCCAAGTGAACAATAAAAACATAACAAAGCAAAAATATGAAGAGGGTGCCTGTTCTTTTCCCCTCTGAGCAATGTATTTATTAGTAACACAAATGCAAACCATTTTGTTATTACTTTCAGAAACCTATATCTAAACTTATTCTCCCGGGGTTGAGCAAAGTCAAGAAATAAAAAGTCTCTAGTTAATAGATCTTAATATTATGACAAAAGATTGTCAAATTATGTGAGCAAACCCTATTGTAATGGTAATACCGCTGTACTGGCATTGCTGCTTGACATTTGCTCACAAAGAAGGTCAATTCCTAAGTGAAAAAGAACCTCTTATATTTACTGCTCAAGACTGGACTTGGAAAAAAATGTTGAAATGTATATGGAAGAAAAATAATTAAATATTTTTGATCATTTTTAATGGATGGAAAAACTAGATGAATATCTAAGTAATACGTTTGATGTCTCTCTTTAAATATATATATTTTTTACTAAGCCTCATTCTGGAAAGGAATAAATCTCAATTGGAAACTGTCTGAAAATAATACGTTAAAGATTAAAAAAAGAACTTTAAAGATGGAAAGAAAAATAAGTGAATGATTAAATAGAGGCAGAGAGGGATTAAACAAAAAGAAAAGATAATATAGTCAGGAGTGAGGTGTGATGGCCACTGGAGTCATAGAAAAAAAATAGTTTTGGCTTTTCCATAAGGCACAAGGTAAGATTGCATTTTCATACCTTCTTGAAGTTAGTGATGGACAGATGAATTAATTTGGTCAATGAGATGTGAATACAAGTAATATTTGTTGTTAGAGAGAAAGCTTTAAGAGCCACTGAGTATTTTTCCATTCTTCCTTTCCCTATGTCATGGTGACCAGCAACATTTGTGATGCTGAATGCTCTATTACTCTACTTCCTATATTGCTCTAACTATTCATCTAATTTCCAAAATGAAGACACCTAGTCGTAGACCTGTAGCATGAGTGGAAAACAAACTTTTGTTCTTTTAAGCCACTGTGATTTGAGATTGTTACCATAGCAAAATCTAGCCTAACCTAACACATAAGACTTCATACAAAAACTATGGTGCGTAATACTTTATGACTTAACAGAAATGGTTAAAAAATGGCTCTGTGTTTTCTACCCTACTTATCGCCAGCAATCAGGTACTTGTGGCCATATGAATGATAAGCAATTCAATTCCTCAACCTCATTCCACGATCTGCTTCTGGGAAATGTTTCTGGTAATATGGTAGGCTTGTTGGTCCCAGAAACTGCCCATGAGATAAGAGCTTGAGTGAAAGATAGCTTTTTTTTTGTAGTTTGTCCCAGAAGGCATCTGTAGTGGGGTGGGGAAGTGAAGCAGGTTAGAGATGAAATCCAATACAGGTTACATCATTGAGGGGGTTACTACTAGGAGTACTAAAAACATCCGTCTTTCTGGGGCCTTCTGTTGAAACTGTACTGAGTGCGACACAAGATTGTTCTTCTGGAGGATTGTGGAAGCTGGGGTTTTCACCTACCACTTTTTGTAATTGGCTGAGAGTTGCTCTTGGGTATTGACTCCTTGGCATTGTGGCCTATTCCATGCGAAAGGCTAGTAAAGATTGGTTGTCAGAAAAAAAACCCCTCAGAATCACAAATTCTTCACCTAGGAAGGTGAAGACTTAGAGTGTAGACTGATTGTAGATTGAATATGGGCAGTGTATCAAAGTAAGTGTATACTTCCAATGATATTTGTTTATTTTTAATATTTTGTTAACTCTAAACCAACACTCTGAAAAATTGTGTTGTAGCTATGGTTCTGTGATCCTGTTCTATGTGTTTGTGTGTGATCGTCTAGAAGATAAATCCTAATTCTTCAGCCCCACACTCAAGGCACCTCACAATGTGGTCCCAATCTATCAACCTAAAATTATCTCCCATTTTTAGGTATATATTTCTTATTTTAAGTAATCCGTTATTTTACCAAACCAGTTTCTTCATGGCTCTTGTTATCATTCCTTGCGAAGAATGAAATGGCCTGCACATATTTATTGGTTTGCTTAAAGTCCATTGATTTTTTTTAAGGTCTTCCCCAAGTCCAACTTTCTCCATCATGAATATTCAGACATCTCTTATTTTCTGTAATTTAAATGCTGGGTTGTATCTTGTACCCACTTGGGCACATATTGGCAGACGAATTCTTGGAACCTTTGTAATGTTTTCTTTTAAAATGTAATATACATGCATGGAAACCAAAGATAGCATTTTATTTCTTTTGATTTTCTGCTAATGTCTTGCCTAGTTTTGTAGCCTAACAAGCACATAGTATGTCAGTGGAAGAATGATTGAATTAATCAATGATAGCATGATTTAGAGGTTCCTGAGGTCCACTCATTTTCCTGAATTTATAGCAGCTCCCTAATTTTTTACTGAAACAGCCAGCTATAATTTTTCCTTTGATTAAAAAAAAAATCCCAATTGGTGTATATAGCACAATTACACAGGGAGCTTTAAAAAAACTACCACTGACTAGGCCTCATCTTTGATCTACTGAATCAGGATTGGAGAAATTTAGGAATCTGTAAAATGAATATAATAACAGTACATGTCAAAATATTGTGAGGGCTTATTTAGTAAATATCAATGGTGATTGCTATATTCAGTTTTAATTATACAAATACTAAACTAAATCTCATCAAAGCTTGGGAATACCCATGTTTTTACAAACTTCACAGATACTTATTATTACACAAAATTTAAGAACCTTTTACCATGCCTTTGTACATATTATTTAATACCGTAAGAATTGCTTTTCTTGATTTGTCTTTCCTGGAGGTTTATGTTGCCTCTTCTGTTAAACTTTCTTAATTTTAACTATTAACCTAATCTTACTTCCCCAAAAGAAAGTAAATTTCATCTTCCTCTCTGCCCATCTCACACTCTATATGATTTCCTATTGTGATTCCCAGGGTATTTTGCTGTGTGATATCTGTCTCGTCATTGGACCACAAGTCCCTGAAGGGCAGTAAGAAGGCTTTCTTTATGATCCATCTTCGTATGCAATTCCTAGAATACAGGCACCAACATGTCTATGGAATGCAAGTCTTAAATCTTTAATGCTAGCCTTAGTTTCCTCACTTTTAGAAGATAAGAAGGTAGAAGAACCCAACATTAGTTCTCTTCCATGACCTTCCCTCTATCTTCAAATACGCATGCCTTAATTATTCTAACCGTTCGACGCATTAAGAAGAGTTCAGACAATTCCAAGGGAAATAATTTATTTTACTATAGATTTTGTTCCTCCCTAGCAATTTTAGATTTTTGCCACATCAGAAATAGTGTCTTTTTGGGGCATGTGGGTGAGCGTCCGCCTTTGGCTCAGGTCATGATATCATGGTTTGTGAGTTCCAGCCCTCTATCTGCCTCTCAGCTGTCAGTACAGAGCCCGCTTCAGATCTTCTGTCCCCCTCTTTCTGTGCCTCTCCCCTGCTTGTGCACTCTCTTGCTTTCAAAAATAAATAAACGTTAGAACAATCTTTTAAAAAAGAGTGTATTTTTATACCTAAAATATTTTTTTCCAATGAATGTCTTCATATTCTTCCTTCCTCTGAATATTTCAAGTATGATCATCTTTCACACTCACACACACATACACACACTCTTTGTAGACCATGGGCTTTGCCTTTCAAAGTTCTTTCCAAACTTTTTTCTTTTGAATTAACTAGTATTTTTTTTTTTATGTTTTATCCATTTTTGAAAGACAGAGAGACACAGCACAAGCAGGGGTGGGGCGGAGAGAGAGAGGGACACAGAATCTGAAGCAGGCTCCAGGCTCTGAGCTGTCAGCACAGAGTCCGATGCAGGGCTGAACTCACCAACCATGAGATCATGATCTGAGCCAAAGTGGGATGCTCAACCGACTGAGCCACCCAGGTGCCCAAAATTAACTAATATTCTTGATTAGACGTCCTGTATTCATTCTGTGTCCCCACTTCTCATTAGATTGTAGCTATCTAACTTTACATTTAAATTATTTAAAATTATATGAAACTAAAATTCAGCTTGTCAGTCACACCAGGTATATTTCAAATGCTTAATAGCTAAATGTGGCTACTGGCTATATACTGAACAGCACAGAGGGAGAATTTCCATCACAATAGAGAATTCTTAGCACTGGATAAGACCAATTTTCAAGTGACATTTCATGAATGAAAAAATTGATTTTTTATATGAAATATGCATTTATTACTGAATATAGAACACATTATCTGGAATTAATAATTCTCCAGAAATATATTTTCATGAATGTGAAAACAAAATATTCATATTACCTCAAATTTATTTCAATAGCAAAGAATATTTATGTGTGTGTTTCTGTATGTAGGAACACATTACTGAAAACCTCATTGTAAAAATTCTAAAATGTGTTATTAAAATATATTTTGAAATCTGAAAAGGGACAATTATAGAAAACAAAATTGAAATAATTAAAGGTAATATTAAAAATGGTTATGTAGTAGAAAGTAAACTTAAGCAATATAATTGTTTCTCAGAATGTTTCTAGAATTCTTGATTATTTGAAAAAAAAAATCCAGCATCCTACTTAAAGAACAGGACTCAACTTCCCTTGCCAGATGATGTAGATGTAGTAATGTTTTAAATAAAAGAAGGCTTTATATTTCTTAAAGAGTGAATTATATTATTGAGAATATCGGTCATTTGAAAATTCTAAAGGTTATATTAATAAATTATGCACATTCTTCAATTAAGTTTGACACTGCATAAGACACATGCATAATTGATATTCAGATTAAAACAAAATGTAAATATCAAACCTTAGAGCACTGGGTATTCGGTCTCCTTGGGCATTAAGTTCAAGCAAATCCCATTACTTTTTAATGTCCTCTTACAAAAGATTGCATTATGCAGTATTGTCAAATCATGTTCCTGTGTTTGAAAAAGCCTATATCACATCTAGTTACTATACAGGCCACATAGATACCAAAAACGTTGCCAGTATTACTGGTAATGTAAGTGAATGATTTGCCCTGTTTAACCCAAATCTAATTAACATATTATAATAATAATTAATATTACATCAACTATTTAATAATTTAAAATGGCTACTTATGAAATAGAAATGTTCAATGGGGTTTTGGTGGAATGAGAATGAGAGGAAAGCAGAGCTTCCACAAAATAGGTTAAAAAATACAATAGTTGGAAGTTGCATCTCTTAAACTAATATCAATTTCCTGAGAAAATATTGTGTTTTTTTAAATACCTTGTGTTATGGATGATTTACTTTTACAATGGAACTTTACATTGTAGAACAGGCTGTTTCATTCCCCAGCCCTTTACACTTCTACCTCATGGTTTGCTGTATGAATGTTTTCTAGCTGTAAATATCAGAGGTCAACTCAAGCCAGCTTCAACAGACCAACAAAGAAATCTGCTTTAAGGATGTTGAGTTTTTGTGAAGTTCTCACATGAAACTCAAGTACAGACGTAGGCATTACCGACAGGAAGTGGAACTAGGAACAGGAATGAAAAAACCATGTGGAATGTAAAATGAACACCCCCTGATTCTCATCTATGTTCTCTCTCTCATTGCTGCTTAATTTTCTCCCTGCAGATGAGTTTTCTCTATTACTTGGTTTACATGGCAGAAAATGGCTGCCCCCAAATCCTAAGTTTTTAGATTGCCACCATCCAGGAGATAAACTTGTTAAATATCCTACTTAAACTTGCTATCTAACTTAAACTTACTCTCACCCATGAGTGAGTCACCAATCCATCTTTCAGGACAGGAGATAGTCTTGGAGAGTTTGGACTAACTGCCCAAAGCGTGATATAGTTTCATATTGAAATGCCTTTTCTTCATTTGCTAGCTGGCTCTAACTGGCTATTGGGAAGTTGCAGCCTTCTTATTTTGTAAGTAGAGAAAAGGGATATGGGCATGGGGCTGGGACATTTAAGTACCTAATATTTTGATCTTTAAACATCTAATACAGGTCACTGTGGGCCAAAGCATGCAAACTATCTGGCCCTATGCCCACTCTGAGATATACTTCTAATTTATACAATCACTTTTGAAACTTGCCACAAGGTATCTGAGCACAAAGGAAGGTTGATTTATTAAAGGAGAGAAAATATTCTAGTTTGGTATACAACTTCTGCTAAAGATTTTTCAGATATTATTCTTCCAATGTTCAGCCTTTATTTTCCCAAACTTATTGCCACCTGTGCAAATGAAAAACTGCTCATCAGTGATTAGACAAACTTGGTTGAAGTTGGCTGAATTCCAGGCAGCCATTTTTAAGTCAATATGTGACTGCAAAGGCATATCACTCGGGGTTTCATTGGAGAACAGATCAGATTTCTTATTTGCTCATTAGCTTTTGGTGCAAACTATTTTGAAACCAGGAAAAGATTTCTATTCCAAGCTATTTTTAATTAAAATATGTTTCTGTAGGCCTTCTGTCTATTTAAATGTACCTTCTAACCTTTTACTACCTGAATCTGGAGAACAGGCCATAAAACATTAAATATGAGAAAGCTGGGAAATGTAACACACTATAAATGCATGAAGGTAGGAGTTCAAAATGTGTGGACATAAAGATTTTATTTCTTTACATAAGGTTTAAATGAAGAGTCTGTTGTATAAATCTTTACTTTCAAAGTGGACTATCATTTTTAAGCAAGAAGAAAGGAATGCTTGACTCTTAACAAGCAAACATTATACCTTAAGAATAATTCAAAAGAATGAAAAATAAAGGTACTTATGCATACTTTGGAACTCCCCATTTTCCCCCAAATCACAATGTAAGTGTGGTAAATATTTCCAAAAGTTACACATGAATAATCTGAAAGGTATACATCTTATATCAACTATTTTGTTAGGGCAAGTTTTGTATACCGTTTGAAGCATTGAGACATAATTTAAGTTTTATCTCCTAGAAGTCCTATGTTCTATTATCATCTTCTCTTTGTAAATGAGGAACCTGTGAGTAGAAGAAGAGAAAATAACGTACAAGAGGCCACACAGACAGTGAGTGTGTCTCCTGGCACCAAACTTACAAAGAAACAGGGCCAATGAAAGAAAATGCTGCATTATTATTACTATATTTGTATTCGAAAGAGCTTTGACTGCAATATTTTATGATGTTTTCACAAAACTGGTAGTGCTTCTAGTGATAGTGGTAGTGAGGAGAAAAACTGGCTGATAGTACAGTAGAAAAGTAATCCAGGTCACGTGCCACCTAAAAGTCATGTTGGAACATGCGTGGGACTAAAACCCAAGAAGCAAAAAGCCCAATGAACCAAAACCAAAACAAGCAAACACCGCAATGTAGTTATGTTAGCAAATTGCTACTAATTGATGAGCTGAATTTAACTGTTCATGCACTTGAATGAAAATCTAAATAAAGCCTTTCAAACGCAAGACTTGGTGGGTTTGAGATCACAGAACCATTTCAGGAAATTCAGGTGAAATTTATTTATACAAATTTCCAGCACACGCAATGAACTAAATAAGGATAGACGAAAAGAGGGATTTGCAATAAGAAGTAAATTGCCAAAGCTAGCTTTTCTCTTCTATACAATATATACAGCTTAGGACAGTAAAGCTTGATTTTTTATCAAATATAAAGAAGGATGTACTTATAATTAGATTTAGATTTTCCCTCTGATTCTTGGATAAGGCCATTGATTATACTAAAAAGAGGATTAATCACACCTTTTAGTGAAAATCTTGCAACAGCTTCCCAGATAATAACCTATGATTGACCAAAAGAGAAGTACTGGTCTGCCAGCTTTGTAAAATCTAAATATCACCTGTGTCAAATTAGAAACAAATATCTGTTCACATATGCGTCAATAAAATGAGGTTCGTAAAATCATCTTATGACCCACAAAGCACTATACATATCCATTGCTATTGTCTTCAGTTAGCTGTGATATGGAGATATATTAGAAATTAAGTTTTTCTAATATTCTCTTCAGAAATATATCATTATAATCTCATGAATAAATGCAATGATTTTTAGTTATTCATTCTGAGTCCATTAAGTATTCTTATTTTTGGTCTTTAGGAGGTTTTTTATTTCTGCATTTGACAGTCTTAAAACTGCAACAAATACAATTAAAGAAATGTATGCCATACTGTTTTTATAATTATGTTAATTTTAAAAGTGTGTCTATGTCCATCTTAAAAATGTATGATTTTTTGTAATCTAGCAGGCTGTTACGAAAATCACCAGGGACAATGCTTTCCCTAAGATGGTAGCTTAAATATCTGCTTTTTAATGGTTCTTCAACATTATCACTATGTTGAACCCACGTATACATTTATTTCATCTTTTAGCATTTACTACATTTGCAAGGTTTATGTACATTTTCATATAAGGTGGTCTAGTTAGAATTTTCTTTCTTTCTTTTTTTTTAATATGAAATTTATTGTCAAATTGGTTTCCATACAACACGCAGTGCTCATCCCAAAAGGTGCCCTCCTCAGTGCTCATCACACATTTTCCCCTCCCTCCCACCCCCCCCCCCCATCAACCCCAGTTTATTCTCAGTTTTTAAGAGTCTCTTATGATTTGGCTCCCTCCCTAACTTTTTTTTTCCTTCCCCTCCCCCATGGTCTTCTGTTAAGTTTCTCAGGATCCACCTAAGAGTGAAGACATATGGTATCTGTCTTTCTCTGTATGGCTTATTTCACTTAGCATCAAACTATCCAGTTCCATACACGTTGCTACAAAGGGCCATATTTCATTCTTTCTCATTGCCACGTAGTACTCCATTGTGTATATAAACCACAATTTCTTTATCCATTCATCAGTTGATGGACATTTAGGCTCTTTCCATAATTTGGCTATTGTTGAGAGTGCTGCTATAAACATTGGGGTACAAGTGCCCCTATGCATCAGCACTCCTGTATCCCTTGGGTAAATTCCTAGCAGTGCTATTGCTGGGTCATAGGGCAGGTCTATTTTTAATTTTTTGAGGAACCTCCACACTGTTTTCCAAGTGGCTGCACCAATTTGCATTCCCACCAACAGTGCAAGAGGGTTCCTGTTTCTCCACATCCTCTCCAGCATCTATAGTCTCCTGATTTGTTCATTTTGGCCACTCTGACTGGCGTGAGGTGATATCTCGGTGTGGTTTTGATTGGTATTTCCCTGATGAGGAGTGATGTTGAGCATCTTTTCATGTGCCTGTTGGCCATCTGGATGACTTCTTTAGAGAAGTGTCTATTCATGTTTTCTGCCCATTTCTTCACTGGATTATTTGTTTTTCAGGCGTGGAGTTTGGTGAGTTCTTTATAGATTTTGGATACTAGCCCTTTGTCCAATATGTCATTTGCAAATATCTTTTCCCATTCCAACGGTTGCCTTTTAGTTTTGTTGATTGTTTCCTTTGCAGTGCAGAAACTTTTTATCTTCATGAGGTCCCAATAGTTCTTTTTTACTTTTAATTCCCTTGCCTTTGGAGATGTGTCAAGTAAGAAATTGCTATGGCTGAGGTCAGAGAGGTTTTTTCCTGCTTTCTCCTCTAGGGTTTTGATGGTTTCCTGTCCCACATTCAGGTCCTTCATTCATTTTGAGTTTATTTTTGTGAATGGTGAAAGAAAATTGTCTAGTTTCATCTTTCTGCATGTTGGCTGTCCAGTTCTCCCAGCACCATTTGTTAAAGATTTGTCTTTTTTCCATTGGATATTCTTTCCTGCTTTGTCAAAGATTAGTTGGCCATACATTTGTGGGTCCAATTCTGGAGTCTCTATTGTATTCTGGAGTCTGTATTCTATTTGGGCTATGTGTCTGTTTTTGTGCCAATACCATGCTGTCTTGATAATTACAGCTATAGTAGAGGCTAAAGTCTGGGATTGTGATGCCTTCCGCTTTGGTCTTCTTCTTCAATATTACTTTGGCTATTCAGAATCTTTTGTGGTTCCATACAGATTTTAAGATTGCTTGTTCTAGCTTCGAGAAGAATGCTGGTGCAGTTCTGATTGGGATTGCATTGAGTGTGTAGATAGCTTTGGGTAGTATTGACATTTTAACAATATTTATTCTTCCAATCCATGAGCATGGACTATTTTTCCATTTCTTTATATCTTCTTCAATTTCCTTCATAAGCTTTCTACAGTTTTCAGCATACAGATCTTTTACATCTTTAGGTTTATTTGTAGGTATTTTATGATTCTTGGTGCAATTATGAATGGAATCAGTTTCTTTATTTGTCTTTCTGTTGCTTCATTACTAGTGTATAAGAATGCAACTGATTTCTGTACATTGATTTTGTATCCTGCGACTTTGCTGAATTCATGTATCACTTCTAGCAGACTTTTGGTGGAGTCTGTCTGGTTTTCCATGTATACTATCATGTCATCTGAAAAAAGTGAAAGCTTGACTTCATCTTTGCCAATTTTGATGCCTTTGATTTCCTTTTGTGGTCTCATTGCTGATACTAGCACTTCCAACACTATGTTAAACCAGCGGTATGAGTGGACATCCCTGTCATGTTCCTGATCTCAGGGGGAAAGCTCTCAGTTTTTCCCCATTGAGGATGATATTAGCTGTGGGCCTTTCATAAATGGCTTTTATGATGTTTAAGTATGTTCCTTCTATCCCGACTTTCTTGAGGGTTTTTTAAGAAAGGATGCTGAATTTTGTCAAATGCTTTTTATGCATCAATTGGCAGGATCACATGGTTCTTTTCTTTTATTAATGTCATGTATCACATTGATTGATTTGCTAATGTTGAACCAGCCCCGCAGTCCAGGTATGAATCCCACTTGATCATGGTGAATAATTCTTTTTACATGCTGTTAAATTTGATTTGCTAGTATCTTGAGCTGTTAAATTTGATTTGCTAGTATCTTGTTGAGAATTTTTGCATTTATGTTCATCAGGGATATTGGCCTGTAGTTCTCTTTTTTTGCCGGGTCTCTATCTGGTTTAGGAATCAAAGTAATGCTGGCTTCATAGAATGAGTCTGGAAGTTTTCCTTCCCTTTTTATTTTTTGGAACATCTTGAGAAGGATAGGTATTATCTCTACTTTAAATGGCTGGTAGAATTCCCCAGGGAAGCCATCTGGTCCTGGACTCTTATTTGTTGGGAGATTTTTGATAACTGATCCAATTTCTTTGCTGGTTATGGGTCTGTTTAGGTTTTCTATTTCTTTCCATTTGAGTTTTGGAAGTGTGTGGGTGCTTAGGACTTTGTCCATTTCTTCCAGGTTGTCCAGTTTGTTGGCATATAATTTTTTATAGTATTCTCTGATAATTGCTTGTATTTCTGAGGGATTGGTTGTAATAATTCCATTTTCGTTCATGATTTTATCTATTTGGGTCATCTCCCTTTTCTTTTTGAGAAGCCTGGCTAGAGGTTTATCAATTTTGTTTATCTTTTCAAAAAGCCAACTTTTGGCTTCATTGATCTGGTCTACAGTTTTGTTTTATTTTGTTTTGTTTTGTTTTTGATTCTATATTGTTTATTTCTGCTCTGGTCTTTATTATTTCTCTCCTTCTGCTGGGTTTGGGGTGTCTTTGCTGTTCTGCTTTCTATTTCCTTTAGGTGTGCTGTCAGATTTTGTATTTGGGATTTTTCTTGTTTCTGGAGATAGGCCTGGATTGCAATGTATTTTCCTCTCAGGACTGCCTTTGCTGCATCCCAAAGCATTTGGATTGTTGTATTTTCATTTTTGTTTGTTTCCATATATTTTTTTAATTTCTTCTCTAATTGCCTGGTTGACCCACTCATTCTTTAGTAGCGTGTTCTTTAACCTCCATGCTTTTGAAGGTTTTTCCAGACTTTTTTCTGTGGTTGATTTCAAGTTTCATAGCATTGTGGTCTGAAAGTGTGCATGGTATGATCTCAATTCTTGTATACTTATGAGGGCTGTTTTGTGACCCAGTATATGATCTATCTTGGAGAATGTTCCATGTGCACTCGAGAAGAAAGTAAATTCTGTTGCTTTGGGAAGCAGAGTTCTAAATATATCTGTCAAGTCCATCTGATCCAATGTATCATTCAGGGCCCTTGTTTCTTTATTGGCCATGTGTCTAGATGATCTATCCATTGTTGTAAGTGGAGTATTAAAGTCCCCTGCAATTACCACATTCTTATCCATAAGGTTGCTTATGTTTGCGATTAATTCTTTTATACATTTGGGGGCTCCTGTATTCGATGCATAGACATTTATAATTGTTAGCTCTTCTTGATGGATAGACCATGTATTTATACAATGCCCTTCTTCATCTCTTGTTACAACCTTTCATTTAAAGTCTAGTATGTCTGTTATAAGTATGGCTACTCCAGCTTTCTTTTGACTTCCAGTAGCATGATAGATCGTTCTCCATCCCCTCACTTTCAATGTGAAGGTGTCCTCAGGTCTAAAATGAGTCTCTTGTAGACAGCAAATAGATGGGTCTTGTTCTTGTATCCATTATGATACCCTATGTCTTTTGGTTGGCGCATTTAGTCCATTTACATTCAGTGTTATCATTGAATTATATGTGTTTAGAGTCATTATGATATCTGTAGGTTTCATGCTTGTAGTGGTGTCTCTGGTACTTTGTAGTCCTTGCAACATTTCACTCACAGAGTCCCCCTTAGGACCTCTTGTAAGGCTGGTTTAGTGGTGATGAATTCCTTCAGTTTTTGTTTGTTTGGGAAAACCTTGACCTCTCCTTCTATTCTGAATGACAGACTTGCTGGATAAAGGATTCTCGGCTGCATATTTTTCCTGTTCATCACATTGAAGATTTCCTGACATTCCTTTCTGGCCTGCCAAATTTCAGTAGATAGATCCGTCACTAGTCTTATTGGTCTCCCTTTACATGTTAGAGCGTGTTTATCCCTAGCTTCTTTCAGAATTTTCTCTTTATCCTTGTATTTTGCCAGTTTCACTATGATATGTTATGCAGAAGATCCATTCAAGTTACGTCTGATGGGAGTTCTCTGTTCCTCTTGGACTTCAATGCCTTTTTCCTTCTCTAGATCAGGGAAGTTCTCAGCTATGATTTGTTCAAGTACACCTTCATCCCCTTTCTCTCCCTCTTCCTCTTCTGGAATTCCTATGATATGGATATTGTTCCGTTTGATTGCATGACTTAGTTCTCTAATTCTCCCCTCATACTCCTGGATTTTTTTTTATCTCTCTTTTTCTCAGCTTCCTCTTTTTCCATAATTTTATCTTCTAATTCACCTATTCTCTCCTCTGCCTCTGTATCCATGCTATGGCTGCCTCCATTTATTTTGCCTCATTTATAGTATTTTTTAGCTCCTCATGACTATTTTTTAGTCCCCTCATCTCTGTAGCAATAGATTCTCTCTTTTCCTCTATGCTTTTTTCAAGCCCAGTGATTAATTTTATGACTTATTCTAAATTCTTGTTCCATTATATTGCTTAAATAATTTTTGATCAATTCATTAGCTGTTGCTATGTCCTTGAGTTTCTTTTGAGGAGAATTCTTCCGTTTTGTCATTTTAGGTAATCCCAGCGGTAGCTCCAAACTGCAGCGCGCTTCCACTGTGCTGTCCAGAGTAACTTGTGTTGGTGGGCGGGGCCGCATTCAGACCAGATGTCTGCCCCCAGCCCACCACTGGGGCCACAATCAGACTGGTGTGTACCTTATCTTCCCCTCTCCCAGGAGCAGGACTCATTGTGGAGTGGTGTGGTCCTTGTCTGGGCTGCTTACACACTGCCAGGCTTGTGGTGCTGCTTCGTTGGGATCTGGCCAAGGGCGTATTAGCCGGGGTGGATCCGCAAGGTGCACAGGGGTGAGAGGGGCAGGCTTAACTTGCTTTGCCATAGGTGGTCCCCTGAAGGAGGGCTCCTGCAGCACCAGGAGAGAGACAGGCCCATTAGAGGGATGGAACCACAGAAGCAAAGCGTTGGGTGTTTTCATGGCGCAAGTTTGGTGACAGGAACTGGTTCCCTTTGGAATTTTGGCTGGGGGATGGGAGAGGGAGATGGTACTTGCCAGTGTTGCTGAGCTGAGCTCTGTCTCCTGGGCTCAACAACTCTCCCTTGCTGCGTCCTCTTGCCCTCCCTGCTCTCCAAGCGTAGAGCTGTTGACTTTTAACATTCCAGATGTTAAGTCCTGCTGGCTTTCAGAACTCATGGAGTCCGCCCCACTGCTTTTGCAAGCCAGACTTCGGGGGCTCTGCCTTGCCCAGCGGGCTGCCCATCCACTGCCCTGGCTCCCTCCCGCCAGTCCGTGTAGCACACACCATCTCTCTGCCCTTCCTACCCACTTCTGTGGGCCTGGCTCTGGAGAGTCCGTTCTGCTAGTCTTCTGGCATTTTTCTTGGTTATTTAGGCAAATGTGGGTGGAATCTAAGCGATCAGCAGGAAGAGGTGAGCCCAGCGTCCTCCTATGGCGCCATCTTCCCAGGTGTCTGAATTTTCTTTAATATATTTAAACTCTGTAGATAAAAATGAATCTTGAGCATACACAAGAAATAACATGCCTGATTTTTTGCTTAGGGAAAAACTAGCTTGAGGAAATTTGTTAATCATTGATGAAAGATATCAGTAGAAATTACAATGTTAATAGCATTTACATTACACACTAATTTTCCAAAACTCTGGTTTGATTCAAAGTAACTCTTTGTTTTCTCTCATTTCTTTTAAATTCATGACAGACTAGGTGATAGAAGGAGGGAATAGGGTTTGAAAGGCAACAGAGGCTTTTTTAATATAACAGTCCTTTTAAAATAATATCAGGTCCCTGAGACAAAACATAACTGTGTTGGCTTGTGGTTTTAAAGTCATATGGGACATCTGGGTGACTCAGTAGGTTAAGCGTTTGACTTCAGCTCAGGTCATGATCTCATGGTTTGTGAGTTTGAGCCCCACATTGGGCTCTGTGCTGACAGCTCAGAGCCTGGAGCCTGCTTTGAATTCTGTATCTCCTCTCTCTGTCCCTCCTCTGCTAGTGCTCTCTCTCTCTCAAAAATAAACATTAAAAAAATTAAAAAAAATAAAATTCTAGATAAAATAGTAAATGAATATTTGAACTCAAGGTCTAAGTTTTTAATTTTAATCATTAAAAAAAATCTCCCACAGTTAATAAGACAGTGTCTTGCCCATAGCAGATGCTCAACAAATGTGGAAGGAACTGGTTCTGCTCATCAATACCAATTCAAACTAAGGATTTATTAGCTAGCCCCACCGAAATGCCCACTAGATGGCAGTACCACACAGAGAAGAATTTGGAATTTGCTTGGTGAAAAGTTGCATTAATGCCTAAACCTGTTCTGTTATTTTTCTACAATAACAAAAAACTTTAAGTATTTTAATGTCAAAACCATTCTACTTTCAAATATTTGTTGTAATTTGTTTTTGTTTTGATTTTTAAATTAGTTTTGACAATTATAATATTGTAATCCTTCTGGAAAAAAGTATATCTCTTGGGTTAAGGTCATTTGCATGAAATTATTGCATGTGGTAACACTCCCAGGGATAGAGAATGCATGAGCAAAGCAAACACTGAAGGAAATTTCCCCGTTCATCACGATACAACTACTTGTAGTGCGGTTATTCTGTTTTAAAGGCAAGCATACCAGAAACACATGAAGCACAGAGAATTATGCTTGCAGTAAATGATAACCAGTATCCATGACTGAAGGAAGCACAGACAAGTGAGATTGAACAGAACATCCTAATTCACTTTTAGTAGCCAATAAATCTTGATAAAAAGACTTTAATCCCAATATGTGGCACTGTAGTTAAAATGTATCATAGCTGAAGTTGAGGAACTATTTATGGATATAAGAAAGTTATTTGAGTTCCGTTTTTATCATTTATATTTAGTATTCTAAAAACAAATATGAGAAAAGATTTATACTTTTTTTGAATAAGCTAGACATGTGACAGTTAAATATTTTAATGGTTTAAATTAAAAAAATAATGTTTATTCATTTTTTGAGACAGAGAGGGACAGATCGCAAGTGGGGGAGGGGCAGAGAGAATGAGAGACACAGAATCTGAAGCAGGCTCCAGGCTCTGAGCTGTCAGCACAAACCATGAGATCATGACCTGAGCAGAAGTCGGACATTTAACTGCCTGAGCTACCCAGGTACTCCTAACTAAATGTTTTTCGTATGTTTTCTAAAAGTTAATAACTGACGTAATTTGTAAATTCACTCAAACTTTAATTTGTTTTTACACACTTACTTTTGAGTGGGAGATACTAGAGGCTAGTGTTAGAGGTTAGTCACCAGCTAGTGACTGAGAGTACTTGATTTGTCACCATTGCATATCAATACAACTTTCTTATCCTTTGTCTCAGTTATCTATTTAGTTTCATAATAAATTACTGTAAGACACAGCTGAGTAAAACATCACACTTTATTATCTCGAAATATCTGTGGTGACTTAGCTGGCTGCCTCGGTCTCAGAGTCTTTCATGAGGCTGTAATCCAGGTGTCTGCAGATGCTGTAGTCATTCATGTGGCTATTGACAGTCCTCAGGTCCTTACTGGTTATTGGGCAAAGACATCTGTATGATCTTTATAGGACCATCTATAGTATAGCAACTTTCCCCATGGATTGTATTCTAAGACATAAATATACTGATACAAAATGACCAAGCAAATTGGATGTCCTGGTTGTTTTTAGCCCTCTCTCAAACGTGGCATTACATCACTTTTGCTGTATTGTGTTCCTTAGAAGAGAGTCACTAGCTCTAGCCCACACTTAAATAACAAATATTACATAAGGCATTACTTACCAGAGGGCAGAGATCATTGGCCATCATTTCAGATGTTTTCTACCACTATTTACTGATTTTTGCCACAGCTGTCAAAATCATAAACTGTACATTTCCTCTGAAAAAGATATCCTTAAGAAGAAAATGATCAGTAATAGCAATGAACTCAAAAATAAAAAATAAAAATAATATGAAGTTAGAAAAATTAAACAGTGAAATGCCAAATAATATGGTGGTAATGATTTATGAAGTTATTATTAGAAGGAAAAGAAAAAAGTGCATATAAAATTATTTCAGCGGATATTATAGACAGTGCATCATTTACTTATGAAGATAAATATTCATGGTAACAGAAACTTGAAAATAGTTGATTTTGCAGAAGATTAAACACTGGAAATATATTCATCACTTACATATATTATTAAAATAATTCTAAGCTATCAACATGATCTGATTTATATTTTGCAAAATTTGCCACATGTTAGGGAAATTTGTTCATGCCATTTAAAAGATTTTTTTAATTATTACAAATTAAATTAAATATTTAACTTTATTAATATTCAAATAGACCACATTTTTATAGACAATAAATTTCTTATTCTACAGTATAAGGTTTTGTTTAGAAGAGAAGCAGTTCTATTTAACATATCCCAAATAACACTTACTTTTATCATTTATATATCTCCTCAAAATATCTTTATCAATTATCTTATTACATTGGAAAAATGAGTTTATGTTTTCGGGTCAACATCTTTCATAAACTGCATATGTAAATACAGTAAAGTATAAAAATAGATATTTATAATTTAAAATTCAAGGATCTTGTTTATTAAAAGGAAAATACCTGTAAATGATACATGGATATATATTTTTAATCAGGTACAGAAAAAGTAAATCATGAAAATTTTCTTTTACCACTTGGAGAAATGGAATATATAATATAACTGATAAAAATCAGGGTCATGTCAAGAACTTCCCATCTCAAAATATAATATTTTGTAAATATATAATACAATATATACAATTGAGCATAATGTATATTGTTAAAATGAAAATAAGTTAATGACGGAAACACTGGTAATTTTGAAAAAAACAAAATTTGTTAAATATTTATAATGTTCCCAATACATTGAATATTTATTTCACTTACTTTCTATGCAGAGACATTGGGAATATTAAATGAGAGCACTAATGATAGTCCCACCTCAATTTTACAAATAGGGAAACTGATACTCAGAGTCATGAAGTGGCTTTATCCGAGGTCACTAGCTAGGATTAAAATTCAAGTCTTAACTCAAAAACTTGAGCTCTTTCATGGTTTTGTGAATGTGTCAAAAATTCTTAAACATCATTCATGCTTTATAAATTTGAATTGTGATATTATCTATTTAATTGCAGTGGAAAATTTATGTACAAAATATTATAATCTAAGTGGAGTTCAGATGCATAAAAACTCTAATTCTTACTCAAAATTGGACAAATTTGATTTGTAACTTCAAGGAAATTTTCAGCTTTTCTTTGAAAGATACACATATATACAAAGAAAACAATAGAAAAAAACCACTTTGGCTGACAGAAATTTTAAACAGAAAAAATCAGAATGGTGTAAGGAACCCCTATATATCTACGCAACTTCAACAACTATTGATACTATACCATTCTTGTTTCATCTATATCCTCCACCCACTTGGTTATTATTTTTATAGTTTTTAAGGTGATATGTATATACATTGCACTGTGACACACAAATTTTTCAAGATCTAGAAATTTTCCTCACCTTGGAAGTTTTCTTCATCTCCTTTCCCAGTGTGTTCTCTCTTCCCTGCTTTTGTAATTATTTCTCTCCCTTGAATATCTGTACTCACTGTAACACTGCATATAAATAGGATCATAGAGAATGCATTCTTTTGTTTCTCGTTTCTTTCTCCTGGTATATTGTCTGCAAATTTTACCAGTATCTTTTTTTTCTTCTCTAGTGCCATTATATCCAGGTTTATTGAGACATAATTGACATATAACTTTGCATAAGCTGAAGATGCACAATGTGATGATTTTCAAAATGATTACTACAATAAGGTTAGTTAACACATCCATCACCTCACATAGTTGCCTTTTTCTGTGTGTGATGAGAATTTTTAATATCTACTCTCTTAGTAATTTTCAAGTATATATACAGTATAGTTAAGTCTGTTAACATCTATAACATCTTGCTAAGTAATATTCCATGAGGTGAATACAGTACAGTTTACTATTTATATATTTTGTTGTTGAGAGAAAGATTGTGTCTAGTTTTTGACTTCTATGAATAAATCTGGTATGAACATTATATAAGCTATTGCTGTTGATTTATATTTTCACATCTCTTGGGGAAATAGCTAGGCATTGAATTCTTAGATGAAATTTAGGCATATATTTAATTTTATAAGAAACTGCCAAAACTTATGAAAAGTGGTATTATTTTATATTCCCATTAGTAATGTATGAGAGTTTCACTTACATCCTCACCAATAACTGGTATTGTCAGTTTTTCTTTGTATTTTATTTTGGCCATTTGAGTGGCTGTGTAGTACTATCTCATTATAGTTTATTTTTCACATATCAGGTTACTGGGGATGTGAAGTACTTTTTAAAAATGTATTCATTGTTTAATTTACATCCAAGTTAGTTAGCATATGGTGCAAGAATGATTTCAGGAGTAGATTCCTTAATGCCCCTTACCCATGTATCCCATCCCTCCTCCCACAACTCCTCTGTTCTCCATATTTAAGTATTTTATGTTTTGTCCCCCTCACTGTTTTTATATTATTTTTGCTTCCCTTCCCTTATGTTCATATGTTTTGTATCTTAAAGTCCTCATTTGAGTGAAGTCATGATATTTGTCTTTCTCTGACTGACTAATTTCACTTAGCATAATACCCTGTAGTTCCATCCACATAGTTGTAAATGGCAAGATTTCATTCTTTTTGATTGCCGAGTAATACTCCATTGTATATATACACCACATCTTTATCCATTCATCTGTCAATGGACATTTGGGCTCTTTGCATACTTTGGCTATTGTTGATAGTGCTGCTATAAACATTGGGGTACATGTGCCCCTTCAGAACAACATACCTTTATCCCTTGGATAAATACCTAGTAGTGCAATTGCTGGCTCATAGGGTAGTTCTATTGTTAATTTTTTGAGCAATCTTCATGCTGTTTTCCAGAGTGGCTGCACCAGTTTGCGTTCCTGCCAGCAGTGCAAAAGAGATCCTCTTTCTCTGCATCCTCACCAACATCTGTTGTTGCCTGAGTTGTTAATGTTAGCCATTCTGACAGGTGTGAGGTGGTATCTCACTGTGGTTTTGATTTGTATTTCCCTGATGATGACTGATGTTGAGCATTTTTTCATGGGCATGTTAGCGATCTGGATGTCTTCTTTGGAGAAGTGTCTATTCATGTCTTTTGCTCGTATCTTCACTGGATTATTTGTTTTTTTGGGTATTGAGTTTGATAAGTTCTTTATAGATTTTGCTTACTAACCCTTTATCTGATATGTTATTTGTGAATATCTTCTCCTATTCCGTCAGTTGTCTTCTAGTTTTGCTCATTGTTTCCTTCACTGTGCAGAAGCTTCTAATTTTGATGAGGTCCCAATAGTTCATTTTCGCTTTTGTTTCCCTTGCTTCTGGAGACATGTTGAGAAAGAAATTGCTGCAGCTGAGGTCAAAGAGGTTTTTCCTGCTTTCTCCTCAAGGATTTTGATGGCTTCCTGTCTTACTTTTAGGTCTTTCATCCACTTTGAGTTTATTTTTGTGTATTGTATAAGAAAGTGGCCCAGGTTCATTTTTCTGCATGTCGGTGTCCAGTTTTTCCAGCACCACTTGTTGAAGAGACTGTCTTTATTCCATTGGCTATTCTTTCCTGCTTTGTCAAAGATTATTTGGCCATACGTTTTTGGGTCCATTTCTGGGTTCTCTATTCTGTTCCATTCATCTGAGTGTCTGTTCTTATGCCACTACCATACTGTCTTGATGCTTACAGCTTTGTAATACAGTTTGAAGTCCAGGATTGTGATGCCTCCTGCTTTGGTTTTCTTTCTCAAGATTGCTTTGGCGATTCGGGGTCTTTTCTGCTTCCATACAAATTTTAGGATTGTTTGTTCTGGCTCTGTGAAGAATGCTGGTGTTATTTTGATAGGGATTGCATTGAATATGTAGATTGCTTTGGGTAGTATCGACATTTTAACAATATTTGTTCTTCTAATCCAGGAGCATGGATTATTTTCCATTTTTTGTGTCTTCTTCAATTTCTTTCATAAGCTTTCTATAATTTTGAGTGTATAGATTTTTCACCTCTGGTTATATTTATTTCTAGGTATTTTATGGTTTTGGGGACAATTGTAAATGGGATTGATTTCTTGATTTCTCATTCTGTTGCTTTATTGTTGGTGTACAGGAATGCAACTGATTTCTGTGCATTGATTTTACATCCTACGACTTTGCTGAATTCATGTATCAGTTCTAGCAGCTTTTTGGTGGAATCTTTTGGGTTTTTCATATTGAGTATCATGTCATCTGTGAAGAGTGAAAGTGGAGTCTCTGTCTGGTTTTGGAATCAAGGTAATGCTGGCTTCATAGAAAGAGTTTGGACGTTTCCCTTCCATTTCTATTTTTTGAAACAGCTTCAAGATAATAGGTGATAACTCTTCTTTAAATGTTTAGTAGAATTCGCCCTGGAAACCCATCTGGTCCTGTCTTGTTTTTTGGGAGATTTTTGATTACTAATACAATTTCTCTTCTGGTTATGGGTCTGTTACATTTTCTGTTTCTTCCTGTTTCAGTTTTGGTTGTTTATATGTTTGTAGGAATTTGTCCATTTCTTCCAGATTGCCCATTTTATTGGTGTATAATTGCTCATAATATTCTCTTATTATTGTTTGTACTTCTGCAGTGTTGGTTGTGATCTCTCCTCTTTCATTCTTGATTTTATTTATTTATTTGGGTCCTTTTTTCTTTTTGATCAGACTGGCTAGGAGTTTATCAATTTTGTTAATTCTTTCGAAGAACCAGTTCCTGGTTTCATTGATCTGTTCTACTGTTTTTGTTTTTTTTTGTTTTGTTTTGTTTTTTTGTTTTTTTTTTGTTTTTTTGTTTTTTTGTTTTTTTGGTTTCTATAGCACTGATTTCTGTTCTAATCTTTATTATTTCCTGTCTTCTGCTGGTTTGGGGTTTTATTTGCTGTTCTTTTTCCAGCTCTTTAAGTTAAGGTTAGGCTGTGTATCTGAGACCTTTCTCTCTTATTTAGGAAGGCCTGGGTTGCTATATACTTCCCTTTTAGGACTGCCTTTTCAACATCCCAGAGGTTTTGAGCTGTGGTGTTATCGTTTTCATTGGTTTCCATATACTTTTTAATTTCCTCCTTAATTTCTTAGTTAGCCCATTGTTCTTTAGTTGGATGTTCTTTAGTCTACAAGTATTTGTTACCTTTCCAAATTTTTTCTTATGGTTGATTTTGAGTTTCAAAGTGTTGTGGTCTCACAATACACACGGTATGATCTCAATCGTTTTGTACTTACTTGGGGCTGATTTGTGTCCCAGTATGTGACCTATTCTGGACAGTGTTCCATGTGCATTCGAGAAGAATGTGTATTCTGTTGCTTTAAGATGAAATGTTCTGAGTATATCTGTTAAGTCCATCCAGTCCAGTGTGTCATTCAAAGCCATTGTTTCCTGTTGATTTTCTGATTAGATGATCTGTCCATTTCTGTAAGTGGGGTTTTGAAGTCCCTTACTATTATGGTACTATTATTAATGAGTTTATTTATGTTTGATTAATTGATTTATATATATGGTTTGGTGTTGCCACATTTGGAGCATAAATGTTTATAATTGTTAGGTCTTCTTGGTGGATAGGCCCATTAATTATGATATAATGCCCTTCTGTATCTCTTGTTACAGTCTTTATTTTAAAATCTAGGTTGTCTGATATAAGTATGGCTACTCCATCTTTCTTTTGGCCATTATTAGCATGATAGATGGTTCTCCATCTCCTTACTTTGAATCTGAAGGTGTCTTTAGGTCTAAAGTGGGTCTCTTGTAAACAGCATATAGATGGATCTTGTTTTCTTTGTCCATTCTGTTACCCTATGTCTTTTGATTGGAGCATTGAGTCCATTGACATTTAGAGTGAGTACTGAAAAATATGAATTTATTGCCATTATGTTGCTTGTAAAGTTGGAGTTTCTGGTAATGTTCTCTGGTCCTTTCTAGTCTTTGTTGCATTTGATATTTTTTTTTGTTTTTGTTTTTTGTCTTTTGTCCCCTCAGAGAGTCCCCCTTAAAATTTCTTGCAGGGCTGGTTTAGTGGTCACAAACTCCTTTAGTTTTTATTTGGGTAACTTTTTATCTCTCTTATTTTGAATGACAGCCTTGCTAGATAAAGAATTCCTGGCTGCATATATTTCTGATTCAGTACATTGAATGTATCCTGCCACTCCTTTCTGGCCTAACAAGTTTCTGTGGATAGGTCTGCTGAAAACCTACGCTGTCTTCCCTTGTATGTTAAGCACTTTTTTTCCTTTGCTGCTTTCATGATTCTTTCCTTGCCTGAGTATTTTGTGAATTTGACTATGATATGCCTTGTTGATGGTTGGTTTTTGTTGAATAAAATGGGAGTCCTCTGTGCTTTCTGGATTTTGATTTTTGTGTCTTTCCCCAGGTTAGGAAAGTTTTCTGCTATGATTTGCTCACATAAATTTTCTACCCCTTTTTCTGTCTCTCCATCTTCTGGGACCCCTATGAATCTGATGTTATTCCTTTCTAAGGAGTCACTGAGTTCTCTAATATTTATTTCGTGCTATTTTGCCTTAGTCTCCCCCTTTTTCTCTGCTTCATTATTCTCCATAAGTTTGTCCTCTGTATTGCTGATTTGCTGCTCTGCCTCAATTCTCATTGCTGCCGTTGCATCCATTCAAGATTGCAGTTCAGTTATAGCATTTTTTAATTTCATCCTTACTAGCTTTTGCTTCTTTTTTTTTCTGTAGAAAGGGATTTTAATCTATTTTCAACCCCAACTAGTATTCTTATTATTGTGATTCTAAATTCTTGTATCTGTGTTAAGTTCCCAGCTGTCATTTCTTCTTGTTTCTTTTGGGACGAATTCCTTCATTTTGTGATTTTAGAGGAAGAAAAAGAATTAATAAAGTAAAAAAAAATCAAAACACTAAAAACAACGCAAAGAAATCACATAAAGGATACTAGATCCTAGGTGTGTTTTGGTCTGGCTGTTGAAAGAAGCTTGATAGAATAGAGAAAAAAAGGGAAAGATAAGAAAAGAAAAAAAGAAAAAGAAAAAAGGAAAAAAGGAAACAAAAAGGAAAATGTTTGAAAAGTTGAAAAAATTAATACAATAAAATTGAATAAAATGAAATGATGAAAGTACAATAGAATTTTAATAATTTACAAAAAAGTAAAAGATATAGTAGAAAAAATTAAAGAAAATCTTTTTAATAAAAATGGAAAATAAAAATAGATTTTTTCTCTTTCTATATTCAAGAATAAGAAAACAAAAAGAAAAAAATTGAATAAAAGGACCAGTAAACAGTATGAAGTATGAGTGAAATTCCATCTCTTTTCCCATGGAAGTCAAGCTATGAAGCACTTTATAGTCGGTAAATTAAGCAGGTGGAGAGACTTGTGTTTGTCAAGAGCGCTGTTGGCCCAGTTGGGCAGGGTTTAGTGTAATGGCTCCATTCTCCACTAGATGGCGCTGCTTAGCTTACTAGGGTGGACTGCTGTGGCACATGTAGGCATGTATGCGCAAGCGTGGAAAGGGTGAAAATGGCGTCACCCAGCCACCCAGTCTCTAGTATCAGGTCTCTGTGCTCTCCATGACTGGCAATCAAGCACCCCTCTTTTGTCTCCAGCTTCCATCCACTCCCTGCTTCTACACTGTCTCTGACCAAATTGTCAGGCTGCCAAGCGGCACCTCCCTTTTGAGTGTTATCTAAAATGAGGCTGTTTCCCAACCCCTCACTTCTAAGGGACTGAAGCTTTTACCAGCTCAGATCCTCTGGGGGAGGGTCTTGCTGAGCAATGGCCGGGGCCAGCTCACCCCCAGGAACGTTTGGGAGACTGCGCTGCTGCTGATGCACAGAGACTGCAGCTGGGTTCCAGCCCGCCCCAGAAAAACTTCATGTGATCTTGTAGCAGCAGTGTTTCAGGGATTATGGAGAATCACAACACACAGCTGGCACCAGGCTTCCCTCAACATCCTTCTTCCTGCACCAGTGAATGTGGTTGTTCTCCCAGGTACACTGGGACCTTTGCCTGTGGAATGACCACACAGCCTCTACCAAATGTCATCCCAGCAGTGGAGCCATCTCTCCCTGTGTGGCCTGAGGACCCCTCAGACCTGCCCTCTGCTCCTGGGGATTCACCCTTCCCACCAGAGCACCGCCAGGTATCAAGCGGTTGAGTTTCAGCCTCTAAACTCCCCCCGTTTATAGAAATTTAAACCCTTTCCTTTCTCCTTTCTCCCTTTTTTGTTAAGTCCATGTGGCTATTTCCACTTTTCCACTTCTCTCCAGTTGCTTTTTTTTGGGGGGGTGGGGGTGCTTTTCCCATACTGTCCACCTATCTCCATCCTCTCTCTGCAAGCAAAAACAGCTCCCTTCCCTTGGCAGCTTCTGTCTCCCCCACTTCACCTCTCTGTGCTGCATACCTGCCGAGTTCTATGGTTTAAGTTGTGCAAATTGTTGTGTTAATACTCAAATCAGTTTTTTAGGTGTGCAAGATGGTTTAGTGTTGATCTGGCTGAATTTCAGGGATGAGAGATGCAAAACAAAACAAAACAAAACAAAACAAAAAAAAAACAACCAAAACCTTCCATGCTGTTCTACCATCTCGGCCCTGTGCCAGTTTTGAGTATTTTTGATATACTTATTCACATTCATAGATCTTCCTTTGTGAAGTGTACTTGAAGTCTTTTGTTCATTTTATTAGGTTGTCTTCTTATTGAATTATGGGATTCCTTTATATTTTATATACAGTTCTTTTTTTTCTTAATTAATTAATTAATTGTGAAAGAGCATGAGTTGGATAGGGGGCAGAGAGAGGTGGAGAGAGAATTCCAATCAGGTTCTGTGACACCAGTGCAGAATCAGATGCAGAGCTCAAACTCACAAACCGGGAGATCAGGACCTGGGCCCAGATCGAGTCGGATACTTAACTGACTGAGCCACCTAAGTGCCTCAGTTTTTATATTTTATATTCAGTTCTATTGTCAGATATGTGTTACAAGTATTTTTTCTCACCGTGTAGTGTGTCTCTTAATTTTCTTAAATGGAAACTTTTTCAGAGCAGATGTTTTAATACTGATGGAGTCTCATTTATGATTTTTCTTTTTGATGACTGCTGCTTCACTTAAGAAATATTTGTCTAGTCCAGATTTAAAGATATTCCCCTGTGTTTTCTTCTAATTTTATGGTTTCAGCTTTTACATTCAGCTCTTTAATCCATTACAAGTTAATTTTTTGTAAAGTGTGAGGTAAGGGACTTTCCCATTTTGAATTGCTTTGATGCTTTGTTAAAAATCGTATCAGTGTGTTCATAGCTTTGGACTCTACATTCTGTTCTGTATGTCTTTGTCTTTTTGCCAGTACTATATTTTTCTTTTTTATCTAGCTCTATAGTAAGCATTAAAACCAGGTAGTATAAGTTCACTAGTTTTCCACTTAAAAAAAAATTGTTTTGGCTAGACTTGGCTATTTCTATTTCCTTTTTTAAAAAAATTTTATATGTTAATTTTTGAGGGAGAGTGTGTGCATGCACTTGGGGGAGGGGCAGAGAGAGAGAGAGACAGACAGACAGACAGGCAGAGTATCCAAATCGGGCTCTGTGCTGACAGCAGACAGTCGATGGGGGGCTTGAAGTTAGAAATGCGAGAATTGTGACCTGAGCCTAAGTTGGATGCGGAACCCACTGACCCACCCAGGTGCCCCTATTTTCATATAAATTATAGAATTTCTTTAATTAAAAAAATGCTTCCTGGAAGTTATTGTACTTAATATGTGAGATAAATATTAAACTATATTGAGTCTTCCATTTTTATCACTTTGTAAACCTTATTTCTGACATCAATGAACTTATTTATGCATATTCAAAGTCATAATTTATTAGGTGCTGTCACATCTATTAAACATAAAGACAGTGATACAAACAAAGCATATTATGTGAATTTCTTGTTACTGTCTGAATATTTCAAATTTCATAATAGTTTCAGATATAATTGGAATGAACATGTCCTTTAGTCAGAGACAATATTCATTGTAGTTCATCACAGTTTACTTTCAAATAATATACTGCCTCACATATGGTGTAAGAAGCAGCCATGCACCTCCATTTATCCTTTTCTGTCCTTTGTATTATTGTTGCCAGACGTTTTACACTTAATATGTTAAAAATTCACAATTGATTTTTAATTTTACCCTAAACTATACATTATAGAGATTTAAACATATGAGTGTCTTTTATAAATACCCATATATTTACCATTTCTAGTAATCTTCAGAGGCCTTTGTATGAATCCAAATTTCTGTGTGGTATTACATTCCATCTGATATTACATATCTAAATAGATTTCTTAATGTCTCTTTTCAATACAGTTTACTGTAGGGGCGCCTGGGTGGCTCAGTCCATTAAGCTTCCAACTTCAGCTCAGGTTATGATCTCTCTGAGTTCAAGCCCCATGTTGGGCTTTGTGCTGACAACTTGGAGCCTGGAGCCTGCTTCAGATTCTGTGTCTCCCTCTCTCTCTGCTCCCAACCCCTGCCTCACTCTCTGTCTCTCTCTTAAAACTAAATAAACATTAGAAAAAAATTAAAACAATGCAGTCTACTGTAGTGAGCTCTCTCAACTTTTGTTTGTCTGAAGTATTTAATCTTAAATTTAGCTTTTTGCTGAATATAGATTTCTAATTTGATAGTGTTGTCCTTTTATTGATTCATCCTTTTATTCTTTCATTCAATAAAAGCTTTCTTGAATACTGATACCAAACCTACATTAGGAATACAGAGATATATATGTATCCTTTCAATTATTTAAAGATGTGACTATTTTTTTCTGGCAAGAAGACTGTAATTTTTTTATTTATTATTTATTTTTTATTTTAAAGAGAGAGAGAATCAGCTGGGGAGAGGGGCAGAGGGAAAGAGAGAGACAATCCCAGGCAGTTTCCATGCTCAGCACAGAGTCCAACCTGGGACTTGATCCCATGACACTGGGGATCATGACCTGAGCCAAAATCAGGAGTCAGATGCTTAACCGACTGAGCCACCTAGGTACGCAAGAAGACTGTAATTTTTATGTTTCCTCTCTATATAATATGTCTTTATTCTGTGGTGGCTTTACAGGTTTTTGTCTGTATCATTGACTCTCAGCAAGTTGATTATGACATGCCTTAGAGTTGTTTTCTTTAAGTGTATTTTGCTTGGATTTTGTTGTGGCTTTTGAAACAGCAGTTTTAAATTTTTCTTCTAATTAGTAAAGTTTTGGTCTTCATTTCTTCAAATATTTTTCTGTTCTACTCTTATTCTAGAAGTTTAGTTACAGGTATTAATTACATTACTGTTGTTACTGGCTCACAGGTCTCTGATAATACTGTTCATATTCTATTTAACCTTTTTATCCTCAGGAACATTATTTTGAATTGTTGTTATGGCTATGTCTTTAAGTTCACTGATCTTTCCTTCTGCATTATCTAATCTGATGTTAATTACATTCAGTATATTTTTCACATGAGTTATTTTTCATTTCCATAAGTTTCATATGGGCTTTTAAAAATATATTTCATTTTTTGTTATGTTAATAATTTATTCAATGTTCATCATCATATAGAACGTATTTATAATTGCTGTTCTAAAATAACTTTCTCCTATTTCTATTATCTTTCTCATTTCTGGTTTTGTTTTGATTAGTTTTTTCCTGAGTTATGTTTCTATGCATGAATGGTAATTTTTAATTGCACGGAAAACATTGTAAATGTGTTATGTTGGGTACTAGATTTATTTGTTTCTTTAAATGATTTTAGATTCTTTTTTCCTGAAAGGCAGTTGAGATCGATTTGACCCCATTATGACTTGTCTCTTAGCTTCATTACAGTGAACCTAAAGCATGCTTACTTAGAGGCTAATTTACCCAAATTATTAAGATATAACCTTAAGAGAACCCTTCTTATACCCCATGAATTGGAGGTCTTTCTATTCTTTTTTTTTTAAGACTTTATTTATTTTTTTTTTTATTAATTTTTTTTTTTTTCCACTTTTTTATTTATTTTTGGGACAGAGAGAGACAGAGCATGAACGGGGGAGGGGCAGAGAGAGAGGGAGACACAGAATCGGAAACAGGCTCCAGGCTCTGAGCCATCAGCCCAGAGCCCGACGCGGGGCTCGAACTCACGGACCGCGAGATCGTGACCTGGCTGAAGTCGGACGCTTAACCAACTGCGCCACCCAGGCGCCCCTAAGACTTTATTTTTAAGCAATCTCCACTTCCAATGTGGGGATTGAATTTACAAGTATTTAATCTTTTTTTTTTTATTTATTTTTTTAAATTTTTTTTTTTTCAATGTTTATTTATTTTTGGGACAGAGAGAGACAGAGCATGAACGGGGGAGGGGCAGAGAGAGAGGGAGACACAGAATCGGAAACAGGCTCCAGGCTCCGAGCCATCAGCCCAGAGCCCGACGCGGGGCTCAAACTCACGGACCGCGAGATCGTGACCTGGCTGAAGTCGGACGCTTAACCGACTGCGCCACCCAGGCGCCCCTACAAGTATTTAATCTTAAATTTAGCTTTTTGCTGAATATAGATTTCTAATTTGATAGTGTTGTCCTTTCATTGATTCATCCTTTTATTCTTTCATTCAATAAAAGCTTTCTTGAGGTTAAGAGTCACATATTCCACTGACTGAGCCAGCCAGGCACCCCAAGATCTTTCTATCCTGCTTCATGTCAAAATAAGTCATTCTCCACTCTGTTGAAATCCTAGCAATATTTAGCTTATTTTCCAGGGGTTCTTTTCCTAACCTTGGGTAGTTTTCTCTTATGTATGTGCAGATTAGTACTCTGCCAAAGGCTTAATTGGATTCCTCTGCAGGGAACTCACTGTCTCTGTGGTTCTCTCTCCTGCCACACAAATCCTAGTCACCTTTTCCTTCACACCTCTGATCTCTCTTTCTTCTGATCAGTGGAACCAGTGAGCCACATTTGGATTCTCCTTTCCTGTCTTGTAACCCAGTAACTTCCTCCAAGCAATAAACTTAGGCTTGCTGTTACTTTGGATAGTTTTTTGCGTGAGAAACAACAGAATTCTTTAAGTAATTCTCAATTTGGTTAGGTATAATATTCAAAAGATGACCATGGATTATTTAAGAGTTATTAGCTATAAGCTATAGAAGGCAGACAAAAGAGAATATACATTAAAATTATTTTTTAAAAATATGTGGTGATGGTAACAATCTCTCGATTCAAGCTTGGAATACATAGATGTGTGTACTGTCAAAACTCAGCAAATGCACAACTCAGATTTCTGCATTTATTGTTACATAAATTTTACCAGAAGTGAAAACACTATAAACAGTATTGAATTATAATTAATAATATGCATGCTAAACATTTAGTGGCAAGTTACAGATATCTGAAATTTAATTTGCATCAAAAAATAAGATTGATGGAAGGATAGGCAGATGAAAAGACATATGATAAAAAAATGTAGTAAAATATTAATGACAGAACATAAGTGATGAATTTAAGGATGTTCCCTCTAAAATTCTTTTAACTTTCTTGTTGCAAATTTTTTCATAAGGAGATGTTAAATAAACTGATTGAATATACACATACTTCTTGCACAGAAAAATATGGCCAAACAGAATAAGAGATAAAATACCAGGAGCCAAGAAGGAAGGAACCAGACAATCAAAGAGTTCCTGACATGTTTCTTTTATTTTAAAATATTTCACAGATCTATGAAGTGAAAATTAGCCAAGACTCAGGGGAAAATTTGTGGGTGTTTGCGGGTGTTTGCAGGAACTTATGAATACCACTGAACATCTGCAAAAATATTTTCTGTTCACTATATACTATTCACAGATATGTTTTCAATGGATTAGACAGTTTGCAAAAGCTAGTATGGACCAAGCTGTATGAAGGGAAATTCTTGGCCCATAAGTGCTTTAGTCTTTTCTAAATACAATATGGTTAAATAATTGTACTTACTGTATTTCTGAATGTGTTGGTATGGTGTAACACACACTTTTCCTTCAGGGATTATGCAACACAAAGAGATGGCTAAATGAAATGACTCCTGCTTTGTCAGAAATAACAAATAAATGATAAAACTTATCTTCATATTTATTATTTTTATTTGAATATCTCAGAAAATTTTAGGTATTATAATGGTTTTATTTGTATATAATCTTCTGTAATTAATCATAGTAGTGGTTACCAGTCCTAAACAAATTACCTAATGGTGAGTCCTGGCTATACACTTACTAGCTAGCACTCTTTCTGTATGTTCAATTTTCTCACCTACACAACATGTATAGTAATAGTGGTAATCTCAAGTTGTTTTGAGGATTAAGCATTTATTGCAGAGCCTGACACATAGTGAGTGCTCAACAAATGTTAGCTAACATTATGAAACCTAAGCTTACAGCTGGAAAATCTTGGTTAGATAATCTCTTCACATATTCAGAGATCAAAAGGCTCTGTAACAGACCCAGAATTCTGGTTCTGCTACCTGTTCTAACTAACCACAGCAAGTATTGTGTTAAAACGAGACCCACAAGATCTTGAAGAATGAATAAATAAAAGCTAATTCAGTGTCAAGTTGCTTAAAGGATTCCCAAAAGAGTTCTAAAATACAACTTCTTAAAATAATTCCAAGACTCCCTCCATGGCATTGTTGGCTAACTACTTGGGAATGGAGTTTTAATTTCATGATGTCCTTTACTACCTCACGGTCTCCTTGCTCTCAGACAATCTGTAGAATTATGTGGAGAACACTGAAATAATATTCCGAAAGAGCAAACAACTAATGAGAAATAATGAGTGAATAAATATTAATAGTTTGTTTCAACATGATTGCTGTGGTGATAATAACATCTTTCTAAGCTATATAAGGCAATTTATGTCCTTAAAACATGTCAACCTCATAAGACATTGATTCTTTGTATGAAAACAAAAATGTTATTTAAACAAAAGTATATCACCCCCGTTGAGATTTATTAATTATAAGTACAGTTTCTGAGGCAAAATTCTTGCTCTCATGAAAAGTTTTTTTAATATCACTCTCTGATGGGTACTGTGTACATAGAATACTGTTGCAATGCTACACTGATTAGCAAGAGCCAGTCCATACCCATCTCATAAACATAGTCAGATGTCTTTGAGATTTCTCTGGAAAAAGATAATCAAAAGAATATTGGAAATGATAAAATCTTGACTCATGGAATCATTGAAATTAAGCCCAGTGTTGGCCTAACACCATCTTTGACTTATCTGGGTCACAGATGCCTGGGTTAGAGTTTTTCTGTACTACCTCTTTTGAACTGGAAATTAAGATTCAATTTGTGTGCACACACATTTTGAAAAGTTTTGACACAGAAATCTAATGGACCTTGTTTTTGGTGAGTGCTTTACTCATTTGTTAGTTACATTTACGCTGTAACTCTGCTCCGCTCCACCCCCCATCCCCTTTTGGGTCTGGCTTATCATTTTTGGATACTGAAGAAATATCTGTTTCAGTTATAAGAAACACATTTTTTTTAACTCAGCAGGAATTTGTTTTAGAATGTAAAAGACAATAGGAAAGAAAATGTCATCATGAGTTTTTTGTACATTACTAATCATCTAATTGAATTTTAATGGGGAGAGGAAAAAGCCTAGGGGTTATAATGAAAACATATTTTTTCACTCATTTATATTTACCATTCAAATGAAGTCTAGAAATAATATGCAGAAAAAAATTGAGTCATTCTTAGCTTCTGCAGAGATTAGAGCAGCCCCAATTCTTATCCCACTATCCCTTTATGTCCATCACAGTTCCAAGCAACTTCAGCTTTCAAGTGTGTCTATTAAATCACTATCTAAATAATATGGCAGTTCAGGCACGCCACATCTTACAAACACTTTGAGTTTATTTTGCACAGCAAAAGAACTTTTGATCTCTCTTATTTATCATGAAAAATTCTGAGATAAAACTACTTAGAACTCCACAGTTTATATAATATGCACTCATTCTAAGGCTAACAAAATAATAATTTCTAAATTAATACATTGATTTTACAGAAAAATAGGTAATTTATTACTTCTATTATAAGCAAATATAATATTTTTAAGGGATACTCATTAAAAATATCTTAAAGGTGGTTACCTGTTGTAGGTTGTATTATAGTTTATTGTATATGCTATGATACTTCTGGCAGGAGGAATCTTTTCCACACCACATTGCAGTAAGTCTCAGCCATTGACACTATGGTCAAAAATGGGGAATGGAAGAGATGTGTGTATTCTGAGTAGAAGCTTTAAGAGTCAGCATATAGTTCACATACTTCATCATGACTCTTTTCCCCTATAACATGAGCACTGGCTATTTCAGAAGAAGCTGGTCTGCATTCTAGGGTCCCTGAGTTAGGATAATAAAAAAGAGAGCAATGGGTATCCAGTGATGTGAGCAAAAAATAAACTTTTTACATTTTTGTTATTGACATTTTGAGATTTTTTTGTTATCACAGCATCATTTAACCTATTCCAATTAACATATACAACTAATACACAAAATATGTTCTGTTGTACCAAACACATCTATATGATTTTGTAATACAGTGGTAGTTTTAAAATTATGAAACTAGAAAGGTTAGAAAATTGTACCAATGAGACCAAAGTCATGGAAAGTAAACTTTTAATGGACTAGTTGATTTTATGTAAGAATGAAAAAATCTCCATGTAGGACAATGTGCTTGATCTTTATACCTAGATAGTCATAGAGCAAATTTGACGTACTGGTCACAAGATGACAAAATGAGAATTTGTACTTATCCATTTGAAAATTTTAAATCTACTACAACATAAATAGAAACAAATACTTTGATGTTGGTGGACTAATCTAAGAAAAAGGAAGATGTAAGTTATCAAAGGAATGATAGTATACTTTAAAAAATAAAGTTAAAAATTAAGTGTAAATTCCATTTGAAAGTCAAAAAATATTTTTATAGCCTTGTAAATGTTTATATGTAAATATGAAATTAACCTAGAAATATCTAAATATCTGGGACCACTTTCTCATCATGTGTTTTTAAAATTACATTAATATAATAAATAATATTATTTTTATTTAGTCTTAGACACATATTATAGAAAATAGCATCTCTCTTCTGTGTTTACAAATAATAATTACTTTCTATTCAAAGCCTCAGTATATATTCTGACATTAAAAATTTAACCCTTACTAAATTATTACAAATAAAATATTGAATATGGTAGGTAGGTTACATTATTAGCTGAAGATTTGAAAAGGACTATTTTTGAGAATTTGTTGAAAAATATTAACTATATATGAGTTCCCTTATTGTACATAATTATGATGTTTGATATGTACTAAGTTTGAAGGTAAGGTAGAAAGTGTGTGGTGGATGATGGTATACGGGTAATAAATTGAAATATTTTAAAGCGTATATTATCTTTACCAGCCATGTTTATTTATCTAGACCCAAAGGTCTAGATTCAGGGAAAATTAGAATGAAAAGCACTGGAAACGTAGGATTATGATGTATAATAGCTGGTAGATTTGTTATACAGGTCAATATTCTCAGAAATATTAGAAAAGTTAATTTGTTTGAACTTAGTGATGATAAAAATATAAAAGGTCAAAACTTGTGAGAATACAGCTGATATAGTTAATACACAAAGAAAAATGTATACCATTAAATTGGCATATTAAAATGAGTTCACGTTTGCGGCACCTGGGTGGCTCAGTCGGTTAAGTGTCTGACTTGGTCTAGGTCTTGATCTCTCTGTTCTCGGGTTCAAGCCCTGTGTCACGCTCTGTGCTGACAGCTCAGAGCCTGTGAGCAGGCTGCGTCTCCCTTTCTTTCTCTCTCTGTCCCTGTCCTTGTTCACACTCTGTCTCAAAAATAAATAAACGTTTAAAAAATTTTTTAAAATGAGTTCATGGTTAAAACTCAGAACATTGAATATGTGTGTGTGCGCACACACACACACACACACAGGATCTGTTTGAAGTCTTATTATCTATCATTCATCTATCTGTTGGCCTATTTGAAGTTATTGAGAAGCTACCAAAATAGGATTGAAGTACTATGATCCTGAATAAAAAGAAAGCCCTACCTTTGACAAAGGTATCCTACTTCAAGCATTTGCTGATAGGTGAGATTGAAATGATCAGCATAAAGTTGCAGGTGAGTGACTGATAATCTAAGGAGAACTTCTAGTTGGCTTATTGAACTTCAGGAACAAAAATTGAAATTTGGGTGTCATGGAAGAAAAAGACGTATGTTGATATTTTTTTCCTCCTTGAGGGGCCATACTCTAAGAGTAGGAGTGAAATGGAAATAGAAAATAATTCACAAAATCTGAAGCCAACATTGGAATGAGCTCAATTTCTACTTGGATGAAAGTGATATTTCCTGAGTTTAACTGACATCCAGGTACAAAATGAATCATTTTTAGAGGAAAATTCCATTACACTGAACTTTAAATTATCTATGTAGTTTTTTATTTTTATTTTTTGGATACAATGCTAGCAAACAAATAATTGCTATGTATGCCAGGAGATTAAAAAAGAAAAATAAAACTCAAACTCCCAATAAAACAATTAAAAAAGATCCCTAGGGAATTATAAAATAAATTGTGCTAATCCTATGTAAAAGATGTTACAATTGTATCAGAAATAAAGGGGGAAACCACCAATTATTCAGCTACTGAAAATACTAGAATCAGAGGGAATAGATGTCAATTTATTTTAGGTGGCCAGCGTAACCTTGGTACAAAAATTTGACAAGGATCATACATAGAAATTAGTTTGCAAATAAATTACTCTCATAAAGTTAAATCTAAAAGTTCTAAATAATTTGTAAATGCAAATCTAGCAATATATTAAAATGTTAATATGTAACAAGTGAATTACAGAATATGTTAAACATATGAAATCAATATCAATCACCAAATTAACAGAATATATAGAATGTAATATAACTATTTCAATTGATACAGAGAAACATTGGACAAATTCAACACCATACATAACTTATTTACAAAAAATGTCATAGCTTAAAGTGGACATGGAATAGAACTTTATTAATCTGTTGAAGAATATTAATAAAATCCATAAAATTTCTTTCTTACTGGTAAAATATTTTAAATATTTCCCTTGATAGAGTAGAGATGTAAGACATCAATTTTTACTGCATTTGTTTGACATCTTACGTAGTTTCTAGTTGGTACAATAAGATAAGAAAAATAAAGGTTTAAGAATGTGAAGAAATAAAACATATTGATATATAATAATATTGTATATTTATAAAATCTATAGATATCTACATATAATATATTAGAATTAATAAGTGAATTAATAAGTGAATGATATAAATCCAATGTGCAGAAATATTGAATTTTTATATGTAAGCAACAGTTTAAAATTTAAAATCAATACCACTTATAGTTGAATCACAAAAATAAATATGAATAAATCTTGATAACTTTCACATAAAAATAAGTCTGCAAAAGTCGTGTAAGACTATTGTTCCTTTCTTGGGTGCAATAATTTACTGTGAAGTTACATGGACCTATTACATGCCCTGTGAGATGACATATACTTTCATAATAAACAGATGTTAGATCATTCACATTTATTTTTCTTCTTATGTCAGTTTTCTAGGGATTTTTAGTTTTATATCAATTGTCAATGGTAGCTTCAGAATCTTTCTGCAAATGATAGGAACCACTTTTCATGAATCGATTCAGATGTTGCTAAATTCTGTAAGTCCATTACAGCATGAGCTGTTGCTTCCTATGTACTGTCTTGTGTGAATGCAGGGCAGTTTCCAGGTCTTCCATTTTGCTCTTCTTACCACAGCGTCTCTTAATCCATAGGTCAGGGGAACAATCTAGTGCCTTCTCATTGGTAAGTATATATAACACAGTTATGTACTTGTGGACTATAGAAATAATTCTGGGACGAGTCCATGGCCTAACTGGACTCATGAAATAGACTTGAATCAAGGGTGGCCTCCAAAAGCCTCCGCTGTAGCTAGTGTACTATGTAGGTATTTTGGATACTCAGTTTGGACTTTGTATCGACTTTCTATTCTCCTTTGCCTGAGTCAAACAGCTTTACTTCCATTTGGAAAAGCATTGTGGCATTTTAGTCTTCTTTCTCAAAAAGAACTGGCATCTTTTTCATTTGAAGGGCTTAGGGTCTCAGAAGGGTCCCAAATCTAGAGACTGGATGAGAGATTTCATTTTTCCATCATTGCAGCTCATCTCAGCTTTAACTCATCAGATCTTGAACATCTTTTTTTTTTTTTTTTTTTTTTTTTTTTTGTCAACTGCCTATCTTGCTCTCACTATCTAGTTTCCAGTGTCACAGATTCCTGTGTCTCTAGGCACTCTGGTTGTAACTTCACTTTTGCTTCCCAATACTTTACCTTTCTTCTGGCAGTTACATACCATGGCCTGATTTCTACTATTCCTGAATCCTATAATCCCATTAACACCATGAGTCCAATTCTATGAAAATATTCCCTAGTGTCAACCCTAATCTAGAAATGACAGCAACCATTGCGACCAAAGACCAAAGTGCCTTTATTAAAATGAATTCATTATAGCTATAGCAAAGTGAGGAGGAGCATAGTCATCAAAGTATTTCAATTTTATATAATAGATTTATTTTAACATTCCATCCATTAACTGTTTACTTGAGCTCAATCCTCTGCCAAGGCAAATTATGTCATCTGACTTTCTGAAGGCTTTTATCATGTCCAAGATTCTAGGACTGTCCCAGCAGCATATGAGGATTGAATCATGGGAGAAACTCTTTTTTGTTTTAAAGATTTTATTTTTAAGTAATCTCTCCACCCAACATGGGGCTCAAACTCAGAGATCAAGAGTCACATGCTCTACTGACTAGTCAGCCAGGCACCCTGGGCAAAACTCTTTTCTATCCACCTTATATTTCATCTTCTTTAGTGAAATATCCACAAACTCATTTCTAGTAATTTTTTTAGCTCTACAGGTATATATATTATTGAGTTCCTATAATTATTATCAGTGAGAAAACTATGTACTCCCAGAATAGAGACTGTCTTTCCCCTTTTGTCTATGCTGACAATGTTACCCATAATTAGTCTGGAGGCAATGAGGTATGAATCTTAAGGACAAAGTCACCTCGTGATGTGTTTGGCTTAGATGAAGCCATTGAATGGTCTCTAGACAAGATCAGGCTATTGTCCTCCAGCAAGGGAGGAGGGATTGCTGTGGTGGATTAATAAGAATAAATATAAGGGCTCAGAGTTTTCACGTGTCCACACATACATGTGCCTTTTTTATGGGTCTCAGGGCCCTGATTTTAGCATAGAAGATTATTCAAGGTTGTGCATTCAGTTCCCTTGGTAGTTTTTTCCCCTTGAGATTAAGTTCTTGGCCAGATTTTCAGCATTGTCAACCATCCATTTTCTGAGTTGGTAGTTGGCTAACTTCAGCTGGTCATTATCCTTCTTCAATGCCTCTGGAAGTTAGCAAAGCCAGCCAACTCTACAAAATCCTTATAATAAATGTGTACCCATCCTTTCAAATACTAAAATTATTATATAAACCAGTGCTTTTACTTTAAGCTGTATTTCATCTCAATCTACCACAAGGTAAAATTAGTCTTAATAATTGTAATGCTTCAACCAGACAGGAGTTATCACCATCCCATTTATTACCAGCAGGGGATTCTTTGTTCCTTTTTACCCATTGAATAATGTATTTCTAGCATTCCATTATAAGAAACTATTTTCTATGTCTACTTCAGTACTCAAAGCAGAGCCCAAAAAATAATTTGGATGCAAGTAGTATATCTGGAAGGGTATCCCAGAAAGCAGAAGTGAGAGAAACAGGAGATTAAGAAAAGGAAGGAAGAAAAGATAATGTAAGAGTTTATTATCAATTCTGTTCTGGTGGCAAGGGACCTCAATTTCACTGCGACTTCCTGAAAAGTGTCCAAATATCTCCCAGAAACTCGCTAAATTGCAGAAAACATGAGCATTTATCTAGTGGCTTCAATATCTCTTTAGCTGAGGTAGCCCTCTTGAAACACTAATTTGCCCCATATGTGGACTGTGCTTGTGTATAAGCCAATGTGCTGTACTGACTTCCATCTAGTGAATCAGTAAGGAGAACTTGATGTGGGATGTCATCTGCATGTGCAGAAACAACCACCACAGCTGACCCTAAATCACGTGGTCTGAGAGGATGTGACAAGGTATATCAGAGTTGTCTGCTACTTTTGGTAGAGCTTTCTGGCATCTCAACTAAAAACTTAAAGTATTTTTCAGGGCCTTTCCTTGGCAGATCTTCTGATGTTTATCTTTCCAGCTCTGTGAGTCTGCTAGAAGCTATTTTTACATTATTAGACTCCTTTTCAGAAAGAACAAATTTTTCAAGTGAGAAAGTGGCTTCAGTTGTGGGACTTAGCCCTTTGTGCATCCTCTCTTTTCTGGATCTTTCTCTTGAAAAATGTTACTGCCTAAATACATGTGCTATGCCTTTAAAACAACTGTACTGTTCTGGCTTTATTGGTTTTATTTAGAATAACTGTTCATCCAAGAATAGCTAGTTCATCTTTTCCAAAAGTCAAAATGAAAGTACAGGTATATGTTAAGTACAGAACAGTATTAGTAAACTTTTTTGTTACATTTTCCTTTCTCAGTGCTATACATAATGATATATTCATAGGTATTGTGACTATAAATTCATGTAGATTCCCTTAATCAATTTCAAAACTGATGTTAAAATGTAAATATGGTGCAATATTAAAAATTAATTAAAAATTAATAATAACTGATGGTTCATTTGAAGGAGTAACTGAATTTTCATGTTAAGTTTATTTTTTTTAATTTTTTTAACGTTTATATATTTTTGAGACAGAGAGAGACAGAGCATGAACGGGGGAGGGTCAGAGAGAGGGAGACACAGAATCTGAAACAGGCTCCACACTCCGAGCTGTCAGCACAGAGCCTGACGCGGGGCTTGAACTCACAGACCATGAGATCATGACCTGAGCCGAAGTCGGCCGCTTAACCGACTGAGCCACCCAGGCGCCCCTCATTTGTTACGTTTAAATAAAAGTAGTTATTTGATCTATAAACAACATCCTAAAAATTCAGTTTTAGAATAACAATTAACATCAGTGGGACAATAGCTAGCCATCATATAATTACTTTGCCAGATTATTCCTGCCCCATCACTATGTGGCAGGGCTCGATTTTCTATTCTTAATCTCCTTAGACTTTCTGCTTTTTTGAATGAACAAGGACTTTTAATATAGTATAGAGAAGTATTTGTCCTTTGCCCTCCCTTCTGAATATCTAAATATGTGTTCCTTAATCCATTGTAATTTTCTACTACGGCCTTCCCAGAATAAACCCTGTTTCAAGTCTGTCTGGACTTGAACTCTGCACAAGAAGAAGAATACAGACCAAAGGGAGAAGATATTTCTGTGTATCAACATGAGGCTTCCATTTATGTATGAATGACAAGCCACTGTATACAGAAAAGGTTGGACCCTCTTCTGATTCTATGTGTAGTTGTGATGCACTCATGTTAAGATTGCTTATTTTTTTCCCCTCCTGGGTAGGAACTGTACCTGTATATCCTTTCAGAATTTATACCACATAATGTATTTGAGGGTTACCTTTCAGGATTTTGACATTAGTATGATTGTCTGGCATGCCTAAATCAACATACACTGTAGAAACAAGCTAGATACCCTACATCATATCACCAAACTGTCATTGGAATGATTTCTAAGACTAGGAGTAAGTCCAAGATAAACAGGTATGGTAATAGTAATAACCGCTCATAAGGAGAAAAATACCATGGAGACGGATATGCTAAAAAGACTGGAGCCCTTGAAGTGGTAGGATAAGGGAATATGAGCTAAATTTAAAAATGCATGTTTCAGTCAGAGAGTTTGGACTATGCTTCACTATTTGAATTTATGATTAACCCCACAGTAAATATCTAGCGCAATTTATCCTGGGACTAGTCCTATGAAGAAAGGTTTTTCTGCACTGAATAACCTGGAATTTTAACATAAAGTTGGTTTGCTTCAGTTTTTGGAAAGTCTATGAGTAATATTGCAAATTGATGGGACAATCTTTGCCAACATGAAAATCAAATGTACCATAACAAGTTGTGATGATTTAATTGGACAAGATGTCAACCTGTGCTGGTTGCTAACATACTATAGGGAAGGAAAACTTATCCTTTCTTTTCTTTCAGGTTTTTTTTTTTTGAAGAACACATAATTAAATTGACATAAGAGATTAACAAGAGAAAATAAAAAATTTAATTTTGTATGTACAAGAGTTCATAGAAATATGAGACTCAAAGAAATGATTGAAGCAGGTAGCTTTTATAGCTTTCAGACAGTTTGTGAAAAATTGGCAAAATAAGTTTGAAGAAGTAACAATGTTTGTTTATACCATCTTCTTGGTCCTGAATTTCCTATCTCTGGTGATAAAGATGCCTTCTACCATCCAGGCACAGGAAGGGTCCCCTTTACATGGGGAATTTATTTCTTGCTTTCAGGGGGTAAAGGAGTGGGTCAGAGTGTCCTTCCTGCACTGACTGTTTCTTAAGTAACTCAAAATAATCAATATACCAAATTGGCATGTTTTAGGGAAGCCTGCCCTGAACCCTATCAATACCAAGGACTCAAATCTTATTCAAGCACATGGAACCTGTGAGAGAGAAGAAAAAACTTCAAACAGTAAATTAAACACAGAAAACAAGTTTTTAAAGATAATTGTCAGGATCAGTAAGGTAATAGTTGTTGTTGAAAGAGTGTGCTAGATCTAAGATATTTTGTCCAGAGTTGTTTCACTAATTGAAATCAGTTTTGTCTGTGTTTATGCTTCCCGTGGGATGGAATCCAACAAGCCCAGGAAGTCAGTCACAGACTTTGCTCACTAATTAGGGACATAAAGGGGAGGATACAGCACACTAAGGTAAGATAAATTAAAAGAGAAGTGACAGGCAAGGAGAAAAGATTGAGTGGGATGTGGATTTTGAGAATGAGTAGATTGAGTTAATGAAGCCCATGAATCGTTGGATATAATTCTATAGAGTATAATTCTCTATACTCTATAGCCAATAATAAAAGGAGACATATTAAGGAACTCTTAATGACATTTTATCTTGATATTGGATCCATTAACATTTCTACTTATGTTGGTATATAAGAAATTTGAAAAAAAATTAAATGTTGGGGTGCCTGGGAATCTCAGTTGGTGAAACATCTGACTCTTGTTTTTGGCTCAGGTCATGATGTCATGGTTCATGAGATCAAGTCCTGCTTCAGGCTCCACACTGACAGAGCAGAGCTTGTTTGGGATTCTCTCTCTTCTTCTCTCTATGCCCCTTCCTCCCTCCCTCCCTCTCTCTCTCTCTTTCTCTCTCTCTTCTCAAATAAATAAAATTAAAAAAAAATAAATGTAGGCTAGAGGACTTTATTAGTCAGGATCCTGACAGGAAAGAGAAGGCACATTTAGTCTTATTTAAAGAGGTTTGGGAAGGGCTAAGGAAACCAATAAGGAATGTTGAGACATCAAGGAAATAATAACAGTGGAAAGCCATTACTACAACTAAGATTAAAATAATAATACAAAGAAACAGGGTTACTATAGCCTATGAAACTTCAAGCCATTGAAGGGAACCCTTATGGTATCTCTGACCTCTTGTTCTATTATATTCTGCCAAAACTTTCATTGGCTAAACCCAACTTGAAGTCAGAAGGCAGTGAAACTGGGAAGAAGTATTCTTTGAGTTCACACCTCCTCGTCTTCTTAAGTCATAGAGCAGAAATTCCCCTCCTTGTTAAAAAAAGCAAAAAACAAAAAAAAGGAGTGGAGGTGGAGAATGAATCAGAGGAGAAAATGAAGAACAAGTATTATAGTAAGATAGAACAAAAGAAATCAAGATTGGCAGAAACATTGCTCCAAATTCTAGGATCCTCAAATGTTTCCTATTTCCTAACATTAAGAGTCACAGTGGAGTCTATGGGAAAAGTATTACCAAATACAGCTGACTAGAAAATAATATTTTTCTCTCCAGGTTTGACCTGTTGGAGAGAAAGAGTGCCTTAGGGCATATATTGGATCTCCACTTTCTTCTAAGGACTAATGGAGACAGTGGTTTGGAAATCTGATGTATTTTGAAATCTTGGTATATTGGTATATTTAGAAAATAGTCTACAGAACTTAGAGGAAAAAAACCACAAAAAATGTCTCATTTTGTTAACAATTTGCCTTGAGGGACTGGAATTGAAGTTAACAACCAATGGACACTGATTTAATCGGTCATGTCCATATAAAATGAAACCTCCAGAAAAGCACTAAAGGAGTTTCTGAGTTGGTGAACATATCAAGGGTGACATGCTCTGATAAGACATAAAAGTTATGCACTGCTCCCTGTACACACCTTGCCCAACACATCTGGTTGTTCCTGTGTTGTATCCTTTATAATCAATGAGTACGTGTAAGTGAAGTGTTCTGAGTTCAGTAAGTCACTCTAGTGAAATATGGAACTTGAAGAGATTGTGGAAACTCCTGGTTTATAGCTAGTTGGTCAGAAGTACAGGTGCCTCTCCCCTTTCCCTTATCACTTTTGACCAGTGCCTGACATAGGGGCAATCTTACAGGATGGATCCTTTAACCTGTGAGGTCTGTGCTCACTCTGGGAGTTTATGTCAGAATTGAAATGAATTGTTGGATACCCAGTTGATGTCAGAAAATCACACAATTTGCTGTTAGAAGTGGTGTCAGGAAAAAAAAGAGACATTCGTATATGTATAAATACAATTAATAATAAATAATAAACAATTATTGAGATGTACATTTAAAATCAATGTACTTTATGTATTTAATGTGTGTATATTGTACTTCAGCTAATTTTTTTTAATTTTTTTAAATATTTGTTTATTTTTGAGAGAGAGAGAGAGAGAGAGAGAGAGACAAAGAGTATGAGTGGGAAAGGGGCAGAGAGAGAGAGAGAGACATAGAATCCGAAGCAGGCTCCACTCTCTGAGCTGTCAGCTCAGAACCCCATGCGGCGCTTGAACTCACGAACCACTAGATCATGACTTGAGCTGAAGTCAGATGCCTAACTGACAAAGCCACCCAGGTGCCCCAAGCTAAACATTTTTTTAGAAGCTTAGAGCCCAGCTGGTGATTACCCTTGTGGTAATCTTTGCAAATTTGTATGAGCTTTTAAATTATTCATGGACACCAATAGGGAAACTTTGGATCCATGTCATTCTGCTAGAACTCTTGGAAATATAGCCTTAGTTATCAGAAATCTGAGAAATAAGCCATAGACACCTTTTAAAAGAAAAACTGAATTGTCTCTTGAAAGTAGGCTTTTGATAGGTAAGTTTATTGGTTGTACCTTCCCTGTTGTCATCTCTGGTATTTTTCCTTCTTCACCTCTAAATGTGAAAGTGTTTCAGGGTTTTGATACTGGCCTTTTATTCTCTATTTACACATGTGATTTTAATGTGATTAAGGCTTTACATCAGATCTATATGTTAATGATTCTCAAATTCATCTTATAGTCTTGACCACTACACTGGGCTACATACTTACATTTTCCTTATTCTGCATCTCCATTTAGATGTCTAATAAATATTTAGTACATCCAAAACAGAGTCCTGTATGACCTATCGATAGGCCTATTACTCCCTTTCTATATTTTAGCAAATTGTGGTACCACCTGTTGCTCTGGAAAAAAATCCTGGGAGCCATCCTTTTTTTCCTCTCATTTTATTGTAACCATATAAAATGCAAGTTCTATAACTATCTTCAAAATATGCTGATCTTCAAAGGATGACCACATTGATTATCTTCAAGTCTTCAATGTCTGATGGCACTAGTCCAAGTCATTATCATTTCTCTATTGAATTTCTAAGAAAATGTATGACTTTTCTGCCTCCAATCCTGCCCTCCACAGACAATTTTTCTCAAAGCAATACAAACAGATTTTTAAAATCATACACTAAATATCACACTACCTTGGTTTGCACACTTCCAATTAGGTTAGCATCTCAGAATAATATGCAGACTGACCAATGAGATATTCATGCCCTTTTCACTACAATTATCTCATGACTTTTCAACTCAATCACTATATTGTAGCTACAATTACCTTTCTACTCATCTTACACATTTGTTCTCACTTCAGGATTTTGTTCTTCCTGTTCTTGTTTATCATGCTTTTTTTTTTTTCAACGTTTATTTATTTTTGGGACAGAGAGAGACAGAGCATAAACGGGGGAGGGGCAGAGAGAGAGGGAGACACAGAATCGGAAACAGGCTCCAGCCTCTGAGCCATCAGCCCAGAGCCCGACGCGGGGCTCGAATTCACGGACCACGAGATCGTGACCTGGCTGAAGTCGGACGCTGAACCGACTGTGCCACCCAGGCGCCCCATTTGTTTATCATGCTTTATCATCATATCTTAACACTGTTCACATTCCATTTCACCCAGGATTTTGCTTAAATGTTTCTTTTTTACGGATCAACCATTGTGATAACTTCTCCCATCATTCTCTATCCTGTGCTGCACTTTTCGTTTTTTTTGTTACATATAACATTACTAGATACTTTTTTTTGGTATTGTTTTCAATTTTCTGTTTGTATGAGAAGCCTCTAAGCCTGAAAGTGCAGGGATCTATCTGATTTTCAACTGGATCCCTAGAAACTAAAAAAAAAATGCTTACATGTAGAAGCTCAGTACATATTTGAGGAGGTATTAATGAAGTTCAAGGAGAATGCATAAAATGATAAACCTCCTCACTATATCTCTACAGAAACCAAAGGGAAGACTTACAAGTCTCTTTAGTCACTAAATTTTTAGTATTAATTACAGTTAAGAATCTAAAATGGTCTCTTGGAAATTCCAGCTTCCCAGATGCGGGCATTTCTAGTGAGCTGGTGTTAGACATGTTGGATAAAATATATACACACATACTGTCTGGAAGAAAGGAAATAATAGGACTGAGAGATTGAAGCTATCTCCAAAGCTGTACCCATAGCAGCCAAGAATTATATAACCCTGTATTTATCTTTGCTCAACAAGGTATAGTGGAAAAGTATCTGATAGCCCAGAGTATCTGAATCTAATTCTACTATGAGAGAGAGAACAAAAACATTCTTGATGATAGTGAAGATGAAGCTTTCTTCCAAAGCATAAGAGTTTACTACAAGAATGAAAGAAACTAGCTCTAATTCATGAGTTAGAATAAAATATTAAATAGCTAATGACTAAAAATAGGTTCTGAGAGCAATTGCAACTAGGATTTTTAAATCTTAGGCAAGGGAAAAAAATACTTGAGCAAAATGGGCTCAATTTTCCTTAATGGGCAGTAATAACCAGAGATGTCAATATAGAATGTGAGAATAGCAGTATAGAATGTGATGTATTAAGAAAATCTGCATGGCCTAACTAAGTGATCCATTGGGAAATGAAGTAGAATAACACATGCTCATAATGCATATGCACTGATGTTTTTTTAGAGTGTTCAATGGGAAGTGGTGGTCTTTTATACCAAATGGTCTGAAGCCAGGCAGCATACTAATAGAGATGATTTCCCTTTGTACATCCAAGACTATTCTATCTGGATTCAGAGAGCTGAAATTATGGCAAATGCATATACAATGATACAATGCACTTCATTGAGTCACCTCTCAGACACATTCCAGCCATGTGAAAAGGGATTGAAAGTCTTAGGCTTTGGGAAAGTTTTTTTTTTTTTTTAATTTGGCAGCTATGAAAATATCTAGAGTTGTAAAACCCATAACAATCAAAATACCAGAGAGATTTTAGATACTGTATGATGAAAAGAAACCTGGATACATGAGTGTTGATTGGTGGAGCGGAACAGGTGAGTCCACAGCTGAGGGATGGCTCAGCCATGATGCAGCAGTCTTGGAGGAAAGTAACATGTCCTGAAGAACACAGGAGCCTTTAAAATGTCAGAACAGTCAGGATTAAGAATGGAAATGATGCCTGACATATATATATATATATATATATATATATATATATATATATATATATATATATATTATTCCCCTCCAAAAAAGGTGAAGCTAATCTAAGCTAAGTCCAAACAGAAATGCTTCTTAATTTAAATCTAATAAATACTTTGGTGAAATCTAGGTGACTGTTTGATAGCCAAAGTAAAAGTTCAGTGTTCTCTTATTTAGGAGTTGGCAAAATTGAGGCAAGATTTTTAACACTCACAGGAGTAATAACGTCCACCAGCAAACAAAGCACACCTATATACACATTTATTTTTATTGCTTTATTATTAAATAAGAATGAACAATCTAGGATAACCATTCATTTTAAGAAATCAGGAACATAAGAAAGAACGATAAAAGATTAATAATAGAAAAACATGACATGGAGGAAGTAAATATTTTAGGGAGAGAAGAGACTAGTAAGATAACAGTAAAAACAACAAAGACAAAAATTCTTACAAATAAAACCTTCCCTAATTAGTCTCATTAATCTGAGAAATTCTTCCTTTAAAAATAACAGAACGCTATAAAAAAAGATCAGAGAATAAGGAAAGTTTCCTGGAAATTAAATGCATGAATGTTTTATTATAAACAAAAATAAGCCACAACAATTTAAAAAAATAATAATTTGATCAAGTGAGTCTACAAAACTTAGGGCAAAAGACAAATGTAGTAAATACAAGAGAAAGTATAAAACATGGATATGATTAATTCAAGAGGTCTGTTGGTTCACAAGGCTCCAGGAATGTCCCTGATGGAATCTTAAATTGGCCTCTCTAGAGGGCAGGAAGAGACCAAAGAAAATGGCAGGCTACTCCAGGTTGGTAGGTGGCAGTTTTAATGAGCAAAGGGAACCTACATATGAGGTGTATCTTGGGCGACAGCAAGACAAATGGATCACTGTAATCACCCACCAAATCTTAAAAGTTAACTTTAAAATCTTATAAAGAGGCCTTAACCAGGTTCAGTCTCCTCTACCATTCAGGTGTTAACACCACATCACTATCTCAAGGCTCTCCCAGACTTCCCCTGGGAGTGGGAAAAGCAAGCAGAAACCACATCCTAAGGACAAGAGAGGGAGTGAAGAGCTTCCGAACACCTGGGTCCAGTTCACAGGTCAATCGGTGGTCACGTTTTTTGGAGGACTTTCCCCAGTAAGTCCAACATTAGAATAGCAGGAGTTCCAAAAAAAGAATAAATAAAACAGAGAAGGGTGCACCATTTTACATTCCCACCACCAGTGTGAAAGGGTTCCAAATTCTCCACAATGTCATCTAAAGCAATGTGTATATTTTTAAATGTTTATTTAGTTTTGAGAGAGAGCGAATGAGCATGAGAGGGGAGGGGCAGAGTGAGAGGGAGACAGAGGATCTGAAGCAGGCTCACACTGTCAGTGCAGAGCCTGATGCAGGGCTCAAACTCACACACTGTGAGACCATGACCTGGGTTGAAGTTGGGCGCTCAACTGCCTGAGCCACCAGGTGTCCCTAAAGTTATGTATATGTATATAGTGAAGTGATTACCACATTGTTTGTTTGACATATCTGACTAAATGTTGGATTTTCTTCCTTCCTTCCTTCCTTCCTCTCTTTCTCCCTCTTTCTCTCTTTCTTTCTCTCTTTCTTTCTTTCTTTCTTTCTTTTTTCTCTCTTCTCTCTTCTTTCTTTCTTTCTTTCTTTCTTCTTTCTCTCTTTTTCTCTTACTTTCTCTCTTTCTTTCTCTTTTTTCTTTCTTTCTTTCTTTCTTTCTTTCTTTCTCTTACTTTCTCTCTCCCTTTCTTTCTTTCTTTCTTTCTTCTTTCTTTCTTTCTTTCTTTCTACTCATGAGAGATGCCCAGAGGGCCTGAAAAGGGACTGGTCCAGGTAGGCAGAGTATGGAGTTTTCCAACAAAATAAATAGGGTGCAACTGGAGTCTGCAGAGTGAACTATATGACTTCAGGTGTATGGCAGGGGTGTGTATAAGTGCAGATCCCCCTGGAAAGGAGGAAGAGGATGATCTGGGATATGCTAAGCATGAGGCAGAATAAAACCTGAAGCACTGCAGCTGTCATAGACCATCCCAGAGGAAACTCAATATCACAGGATGTGTGGAGTCTAAATACATATCAAAGGTTTTCATGGGTCACAATTAAGTTTAAAAAAATACCTAAGATTGTTTAGCCAATAAATTACAGATGAGATGCTGAGTAATACAATCCATGTTAATAAGTTAATCACAATGCTGTGCATGTGAAGACTACCCAGGGTCATTGACAGATAAAGGAAAATCATGTCCTCTAGAATCTTTAGAGTGATTGGATTTTTTTTTCACTTCTTCTAGAGTGTTTGGAATTCAAAGTCTGGCTATGAACATAGAATAGCTCTCAATTTTCAGTATATTTTTTGTAACAATTAAAAACAAAATTTTTCAATGTTATTTCGATCCATGTAAGAATCACTTGAGGGCACATGAAAAGATTCAGAACAGACATGTGTTAGTTCTATGATCAGGTAATTTTGTTCATGATCATTTACTCAGTCTGAATACTTCTAGCTACCCTGTTAGTTGTTATCATCATTCATTTGTATAATTATCATGTATGTAGCATACAATTTCATTCCATTGTAATCTATTGTTTAAGTGTTTATAAATGGAAAATATAAGAAACATTAATAGTTGATTGCTAACTAATAAAGACAACAAAAAGTATCTTGCAAATTCATTTCCAGATACTCATTTCAAACCATATTCATTTGACCGAAAATTTTATATAACACATTATGCATCGATTTACATGATGGAAATGGTAAACCTATATTTTCATAATACTGGTTTTTTAATTCCTTCCCCCCAAATCAAAGTGCATTGTCATTTAATATAGCTTCTTTTTAAAAATCTTCTAGAGTAAAATTTTATATAACACATAAATATGTTTTTAGTATTTCAAAAGAACAAATGTAAGTCTGAAATAAAATAATGAGGTAAGACAAAGAAATATAATGCATCCAAACTGGAAAGGAAGAAGTAAAATTAACTGTTTATAGGTAACGTAATCATATTTATAGAGAATTCTAAATACTCAATGGAAAATCTGTTAGAACAAATAAATTCAATAAAGTTGCAGAACATAAACTGATGTATGAAAATCACTTGTGTTTCTATACACAATGAACTATTAAAAAAGGAAAGAAAACAATACTATCTAGAATAACATCAAAAAGAATAGAATACTTAAGAATGAATATAAGCAAGGAGTAAAAGACTTGTATGCTGAAAACTACTTTGATGAAATAAATTAAAGACACAAATAGAAAGATATTCTGTGTTCATGCACTGGAAAGCTTAATATTGCTAAGACAGCCATAATCCCCAAAGCAATCTATAGATTTGATGCTATTCCCATCAACATTCCAATGGGATTTTCACCAGAAGAATTAGATGGCTACAGCAATCTTGGTAGGGGGTCGGGGGGGGGGGGCGGCAGAGAAAAAAGAACAAAGATGGTGGAATCACACTTCCTAATTTCAATATATGTTAAAAAGCCACAGTATGGTATCATGGACATAAAGACCAAAAGAAACAGAACTGACAGTTCAGAAATAAACCTATGCACATATGGTCAAGTGATCTTCAACAAGGGTACCAAGAATATACAATGAGGAAAGAAGTCTTCAACAAATGGTGCTGGGAAAATTGGATATCCACATGTAAAAGAATGAAATAGGACCGTTATCTCATACCATAAACAAAAATTGACTCAAAATGGATAATGATTTAAATTTAAGACCTGAAATGTAAATAGAAGAAAACATAGAGGGAAAGGTTTATGACGTTGGCTTGGCAATGATTTCATGGATATATTACCAAAGCTCAAGCAACAAAAGAAAAATAAACAAATGAAAAAGCTTCTGCACAGCAGAGGAAACAACACTGACAAGACAACCTAGAGAATGGAAGAAATATTTTCAAACTATGTACTCAATAAAGAGTTAATATCCAAATTACAAAAAGAGCTTTTCTCAAGAGGCTGCTGAGGATGGCAGACGGGAAGGTGTTGATCCCTATGGCCAAGGCCATCTCCTGGGTCACCCAGCAGCCATCATGGCCAAACAAGTGCTGCTGGGCCAGGAGGTCATAGTCATGGGCTGTGAGGGCATCAACATTTCTGACAATTTCTACAGAAACAAGTTGAAGTACTTGACCTTCCTCCACAAATGGATGAACATCAATCCATTCTGTAGCCCCCTACCACTTTAGAATGCCCAGCTGAACATTTGTCAGACAGTGGAGGAACATGCTGCCCCACGAGACCAAGGGAGGCCAGGCTATGTTGCACCACCTCAAGGTATTTGATGGTATCCTGCCATCCTATGACAAGAAAAGATGGTGGGTCCTGCTGCCCTCAAAGTTGTGCGTCCAAAACCTACACCAAACTTTGCTTACCTGGGGCACCTGGCTCATGAGGTTGGCTGGAAGTACCAGTAAATAAGTTTTTTTTTTTAATTTTTTTTCAACGTTTATTTATTTTTGGGACAGAGAGAGACAGAGCATGAACGGGGGAGAGGCAGAGAGAGAGGGAGACACAGAATTGGAAACAGGCTCCAGGCTCTGAGCCATCAGCCCAGAGCCTGACGCGGGGCTCGAACTCACAGACCGCGAGATCGTGACCTGGCTGAAGTCAGACGCTTAACGACTGCGCCACCCAGGCGCCCCAGTAAATAAGTTTTAAAATTTTAGAATAGTTTTAGATTTACAGAATTCCTGCAAAGATAGTAAAGAGAGTTATCCGGTTGTCCCTAAAATTAACATCTCATATTAATATGTTGTATTATTATAATTAATGAACCAATACTGATGCATTATCAATAACTAAAATGCATCCAAACTCTCCACAGTGAAGTGATTACCACAATAAGTTTATATTATATATATATATATATGTAAAATATATATACATAGTGAAGTGATTATTACAATCAGTATATATTACATATATATGTACATATATATATATATATATACACTTGTATATATATATATATATGTATGTATGTGTATATATAGATGTGTGTGTATATATATATACTTACTATATCGTTATTTTTAAAGTCCAGAGTTCATAATATGAGGGTCAGAGCTTTTCCCAGACTCAACTTTATAAATTCTCAATTGGCTTGTGAGGCCAAATATAGATACTTCTTGTCCAGTTTGATTTCTGTGAAATCTTCATTCAAGTCCTCACTGGTCATCTGATCAAATGGAATTATGTTCTTTCTCTTCTACTGCTCTTTTTGATACTCTCCTGTCCTGGCCTTTCAGGGAGACAAAACCTCAGCACAACTTTTATCTTCTTTTTTGTTAGCGTCCCCCTGGACAGTATATTTATTCTCTGACACAGGAACTTCCAGAACATTAAACTAAAAGACATACTTTTTTAAAGAAAAGAGAAAAACAAAGATAGGTCTCTGCCTCTAGATTTTCTTTGGCCTTTCTTCAAACTAAAGGAGAAAAAAAAGGAAGAAGGAATTATGTAGGCTGTATTTTTACTGAAACTACAAAGTCATTGATGATGTTTTTATCAAATTAAAAGAGATCATTTTTATCTTAACTCTTGAAAATGTTAGAAATAACTTTTATTTCTTTAAATTCCTCTTGGCACATTTCAATATTTGTTTTTTGTTTGGTGTTTTTGTTATTTTTCACAAATAATACATAATTAAAGAATTGATTTTCAATTAAGTTCTAGTGAAAGCCACCTACAACTCTTAAAAACTGTCAACAAAGAGAGAACTTAAGTTTGACTTTATAATATTAAAAAGTGACTAGTGCATGTTTATGCTGGTGGGAAGTGTGGTATAACAGTCAAGTCAAACATAATTGATGAATATTACAATGGGATCTGGAAAGTGAACTTCTGGTGACTTTGGTCATAGTTATGAACTGTATTTGCCCAGTATTTTTGCTCAGAAACTTCAAGTACTTTGCAGAGAAGATTTCATTCTTTATAATATCCCTTTCATAAGAGGATATTTGAGTGGAGACATGAAGTGAGAATTCAGCTTGCTTAATAAATCAGAAGAGAAGTGAGGAGAGTTACATGTATTCCAAGTGACCCATCATTACAGTACAGCTGTGTCCCTGGCTGTAACATGTGCATGGGAACAGTTTGCCACATGCTTTAGAATTCTTCAAAAGATTGTACCAAACATTAATATTGCCAAAGGCCCCAGGCATTGGCAAAAGCTTTCTCCATTTGTTATCCCATATGTGATATTGTTTGTGTCTTAGTATGTTTAAAACTAGAAAATATTGTTTACGTGATTTTTAATGTGTGTGCATGATTTTAAGCAAGTATTTTGTATTCTGGTACTTAGAACAGCCTGTAAATATCCAAATAGATATAAAATGTTTGAAGTTTACAAAAAATAATCCCAAATATTATAGCTACCTTTAAAAAAGAATCAAATTTACAACCTTTAGGATGAAGAGCAGGAACCCCTCCCCTAATGGTTGTTTGCTTGTTAAAGGACCTAGAAATTTTCAGGTGTGACACAAGGAAAGAAACATAAAAAATTGACTTTAGATACAGACTCCTTAAGAAGTACTAAACAACAGCTTATTCATTCATCCATTCAACAGTTTTCAACTCCTACAATGTATAAAATACTGTGAAAATCAGTAATTCAATTTTTGGATCTTATGTGCTCCAAGAAATAGAGCTAGTAAAATATCATTGTTTTTCAACAGTAAGATTAAGAAACATTAAAAATATTTGATAGGTTGAAGAATGCTGGTTAGGTCTTTGGTAGGATGTCCTTCAGGTGGGATTTGTCTCATGTTTTTCTCATGATTAGACTGGGGTATTGGCTTTGGGGGGAGACTACAGAGGTGTAGTGCCATTTTCAACACATCATATCAAGAATATACACTTAATATGATTTATCATTGTCTATGTTAACTTTGATCACCTACCTTGAGGTAGTGTTTGTCAAGTTGGCATCATAAAGTTGGTCTTTTTCTCTCCTCTTTTCATAGTCCTTTTTGGAAAAAGCACTTTTAGGAGGGATCAGGAGTTATGCTCCTCCTACTTGAGGCAGAATATCTACATAAATTATTAGGGTTTTATGTATAGGAGATTTATTTATTCTCTCTTATTTATTAAATAACTTATTTATATCATTATGGATTAATGACAAGGAAAGTCTGAGAAATTCTGTGTATAGAACCCTAAGGAGACATGACAACTAAATGTAATGTGGTATCCTGGATGTGATCCTGGAAAAGAAAAAGCACATTACAGAAAAACAGTGGAGAGTTTGGGTGGATTTTAATTATTGATAAGGTATCAGTACTGGTTCATTAATTATAACAAATATACCATATTTATTTATTTATTCATTTATTTTTATTTTTTTAATTTTATTTTTTATTTTTTAAATTTTACATCCAAATTAGTTAGCATATAGTGCAACAATGATTTCAGGAGTAGATTCCTTAGTGCCCCTTACCCATTTAGCCCATCCCCCCTCCCACAACCCCTCCAGTAACCCTCAGTTTGTTCTCCACATTTATGAGTCTCTTCTGTTTTGTCCCCCTCCCTGTTTGTATATTATTTTTATTTCCCTTCCCTTATGCTCATCTGTTTTGTCTCTTAAAGTCCTCAAATGAGTGAAGTCATATGATTTTTGTCTTTCTCTGAGTGACTAATTTCACTTAGCATAATACCTTTCAGTTCCATCCATGTAGTTGCAAATGGCAAGATTTCATTCTTTTTGATTGCTGAGTAATACTCCATTGTATATATACACCACATCTTCTTTATCCATTCATCCATAGATGGACATTTGGGCTCTCTCCATACTCCAGCTATTGTTGATAGTGCTGCTATAAACATGGGGGTGCAGGTGTCCCTTTGAAACAGCACACCTGTATCCCTTGGATAAATGCCTAGCAGTACAATTGCTGGGTCACAGGGTAGTTCTATTTTTAGTGTTTTGAAGAACCTCCATACTGTTTCCCAGAGTGGCTGCACCAGTTTGCATTCCCAGCAACAATGCAAAAGAGATCCTCTTTGCACGCATCCTCACCAACATCTGTTGTTGCCTGAGTTGTTAATGTTAGCCATTCTGACAGGTGTAAGGTGGTATCTCATTTTGGTTTTGATTTGTATTTCCCTGATGATGAGTGAAGTTGAGCATTTTTTCATGTGTTGGTTGGCCATCTGGATGTCTTCTTTGGAGAAGTGTCTATTCATGTCTTTTGCCCATTTCTTCACTGTATTATTTGTTTTTTGATAAGTTCTTTATAGATTTCAGATACTAACCCTTTCTCTGATATGTCATTTGCAAATATCTTCTCCCCTTCTGTCGGTTGCCTTTTAGTTTTGCTGATTGTTTCCTTCACTGTGCAGAAGCTTTTTATTTTGATGATGTCCTAGGAGTTCATTTTTGCTTTAGTTTCCCTTGCCTCTGGAGACATGTTGAGTAAGAAGTTGCTGCAGCCAAGATCAAAGAGGATTTTGCCTGCTTTCTCCTCAAGGATTTTTCTGGCTTTCTGTCCTCCATTGAGGTCTTTCATCCATTTTGAGTTTATTTTTGTGTATGGTGTAAGAAAGTGATCCAGGTTCATTCTTCTGCATGTCACTTTCCAGTTTTCCCAGCACCACTTGCTGAAGAGACTGTCTTTATTCCATTGGATATTCTTTCCTGCTTTGTCAAAGATTAGTTGGCCATAAGTTTTTGGGTCCATTTCTGGGTTCTCTATTCTGTTGCATTGATCTGAGTGTCTGTTCTTGTGTCCCTACAGTACTGTCTTGATGATTACAACTTTGTGGTACAGCTTGAAGTCTGGGATTGTGATGCCTCATGCTTTGGTTTTCTTTTTCAAGATTGCTTTGGCTATTTGGGGTCTAGAAAAGACCAGAAAGTTTCCACACAAATTTTAGGATTGTTTGTTCTAGCTCTGTGAAGAATGCTGGTGCTATTTTGATAGGGATTGCATTGAAAATGTAGATTGCTTTGGGTAGTATTGACATTTAAACAATATTTGTTCTTCCTATCCGGGATCATGAAATCTTTTTCCATTTTTATGTGTCTTCTTCAATTTCTTTCATAAGCTTTCTATAGTTTTCAGTGTATAGATTTTTCACCTCTTTGGTTAGATTTATTCCTTGGTATTTATGGTTTTTTGTGCAACTGTAAATGGGATCGATTCCTTGATTTCTGTCTCTTCATTGTTGGTGTATAGGAATGCAACTGATTTCTGTGCGTTGATTTTATATCTTGCAAATTTGCTGAATTCATGAATCAATTCTCGCAGTTCTTTGGTGGAATCTTTTGGGCTTTCCATATAGAGTATCATGTCATCTGTGAAGACTGAAAGTTTGACCTCCTCCTGGCTGATTTGGATGCCTTTTATTTCTTTGTGCTGTCTGATTTCAGAGGCTAAGACTTCCAATACTCTGTTGAATAACAGTGGTGAGAATGGACATCCCTGTCTTGTTCCTGACCTTAGGGGGAAAGCTCTCAGTTTTTCCCCACTGAGGATGATATTAGCGTTGGGTCATTCATATAAGGCTTTTATGATCTCAAGGTATGCTCCTTCTAACCCTACTTTCTTGAAGGTTTTTACCAAGAAAGGATGCTGTATTTTGTCAAATGCTTTGTTTGCATCTATTGAGAGAATCATATGGTTCTTGTCCTTTCTTTTATTGATGAGATGAATCATGTTAATTGTTTTGCAGATATTGAATCAGCCCTACATCCCAGGTATAAATCCTGCTTGGTCACAGTGAATAATTTTTTTAATGTATTGTTGGATCCGGTTGGCTAATATCTTTTTGAGGATTTTTGCATCCATCTTCATTAGGGAAATTGGACTATAGTTCTCCTTTTTAGTGGGGTCTCTGTCTGGTTTTGGAATCAAGGTCATGCTGGCTTCAGAGAAAGAGTTTGGAAGTTTTCCTTCCGTTTCTATTTTTCGGAACAGCTTCAAGAGAATAGGTGTTAACTTCCTTAACTGGCCTTGAACTCTTGTTTTTTGGCAGATGTTTGATTACTAATTCGATTTCCTTACTGGTTATGGGTCTATTCAAATTTTACTCTCTATTTTACTCTTTTTCAGTTTTCATAATGTATATGTTTCTAGGAATTTGTCCATTTCTTCCAGATTACCCATTTTATTGGCATATAATTGCTCCTATTATTCTATTATTGTTTTTATTTCTGCTGTGTTGTTTGTGATCTCTCCTCTTTCCTGCTTGATTTTATTTATTTGGGTCCTTCCCTTTTTCTTTTTGACCCAACTGGCTAGTGGTTTATCAATTTTTTTAATTCTTTCAAAGAACCAGCTTCTGGTTTCATTGATCTGTTCTACTGTTTTTTTGGTTTTGATAGCATTAATTTCTGCTCTAATCTTTATCATTTCTTGTCTTCTTCTGGTTTTGTGTTTTATTTGCTGTTCGTTTTCCAGCTCCTTAAGGCATAAGGTTTTGTTGTGTATCTGAGATCTTTCTTCCTTCTTTAGGAGGCCTGGATTGCTATATACTTTCCTCTTATGACTGCCTTTGCTGCCTCCCAGAGGTTTTGGGTTGTGGTATTATCATTTTCATTAACTTCCATATACTTTTTAATTTCCTCTTTAACTTCTTGGTTAGCCCATTCATTCTTTAGTAGGATGTTCTTAAGTCTCCCAGTATTTGTTACCTGTCCAAATTTTTTCTTGTGGTTGATTTCAAGTTTCATAGCATTGTGGTCTGAAAATATGCACAGTATGATCCTGATTTTTGGTACTTACTAAGGGCTGATTTGTGTCCCAGTATATGCTCTATTCTGAAGAACGTTCCATGTGCACTGGAGAAGAATGTATATTCTGCTGCTTTAGGATGAAATGTTCTGAATATATCTGTTAAGTCCATCCGGTCCAGTGTGTCATTCAAAGCCATTGTTTCCTTGTTGATTTTTTGAATAGATGATCTGTCCATTGCTATGAGTGGGATGTTGAAGTCTCCTACTATTATGATTTTACTATTGATGAGTTTCTTTATGTTTGTGATTAATTGATGTTAATGTTTGGGTGCTTCCATATTTGGCGCATAAATGTTTACAATTTTTAGGTCTTCTTGGTGGATAGACCCCTTGATCATGATATAATGCCTTCTTCATCTCTTGATACAATCTTTACTTTAAAGTCTAGATTGTCTGATATAAGTATGGCTACTCCGGCTTTCTTTTGTTGACCATTAGCATGATAGATGGTTCTCCATCCCCTTATTTTCAATCTGAAGGTGTCTTTAGGTCTAAAGTGGGTCTCTTGTAAACGATACATAGATAGATCTTGTTTTCTTATGCATTCTGTTACCCTATGTCTTTTGATTGGAGCACTGACTCTATTGACTTTTAGAGTGAGTACTGAAAGATATGAATTTATGCCATTATGATGCTTGTAGAGTTGGAGTTTCTGGTGGTGTTTTCTGGTCCTTTCGAATCTTTGTTGCTTTTGTATATATATATACACATATACACATATATATACATATATACATATATACATATATACATACATATGTGTGTATATATATATATATATATATATATATATTCATCTTTTCTCCCCTCAGAGAGTTCCCCTTAAAATTTCTTGCAAGGCTGGTTTAGTGGTCACAAACTCCTTTAATTTTTGTTTTTCTGGGAAACATTTTATCTCTCCTTCTATTTTAAATGACAACCTCGCTGGATAAAGAATTCTTGGCTGAATATTTTTCTGATTCCGCACACTGAATATATCCTGCCACTCCTTTCTGGCCTGCCAAGTTTCTGTGGATAAGTCTGTTGTAAACCTGATCTGTCTTCCCTTGTAGGTTAGGGACTTTTTTTTTCCCTTGCTGCTTTCATGATTCTCTCCTTGCCTGAGTATTTTGTGAATTTGACTATGATATGCCTTGTTGGTTGCTGGTTTTTGTTGAATCTGATGGGGGTCCTCTGTGCTTCCTGGATATTGATGTCTGTGTCTTTCCCCAGGTTAGGAAAGCTTTTCGCTATGATTTGCTCACATAACCCTTCTACCCCTATTTCTCTCTCTTCCTCTTCTGGGACTCCTATGATTATGATGTTGTTCCTTTATTAATGAGTCACTGATTTCTCTATATCTTAATTCGTGCTCTTTTCCCTTAATCTCCCTCTTTTTTTCTGCTTCATTATTCTCTATGTTTGTCCTCTATATTGCTGATTCTCTGGTCTGCCTCATCCATCCTTATCACCACGTGATCCATCGTGATTGCAGCTCAATTATAGCATTTTTAATTTCATTCTGGCTATTTTTTTTACTTCTTTTATCTCTACAGAAAGGGATTCTAATCTATTTTCGACTCCAGCTAGTATTCTTATTATCGTGATTTAAAATTCTGGTTTAGACATCTTGCTTGTATCTGCCTTGGTTAAATCCCTGGCTGTCGTTTCTTTGTGCACTGTCTTTTTGGGTGCATTCCTTAATTTTGTCATTTTGAAGGAAGAAAAGGAATGAAGAGGTAGAAAAATTGAAATTAAAAAAATTAAAATTAAAAAAAATTAAAATTAAAAATTAAACACACACACACACACACAAATCTAATAGATGATGCTAGATCCTAGGTGTGTTTTGGTGTTGGTGTTGAAAGTGGTATGACAGATTAGAGAAAAAAGGGTTGGGGAAAGGATATCATTTGAGAATTTGAAAAAAGAATACACTGAAGTAACTAAAATGAGATGATGGAGGTAAAATAGAATTTGGAAAAATATACACAAAAGTAAAGAATGTAGTAGAAAACTATTAATGAAAAATATTTTAATAAAAATTAAAAATAAATATGAATTTTTTCTTTTTCTGTATTTAAGAAAAATAAAAGAAATGAAAAAGAGAAAAATATAGAAAAAAAGGAAAAGAAAAAAGAAATCGTTTGAAAATTTGAAAAAGTGAATACAATGTAGTACACTAAAATAAAATGATGGAAGTAATTGATTTTGAAAAAAAATTTACATAACACCAAAAAATATAGTAAAAAAATAAATGAAAAAATTTTAAATAAAAATTGAAAGTAAAAATGGAGTTTTTCTCTTTCTGCCTTCAAGAAAAAGAAAAGAAATGGAAAAGAGTAAAAAAGAAAAAGAAAGAAAAAAAGAAATTGTTTGAAAATTTGAAAAGGTGAATACACTGAAGTATACTAAAATAAAATGCTGGAAGTAAAATAGAATTTTAAAAAATTTACACAAAAGTAAAAAATATTAAGAAAAATTAAAGAAAATGTTTTTAATAAAAATTTAAAATAAAAATGAATTTTTTGTCTTTCTGTATTCAAGAAAAAGGAAAGAAGTGTAAAAGAGAAAAAGAAAAAATAGAAAGAAAATTGAATAGATGAACACGCTAACAGACTGAAGTAGGACTAAAATTGCTTTGTTTTCCCCTAGAATCAGTTATGTAGCACTTTATAGTCCATAAACTAAGCCGGCGGTGAGGCTTGTGTTCTTGAAGAGTGAAGTTGGCTCAGTTGGGCGGGGTTTGGTGTAACAGCTCTGCTCTCCACTAGATGGCGCTACTAGCCTACTGGGGTGGATTGTTGAGTTGCTCATAGGTGTGTATGCGCTTGCGCGGGGGCAGTGGAAATGGCGTCACGCAGCCACCCAGTCTGTTCTCCCAGATCAGCAATCGCGCACGGGTCCTCTGTCATCAGCTGTCATCCACTCCCTGCTTTTTCACTCTCTGTGCTCAGGCCCCAGGCAGTACCTCTCTCCGGGTTTTGTCTCACATGCGGCTGCTTTCCCTGTCCTCTTACTGCTGAAGGACTGCGGCTTTGGCCCGTTCCGCCCTTCTGCAGGAGGGTCTCACTGAGTAATGGCCAAATGAGCAATAGCCAAATGTTGGCTGCACCCAGGAATGCCCGCTGGATCCTGCTGTTGCAGGTGCCCTGAGACTGCGGCCAGGTGCCAGATGCCCCAGAAAAATTTCGCAGATAGTGTAGCAGCAGCGTTTCAGAGATTATGGAAAATCACAACACACATCCAGCACCAGGCTTCACCTTTAACTAGCTTGCCCCAGCAGCAGCAAATGTAGCTGCCTTCCAGGGTCTGCTGGAACTAGGTGGCTTCAACAGTCTCTACCAAATGTCCTTCCAGCAGTGGAACCGCTTTTCCCCATGTGGCCTGAGGACCTCCCAGACCCCACTCTGTTTCTGGGGATTCGCTCTTCCCACCAGAGCACCGCCAGGTATGTAGCTGCGGAGTTGCAGCCTTTGCGCTCCCCTTGTTTACAGTCTTAATGGAATTTAAACCCTCTCCTTTCTCCCTTTTTAGTTTATTCCCTGCGGCTGTTTCCAATTTTCCTCTTTCTCTCCAACTGCTTTTGGGGAGGGGTCCTTTTCCCGTATTCTCCCCCCTCCCCAGTATACCTCCTCTCTCACCCACAAAAGCAGTTCCCTACATTCCACAGCTTCTTGCTCCCCAAATTCACCTCTCTGTGCCACGTACCTGCTGAATTCTGTGTTTCAGGTTGTGCAGATTGTTGTGTTAATCCCCAGTTTTCTAGGTGTGTAGGATGGTTTAGTGTTGGTCTGGCTGTATTTCATGGATGTGAGACACACAAAAAACTTCCATGCTATTCTGCCATCTTGGCTCCTCCTCCACAAATATACCATATTAATATGAAATGTTAATATTAGGAACAACTGGATAAATGCCTTACTCTCTTTGCAGTAATTCTGTGAATACAAAACTATTCTAACATTTAAAAAGCTTATTCAATAGAAAAAAAATCTTCCTCACATAAAATATTAATGCATTCAGAAATTATCAAGTTCTGGGAATCAAAGTCATACAGGTTTAGTGGTCATGTTAATTGCCACAATCTGTCAGTAACTGTTGAATTGTTAATGTGCACATATTCTTTGGTACATCAGACTCATTTCTAGAAATCTATTTAGTAGAAACAAAAGAAAAATGCAAGTGAGCCATTGTAATATTTTTTGGCAGTTGTCATAACAAAATATAAAAAACAAAATAACTTAAAACAGCTTACTTAATTATTCAACAAAGAGGAATGGTTGAAGAAGCTGTGATACTTGTTCAGTAACCACTCTCTACGTGAATTATTCTCTGGAAAATATAACTACAGTATAATGAAATATACTATATGTATATATCCTATTGTACAATAACCAAATAAAGAAGAAGGTATTATATATGTATGGAATCATACATACTCAACTATTAACAATAGTTTCCTTAGAAAAGTATAATTGGAGTGGGTATTATTAACATTTACTTTAGCATCTCATTTTTGTTAGAATTTCTACAACCCTCACTGATTACTTTTGTGAGAAATAGATAGCTTTTCTTTTTAGAAAACAAGGATACATTCATTTGCAGATACATTATTGCTTTCATAGCTGTTATAGTATAATTTGTTAATATGCCCTTAATTAGTCAAACTCAGTTCAATTTCTCATAAGTTCATTAATAGGAAATTATAAAATAATTCTAGAGCCCCTACAGAAATTTAAGAGAATTAGATATCGTTTAGTTAACTTTTTCACTCCTTTAATAGTTCTCTAATATGTGACTCCTGTGTTCCTATTGTTACTGCTTGCCAGGGATTGAAAGATGAATAGAGTATCATCCATACTTTCAAGGCTTATTGTGTAGTTGGGGAGATAGATAACTAATCAGTAGAGCAATGTAGTATATTGTCAACTTTACTCTTAAACGGTTTTAAATGTCACATGATGATTTACTGGAGACATTATCAAATCTTCATGAATAAAACCAGGAGAATAGAAATTATATTTTGTATACTCAGTCTGTCTCTTTCAAGTGTTAAATGACATGAGCTAATGATTTGAATAACATCCCAAAATAAAAAGTAATTTTTCATTCTTGAGCTTTTTCCCCATGAATTTGTTGATTTTCTCACAAAAACAGATGCATTAGTGATCACTTTAGAGACAGATAATAGATTAATAGGTAGATAGGTAGGTAGCTAGATTAGATAGATAGATAGATAGTCTTGGGTATAGAATTGTTTTATTCCCAGACTTTATATAAAGTTGTCCTTCATTTCTGAGTATTATAAAATTTCTATGCATTTAGGTTTCTCCAATTACAATATTGGAGATCAGACTAGAATATTAATTTATCTTTTTAGAGAAATCCTAGAAACCTGTTCAAACCCATCTACCTTTATTCTCAAAGAGGCTTAAGACAATAGGCATTCAGGATTGTTTTTCACCAGGAGGAAGAGGAGTTAACAGCAATTGAGATTTAGAGACCTACCTGACTAAATCTCAAGGTTATTCCCATATGGCTGCTTTTATGCTTTGGTTTCCTATCATAAGCAGTCTATGGTTTTTCCTTGTTGATGAAAGTTTCATTACCTTATTATGTCATATCTTGCCTTGCACATTGGTGTTTGCCTTTTTTTATTTTTTTAAGTTTATCTTATTTATTTTGAGACAGAGAGAGAATGAGCAGGGGAGTGTCAGAGAGGGAAAAAGAGAATCCCAAGCAGGCTCTTCACTGTCAGCACAGAGCCCAGTGTGGGGCTTGAACCATGAGATCATGACCTGAGCCAAAACCAAGAGTAGGACACTTAACCGACTGAACCACCCAGGCACCCCAATGCCTTCTTATATTTTAATCATTAGTATTCTGCCCAGACTTCTATGCTTCATTGTTGCCTTGGGACTATGTAGCCCAGTGCTACTCTGTTGAGTGTGTAGGCAATGATAAGAACGTACTGGTAGGCAACAAAACATAACCTTAAAGCATTTCTTGGACAAACTAGCTAAACCATTTTTGTTTTGTTCTGTTTCCTTTTTTAATCCTATAGCATGTGGAATAATTCTGCCTAGGCCTATTTCTAAATTGTAATTTATAAAGCCTGCCATTAAGTTATTCAGAGCAGTCCCTGAATATCTTTGGATATTTTCCATTTTTTGAAAAAAATTCAATGAATTTTTTAAGAAAGAATAGTGTGTTATGGTTCATAATGCATATTTTTAAATATTTAGTCATAGTAAAAATGCATACCATTGGAAGAAGAGTAAGATATCCTGAAAAGTAGAAGATCTAGAAAATTGAGGTGTTTTATTTTTTTATGTTGGCAGACATGAAAGCAGGATTGTCAGGAAAACGAAGCGAAGTTAGAATTTAGGACAACAATGCAATGCTAATTAGTGAGTTTTATATGCATAGATAGAAAGAAACGGGAAAGAGGACAGGATACCCATAATTGTGCTTTGTTTAACTTAGCCATTTGGTTAGCCACAGCTTTTACAACTAGATCTTTTATAGCTATGAAATCTTTATGCAGCTGTCCTTTTCTAACTCTTGTTGCTTTTGTGCACATTTCAAATGTTTTTGATCAAATGTATATACAGCCCAATGTGTTCTCCCTGAAAGCACTATCCTTTGACTAAGGAGAGCTGTAAAGTAGCTTTACCAAGAATAAAGGTAAGGGAAGAAGGCTGAGAGGTTGATAGGAGGCAGGATGCTGCCTATTTCTTTAACAGTTTAAAAGAGATTTGAAGGGAAATGACATGACCATTGAAAGCCTGTTGGCTGGTCATAGAAAATGCCTCTGCGCAGTGGAAAGATTAGTAAAATACCAAAGATTCATGTGTAGCATTGGTTATAATCGCTATTCCTTTTTTCCCCACTTGGATGAAGTAAAAAGTGAAGTTCCTGCACGAATTCAGTGCCCTTGTCTCCTTCAATGCTGGCAGTGACCTGTACAGATAGGATTTTACATTCACACGTACAGAAGGGCTGATCTCCCCTGTTATCCTAGTACTTCATGGTTATGATCTAAGACCTTCTGCTTCTCCCACAACATAAACCTTTCTTCTTGGAAACAAATAAAAGGGGCTGAGCTAGTGAGGATAGAATATATTACTTCATTCTATTTGAGGTCTTCTGATGACTCAAGATTAACTAGACCACTGAATAATCTCATTTAGCTAAACAAGCATGCAGCTCAAATTGGATCATTCTGTTTTGTTCAGCACAGGAAGAGATAGGAACAAAACACACTGAAATAAAGTACAAGTAGCTTTAATTGAAACAGTCATTGTGAAAACAATCTCAACAGAATAATCCAACATTTTTAGTTAAATTTGGGACTGGTTTTAAGAAGAAAGGAATTTTATTTGTGAATTTGAACTTTCTACATCATCTCTATGGATGACATTACATTCATATATGAAACTTTATAAGGTATTCATAATGTTTATATTTGATAATTGCATATTTGTACAACATGGCAAAGAGAAAGAATAATATGGTCAATTAATCTTGGACAAAGTAGGCAAAGATATGCAATGGGAAAAAGTCTCTTCAACAAATGGTGCTGGGAAAACTGGTCAGCTACATGCAAAAGAATGAATCTGAACCATTTTCTTACCCCATACACAAAAATAACCTCAGAATGGATTAAAGACTTAAATGTGAGGCCTGGAACTATAAAAATCCTAGAAGAGATCACAGGCAGAAATGTCTCTGACATTGGCTGTAGCAACACTTTTGTAGATATGGCTCCTGAGGCAAGGGAAATAGAAGCAAAAATAAACTATTGGGACTACATCAAAATAAAAACCTTCTGCACAGCAAAGGAAACAATCAACAAAACTAAAAGGCATTATTCATAATGGGAGAATATATTTATAAATTAGTTATCCAATAAAAGGTCCGTATCCAAAATATATAAAGAACTTATGCAACTCCACACCCCAAAACCAGATAATCCAATTTAAAAATGGGCAGAAGACATTAATAGACATTTCTCCAAAGAAGAAATCCAGATGGCCAACACACATATGAAAACATGCTCATCACTCATCATCAGGAAAATTCAAATCAAAACCACAATGAGATGTCACCTCATACCTGTAATAATGGCTAAAATCAAAAACACAAGAAACAACAACAAAAATTGTTGGCGAGGGTGTGGAGAAAAAAGAAAGCCTGTAGCTGTTGGAGGGAATGCAAAGTGGTACAGCCACTGTGGAAAACAGTATGGGGTTCCACAAAGGTTAAAAATAGAACTACCCTATATGGTCCAGTAATTAAATCACTGGGTATTTACCCCCTCCCCAAAATACAAAAACACTAATTCAAAGGATAAATATATTCCTATGTTTATAGCAGTATTATTTACAATAGCCAAGTTTTGGATTCAGCCCATTTCCATTGGTAGATAAATGTCTAAAGAAGATGTTATATATAATGTGTACACACAACTATACAAACACACTGGAATATTATTCAGCCATAAAAAGAGTGAAATATCCCATTCACAGCAACATGAATGGAGCTAGAGTATATTGCTAAGTGAAATAAGTCAGAGAAAGTCAAATACCATATGATTTCATTCATGTGGCATTTAAGAAAACAAACAAGCAAAGGGAAAAAAAAGAGAGAAAATCAAGAAACAGACTCTTAACTATAGAGAGCATACTGATAGTTACCAAAAGGTAGGTGGGTGGGAGATGGGTGAAATAGGTGATGGGGATTAAAAGTGCACTTGTGATGAGCACGGCGTGTGATGTATGGAAGTGTGGAATCACTGTATTTTATACCTGAAACTAATATAACATTGTATGCTAACTATACTAGAATTTTAAAGAAAATAATAAAAGCAGTATAAGAGAGTAGTCATTTTTTATGTTTACAAAAGGTACATTTTCAGGCTATTTTTTGAAAATATTGATATTTGTCCCAGGAGGAGTTTATGCTAACAACTTGTAGATAAAATCTTTAGCCAGTTGTTCAAGAGCTAGTTTATGGATATAGGATGAAATACAAGAATGTTATAAAAGGAAAAAAGAATTCACATTCTTATTGGAAAAACACATCCATGGGCCTTTGGAAGAGGAATTAACCCATGGGGGCCCTGAATGGATATATATATTTAAAATAAATTTTACATTTTATCATTAAGAAGTATTATAATTCATTGTTTTACTATTCTACCTCTAACTTGAACAATTAATTTCAAAAAAAGTCTTGTTTTCTATCTACCTGTATTTATGCCTGTCTCTATAATGTAGCTATTGATCTATCATCTATATCATCTATCTACCCTTCTATCCATCCACGCCTCCCTCATCTACCTACCTACTTACCTACCAATACATGTATTAATCTACCTCTCATTTATCTATAGACCTGATTAAACAAATACCTATTATTCCATCTATTAATTTATTTTGGACTTGTGATAGAGTGTTTGATTAATCACAGTCCCAAGTTCTTAGGACAGTGTCATTAGAAATTTATGCAAGTCCCCTCCTTTGTTTTTCCCCTTCTTTCAGCTCATTTTTTTTCTTCCTTTCCTTCTTTCTCTTTTAATGCTCTATTTCCATTCCTCTCCTGCCATAGTAATCATTCTTATAATTTGATATGAATTATTTATTTGCATATGCTTTTGTTTATGTGCATATATATTTAATTTACGTAAATGCTATTATGTTATAAACACATTCTATTTCTTTTCCATTCAGTACCATGTTTTAAAGATCTATTTATGTCTCTGTATTTGGATCTAGTCTTTTTTCCTAACTGCTGCAGTGTTATGGAGTGTTCATGCAGCACATTTTATTGCCCCAGTCCTCCCAATAATGAACACCTGGATTGCATTCAAGTTACTTGTGTTAAAAACAATACTGGAATAAACATTTATATATATTTTCTCATATTCGCACAAGAATTTCTTTGGGACATATATTCAGGATATGACCTTATCTAGGTCATAGCATATCCCTACATTGAACTTAACTTAAAATTGTCACCTTACTCTTAAGAAATGGCTGGGCCAATTTGAACTCCCACAAGCGGTTAATGAGATTTTTCATATCTCCACTTCCTCAGCAGCACTTGCATTATCTAGTTTTCTAATATTTTCCCACTATAATAAGTATAAATTATTACGTCTTTGTTTTAGTGGCCTTCTTTTCAGTCTTCTGTGAAATGCTGGTTTATATCTTTTGCCAATTTCTCTCTTTTTTTAAAATTTTATTTATTTACTTTGAGAGAGAAAGAGAAAGAAAACACAACCAGGGGAGGGACAGAGAGAGAGAGGGAGAGAGAAAACCCTAAGCAGGATCCATGCTGTCAGTGTGTCCCAACCCGGGGCTTAATCCCATGAATCATGAGATCATGACCTGAGCTGAAATCAAGTCAGTCACTTAACCCTAACTGACTGAGCCACCCAGGTGCCCTGTCCATTTTTTTTTTTAATTTTGACTTGCTGTATTTTTATTATGATTTGCAAAAGTTCTTTATGTATTATAAATATTAGACCTTTGTTGGTTTTAGATATTGCAGATATCTTCTGTGAATACTAAATAATTGGTTTATTAACTTTGTTCATCATATATTTTTGTTGACACAGAGCCTTCGTTAGATGCTGTAGAATTCATGACCTTTTCACCTCTGTTACCTTTTGTTAACTTCTATTAACTTTATTGATTTCTCACCATTATATATTTCACTTTGGAGGAGTGTACCTTTTTTGCATGCAATGGAATAGAAATCCAGTTATATTTTGTTCATATGGTGGGCCAGTTTTCATACATCATCAATTAGATACCCAGCCATTAGGCCATTGATCCATGTCTTACTCAACACCCATGAATTTTTTTATTCTAGAAAACATGAAAGCTAGTAGACAATGAAGTGACATTTCTTAAGTGGTGAAAGAAAAAAAAATTGTATATCATCAACACAGAATTCTATGTCCAGAGAAAACACCTTTTAGAAATGGATAAGTGTGGAGTAAAGACATTTTCAAACAGATGTTGAGGGAATTTACTGCAAGAGGCAAACTGTGTAAGAAAGATTTAAAATTTCTTGCACTATTCGTAAAGCAGTGTAAATATTATTTGCAGGTTGACTTTAATTAAATATATACATATATGCATGTATATATTCAATGGTTATATATATATAGAACATATAGTAATACAATATATATATATATATAACATATAATAATGCAATAATACAATAAATACAATAAATATATATTATAAAACCCAAGACAACCACTAAATTTTCTTAAAGGAATGATAAGTCCATAGAGGTGATAAAATAGAATAAGTAACAGATGGAACAAGTAGAAAACAACTATCAAAATGATCAATTTTAAGGGCGCCTGGATGGCTCAGTTAAGTATCCAATTTTGGCTCAGGTCATGATCTCAGTTTGTGAGTTCAAGCCCTGATTTGGGCTCAGTGCTGACAGCTCAGAACCTGGAGCCTGCTTTGGATTCTATGTCTCCCTCTCTCTGCTCTTCCCATGCTCACTCTCTCAAAAACAAATAAACACTTAAAAATTTTTTTTAAATGATCAATTTTAGCTGAGTATATCAAAATGATATTAAATGTTAATGGCCTAAACATATTAATTAAAGGAAGAGATTGCCAGATTGTATTAAAATAAGAAGATATCAGACTATATGATGTCCATATGAAACTATCTTCAAATATGAAGATATAGGTAGGATAAAAGTTAACAGGATGGCAAAAATATATATATACCATACAAACCCCAGACAAAATAAAACTGGGATACCTATATTAATATCAGATAAAATAGACTTCAAAATAAGGAATAGTATCAGGGGTGAATAGGGTCACTGTATAATAATAAAGGAATCAATTTTTCCAAGAGGACATGATAATTGTGATTTACACCTAACAGTAGAACTTCAAAATAATAAAAAAAAAAAGATAGAATTGAAATATGGACAGTTCTAATTAGAGACTTTGGCACTCCAACATCATTAGCTGATAGGACAAACATGTAGAGAATTAGTAAGCGTATAGAAGACTTGAAGTACACTACTAATCAATTAATCTAATTAACATTTATAGAACACTACACACACCCCAAAAAACAGAAAACACATTATTCTCAAATGCATGTTGAATTTTCACCAAGAGAGATTGTATTCTGGTCCATAAAACAAATCTTAAATTTAAAAAAGTGAAGGATACAAAGCATGTTTATAGCAGAAAACTGAATTCAATTAGAATTCAGTAAAAAAATAAGAGAATTTTCTAATTTTTTGTTCTTGTTTCCTAATTGCATTTCAGAGTTGTTATCATATTCTCTGTTATTTAAGTATAATCAATTTTTTTTAAGAATTACATTGTGGGTCAGCATATATTCAATTATGCATATATTACATGCATTTGAAAGAAACATATACTTTTCATTCATGTGATTGTTAGCTAGGTTGCGTATATTTATCATGCTATTTATTCTGTAAACTTACTGCATTGTTGCCTGCTTATTCTGCCATTTAATAAGTGGCTTATTAAATGTCCATGATTACATATTTACTTATTTCTTCTTTGACACTATTTTGGGGCAATGCATTTATTCCACTCAAGTTCAAAATTAGACTTCTGTTTTAAGGTGAATTCCTGCAGGTTTTTTTTTTATTCCTGAAATTCATGCTTCTTCATGCTCTTTTAAAATTGCATTTGATATTTTTTATTATTAAAAATATGAGATTCTTAAATAGAACAAACTGAGGGTTGATGGGGGTGGGAGTTAGGGGGTGAGTTAAATGGGTGATAGGCATTAGGGAGGGCACTTTTCAGGATGAGCACTGGGTGTCATATGTAAGAGATGAATCACTGGGTTCTATTCCTGAAGCCAAGACTACAGTGTATGTTAACTAACTTGAGAATAAAAAAAATTCTTCATGCATTTGAGTTACTGGTATTTCTCTATGATAGATTTGTGAGGAGGGAGGCAGCAACTCAAGCTAGTTCTTGTCAGGGACTAGAAGTCAGGTCCATGGGTTTAGTTTTACACATCTCACAAGAACTCATAATTAGTTAGTTATAATTATATCTGTGTGTGTGTGTGTATGCACATGTATTAGAAATATGACATTCATTTTATGTGTATAACATACTATCCTGGCTTATGTTATTTTGCATACAACAGTGTGACTATTTAACCTTTATTTGGTGTCCTGCTGAATGTTTTTATAGGAAAACTAATGAAATATAGGACTGAATTTTCAAAGACTATTACTTGAACTTGTGATTGGCTCAATGCCTTTCCATAAGTAGATGTTTCCTTGAATTGTGAAGCAATAATTGGACACTGGAGAGCTATTATTTGTGGGGCCTCTAAGTAAATTTTGTTTTAATGCAAAGCCAAAGTAGAGTGCTGGTAAAGGGTATCTGGAAATATGGCTCAGTGTATGTAGTGGTTTTGTATGGAAAACACATTTCCTTTGCACTAGGGCATAACATCTAAAAATTTGGCAATCTGTATAATCCTTGATACTTCTGGATAATGTCATAATCAGAGATAAAGGAACATAAGTGTATTAACATCTCCAAAGCTGTGCACTATTTCTTCCCCTTTTTAGTTTATTTTTGTGACATTTTATTGTATAAGATTCCATTTCAATTTAAAATCCATGTTTAGGAGGAGTAATTTAGGGAAACTATTACCAATTGTGGACATTTTGAGAAACTTTTTGAAACAAACTAAGTTAGTTACTAACTAACTGGTTTAGAATTGAGAGTTTTATGTGTTGTGACTACTTTCCCCTAGCAAAATAGATTAGAAATACACCAGGATGATATCTGAAGAATGAGGCTGAGGTCAGTTCACTGTAGTGTGTCCATTTCTGGATGCCTGATGGTAAATTTTAGGGATCTGAAGAAGTCTGGTAAGAATTCAAAAATTAAAGGTGATAAGAGAGAAAATTAGTCCCTTAGACGGGTTTCAAAAAGAACTTGTCAAGATGAGGTCTGCAGATGGAACACAGGGGAAAAAAATACACAAAACTTACACAAGGTATTTTTTTTATGTAAACATGTATGCATTCAGTGTTTTCTTACTATGATTTCATGTTGATTTTAATTTACAGAGGCATTTAAAAAATTACAGAGGCATTTTATAAGCATAGTTTAGACACATGTAATTAACACGTAATTAACAATATCAATCGACTTCTTACAAACATCCTTGATTTAAAAGCTGAATTAAGAATTGGAGCGCCTGGGTGGCTCAGTCGGTTAAGCATCCGACTTCGGCTCAGGTCGTGATCTCATGGTTCTTGGGTTTGAGCCCCACGTCAGGCCTTGTGCTGACAGCTCAGAGCCTGGAGCCTGCTTCAGATTTTGTGTCTTCTTCTCTCCCTGACCCCTCCTCTGCTCATGCTCTGACTCTGTCTCAAAAAAAAAAAAAGCGTTAAAAATCCCCACCACTTTGGGTGTATGCATGTGCATATTTAGCAATTAGTTTAGGCACACATACAAGGAAATAAGATATAGAATTGTTAATCCTTAATCCCTTAATACTAATAGGCTCAACACTTGGCAGCTTTATTGGGTATGTGTTTGGTTGTGTGTTCTTTTTCTGAGATGTTGTTTCATGTTCATCTTCCAAATGGCTCTTTTAAAGACCTGAATTGATTCCATTCCTGACTGTAGAATGTGTGTTTTCAAACCAACTTTGAATTTTCTTAGTGTTCCATAATTGAGTGGAGATTAATTTATTCATACCAAAAAGGTAGTTTTGTTCCTTATCTTCTCCTTACTCTGCTGTATTTCCTTGGCCTCTTGATTTTAGTGCAATATTCAATGCTGGGATTAAAGTACTTTTAGCTATGTTCACATGTGTTCTCAGTGCAATACTTCCCTTTTGTTCAGGTTCCTCTACAATAAATTTCATATTTCCAGACACCACATTGAAGTTTGTCTTTGAATCAATGATTGCATTAGAAAATCTGGTTTTGCTGTTGATTCAGCTAGACTAACATTGGTAACAAATTGATTAGTATAGTCTCCTACCTATTAATAGTGTAGTCTTCTACCTACTAATGTGCCAATCCTGATTATTCTAATTATACTTTTCTACTTGGTTCTATTCCCACGTCTATTTTGATACGACAGTGAATTCCAGAACATTTTGAAAGGATTATAATTTATCTTGTTTTTATGTGTTACATATATATATATATGTGTGTGTGTGTGTGTGTGTGTGTGTGTGTGTATATATATATATATATATATTTCCCAGAAACATATTAAAATTTCCCTTGCAAAAAAATAATTGTAGTTTTTAATGTGCCTTATGTGTTTTACTTGAAAAATTTTACTGCATTGAATTTAGGGCCCATAGGGATTAAAATCCAGGTCCTACATGCCTTAAAGCCTATCTGAGGTTGGAAAAACCATCTGGATAGTAATAGCACTTTATTTTCTCTTCTCTTTCCTATTTGTCTTACCTCCAGGATGTTCAAGTTAAATGCATGTTGCCGAATTTTTTTATGTTCAGTTTTTATAAAACATTAATTTGTTTTTCTCCTTTAGACTGTGAGTCAGTAGCAAATAATAACATAGATCCATTTGTAACCTTATTATTTCCATATAGACCTTTAAAATAAGTGGATGCAATCATTAATCAGGCAAGCTTTGGGGAATTAGTGGAAACTCTCTTTTATTCATTGAGGTTGGCCAGTGAGATATATGTTTTTCACTGATTACCTGGAGCTTTTTTGTTTAAATCCACACTCTCCAAAAGAGTCAAGGGGTTATATATCTTAATAAATGTGACAAATATGGGTATTTCATATCCTAAAACAAGTGGTTTTGTATAAACTTGACCACCAGAGATATCTGACAGAAATGTCTTTAATTTCTGCTACATTTGAAATAAGAAAGGGGCCTTAAAATTATGATAAACTGCCCAGTACCTGGGGCCATGTTATGTGAAGGGTGGTTCTTTAGTAATTAGTGTAAAGCCTCCTTCTCTTTTATATATGTTGGGAGTGAGAGAAAAATTGGTATTTTTTCCCGTGTAAGCTTTTAAAATATAATTTTAATCATCATGTTTGAAGAGTGAAGACAGAGACATTTTACTATATTATCTCTTAGTTATAAACATGTAGTTCTGCCCTCCCTCATGTACCTTATGTCTAGTAACACCAACATTCCAATTTAGCAATGTGTGTGTATGAGTGTGTGTGTGATTGAAAGGATACATGTATTTCTTATTTTTTTTAATTTTTGTTAATTACTTACATTAGGTATATAATGTAATTCATCAATTATATACATTTCTCAGTGCTCATCAAGATAAGTGTACTTTTAATCCCCTTCATCTATTTCACTCACCATCCCACCTATATCTCCTCTGGAAAACTCCAGTTTGTTCTCTATATTTAAGAGTCTGTTTTTTTGTTTGTCTCTTTTTTGTTTTTCTTTTTTTGATTGTTTTGTTCCTTTGCTCATTTGTTTTGTTTCAAATAATATGGTTTTTGTCTGTATGACACTAGCATTATATCTTTTAGGTCCATCATGTTGTTGCAAATGACCAGATTTCATTCCTTTTTATAGCATATATATATATATATATATATATATATATGTATATATATGTATATATATGTATATGTATATGTATATAGCATGTATATATATACATATATATACATATATATATATATTGGTTACACACACACACACCATATTTTCTTTATCTTCTTTATTGATGGACACTTGGGTCGCTTCCATATCTTGGCTATTGTAAATAATGCTGCAATAAACACAGGGTACATATGTGTTTTCAAATTAATGTTTTAATTTTCTGTAGGAAAATACCCAGTAGTGGAATTATAGGATTGTAGGGTAATTCTGTTTTTGAGGAACCTCTATACGGTTTTCCATAGTGGTTGTACCAGCTTGCATTCCCACCAACAATGCATAAGAGTTCATTTTTCTCAACATCTTTGCCAGTACTTTTTATTTCTTGTGCTTTTTATTTTAGCCATTCTGACAGGAGTAAGGTGATATCTCACTTATCACCTGATGATTAGTGACATTGAATCTCTTTTCATGTGTCTGTTGGCAATGTGTGTATCTATATGTCTTCTTTGGAAAAATGTCTATTCATGTCTTCTGCCCATTTTTAAATCAAATTATTATTATTATTTTTGTGTGTGTCTTTATCTGTTTGCTTGATGTTGGTTTTGAGTGTATAAGTTCTTTATATATTTTGCACACTAATCTTTTATAGGGTATATCACTTGCAAATATCTTCTCGCATTCAGTACATTATTTTTTTTTGTATTGTTGATTGTTTCCTTTGCTGTGCAGAAGTTTTTATTTTGATGTAAGTCCCAATAGTTTAATTTTGCTTTTATTTTCCTTGCCAGAGGAGAAAAATCTAGAAAAATTATCTCTATGATGGATGTCAAAGAAATTACTGCTTATGTTTTTTTTCTAGGAATTTTATGTTTTCCAGTCTTGCATTTAGGTCTTTAAGGCATTTTGAATTTACTTTTATGTGTGATGTAAGGTATTGGTCCAGTTTCATTCTTTTGCATGTTGCTGTCCAGTTTCCCCACCACCATTTTTTGAAGAGACTATTTCCCGGTGTATATTCTTGCCTGCTTTGTCAAATATTAATTGACCATAAAAGCATGGGTTTGGGGCACCTGGGTGGCTCTGTTGGTTGGGCGACCGACTTCGGCTCAGGTCATGATCTCATGGTTTGTGAATTTGAGCCCCACATTGGGCTCTGTGCTGACAAATTGGAGCCTGGATCCTCCTTCAGATTCTGTGTCTCCCCCCTCTCTCTGCCCGTCCCCTTCTCACACTGTGTCTCTCTGTCTCTCAATAACAAATAAACATTAAAAAAAAAGCATGGGCTTATTTCTGGAATCTCTATTCCATTCTACTGGTCTATGTATCTATTTTTGGGTCAGTACCATACTATTTTGACTACTACAGGTTTGCAGTATATTTTGAAATCTGAGATTGTGATACCTCCAGCTTTGTTATTCTTTTTCAAGATTGCTTTGGCTATTTGGGTTCTTTTGTGGTTCCATACAAATCTTAGTATTGTTTTTGTTCTAGTTCTGTGCAAAATGCTCTTGGTATTTTGATAGGGATTATGTTAAATCTGTAGATGGCTTTGCGTAGTATAGACATCTTAACAATATTTGTTCTTCCTCCATGAGAATGGAATATATTTCCATTTGTATTTAAATTCATTTACCAGTTCTACTAGTTTTTTGATTCAGTCTTTAGGATTTTATATATATAGAATTATGCCACCTGCAAATAGTGAGTTTTACTTCTTTCTTACTAATTTGGATGCCTTTTATTTCCTTTTGTTGTCTGATTGCTGTGGCTAGGACCTCCATTACTCTGTTGAATAAAAGTGGTGAGGGTGGACATCCTATCTTGTCCTGATCTTAGAGGAAATCTCTCATTTTCCCCATTGAAGATGATGTTAACTGTGGGTTTTCCTATATGGCCTTTATTATGTTGAGGTATATTCCCTGTAACCCTACTTTGTTGAGAATTTTTATCATGAATGGATGTTGTACTTTGTCAGATACTCTTTTTTTTTGTATCTATGGACATGATCACATGGTTTTTAACCTCTCTCTTGTTAATGTGATGTATCACATTGATTGACTTGTGAATAGTGAACCACCCTTGAATACCTGGAATAAATACCATTTGATTGCAATGAATAATTTTCCTAATGTATTATTGGATTCAGATTGATAATATTTCATTGAGGGTTTTTGTATCTATATTCTTTAGAGATATTGGCCTATAGTTTGTTCTCTCTCTCTCTCATAGCATCTTTTTATGGTTTTGGTATCAGGGTAATAATGCTGTCTTTGTAGAATGAATTTGAAAGTTTTCCTTCCCCTTATATTTTTTGGAATTGTTTGAGAATAATAGGTATTAGGTCTTCTTTACATTTTTTTAAAGTAGGCTCCATGCATGTGCTTTAAATCAAAACCCTGAGATTAAGACCTCAGCTGAGATCAAGACTTGGATACTCAATCAACTGAGCCACCCAGGTGCCCCACTATTAGCTCTTCTTAAATGTTTCGTAGAATTCACCTGTGAAGCCATGTGCTCCTGAAATTTTTGTTCATTGGGAGTTTTTTGTTTTGTTTTTGTTTTTGTTTTTGTTTTTGTTTGTTTGTTTTTGCTGATTTAATTTCTTTGCTGGTAATTCGTCAAATATTCTATTTATTCCTGATTCAGTCGTGGGAGGTTATATATTTCTAGGAATGTATCCATTTCTTCTAGGTTGTCCAATTTGTTGGTATGTAGTTTTTCATAATATTCCCTTACAATCCTTTGTGTTTCTGTGGTGTTAGTTGTTGTTTCTCTTCCTTCATTTCTGATTTTATATTGTAAGCCATCTCTCTTCTTTTTTTGATGAGTCTGGCTAAAGTTTGATCAATTTTGTTTATCTTTTCAAAGAACCAGTTCTAGTTTCATTGACGTGTTCTATTGCTTTTAGTCTCCATTTCACTTATTTTTGGTCTAATCTTTATTATTTCCTTTCCTCTGCTGGCTTTGGGCTTGATTGTTCTTTTTTTCCAACTTCCTTTATTGTGAGGAGAGATTTTTTATTTGAAATTTTTCTTCTCGAGGTAGGCCTTGATTGCTATAATCTTTCCTCTTAGAATAGCTTTTGCTGTATCCCAAAGATTTTGGACCCATTGGGAAAGATGCATGGAATGACTTCAGTTTTTTTTGAAAATGTTAATACTTATTCTGTGGCCTAACAGTTTATCTCTTCTGCAGCATCATCCATGTGCACATGAAAAGAATATGTATTTTGCTGTTTTTCGATGGAATATTCTGAGTATATCTGTTAAATACATTAGGTCCAATGTGCCATTCAAAGCCACTGTTTCCTTGTTGATTTTCTGTCTGGATGATCTGTCCATTGATGTAATAGATGTTAAAGTCTTCTACTAGTATTGTATTACCATCAATTTTTTGTTTGTTTGTTTGTTTGTTATTTGTTGCTTTATGTGTTTGGGTATTTCCATGTGAGGAACATAAATGCTTATAATTGTTATGCCTTCTTGTTGGATTATTCTCTTTATCATTATGAAATGTCCTTTTTCTTTGTTATAGCTCTTATTTTAAAGTCTATTTTTTTCTGATATGAATATTGCTATCCTAGTTTGCTTTTCACTTCTATTTGCACAGTAAATATTTTTTTCATTCTTTTACTTTTAATCTGCATGTGTTCTTAGGTCTGATGTGGGTCTCGGGTAGGCAGGGTATTGATAGATCTAGTTTTTTTTTTTTTTAATCTATTCAGTCACCCTGTGTCTTTCATTGGAGATTTTTGGCCAGTTTTCATTCAAAGTAATTATTTATAGGTATGTACTTACTGCCATTTTGTTACTAGTTTTACAGTTGTTTTTGTTGTTCTCCATTCTTTCCTTCTCTTGGTCTCTTCCCGTGCGGTTTAATGGCATTCTTTAGTGGTATGATTGATTGCTTTCTCTTTAGTTTTTGTATGTCTAATACAGGTTTTTGATTCGTTATCAATAGGCTCATATATAACATTTTATACATTTGGCAGTCCATATGTTTATGGTCACTTAAGCTTGAACCCATTCTCAAAGCACTAAGTTTTTACTACCCCCACCATATTTTATGTTTATAATGTCATACTTTACATCCTTTCATTTTTTGAATCCCTTGACTGATTTTTATAGATGTGTTTGATTCTATTGCTTTGGGCTTTAACTTCCATACTGGTTTTATACTTCTTCTATTATGATTAATCTACTTCTTCTATTATGTTTGTATTTACCTGTGAATTTTTTTTCCTTTTGCAATTTTCTCACTCCTATTATGACCTTTCCTTTCCTCAAAAAATTCACTTTAACATTTCCTGTAAGGCTAGTTAGTGGTGACAAACTCCTTTAACTTTCGTTTTTCTGGGACACTCTTTATCTCTCCTTCTATTCAGAATGACAGTCTCACTGGACAGAGTCCTCTTGGTTGCAGGTTTTTTTTTTTTTTTTCCTTTTGGCCCTTTGAATATATCATGCCACTCCCTACTAGCCTGCAAAGTTTCTGCCAAAAAATCAGCTGCTAGCCTTATGGTGTTTCTTTGTATGTAACTATTTTCTTTCTTCTTGCTGCTTTAAAATTATCATTTTATCATTACATATTTCCCATTTGAGTTATTATGTATCTTCGAGTGAACTTCCTTGGGTTGATTTTGTTCAAGGCTCTCTGTGCATCCTGGATCTGGATATTGTTTTTTTTCCCCCAGATAAGGGAAGTTTTAAGCTATTATTTATTCAAATATATTTTCTGCCTCCTTCTTTCTCTTTTTTTCTTCTTTGATTCCTGTAATGCATAATGTATTATGCTTCATGATGTTGCTGAATTCCTTTAACCTATTCTCATTTTTTACTATTCTTGTTTTCTTTTTTTCTTTTCAGCTTGGTTGCTATTATATTGTCTTCCAGTTTGCTGATTCATTCTTCTGCATCCTCAAATCTACAATTGATTTCCTCTAGTATGTTTTAATTTCAGTTATGGTTCTTTGTCTCTTATTTATCCTTTTTAAAAACAATATATTCTTCCCCTCATTGAAGGTCTTACTGAAATTCTTCACTCTTTTATTCAAATCCAATAAGCACCTTCATGACTATTACTTTGGATTCTTTATATGGAATATTGCTTATCTCCATTTCATTTACCTCTTAAGCTGTAGTTTTGCCAGAAACTTTATTTGGGACATATTCTTTTGACTCCTTATTTTGTCTAACTCACTGTATTTGTTTCTATGTATTAGGAAAGTCAACTATATCTCCTGATCTTGAAAGTAGTGGCCTTATGAAGAACAGGTCCTGTGGTGCCCTGTAGAACAATGTCCTCTGTTCACCAGAACTAGGTGCTTCAGAAGTGTCACCTATGTGGTTTGTGTGTGGCCCACTATTGTGGTTGAGCTACATTTGCCTTCAGTCCAGTCGGACCTGTTCACTCCGGTTCAATCCAATTTGTTGTGGGCACACTGGCAGGATTGGGACCCATCTGGAACCACACTGGACTTGTAGCTAGGCAGTCTCAGTAGTCAGATCAGATGCCTTCCTTTAGTCCATTTGTTTGGGATGTAGTGCCCATCTGCAGGGTACTCTCCCTGCCTTCTCTGAGAGGTTTTCATTGGTGGACAGGCCAGCAGTCAGACTAGAGGCCCTCTCCCAATCCATCTGTTGGGGTTCGGTGACTCTGAACTGCAGGGCTCTCTCCTTGTGCAGTCTCCTGGGTGCTTTTTGTTGCTGGGTGGTGCCAAGCATTCAGATCAGATGCCTGATCCCAGTACATCTCCTGGGGCTGCAAATATATTGATCAACAGGGCACTCTCTCTGTACTGCCAGTTATAAGGTTCAGTTATTGGTGCTGCAGTCAGACTGGTGTATATGGCTATCTTATCCTCTTACTAGGCAGAAATCACTTTGGAGTGGTGCTGGTCCCTGCTGGGGCTGCATGAAGGAGGAAGTATGGCAAGAGCTCCCTTGGAAGGACTCCTGAGTGGGGCAGTTTCAATGGGACGGATCTGCAGGAGAATACACAGGCAGGATATGTGATGTTAGCAAGGTAGACAGAGAGTGTTTTTGCTGGTTCCTGCAAGTGTCAGAGTATCTAGGCTGGGGAGATGAGGGAGAGAGAAATGGCACCCATAAGCTCTCTTGTTCTTGGAGAAGTCTCCTAAAAACCCTGTCCCTTCAGCACAAGTTCTGAGATTAATAAATAAATCACCTTCAGGTATATCCCAGATACTGTTCAAACTGCTACTTCTATACTGTATCTTGGTGGGGTTGTTATACTGTATCTGTAAGGGTGGGAGCTCAGATTCCTTTTGCCTTCTAGCCCTTGCAGAGATGAGTCTGCTGATTTTTAAAGTACTTGGTGTTAAGCTCCACTGGTATTCAAAGCCAAATATTATGGAGACACATCTTCCTAGTCCAGGTCCCTGTGCCTGAGTTATGTGGTGTGGGGTCTGTTCCTATCTCTTCTCTGTACTTGTGGTGCCCTTTCCATTTGTGCTTAGTTTCTCCAGGAGTTTGGTCCCCTGCTGCATCTCCTCCTTCTACCCCTTTCCAATGAAGTCTCCTCTCTAGGATTAACTGTAGAAAGTCTGTTCTATGTGTTTGGGCCATTTTCTGGGTTGACTGCTATCTATGTGTGTCTGTGCAATGAGGTGAGGCTAGGATTCTCCTCTGCCTTCTTCCCAGAAGTCTCTGAAAGGATATGTGTCAAAATATGTACAGTGGCTATTTCAAGACTCTGGACATATGGGTGACAAATAGTTTTGTTTTTATACACATTTTAATTATTCGATGTATTTATAATGTATATGTATTACTTTTGTAATCAGAAAAATAACATACTTTAAAATTAGATTAATTACTTGATGGAATAAGAAACATAGGGTAATTAAAAGTAATGTCTTTTTTCTTGCTACCTTTTCTTTTTAAAAATTTTTTATGCTTGTTTTTTATTTTTTGATAGAAAGAGAGAGAGATGGAGACAGAGCACAAGAGTAGGGAGGGAGAGAGAGAAGGAGACATAGAATCTGAAGTAGGCTCAGGGCTCTGAGCTGTCAGCACAGAGCTCAACATGGGGCTCGAACTCACAAAGCACAAGATCATGACTGGAGCCAAAGTTGGATGCTTAACTGACTGGGCCACCCAGGTGGCCCCTTGGTACTTCTATATATGGGCAGAGTGTGAAGGAGCACTGCAGCTTAACATAAACTTCAACTAGAAATTAGATAAATACATTTGGAAAAGTGTAAATCTATGATTAAAATAGGGATGGTAAAATACATTGGAATTGGAAGAGCCCTTGAAAGTCCAATTTTTACCTAAATGACTACTCCCTTAAAAATGCCTCTTCTGGGGCGCCTGGGTGGCGCAGTCGGTTAAGCGTCCGACTTCAGCCAGGTCACGATCTCGCGGTCCGTGAGTTCGAGCCCCGCGTCAGGCTCTGGGCTGATGGCTCGGAGCTTGGAGCCTGTTTCCGATTCTGTGTCTCCCTCTCTCTCTGCCCCTCCCCCGTTCATGCTCTGTCTCTCTCTGTCCCAAAAATAAATAAAAACGTTAAAAAAAAATTAAAAAAAAATGCCTCTTCTTGCTATATTGCATTTCTTACATTACCTGCTGGTTTACCTTTGCCACTGCATGTTCTCAAGGAAAGGACAGATCTTTCTCATTTTTATTTTTTAAGTGCCTGATATATGAAATATCCTCAAGAAACATTTTATGAACAATTTGATAAATGAATGCATGAAAGGCTACCTTTTCTAGCTTTGTATGGATTTTTCTATTAAAATACTGTAAATTTCTCTAGTGAATGATAGTACAGCTTGTACAAATTCAGGTCAGTGTTCTGTTTATATTAAATCCTCAATAAACGCCCATCAACTGGACTTCCCAGATAGTTTAACAGAATAGTCTATAGAGTAAGACAAGGCCACCCAGAACCCTTGAATCACAATTACATTGCCTCCCAAGTAGCAGAAAACTGAACTCCATCTATAACACTTGACTTAAGTTGTATACTTATACATTATTCATAGTCTGAAAAATTTTAGAACATGAACTTTTGGTGAATTTCTAGCTTTTGGTGATTCACTAAAAATAATTTATAAGATAAGATAGTTTGCTGTCACTGAAATTATTGTCTCAGAAAACAGTACCAAACTTCAGTAATCAAACCAATATCATATGTGACTAGCAGGATCTATTAAAAAATGCTTTTATATAAATGCTAATAATTATGTTTTTACATAAATGCATAAATTTCCCACAATAGTAGATAAGGATTAAGGAGGCTAAGTGATTTCCTTACACAATTAATCAGTGGTAGAAACAACGCTCCAATACATCTCTATAGTCTTTAAATCAAGCCCCTTCACTAATTTACAGACTTTTACTACTGTAGTAATTCTGAGAATGCAGGAAAGCAGCAGCCATGTCCCTTCCTTAGCCCTCTCACATTTATTAATGTTTTTATTTATTTTGGAGACAGAGAGAGACAGAGCATGAGCAGGGGAGGGGCAGAGAGAGAGGAAGATGCAGAATCTGAAGCAGGCTCCAGGCTCCCAGCTGTCAGCACGGAGCCGGATGCCGTGCTCAAACTCACAAACTGTGAGATCGTGACCAGAGCCAAAGTCGGAAGCTCAACCGACTGAGCCACCCAGACCCCCCAACCCTCTCACATTTCTATATCCATGGATACTGCACTGGATATTATCAATCCTCAGTGATAGGAGGTGAGCAAATTTTGTAAAACAAAAAAGTAGAGTCTCAGAAAAACAAACTTAAGAATTTATAAGTATTGTAAATCTCTGTGTGATATCTATACGTAGTTGCTCTCATATATATGTATATATGAGTATGATATATATGTATATATATGATATATGTGCTTATCTGTATGTGATATATATATGACATGTACACACACATATGTATTAATTAATACACACATATGTATTAATATATGCAAATATTGAAGTCTCACTTCAACTCTGATGGGGCCACAATTCCTACAGCATGTTAGCATTAGTTATCAAAATCAAGTAATTGTATTTTAATTATTTTTGAGAGAGAGAGTGAGCATGAGTGGGGAAGGGGAGGAGGAGAAGTAAGTTCTACACTCAGAGTGGAGCCCAACGTGGGGCTTGATCTCACAACTGTGAGATCATGATCTGAGCTGAAACCAAGAATCAGACAGAGCCACCCAGGTGCCTGGAGTAATTGTATTTTAATATCTGAAGGTTTCTCAAAAAGATTACTCTAAGTTTTCATCATACTAATAGAAGAGGAATAGTAATCTGAGAAACAATCAAAGAATTATACATTTCACAAGGGTGGCTTATAGTGTTTTGTGTTTGAATATATCTCACAAGTCACAAGTCATCCATCACTGTGAACGTCTAAAAGGAAAGTACAAAAACTTTGAGTTTTATTTGCCTTGAATTTTTCAGTTTCTGTTTAAATATTAATTGTAAAACTCTAGTTAATTAAAAATAAGCAGAGCCCATTAGGTAATTGTACACTATATTTGTAAAGAATAAGCACAACATGTGAGCTTCATGATATATGTAAGACCAGATACCATACGAAACAAAATATACATGTCAATATCAAAGATTGCATGCCATAATTAGGGTGCTTTATAAGATCTCTCATAAAAAAGCTGTTAATTTTTTGTCTCTAGCTATCTTATTGAAATAAGTACACATATGAATGTCTGAGTTATTGACATATTGGAAAGGATTCTGAGGCCAAGGACCTAGGCCCTGGGCCATGAAGGCAAAGAGATATTGCCACTTAAGGAATTGGGACTGGCTCAATACTCTTATTAATATCATGCCAGATTCATACAGTTGCCCCCATGTTTCTCAGAATTCAGTCTCCCTTCCCAGACATAAAGGGAAAAAAAACTTAATATAAACCTATGAAAGAGTAATGCAATACATGTAAAGACATTTTATAAGACTCTAGCCAGATTTAGCCCCAAAAGATTTGGAAAAATTTAAAGTAGCAGGGATGAATTGATCAGGGATCTGGCAATAGTTAAAATGTAAAAATCCAAGATTCTGTATCATTGCAGCTAAGTAAGAAGCTTTCAGGAGGGATTAAAAACTTTTGTAGCTTTTCCAAGATCCTTATTTCCATCCCCAAAACTCAAGAATTGAATTATAAAATCTAAAGAAAATAGTTTTAGAACATTTTACTTCTCTAGAAAGAATTGTCTCTTTTTTCTACATGCTTTTAACTATTAACATTAAAATATTAAACGTCAGTGGCAGTTATGCTTCTTTTTAAAAAAGGATCTAATTATTTGATGTTTTAGAGAAGGCAGAAGCCCAGTAATGATTTTCAGAGCGATATTTTCAGAGTGATATTAAGACATTTCTCCTGACTAAAAAGCACAGAAAGGGTGTGATGCTATCCCATCCAATCTAGAATCAATTTTGGATAATGTCTGGAGGGAAAGAACGGAGGAGATACTGGGAAATTAGCATCAACCTATCTCTGAACTTTATAGATCTCTGAAACATTGAATTAATGTTGAAGAAAAGACAATTGACTGGTTATAAATGATGTGTCCCTTAGCTTCTTTATATAGATCTCATTAGCATGTAAGGTTCTCTCTTATCTGACTCCACCCTGTGTTTGCAGCCTTATTCACTGGTATTCCACGTACTTCGGCCACACACAGACACTTTGTTACCTAAATTTCCTACAGATCTTATATTTCCATTTTTCTTGGAATTGTATTCCATATACATTGACTTGTTTCTAATAGCTCTCTACTTGAAGCTCCTATTTATTTGGAACTTTACCATTCAACACCCATTTCAAATGTCAATGGCTATGCATTTTGTAATAAAATAAGTTCAATGAAACTGTTAGTTAAAAAAAAAAATCAACAGCGTTTTTTTTTCTCATCATTATTACCATGCAGGAATTCCCAGATATTCTAATTCATTGTGGATTTCCAAGACAGTTGATACAATATGAAGCATATTTGCTCACAAATTTTTTTTTGAGGAACATTTTAAGTAATCAATATTATAAATGGATCTTGTTTCTTTAAATACATTTTAGGAAAGTTAATATAAGTCACTGTCCTACTCTAGGGTTTTTTTTTTTATCTTCTACTTATTATTTAGAGAGATTAATTTACCAATCAAATTAGGAGAGAATCAAATTCCATTCTTGAAATTGCAGTATGTGTGTGTGTGTGTGTGTGTGTGTGTGTGTGTGTGTTTAATTTAACTCACTTAAGTTTGTGTATATGTCTGTGTATTGTATGGCTTGACATTCCTAAAATGTCATATATCATGGAAACTCTAGAAGTGCTGCTGATTCTCAGAAAAAAAATATGCTGAGTCTAGAAAGTGTAACAAAATGGGAGAGAAGACATAGTATAATAAGCTTGAAGGGTCAGATGTCTGAAACTATTTAATTTTCTTCAGTTAAAAATTGATTTAGGTTTGATTAAATTACACTTGAATAGTTATATTCAGTTTTATTCTTATGTTTTCTCTATGGCAGTGGAGAGATGGGAAATAACATCATTTCATGGAAGAATTTACATTGAATTAAAGTCCAAGGGCTCTACATTATATGAATACTTCATAAAGATTATTTGTCAAGCATAATTTAGCTAATAAGTATATGACTCAAGTCCTCAGATTTTTTTATACGTGCAATGACAATTCCATGGAACCTATTTTTTCCAATCCCATGCTTTGATGCTAGAATATAAATTTTAGAATGCTTTTGGTCACTGAAAGAAACACCATTTGTTCAATAGTTTTAGAGGTTATGCTCTTCTATTCATGGAAATGAAATCTTCTGAAGGTATAATTATTCCTGTAACTCTGCAAAATATTGTACTTTGCTGCCAATCTGGCAGCAAACATATGCCTAAAAGAATGGCTTCTATGTCTTAGGTAGATGCTGTAATGAATGAGAAATTGTTCAGATTGGCTAGGGTATAGATAGGTGTGTGTGTGTGTGTGTGTGTGTGTGTGTGTGTGTGTGTGTGTATTTTCTTCTGAATAGTTAGTGATACAATGCAGCTACCTGGTATAGTGAAGAGATGAAACTAGGAAGCTGGACACCCAAGTTCTAAGACTGTCCCTGCTTGTTTGCTCTGTGACTTGGAACAAACCATTTCAACTCTTAACAACCAATTTTTTCACGTGTAGAAGAGAACACTGACTATATACATGACACATTTCACATCCCTTCCAGCACTATAATTCTGTACATATTTGAGAAACATGCTCTGCTCCCTTCCCTAAAACTGATATGACAATACCTATTTCATAAGTCATCTTTGGTAAAACTCTTTAAAATTCTCAAAGGACTGACACCCTATATAATGGGATAAAATAAATAATATTTATGAAGTATTATTTCTTCTGTTCCAGATTTATCTTCTGAAAGATTACTGAGCAAATAACTCCTTTTATCAGCATACTTTGTGGTTTCTGCAGCTGTACTGCTTACTATACTAGTTCCACGGACTTGTCACAGCAACTGAGCGTCATGATTTTTGATGTGACTGTTTGGAGAAACTTGCCAAGTGACTGTAAGTGAACTCAGCTAGGGAAGGTTTACTAAGCCAACATGTGAAAGGACACTTCAGTGTCTTTCCCAGAGACCACATTTAACTATGATCATAATAAGTTTTTATTTCATTTTTCTTATTATAAAATAAACCCAAACTAATCTAAGCCTCTAGAAAGTGTAGTAAAATTAATTTGAGAATAGGACTTTTACCCCAGGTTGTTTTATGTTACAAAGACTGAAGTTCATAAATTGAATATGTGGAAGGAGGCTCCAGTGGCCATATTTCTCTGTGTGCCTTGGACTTCAAAGGGGGATTTGGACGAGGACCTGGAATGCTTCGGTTCCTTTGCAGTGTCAAGCAGGTAGAGCCTATCAATGGCAATCTAAGGAATAAAAGTTACACGTGAAAATTAGCCCTGTTACCCACTTGTAATGAATTAAAGGCACTGTATACAAATGATCTCTTTACGCTATCACAGTCACAGAGAAATAAAGGAATATGGAAACTTTTCAAGCATACTGGTTTCTTCTTTCACTGTTTTCAGGAATGGATGCTATTCCCCTTATGGCTGGTTCGAAATTCCCTCCTTGGATCATGCCATCAAAGAGAGTTGTTGTTTCTGTTGTGTCCCAATTTTTTTCTAGTGTAGACTCTATCTAGAGAAATATGGTGTATTTTTGTTTTGCTTTGTTTCATATAAAAGTAGGATGGATATGAATCATTCATGAAATTTTTTTATTTAAATCTGAATGCTTATGTCAGGTAAGATTCTCCTTCATATCTCCCATCCAATATGCTATACTCATGTTTACTCTAACCCAGCTATCATGATGTCAAGATTCTGACTATTTTTCTTGTTGCTGTTGCCATGCATTCGCACCTGCTGTTCTATCCTTAGCTGTAATGCCTTCTGTTCTGGTAGTTTAATCACAAGATCTCAAGAATCCCTGTTTTCTGACCTCTTGTTTCCTCTTACCAGACAGGAAAATATATGCATGTGTGTATATGATTCTTATAGTTCTCATCAAACATTATTTATCACTTATTATTAATAATTATAGTTAATAATCACTGATTTCCTCATCTGTTTTTTCCTAATTCAATTGTGAGCTCCATGAAGGTCAGGATTCTGTCTTGCATGTTGGCATTTTTTGTAGCTCACATAGTCCCCAAGTGTGAGTGAGGTACACGCATACTCAATAATGGAATAAGTTAAATAAATGACACTTGGAATTTTATCCAGGGTACAGATATATATTTGGTAAAAAGATAAAGGAAATTCACTTCTGGTCCTGGGGTTTGCTTTTTCAATTGTTATTAACCTTGGTTTCAGAATTGGGGGAAAAACATATTGAGGTAATGGGATGTCATTAAAAATTGCATTACTCAGAGATTTTGAAGTAGAATTACCCAGGATTATTTTTCCTGTGTACTTAGAATAGTTCCAACATGTTCAGCTGCGAGAAAAAGACCTTAAATGGAATGGAAATACTTATAACACTAGGAGGGATCCGTTTAAATGAGGAAGTTAGTGATTACCTGAACATCACTACAATATTCTGTTACTGGTTTGGATACTTCCATGCAAAAGAATAAAAACACAGGAGGACTGGAAGCTTTCTCATGCACCTATTCTTTTGGAAAGAATATACAAACTTGGACATGTGAATGTCAGGATCATGGATGCGGGGCGGGGGGGGGAGGGCGGGCAATTTCCATTAAAGCTTCTGTGAGTCTCATGTTAACATACACCAAGTGGTTAGTGAGTGAGTAAGAGAAGTCTATAGTTATGGCTCTGGTTAAAAAATACCTGTAACAGCATTCAGTGAATGTGCTAAATCTATATGAGGTTTCTGCAGGAAAAACAAAATAAAAAAATAAAACCAAATAAAACTTCAGGTTAAGTTTTCTTAAGTAAAACAAATTCAGTGCAATCTGCTTCACATAATCCTCTGCAATGAACAATAAAATGGCTGTGATGTAGATAATTTCTTCCCATATGGAAAAAATATATTTTTGTAGCCCTGTTCTAGTTGAGAATTTCTGCTCAAGCTGTTTATTTAAAATTTATATGGTGCTTTGGAAGATGTTGGATGATTTCAAGTGAGTAATTATTTTTATTTTTAAATATCTAGTGCTCTACCATGATATATATTCTTTAAATATGACACAAACAAGCACATTTTGTACTGTTTTGATATATTTTCATATATATCTAACTTATACCTGCATGCCATACATTTTTAGTGCTTCTAAAAATATATGGAAACCACATTCTTTTCTACCTGGAGAGAGTGAAAAATAGGTGAGTGAATTGGTAATAATGTCTGGAAGAAATGTGGAGCCTGGAGTGCTACTGATTTAAGATAATCCATACAATAATTAATATGGCACACAGCTTAGAATCAAATGCCTAGAGGCAATACAATTATTTATCTAACAATAATAACTTGTAAGCTTGCCTTTCTAAATGTCGTTGGAACCTTGTTTTAATAAATACAGTTTGCTATTGATATCAGAGGTTAACACAGAGCATATTTTCCATGTTTGGTTTCAAGGTCCAATTTTGTTTCCAGAACTAAGAAATCTTATTTTGGTTATTTAGAGCATCATTTCCTATTCAGCATATTTTCTGACATTTGGCTTCTTGGAAGTCCAGCAATATTTTAAATGCTAGCAGTTATTGAACACTTACTATGTGCTAGTTAGCTACTGCTTTAAGTGCTGTGATACTCCTTAGGGAAATTATGGCTAACACTGTAAAAAGCAACTGCCAAGTCTCGGTGGCTAAGACAATAAAGGTGTATTTATCATTCATGTCACAGTTTAATTGGGTTTCAGGAGGCAGCTTTCCGCATTGTGATCAAAGATGCCTGCTCTTTCCAGCTCTGCTTGAAATGGCCAACAAGGAAAGTAAGAGAACAAAGAACATGCCAAGTATTTTATGGCAAGTCCTGGAAGAGGCGTACATCACACTGAATCACACTCCTCTGGCAGGAACACGGTGGTGTTACCCTAACCTAAATGAAAGGGTGGCTGGGAGATACATTCTTCTTCAGAGCCTAGGAAGTTAAGCATATGATTGGTGAACATCTAGCTAGTCTGTGCCACTTTACTATTTGTTTAATTCTCACAATAAGGCACTATTCCCCCATTTCACAGATGAGAAAACTGAGGCACAAAGAATTACATACATATCCTAAGTTTTACACAAATAAATGACATAGCTTAGAATTAAAGCCATAAAAATTGTCTCCAGAATTTGAATTTCTAATTATTATGAACATGAAGTTCAAATTAAATGTCATTTAAATCATAAAATACTTTTATTTACTAGACATTGTTATCTTTGCTTTTCAAACCCAAGAGGGAAATTATTGTTTCTTTTCATTAAAAGTTTTTTTTAACGGTTATTTATTTTTGAGAGAGAGAGAGAGTCAGAGTGCGAGCAGGGAGGGACAGAGAGAGAGGGAGACACAGAATCCAAAGCAGGCTCCAGGCTTTGAGGTGTCAGCACAGAGTGCAACACGGGGCTCAAACTCACAAACTGAGAGATCATGACCTGGGCTGAAGTCAGATGCTTAACTGACTGAGCCACCCAGGGGCCCCAGAAATTATTGCTTCTTTAACAGATTATTTTATTGCTATTTACCACTTTTACTGCTACCCCCAATCTTGTGCATCTGATGTGTATGTACGTGGGGGTGTGTGAATGTACATTTTGAAATCTATTCCTTCTATTTGCTGAGTTTTATCTGAGAGCTATCATTATCAATCACCATCATTACTGAAATGTTTATTAAGCACTATTGTCAGGAGTTGAGATAGATTATTTCAGATTGAAAAAGCCTTGGGAGGTGGTAAACACTAGTATTATTATAGTTTTAGAAATAAACCGAGACTTAGGTTAAGTAATTTGCCCAAGTGACGTGCCTAAGAGGGTAGGGATGTTAATCTCTGGATCTGCAGTCTGTGCTTTATTGCACTGTGATGATCTTCTATAAACATTTATTGTGAAGGAATTGTGAAAAATCTCTTAAATTTTGTCATTTGCGTTGTACATCAAGCTCTCCTGTGTTCTTGCTATCGTTATTGTTTTTAACCTCATTTTATGGTATTTTTTTGGATACTAGGCTGACACACTTGAATTTAAAGTTTGGAAATTTACTGTAAACAGGAACGTAGTTGAGTAATAAGTATTATATAATCATCACATGATCAAATCCAATTGGCTAACACCCCTACTAACCTGGGAACATCCATTGTCCGTTCTTCACCATTTCTCCTGCACCTTCAACTCTTAATGTTCTAGGTATTGGTTCAATCAGCTTTTAAACATGGTGAGAAGAGCCCATGTTTTTAATGAATACATAAATACACACAAGTATACACGGTACTAGAAATTTAGAATATCTAAAAGCAGTCAGAGTATAGTCGACTGCCTTGAGGCCCTTGCCCACCTTCAACTAGTTCAGTTCCTGCCTTTAATGGATAGACTCTTCCAATGAATGCCTGTATATGGCTGCTCCCTGGTGCCTTCAAATTTAAAAAATATATTGTCAATAATTTCTACTTGTCATCTTACAGGAAGGTGAGTTTCAGCCAGGTACTCCACCATCATTCTTCTCTCTTTTGTGAAACCCTGTATTCCCCTGGCTTTTGTGGCACCACATTCTGTGGTGTCTTCTTTCCTCCCTGGAAGCTCCTGATTCTTTGTTTCTTGTTCTTGGGTCCTCTTTAGGTCTCACTTTCCCTTTTCTAATTATACTCTCTTCTACTTTTCTACTTTCGTGGCTTTAAATACCAATACTACATCAATGACCTCCAAATTTATATTGCTAAGCCATAATCCCCTTATTACTTCCAGGCCAATATATTCAAGTGACATCATCGACATGTTGAATATTCAATTCTTAGTCTTTTCCCTAAGTTTTCTTTACCCCCAATTTTCTGTGTCTTGATAATCAGTACTACTAGTGTTCAGGCCAGAAACCTGGGTGTCAATCTTTATATTCTACTAACTGCCACCTCACTTCCAATTATAGAATTTGGTTTTTCTTTATTCACCTCTACTCTCAGACAGTGTTTCTTCCATATTATAGCCAGAAATTTTATTTTTTCTAAATGAAATATTATCATGCCATTATATTGCTTAAATTGCACATCTTTTAAAGTGTTTAGAATACAGTAAGAATAATAAGTAACCTGACAAGCAAGACTCCAAATTATTTGTCCTCTGCTTAACACTAGAACATTTTCACATGCCACTCACTCCCTCTCTGTCCCTATTGTGCCTCAGCTATATTGGGGTTCTTTGTGTCTCAAAATATGCCAAGCTTTCCCAGTATTGGACATTCACACATGCTTTTCTTCTCTTTGAAAGAAACATTCTTATTTTACTCTCCTCCTAACTCCTACAATCCCCCATGTATCAACATAAATGCTTCTTCAGAGACATTTTTGTAGTGAATATAAATCCCAGGCCAAGACAGTGTTGATTTTTTGTTTTAGCAGGCAGCTAAACTTGGCTAAACATAAATTCCAAGTTGTGCTCTCCCGCAGTGGGCAGCAGCTGAAATATATGCTCCCTTCTTTCACCTTAGCTAGGCTGTTTTGAATCTCCAGGGCATGCTTGGTTCAGAGACCAGCCAGAAATGTGGGCTCAGCCTCTGTTGCTCTCTCCTGGGATTTTCCCCTTCACCCTGCAGCTTCTGAGGGATCCCAGAAGTCTTTCTTCTGATTCTTCAAGCCAGTAAGAGATCAAGACTTTATCAAAGATTTGGCCTTCACTGTGGTGACTGAAACTTCCCTCAAGGGAAAAGCTATAAATATGGAAAACTTGATGAGTGCTGTTCTCTTCTGCCAATGTGCTTACTAGTCACCAGTTTCTGCCCACTTCTCATTTGCCTCCAGGGGTGTGTGTGTGTGTGTGTGTGTGTGTGTGTGTGTGTGTCTATAAATTTATACTTTGTTCACTATTGATCATTGTTTTCTGTGGGAAGGTTTGCCTGTTAGGAGCTACTCCACCATTAGGAAACACAACTTGTATTCAAACAAACTGATCTAACAGGATACATGTACTGTGGGAGAGAGACATTAAAGAAATACCCAAATATTAGTTGAAATTGTCAAAAGGGATATGAAAGTGAATTACAAGGGTACATGAGACTTTATATTCCAGGGAAACCTTATCTCCTGAGTTAAATTAGAATAGGCTTCCAGAGGGAAAACAGATTGATATTTGAGAGTTATTACAAGTTAACTGCCCAAGTAAGTCAGGGTCAGCTAGAGTGGAAAAAGTATTCCATGCAGAGGGAAGATTGGGATAGAATTCTTTTTTTTTTTTTTTTTAATTTTTTTTTTCAACGTTAATTTAGTTTTGGGACAGAGAGAGACAGAGCATGAACGGGGGAGGGGCAGAGAGAGAGGGAGACACAGAATCGGAAACTGGCTCCAGGCTCTGAGCCATCAGCCCAGAGCCTGACGCGGGGCTCGAACTCCCTGACCGCGAGATCGTGACCTGGTTGAAGTCGGACGCTTAACCGACTGCGCCACCCAGGCGCCCCAAGAATTCTTAAAGCAAGAATGAATATTAGAAAGAATGTCAATGTGATCAGTTTAGAGAATGAGGCAAGAAGAGCTAGTGATAAAGGTTTGTTCAATTGTTAATTGAAGGGTTTTAAGTAGGGGAATTAGTTTGCCAGTATTGTAGTTCTGCCACAAAAAAACATTTGAATGCATCACTTCTAAATTTTTAATGCAAAAATTTATCATAAGTAGTGTGCTTTGTAAATTGTTTTCAGTTGTTATTATAGAATCAGTATTTTCCTAATTAATTTGTATAAACATTTTATCAGGTACATAGTATGCCAATGAATGTATGCGCTGTAGCCTTTTCCGACTATTTACTAAACTACTACTTGATTCTTTTTTATTAGCCAATTCACATAATGCTACTATAAATATCTTTGTACAAAAGCTTTTCTTACATTTAGAAAGCTACACTGTTAAAGCTGTCTTATCATAGACCTTGAGAATTTAAAGATAAAGTTGCTTATAAAATGACATTAATCGAGAATACATTTAAACAAAGAGCAATTAAGGTAAATTTTTAAACTGAGTTTCTTTCAATAAAGGATCACTTATATAGCTTTATGTCAAATATATTTGCGAATGGCCAAGAGAAGGATAATATTGAAATAAGAAGGGTTCCATCATTGAAACTCCATATTTGTTTTTAAGGAAGAATCTTTCAGGATGTCACAAGCTGCTTTTGAGCATTAACATGATGACATTTGTGATTATATTCACACAAATTGCTTGAGCAACTCCAAATACCTTAATTACTTCACAGCTGCAATATTTCCAAATTTATTTGAAGATTTTCCAAGGAAAGTGCACTTTATGTTTGATTAAGAGAACTAGCCCAAGTGAAAACCATGGTTTGGCTTTCTTTGTATTAAATCTGTTCGTGAATGAAAACTACAGCTGAAGATGATTAGAAAGAGAATATTAGGAACTTAAAGAGACAGTAAGTGTTCAAGCAGTCAAGAAACTAATGAAAGCACCAATGTCATGTTCCTTTATCTTCCACTGCATTAAATAAATTAATGTATTTTTTCCCATTCTGTAGTTCAGTATAATACTTTGTCCACTTTCCCACCAGACTGCCACCTTCATCTATGTAAGCATAAAACTGGTTTAGCAGAGTTTCTGGGCAAATATATGATGTATCCAATTCTTAGAGCTTCCTGTCTGTAGGTAATGCTGCAGTCATTTTGAATTAGTGATAAACGGTCATGAAATTGGAAACAGGTTCCTCCAGCTTTTCACAGAATCTGAAAAAAAAAACACAAATACGTGCACCCAGAAAGTGTGAGTCCAACTCAAACATCATAAAATAATACACAGTGCATGCTTAACGGCATGCAGGACCATATGAACATATTAAATGACATTGCCTTATGCCAAAGTCAAGTATGGTTTCAACATTGTAGAAATTTGGAGCAGTCTTAGCTTAAACTTGAACTAATGACATAGCATTACGTTTACCCTTGTGATAACAGAAAAAAAATGTTTTACTTTCTCTTCATCTCCTTTAAAAGATGCTTTGCTAATTTGTTAGTTTTGGAGAGAGGGATTTCAAAATGACAACAACAATAATAATAATGTCAAACATTTAAAATGTGTCAGAAAGTTTCCAAATGTTAATCCATTTAATTTTTACCACCATCCTGTAAGGTGGGTAAAATCACATTTATCACCATTTTATAGTAGAGAAAAGCTAAGTCTCTACACCATAACATAACTAACTCATGGTCACAGAGCCAGTAAATAGTGATGACAGATTTTAACATAGCTCATTTGGGAATAAGGTGTTATTGATTCAAAAGTCCCTGAACTGGACATCATCCCTATATTGAGAATACTTGGCTTTTCCTAATTAGACAAGTCAGTTTCTTCTATAGAAATCAGATCCCACTTCCACCTTTGGAATGGCAAGAATGGGCTTGTGTCAGATCTCCAGGGTTCTTCCTAGGATGTGAGGCCCTGTTTCGTTGTTGTTTGTTTTGTTTGCCACAGACCACTCTAAGATGGTCTAGGATGTCCAATCTATAGAAGCACCATCGGTCCCAGAAGATTTCTAAAGAGGGTTGTGGCAGTCTTTACCTAGTGGTACAGCCCCCATGATCTCTTTATTCAGATATCTCAAAGACTGACACATTGGAAGACCAACAAATTAATACTTAGACTCTGTAACTCTCCTAACATCCAATTTAAAGAGAACCCCTTCTGTGTTATTCTGCTTAGTCATTCAAGCAGAAAACAGATCCAGCAGGAGACTTCCCTGGGAATGGATATCAAGACATTCACCTTTAGCATTATGTCTTTCTATTTCTTGTTATTGGCAAAATTGGCAAATAAGACATAGACATCTAGGGTTTCTTTTTGGGGTAAAGTATGTGAACTTTAAAACTCCAAGACATTAAGCACATATTCAAATTTGAGAGTTAGCTTTTCCATTCACTCTGATTTGACCATTATATAAAATAGTCAATGAAATCCTAGGCAAAGATTTCTATATGTTCATAACAGAGATTGGAAATATGTCAATGATTTGATGTGTAAATGGCAATTATCACAATTATTGCAGAGTTGGAATAAACATTTATTAATATATGGTTTCAGGGGTAAAAAGAAATCCCTGAACTGCTTACATTCATCTCTCACCTGGTCACAGAGACCATAAATTATTAAAGTTAATTACAGAGTCATGCCTTTGATTTAAAGCTCCTTGTCTAGGGTTAAAATTCAAATGCACCTGGGAATGACAACACACCAAGATTTATAAATCACAGGGTGATGAGATAACCAGATATTTTCATGAATATGTGTTTTGATAGGGCAGAAAGCTAAACAGAGATAGGAGCATGAGCACAAGAAAAGAAAGTGGGAAGGGATTAGCTCAGAAGGCTTAGAAAAGGCTTCACAAATTCATGACAGTCTCAGCTTCAAGTGCTTACTCTGAGTGATAAGGTCACTGTTCATAGTGACAGAGACACTGAGGTGAGCCTAACCAGGATAGGAGCCATTCACTGCTGCCAGTCTGGGAAAACATGGCAGAGAGGAGGACAGTTTAGCATCATGTACAACAAACAGCATTGAAAATAGGAAGTGTTGAAATAGACTCTCATACAGGATACAAACCCCCAAATAATCAACTGACTTGAGGAGGAAGGAAGGAATCTGAGAAATCATTTATTCTGTGTATCTCATCAAAAATTGTTAAGAGGCAGACACTTTGTGAGGCTATAAATCCAAGACCGGAACATAAGTTAACAATTCTTTATAAGCAAGGCCCTCATGCTCTCTGTTTTTGAGATTTGTTCAGGCAATGACAGATCTGGGTTAGCATACTAATCACCACCCCAGATGAAATGACCTAATACCAATAAATTGCTTTTTTTTTCACCATAATAGACCTTGAACTTGAATCTGAAATGGATCACACTCCAAATATTTTAGAGAGTTAATAATATTTTGTTGATGATGATGATTAAAACAAACAAAAAATGTGTCTACCATTTCAGCACAAGGGTTTATTCTGGTATTTTCCAAAGTATAAAACAGTGTCTGTGAAGCCTCTTTATACAGAAACTGTTTTGGTACATATGAATTGTCCAAATAGAGCCAGTTTGTGCTAACTGAAGGAGTCATAAATTTGAATTTCCTCACTTATGGTCTCATAAAAAATCAAAATAATATCACAATAATGTAAGAATCTTAACATTTAATATGTTGTTATGCAACAGAAAGAAATGATACCAAAGAGACATGTGATTGATTGCATATTGTGAAACTAAATTGAGTCATTGACTTGGGGGAAAACTTGAGGAAAGGTAAACAAATTAATCAGTGTGATTCTCATTTTTATGCTCAGGCATAATATAGCAGTACTTAGCAGTACTTACTGAAAGAGGAAATGATGAAAACATGGACTGGCCTGAAGAATATTGGAGAAAAATGTAAAGAAAGCTGACTCCTGGTTTACTGCTACCAGCAGCAGAGGAGTTTCATTCCTATTAGTTCACATAGCATAACAAAAGTGTAGCTTGATTTTATACCCCAAACTCCTGTACTAACATAAATGAATTATGCAACAATTCTACCTTCCAGACTGGCCATGCCTGTCGTCTGCTATGTGACTTTTGGGGAAACTGAGACCAATAGTCAGAAGAGAGGTTTTGTCTAAGAAACACCTCTCTGTTCAGTGAAAAAGCTCATCAAGGGTTGCCTGCCTGCGTGACTCAGTCAGTTAAGCATCTGACTTTGGCTCAGGTCGTGATCTCATAGTTCATGAATTCGAGCCCCACAGTGGGCTCTGTGCTTATAGCTCAGAGCCTAGAGCCTGCTTTGGATTCTGTGTCTGCCTCTCTCTCTCTGCCCCGCCCCTGCTTGCACTAAGTCTCTCTCAAAAATAAACAAACATTAAAAAAAAAATTAAAAAAAAAAAAAAGCTCATGAGGACCCTGAAGCATTCTCTTCCACAGGGTTCAGTTAAAATAATTTACTTGAGTTAAATAGATCAATAAACTTTATCATTTTGTTTCATTTTCCTTCAAGAGCTTCAAAACATGTACATTTTAGTTACTGGTATTAAGAGATGAATTTTATTTCTTTGTATAAAATATGTTTGGGTAACATTTTAGCTATAAAAATATGAATAAAAGTGCTGCTTTACAAATTTTCAGTGCTTTAGAAATTGATATCATGGGAAAACGATTCAAGGAATAATGAAAAATATAAGTACGTATCATTTTTAAGTTAAACATGTTTGCTAAATATTCTATATGACTAATGAAATTACTTAAGGTCATTTTGAGCGTGATGGTTTACTGATTTCTTTCCAAAGTAGTATCTAATTTGGGGACTTCAGCAAACATGTAGGGAAGGGACATTTTTAATCTAAAAGAGAGTAATAGTGACAACATTTCAAAATGCAGCACTAGCAAATGAGGCTCAGGAGTGCCAAGGGAAAGTTGATAATTTGCAGCATAAGGACCTGAATCTAGGCCATCTAACTTTAAATATTAAATAAAAATACTTCAAACAGAGGCTTGTGTTGGTGAAATATAGGATGAAAAAACATTTTTATATTTAAGATAATATTTAGCATAAATGCATCTAACGGTATAAACATTTTTTGGGAAGAATTAATTAGCTTCATTAAATGATTCATGAATTGGGCAGCATCTCATCTAGCAAGTAGAATGGAGCTCTCAATATAAACATTTTTTTTTCAACGTTTATTTATTTTTGGGACAGAGAGAGACAGAGCATGAACGGGGGAGGGGCAGAGAGAGAGGGAGACACAGAATCAGAAACAGGCTCCAGGCTCTGAGCCATCAGCCCAGAGCCTGACGCGGGGCTCGAACTCACCGACCGCGAGATCGTGACCTGGCTGAAGTCGGACGCTTAACCGACTGCGCCACCCAGGTGCCCCATAAACATTTTTAAAGTACAAATTAAAGTTATAGAGATGTGTGCTTTAATTGTACATAGATACGTGCATGTGGATATAATTATATACACATGTGCATCTATACATTCTATGCACATATGTGTGTATCTGTGTATGGTGTGTGTGTGTGTGTGTGTGTGTGTGTGTGTGTGTAACGGGAAATGAGGGATTTAGGACTTCCAGTCCTTATATTAATATTTTTTAGGAATAGAGCAGATCTAGGAATATACTCTCATCAATTAACAGTTTTCTGAATGCATCTTTAGGATCCATTCATCTTGGCATGGGGACAAATATATCTAAAAGGAAAATTGGCTCGTTAGAAGTACAGAGCCACTTTTCTCAAAAGGACTCATGACACTGTCTTAGAATTTTGCATGTAAAAGAAATCAAAGAAGGAAGCACATGGGGCATACTGCTAGATGCACTAATATTTACTTAACCTTAAAATTGACTTTGGAAAGAACAACTTCCCAGGGAATATGGAACCCTTGAAATAAATGAGGCAACATGTTCAGGAAGAAGCTGTGTGACAGGCTTTCCATAGCTTTGACCTTAAAGGTAAACATAAGGCCAAAGAGCCCCCTGGTGTTCTTGGAACCAAACCTACCCAAATGAACAAATTTGCTAGATTCACATTTAGAGAGGGCAGTGGATATTAAATAGAGACCCTGAAGAGTAAATGATGGAGAAATGATACTTGAACGTTGTTACATGAGTATGTTTCTAAGAGAGAATGTTCTTCCCAGTAGTAAAAATTTCATCCATCTGTGGGAATAAGAACCATAAAGGAAAGAGCTTACGCATGAAAGAGCTTCAATTTATATTTCTACTCATCTCCTAGGTCTGCTTGGGTTTCGAAGACTTGGCAGAAGGTACGGTGTCATCTTGGTGGGCTGAAGCGGAGATTTACACTCTCTGTCTCAGACAGCTTTACAAGTTATATTTGTACAGTCCGGGTTCTTAGCAAGGCTGCTCCTTAGCTTGGCAAGTCAGAGCCTACAGTAAGGCATTCAGTGTACCAGTCAACAACAAGCAAGTGGGTTATAATCATGGAGATGGGGTTCGTTCTGGGCAAATGCTTTCTCTGTTTTCTGCACACTTCAGTAAACTGAACATTTAACTTCCTTTGTTTTGAATTATGTAATCCCTCTGGAGATTCAGCTGAAGGAATTTTAACCCTTTCTACCAAAGCAAATTCTCAGCTGACCTCTGATTTTCTGAGAGGAAAAAAAAAATAGAGATTTCTAAGGTTCTTTGGAAAAGGTTAGTTGTGGACTACTGACTATGGCAAAGTAACACTGTGCCAGTGAATGACACATCATGAGTAATTATGAAAGAGCTAAAAAATAACACTAAGTTATGGTCCAATCAATATGTATCAAAAAAAATCATCTGTTTCTAATAATTGCTACATATATTTTTGTAACTCAAATTCTATTTCAAAGAGAGAAACACTGAAGCATATTTGTATTACCACCTTTTTTAGGGCCCACACTAAAAATGTACAGTAGCTCCCTCTTATCTGTGGAGGATATGTTCCAAGACCCCTGTGAATGCCTGAAACTGTAGCTGGTATGGAGCCCTATACAGGCATATCTTGGTTTAGTGTGTTTCACTTTATTGCACTTTGCAGACATTGCATTTTTTACAAATTTAAGGTTTATGGCAGCCCTGAGTCCACTAAGGCTATTGGCACCATGTTTCCAATAGCATTTGCTTAGTTGATGTCTCTGTGTCACATTTTAATTTTTACAATATTTCAAACTTTTTATTATTATATTTGTTGTGGTGATCTCTGATTACTGGTTTTGACTGGCTGAAAGCTCAGGCAATGATTAGCATTTTTAAGCTATTTTTTAAATTTCAAAAAAAATAATGTTAATTTATTTTGAGAGAGAGAGAAAAAATATGATCAGGGGAAGAGCAGAGAGAGAAGGAGAGAGGGAATCCTACGCAGGCTCCACACTCAGTTCAGAGCCCAACGTGGGGCTCAATCTCACAATTGTGAGATAATGACCTGAGCCGAAATCAAGATTTGAATGCTTAAATGTCATAAACCACCCATTCACCTTACTGTTTTCTAATTTTTAATTAAGGTATATGCATTGTTTTTTATACATGCTATTGCACACTTAATGGACTACAGGATAATGTAAACATAACTTTTGTATGAACTGAGGTAACAAAAATTTCATTTGACTCACTTTATTGCATTTTTCACTTTATTATGGTGATCTGGAACCAAACCCTAAGTATCTCTGAGGTAAGTATATACCATATGTTTTTCTAAACATACATATCTATGATAAAGTTTAATTTATAAATCAGGCGCAGTAAGGGATTGACAACGACAACGACAATAACAAAAGAGAACAATTATAACAGCATACTTTAATACAAGTTATGTGAATATGGTATCTCAACCTGTCTTATTGCACGGCACTCAGCCATCTTGTGATGATCTGATATGATAAAATGCCTGTGTGATGAGATGAAGTGAGGTGAGTGACAGGAATTGTGACAGTGTTAGGCTGCTATTGGCTTCCTGATGACATGTCAGAAGGAGGATTATCTGTTTCCGATCCCAGTTGACTGTGGGTAATTGAAACCATGGACAGGGAAACCTTGAATAAAGATGACAACTGTATCATTAATGAAAACTATGGGGACTCACATTGTTTGGGAAATTGCACGGACATTTCCACTTCAATGTGAGTGGCATTGATGAAGTGATTATTTGTAAAGTGCTAGAAGTACTACAATATTACAACTAAAATTGCAAAATTCTCAGTACAGGAATTTATTTTTAATGCTTCCCAAGCAATGTTACTTAAGCTGCAGGACCAGAAACTCCATGTTCTTATCCTAAGTAATTGTGGTCCCTAATTGAGTTATTATATACAGAGAATACCTTACTTAGAGATGGTTTTGGAGAGCCAAATAAATCAATACCACATTGAGGTCTCTTTACTGTTATTGTTTACAACAGAATTTAATGGAGAGAAAAGTTAAGAACTCAACAACTCTGTGACAGTCTTAGTGTTACAAGAGAACATTGCTTAGTTTGGGCATTGACTGAGGTCAGCAAACAGCCTAGATTGTTCGTCTGCTGTCTGTGTCTCTGGGCTGCCTTTCATTTATGCTGTGTTGAATGGAATCCCAGTTGCTTCTTTCTAGGATCATGATGTGTCTCACAGTTAGAAAATGTTAGCCAGATGTGCATGTGAAGCTCTCATGAGTTTTGTCTTTTTTTTTTCCTTATAAGCTCACTAAACTGTCACTTTTGTGTGGTGTAAGTAAGACTGTGTATAATTTACCATATATCAGTTTGCTTCACCATATTTTACCATATTATAGGTAATACGCTGTTCCTTATCTGCATCCTAGTTTAATATCTACATCTAGAAGTAGACTGGACTCTAGATTCTGTGCAATGAGGAATAGTCTATCTTTTCCCATGATTTTATTTGTGACACCTATTTTAGTGTTTAGCAAATGTAGGCACTCAAAAAATATTTCTTGAATGAAGGAATAAACCAAGATCCACAAGTTCTACAATTTTGTATTTTTATTCCAATGCTAATTTAATAAATATCTTGTCAGATAAAAGAACAATGCCTTTCTTTTGCTGTGACTTTGCTGTGTCTTTCCAATTAAAGACCTCACAGAGGTCAGATTTCTGTATTTTAATCATGAACTCAACAACCTGAATAATCTGAGACAAATTATTTACTTATTCTTCATCTCAAAATATGATAATGCTAAAATATATTAAGGCTGTTGTGAAGATTAAATTAATTCTCACGTATAAACCCTTTTGCACAGTAGCACAGAGTAAATGGCAAATATGAGCTCTTGCTGGTGTTACTTTCACAGTATTAGAATTAGTAACAGAATTAATGTGAGGATTACTGTTATTTTCACGGAATAAATTTTTGCTTCTTATACCAACCTTTTCCGAAGTGTGTTCTGAGGATTCCATGTATTAGGAGTCTGCCAAAATGATTTTCTTTTAATAAATATCCACAAAACAGTCAAAATCAAAACTTTCATAAGAGATACAGCAGTTTTTACAATGAGTTATTTTTAGGAATTTATCCCAGTTTCCTGTTTAGGCAAAGCTACCTGCTATAGCAAGATGAAAGTAATTTTGGTTAGCAGGGCCATGTTTCCATATTGTTGTGGAAGAAACTGATTTTCCTTTTATTATGGAAATTGGAAGTATTATCTGAGCTCATATACTGGCAAAGCCTTTTATTCCTCTGTTATTTTATTTTACTTTTCTATAATCAGTTCACTCTTCTATTTGAGTATAAACATTATCACTAAAAGTCCATTTAAGCAGGGGAACAAGGGGTACTTTATAACTTTCAAAATATACTTTGACGGTATTTCCCCAGCTGTAAAAATAAGAATAAAATTATTTCCTCGGGTGATAGAAATAATTTAGGAGAGAGGAATAAGTGAATCATAGGCTGTTAGAGCTGGAAGCAACCTTGCACATTATCTTGAGCAGTGATGGCAACTGTATGTTGCTATTGCCACAGCTCTCACAAGCCTATGCCCGTGACATCCATCCATAGAGAGTCTTGAGACTCTGCTCCTGGGCCCAATACATTTGTTAGACCAGCACCTAGACATCCACAGCCATTGACTGAAGTTGCTGCTCCAAATGAAAACTGTTTTTCATCCCAGAGTTCCTGTCGATCTCTTCCTGTTTGCAAAAGGCAATACTGAAAACCTAAGACTCTAATTTGACTTTTTCCATGTCACAAAAATTTTAGAGTCATGTATTATTTATAATTAATTTACTTATTATTAATAGTCTACAGGTTTTCTGGCTCTGAATTCAGTATTCTTTCTATTCCAATACCTGGAAAAAATGATCATGTGTGAATGAAATATTGGATACTAGCAACAGGCAAAAAAAAAATGTTCTTAATCCACTTTGATTCTTTTAAATTTATTTCCAGGGAACTCAAAGTATTTTACAATAGGCAGATGGGTATATTGGGGTGGGAATGCATTTAGCAGTCGGAGGTGATGGAGTAGCCACAAGTGTGCAAGGAAGCCATTGGTAAATACGGGAAGGGACTATGTACAGTTAATGATTCAAATGGAACACTGACAGGTCTTATTATTTTTGAAATCTACTTGAAAACCTGCCCTGGTATCAGGTTTTACTACCAATCCCACATGTAAGGAAGACTGTAAAAAGTTTCACAAATGTTTGGAAAGCTTTCGTCAAACTTGATCCAAACTTAGTTAAGCATTTCATCAATGTAGCTTTATTTTCATAGTTTTAATACGAAGCTAGTAGTTTTCAATTGTTTTTTTAATGACTTGAAATGTGTGTAAAGCGAGTCAATTCAACTAAATTTTGCCTGTGGAATGTTAGAAATGTTTAATTAAAATCTAAATGTTTGCACATTTCTGAAACTATTTGAAATCATATTTCCTCTCTTAGTACCATGTAAACTTACTGCACAGAACAATTCTTTTCCACACACAATTTAAAACACGCCTATAGGTTTTCCTAGCCGGAGGAAAATAAGCCATCACAAATGCTTTGTTCCATCCCCTTGTCAGTCCTAACTTCCTGAATCTAATTCTTCTTCTGAGAGGGGAGTCACTATATCTGTTCACATGTGGTGATCAGGCTGTGGATAGCAAGCAAACCAAGTGCTGAAGTGTAGGAGAAATTTTAAGAAAAAAAGGAAACCAGCTTCTTAGTAGCTAGTGATGTGTATGGTGAAATTCCAGAAATTGCACCTGAGACCACAAAATAAGGGGGGGGGGCTGGGGTGTTTAAGTGTCTGATATTACTGGAAAAATATAAATATTCCAGGCCTTTGCCGGATTTCAACAAATAATCTATTGGGTCCAGGACATTTTCTAACTTCAAAGGTAAATTCAGGCATCATTTTTTTAGTGAACCCAGACATAAAACATAACTGTAGAATGATGTAATAGTCAAAAATGTGCAGGTTGCCATTTGTAAATGAGGTTGTGAAGATGTGTGTTTAAAATGATGGGATAGTGGTTACAGTCAATGCAAATTCTATCTTTCATTGGATTTCAAAACGTATTATAAGCTTTGCCTGTTTGTATTTCTGAATTTTTTTTTTTGGTTGTTGCCATAAAACTTGGAACTATTTCTAAAGTTTAGCTCTTCATGCACATTTAAGGTAGTTACCTAGAGATATGCTAGGTAAGTTCTCAAGCAAGACACTTGTCAATTTGTATCTTGGAAACAACAAATAAAAATCTGTGCAATTGCTTCACTGCATAATGTTACTGTTGTAAGGTTTTCTAAGGGTTCTTTTGAGAAAGTCCAGAAACATTGCAAAGCAGATTGTCAGTAGAACAAAATTCCTCATGATTTACTTATGGAAAATACACACTAGATTTAATATATATCATTTCTTATGTTGCCTATGATACTCTCTTAAAATTCTATATTTTATCAAGATACATGTATATGTTTGCACATATATATGGGTACATATGCATGCACATAAATAACATGTATTATATCCCTTTTAATGATGGTTATGAAACTATTTAATAATTTTATAACAGACAAATTTTGAATTTTATTTTTGTCAATTTAAAATAAGTTGGATCAAATCTAGAAAGTTTGAACCTACTGGTAATCTAGTTATCTCCTGTATTATATAATTTCATACTTAATTCTACATAAATGACTTAATGTTACTCCAGTTCTGGAATTATGCTAAAGAAATTTTAGATAATTGTATTGTTTGTTCTTTTTTTTTTAATTTGCTCAAGTTATCATTTTAAGATGTTCCTTTAATATCTTAGTTCCAGAAGGTAGCAGAACTTCTTGGACCCCTATTTTAGCATCATGGAATCAGCGACTAGTCTGAAAGATTGCACTTTATGTTAATAAAACTGGCTGTGAGAAATTCTGAAATCATATTGACTATGAACATCTATATGTTCACCAGGGTTTAAAGTTACATAGAAAGATCTTTAGGGGAAACTACCTTGACCTGAACTCTAATTCCTTGGAAAGCAGGGATCCTGCTTTATTCAACGCTATATCCTTAGCACCTATCACGCCTGACACATGGTGAATGAGTACTTGGGTTAGATGGATGGATGCAGGGAGGAACAGACCCTGACATCACAGCTACAACTAAGTGGAGACATTATTTTTGGGAAGGTGTACATCTACTGAAGTTTTATGAGCTAGTCTTTGTATTCTGTTGAATTGAAATAATCCAAATGCCATAAAGGCATTCTTGAGTAGCAATTATTTCTATCAGGTTCTGATGATAAGACTACCAGACTGTAAAATATGATATGATTTTTTTATGATGACTTACCAAAGAATTAAAGATCAAACAAAAGAGATTAAGTATTTTTTTAAATAAAAGTAGGTTTGATTCTTAATATCATACTCACAATATTTCAGGGAAATTGACCATAAAAACAGAAAAAAATAAGCTAAAATATCTTAACATCCCTAGCTGGATGTTTTTCCCAAGCTTTGTTGAGATATATGTTGCTAAACAGCATGGTCATAAGTTTAAGGTATATAACAGGTTAATTTGATACATTTATATATTGCAAGATGATTACCACCATAGCATTAGCCAATACTTCCATCCTGTCACATAATACCATTTCTTTTATGTGGCGATAATATTTAAGATCTATTCTCTTAGCAACTTTCAAATATATAATACAATTTTATTAGCCATAGTCATTATGCTCTATACTAGATCCCCAGAACTTGTTAAGCTTATAACTGGAAGTTGTACCCTCTGACCAATATCTCCCCATTTTCCCAACCCCAGCTCCTGGTAACCACCAGTCTACTTTCTGTTTCTCTAAGTTTGTTTGATTTTAGTTCTACATATAAGTGATATCATACAGTATTTCTGTTTTTCTGACTAATTTCACTTAGAAAATGTTCTCAAATTTCATCCAAGTTGTTGCAAATGACAGGATTTCCTTATTTCTCATGGCTGAATAATATTTCTATCATCTATCTATCATTTTTAAAAATTTTATACATACCATGTATATATAAAGTAACAATTATATATATATATATATATATATATATATATATATGTCAAATCTTCTTTATCCATTTATCCACTGATGGACACATATGCTGTTTTCATCTTGGCTCTTGTGAACAATGCTGCAATGAATATAAGTGGTGGTTATGTCTATGAGATCCTGATGTCAATTCCTTGAATATATACCCAGGGTAGGACCCTTGTATCATATGGTAGTTCGACTTTTAATTTTTTGAGGAATTTCCATACTGTTTTCTGTAGTGGTTGTACCAACTTACATTCTTACCAACAGTGCACAAGAGTTCCCTTTTTTCCCCCACACTTGCCAACAATCTCTTGTCTTTTGATGATAACCATTCTAACGTGTGAAATAATATCCCCTTGTGGTTGTGATTTGATTTCCCTGATGATTAGTGATGTTGAAAACCTTTTTTTTTTTTAAATTTTTTTTTTTCAACATTTATTTATTTTTGGGACAGAGAGAGACAGAGCATGAACGGGGGAGGGGCAGAGAGAGAGGGAGACACAGATTCGGAAACAGGCTCCAGGCTCTGAGCCATCAGCCCAGAGCCTGACGCGGGGCTCGAACTCACGTGACCTGGCTGAAGTCGGACGCTTAACCGACTGCGCCACCCAGGCGCCCCTGTTGAAAACCTTTTAATGTACCTGCTGTCCATTTGTGTGTCTTCTTTGGAGAACTGTCTAATCAGTTCCTCTGTCCATTTTAATTGGATTTTTTTCCCTGATAGGTAGTATGAATTCTTTATATATTTTGGATACTAACCCCTTATCAGATATATGATTTGCAAATATTTACTTTCATCCCCTAGGTTTCCTTTCATTTTGTTGATTGTTTCCTTTGCTGTGTTTGTTTTTTAGTTTGATGTAATCCTGCCATTTATTTATTTTTGCTTTTGTTTTTTGTGCTTTTAGTGTTATATCCAGGAAATCCCTGCAAAGACCAATGTTGAAGATATTTCTCTTTACATTTTATTCTAGTTTTATGGTTTCAGGTCTTTAAGTCTTTCAATTATTTCAAGTTAACTTTGTCAGTGGTATAAGATAGGAGTTCAATTTTATTCTTCTGTTTGTGGTTACCCAGTTTTCCCATACCATTTATTGGAGAAACTATCTTTCCCACTGAGTTTTCTTGGCTCCCTTGTCAAATATTAGATGACAATATAAGCAGGATTTATTTCTGGACTCTTAGTTCTGTTGCACTGGTCTTTGTGTCTCTTTTTAATGCCTACTGTACCATAATGTTTTGATTTTTATAGCCTTGTAATATAGTTTGGAATCAGAAAGTGTGATGCCTCTAGCTTTGTTCTTCTTTCTCAGGATTGTTTTGGCTACTTAGGGTCTTTTATAACTCCATACAAATTTTAGGATTCTTTTTTCCATCTCTGTGAAAAATGCCATTGGAATTTTGATAGGGATTGTATCTAGATGGTTTCAGGTAATATGGGCATTTAACAATATTAATTTTTTGGATCCATGATCATGGTATACCTTTTCATTTGTGTCTTTTTCAATTTCTTTCATTAATGTCTTATAGTTTTTCAGTGTATAGATATTTCAACTCCTTTGTTAAATTTATTTATAAGTATTTTATTGTTTTTGATGTTATTGTGAATGGGATAGTTTTCTTTATTTCTTTTTCAGATGTTTTGTTGTTAGTATATAGAAATGCAATTGTGTTATATATGTTGATTTTGTATCCTGAAATTTACCGAATTTTTTATCAGTTCTAGCGTGTTTTTGGTGTTTTTATTATTATTATTATTATTATTATTTTCCATATATTATTTTCCATATATCACCTACAAGCAAGGACAATTTTACTTCTTTTCCTATTTGGGTGCCTTTTATTTTTTTCTTGCCTGTTTTCTCTTGCTGGGACTTTCAATGTAATGTTGTGTAGGAATGGTGAGAGCACTCTTCTCTTGTTCCTGATCTTTTGGAATTGAGTAGAATGTTGGCTGTGAGTTTGTCCTATGTGGCCTTTATTGTGTTAAGGTATGTACTTTATATATCCAATTTGTTGAGTATTTTTATCATGAAAGGATACTGGATTTTCTCAATTTTTATTTTTATTTTTATTTTTTTTTTCAACGTTTATTTATTTTTTGGGACAGAGAGAGACAGAGCATGAACGGGCGAGGGGCAGAGAGAGAGGGAGACACAGAATCGGAAACAGGCTCCAGGCTCTGAGCCATCAGCCCAGAGCCCGACGCGGGGCTCGAACTCACGGACCGCGAGATCGTGACCTGGCTGATGTCAGACGCTTAACCGACTGCGCCACCCAGGCGCCCCATGGATTTTCTCAATTTTTAAAAAATTATTGAGATGAACATATGATTTGTATTTGTCATTCCATTAATGTGGTATATCACATTTATTGATTTGTGTATGTTGAGCCATCTTTGCATCCCAGGAACAAATCCCAATTGATGATAGTAAATTATCCTTGTAATGTGATATTGAATTTGGCTTGCTAATTTTTTATTGAGAATTTTTGTACATATATTTATCAGGGATATTTTTCTGCAATTTTCTTTTCTTGTAGCATCCTTATCTGAGTTTTGGTATTATGGTAATTCTGGCCTCATAAGTGAGTTTGGGAGTATTTGCTCCTCTTCCATTTTGTGGAAGAGTTTCAGAAGTATTGGCCTTAATTCTGATTTAGAAGTGTTGTAGCATTCACTAGTGAAATCTTCTGGTCCTTGGCTTTTCTGTGTTGGAAGCATTTTGATTACTGATTCAATCTCCTTACTTTTTATTGGTCTGTTCAGATTTTCTATTTATTTATGACTCAGTCTTTTTTTTAACCTTTTTAAATCTTTATTTATTTTTGAAAGAGAGAGACAGAGTGTGAACAGGGGAGAGGCAGAGAGAGAGGGAGACATAGAATCTGAAGCAGGCTCCAGGCTCTGAGCTGTCAGCACAGAGCCCAGTGCAGGGCATGAACCCATAAAGGGTGAGATCATGACCTGAGGTGATGTCAGACATTTAGCTGACTGAACCACCCAGGCGCCCTTATGATTCAGTCTTGGTAGGTTTTATATTTCTATGAATTTATTCAATTTTCTAAATTATCTAGTTTATTGGCAGATAATTGTTCACAGTAGTTCCTCATGATCCTTCGTATTTCTGTGGTGTCAGTTGTAATGTCTCCTCTTTAATTTCCGATTTTATTTTTTGTTCTTTTTTTCCCTTAGTCTAGTTGTTTGTCAATTTTGTTTATTTTTTTTATTTCTTTAAAAAACAGCTCTTTCTTTTTTTTTTGTATTTTTAAATTGTATTTCTATTCTCTATGTCATTTCTATTTCTCTCTCTCTGATCTTAATTAAGTCCTTACTTATAATAACTTTGGGCTTATTTTACTTTTCTTTTTCTGTTTCTTGAGTTACAAGGTGAAGTTGTCTATTTGAGATCTTTCTTGTTTCTTAGGCTTTTATCATTATAAACTTTCCTGTTAGAAATGCTTTTACAGCTTCCCAAAGGCTTTGATATATTGTGCTTCCATTTTTATTTGTTTCAAGATATTTTTTTAATTTCCTTTGGTTTCTTCTTTGACCCATTCATTGTTTAGGAGAATGTCATTTAATCTCTAATATTCTTTTTCAATTTTCCAGCTTTCATTTTGTTATTGATCTCTAGTTTTCATACCATTGTGATCAGAAAAAAAAAATACTTGGTATGATTTCAGTTTTCTTAAGTTTAACAAGACTTATTTTGTGACCTGTCATATAATCTATCCTGGAGAATGTTCCATGTGAACTTGAGAAGAATGTGTATTCTGCTGCTGTTGAATGGAATGTTCTGTATATGTATTTTAATTCCATTTAGTCTAAAGTATGGTTCAAATTCCACATTTCTTTGTTGATTTTCTATCTAAACGATCTATCCATTGTTGAAAGTGGGGCATTGAAGTTGTTGTCTATTTCTCTTGTCATATCTTTTAATATTTGCTTAACATATTTAAGTGCTCCAATGTTGGATGCATATATATTTATGATTATTATGTCTTCTTGATGAAACGATCACCTTATCATTATATAATGACCACCTTTTACTCACGTTACTTTTTTTGGCTTAAAGTCTATTTGGTCAAATATAAATATAGCTACTTCTGTCTTTTTTAGTGTCTACTTGCATACTTGAAATATTTCATCATCCCTTCACTTTGAGTCTTAAGTGTGTAACTTAAAGCTAAATTGGATCCATTATAGGCAACATACAGTTGGGTCTTATTTTTTTTATTCATCCAGTCACTCTCTAACTTTTGATTAAAGAATTCAATCCATTAGCATTTACAGTAATTATTGGTAGGTAAAGATTTACTAATGTTATCTTAATTGTTTTCTAGCTGTTTTATAGTTCCATTTTCTTTCCTTCCTCTTTTTATGGCTTCCTTTGTAAATTAATTTTTTCTCTAGTGTTATGCTTTGATTCTCTTCCTTTATCTTTTGTGTATCTTGTAGATTTTTGCTTTATGGTTCTCATGAGGCTTACATAAAACATTATATAAATATATGTATGTCTGTTTTATGTTGATAACAATTTAATGATGATCACATACCAAAACTCTATTCTTTTAATCCACCCCTTTTATATTTCTGATGTCACCATTTTACATCTTTCTATAATATGTATCCATTAACAAATTATTAAAACTATGTCTATTTAAAAAATTTTGTTTTTTAACCTTTATACTAGAGTGAAGTATTTAACACATAACCATATTAAGATGTTAGGACATTTAGAATCTGGCTTCATGTTTTCCTTACCAGTGTGTTGCATGTTTTCATATGTTTTCATTACTAATTAGTATCTTTTTGTTTCATCTTGAAGAATTCCTTTCAGTATTTCTCGAAAGGCAGATTTAGTGGTGATAAATTCCCTCAGCTTTTGTTTATTAGGGAAAGTCTTTATTTCATCTTCAATTGTGAAGGACAACTTTGCTGTGTAAAGTATTCTTGGTTGAGAGTTTCTTTTAGCCCTTTGAATATATAATCCCATTCTTTTCTGGGCTACAAAGTCTCTGCAGAGAAATCCACTGATAGCCTTCTAACGGGATTCCCTTGTATGAGAGATTTTTTTTTTCTCTTCCTGCTTTTAAAATGATCTCTTTGTCTTTTTTTTTAGACAGCTTATTATTTTGTGTATTGGAGAAGATCGTTTTGAATGAAATTTTGAGGTGACCTATTAGCTTCATGAACTTGGATATCAAAATCTCACCCCAGGTTTGGGAAGTTCTCAGCCGTTATTTATCTTAATAAGCATTCTACCCCTTTCTCTTTCTCTTTGGGACTCCACTGATACATATAGTATATTTTTTGATGGTGTCCTATAAGTCCTATAGGCTTTCTTTATTCTTTTTCATTATCATTTTATTTTATTTTTTTGCTTTTTCTCTTTGATTATATCAGGAGCCAGTTTTAGATACACTCACAGTGATGGAGTTAAGACAGGTAGTAAGGGCCAGGGCCAACTATGGACTCCCTGGCAGTTGCAGAGCCCTTGGCCATCAGTTCCCTCCCTATGGCTGGAATGCAATGGGTTGGATTGGGGGCATGCAGGTGCACTGGTGATGGATAGGCTAGCTGCAGTTTGGTGCAAAGGTGCTGGCCAATGGTAGAAGGCAGAGTCTGACCTGGCCTGCAGGCAGTTGTGGAGGCCCTTGCTATTAATGTGTTCACCCACAGTTGCACTCTCTACCCCTGTGCCTGTGTGCTGCAGTAAAGGCTGATAACACATGTCAAGCCAATCGCATACAGTTGCATGACTGGTGGGACCAGCTCAAGCATGGGCACAGTGGTCAATCAGGGTCAGCCAGGGTGGCCCAGGCTGGTGTCTTGCATTTCCACAGGGGCAGAAAGCTGACCTGGCTGCAAGTGTAGCTCTTTGGCTCTGGTGTGGTTGGGGGAGACTCAGGCAGCTAATGTCAGTGATGGCATATATTTGTGAGGGAAAAGGTGGCAAGATTTATAGGGGCTCATAGTGGCAGTGCTGTAAGCATTATGAGTAGAAAAATCTGCTGAGTTTGTCTGCAGAACAAGTCTCTGTGAACTGTGATCAAACCCACTGTATGTCTGCTAATAATAACCTCTGCTTTTTTTTCCCCTTGTGCTAAGATGCCTCAATATGTCTTAGCTTTGTTGGTCACTGTAGGGTGAAACCAAAACAGGACATTTGTGCAGTGCCCCATGAGGGTAGAGGAGCTAGCCACTCACCCTGCTCCTCCTTTCCTTTTCCTAACTGGGAAGTTCCTTGTTGGTGCTGAACAGTGTCAGTTTAGGGGATGGGATGATGTGGGCAAAATGAAGTTGTATTCCTTCTCTTCTTGTAGAATTATTCTCAGGTGTTTTTATTTTTTGTTTTTTTGTTTTTTATTTGCTTTTTTTTTTTTTTTACTTTTGTTTTGTTCCACAGTGTTGTTAAGTGTTTTTGTTTGTAGATGTCCCTTGGAGCTGGTTTTTTCATGGTTATCTGTCACTGATCTTCATGAGGGGATATGGAAGCTGGGTTTTACTACACTGCCTTTTCTTCTGCTGTCCAAAGTAATCCAAGAGATTAAGTTTTGGAACAATTTCATAATTGCTTGAAATTTTATGTCTCTTAAATTTCTTATACCACTCAAGGTTTTAAGTAAAAGCTTTAATAAAAATGATAAAGAAGAAAACAGTTTCATAAGTATGAATCCTTAGGTTTTATTTTGGGAAGACACTTGATTCATGATCTCTGTTAGGGAAATGTGTCCTAGGAAAGGTGGGAGGATGCACACTTAGTTGTGTGTACATGATTTAAATACCCCTGACTGCCTATGGAACTTATGATGTATTTTTTAATATTTACTAATGGCATTTATCCTTAAGATTTTAAGTTTATTTGTTTATTTTAAAAGAGACAGAGTGTGAGCAGGGGAGGGGCAGAGAGAGGGAAAATCCCAAGCAGGTTCTGCATTGTCAGAGCACAACTCAATGCAGGGCTCCATCCCACGAACCATGAGATCATGACCTGAGCTGAAATCAAGAGTCATATATTTAACTGACTGAGCCACCCAGGCACCCTCAGGACCCACTATGATTTAAAACCAGAATATCAGGCATAACTTCCCCTCAACCACTTATCTAGACCAACATATTTTTTACTCTCCATGTGTATCTTGAAACTTTCTGCCTACATATTATTTATTTTGCCTTTTCTGCTTTTAGCATATCTTTCCTCATCTCTGGTTTGTCTGTACCTCCTTGTCCTTTACTTTCCAATAATGTTTTCTTATTTTTAATTTGTTGTAGTTATTTGCATACATATATTTTCTCTTCTACTGGAATTAAATTTTGAGGAGCAATGATTATGATTTTTTAGAATTTATAAATATTTCTCCATAATTGCAATACAGAGTAGAATATTTTATTAATATTTGATAATTGGAATATAATTAGAGGAGAAGAGAGCAATGCAAAGTCCAATGGCATGTGCTGCAGTGCTATGGAGGCAAATAGGGAAGGCTTAGCATCTGAGGGAAAGAACAAGTCCTAGACAACAAGGAGTCCATCATATCTGAGAGAGACATTACATCCAAAAAGAGTGGGGTAGGGACATAACAAGCATTCATTACCTACTTGACAATTTTATTTAGACAAAAATAAATAGACATTCAATTACCAATATGCGTTAATGCATTCTATAGTTTTCCCTAGATGATTTAGGTCTATAGTGGCAAATAATGTCAGCCTGTATTTCTGTTTATATTTTGTGAATCCAGGGGCTCTTCAATAAATATTTGTATGGTGGCAATTATGCAAATATATATTTTATGATCAAGACACTTCTCTTTTGTTGATTAGGACAGATTTGGTGATAAAACCCAGCAGTTATCTCTTCCACTTGAACAAATTAGACTCTAAACTTCCATCCTGCTAAAAGTTTTTCAGCATTTTTTTTTTAATTTTTTTTCAACGTTTTTTTTTTATCTATTTTTGGGACAGAGAGAAACAGAGCATGAACAGGGGAGGGGCAGAGAGAGAGGGAGACACAGCATCGGAAACAGGCTCCAGGCTCCGAGCCATCAGCCCAGAGCCATCAGCCCAGAGCCCGACGCAGGGCTCGAACTCACGGACCGCGAGATCGTGACCTGGCTGAAGTCGGACGCTTAACCGACTGCCCCACCCAGGCGCCCCCAAGTTTTTCAGCATTTAAAAACTCACTTTAATTTACTGGAATGCATCATACACAACCCACAAACACACACTTTTTTCTTTCTTTTTTTAAAAAAAATGTTTAATGTTTTTATTTATTTTGAGGCAGAGAGAGACAGCGCATGAGCAGGGGAGGGGCAGAAAGAGAGGGAGACACAGAATCCGAAGCAGGCTCCAGGCTCTGAGCTGTCAGCACAGTCTGATGCTGGGCTCGAGCTCATGGACTGTGAGATCATGACCTGAGCCAAAGTCGGACACTTAACTGACTGAGCCACCCAGGAGCCTCTCTTTCTTTTTATTTAATTAAAAATTCAATACGTATTCTACCCATATAAATTCAAGAAATAGGCTAGAGGAAAAGTAAAAGAACAAAAGTGTTTTATTTCATTTACGTATTTGTGTATTTATCTTAAGGTTTACTTATATGGGGGGGGGGGGGGGGAAATGAGTCAGGGAGGGGCAGAGAGAGATAGAGAAAACCCAAACAGGCTCCACACTATCAGCACAAAGCCTGACGCAGGGCTCACTCTCATGAATGTGACATCATGACCTGAGACAAAATCAAGAGTCAGATGCTTAACTGACTGAGCCACCCAGGTGCCCTGAAAAAAAAAAAAAGGTATTTTAAATATTAAAAACTATGAAAAAATTTTAAGACTATTTCCCATCACATCAACAACTTTGGTTTACTGAATCCCAATGCACATGTTCCTTGCTTTGAGATGCATATTCAACTTTCCCACATCATTTGAATGATGATTGAGAGAGAGAGAGATGGAAATTACATGTATATATTGAACATATAGGACTGGAGAGAAAAAGGAATAGTGTCTAGTAAAAAAGGAGTTGGCCAAGTGAGAGTCAGAGAACCTCCACTGACATTATCAAACTGTATAATTGGTGTCATTCTCATCTCCATCTATTCTAGGATTCCTCCAAGGTCCTGATTAGGGTGGAGGTAAACTCTTATGAGCTGCAGTTTTAAAAAATTTAATCTTTCCAATTAATCAGCACCGTCTCCAAACATGAGGTTCTCTTACGACAAACCATAATGATTTAGTCTTTCTACCACTTTCCTGGTTTAAACACTTAGAAAACAAGCAAAGAATGTATATATACGAGAGCACCTCCACATATTTTTATGCCAAATCCTTCATGAGGCAGGCACACTGTATTCCAAAAGTTTCCCTGAGTACCAGTCAGCACCATACCTTACTTGGCATTTATCTTTATGTGCATATCAATTATCCCAAATGGTGCTTTTGCTTTATTTTGTTTGTTAGTTTATTAATAAAAAGTTTTATATTTTTATCTCAGATATTGATTTTTAGGCTGGATCATTTGGACATCCCCCCCCCCCCCAATCTGAAGTTTTTCACACATTTTGCATATATAATCATTAATTTTCTGTCATTTCTCCACCTTCTGTCACTACTGTGGGTGTTTATTCCTTTTCACTTTCTCATCCAGCTATTAATAAAGAGATCTGTGGCTTATCAACAGAACAGATTCTCACTGTTTCTGCTCTTTTGCTTCTTCTTTCTCAAATCTTTTTTTTTAAGGTTAAATGTTATATTATAGAAACATCTTGAGTGGATAGAGGTATCTATGATGTGTAGCCATTCATATCTGCTATTGTAATGTTAACATTGAGAAATTAAGCATGCAAGAGTCAGGAAATTCCAAAGTTAAAATTCCTGTGGTAAGATTAATTTATCTACATTAGAAAAATGTAGAATCAAAAGTCCTTAATACATATCTTAACAGAGAGCTATTTATACAGTGTATGTACATTTGTATAGTTAAATGTATATTGTATAATCAACATTTTATATACTTCACAATTTCACAATGATTATGCTTTATAAAGAATAGTGGAAATACTGAGACATATTGTATTCACTGGTCTTATACCAGTCTTGTTCTCATATTATTATGTTCCTGATTCTTGTTGCCTTCCAGTGTGGACTTCTCACAATTCATGTAATCATTACATAAAAGTTCGCTTGCACATAGAATTTAACTTAGACTTAGCGTTGGCTAGCTTTATCAAACTATCTTTTCATTATTATCCCAGCAGTGTATCTCAAAGAAGACTTTGCCATGGCTGTTTTTCTGTTAAAAAGTTTTTAAAATTTCAAAAATGGTTGATAATTATTTAAAAGAAGAATACTTTTATTTTTATTTTAATATTTATTTTTTAAATTTTAATATTATTTTAACTTTTTATTTTAATATTTAATATTTACTTGTTTTTGAAAATCATGCAATAAGGCATTTATTGTTACTTTCTTCTTCCTGAGTGGTTTACTAATATATAATACAACATATATTAGTATATATGCCTCACATATATACATATATATCCTCCCAAGGCTATGGTCTAGTTAACATTCTTTTTTGTTTTAAGGAAGTTCAAAAACACATCGGATATTCTTCAATCAATTGTTGTTACTGTTTCACTTGGATTCATAAAACAAGACAAATTTTGTTTCTTCTGCAAGGTAAGAAACATTATAACTTCTTTTCTATGTTTTGTCATTTGAGTTTTTAACTTAAAAAAAAAATTTTCCCCTCTTAAGAAATACATCAATAAAAATAAATAAATAAATTTTTTGCCCTTTTTACAAGTCTTTATAGTTCAATAAGTATATTTTACCCCTCATATCACTACCATGATTTTTTATTGAATTTATTAATTTTGACTCTTTTCTGAATTTACTTATTCTTTTTTTTCTCAAAATTTACACATCCCTTGGTAAACATCAAAAAGTTGGGTCTGTTTATAATCTCACAACCTTTCTCCATTGATCTTTATTTGTCTATTGATATAGTATAACATGGTTTTAAATATTTGAAGTAGATCATGATATGAGTTAAGTCTTGCTTCTTCTCATTTTCTCCAACAATTTTACTCATCTTCAGAATCAAATGTAATATTTTTGCTTATTTACACCCTTTATAAACTTCAGAATTTTTTTTATAAATTGAAAATTCCATTCAGACTTTAGTTTGAAATATGATAAATGTATAAAGTAACTTGGTGAGAATAAATATTTCTATAGCACTTAATATTCTTGGCTAAGAATACGTCTAATATTTTAAATTTCCCCTTAGAATTTGTAACTTTCTTCATTTGTCATATGTAAGCTTCATAAAATTTGTCTAAATAGAAGTTTACTGCCTGCTATTGGTAATGAAAACTTGTTTTTTCCTCCAATATTTTTATGTGACAATTGCTAGTAAATAGGGATGATATTAGTTTTATTAATAAAATATCCACGTACCTTTTAAATCTATTTAATTCATTTAACTTTTTGTTTGAATTTGTCTTGTTAATCTTTTGTTATAGATGATACTTCTAAAATCATTATTATCAGCATTCCATGGTACTAATATGCTGGGTTTAAAATAAAGCTGTTGCACTGAGGGAATCAACTTCAGGGTTGCTCAATACTTAGTCAAAGTGATCAAATAGCAAAGTGGTCTTAGTATTAGGATGCTATTATTAATATACTTTCCATTATGAATACGTATGGCATATTATTTTATAGCATAGAGTGGAAACAGGAAAATAATGGAACTCATGATTTTTTTGCATGCCCCTAAACATATTTCACATGTTTGTGGAAATTAGAATAAACCATTTTCAGGACTGTAGATGGTTTTTGGAATGTATCTAATCTATTTAATATTGTAACATAAGTAACACTTAAATATTTGTGGAAAACATGCAGTGTAGACAACTTAGAATTCCAATGAAAGATCTGTTGCTTTCCCTAGAGACTGTATAGAACATATGTGAAGTTTCCTTACAATTTTCTCTAAAATTTAAACTCTCTTAAAGTTTTTGTTTTGTTTTGTTTGTTTGTTTGTTTTCCCTGTCAGGGAGGTAATGATTTATGCCTATCCTCAGATTACCTAACACAGCCCATTATAATGATCCTTTGTTGTAATTTGTTGTTGTATACTTACACAGTCATTTTAAACTCCTGAGCTACTGATTGGTCTATAGGTCTACTTATATTATCTATTTTTTATTCTTGATTATGAGTCACACTGTTTTGCTCCTTGACATGCATATTTTTATTTTTATGTACTAGACTTATAGAGGATGCATTATAGAGACTCTGGAATTTGTTATTTGTTCCCCCAAATAGTGTTTAGTTTTGTTCCAGCACAGAATGATATAACTGGATCACTATGATCTTATGGAGGTTTGGTTTTCAACTATTTTTGGCTAGATGTGTCCTTAATCCTAGATCATGTCCCTTAGCTATGTAGCTCTTTCTCCTGAGGCATATTCTTTCTAGGGTTTCAGTGGAAAATGTGATGTGCTTATTAAGCCACTGTAACTCAGTAGGACTCCAAATTATTTCTCCCCAGTAGCTGGTGATTATTAAATTCTCTATTCAGGTTAGTTAACCTTCCAAATATTGCTTTTTGTGAAGTATCCTGGAGGCTTGTCTTGTATATGGGCATTTTAGAAATCACCCAAAGATGTGAATGAAATTTACATGAGGATTTGGTGGCTTGTCCCAGTGTGACTCTCTTCAGCCTCTCAGGCAGTTCAGAATTCTGAAAGATGAGAAGTCTTTAGTCTTTTCTATGATTGTTCCTCTTTGTGTTAAGAAGTAATGATTTTTGTTTCTTCGGATATCTATAATGTGACTTGGTGTGGTTTTTTTCGTTTTCTTTCCTTTTTAAAAAAATATGTTTTAGTGGTCATCAGGCATCTTGAATCTGAAAATTTACATCTTTCTCCCAGTTTGGAAAGTTTTCACCCCTTATTTTATATATATGGCATAAATGAGATTAGGCTTGAGCAGAACTGAAAGCCATAAATAAATTATGTGAACAAGTGTTTTTCCTACCATGTTCCCTGCTATCTCTCCTCCTGCTTCACCGTCTCCTCTCTTTCAATGTATAGCTAGAGCTTCATGGAAGCTATGACTAGTTGGCTGAGAAAGAAAAAAAAAATCAGGTATGGTTTAATGATGGTTCTGCATGGTTATGCTGGCTCCACCCTAAATTGGGTAAATTCAGCACCATTCCATCAAGGGTGGCCCTGAAAGAATTAGTTAAAAAAGTTGTCAAAATGGCAGAGCTTTGAGCAATGCAGTTGTTGTTTATTTTATCTGGAATGAGAGATAGCCAGAAATACAGATTTCAGTGGTTTATTGGCAGTATATAATGATTTGGCTGGATGGTTAATGACATAGAAAGAACACAACTGGAAAATTTGTGACAAGGTAGTCTTAGGAAGATAACTGTGGGATGGTCTTTTTAAAATGGGTAGAGTTTAAGAGTATTTTATTTCACTTAACAAAATACTCTCCAGAGAACAAATAGCTGAAGAGATTCTTATCGATCAGGTAGTTAAGGTGACCTGTTCAGTGGATATCAGTCTGACTCTTACCTCAGCTACCTTTGTTCTTACTTCATAGTCTTATTAAATAAGCTTATTACTTGAGCTTATTATAGTGGCTCAGGATCATGAATTTTACTAACAAGGCCAAAAAAAAAACTAGATATAGCTGAGTGTACATGTGCCATCAAGAGAGCCCAACATTGATTCCAATATTTGTAGCAGGTTGATTACATTGGAACATCTCTATGATGAAAGGGATAGTACTTTGTTCTCAATGAAATACATAGTTACTGTGGATATGGACATAGCTTTCCCTCTCACAATACCTCTGCCAAAATTACCAATCATGGACTTACAGACTATCTTGTTTATAATCCTGACAATCCACAGAGCACTGTTTATGACCAGGGAATTTAATTCAAAGTAAATGAATTTTAGAATTCATGAGCTCATGTAATTCACTGTGATGATGTTCCTCATCATCTGAAACAGCCTGCTACAACAGTTTAATTGCCATTTGAAGACACAAGTATGAATTCAGGTGAAAAGCTATACATGGTTTGGGATAATGTCTTTAAAAATGCAGTCTATTCTCTGAATGAGCAACCAAACATGACATTGTTTTTTTTTTTTAATTTTTTTTTTAACGTTCATTTATTTTTGAGACAGAGAGCGACAGAGCATGAATGGGGGAATGTCATAGAGAGGGAGACACAGAATCTGAAACAGGATCCAGGCTCTGAGCTGTCAGCACAGAGCCTGACACGGGACTTGAACTGAGGGACTGCGAGATCATGACCTGAGCGGTAGTCAGCCGCTTAACCGACTGAGCCACCCAGGTGCCCCGACATTGTTCTTTTTAAAACTGGCCTTCATGGGTTCAGGGATCCTGGTATGGGAAAGGGAGTGTTTCTCTCAAAATTATCCCTAAGATTCTCTAACAAAAATTTGGCTTCCTGGGTTTGTATCTTTGGGCTCTGATAGTTTACAGGTGTTAGTTTTCAAGGGAGGACTGCATTCACAAAGGGGCAAAGCAATAGTTCCACTAAATTAGACGCTGAAACTGCCACCCAGCTACTTTTGGTTTATCATGTCGTGAACCAATGAACAAAAAGGATGTTACTTTCTAGAAGAGGTGATCCTAACTATCAAGGTCAAAATGGATTGTTAATACACCCAGTTTCATTTATGGTGAAGGAAAGAGTGAGTCTGGAATGCAAGGGACTTTGGGGGGACCTCCTAGTGAATCCATATTTTTATCATGTGATATTTATCATTGATAAATTTCAATAGAAAAATTAAAACAATTAGATAGGGACAAGACTGTTATTGGTAGACCCTTCATTTAGATAAATGCACCAAGCAGTGAACCATGAGCCCGTGATGTGCTTGCTGAGGACAAAGAGAAGAATATTTAAATAGTAGCTATGACCATGTGACCAGTTATAAGGAAAAAAACTTCAGCAGTTATGTTTATTATTTGATGTGAATGCATGTGTGTGGGTGTGTGTTACCTGGTTCTTTTCCTTTTTTTCATCTCTCATTCTTTTACTATCTACAGACAATGTATTAAGAGCAGTTAACCTTATAGCTGAATATTTGAGTTGTAGACTATCAAAGAACTAGGTGATTCAGTTAGAAGAATGGCCTGACTCAAAGGTGGATAAAGTGAACCTCTATGTAGTTAGTCTCTCTTACCTAAGTTTTAGCATATTAGTGTTTGTAAGATAGAGAATCACATAAACATAGGTGGAAATATAATTTTGGATATATAATGTTGGTGTTATCTACTTTTCAGATTTACATATATACTTTGTTAAATATCCTACTTGCTGGGTAGAAAGGATTATTATAATTACCAATTGTTGACATCTAAGTCTACTCCAATAACTTTTCCATCAATTCTAGCTTAAAACTTCAAAACTTCATTTAAGACCAAAGTGTCCTCTCAAAGACGATTATGAGAATGTTTCAAAACTGGCCTAGCTAGATTGTGTGGTATGAATTTGAACTGGCCAAAAGAGGAACATGTGTGAGCATTGGAAAGGTGAAAGTTAAGCAGTGGCCGTTGTTCTCAGAAGGTTACACGGTCAATTAAGTCTCAGACAGACACATAGTTTGTCAGTGGGTCCCACTTTGTTTACTCTTTATCATTCAGTTTGTTTTCCCAAACACTGGTCCTGCTAACTGACTCAAAGCCAACCACCAGATGCTGACTGGGGACTCACAAGAGGTAGGAGTTTGCCAGATTGCTCTGTGATCTCTCACTTTGTATCTTCAATCTAGTGCCTGGATATACTTAGTGTTTGGGTTTGCCTGTGAACTCCTGCTTTTCCACCTGTGCTAGTGCTTCAGGCAGATGGATCAGTAATTCTTTGTTTCATTACACATCAAATTTCAGACTTTCATTTCCCCACTGCTTTCCATATTTGTGTAAGATGCACTTCCTAGAATAAATTTCTATACCAGTAGTCATACCAGTAGTCATAGTCACTCTCCATTTCTTATTAAACCTTAACTAATATATTCATTTTAAAAATTTCTAGTTAATTTTGCTTCATTTATAAAAATAAACCTGGTCTTCTTAAAATTTTATCTTATTCCCTTATAACCTTTATTTTCTTAATTTATAATTTTGAATATATATATATATATATATATATATATATATATGTTGTTTAGAGAGAGAGAGAGCACTCATGTGAGCAGGAGAGGGGCAGAGAGAGAGAGAGAGAGAGAGAGAGAGAATATATCTTAAGCAGGCTCTATGATCAGCACAGAGCCCAATGTGGGTCTTTCTGCAGGTAACAGCTAATTGTATTTGCAGGCAATTTGACATGGGCTCTTTGAGAGGACACTTTGGTCTTAAATGAAGTTTTGAAGTTTTAAACTAGAATTGATGGAAAAGTTATTGGAGTAGACTTAGATGTCAACAATTGATAATTATAATCATCCTTTCTACCCAGCAAGTAGGATATTTAACAAAACTTTGGTAGCAATTATTGAAAAAAATAATTATTTCATGCATGGACCATGCTGTGTTGAACCCCTCAAACCTGCAAAGGCAAACTTAAGTCAAGCTCAGATCTCATTCTTTTAATCTCCATGGCCTTTATATTAGGTTCTCTTTGCCTAGATTTCCCCAATGTACCAGAAGCTATCTCTTTCTAGTGCTTATCTTTCTACAAAGGCAAATCTAATTTTGTCCTGTTACCTTCATGCTCCTACTAGTCAGAGAATAAAGTACACATTTATCTGTATGATTTGTCCCCCACCACTTTAAACTTTAGTTTGCTGTCATACTATCACCTCCATACACAATGAATTAAAAAGCCCTAAGAAATTACCTGCCCTATTGTGTCTGGCATTTTTTTACCTGCATATGTATCTACCTGTTTTTTCTGTTTTGGTATTGCTAAATAATCCTATTCAGTTTTTGGGTAACACATCATTGCTTCCAAGAGGCTCTCTTTAATCTCCCTTAGTATGATTTAGAAATATCTTCTTGTGACCTTCTAGGATTATGATAAATACTTTAATAAAAATTATAAATATTTGTGTATAAGCCTGTCTTCTTCACTAGTTTTAATCTCCTTGAGGTAAGGAACATAGTTATAGAAACTTCTGTGTCTCCAGTGGCCATCACAGTGTTGCTGCTTGGTATTTGGTAAATGTTCAGTCAGCACGTGGGCTAAATTTTGTAATGAATCATTGGGAGACTCTGAGTATTATTTCATAAAATCCTTATAAATACATCTTTCCTTTTAGTTGTCTAGTATGGCAGTGGTAATTAGAGAAGTGTTAAAATTGGCCTAGATATTTCATGGTGTTAGGAACTGGCATGGGACTGATATTAATCTAGTAAAATTACCTGTATGATAATTAGATACTCTCTTGAGTTTTTCTTAATTCTTTCTTTTTTTTTTCAATAAAATTGAAAATGTGTGTCATGATATAAGGGAGATATAACTAAAGACCCACATTTTCTAAAATATGATACATTTCAATAATTACTAAAGTTAAGGACAGTAGGAAAGCAGGGATGCTTTTTCCAGAGAAAAAATATTTTACTAATGGTACAAGCATAACAGCTTCTAAAGTTAGAAACGAGCTTGAAACTTATGAATTCGTTATCTTAAAATTGCCTTTAGCTCTGGAATAATATAACTTTGGAAAAGCCATTTTTAGGGTAATATAGAAGCAGAGTAAGAAATTCAAATAAATATTTTTGTTCGTTTGCACAGCTCAAGATTCTACTTCAGTGGAAGAGATTCTAAAATGACTTCAGCTATTATTTATCAGCCATTGTAACAACTCAGTGGTTTGGATCTTGATCTTTAAAATTCCAAATTCCAGTAATTTGATAAATTTAGAATCCACATGTTTCTATCAACACTAAAACTTTCTGTTTGAGAACACTCCTCACAATGTATGATATAAATTTCCTTAATATTCATTTGAGTACATATAGATAATACTGTAAATCATGCCTAAAGTTTGTCCAAATGCAGTCATGTAGCTTTTATAATTGAAAAGACCTCCCCAAATCACCATTAAATAAAAGTGCAAAACAATATCTTGGCTTCATCTTTAATTAGAATCAAGCCTTTTTCCCATAGGACAAGTGCCTCATTAAAACACATTTCCAAATGACTTATATGATTTGGTGACAATGTGGATCTCCCAGGTGCTTTTTAGGTTGATGGGGAATCTGCTGATTGGTGCTTGCTTTGAAGACAGTTCAGACCTGATTGATTTCAAAACCTCAACTGAAATATTGTAAGGAGCTGCCAGGGCAGGCAGGAAAAATGCGTTCCCACGCAGATGTGCAACTGATCAATTGTGTGACCTTAGTTCTCCCAAGCTCTATCTGCCTTATTTACTTTATTTGAAAAAGCTAAGTATGCGTGAAAATGGTGATGTGGAAAAGATGGCAAGATTATCTCTTAATGTCTAAGAAACCCTTAACACATAATTCTGATATTGTGTGTTTATGAATTTATCCATTCCCAGAATTACATCAAATAAAATACCTGAATTACCATGGGTTTCCATGCCTCTCCTACATTTATACATTCTCTTTTGAAATTCAAGCCTCATACCTTCCACCTCCTTCCCCACCTCATACTTCCAAGAAATATAATACCTAGGAAAGGTTTTGCAATTCTGTCCCACCTTGAATGTAGTTGAAACCTCAGATCATCTGGAACTAAAAATAATAAATAATGTTATAAACTCATATCAATGTGTATTTTTGTTTCCTCAATTTTCTTCTTTTCTTTCTAAGTTGTTTTGTTTCTTTGTTTGGGAGGGAAGGTCACATTCTCTCTTCAGTATTATTGTTAACATTTACTTTGCTATTTTTAAAATTGTTAACATAGCCTGGTTTTATCTCAGGCTATGTCTTGATTTCTTGCTTGAAGAAAACTGGCACTCATCTGGTTTCGAGTTTATACACATTTTCAAAGAAGTATTTCACAAATTCTCTCTTACTGTTCCCTTTTTAAATTTTTTTAATGTTTATTTTTGAGAGAGACAAAGAGCCAGAGAGAGAGAGAGAGAGCACAAGTAGGAGAGGGGCAGAGAAAGAGGGAGACAAAGAATTCAAAGCAGTCTCCAGGCTCCTTTCTGAGCTGTCAGCACAGAGCCTGATGCGAGTCTCGAAACCACGAACCATGAGATCATGACCTGAGCCGAAGTCAGAGGTTTAACTGACTGAGCCACCCAGGTGCCACACTGTTCCTTTTAGTTCAGGATTGCTCTCATCTTTCTGTAATACCTACAATAAATAAGCAAAGATATAGAGAATATTTGTAAGAGTCTATCAGGGAAAATATGTATCTACCATCTGGGACTCTGAGACAAATATTAAACAAAAGACAGTTGGCAAATATATTATTCCTTCCTTTCTTCCATATCCCTCAGTTCTTTTTTAAGAACCCATAATTTTATTTATTTTTATTATTCTGAACTATCCTTAATTACTAGAACATTCCAAGTCTCTCTTTCCAGGAAGTACCTAGAGCTACATGTGTACATTTTTAATCATCCCTACCTCAGTTCAAATACATGCGCTTATATATTATTAATTTAGGATATCTGGACTTTTTTTTCTACAGAACTCATACACACACAGAATCTTATAAACTATTTTTTATGCTTCCTGATTATTAAAAAATTTACACTATAATTTGAACACATTTTTCACAATAGCAACAATATCATTCTAACTCTACCCAGGAGGAAGATCACTCAGGTAGGTGAAAGCATGTCAAAATCTTAGCTCTTTGTAGTTCGTTATTTTAGGGTGATGTTTGAACACTAGCATTAATAAAGTAAACATCAAATTAGTCAGAAACTCCTGATAATCAAGAGAGCTGTATGGAGAAGTGAAAAGAACAGGATTTGGCCAGGTTTTAAGGATTTGTATGTAGATCCAATATTCACTAGCTGTATGTCCTTGAGAAGATTATCTATCTTTTCTGTGTAGTGCAGTTTACCCATCTTTAAAATGGGATACTAACATTACCTGTGTTTAAGATTTGTTTTGAGAGTAAAATATGCAAATATATATGATTTACTTAAGTCTAACATTTTGCATGTTCTCAGTAAACACTAATTGTTACTATTGTATTTTTTAAAAATCAATGTGATAAAAATAGTTGAAAACATTTGGAGTATTTGGAAATAATTAGAAATTAATAAATTGGAAAATCTCTAGCAGCTCTTTGGTTGATCATGTGTTTTGAAGGATTTAAAAAATTAAATCTCTTCAAACTGCATTATATACACCAAGTAATATGCAGGGGTTCTTTTTTTGCCTTGGTTCTGTTTCTATGTTTTAAAATTTGTATTATGTCATCTAATTTACATTTACTCAAGCCATTTAAAAGACTTTCTCATATATATGTATATGTGTACATATGTGTATGTATATATATATATATGTATATATATGTGTATATATCCTTTCATATATATGTGTGTGTGTGTTTTCAATATAAATCATAAAAGAATAAACATACTGAAAACAATTGCAGTAGTCATACATGGATACTCTTTGTTATTGTAGCAATGTTGTATTGAATAACAAATAATCAAATTCTTTTTTTCTATTTTTTTTACTGTCTATTTGTTTTTGAGAGAGAGAGAGACAAACAGACAGACAGAGTGCGAGCAGGGGAGGGGCAGAGAGAGAGGGAGACACAGAATCTGAAGCAGACTCCAGGCTCTGAGCTGTCAGCACAGAGCCCCAAGTAATGCTAGGACTCAAAAACCGAAGATCATGACCTGAGCTGAAGTCAGATGCTTAACACACTGAGCCACCCATGCGCCCCACAAATAATCAAATTCTTATAAGCATTTTATGTAAAAATCTCTATATTCAAGTAACTGGTTTTCAAAATGTGTTAAAATCAGGATTTTAATGACAAGATATTTGTGCTCCTATATATTCCCAAACAGAGCTCAGGTCTGGCCACTATAAATTATGTTTCTTCCAAATCTCCTCCTTTCCATTCCTGAAAACTGACCAAAGCAGGGGGAAAAAAAAAAGATTTTTTTAAATACTCAAGCAACAGACTCCTTAAAACCTTGAGCTATATTTGAACTCAGGGAAATCACTGTTAAGTCCCAATTAATCCAATTGTGATCAGACACATCACAGACTATGCAGTATTTTGCTTCAAAGAATGCTATTCATTATGTCATTTTCTTCCTTCAAACTTCTTGACTCAAGTGAATATTATTATGAATAGATATTCTTCTTTCAATTAACCTCTTCACAAAAGGTTAATAGAAATTTTGTGAATTTAAAAATGTATCTGAAAAATTGCTACTACCAAAGAAGAAATACTGAAATACTGATTACAAAGCATAAAGTAAAATACTAAGTAAAATATGTGAATAGTTTATTTAAAAATACAGTTACCCAATATTTTCTGTGCAAAGAGAGTTTTATTTTCTGATAGGGAGCTAACTAGCTTTTTTTTTCACCGATAGAAGAAAAAATGAAAATTTATGTACTAGTGGAAATAAGAGCATAAACTTTCTAGATGCAAAGGGACTGTTTCAGTGTTTGAACACTTTTGTATATTTCTATGTAAAATGTCAAGTGACAATGAAAATGTCATGTTTTAAATAAAACCTCTAAGTTGGTGAATATAGCATTTGGATAGTCATTTTGAGAATATATTATGGTAATAAAGTAAATTTCGAAGTTGCTTTATAAATTATAATTGGCTAATTTTGTTTTCATTCAAAAGAGGAAAGGATAAGTAACTTTTAAATTGTGATTACAAAACCCTAAATAAAGAATTTAATAAAAACTGTACATCAAAGAAGACTTAATGCCGACCTAGGAATCCCTTACTTGTGCTCTGCCATTTCCTGGCAGTGAGACCTTGAACTGAGCACTTACCTTTTCTGTTCTCCCTCTTAATCTAAGATAGTGCTATTATCTCTAAACTTAGCTTCCTTGTTAATGAAGCAAGAACTAAAAACTCCTGTGAAGAAACGACAATCAGGTACCTGATTACTTTATTGTTAATGCAGTCAATCAAAGCAGCATCATTTTCACCCAGCCTCCACATGAAATAAAAAGATACTTAATAAATAAATGCACACTCCCCCCAGGTTTTTTTTTTTTTAATTTGCTCACAGGTTTGTTTTTTTTTTTTTTTTTATTTGTTTGTTTGTGTTTATTTTGTGCTTTTTCTGCCATACTTCCAAATGAGTTTGTGGAAACTTCAAAATAAATCCCAACAGTGACCAATGTATCACAATAAAACACACAATCAAAATGTGAATAAATGTGGAAAAATAGATAAAAATAAAAAGGCAGTATGTTGATGGTAATTGTCAATAGATTCACTGTGAATAAGAGTTGAGGGGCACCTGAGTGGCTCAGTCAGTTAAGAGTCTGACTTCAGCTCAGGCATGATGTTGCAATTTATGAGTTCAAGCCCCACATCAGGCTCTGTGTGGACAGCTTAGAGCCTGGAGCCTGCTTCAGATTCTGCGCCTCCCTCTCTCTGCCCCTCCCCTGCTCACGCTTGGTCTCTCTCTGTCTTTCAAAAATAAATAAACATTTAAAAAAATAAAAAAAGGGGCACCTGGGTGGCTAGTCAGTTGGGTGTCTGACTTTGGCTCAGGTCACGATCGCACAGTTGTGAGTTTGAGCCCCGCGTCAGGTTCTGTGCTGACAGCTCAGAGTCTGGAGCCTGCTTTGGATTGTGTCTCCCTCTCTCTGCCCCTTTCCCGCTCATGCTCTGTCTCTATCTTTCAATAATGAATAAACGTTAAAAAAATTGAAAAAAATTAAAAAAAAAGATTTGAGATATCTGGCAGTCAATGTAAAGTGGGAAATATGATGCTACACTCTCTCATTATAAAGGAGGAAGCACACTGATTTCTCAGGGAAGAAGAAACTTCTTCATATTCCAATAGAAGCTTCCACAGGGATGCTTTAGAGGGAGTGCCAAGAGACACAACTAGACAGTTTCTCCAGTTTTATAACCATTATAGAACTGTGTGTCGAATAGCTAAAATCACAGCATTTTCAATGATTTTTTTTAATTTTTTCTTTCAACGTTTTTATTTATTTTTGAGACAGAGAGAGACAGAGCACGAACAAGGGAGGGGCAGAGAGAGAGGGAGACACAGAATCTGAAACAGGCTACAGGCTCTGAGTGGTCAGCACAGAGTCTGATGCGGGGCTCAAACTCACAGGCAGTGAGATCATGACCTGAGCCGAAGTCGGACGCTTAACCGACCGAGCCACCCAGGCTCCCCTCAATGATTTTTTTAAAGTTCATTGATTTATTTTGAGAGAGAGAGAGAGAGCAGGGGAGGGGCAGATAGAAATGGACAGAGAGAATCCCAAGCAGGCTCTGTGTTCCCAGCACAGAGCCTGAAGTAGGGCTCAAACTCATAAACCCTGAGATCACAACCTGAGCCAAAACCAAGAGTCCGACACTTAACCAACTGAGCCACCCAGGAGCACCTCACTTAAAATGATATTTTAAGGTAATATTATAGAATAAGTTTTAGTGAAAATGATTCTATATGAAATTCAGGTAATATGGCCTGAGAATATAGCACAATTCCTACTGCCACAAATCATTCCATGAAAAAAAGTAGAGTAATTAAAGGAATAAAAACAAAGACTATCCCTTTTGTTCTTTCCCTGAATAATTCTGTCAGCCAGATTTCTGATAACTATATAGCAGGGTTAAGTTATGGTAGAGAGCTGGTGTCTGTATTGATGATGTAAGAGTATTTCCTAAGCTTGGAAAACCAAGCTTCAACGCCATCTTGGAAAATTGAGAACTATGACTTGATTGTGGCTGGAGTAGAAGATTATTCCATCTTAATTTATAAGAAGACCTTAGAAAAACTGCAACCAAAGTTGTCGTTTTGTTAAAGAAATATATTCTAAATATTCTAGCACTTCAAAAATATTCAACAGAAATTTCCAAAGCTCCCATCATGAAACTTGCAAAGGCTATTTTTTTCCCAAAAAACAAACAAACAAACCAAAACAGGACAACAACAACAACAACAACAACAACAGAACAACTCAAAGACTACAGGGAAGATACATTGAATAATTTACTGTAGCTATAGGAAAGCAGTAATTCCGCTGGGAGTATCCTTCATGTTATCTTCTTCCTTTCTTCTCAGCAAAGGGCAATAGTTGACTAATTAGGCCTAGGACTTGATGTAAAATTTTATACACCAGGATCCAATATTATGGAAAAAAATTCACATGAAATTCTAGGGAATATTCTAGAAGGGAAGAAAAAAAGGTTATGTTTTTCTTTCAGAAGACATGCCCATCATTTCTACCATGAGAAACCAGTAAGTAAACCTGCAGTAGTTTCTCATCTCACTTAGGTTCTAATACACTTTAGTCAGTGTGAGTCAGTTTTTTTTTTAATCCTGTTTTAAATGTTTATTACTGAACCATGTGAATATATTATACATCAATTTATAATCGACAGTTGAGGAATGGAAGCAAGTGTGGCTAGAGGTTCAAAGAGACAGGAGATGAGGCCCAGTGTCTTGAGTATGGGATTGTCTAACAATGTTGAGTGCCCTTTGAAGAAGGTTCAATTTCTCTAGCCATGTTCAGTACTCAGGTGCCCACCCAGTTCCAGAGCTGGATTTAACTGAGAGCAAGGCTTTGGTTAGGGGTCTCACTAGGGGATGAGCAGAGCTGTGGTGTGAGCAGGGCTCACCAGGTTAGGTCATAGCCCATGGACCTGAGGACAGAGCTGGCAAGAGGGTAGAAGAGGTGTGAAAATGTGAGGGTTTGTGAAATCTGGCTGAGTCAAAGGATGGGACTTGAGTAGGGAGTTGGGGGGTACTGCTGGGGTATAATCTCAGGAGGGATGGAGTGTGGGGAGGGAGCTCCAGTCACAGAGGAGGACCCTTAGATTTGAGGTCATAGAAGTGTTGCAGTTACTGGTGAGGACACGTGGGGCATGTTGTTAAGAGAGCATGGTTGAGTGTAGGTCAAATTTTTAAGCATTGTTTAGACATTATTTGAATCAAAATGAAGAAAAGTTGGATTATAAATTATGAACTTCAGGGTAATTGGAGTTCTGTTGCTATTTACTCTGCTAAATTTTCTTTTTCCCACTGACTGATCAAGTGAAAAGTTCCAAATCCTTCCTATCCTATACTAAGATATTTAGAAAAAAATATGAGGTATTAAGAACTGAGTGTATGGGTTATAAAGACATGACAATTCAAGTAAAAATATATATCTTACTGAATATAAACTCTTTCAAGTATTGTAGCAAGAATTGGCAAGCTTTTTCTGTAAAGGGATAAAATGCAAATATTTAGGCTTTGTGCTCCATGAAGTCTCTGCCCTAATTACTCACTTATGAAATTATAGTGCAAAAGTAGCCAGGTAACACATTTATAAATGGCTATGGCTGTGTCCCAGTAAAACTTTATTTGCACAAACAGATGGCAGTCTGGAATTAGGCCATGATTTATTGACACCTGAGAAACAGCGTCAGCATATGGCTTCGTTCTTGTAGGCTTGCTTTTGGCTTTGCCTTTGGCCTTCTTCATTTTTAAATTCTCACTTGTAGGCCATACCCCTTGTATCTAGAAAGACCTACTGATATAAGATAGTAACTAGCCAACCCAATGAAATCCTTCTTTATAGATTAAATATGACAAAGACGGGGAAAGACACTGTAGTGGTGAAATACTATTAATTGGACACTAGCCATGTTATGTCTCATCATATGAAATTAACCAGAAACTGGGTGTGCTGCTGGTAGTGATTCTTCTTTTTCTTCTTATTTTCCTTCTCCTTCTTTCTTCTTCTGGATATGAACTTTATTGAGATATAATTCACCTACCATATCCATTCCTTTTAAATAAATATATAGTTTCATGGGTTTTAGTCTATTCACAGAGTTATGCAGCCATGAGCTCTTTCAGTTATAGAAAGCCCCTCCCTCCAAGAAAACCATATTGTATTTATCTTCTTTTTACTTTGCAAGTTATACATAGATGATGCTTTAATTTTGCTAGCATTTATTTTTCTTAGCCTCCTATCCACAACTGTTCAGAAACTTGGGGGTTAATAAAGGTCTGAGAAAGTTAATGTGAGAACTTACATGATTACAATTTTTAAACACATAGACTTAGAATGAACTAATAACAGGTATTTTAAGTCCTAACCATATACTACCGTGTAATCCAATAACTATTTGCAATCTCGCTCCTGATTTTCACTGATTATGACAAATTTTTGAAGCATAGCATTAGAATTGACTGTTCAGACTGAAAGTCAGCCTGACAATTGACTAGTTTTTATGAATTATTTTTCTTCCATGAGTACTTGCATCCTGCATTACAATATTGTATAACCACATGACTTTTATTATCATTTTTATGTTCATTAGGCTTACTAAAAGCCCTGAGGGGAAGTAGATGGGGACAGCTTATTGTATAATGACAATGAAAGGGAGGGGTAGCATCAGAAAATAAGATACCAAACAGCCAGTTGTGTTTTGTTTTTTAAAGAACAAACTCCATTTAACATCTTGCTCTTAATCTAAGTGGTTAAATGTTGTTGTTTTTTTTTAATTTTTAAAATTCAGTGGATTTTCAGAATTTAAAATAACAGAAACAATTTAAATTTTTGTTAAATTTCTGCTTCAGTAAAGCAGATACCTCAGCAATGCATATCAGAGTAGACACTGATCTAATGAAATAAGACCCACCTGGGAAAAACTGAGATGGTCAACTCATACTTTAAAAATATATATTCAAGGAGAGCCTGGGTTGCAAAGTCAGTTAAGCCTCAGACGTTTGACTTTGGCTCAGGTCATGATCTCACAGTTCATGTGATTGAGCCCCGCATTGTGCTCTGTGCTGACAGCCTGGAGACTGCTTGGGATTTTCTCTTCCCCTCCATCTCTACCCCTCCACCTTGCATGCACACACACTCTCTTACTCTCTTTGTCTCTCTCAAAATAAATAAACATTCAAAAAAAGTGTGTGTATGTAAACTAGTTAACAGGGAGAGCTCAATTCATAAATAAGTGATGTTCAATTCTGTTTTGATTAGCATCTCAAAGATTAGCTATTATACAGATTAGTTTCCACTACTTAAAATTCTCCCTATAGATAAATTGTTCCTTCAAAATTCACTTCAAAATCCAACTGAGGCCTTTGTTTCCTGCCCAAATGAACCTGTACAATGCTTGTTTGAGGAACATCTCTATTATTTGTTTTTAGAAATCATCATCAACATGATCAATGGTCCTCTCGGTGGTTTTACTTGTTTAAAAAATGTATGTTCTACTTTCCAAATTAGAGTATAAGCTTACTTATAATTTAGAACATTTCTTTATGTTTTAGCATCCCCAGTCTACATAAAAAATCAGTGTATCCTTATTGATGGCTATAACTTAACTGTAAATAAAATTTGGTAACATTTAGAAATATTATTTTGTTATTATTATTATCATTTTGAGAGAGTGAGCAGGGGAGGGGCAGAAAAAAGGGAGAGAGAGCATCTTAAGCAGGCTCCGTATGCAGCACAGAGCCCAACTCAAGGTTCAATCTCATGACCCTGAGATCATGACCTGAGCTGAAATCAAGAGTTGGACACTTAACTGACTGAGCCACCCAGGCACCCATAGAAATAGTTTAAAAGACTGTAAATGTTAATTAATATTGAGCTAGAGTCATAACATTGTAATTAATTATTTAATTAGATAATCTTCCCTATGATTTGACTAATTATTTTGAAGTTTTTTCTTCAGTTGCATAAATGGATCATAGATAACATTATATGGGTCCATTGCCTCTATCAACATTTTTAATGTCCACATTTATGTCAAAAATATCTGTTATTTAAAAAATACAGACTTCAGGGGCGCCTGGGTGGCGCAGTCGGTTAAGCGTCCGACTTCAGCCAGGTCACGATCTCACGGTCTGTGAGTTCGAGCCCCGCGTCAGGCTCTGGGCTGATGGCTCAGAGCCTGGAGCCTGTTTCCGATTCTGTGTCTCCCTCTCTCTCTGCCCCTTGCCCGTTCATGCTCTGTCTCTCTCTGTCCCAAAAATAAATAAACGTTGAAAAAAAAATTAAAAAAAAAATACAGACTTCATGAAAGGTCTACCTTGAATGAAGAAGTTAATAAGAATTTGATAATTCTCACTTATACTTTTTTAATTACTTAATTGAAAGAAGCATGTTGAGTAAATTAAGAACACAAAGATTCCCCTATGAAGAATAAAATGAATCATTTTAATATATGGTAAAGGAGGTCATAGAGAGGACATGACCATAGGTTGGGCTTCAAGTTGGACCCAGAGGCTCCTTACCCACCCCTCTTTCCCATTCTTGGAATATACAATTTACCCACCATTCTCATAGTGGGAATCATTTTTAAAGACACAGCCTTTAGAGAGCAATATGGTATTGAGATCATCTGGATGGCATACATAACTGAACCCAGACAAGACCTCTATATAAACTTTTAAGATTCTGGCAGGCACATATGGGCACCCTAGACAAGAGTCATTTGTAAGTTTGCTTATCAAACCTGCCACCTACCAATGTGGAGTGATCTTTCTTCAGGTTCTACTTGCCCTCTTTGTACAGGGGACTGCTTCAGGTTTTACCCAGGAGGCTTTCATGGTTTCAAACCAGCTGGAGCTCATCAATTGTGTGAGTCTCTTGCCCTCTTGGGAGCAAAAGCAGGGTGAGATTCTGATTGTGTTTAACTCAGAAGACAGAGGTAGAATTAATTTCACTGATGCCAAGAAACAGAGAAAAGTAAAAGTAAAATCTATTTGATAAACTGAAATTTTAAAATTTCAAATTAGTCCACAAATTAAGTGTTGAGAGAAAATATGTGGAGAGGAGCCACAGAACCTGAAATGTATAGCCAAGAGTAGATGGGATCAGAATGGAAGCAATTTGAGTTTAAAATTGTGGAAGGGTTACATATAGTTGAGATAAGTACTATAAGTATTTGGTTTTATTCTAATTCCAAATGGGAATGGGATAGGGAAGAATATCTCCCAAACAAGTTAGTTGAATAAATATGATATCGTTATCTATAATAAATTTAGAAATCCAAATGTTATTAATGTTGACATAGATCCAAATTCTTGTATTTTTTTTGTTGTTTTGTTTTGTGCCAATCTAGAGCAGTTTGCATTTAAGTCTCTGAATTCATTTACATCTTTCTGTTGTGGATTTTAGGTCATGTAACTAATGACCATACATTCAAGATAGTCATTGCACATTGCACATTAATTTTATGACAATTTTATAAAGATTGGTGCGCTGGAATGAAAAACTTAAAAGTAACATGTACTGATGAGGAAGTGTAAATGCTTGTGATTTCAACATAAGGAATTGAAGTAAAGTGACAGCTGAAGATTTTTCATGATAAAATACTGATCTTGGTAAATTAAATGTACATGGTCAGTAAAAAGGATGAAGTGAACCAAAAATACTGTCCTTTGACAAAATTTCTTTTTGGAATCAAGAAAAATATATATATATATATGAAATCAACAAACCATTTGGAGGCTTAGTCTGTGACATGAGGACTCATAGCAACAGGAAGCTATGATAACTTGGCATGTCTTCTTTACCTTTATATTTCTAGTGATTAGAATAGTACCTGACACAGAGTAAGAAATTAATAAATACTTTAAAATTTTTGTATTTTGAATGCATAGCACCAACTAAATGATAATTAAAATTACTTTATGCTTTTTACTCAAGATCGTCACTACCCCAGCTAGTATTTGATAAACAGGAATAAAAATTTCCAAAAAGGACCCTAATCTGGAGGCACCTGGCTGGCTCAGTTGGTACAGTGTGAGACTTTTGATCTCAGAGTTATGAATTTAAGCCCATCATTGGGCATAGAGCTTACTTAAAAATAAAATCTTAAAAAAATGGACTGTAGTTAATTTATATTTTTCTTTAAGTGATGGAGTGCTGGGAAAGAGGCTAAGAGCCATATTTCCTGATCTCTAGGAGCTTAAAAATAATAAAGAAGTGAGATCTCCTCTTTGGGTGTAACTCCACATTGATTTCTTTGGTAAATAAGATTGAATGTGAGGCGCTGGCTCGTGGTGAGTTCTGATAATCTCAGTGAGTTTTAACTCAGTCCAGAGGTGAGAGAAAGGGAGATATTAATGTTCTTGAAGAGAATAATGCTATGAAAATAACATGAATTTTAGATTCTTCTAACGATATATTTCATCCACATTAGAAAATTGGAAATCTGAAGTTAATTCTGTAGATCAGATAGTCACTGATGAGGTCCTCCCCTGTGGATGGGAGTGGAAAAAAAGATAAATGCATGAAATAGTGAGCTAAGCAAAGGCAAAGAATAAAGAATCCACTGATGACAATAAAGCTTAAGGCTGGGAACACAGGAGTCAAAGAGTAACTCTCCTTTTTGAATTTATATCTATGATAATGATAGAGTGAACAGAGTCAGCAAAAGGATGTATTTAGAGAGAAAGAGAAGATTGAATTCAGTTGTATACATGCCAAGTTGATGTTAATAGTTGAAAATTCATATAAAATATCTCAAATCAGGAGGAGGTAAATATTTGGGAGTTATCTGGATAAGTACTTACGTGATAAATGCCTCTTTCAAAAGCACAGTTAGAATCACTGCAATTAAACCAGTGATTCAGATTACGTTTAGAGTAATAATAAAATATAATCAGTAGTTATCTCCATCGTTGTGTAATTATTCTCTTGCATAGTGTAAGTTGTAGAATTCTAAAAATAGAGTAAATAAAGAGTTAGTCTGGTAAATATTTGGCTTGAAAGATAACTTGCTTTTCTTTATTGTATCTCTCTCTGCTTCAGTTATACTTTCTAGGCAAAGAACATTAGCATTATAATCACCACTTTAAGCTTTAAGTTGAAAATATTTTATTGGTTCACTGAACTTATCATCCATTAGGAATGTCCACATCTGGTCAGATGGAGAGTTCAGTGTTTGCATTCCCCAGTCCACACTGCTGAGTTCAGATACTTTACCGGCTAGTTTACAAAGCTTCACTTTTTTATAGCTACTCAATGTACGGGCTTATATAGCATATACCTCCCTGAATTAGTTTCTTTCTCATACCATCTGGTAATGAGAGAATCATTTACACTACATAAAACCATGGCATCTGGAAAGGAAAACTAATGTGATAAAATCAGTTGACTACCAGGAATGACCATATTTCTATTTTATTTTTGGGAAATTATTTAATATTAAAATAAGATTTAAAAAATATTAGCAAAAATGTGGATAAGTAACACCAGCATATTTTTAATGGTTTCAACTATATAATTTTTTCTAGGGGAAAAAATCTAGATAATTAAAAAAGCTGTATATTTTAGGGAGATATAAGGCAAACATTTGGAAGGCAAAGAAACTGAATTTGGGATAAATGTCAATATAATTCTTTAAACTAAATTTGTAGGTTGTGACAAGACCCCTATCCCCACATATGTGGCTGTTTGTCAGATCTATATGAAAGTCAAGCAGCCATTCTAGACATTGGAGACAACTGGAGATCAGCTGGAAAGGTATTTGCAGGTTATGTATTCTTCAGAGGAGTAAGAGATGCTCACATTCACTTTGCTCCCTATTGCTGGGCTTTCTATGTGCCAGGCACATAGGCCTGGCACTGAGGACACAGTTTCAACAACACAGGAATGCTCATTGCCTCCCTTACATTCTAGTGAGAGAGGAACAAAATGATGTAGATGCTGCAACAGAAATAAAACGGAGTGATGAGGTAAGGAATGCATGTTGGATGGTGGGGGGTGTGCCATGGAGGAGATGAGATGGCTGCCAAAGACACGTTGGTCCAAAACAGGCGTCTCTTAGGGAGAGAATGTAGGATGACATCTGAATGAATACTGGGAGATAATCAGGCAAATAGTCTGGGTTTGGGGAAAGAAGACATTGAGCCCTAAGAGAAGGACTAGAAAGTATCAAGGAAAACAAATTGGGTAAAGGGAGACTGGTGTGAAATCAGACACTGGACAAAGAGAAGGAAAAATTTAATACTAGGACAGAGTGACAGTCTTTGGAGAAAATTTCTGTCGCTCTGACATACCCTGTTTATGTGATATGGAATTTTTATACCTTATTTCATATATATATATATATATATGTGGAAATTATATAATTAGCATAATTATATAATTAGTATATACAGTTTAAAAATTCAAAAGTTTCCTGTTACTCCTAAGTCATCCCAAGTTAGGTGTTGTCCTATATTCAACAGCTTCTTCAGTTCCCAGTGTCGTATGGAACAGTGATTCTCAATGGGCAGCACGCCTATGGGAGAGGGAAATATAGAAAATATTGTTGATGGGGCATACCTGGGTGGCTCAGTCGGTTAAGCTTCCAACTCCTGGTTTCAGCTCAGGTCATGATTTTGCAGTTTGTGAGTTCAAGCCCCACATAGGGCTCTGTGATGGCAGTACAGAGCCTAATTGGATTTTTCTCTCTCTCTGCTCCTCCCCAGATTGTGCTCTCTCTCTTTCTCTTTCTCTCTCACTCTCTCTCAAAATAAAAAGAAAAATAATAAACTTTAATAAACAAACAGGGGTGTTTGGGTGGTTCAGTCGGTTGGACATCCGACTTTGGCTCAGGTCATGATCTTACAGTTCGCAGGTTCGAGTCCCCCATCAGGCTCTTTGCTGACAGCTCAGAGCCTGAAGCCTGCTTCAGATTCTGTGTCTCCCTCTTTCTCTGCCCTCCCCTCCTCACACTCTGTGTCTTTCTCTCTTAAAAAATAAAAAATAAACATTAAAAAAGTAAATAAACAAATAAATAAATAAAAGAAAAATACCGGTGAGATTTTTGGTAATAATGATTGAGGAAATACTTCTTCAGTGAGCAAATGCCAGAGATGTAGTGCATAGAACAATCCTGCATAACAACAAATTTTCTCATAGACCACACAAATTACAAATATTCTGTGGCCAAAACACATCTCAAATGTAAGTGTCTATACATCTGGAGACAATAATACTGAAAGCAAAAATTACAGGGAATTTCAGAGTCTAGTGCTTTAGGAAAAAGTCAGTATATAGATGATTAATTAGAATAAAGGTATTTTACTGATGCTATTAGGCATTTGAATTCACTAAGGACATCACGTCTAGTTAGTAGTGCATAACTTTGATCCCATAATATATTATTAGTAAATAAACTATATAGTGAGATATTCTTAATGATTAGGTAAGAACTTGGTAAATATTTCATATATATTTATTTTTATTAGCTTGTTAATACTTTTATTGACTCATGGGATGGATATTTCACTTCTAAATTTTTTTTACTTTTACAGTCAGTAACATGGAGATTTGACTTGACATTTTTTTTTATTTTTCCCTTTCTTTTGTTGTGTACAAGTAGGATTAGATTATTAATAGTTTAATAAAAATTTATATTTAATGCCCACTTAAATTTGTGTTTTATTTTCTTTTATTTCATATGCCAACTAACTTCTAGGCTTATCACTTAACTAAAAACACATTCATTATAAATTGGTGAAAACATTTGATTATTTCATTACATACCCTACAGTAGGCATTCCATAGGATTTGTAAAGGCTTATTTTATCTTTGAATTTAATTTCAGGATAGCAAAAGGGAAAATGTGAAAATATTTATTAGTCAAAAGGAGCTTGTATCTGATGGAACTGAAAAATTAGAGAGCAGGAACATGCATTTTGGAAAAGGCACACTTGAAACATGTATTTTAGAAGTTGCATTTTGGACTGGGTTTTATGCAGCTGCACTCAAACTACAAATTAATTGGAACTTTAGCCTTTGTTAATAAAAATTCTTTAAAGAGTTCTTGATTCTGGCTGGAAAAAAAAATTTACCTTAGATAAAACACTTTCAAGATTTTATAAATGATGCTAGGAACTTTAATACCCATATGATAAATTTTATTTTACTTGTGTAAATATTGACAGTAGAAAATACAGAAGTGTTTCTCTTTCTTTATGCTTGTAAATCTTAATTACACATGGAGCTTTAAAATAAATATCTTCAAATTATCCACATATCTCTAGGTATAGATTAGAGATGAAGTTTTATGATTTATTTGCACAAACTGTTAAATAATGGTTTTCAAAAATAAGCCATTACTAATTTTGATTTCCTTCATGCTTGTGTGTGAGTTATATGTCTGGAATACTATATGAAAAATTCTGTCTATTCGGGCAGGTATAAGTATAGCCACACAGTAGGAATGAAAATCTAAAAACTACAAGTCGTTCAATATAGAATATTTCATAGAGTCATCTCAATAGTATGGGGAATTTGCCAGATAATATTCAGCCTAGAAATTATATTCCCCTCTGTCCCAAGCATGGTAAATTTGTAAAACCCCTTCTGTGGTAGCATAACACAGAATGAACAGCTTATGTAGATAAAATTTTCACAGTCATCAAGCATTTTGAAGAACACAGTTTTCTTTCTTTTTGCATAAATCTGGAGAGCTCCTACTAAGAATAGCAGCAGCTAAATGTACATATACATACATTTGATAAGCACTGTATTTCTTCTCTGTTATGCAAAATAATATGGGAGTTGGCACAGCATGGCTGCAGAGAAAAGAAAGATTGCGCCATCAGAAAATGAACAATGAGAAACTGATGAGTGCTAGAACACAGAACAGGTGTAAACAAATATGTTGAAAATTGCACACTGAGATTGGATTGGCATTGTAATTGGAGGTATAGGATGTATCCATACTTTCTGACATGTGTCCTTAAAAAAGGATTGCATGTAACTTTTATTGCCGAATCAGTAAATTAAATTCTTACTACATATATATAATTTGCTAACAATATCATGGTACAGATACTAATTTCTCTAGTTTACATTAAATGAACTTGATAACTTACTCAAGATCACATAACTGAAAGACTAATGCCAGGATTTGAAACTACCTAATCTGGTTCCAAAATCCATAAGCTTAACTACTATAGTATATTGTCTCCAGAAATCCCAATCAAATTTCCATTCCATCCATTTGGGGAGGTTTTGGTTTGTTAAGTTAATGTCTTTATGTGATAGTTTCCTTTTTTTTTTATAAGGATTAAGTGCTAATTGCAGTGATTTTGCTTGATATGTAATGTTCAACAAGAGTTAGCTATCGCTATTTCTATTCATCAAGAATTTTCAGAAATTTATTGAATATTCTCAAGTGTTTTGGTCATATATTCTCAGATAGGCATGGCCACAGATACCATCCAGGTTATTCCTGTTTATTCACTTACATGAAAGAATACTAACAATGGTTTCTGTAGTGACTGCACACAATTCTAATGTGGTTCTAACTATGGTTCTTACTATCTGATTAGGATGGTAAACAAGTTTTGATAGCTGAAAATCACTTTGATAATTATATTTATTAATAATCATGAGATCTTAAACTGCTCATTAGTACAAAGATACATGATAAACAAAAATTTATGCTGAAAATACTGTTACATATTGAAATGAATTTATTCTGTTTGGCTAGTCTACCCTCTCCCCCGCCACACAGAGTATTCTCACAGCATAACTGATATCTTCATTACTTATGTTTTGCAATGCACTTAATTTATTTCATACTTTCTTTTTGAAATTCACACATATTTGCAACGAGTTTAGTTTAAAGAGATAGACATCAAGTTTAACATTATTTGAATATGGCATTTTGTAAAATGTACCATAAAACAACTTGGAGTCTGTTAGACCCATTCCCTGGTTTTTTGGCCTTTACTGAATCACTAAGACTCATATGCTGAAGTACTCTCTTAGTGGAAACAGCATTCTCATTTAAGATTTAAAAGTATTTAAACAGAGTGAACGATGTATATTGAAAAGGCTTTACATCTTTAACTCCTAGTTTTTGTTTGGAAATGTATGTAAATCAAAATGCATGTTACTTTAGGGCAATGGAAGGCTGGATCTCCAAAAGTTGTGAGAAAGAAATAAAACTCGGAATAAGAAAAGCTTAGAATTTAAGAAATTCTCCTACTGTAGGATTAGCCACAAGTCGTCAAACGGGATTTGAGGTGGTAGGTATCTCCAAGGATATCTGAGCGGGTTAGAAGGCATCAGAGTGGAAGTCTGGGCAAGTGTGAAATAATTAATAAGGTGGTTAACAGCACAGTTGTTAGTAATCTCATTGGAGAAAGATCTCAGCTAGATTATACAGGGGAAGGATCCAAGTCTTGAATCCAAGGGAATGCATAGCATCTGGGAAAGGGCTCATGCTCACAGAGAAGCTGGATATGATTCAGAGAAGGGATCCAGACCTAGTGGGTGGATGGAGTTTGGGCCTGGGGCCTGAAATGTATTCCTAGGGAACCAGGTGGAGGAGCAATCATAAAACTACAAAAGGAGGTGGAATCCAAAGGGAAGCTTTGTAAAGTTGTGGACTCATTATTGATTCTGGCTCTAGTCTGACCATCAGAAACACAATGAGGTCCAAGTCCCAGCTGCTCTAGAGAACAAGTTTCTTGATGTATTTCCTTACTGGGTCAGTTACAGAGTGGGGCAGAAATTCTTGCCCTTGAGTGGGGATGAAAATGGGTCTCACAGGAATCGATATTCATTAGTGTAATAATTATTGGCAGAATCTTTTATAGTATTGTATGCATTAGAAGTTTAAGTTGGTTTTATATTATAAATTAATGAAATGTATAACAAGATGAACTTAAAAATATGTTGTATCTAAGCTGGGGTTCCTAGAAAATAAAGCTTGAAAAAAAAGAAAAAGAAAGCTTGAGAGAGAATTACTGGTCAAACTTCACTTCAATCTTAGAGAAGGAGGAGTGAGGAGAAAATAGTCAGACTTCTTAGTGGAACTCTCTATCCTCTTATCTTAAACCTTGGAGTCAGATATATTGACTTTCTGAAATTCAGGAGTTTATAAAGATAATAAGGTATAATTATATTTATTGTAGCATCTACAGTGGATTTGGGGGCAGCATTACTTAATCAAACAAAAAGAAAGTATGAATACTTACATTAATGAATATAAAGAATTGGGTCTTCATGAAGAACTGTGTACCTGTACCTACATTCCAGAAAATCCTCAAGCAAATATTCAGTTAATAGTGTCTGATACAATTCTCAGAGGCAACACAGAGAATGTCCTAAAGATTGTACTACAAACAGGCTTCAAAGGAACATCGGTTATGTTTTAACCTCAGCCCAGCAATTCCAGTTCCTTCTGAAATCACCTCCTATTACTCTTGCCCCCTAGCTCTTTCTCTCCAGCTACTGTGGTCTTCTGACAGGTTACTGTAGACTCTAGATGCATCTAATCATCTAGCATTAACTGTTCCCTCTAGTGTGAAATACTCTTTGTTCACACAACTTTATAGCTGTTTCCTTCAGCAGCCTCCAGTTGTTTGCTTAAATGTCACCTGTTTAATGAAATCTATCTTACCCATTCTACTTAAAAATGTAATCCAGAAGTGGTGGGACTGCTAGATCACAAAGTACTTTTATTTTTAATTTGTTGAGGCATCTCCATACTGTTTTCCATGTAGATTGCAACATTTTATAATCCCAGCAACAGTGCCAAGTGTTCCAGTTTCTCCCTAGCCTCATTAACACATAATTTTCTGGTTTTGTTTGTTTTTTATGATGGCCCTGCTAATGAGTGTGAGATGGTATCTGATTATGGTTTTGATTTGCATTTCACTAATGATCAATGCTGTTGAACATCTTTTCATATGCTTATTGACCATTTGTAACCTTTTTTTTAGAGAAATGTCTATTCAAGGACTTTATTGTTTTTAACTGAGTAATTGTTTTTTAAATCTTTGTTGAGTGGTGCAGGTTCTTAATATATTCTGTATTTTAACTCCTTATTAGACATTTGCAAATGTTTTCCCCAATTACGTAGTTTTCCTTTATTGCTGTTGATTGTTTCCTTCATATACACAAATTTTTAAGTTTAATGTAGTCCCAAAAGAATAGAAAGCAGGGTCTCAAAGAGATTTTACACACCTTGTTCAGTGCAGCATTTTTCACAATTGCCATGAAATGGGTAACGCAAATGCCCATCAACACATGAATGGATAAACAAAATGTATATACACACAATGAAATATTATTCAGCCTTAAAAAATAAAGAAATCTTGTCATACACTGTAATAGTAATGAAACTTTAGCCAATTATGCTATTTTATTTTGTTTTGTCTTTTGTTTCAGGTTTTTATTTAAATTCCAGTTAGTTAACATGCAGTGCTATATTAGTTTCAGGTACAGATTTAGTGAATCATCACTTACATATAACACCCAATGCTCATCACAACAAATACCCTCCCTAATACCCATTACCCATTGAATGCATCTCCCACCCACCACCCCTCCAGCAACCCTTAGTTTGTTGTCTATAGTTAAGATTCTATTTCCTGGTTTTCCTCTCTCTCTCTCTCTCTCTCTCTCTCTCTCTCTCTCTTTCTCCCTATGTTCATTTGTTTTATTAAATTCCACATAGAAGTGAAATTACGTGGTATTTGTTTTTCTCTGATTTATTTTGCTTAGCATAATACTTTCTAGCTACATCTACATTGTTGCAAATGGCAAGATTTCATTCTTTTTTATGGCTGAATGATATTCCATAATCAATTGTGTGTGTGTGTGTGTGTGTGTGTGTGTGTGTGTGTATACACATATTTCTTCTTTATCCATTCATCCATCAGTCATTGAACATTTGAGTTCTTTATATCCTTTTTACCTTTGGGTAAATACCTAGTAGTGTAATTGCTGGGTCATAGGGTAATTCTGTTTTTAACTTTTTAGGGAAACTCCATACTGCATTCCCATCAACAGTGTAAGAGAATTCCCCTTGCTCTACATTCTCACCAACACTTTCTGTTTCCTGAGTTGTCAATCTTTAACTATTCTGACAGTTGTGAAGTGATATCTCATTGTAGTTTTGATTCGTATTTCTCTGATAATGAATGATGTTGAGCATCTTTTCATGTGTCTGTGAGCCATCTGTATGTCTTCTTTGGAAAAGCGTCTGTTCATGTCTTCTGCCCATTTTTAACTGGATTATTTGTTTTTTTCGGTGTTGAGTTTCATAAGTTCTTTCTAGATTGTGTATACTAACTCTTTATCAGATGTCATTTGCAAATATATTCTCCCATTCCGTTGGTTACTTTTTAGTTTGTTTTATTGTTTCCTTCACTGTGTAGAAGCTTTTCATTTTGATGAGGTCCCAGTAGTTAATTTTTGCTTTTGTTTCCCTTGACTCTGGAGATGTGTCTAGTAAGATGCTGCTATTGCTGATGTCAAAGCTGTGTTCTCCTCTAAGATTTTGATGGTTTCCTGCCTAACATAGAGGTCTTTCATCAGTTTTGAATTTGTTTTTGTGTATGGTGTAAGAAAGTGGTCTAGATTCATTCTTCTCCATGTTGCTGTCCAGTTTTCAACACTATTTGTTAAGGAGACTTTTTTTCCATTGGATATTCTTTTCTACTTTGTTGAAGATTAGTTAACCATATAGTTGTGGGTCCATTGCTGGGTTTTTTATTCTGTTCCATTGATCTTTCTTTTTTTATTCCAGTACCATACTGTCTTGATAACTACAGCTTTGTAATATAGCTTGAAATCTGGAATTGTGATGACTCTGGCTTTGCTTGTCTTTTTCAAGATTACCTTGGTTATTCGGGGTTTGTTTTGGTTCCATACAAATTTTAGGATTGTTTGTTGTAGCTCTTTGAAAAATGCTGGTGGTATTTTGATATGGATTGCATTAAATGTTGTAGATTGTTTTGGGTAGTATAGACATTTTAACAATATTTGTTCTTTCAGTCCATGAGCATGGGGCATTTTTCCATCTCTTTGTGTCATCTTCAATTTCCTTCAAAAGTGTTTTTTAATTTTCAGATCTTTACCTCCCTGGTTAAGTTTATTCGTAGGTATCTTCTGGTGTTTGGCGCAATTGTAAATGGGATCAATTCCTTGATTTCTCCTTCTGCTGCCTTATTATTGGTGTACAAAATAAGCCAGCTACAAAAAAGACAAATAGTGTGTGATTCCACTTATATGAGATAGTAAGAATACTCAAATTAATAGAAATAAAGTAGAATGATGGTTACCAGAGGCTGGAGGGAGAATAAAAGGGGGAGTCATTCAATAGGTATGAAATTTTAATTTTGTAGAATAAAAAAAAAACTATTAGAGATCTGTTGCGTAACAGTATGAATGAGTATACTTCATACTGATGAACTGAACATTTAAACAAATTAAGATAGTAAATTTTATGTGTTTTTACCACAAAAGATATATGCACTCCTGTGTTTATTTTAACATGATTTACCATGGTCAAGATATGGAAGCAGTTTCCATTAGTAGATGAATGGATAAAGAAGATATTTTTAGTAATTTTACTGCAATTTTGGGTTCCATTATTGCAGTAAACAACTGTTCATTAAATATCCATTTGAGACAGATACTGTTGAAGAATCCCTCAGTAAATAAAACAAAAATCCATGTCTGTTTGTATCTTTAATTATATTGGGTGGAGGGAGTGGAAAGACAGATAATAAAATGTAAGAAAAATTGTATTATATATTAAAAGATAATGCATTCTGTAGAAACAACAAAGAACAGGGTAAAGATACTTTGGATTGCCAAATTTGGAAGGCTCCACTCTGTTAGCATAGAGCTAAACCAAATCCCCATTGAGCCCATAGAGCCTGATGTGAGGCTCAAATTCATGAAGCCATGGGATTGTGACCTGAGCTGAAACCAAGAGTTGGACACTTAACCAACTGAGCCACCCAGGTGCCCCTCTAACAGCTTTTAGGTGTCCGATCCCTACTCATTAAAGGCTTTGGCTGCCCAGGTTCCCCTTAGCAATATTCTATAATTTCCTCTGAAAAAGATTTTATAGTGGTGGACACCCTATTGGCTTTTCATAGTCTCCCTTGTGCCTACTTAGATTTTGATTTTGATGGTCAAAACAATCTGTATTAATTGTCTTTTTCTTTGTTGACATTTTCCAGGGGTTCATTCTGTGGACTTAGCTTGATGATTTGTAAGTCCCCTAATGGCTGTCACATATTGTGGAGTCCCAATATAACTATTGCAGAACCTTTCCAGGACCCCAGAACCTTTCTGGGAAATATAAATATATAATATTAAATTTTATATATACATAAATATTATATTATATATGTATATGTAAGTAAACTGTGTTTTGATCAGATTGCTGCACACAAGGAAGTAGGTCTCAAATCTGAGACTGACTTACCCACAGCCTCAGGGAATGGCAAGAGGAGCAGTGAGCTCAAAGGGATCAGCAGGTGCCTTCCCTGTGCAACTTGTCCCATAAATCCTCAGCAGTCAGCCTCAGATCTCATTGGTCACTGCTAAAAACTGTTAAAAGAATGATTAAATAAGATGATTTAGATGATACAGAAAAACATTAACATTTCATGGAGCAGACTTGTGTCCTTTTAGAGAATTGCCAAATGTGGCTGAATACAGAAAGCTTTTATTGATTAAAGAATAAAGAACAAGGAAGAGAAAAATAGAAAATATCTGATTGGCTGAGACCACATTGGCATACTTGTTTCGGGTGAGAAGGCCCAGAGTTAGCTTGGAATTTGGGGATTGTCTGACTGGATATACTGCCTTTCTGGTCTAGCAGAGCATTTATAGGGACATAAAGTTTAAGTTTCAGTTTGCTGATGTGGCACCCTCAGCAGGAGTGGCTCTATCTTGGGCATAGAAACTTTTTCAAAGACAGGTATTAATTTTAGTATTAATACAGTAATTCAAATATAATTTCTTTATTCCCTTAGACTCACATGTTCATTAAGCATTTAGGGTACAAACTATGGTGACATGCTTTGTGGGATTTACTGTCTTTTTAATTATCAATACACGAACATATTTACAAATGTTCATTAGTAAAATATAGAACTCGCCCACACAATTAGATCACTGGTTTCTTTAGTGTAATTACATCTAAGAGAAGTGGAGTTATTAAGAGTGTGGGAATGTGACTAGAATTTTTTATGGCTTATTTATTGTTGCTATTGAGACCGTAGCTATGAAAAACCCACCTTAATGCTTCCTTATATATTCTTTTATCTGTTTTGTATTTTGAAACCTGATTATTTTTTCCCAAGCTACTGAAGCTTATAATGACTTCCTTCTTGATCTTTTATTCAGAAATAGTTAAACTGAGAAAAATTAAAGATAAATCTCTATATAAAAAAACAATATGAATGAATGAAGATACTCCTACATATATGATGTTTTCACTTATAAATTTTAGTGCTATTTAATATTATATCATAGAATTACAATAGTCTTGCTTATACTTTTACATGTTTAGGGAAATTATCTAGAGTTGAATACTTATATTTGTGAGATCATCTTACTATATTCTTCCTTACCTGTTGTACGTCTTTATAACACTTCCAGTATTTAAAATTAATAATTATTTCTGATGTTTATCTCTCTTAGATGGTACTGTTAATACTATTACTACTACTAAGAGCTAAGAGCTAAAATTCTCAGCCCAGCACTCATCTAAAACACTTTATATCTATTGTCATTTAATTGTGTCCACTACCAAATGATATAGATACCATTATGATTCACATGTAAGACAGAAAGGTTACGTAATGTGAAGTATTACAAAAATTAGTTCACCCATGGTGTGGCCAGGATTATAAAGTCCAAGAGAGTAGGAAATAAAGCCTAAATATCCCAAGGGTCTTGTTCAGTGTCTGCTACTTTTATGATGTTCAATTAATATTTGGCAAATGAACAAATAAATTAGCATAAGTTTGAGAAAGACAATTAAGGGGTTTGAACAACATGTTTTCCTGCTTAGCAAAATCTAAGTAATGAGGCAAGATCTGAAAAAGATAATTTGACAAGTTTTCTGATTAGTCTGATTTTTCAATCAAGTCTTAGGTCACGTCCATATGGACACAATGAATGTGCTAGACCATATTGAGTCTTCCTGTTATGCTCTCTTCAGATAAATGTAATACTGTCATATAATTGACTTTAGTGATAAGAGTAAAATTAGATTCACTGGCTATCAAATTTATTCTGAACTTAACTATGAGGATGGCTGTACCCAATTAATAGATAAAATCACTCAGTACACTGAAGTAAATACAGTTCACTTACATTTGAAAGAGTGAACATCAAGTTTTGTATAAGCAATTAAAAGAAGTAATATGGGTATTATGAGGTCATATGGAAACATTTGCACTTGAAAGAAACCAGAGATTAAAGAGACAAAACCAAACATATTTTTTGGTAATAAAGTAGAGAAAACTCAATGAAAATGAAAGTTAGAGGGGCACCTGGGTGGCTCAGTTGGTTAAGCGTCCTGCTTCAGCTCAGGTCATGATCTCAATGGTTGGTGTGTTTGAGCCCCCATCAGGTTCTGTGCTGACAGCTCGGAGCCTGGAGCCTGCTTTGGATTCTGTGTCTCCCTCTCTCTCTGTCCCTCCTCTGCTCTCTCTCTCTCTCTCTCTCTCAAAAATAAACATTAAAAAAGTTAAAAAAAAGAAAATGGAGGTTAGAGGTTAGAAAAGGAAATATGGGAGTCTTTTAAACATTTAAAATACCCACTAAGTTTTGAACTTTTCTGGGAAACTTACAAAACAAATTGAAACCAACTAATTATATATCTCTTATTTTTCTTACATCAAGACAAAACAATATTCTATAATAGGAATATATACTTTTATCTCATTACCTAGCTAAACATTTGGCACTGAATAAAATAAAAACTCTCTATATGAGTATCATATATTTCTATGTTACCAGGAAAGTTAAGTTGATATCAACATCAAAACTAACAAAGGAGTGAAATACAGCAATTTACTTTTATTTCTAATTCTGTAGTAAAGAAACTCATATTAATTCTAAAAAACTTAAGAAAAAAACTAAGGGATAATATTGAACTCATAATTATATACTTCACTCATAACAAAAAGAATGCTCAATATTATTAGCCAAAAGAGAAACGAGAGAAGATAAAGATGTGGGAAATGGGTAGCTACAATTTGTTTTTAATTAAACATCCTAAAAATGCATTCTTCTTTTAAAATGTGAAGCAGTTTTACAGAGTAACACTGTTTTAAAGTATTTACTCTGGGGTATTGCACATAACATGTGTCATTGTTGATAAAGTTTTATATAAGTAAATAACCAATGTAAATAATCAGATGTGAGATAAGTCACGTAGACTTTGACAGATTTTCTTCATTAACATGTATCAGTGCAGGCTGAGGATTGTATTCATCCTATCCTCAAAAGATCTTCAAAATGGAACACTTTGAAAAGGGGGCTCTTAAATCCAGTCACACAACTTATTCAAATTCCATCATTTCAAATTTGTGAAGATGAAAGACCCATCTCACAGGAAAGATCCCCTTAGGTGAATTAAGTACAGTTTGACAGTCTGCACAAATGCAGAGACATTAGGCTGTGAAGTGGCCACATGTGTATACACATGTTTAGCGTTAAGGCCATAAAGCAAACATTAGCAATCAAGAACATCAAATTGATTTTGGAACGTATGTCTTCCAAGACCCCACAAAATCTGGAGAACAGCTTGGGAAAGATTCACAGGAGTTCTTATACAGCATGCCTCATTCTCAATTGCAAGAGAATGTGCTCATATGCTAAACTTGCTCAGAGACTACCTAAAAATTCATCCCTACCTTTGATAGAACCGAGAAGTGAAAATTACAAAATCTGTTTGTCATCATTGATCTCCATCATACTTCACCAGAAGACAGCAACCAGTAAGCTCCATCAAAACCTACTGGCTCTGCTGACACATTTAGAAATGTTAGTGCATAATTTGCTATTATACATTACTTTATGTGCAGACTCTCATTATCATAGTAGTATAGTACAAGGCATTCGCACATATGCATGCAGCATGTTCCCACCAGGCATAGCTGGTCATCTTGGGTAATGTAGGGACAACAACACTGTTTTGTTTTGTTGTTATGGTTTCAGACAGACCTTTACAAACTTATTGTTTAGGCATAGAATGAGCTCTGCACAATTGTGATTATCCAAATAATTTGTAACAAAATTATCATTTTAGTTGATTAAATAAAACAGTGTTTTTCACTTTTTTCTTTCTTCTTCTTCCTCTTCTTTTTTTTTTTTGTAATCAATGAAATCTTTTATTCAAATAAATCTTGCACAGATGAAGCAGACAGGAAAAAAAGACTTTGTGATTGAGGTGTGTGGGATGGAGAAGGAGGGGGCTTCACCTTCTTTGATGGCTGTTTTATTTTCACAGCAGCCCCTAAGCATTTTTAATTGCTTTAGGGCTGTGTACAACGTTCTGAAAACTACTGATGTGTCCAGATGGAAGCAAAAGCAGACTTTCTCACTTCCTGAGTTAGACTAAATTTCAAACAGTAAATTAGGTTATTACTGTAAAGACACAATGCTTAAGGAAGCTTTCTTGATCACATTTAGGTATAGGAAATTTCTCCCCAAGGATTAACTAACACGCATCTTCTGCATGAAACCTGTTGATGCAGCTGTAGGCATTTTTAAATAAGTAGATACTGAGCTAGCCATTCATTAAGTCATGACCATGAGGCAGTACTTACCCTCATTATTAAGTCATGACCATGAGGCGGTGAGAATGGGCTAAATGTCAGATAGGGAACAACTGGTTTATGAATGAAAATCAGGAAGTGATTTCACCAGGGAAGTGACACAGGATATTGTTTATTAACAGAAAAAAGGCTGACAGACAAAAGGCACTTAGCCTTTTGTCACTAAATAAGGGCACCAAGGCTAGCTGCAGACACTGAGAATTTAAATCCTAGTTCTGGAGCACCTGGGTGGCTTAGTTGGTTTTGTCTGACTGTTCATTTTGACTCATGTCATGATCCCAGGGTGGTGGAGTTGAGCCCATGTCAGACTCTGTGTTGAGTGTGGAGCCTGCTTGAAATTCTCTTTCTTCCTCTGAACCTCTCCCCAGCTTGCATGCTCTCCCTCTCTCTCTCAAAAAAAAAGTAAATAAAAATAAAAAAATTAAATAAATCCTAGTTCTGGTCCTTGAATTATCTATCATAGAAGCATGCCATCCTTAGAAGCAAATACATACCCGATCCTAGAATTTTGAAAGAGCAATCCTATCTACCACAGAGCCCTCCTATCCCTAGTGTTTGTGTTGCCTTCTCTTTTAGAGCCACAGGGACCAAGATTCACAAAATAAAGGCAATCTTTTCAACCTCACTTAGCAAATGAAAATAAGTTTATTAAATGCATTCCTAATGGAACAATACACTTATACCATATATATGACCTAGAGCAAAGCTATTTTTCTTCTAAGGTTTAGGGAGCTGCTCACTTTTTCTGATGGGAACCACATCACTGGGAGAATCAAGGACATTCTGACTTATTACATATTGTCCAGCATACCAGTGCTTTAATTTGGGAGCATCGTTGGATAATGAACACTGGAATTTCTTGCTAAGGAGAATCATATTGCTCTGTAGCTCAGTTAGTGCAATGACATGGAAAGTCCCTGCTGGTAAATCTAGCTGATGTAAAACCTAAGCTGTAATTTTAAAAGATTACTTAAGATGTTTTCATTGCAAGAATGCTGGATAAGGAGTTTGTCATTTGTCAGGCTAAAGTGCAATGCCAATGGTAGGCTATAGCTGCTGTTGGTTAATACCTTGGTTAGCAACCAGATCTGGGCAAGAGATGAACAAAACCAGAAACTACCAAGGTTGAGCATGAGATACTCATCTAATTGGTCTAGTGGTGTCACACTAAAGAAGAAATACTAGAATAGAAGGTGGAGACTGGCATGGATAGTATCGCCTTTCAAAATATTCTAAAGAACTGGAATTCTATCATCTTTATTTACAGGGAGAGATGTAAGCAGGATGGACCTCGTCAATTTTCTATACAGAGTCTCTATCCAATGGTTCTAGGATAGCTATAAGTTAACATAATGTCAGTAGTCATAGAAAATAATTTTTTGTTTACATTTTTTAATTGTAAATCATCCATATTTGTTACTTAAAATACTCAATTTACTTGCATTTTAATGTGTACATTTTTCTTCCCAACAACATGATAGCTCTGTGGGGAGAGAATCGTCAACTAAATACCTATAAATCAGTATCACTATATGCTCAGGACCAAGTACAGTTAGTGCCCTGAAGGTGGTATGTAGCCAAAAATGTTTTGCAACTGCTAACATGTGTAATCCAGATCTAAGGATCCAAAGAAGCTATTGTTAAGGTCAACTATGAGGATGACCATTATATAAATGAGAAGAACAAAATGAGTAAATAATTTTTTATTTACATTTTCAAAATTCAGCCATGCTATTTCTTTTATTTTTTTTTTAATTTAAATCCAAGTTAGTTAACATACAGTGTAATAATGGTTTTAGGAGTAGAATTTAGTGATTCATCACTTACATATGACACCCAGTGCTAATCCCAAAAGTGCCCTCTTCAATGCCCATCACCCATTTAGCCCTCCTCCCCTCCATCAACCCTCAGTTCTGTGTATTTAAGAGTCTCTTATGGTTTGCCTCCCTCTCTGTTTTTCTTATTTTTCTTTTCCTACCCCTATGCTCATCTGTTTTATTTCTTAAATTCTACATATGAGTGAAACCATATGATATTTGTCTTTTTCTGACTGACTTATTAGCATAATACATTCTAGTTCCATCCAGGTTTTGCAAATGGCAAGATTTCATTCTTTTTGATTGCCAAGTAATATTACATTGTATACACATACCACATCTTCTTTATCTGTTTATCTGTTGATGGACCTCTGGGCTCTCTCCATAATTTGGCTATTGTTGATAGTGCTGCTGTAAAATTGGGATGCATGTGCCCCTTTGAATCAGTATTTTTGTATCCTTTGCACAAATTACCTACTAGTGTAATTTCTGGGTCATAGGGTAGCTCTAATTTCAATTTTTGAAGAACCTCCATATTGTTTTCCAGAGTGACTGCATAGGTTTGCATTCCTGCCAACAGTGCAAAAGCGTTAACCTTTTACTATATCCTCAGCAACATCTGTTATTTCTTGAGTTCATTTTGACCATTCTGACAGGTGTGGGTAGTATCTCATTGTAGTTTTGATTTGTATTTCCTTGATGATGAGTGATGTTGAGCATCTTTTCATGTGTCTGTGAGCCATCTGGATGTCTTCTTTGGAGAAGTGTCTATTCATATCTTCTGACCATTTTTTTCACTGGATTATTTGTTTTTTGGATGTTGAGTTTGATAAATTCTTTATAGATTTTTGATAGCCAAAGTAATATTGAAAAAGAAAACCAAAGCTGGAGGCATCACAATTCCAGACTCCAAGCTATATTATAAATCTATAATAATCAAGACAGTATGGTACTGGCATAAAAACAGACACATAGATAAATGGAACAGAATTGAAATATCAGAAATAAACCTACAAATGTATGGCCAACTCATCTTTGACAAAGCAGGAAAGAATATCCAGTGGAAAAAAGATAGTCTCTTCAGCAAATGGTGTTGGGAAAACTGGACAGCAATATGCAGAAGAACAAAACTGGACCACTTTCTTACACTGTGCACAAAAATAAATTCAAAATGGAAGAAAGACCTCCATGTGATACAGGAAACAATCAAAATCATATAGAAGAAAACGTAACCTCTTTGACCTCAGCCACAGCAACTTCTTACTAGACATGTCTCTGGAGACAAGGGAAACAAAAGCAAAAATGAACTATTGGGACTTGATCAAAATAAAGTTTGATTTAATATAAAAATATTTTATTAACTGATAAAAATTTTAAGATATCACATAACAATTAGCCAAAAGGTAGAATGTATTAATAAAAATTCATTTAGTTTAAAAGAGAATCTTTTCTCTTGACATTTTACCTCACTACTTGGATAAACATAATTAGTTATTGCACAGACAAAAGATGAGAGCCATTCCCTGATCTGTGTCAAAGAGTCCTAAGACTCTGTCCTAAGGATCTGTGTCCACTTTTATGTTACATCATGTCTACCATTCTGTGATGCTTGGAGTGTGTCTATTTTTGAAGAAGTGTTCATGGAAGAAGAGAGAAGATATTGGTAAATCCCAGGGGGCTTACTTCCACAAAAAGAGTCTTGTCTTTCAGATATTAGCAGTGGAACATTACTAAAGAGACTGAAGCCTTTTTGAGCACTGTTCTTTTTCTTCTGATGTCCAGTTTTGTTTTGCTAGCCAATCTGGCCTGACTCACACATGATCAACATGGGTCAGTGCTTCTCAGAAGAGAAAGCCAAAGACTTCCTTGGTGGTCTCTAGCAGATCTGTGGTGTTTGGTATGCTGACCTGTAGCATGATCTATAATCCCAGCTGTATCTGCTAAGTAAAGTTTAAGTAAACCATCTCCCCAGGTAATGAACTTTATTCTTCACTATGAACTCTGAATCCTGCTTCCTGATTAATTTTAGTAAATACTCTTACTTGATTCTGACAAAGATTGTTGTTATTTCCAGTTTCATCTTTTCCCCCAATATTCTATTATAGTTATTTAGCTAATACCTTAAGTCTTTGAACAGAATGCTACACTCACAGACCTTCTTTTGGGGTGCTACCTTTTACATTCTGACAGGGCAGGATAACATTAGAATCTGGGTCTTTAGGTTCTAGCTATTTACTAATGAACATAACAGAAATGGGAATTTCCCAGCTTTACGCTTCTTAATTAATGTCTGCTGATAGAATCAGACTCTAATCAGCTTATCTTAAATAGCAATGTGTAAATATATGTCAAAAGTAAAATATAAAAACAAAAACAAAAACAAAAATAGATGCTCTGAATTTAGCAATGCCTGTATGCATTGATCCTTTCCCTACTTTTAGTTCATCAGCACTATCTATTCTTAACTTCCCTCTTTAAACAGCATAGTTTACATGGAATTTCAGCAATAACACACACTCTTGTTTGTCTGTTATTTTTATAGTGTATCTCCCCACACAAAACTAATCTTTCATGATCCCAACCATACATTTTCTCTGGGCTTGCAACAGAGCACATGGGGAGAGGCACACCAGCAAAGAGAAGTTCTGTTACAAATTGATGACCACTCACTCAATATACTGCTCATAATTTTTGGCAAGTTTCTTAAGTTCAATCAATGCACTGAGCCTCTGAAAAGTTATGTCAACACTCTAACCACCCTTGCTCTCCTCCCTCCAGTTGTTTGATGACCATTTCTAATTAATAAAATTATAGCCAGATGCTGAGAACTCCTCATTTCTCAGTATTGAACAGAAACACAGCCTTGCTACTCCAGAGGTGCTCTGCTTACTGGCACCATCAGCATCACCTGGAATGTGTTAGAAATGTAGACCTACTGAATTGAAATCTGCATTTAACAAGTTCCCTAGCTGTTTTTGTGTGTAATAAAATTAGGAAAGAATTGAAATCAAGAAGACACAGATCATTTCTTTCTCTCCTTTGAACAGCAGTTTCTTTGCCTGTATAAAGCGTATTTCTTTTCTTTATGCTAACTTTTCAGAAATTTACACTGAGATTGTTCCTTCTCTTCCCAGTGTATTTGGTTTCTCTCTTGCAACTACAATTCCCTGCACTCACTTTTTAAGTCTCTGATTTCCCAACTAAATGCTTGCACTTATCCAGTTAAAGTAAAATAAACACCAGTTACTGCCCTAGTTTCTTCTTGCCTTCAGAGCGAAACTTCTCAAATGAGATGTTCATAATTCGTGTGTCCATATCTTCATCTAACACTTTCTTTTCAACCCACTGCAAAGTGGCCTCTGGGCCATCACCCCACTAAGTACTGTTCTCAGTAATTCATGTTTGATTCATCTCCTTACTCTCTAAGCAACATTTGACACTATGGGAAGCCCAATGATGAATGAAGAACAAAATAAATATTGACATTTCAGGACCCTTACCTTTCTACTTTCTTCTCCCAAGTATCAGCTTTCAAGTCATTTCACCTTATGCCTCTGATTTCCAAGCAAAATAAGCAGATATTAAGGCACATGCAAAAACTGCTTTAGTTCTCAAAACTGCTCTATATCTAGCACCTAGAATAATGCTAGGCATTCAAATTTTATCAAAGAATGAATAGGTGATATAGATTACAAGTCCTTCCCCCAATCTTCCATTAAAAATTTTATTTTACTTCATATAGTAATTACACATTGCTGAAATAAAACATCCAGCCCTTTTTTTTCCTTCCCTCCCCCTGCCCTGGGATAGACTTGTGCTTATATCAAAGGATATTATTTTATGGTGAATAAACAGGATGGAGATAAGGAGCTTTTCGACCCTTTTATCCTTGGGATTTTATCCTTTATTCAATTCTGAAGTCTCTTCTGGCTTATGAGTACGAAATTGGGCTTTTACCACTTCCATTATTTGAATATCTATTAGAAGTGGATATATGAATTAATGGAAAGGAAGGGAGAAATTTCTAAGCCTTTGCTTTATTATAGAGTTCAGAAGTTTGAAAACTTAACCCAATTTTATTCTCAAAGATGAATAGGGGTCTTCTAGATCAATTTAAGCTGTGCCTGTATAATTCCCTCATTTCTGCCAGTGTGTACTGAAATGTCTATTCAATTTATTATTATTCTGCTGGTTATTGAAGAAAGACACCTGGGAAAAAGTAATATATGCTCATTACAATGATGTTTTGTTAGGATTCAATCAATACCATATAGGAAAAATAAAAAGATACCCATGATGAACACAATTTTTGGAAATGTTTATATATCCTCATGCTTGTACACTCCTGTGTTAGGAAATTCATCATTAAATTATTATATAATCTTTATTTTCAAGGATCCTTATTTTATCTTACAAATCTAACATTTTGAGAAATAAGTCTGAGGAAGCACTGCTAAAAAGGAGAACCAAAGTAACCATTAAAAATAGCTATATAAAGTTAAGGCTTCAGTTACCTTAATAATAATTGGAGCTCCCAATTGTTGAGCTCCCACACACTCAAGCATTATGTATAACAATTTTTAATACTGTGTATACTTCTTTTATAGATAAGGACACAAAAGTTCAGACAGATTAAATAATATCCTGCCTAAGATCTCAAATTTAGTCATTACTGAAAGAGCCACAAACCAGGGAATTCTAAAGTTTATGTTCCTTCTACCTTGTCTTCATTTCTTCCCTTCCATTGTCAAGTTAGCTATTAGAGTACAAACACCATCTGCCTGATGGGAATTTTTGCACTGTTTCACCCAGTATTGAGCTTTGGATAGGAACATATGCTTAAATTGATATAATCCCTGCATACTCATTCTCTTGGCTTTCCTAAAGATATAGCAATAACATGATGGCTTGATTGAGTGTCCTGACAGATGTACCTTCCAAGAGTGTAAGATAAACCCTACAATTTTCTCAAGATTCAAAGTTATTTTCTACTTACTCTGGTCAAAATTCATCCCTGTACAGAGAGAAAATTTCCATATAAGTCCTTAACCAGCATCATGGTAAGCCTTTCCAACTTCTATTGTTTCCTCTGTCCTCTGTAACCTCTACCACTGGTAAAACAATCCCCTACTCACTCCTACAGCATTTTTGAAATGAATTGGCTTAGGAGTTGCTGAATATAAATGAATCCTTATTTTAAAAAGCTACTGAAGATGCCTTCTAATAGTTTAAGCTGTGTGACAATGGATTTGTCTCAACAAGGTTATTTTATACACCATTAGAGGAAATTAAACCCTACTGGTATTCTTTTTTATAAAAACTAATAATATAAAAAGTCTCTCAGAAATGCTCTGAAGTTTATTATTAATAAACTATAAATTATCAACATTTAGGTATGTTTTTAAATGTCACCCCTAGATAACAATTTTTGAGCCCTTCACACCCTGGCTCAATCACTTAGTAAGTTGGACTTGGACTTCCAAGATTCCATTTTTTGGACAACTAAGATGCCATTAGTCATTCCTATAGCTTAAGGTTATTCTAGAAATAAGTGAAATAATGTTTATAATGTGCATTGCATAAAGCCTGGTACATAATATGTGCATATTAAATATTAGGATTTGGTGTTTCATCTTTTCTCCCCAGCATAAGGGCTAAAAATAGATAAGTAGCTTATTTTCAGCATTAAAAAATGCTGATTTGTTTTAGGTTACTGCTTTTTGTCTTTGAGAGTAATCTTATATTTTGTTACTGTTGTTGTTTTAATCTTTTATTGGAGGGTAGAATCCACCATCACTCTTCCCATAATCTTTTCTGGAGTTTTTTTCCTACCTTCATAGTACTACCACTACTTCCAGCATTATAGGATCCAAGTAGCAGTCTTAGTTCCAGCAGGAGATGGAAACTTCACTGGAAGTCTTTTTTTTTTTTAATTTTATTTTTTTAACATTTATTCATTTTTGAGAGACGGAGGCAGAACACAAGTGGGGGAGGGCAGAGAGAGAGAGGGAGACACAGAATCTGAAGCAGGCTCCAGGCTCTGAGCTGTCAGCACAGAGCCTGACACGGGGCTTGAACCCACAAGCCAAGAGATCATGACCTGAGCCAAAGTTGGACGCTTAACCAACTGAGCCACCCAGGCATCCCTTCACTAGAAGTCTGTTTAAGTCCTACATATGTTATGCTTTATGATATACTATACTTTTTAACCTAAGCTGAAAATCTCCATAGTTAGAAATTATAGCTTCTTTTTTATATTATTAAGGACATTCTGAAATCAATAACCTGAACTTTCAGAACTCCAACTAATGAATAGGGGATATGTTTTGAAAGTTGAAATCCTGCTTTGCCTCTAGGCACCATATTATTAGTGTTTATGATGTTTGTGCCTTAAGTTAGAGATATTAATGATGCTATTAGAGATATTAATTTTTTGTGTAGTAGCTATGGGCCGCTAACACCTTAGGATTTCTCTTTAGAAGTTTGGTCCAATGCAAAAATCATAAAATTTGTCTACAAAAAAGTGTGGACAGACATATAAGTTGGAGCAAGAATTTTATTTTTAAAATAAGAAATCAACTTTCATCTTTCATTTTATTCCTCTATTATCCCTGAATATCTACAGTATTTATAGACAGCAATGTCATACAAAGAACAGCTCTATGCTCTGGGAGAATTAGAGAGCTATACTAAATGTACTGAATTCTACCTTAGCTCTAGATTAGCTCAAGCAAATCTTGAAATTCAGTATCTGTATACCAGATGGTTCTGCATCCCTAAAAGCACTTGTTTCTTAGTGATATAGCTTAGAAATAAACTCTATTTAATTTTGTATATAATCAATGGTACATGTGCTTAGCTATATTATGACATATAGCCCAGCAGATAGCATACCTTTAGCTAGTTTTGGCTGCATCTGCTAAATTCCCCCAACTAGTGCAATCAAGGAGAATTACCATACCATTTGCTTGTGTTTATGCCATATGAGAAAGCTTTGGACATAAGCTGTGCAATTCATTCTGATTGCTACCAAGTAATTCTTTGCAGACCGGTAAATCAAAACTGTGGCTGATTTTCAGCAGTATGATTGTCATGTTTTAGAAATTTGGCTAATTAAAACTTTATGAGTGGACAATTAAAAGGAAAGGTCTTGTATTTAAGAATTAAGTTAAAACAGTGGCTAGACAAGAATACAGATTTTTACCGTAGTTTGTGTGTGTGTGTGTGTGTGTGTGTGTGTGTGTGTGTGCATACTTAAAACAAGGTTTTCTTTTTATTTGGGAGAGGGGATAGGTTGGTAAGGTACTGAAGTAATAATTGTATTTGACCTTTAAAATCCATAAAGTCTCATTTGGCCTTGCATCCTATAACCAAATCTGCTTTGTTCTTTTAGTTATGCTATGCTATGGTATGCCACACTTTCCTGGGCTGATTCTTTAAGTTTAAATAAAATGAACAGGGAAATAGTAGGCAGAAGAGTTTCCATAGGATATTTGTAGCTATAAACTCTTACAAAGAGTTTAGGGGGAAAGTTTTTTGTTTTTGTTTTGTTTTTGTTTTTAAGTGTTCTGTAACTAAAAGGGCATATAACAGTTTAAAAAAGAAGAGAAAGGTCAGAAACTTGGGGAGATTTTTTTGGTTCTCATAAGGCTTGTGCTTTAAAATTAAGACAACCTAAAACATTTGCTTGGTGGTTAACTAATGATAAGGCTAGTATTATTGCCTGCATATTTATTTGAGGATGCTGGTTTGTATTTGGTTTTGATTCTCATTTACAAAGGAGTTCCAAACATCACAAGGAAGATTTATAAAATAAACAGAGCAACAAGGCAATATTTGTATTATGCTTTACACTGTGTTCACTATTCCCTTAATTGTGATTTTTGGAAACACAGAGTGGAGCAGTCTAACTCCCAAGCGGTGAGGAGCTTCTGCATGAACCTCCTACATAACATTTATTTAATACACCTATTTGATGAGGTCTGCAAATATGTGCTCTGTCCTGGGATGATAACATCTTAATATGCCAGACATTTAAGCATTAAAGTAAAAGCACTTAAGAGTAGATGTTGAAGTACAAAAAGCAAAGGAGAGTGTATTACTTATGTGTTTGTAGTCTTACCTTTGATGCCTGGGCCTTCTGGGCCCTGAAGAAACTACTCCCCCCCCCCCCCCCAGGGCTAGCTGATTCCTAGAGATAATAAAGGACTGGACTATGAGTATACCATTTATATGCAAAGTAACCATTTGGAGTCCCCACCCCACACTCCTTTAAGGCTCCTAGAGTCTGGGCCAATATTACCTTGTAATCATCACAGGATCAGGTCCTAGGTAACTAAAGACAGCTCCTATGCCCCAGAGCCTGCTGAGACTATTAAAACCACCCAATCTTAAACCTTTTACCTTGCCCATCTCCTTCCTTCCTTCTAAAACCACAACACATTTTCCTCTGCCTCCCTCTGCCTCCTAACAATCTTGGTGCTTCTCCAGGGAAGAAGGGAAGAGAAGACAGGGTTATTAATACATTAAAGTGATAATTTTTATTTTTCTTTTAAATCTTCTTAAAGCCTCATTTGACCTTACTTTTCTACTTGGCAAACTTAAATGTCTCTGTCTTCTTGGGAACTATGAGTAACAAGCTATCTTTCCAATGATCTGATCTCACCAAACCAGAATAATAATCAAACCTATATTTTAAAATGAAGGAATACCTTGGAGACTGACAACTAGGAAAAAAAAGGACACGATACTGAAAGTAACTCAGAAGTTTTTAGTCTCTGAAATTCTACATTTTAGGATGTAAGATGAAAACAATTATTATAATATATGCTTTGCAACAAGTAAAATCCATTGAGGTTGGGAATTCATGAGAAAAAAAACAAAAAACAACAACCTTATTTCTGCCAATCCCATATGTCTGATGAAAATAACATTACACTTGGAGACCACAGTCAGTCCTGCGCCTCGCCCCAGAACAAAAGCATGAACATAGATAGATGACCCATGATGCGCCTTAGGGCAGAGACCAGAGGGTGGAACAAGAGAGGTACATTCTGATGCTGATAAATGTACTGTGAAGAGTATAAAGTACTAAACAAACCAGAGATATTTATATATTTGCTAGTATTCTAAGTCTTTAAGTTAGATAGCAACTATCCCTTATAGTATCTCTTATTGTTCCCATCTCTCTCCCCCCTTTCTCTGCATATATATCTTTATATATCTATATCTACATCTATCTAAATTGTTTAGTAGCAAGGGAATAGAAAAATGAAAAGTGAATATTGTTTAATGTGACTGGGAAACTATGTAGCAAGTTATGGGCAAAGGACAGTTTGTTCCATGGGCAAAGAGTTTGTAACACTGAGACAATAGCCTTTACTGTGTTGCCAAAGTCAAAGGCAGTGTGCTTGTGATGGAGGACTACTAACTGTCGTGGTCCCTCAAATTAAAGCCCTTTGACCTAATCCTATCACTTTCTATTCCTTATTCTTTTCTTACGTTCTTATTTTCACAAAGGTGAATGAACACATCAGAAAAATGGGGTTGGCTGCAGCAAGCAACAAAGCACATCCCATACATCTTACTGATCTCCTCAGCTTGTGTAGAAAGAGCTGTTACTAGGCTGCATGATAAGGAATTTTGAGGTGGAATTGGAAGTGAGCAAGAGAGGAGAAAAATTATAGAATATGATATCTCATCAAAGCCAAAATGTGCAAAGAAGAGCCATATAATGACTATACCTAAGTGATTACTCTGCAAAACTGAAAATATCAAACATGACTAAATTTATCTTTGTTATATATCTAAATTAATTTACAAAGATATCCAACAAATATCCAATTGGACATCATGAAATCATGCAACATCATGACATGCCTTTTACCCTAATGTTCACACAAATAGAAACTACTTACCTAGTTAACAGTCATTCCTCTTCTCCTCTCCCCACCCCAGCACCTGCGAACCACTTTCTGTTGATATGGATGGGTCTATTCTGGGTATTTCATATAAAGAGAATCATACAATATGAGCCTTTGTGTCTGCATTATTTAGCTTAGCTTAATGTTTTTGGGTTCATCCTTGTTGTAGCATGTATCTCTTGTTGTCCCTTTTTATTACTGAATATATTCTATTACATGGATATATTTTATTTTAATTATCCATTCCTGAAGGATGGGCCTTTGGTTTTTCTGCCTTTTTTGACTGTTACAAATAATGCTGCTATGAACATTCACGTACAAATTTTGTGCAGACAAATGTTTTCATTTCACTTTGGTATATACCTAAAAGTGGGATTGTTGAGTTGTATGGTAATTTCATGTTTAACTTTTTAGGAACTATCAAGCTATTTTCCAAAGCAGATCCATCGTTTTATATTCCCATCAGAAGTTTCAAATTTCTCTATACTCTCATCTATGCTTGTAATTATCTTTTTTTTTTTTTGACAGTTATGTATCTTTCTAATTTATAAAGTATATGGAGTGGTATCCCATTGTGATTTTGATGTGCATTTCCCTAATAACTAATGCTGTTGAACATTTTTTCATGTGCTTATTGACTACTTGTACACCTTCTTTGGAGAAACATCTATTCAATTCCTTGGTCCATTTGTTAATTGTATTATCTTTTTACTGTTGAGTTATAAGTTATTTTAATATGCTAGTACTATTCTGTCAGATATGTGCTTGGCAAATATTTTGATTCATCCAATGAGTTGTCTTTCACTTTTTTGATAATGTCTTTTGAAGCATTTAAAAAAAAAACTTGATAAATTCCAATTTATATTTTCATGGGTTTATGCTTTGATATCATATCTAACAAACCATTCCTTAGCCTAAGGACATGAAAATTTACACAAATGTATTCTTTCAAGAATTTTAGAGTTGTAGATCTTAAATTTACACCATTTTCAGTTAATTTTTTTATGTAGTATGGGGTTGGGTTCAAGTTCATGTGCATGTGGATATCCTGTTATACAAGCAACATTTGTTAAAAATACTATTCTTTCTTCATTGAATTGTCTTGGCACCATTATTAAAAACCAGTTGGCCATTGATACAAGGGTTTATTTCTGGACTCTGAACTCTGTTCCACTGAACTATGTGTCTGTACTTATATTAGTGCCACAATGTATTTTAAAACATTTTGTTAATACCCTTCTCTTCTACTTAACTTCATCGAAGTATAACTAATAAATAAAATTGTAAGATGTTTATTTTTTTTTCAATATATGAAATTTATTGTCAAATTGGTTTCCATACAACACCCAGTGCTCATCCCAAAATGTGCCTTCCTCAATACCCATCACCCACCCTCCCCTCCCTCCCACCCCCCATCAACCCTCGGTTTGTTCTCAGTTTTTAAGAGTCTCTTATGCTTTGGCTCTCTCCCACTCTAACCTCCTTTTTTTTTTTCCTTCCTCTCCCCCATGAGTTTCTGTTAAGTTTCTCAGGATCCGCATAAGAGTTAAAACATATGGTATCTGTCTTTCTCTGTATGGCTTATTTCACTTAGCATCACACTCTCCAGTTCCATCCATGTTGCTACAAAGGGCCATATTTCATTTTTTCTCATTGCCACGTAGTACTCCATTGTGTATATCAACCACAATTTCTTTATCCATTCATCAGTTGATGGACATTTAGGCTCTTTCCATAATTTGGCTATTGTTGAGAGTGCTGCTATAAACATGGGGGTACAAGTGCCCCTATACATCAGTACTCCTGTATCCCTTGGGTAAATTCCTAGCAGTGCTATTGCTGGGTCATAGGGCAGGTCTATTTTTAATTTTCTGAGGAACCTCCACATTGTTTTCCAGAGTGGCTGCACCAATTTGCATTCCCACCAACAGTACAAGAGGGTTCCCGTTTCTCCACATCCTCTCCAGCATCTATAGTCTCCTGATTTGTTCATTTTGGCCACTCTGACTGGCGTGAGGTGATATCTGAGTGTGGTTTTGATTTGTATTTCCCTGATGAGGAGTGATGTTGAGCATCTTTTCATGTGCCTGTTGGCCATCTGGATGTCTTCTTTAGAGAAGTGTCTATTCATGTTTTCTGCCCATTTCTTCACTGGGTTATTTGTTTTTTCGGGTGTGGAGTTTGGTGAGCTCTTTATAGATTTTGGATACTAGCCCTTTGTCCAATATGTCATTTGCAAATATCTTTTCCCATTCCGTTGGTTGCCTTTTAGTTTTGTTGGTTGTTTCCTTTGCTGTGCAGAAGCTTTTTATCTTCATAAGGTCCCAGTAATTCATTTTTACTTTTATTTCTCTTGCCTTCGGGGATGTGTCCAATAAGAGATTGCTATGCCTGAGGTCAGAGATGTCTTTTCCTGCTTTCTCCTCTAGGGTTTTGATGGTTTCCTGTCTCACACTCAGGTCCTTTATCCATTTTGAGTTTATTTTTGTGAATGGTGTGAGAAAGTGGTCTAGTTTCAACCTACTGCATGTTGCTGTCCAGTTCTCCCAGCACCATTTGTTAAAGAGACTGTCTTTTTTCCATTGGATGTTCTTTCCTGCTTTGTCAAAGATGAGTTGGCCATACATTTGTGGGTCTAGTTTGGGGTTTCTATTCTATTCCATTGGTCTATGTGTCAGTTTTTGTGCCAATACCATGCTGTCTTGATGATGACAGCTTTGTAGTAGAGGCTGAAGTCTGGGATTGTGATGCCTCCTGCTTTGGTCTTCTTCTTCAAAATTACTTTGGCTATTCGGGGCCTTTTGTGGTTCCATATGAATTTTAGGATTGCTTGTTCTAGCTTCAAGAAGAATGCTGGAGCAATTTTGATTGGGATTGCATTGAATGTGTAGATAGCTTTGGGTAGTATTGACATTTTGACAATATTTATTCTTCCAATCCATGAGCACGGAATGTCTTTCCATTTCTTTATATCTTCTTCAATTACCTTCATAAGCTTTCTATAGTTTTCAGCATACAGATCTTTTACATCTTTGGTTAGGTTTATTCCCAGGCATTTTATGCTTCTTGGTGCAATTGTGAATGGGATCAGTTTCTTTATTTGTCTTTCTGTTGCTTCATTGTTAGTGTATAAGAATGCAACTGATTTCTGTACATTGATTTTGTATCCTGAAACTTTGCTGAATTCATGTATGAGTTCTAGAAGACTTTTGGTGGAGTCTATTGGATTTTCCATGTATAGTATTATGTCATCTGCAAAAAGTGAAAGCTTGACTTCATCTTTGCCAATTTTGATGCCTTTGGTTTCCTTTTGTTGTCTGATTGCTGATGCTAGCACTTCCAACACTATGTTAAACAACAGCAGTGAGAGTGGGCATCCCTGTCATGTTCCTGATCTCAGGGAAAAAGCTCTCAGTTTTTCCCCATTAGCTGTGGGCTTTTCATAAATGGCTTTTATGATGTTTAAGTATGTTCCTTCTATCCCGACTTTCTCAAGGGTTTTTATTTTTTTATTTTATTTTATTTTTTTTTTCAACGTTTATTTATTTTTGGGACAGAGAGAGACAGAGCATGAACGGGGGAGGGGCAGAGAGAGAGGGAGACACAGAATCGGAAACAGGCTCCAGGCTCTGAGCCATCAGCCCAGAGCCCGATGCGGGGCTCGAACTCACGGACCGTGAGATTGTGACCTGGCTGAAGTCGGACGCTTAACCAACTACGCCACCCAGGCGCCCCTCAAGGGTTTTTATTAAGAAAGGGTGCTGGATTTTGTCAAAGGCCTTTTCTGCATCGATTGACAGGACCATATAAGTCCTATCTTTTCTTTTATTAATGTGATGTATCACGTTGATTGATTTGCGAATGTTGAACCAGCCCTGCATCCCAGGAATGAATCCCACTTGATCATGGTGAATAATTCTTTTTATATGCTGTTGAATTCGATTTGCTTGTATCTTATTGAGAAATTTTGCATCCATATTCATCAGGGATATTAGCCTGTAGTTCTCTTTTTTTACTGGGTCTCTGGTTTAGGAATCAAAGTAATATTGGCTTCATAGAATGAGTCTAGAAGTTTTCCTTCCCTTTCTATTTCTTGGAATAGCTTGAGAAGGATAGGTATTATCTCTGCTTTAAACGTCTGGTAGAACTCCCCTGGGAAGCCATCTGGTCCTGGACTCTTATTTGTTGGGAGATTTTTGATAACCGATTCAATTTCTTCGCTAGTTATGGGTCTGTTCAAGCTTTCTATTTCCTCCTGATTGAGTTTTGGAAGAGTGTGGGTGTTCAGGAATTTGTCCATTTCTTCCAGGTTGTCCAATTTGTTGGCATATAATTTTTCATAGTATTCCCTGATAATTGTTTGTATCTCTGAGGGATTGGTTGTAATAATTCCACCTTCATTCATGATTTTATCTATTTGGGTCATCTCCCTTTTCTTTTTGAGAAGCCTGGCTAGAGGTTTGTCAATTTTGTTTATTTTTTCAAAAAACCAACTCTTGGTTTCGTTGATCTGCTCTACAGTTTTTTTAGATTCTATATTGTTTATTTCTGCTCTGATCTTTATTATTTCTCTTCTTCTGCTGGGTTTAGGCTGTCTTTGCTGTTCTGCCTCTATTTCCTTTAGGTGTGCTGTTAGATTTTGTATTTGGGATTTTTCTTGTTTCTTGAGATAGGCCTGGATGGCAATGTATTTTCCTCTCAGGACTGCCTTCACTGCATCCCAAAGCGTTTGGATTGTTGTATTTTCACTTTCGTTTGTTTCCATATATTTTTTAATTTATTCTCTAATTGCCTGGTTGACCCACTCATTCTTTAGTAGGGTGTTCTTTAACAGCCATGCTTTTGGAGGTTTTCCAGACTTTTTTCTGTGGTTTATTTCAAGCTTCATAGCATTGTGGTCTGAAAGTAAGCATGGTATAATTTCAATTCTGGTAAACTTATGAAGGGCTGTTTTGTGACCCAGTATATGATCTGTCTTGGAGAATGTTCCATGTGCACTCAAGAAGAAAATATATTCTGTTGCTTTGGGATGCAGAGTTCTAAATATATCTGTCATGTCCCTCTGATCCAATGTATCTTTCAGGGCCCTTGTTTCTTTATTGACCATGTGTCTAGATGATCTATCCATTGTTTTAAGTGGTGTATTAAAGTCCCCTGCAATTACCACATTCTTATCCATAAGGTTGCTTATGTTTATGAGTAATTGTTTTATATATTTGGGGGCTCCCATATTCGGTGCATAGACATTTATAATTGTTAGCTCTTCCTGATGGATAGACCCTGTAATTATTATAAAATACCCTTCTTCATCTCTTGTTACAGCCTTTAATTTAAAGTCTAGTTTGTCTGATATAAGTATGGCTACTCCAGCTTTCTTTTGGCTTCCAGTAGCATGATTAATAGTTCTCTATCCCCTCACTCTCAATCTGAAGGTGTCCTCAGGTCTAAAATGAGTCTCTTGTAGGTAGCAAATAGATGTGTCTTGTTTTTTTATCCATTCTGATACCCTATGTCTTTTGGTTGGCGCATTTAATCCATTTACATTCAGTGTTATTATAGAAAGATATGGGTTTAGAGTCATTGTGATGTCTGTATGTTTTATGCTTGTAGCGATGTCTCTGGTACTTTGTCTCACAGGATTCCCCTTAGGATCTCTTGTAGGGCTGGTTTAGTGGTGACGATTTCCTTCAGTTTTTGTTTGTTTGGGAAGACCTTTATCTCTCCTTCTATTCTAAATGACAGACTTGCTGGATAAAGGATTCTCGGCTGCATATTTTTTCTGATCATCACATTGAAGATTTCCTGCCAATCCTTTCTGGCCTGCCAGGTTTCAGAAGAGAGATCAGTCATGAGTCTTATAGGTCTCTGTTTATATGTTAGGGCACGTTTACCCCTTGCTGCTTTCAGAATTTTCTCTTTATCCTTGTATTTTGCCAGTTTCACTATGATATGTCGTGCAGAAGATCGATTCAAGTTACGTCTGAAGGGAGTTCTCTGTGCCTCTTGGATTTCAATGCCTTTTTCCTTCCCCAGTTCATGGAAGTTCTCAGCTATTATTTCTTCAAGTACGCCTTTAGCACCTTTCCCTCTCTCTTCCTCCTCTGGGATACCAATTATGCTTGTATTATTTCTTTTTAGTGCATCACTTAGTTCTCTAATTTCCCCCTCATACTCCTGGATTTTTTTATCTCTCTTTTTCTCAATTTCCTCTTTTTCCATAATTTTATCTTCTAATTCACCTATTCTCTCCTCTGCCTCTTCAATCCAAGCCGTGGTCGTTTCCATTTTATTTTGCATCTCGTTTAAAGCGTTTTTCAGCTTCTCCTGACTATTCCTTAGTCACTTGATCTCTGTAGCAATAGATTCTCTGCTGTCCTGTATACTGTTTTCAAGCTCAGCGATTAATTTTATGACTATTATTCTAAATTCACTTTCTGTTATATTATTTAAATCCTTTTGATCAGTTCATTAGCTGTTGTTATTTCCTGGAGATTCTTTTGAGGGGAATTCTTCCATTTGGTCATTTTGGATAGTCTCTGGAGTGGTGCGGACCTGCAGGGCACTTCTCCTGTGCTGTGGTGTATCAGTGGAGTTGGTGGGCGGGGCCGCAGTGAGACCTGATGTCTGCCCCCAGCCCACAGCTGGGGCCACAGTCAGACTGGTGTGTGCCTTCTCTTCCCCTCTCTAGGGGCGGGATTCACTGTGGGGTGTTGTGGCCCGTCTGGGCTACTTGCACACTGCCAGACTTGTGGTGCTGGGGATCTGGCGTATTAGCTGGGGTGGATTGGCAAGGTGCATGGGGGCAGGAAGGGCAGGCTTAGCTTGCTTCTCCTTCGGTGATCCACTTCAGGAGGGGCCTTGTGGCAGCAGGAGGGAGTCAGACCCACTGCCCGAGGGGTGGCTCCGCAGAAGCACAGCGCTGGGTGTTTGCGCAGAGTGAGCAAGTTCCCTGGCAGGAACTGGTTCCCTTTGGGATTTTGGCTGGTGGATGGGCGAGGGAGATGGCGCTGGCAAGTGCCTTTGTTCCCCACCAAACTGAGCTCTGTCGTCCAGGGGCTCAGCAACTCTCCCTCCCTTTGTCCTCCAGCCTTCCCGCTTTCTGAGATGAGCTGTTAACTTATGACCTCCCAGATGCTAAGTCCCTCTTGCTGCCGGAACACACTGTCTGGCCTCTCTGCTTTTGCAAGCCAGACTTGGGGTCTCTGCTTGGCCGGTGGGCCGTCCCTCCGCCCCAGCTCCCTCCCGCCAGTCCGTGGAGCACGCACAGCCTCTCCGCCCTTCCTACCCTCTTCCATGGGCCTCTCGTCTTCACTTGGCTCTGGAGACTCCGTTCTACTAGTCTTCTGGTGGTTTTCTGGGTTATTTAGGCAGGTGTAGGTGGAATCTAAGTGATCAGCAGGACGCGCGGTGAGCCCAGAGTCCTCCCACGCCGCCATCTTCCCCTATTCAGTTGTAAGGTGTTTGAAGTATACAGCATGATGATTTCTTTTACAATTATATTGTGAAAGGATTTCCCTGTCAGGTTAATTAACACATGTGTCACCTCACATACTTTTGTTTTTGTGAGAACATAACAGTGTCTTAATTATTATAGATTTGTCATAAATTTTGAAATTGAGAAGTATGAATCCTCCAACTTTGTCCTTTTTTTCGTTTGTTATTCTGGACTCATAATTTCAGAATCAGCTAGTGAATTCTACAATGAAACCAGCTAGAATTTTGGTAGGGATTGGTTTGTATCTTTAGATCAATGTGGGATATAGCATCTAAGCAAAATTAAGTTTTCTAGTTCATGAACATGAGGTATTATTCCATTAGTTTGGTCTCCCTTACTTTCTTCCAACAACATTTTATACTTTTGTTAAATTTATTCCTAAGAATTGTATTATTTTCAATACGATTGTAAATGAAATTTTCTTTTCTTTCTATTTTTTTTAATGTTTATTTTTGAGGGTGGGGGGAGTGGAGAGCAAGCATGAGTGGGAAAGGGGCACTGAGAGAGGGAGACAGAGATTCCAAAGCAGACTCTGTGATGTCGGTGCAAAGCCTGATATGGGTCTCAAACCCAGGAACTGTGAGATCATGACCTGAACCAAAGTTGGAGGTTCAACCAGCTGAGCCACCCAGGTGCCTCTGGAATTGTTTTCTTAATTTCACTTTCAAATTGATCATTGCTGGTGTATAGAGTACAATTGTTTTGTATATTGATCTTGTGCCCTCCATCTTTGTTGAACTCCTATATTAGCTCTAACATATATATGTGTCTGTGTGTGTAATTCTTAGAATTTTTTTATACATAGTATATCTTATATTTATGCATATCTTGATAAACTTAAAATTCAATAGCTGCATTAGTCTGGCTTCTTAAGAGAAAAAAAAGCAATAGAATTAGAGATTTATTTGTATGAAATGACACATTCAGCTGTGGCAGCTGGCAAATGTGAAACCTGTAGGACAGTCCAATAAACTAGAAACTAAGGTGAATTTTACGAAGTTTTGGGGTGGAATTTCTTCTCTGGAAAATCTATGTTTTTTCTTCAGGCCTTCATTTGATTGAATGAATCCCATCCACATTTGCAAGGGTAACACCTTTTACATAATATCACTTGACTGTAGATGTTAACCATTTCTACAAAATTCCTTCACAGCAACACCTGGATGAATGTATGATTAAATTACTTGATACTATACTCAAGTTGATGCATAAGACTAATCATCACAGCCAAAATGGCGGAGCAGCATAGAAGTTCTCAGTTTGTCTCGTCCTGAAAAGCAGCTAGATCAGCACCAAACCATTCTGCACACCTAGGAAATTGATCTGAGGATCAACACAACAATCTGTATAACCTGAGCAACAGAACTCTGCAGGTAAGGTACAGAGAGGAGAACTGGGGAAGAAAAAGCCATGGAGGATAGGGAGCTGTTTTTGTGGATCGAGGACAGAGAAAAGGAAAGGGGGAGAATGCAGGACACCAGGATCACGCAGTAAAAGCACTTCCCCCGAAAATAGCTGGAAAGAGTAGAAACACTCACAAGGGACTGGACAAGAAATCTCTTCCCCAAAACCATTAAGAGGAAAAAGGAGAGGGTTTTAATACCATTAGGATTCTATAGTGGAGCACAGAGTTGGAAATTCCAGTGCTCAATACCTGGTAGTGCCGTGGTGAGGAACAAATCCCCAGGAGCTGGCAGCAAGGTCTGAGGAGTCCATAGGCCACACAGGGAGATGTGGTTCCTCTGCTTGGATGGCATTTGGTAGAGGCCATATGGCCTCCCCACCCAGGCAAACGTTCCAGAGGACTCCAGAGAGCAGCCACATTTGCTGGTATTGGGAAAAAGGCAACAGAGTGTGGTGAAACCTGGCACGGGCTGTTTGTTGTGATATGCCATAATCGCTGAACCGCTGACACTTTGCGACCACATGAATGTATTCTGGGGCAAGCTGGCACCCGGCCACAATCTCTGAACCTTGGCTGCAGTGGATCGCATGAACGTTTTCTGGGGCAAGCCAGCATATGGCCATTGCTCAGTGAGACCCTCTCTCAGAGGATCTGAGTGGGTTCAAGCCCACAGGATTCTCTGAAGTGAAAGGTTTGGAAACAAACCCCATCTGAGATAAAACTTGGGAGGGTGGTCCCCCCTGGCAAGCTGATGGTTTGGATATGGACAGGGTAGGAGCAGGGAGTGGACAGAAGGCTGAAACAAAGGAGAAGTGTTTGATTCCTGGTCCATGAGAGTGCAAAGTTCCTGTGCCAGAGACTAAGAAGCTGGGTAAAGCCATTTCTACTGCTCCTGCACTTGCTCATACACACACGTGTATGTGTGCCACACCCATCTACCCCAGTAAGATAAGCAGCACCACCTATTGGAGAGTGGAGCCATTACACCAAGCCTCACCCAACTGTGCCTTCCAAGTACATCCCCCTAGAAGACCAGAACAAGTCACACTGCCTGCTTAGTGTACACACTCTAGAGTGTCTCATAGTTTCAGTTCTAGGGGAAACTGGATACAATTTCATTGGTGTTTCATTCTGTTTGCTGGTTCATCTATTTTTTTTTTTTTGCTTCTGTCTTTGTTTAAATTGTTTTTTTTTTCAGCCTTCTTTTCATTTTCATGTATAGAGAAAGAAAAAAAATATTTTTCTGTTTTTAAATTTTTTTTAATCTTTATTTTTGAGAAGAGAGAGAGACAGAGTGTGAGTGGGAAAGGAACAGAGAGAGAGGGAGACACAAAATCTGAAACAGGCTCAGAGCTCTGAGCTCCAGGCTCCAAGCTGTCAGCACAGAACCCAACCTGGGGCTCAAACTCACAAACTGCAAGGTCATGACCTGAGCCAAAGTCGGATGCTCAACCAACTGAGCCACCCAGGTGTCCACCTGTTATTTTTTATTAAAAATTTTTAAAAATTATTTTCACTGTGTTTTTTGTAAACCTTTTTATTCTATTTCACTTTCTTCATTTCATTTTATTCTATTGCATTATATAATTTAAAAAAAAAATTAAACACTTTCTTATTTTCACCCCCACTTTTTTCTTTTCTTTCCCCCTTTTCTCTATTCTATCAAGCTTCTTTCAACAACCAGACTAAAACACACCTAGGATCTAGCTTCCTTTATTTGACTTTTTGTGTTTTTTAAAACATTTAATTATTTTATTTTATAATTCTTTTTGTTCCTCCATAATGACAAAATGAAGGAATTCACCTCAAAAGATAGAACAGGAAGAAATGACGGCCAGTGGCTTAATCAACACAGATACAAGCAAGATGTCTGAACTGGAATTTAGAACCACGATAATAAGAATACTAGTTTGGGTTGAAAAAAGCATAGAATCCTTTTCTGCAGAGATAAAAGAAGTAAAACCTAGTCAGGATAAAATTGAAAATGCTATAACCAAGATACAATCTCGAATGGCTGCCATGGTGGCAAAGATGGATGAAGCAGAGCAGAGAAACAGCAATATAGAAGACAATATTATGGAGAAAAATGAAGCAGAAAAAAAAAGCATGATGCCAGAATTAGAGAACTCAGTGACTTATTAAAAAAAAATAACATCTGAATTATAGGAGTCCCAGAAGATGAAGAGAGAGAAAAAGGGGTAGATGTTTTATGTGAGCAAATTGTAGCAGAAAACTTTCCTAATCTGGAGAAAGACACTTACATTAAAATCTGAGAAACACAGAGAATTCCCAATAGATTCAACAAAAACAGACCATCAACAAGGCATATCATAGTCAAATTCACAAAATATACAGACAAGGAAAGATTTCTGAAAGCAACAAGGGAAAAAAAAAAAGTTCTTAACCTATAAGGGAAGACAGATCAGATTTGCAGCTGACCTATCCACAGAAACTTGGCTGGCGAGAAATTAGTGGCAGGATATATTCAACAGGTTGAATTGGAAAAATATGCAGCCAAGAATTCTTTATCCAGCAAAGCTGTCATTCAAACTAGAAGCAGAGATAAAGATTTTCCCAGACAAACAAAAACTAAAGAAGTTCATGACCCCTAAACCAGCCCTGCAAGAAATTTTAAGGGGGACTTTCTGAGGGGAGAAAATTGAAGTAAAACCCAAAGGACCAAAAGCAACAAAGACTAGAAAGGACCAGAGAACATCACCAGAAACAGAACTCTCCAAGCAACACAATGACATTAAATTAATATCTTATAGAACTCACTCTAAATGTCAATGGACTAAATGCTCCAATCAAAAGACATAGTGTATCAGAATGGAAAATAAAATAAGACCCATCTGTATGTTTACAAGAGATCCATTTTAAACCTAAAGACAAGTTCAGATTAAAAGTAAGGGAACCATGTATCATGCTAATGGTCGCCAAAAGAAAACTGGAGTAGCCACACTTATATCAGAAAAACTAGATTTTAAAATAAAGACTGTAACAAGAGATGAAGAAGGGCATTATATCATAATTAAGGGGTCTATCCACCAAGAAGACCTAACAATTGTAAACATTTATGCTCCAAATGTGAAAGCACGCAAATATATAAATCAATTAATCACAAACATAAATTCACTGATAATAATACCATAATAGTAGGGTACTTCAACACCCCACTATGTGGAAAACCCAAAGATTCCACCAAAAAAACTGCTAGAACTGATCCATGAATTCAGCTAAATTTCAGGATATAAAATTGATGCACAGAAATTGGTTACATTTATATACACAAATAATGAAGCAACAGAAAGAGAAATCAAGGCATTGATCCCATTTACAATTGCACCAAAAACCATAAAATACCTAGGAATGAACCTAACCAAAGAGATGAGCAATCTATCCACTGAAAACTATGGACAGGTTATGAAAGAAATTGAAGAAGACAAACACACACACACAAAAATGGAAAAGCTTTCCATGTTCATGGATCGGAAGAACAAATATTGTTAAAATGTCAATACTACCCAAAGCAATGTACATATTCAATATAATCCCTATCAAAATAACACCAACATTCTTCACAGAGCTAGAACAAACTATCCTAAAATTTGTATGAAACCAAAAAGATCCCAAATAGCCAAGCAATCCTGAAAAAGAAAACCAAAACTGGAGGCATCACAATTCCAGACTTAAAGCTGTATTACAAAGCTGTAATCATCAAGACTGGCACAACAAGTGTGGTACTGGCACAAAAACAGACACATAGATCAATGGAACAGAATAGAGAACCCAAATATGGGCCCACAAACATATGGCCCAATTAATTTTTGACAAAGCAGGAAAGAATATCCAGTGGAATAAAGACAGTCTCTTCAGTAAATGGTGTTGGGAAAACTGGATAGTGTCATGCAGAAGAATGAGCCTGGACCGATTTCTTATACTATACAGAAAAATAAAATCAAAATGGATGAAAGACCTAAATGTAAAACAAGAAGCCATCAAAATCCTGTAAGAGAAAGCAGCCAGAAACATCTTTGACCTTGGCCACACTAACTTCTTACTTGACATGTCTCCAGAGGCAGGGGACATAAAAGCAAAAATCAACTATTGGGACCTTATCAAGGTAAAAACCTTCTGCACGGCAAAGGAAATAATCAACAAAACTAAAAGGCAACCGATGGAATGGGAAAAGATATTTGCAAATGACATATCAGTTAAAGGTACGTATCCAAAATCTTTAAGAACTTATCAAATTCAACAGCCCAAAAACAAATAATCCAGTGAAGAAATGGGCAAAAGACATGATTAGACAATTTTCCGAAGAAGACATCCAGATGGCTAACAGACACATGAAAAAATAGTCAACATCACTCATCATCAGGGAAATACAAATCAAAACCACAATGAGATACCACCTTACAACCTGTCAGAATGGCTAAAATTAACAACTCTGGCAACAACAGATGTTGGCAAGATGCAGAGAAAGATGAACCCTTTTGCACTATTGGTGGGAATGCAAACTGGTGCAGAGACTCTGGAACTGTATGGAGGTTCTTCAAAAATTAACAATAGAACTACTCTATGACCCAGCAATTGCACTACCAGGTATTTATCCAAAGGATACAGGAGTGCTGTTTCAAAGGGGCACATGCACCCCGATGTTTATAGCAGCACTATCGATAATAGCCAATGTATGGAAATGCCCAAATGTCCATCAACTGATGAATGGATAAAGAAGTAGTGTGTGTGTGTATACACACACACATACACACACACACACACACACACACAATGCAGTATGACTTGGCAATCAAAAAGAGTGAAATCTTTCCATTTGCAAAAAAATGGATGGAACTAGAGTGTATTATGCTAAGCAAAATTAGAGAAAGAGAAATGTCATATGACTTCACTCATATGTGGAATACATATGTGGAATATGTGGATACAAAACAGATGAATATAAGGGAAGGGAAGCAAAAAATATAAATACAAAGATGGGGACAAACCATAATAGACTTAAATACAGAAAACAAACAGGGCTGCTGGAGGGGTTGTGGGAGGGGAGATGGGCTATTTGAGCAAGGGGCATTAAGGAAACACTTGTTGGGATGAGCACTGGGTGTTATATGTAGGTGATAGATCACTGGATTCTACTCTTGAATTGTTATTGCACTATTTGTCAACTAACTTGGATGTAAGTTAACAAAAAATTAATAAATATAAAAAATGCACAAGAGACTAATCATCACAATAACCAAAATATTGCTTTGTGTTGTGTGTTTTAATCCATGGTAAATCCTGAATTTGTAGTGAAATTTAAAAGACATCAGGGCTAGATTTGAAAGAAGTAAAAATTCTCTGATATTTTAAGAAAAGTCATGGGTTTAAATATTATCTTTCCCTTCATAATACAGATTGATTAGACACATAATCTTGAAAGTTGTAGTTTGGGCACTGATTATTTTCCTGTTATGTGAACACTATGCAAAGAATTTTACTTATCTCTCATGACAAAGGAGGGAGCCTACCCAGTGTTTTGTACCTTACCCTGGTTCTTTCTATATGAGATTCCTTTGAATTTTTTTTTCTAAATTAAGTACAACCCTATGTGTATTGAAGGAAGCACAGTGGGGTGGGTCATTCATTCACAGAGAGGCAGTGGGGAGACCTTCATTCTAAACCTCCTTTAGTTTGTCCTTTCAGAGCTACTCCTGCTGATTTCTCTTTGCTGTGCTGGGAATAGCTGGGTGGTCATTAAATGGTAGGTGAAATGTGAGTGGGTGAAGAAAGCAATCCATTCTGATCTCCATAACTGGCCATTACTTCACCCCCTGCTGGGTCAGCATCTCCAGGAGGGATAAGATGGACAGTTATAAAAAAAGAAACAGCCAGAGAATAGCTATAAAATGTTTATAGAACACCTATAAAATGACCCCTGAGGCACAGTGAAAAGGCTGCTTTACAGTTAAAGCATAGATTCCAGACTACTGGCTGACCCCCTGCTCTGCAAGAGGCCACCTTCACACTCACTAAACCAATTCAACCCAACCACTTGCTTCCACCTTTCTTTTTGCCCTCATATATAAGGAGGCTATAAATTAGGGAGAAAATGTACATCACATTTGACTTTGGATTCTTTAGCTTACTTAAGATGTTGGGCCAGATCTGTGAATATACGTACTTACATTCATATGGCTGGTCCAGATAGAATATTGGGATCTGGTTGGGCTGAAATGCTATGAGTCATTATCAGGTTATTATGGGTGGACTGCATTTTCTTGATCCTGACAACCTGGTGTTGATGGTTTATGTGGTTAACAGCCAGACACTCCTTCCTCACCAACTTACAAAACATTAAAAAATGTTGTCCTCTGAGAGGTATTCAGTCAACTAAGAAATTACTGAAAATATGAGTGAAAAGCTTATGATTTTTAAAGCTCTAAGCCAGGTAAATGTATAAATTCTTTCTATTGCTCAATATATTTTTTTGAGATGTTAGTATGTAACAAAAGAATAATTATGGAATATCATTTAAACTATAGTGTGATGAGGTCAGATGAATCATTCCTACCTCAAAGTAAATTGTCTCCTTCAATAACTAGAAGGTTCTTATCTGTTTGGTTTCTCACTCTTGAATAATACTGGACATTTTCTTGCTTTCGTGACTTGGATTCATCATTTTTATTCTCCCAGTAGGCATGTGATAAAATTAAATGGATTTTGGATTTTTTTAAATTTTTTTTTCAACGTTTTTTATTTATTTTTGGGACAGAGAGAGACAGAGCATGAACGGGGGAGGGGCAGAGAGAGAGGGAGACACAGAATCGGAAACAGGCTCCAGGCTCCGAGACATCAGCCCAGAGCCTGACGCGGGGCTCGAACTCACGGACCGTGAGATCGTGACCTGGCTGATGTCGGACGCTTAACTGACTGCGCCACCCAGGCGCCCCGGATTTTGGATTTTTAATTATACTCCAGTTTCACTGTTTTATTTTTTTTTTTTAGTTTTTAAAAAAAATGTTTATTTATTTATTTTTGAGAGAGAGAGTTAGCCAGCAGGGGAAGGGCAGAGAGAGGGAGACAGAAGCCCAAGTAGGCTCCGTGATGTTAGTGCAGAGCCCGACCTGGGGCTTGAACTCATGAAACTCTGAGATCATGACCCGAGCCAAAACCAAGACTTGGACACTTAACCTACTGAGCCACCCAGGGACCCCTGATTCTCTTTTAATATTGTGCTTTGATGAGTACAGATTGATAGTCTACAAGAGATAAGAATAACAACCTCAGCAAATATACTACATCTTAATGTCCCAAAGTGGCCTTAACGTAATTTGTATCTGTTGTCAAAAAGATGGAAGAAAAATAATATGCAGCAATAGGATTTCTTTAAAATTAATTAAAAAGCCAAAATAATAATCTCTCAAGTTGTATATTTTTCTTTTCTAAAATATTATGTCATCAATTTTTGACACATGAGCCATTGTTTTGTCAGTATTCAAATGTTTTCTGTTGGTTCTATATCATTGCCATTTATCATTTCAGATTTGGAGGGAAAGCATTTTGGGAGATTTTTGTATCAAAATTTAGAATTCTTTATTAACATTATTAAAATCACAGTAACACTAAACCTCTGAAATATCATGTTAGGTTATAGTTCCTTGCAGGTCTTTCTTATTGTTTATTGTTTAATAGAATCTCATAACAAAATTAGACTAAAAAACACATATTCTATATTATGAAATAAAATTTCTATATAATTCTGTTATTTAAATCATCAAGTCCCATCTCCAACAACGTTTACAGAGTTTCTTTAAACGAAATGTTTTTGACCATAAAAAGGATATATTATATCCTTTGCATTATAGAAAATGCAAACAATATAAAAACCATAAGGAAGAAGGTTAGATAACCATTATTCTAGGAACCTCTGTACTTTATACATATTTTTAGGCAATATTATTTTTCCAGAGATGGTGCTTTGGAAAACCTCCCCCCACTTTGGTAATCTCTACACTGCATGGGAGGCTCAAACTCATGACCCTGAGAGTCACATGCTTTTCTGACTAAGCCAGCCAGGCACCCCACAAATCTTTTTCTTTTTTAAACTGAACTTTATATTTGTGCTTATTTCCATAAAGACATATTAGTATCCATCATAATTATCATGCCTACATTATGTTCTAGTGTATGGATATATTATAATTTACTTAACCAATTATTTTTTTTTATTAAAAAAATTTTTTAACGTTTATTTATTTTTGAGACAGAGAGAGACAGAGCATGAACAGGGGAGGGACAGAGAGAGAGGGAGACACAGAATCTGAAATGGGCTCCAGGCTCTGAGCTGTCAGCACAGAGCCCGACGCGGGGCCCGAACTCACGGATCGTGAGATCATGACCTGAGCCGAAGTTGGACACTTAACCGAGTGAGCCACCCAGGCGCCCCGTACTTAACCAATTATTAACTGATATTTACAACCCTTCACTCTTTTAAGTAGTACTGTAATGAACAGCTATGCACAGCCATTCTTGCAAATTTATGCAATTATCTACAATGGCATACGTTTCTAATACAGGAAATGTTGAGGCAAAAAGTGTTCACATTTTAAATTTAGATAACAAATATATATTACAGAAGAAGATTTCAAACAGGTTATGTTTGCTTATACTGCTATTGATGATTTGAAGACATCTCCTATTATCTCATTATCTGGCTAACCATGAAGCTGGCAAACATTTCATAGTTTTTTTTTTTTATTTTATAAACAAAAGAAATACATATAGCTATTTCCTTGGATTCTCTTTGTTTTAAAGAGGATATTTTTTGTGTAGTTCATTTGCATGTATTTTCTGTAATGTATTTGCCTACTTTCTAATTAAAATATTTTCCACTTTTTCCATGTGATTATTTTTTACCAATTAATTATTTTAGCCTTTCTTGATTTTTTTAATTTTTAAATTCATGTTTTTATTAAATGATAAATCTATCAATCTTATCTATGTATTTCCTGGGGCTCATCTATAATTTACGGCTTTCCAGAGCTAGCTTCTGGCAGAAACAAAATTGTTTTTAGATATTTTACACATAGAAAGACAAAGATTGGCTCAGACATTAAAGCGTAGATTTTTCTCTGATTTCATAATTTAGAGAAAGTATATGAATAATATATTTCCTTTTTTTTCTTACATGACAATATATTTATGTTCTCTTCAGTGGAAAAAATAGTTGAATAGTCTCTGAATTCTTGTTTTACATCATTTCCTTTAATCAAAACTCTATTAACATTGACTCACTTTCTCTGGCATCTCCATATTGTTAAAAGGGCTGTGATCATCCTTATTTTCTATTCTTTGTAGATGATACAGTTAAATTTCCAGTATACTTACAGCATTCTTTCTTTAAACCTCTTGATCCATAACTGCATGAGGATATGTCTCTTAATTGATTGCCTTTCATTAATTTTTCCTGACCCAATGTAAGATACATTAGTGTTAAAATATAGATATTCCTTCCTTTTAGGAAAAAAAATTGTATTTATTGTATCTCTGAATATATATGTTTTGATATATGCCAATCAAAATTCTGGATCTTGTTTATTGCCTATATTTTATATCTACAGGGTTAGGGTTCTCAAGAAAAGCAAAACCTGGAAAGATATCTGTGTATCTATCAATCATTTATGTATTTATGTATCTATCTACTTAGTATCAAGGAGAAAGATTGATTTCAAGGAATTGGCTTTCAGGATTGTGGAGTTTGGCAAGTCACAAACCCACAGGGCATACTGACATGTTAAAAACTCTCTGATAGGAATGATGCTACAGTCTTGAGGCAGATTTGTTTTTTTTTTTTAAGGGAAACTTCAGTTTGCCCCTAAGGCCTTCAACTGATTAAATGAGGCCCATCACCTCATAGAAGAGGATAATCTCCTTTACTTAAAGTCAACTAATTGCAGATGTTAACCACACTTACAAAATACCTTCACAACAACAGCTAGATTAGTGTTTAATGAAACAACTGAGTATTATAGTATTACCAAGTTGACACACAAAACTAACCATTGCACCTACTGTGATCTTTCATCTTTATTCTTTCTGTTTCTGTAGCAATTTGTGTTCTTTCTTAAGCCTGAATTTTGTCATTGATCAGATTTTCTTATTAGATTTTGAATATGTGATTGAATTTTTTCCTTTAGTTTATTTATATTGCTCTAACAGCTTCATTTAATCTTATTTTGGTGTCTCATTAACTTATTTGACACTTAAAAACATTTTGTCAGACAAATTTTATTTTTTTTCTCTGGAAAACATTATTTTTCATGAAAACGGGATCTAAAATGTATCCTTTATCCTGTTTCTTTCTAGTTTCTTACTGAAGAATTTTTTTTAAATTTGTATTAGTTTTTCTTCTTGTCACTTTAAATTAGAACAGTTCTGTTCAAACCTGCTATAAAATACAAAATAATGGGGCTAGAATCTCCTTAATTATTAAACCATTTAATATAAATTTTGATTGAATGGTATTCTTTAACTTGAATTGGAAACTTTTCTCTAGTTTTTCAGTTAGCTCTCTGAGGGATTTAAGGTTGAGGCTTGGAATTAGATGTGAAAGCATTTTGAGAAAGTTCCTTCCATGTGTGTTGTCTCCAAAACTGAAAATCTCTACACTGGGGATGAGCTCAGTTAAAGCTTTTGGGATTTTCTAGAAACTACCTTTTTAGGATTTGGCTTATTTTGCCACTTAGAAAGGAGTGAGGTACTGTGACAGAATACATGTTGATAAAACTTACACTGTTCATGGCTAAGTCTGTTTGGTGAAAGGCATAAAAATATTTCTGAATAGGTTAATTGCACCATCAAAATTAAAGATATTTCTAAACTATGAATTTGTTTCTTGTCCCCAGACCTTCATCCTGGACATTATTTTCCTAGAAGCTGATTACAGATCAGGAAGATGTCCCTTAAAATCCTATGGCCTGTCTTTGACACTTAACATGATGTCTATAACATACTGATAACAAAGGCCTTTAAGAACTTAATCTTCAGTTCTCCAAACACCTGCTATGTCTCCAACTACACACCTGTCTTCTAAGAATTCTTAGAAAAATCTGCATAAGGAATTCTGCTTAAATTTAATACAAAATTAATACAAATTTAATACAATTTAATACAAATTTAATACAAAGATCTCCAATCGTGAAACTGTCTGTGAACTCTAGGTTACTTTTCCACTTTGGTACATCTTATGTTGTTATGGTAGCTACTTCTCAGAAGTGTTGCTAGATGGGTGTGGCCACCCTCATATCTCCGTTCTTCAAATAATGTTGCTTTCTTTCATTTTAGTTCTTTTAGTTGACCTGGTCTATTTCAAGATATTCTCTGTAAATATACCCTATGCTGACTGAAAATTTTTATTTTTTTCTAAAATCATTTCACTTTTAAAATAAACTCTTAGTTGGATAGGTGATGTAAAGTTAATTTGGAAGTGTGTAAGGTGGACAGAAAATTTATAAACCTCATTTTCCTAAGGTGGATTATGAAGTTCCATACATAAAATAATTAACTTTAGAAAAATGTGTTCTTCTTGTTTTGTTTATTTATTTTTGAGAGATGGAGTAAGGGCACAGAGAAAGGGAGACAGAGAATCCCAAGCAGGCTCCACATTGTCAGCACAAAGCCCAACAAAGAGCTCAAGCTCATGCACCTAGAGATCATGACCTGAGCTGAAATCAAGAGATACATGCTTAACCAACTGAGCTACCCAGGTGCCCCTATAAAATCTTCTTTTTTATAAAATGTTTATGTATTTATTTTGAGAGAGAGAGAGAGAGCACAAGCAGGGGAGAGGGGCAGAGAGAAGCAAAGGGAATCCCAAGCAGGTTCTATGCTCAGCATGGAGTCCAATGTAGGACTGAATCCCATGAACCATGAGATCATGACCTCAACGGAAATCAAGTTGGACACTTAACTAACTGATCCGACCAGGTACCCCTAGAAAAACTTATTATTTTTTTTTGAATTTTTAAATGTCTCATTTATTTTTGAGAGAGAGACATAGAAGATGAACAGGGGAGGGAGCAGAGAGAGAGGAGACACAGAATCTGAAGAAGCAGGCTCCAGGCTCTGAGCTGTCAGCACAGAGACCGACAAGGGGCTCAAGTCATGATCTGGGACGTCATGACCCAAGCCAAAGTTGGACGCTTAACTGGCTGAGCCACCCAGGCACCCTGAAAAACTTAATTAACATTTCACTGAAGTTTACAAAGATTTTTGGAAACATGTACATTTCAACTGATCCTCTAAAAAGGCAATTTAGAAATTAATGAAACTAGCAGTTATTATTTATTACTGATATTTCTGTGTACATAACTCCATTTATGTCTAATTATGATGACAAATATTTTTTGTGTATAATTACTTTAAACTTCAACTTGAAAATTAGGATGGTCATACTCCTCGTAAATTGAGAAAAGTGGATTATCAAAAATGAGTAAGTAGACTGACCCAAACTTTCTGTCCAGATGAAGTAGAAAAAGTGAGCAGGAGTAAATTGAAATTATAACTTACCAAAATTCATGGGATTCAATGAAAATAGTACTTAGAGGAAAATTTAAATACATATATAAGAAAATAAGAAAGATCTAAAATCAGTAACCAAAGCTTTCCTTAGGATTTTGAGTCAGAAAAGCAATAGAATCCTAAAGCAAGCATAAGAAAGGAGGTAAGAAAAATTAAAGCACAAACCTTTGAAACTTAAAATAGAAAAGAAACATAGACAATCAACAAAAACCAAAGTAGTTCTTTGGGAAGATCAATGCAATTGACAAATCTTAGCCAAATACAAAGACAGTACTTGAGACTAAAAGGTACTAGTTTCTTTAATTTGTAAGGATTTTCTGCGAATCAGTAAAAATACAAACATTATAATAAAAAATGGGCCAAAGTATGACTAGTTTAGCCCACAGAAGAAAAAAAATAAACAAAGGGTCAGTAAATATATACAAGATGAAGGATCTCAAACCTAATTAAAGTTAAGGAGATCAAAATGATGAAGGATTCCTTCACCACAGGAAGAAAGACTGAGACAGGTGATCATATTTAGGACTTGTAAGGGTTAGGGAAGACAGTTGCCCCTTCTACACTTTTATTGATAGTACATATTCATTGAGTAATTTTAGAGGGCATTTTGGCTAAAGTGTTTCATAGGGATAAGGGGACACAGGAAAATGTTTTACTCTTTCTATAAATATTCCAAACAGATAAATAAAAAAGTATTTATGAAAGAATTCCTATTTTCAATTTGTCTGAATGTGAATGCATTTATACTCTGATATGATATTCTACTTATAGAAATTTATAAAGTTGTATAAATGCACAAATATATACATATATATGTATATATTTCTTATTTCAGTGTTAATTAAGCATGGCAGTAATCTTTTTTTTGTAAATTTTTATTTATTTTGAGGGAGAGAGGGAGAGAGGGAGAGGGAGAGGGAAAGGGAGAGGGAGAGGGAGGGAGAAAGAGAGAGAGAGAGAGAGAGAGAGAGAGAGAGAGAGAGTGCTGGAGAGGGGCAGAGAGAGAGAAAGAGAGAAAGAATCCCAAGTAGACTTTATGTGGTCAACACAGAGCCTGACTAGAGGCATGATCGCACGAACTGTGAGATCATGATCTGAGCTGAAATCAAGAGTTAGATGCTTAACTGGCTGAGCCACCCAGGTGTCCCAAACATGGCAGTAATCTTAATGTTCATGAAAATTGCTAAATAAGCCTTAAAATAATCACATAAAAATACTATGCAACATTTAAAATTTGAAGTAGAACCTTACACCCAACAGGATGGCTACTATCCAAAAAACAGAAAGTAACAGGTGATGGTGAGGTTGTGGGAAAATTGGAACCCTTGTCTACTATTGGTGGAATATAAAATAATGGATTTACTATGAAGAAAAATATGGCAGGTCCTCAAAAAATTAAAAATATAATTACCATATGATCCAGCAATTCCACTTCTGAGTATATACCCAAACAAACTGAGAGAAGATTCTCAAAGAGATATTTGCCCACCCATGTTCTTACTAGCATTATTGACAATAGCTAAAATGTCAAATGAATAACCAAATGCGGTATAATAATACAATGAGATATTATTCATCCTTAAAAAGAAAGGGAATTCTCACACATGATATAACATGAATGGATATCAAGAACCTTATGCTAAGTGAAATAAACCAGTCACAAAAGGAAAAATACTGTATGAGTCTACTTACATGAGATATCTAAAGTAGTCAAATTCATAGAAACAGAAAGTAGATTGTTGGAGATTGTTGCCCAACAATGTGAATATACTTAATAATAAGCTGTACATTAAAATGGTTAAGATGGTATATTTTATTTGTGTGTTTTACCATAGTTTTAAAAAATGAAATAGATTTATTTACATTTATATGGAAAATGATTTAGAATATGGTTAAATAAATACTAAATTATAAATAATAATTTAAAACCAAAAATATAAATTAAAAATATAAATAAAATTATAATATAATTTAATATTTAGTAAATGTGATGTTAGATTACTTAAATGGGATCACCATGATTTAATTTGTGATAATGTGTGTGTTTATGTGTGTGTGTGTGTGTGTGTGTGTGTGTGTGTGACTACCATTCAAGCAATTATGGAAATGAAAAGATTAGCTTTTGATTGAGAGAGCTTGTATTTTGTTTCACAATTTATTTTAAAAGTAGGAGTAGCATGTATTAAATTTCAAACAAAATAAAATAGAAAACTAAAAGTAATAAAATAATATATGGTTGACAGTGTTTAATGAATTATGGCCAATCTCCTGTCATAGATATTATGTATGACAGAGAAAAATTAATCACAAATATTTAAGTATCTTGTTTTAAAATTAATGTATGCCACTATAAATATTTTGTGTAGATTAATTTTAATTTATTAAGTAATAAAGCTACAAATATACTAAGATATTTTTTAGGCTTCTGACACCATATGGAAAAGGAATATTTTTTGGACGCTTTTGCTTTCATTCTAATCTAGCTTCCTCCAGGATCTGTTGGAAGATTTCCAGCCATAATTCTTAAAATAAATGCCTATAATTTTTATTGACAGCAGCTATCTTCAAAATGTCAAATCTACTAATATGTGTGCAAGATATTCTAACAGGTGCAATAATGACAGCTTACGGCCAGAATGAAATACCAAAAAAAAAAAAAAAAAAAAAAAGAGAGAGATCCCTACTTTGAGAATATTTATTTATAAAATTCTTGTTATTTTACCGGTTCAGATGAAAGTCAAGAAAAAGTACTTGTATAGGTAGGTGTGAAAGAGATAGAAGAAAATGGCTTTCTCTATCTATAAGTATATGAAAAAGATAAATAAAAAGCAGTCACAAATAACTTCCTACTGAAGTATCTAAGAAGAAAGATGTGTTTTACTTATTAAAGTAAAAGTTAAACAGCACAGGCAAAGCAGAGAATCTGGCCAAAGAAGGTTGTCTTGCTGCAGGGAGTTTCATGTGAATAGTATTCATGTTGGTGCATTCACACTCAGCTATGATTATCTCCCAGGTTTATGGGTGCAAAGGTGTAATATGGCCTATACATTGTGAGTAGGCTTGTACCACTAATGCAGTCAGTTACATTAACAAAGTGAATTTGTCAACATTCATTCAGAGGCAAGTGACAGAAAAGCTATATGCTCAGTATGTGTTGTCTGGGCCGTTCTCAGTTGCTCATCTGGTGTGTAGGCTAAACAAGCAAATGACAGCAACAACATAATCTGCCTTGTATGAAACTGTCTTTCATTGTCCACTGGAGTATCCCCTAGAGAAAAATCCTCATACCATAGATACAAAACTGGCAGGTACACCTTAACGTGAATACAGTTGTTTGAATTTAAGTAACACTGAAATGTGAATGTGTGATAAGTTTAGCTACATATTTATAAAATATTGGTGAATCACATTTTGCCTGGAGATTCCCAAATCTTTTCAGCCTAGCTCCATTGAAGATGTAACCTAAGTTCTTGGTTAATGTCCTTGGGACCAGATTTCATATCCTCTAATTCACTTTCTTCCTGAAAAGAACCAGAGGAGTTCATGCCCTCTTTCCACAGTAGCAGAAGACACGTCTTGTTTTAGGCCATTCTTGATGCATCTACTGGGACCTACTGGCAAATGGCTGCTTCTCTCCTGACAGTAAATGGTGAAGGTTGATTCAGAGATACATGAGGACCCACATGTTGTTGTGACTTAATTTGTTCTCGCTTTCTTTCTTCTCCACTGTTGAGAGGATTCAAATAGAATACAAACTCCTGTCTTTGGTTAGGATTCAACTATTGTCTTCCTCACTTAGTCCTGAAAAGCCCTGAGTCAGCTCTAAATCTGGCATGGGTATTCATTACACACTGTGACTCTGGCTATTAAACACCAACCCATATTGGAAAAAATAAATTGTTCTAGTTATAACCTTAAAGTTAGACTAATAAACTTAGTAAAACTTACAATCTAGCAAATAAAAATTGTGACAAAAATACATACATGCATATATATCTCCTATAACTGAGAGATAAAATGATAAGTGTGAACTTACAAGATGTCATAAAAATGACAAATCAATATCTCCCTTGAATATAGAAGCACAGATTCTTAATAAAATTTTAGGATTTTATAATAACCAATTTGTTTATCTCAGGAATGCATAGCTAGTTTTCCATTCAAAACATTTCAGTGTAAATGCATAAATAACAAAAAGTTACCTGTTCAACACATGCAGGCAACAGCGTTTGACAGCATACAACATACACTGTTGATAAACATTCTCAACAAATTGGAAATAGAAGTAATGTCCTCAATGTGATAAAGTCAATCTATGTAAACCAAGAGCAACAGTATTATAAGGATGAAATATTGAGGGGCTTTCATTGAAAAATATCTGTTTTTGTTATGCAATTAAATGTACTCAAAGTTGCATACAAGTAAATAAAACAAGGAATAAAGACTTAAATATTATAAAGAAAAGTTAGCACCATCCTTAGAGAGGACATGCTTTGTTACATAAGAATATTCTTTTTTTTATTAACTTGTTTTATTTTGTTATTTTTTTAATTTACATCCCAATTAGTTAGCATATAGTGCAACAGTGATTTCAGGAGTAGATTCCTTAGTTCCCCTTGCTCATTTAGCCCATCCCCCCTCCCACAACCCCTCCAGCAACCCTCAGGTTGTTCTCCATATTTATGAGTCTCTTCTGTTTCATCCCTTTCCCTGTTTTTATATCATTTTTGTTTCCCTTCCCTTATGTTCATCTGTTTTGTCTCTTAAAGTCCTCATATAAGTGAAGTCCTATGATTTTTGTCTTTCTCTGACTAATTTCACTTAGTGTAATACCCTCCAGTTCCATCCATGTTGTTGCTGATGGCAAGATTTCATTCTTTTTGATTGCCGAGTAATACTCCATTGTGTATATATATATACCACATCTTCTTTATCCATTCATCAATCGATGGACATTTGGGCTCTTTCCATACCTTTGGCTATTGTTGATAGTGCTGCTATAAAATGGGAGTGGAGGGGTCCCTTTGAAACAGCACACCTATATCCCTTGGATAAATGCCTAGTAGTGCAATTGCTGGGTCGTAGGGTAGTTCTATTTTCAGTTTTTTGAGGAACCTCCATACTGTTTTCCAGAGTCGTTGCACCAGCTTGCATTTCCACCAACAATGCAAAAGATGCCACGAACAATGCCGCATCCTCGCCAACATCTGTTGTTGCCTGAGTTGTTAACGTTAGCCGTTCTGACAGGTGTAAGGTGATATCTCATTGTGGTTTTGATTTGTATTTCCCTGATGATGAGTGATGTTAAGCATTTTTTCATGTGTCGGTTGGCCATCTGGATGTCTGCTTTGGAGAAGTGTCTATGCATGCCTTTTGCCCAATTCTTCACTGTATTACTTATTTTTTGGGTGTTGAGTTTGATAAGTTCTTTGTAGATTTTGGACACCAACCCTTTCTCTGATATGTCATTTGCAAATATCTTCTCCCCTTCTGTCAGTTGCCTTTTAGTTTTGCTGATTGTTTCCTATGCTGTGCAGAAGATTTTTATTTTATGAGGTCCCAGTAGTTCATTTTTGCTTTAGTTTCCCTTGCCTCCAGAGATGTATTGAGTAAGAAGTTGCTGTGGCCAAGATCAAAGAGGTTTTTGCCTGCTTTCTCCTTGAGGATTTTGATGGCTTCCTGTCTTACATTGAGGTCTTTCATCCATTTTGGGTTTATTTTTGTGTATGGTATAAGAAAGTGGTCCAGGTTCATTCTTCTGCACGTTGCTGTCCAGTTTTCCCAGCACCACTTGCTGAAGAAACTCTTTATTCCATTGGATATTCTTTCCTGCTTTGTCAAAGATTAGTTGGCCATATATTTGTGAGTCCATTTGTGGGTTCTATATTCTGTTCCATTGAGTTGAGTGTCTGTTCTTGTGCCACTACCATACTGTCTTGATGCTCACAGCTTTGTAATACAGCTTGAAGTCTGGGATTGTAATGCCTCCTGCTTTGGTTTTCTTTTTCAAGATTGCGTTGGCTATTTGGGGTCTTTTCTGGTTCCATACAAATTTTAGGATTGTTTCTTCTGGCTCTGTGAAGAATGCTAGTGTTATTTTGATAGGTATTGCATTGAAAACGTAGATTGCTTTGGGTAGTATGGACATTTTAACAATATTTGTTCTTCCTATCCAGGAGCATGGAATCTCTTTCCATTTTTTTTGTGTCTTCTTCATTTTCTTTCATCAGCTTTCTATAGTTTTCAGTGTATAGATTTTTCACCTCTTTGGTTAGATTTATTCCTAGGTATTTTATGATTTTTTGTGAAACTGTAAATGGGATCAGTTCCTTGATTTCTCTTTCTGTAGCTTCATTGTTGGTGTATAGGAATGCAACCGATTTCTCTGCATTGATTTTATATCCTGCAACTTTGCTGAAATCGTGAATCAATTATAACAGTTTTTTGGTGGAATCTTTTGGGTTTTCTATACAGAGTATCATGTCATCTGTGAAGACTGAAAGTTTGACCTCCTCGTGGCCAATTTGGATGCCTTTTATGTCTTTGTGTTTTCTGATTGCAGAGGCTAAGACTTCTAATACTATGTTGAATAACAGTAGTGAGAATGGACATCCCTGTCTTGTTCCTGACCTTAGGGGGAAAGCTCTCAGGTCTTCCCCATTGAGGATGATATTAGCATTGAGTCATTTATATATGGCTTTTATGATCTCAAGATATGCTCCTTGTATCCCTACTTTCTTGAGGGTTTTAATCAAGAAAGGATACTGTATTTTGTCAAATGCTTTCTCTGCATCTATTGAGAGGATCATATGGTTCTTGTCCTTTCTTTTATTGACTTGATGAATCACGTTAATTGTTTTGTGGGTATTGAACCAGCCCTGCATCCCAGGTATAAATCCCGCTTGGTCGTGGTGTATGATTTTTTTAATGTATTGTTGGATCCGGTTGGCTAATATCTTGTTGAGGATTTTTGCATTCATGTTCATCAGGGAATTTGGTCTATAGTTCTCCTTTTTAGTGGGGTCTCTGTTTGGTTTCAAATTTTTTCTTGTGGTTGATTTCAAGTTTCATAGTGTTGTGGTCTGAAAATATGCACAGTATGATCTCGATCTTTTTGTACTTACTTAGGGCTGATTTGTGTACCAGTATATGGTCTATTCTGGAGAACATTCCATGTGCACTGGAGAAGAATGTATATTCTGCTTCTTTAGGATGAAAGGTTCTGAATGTATTGTAAAGTCCATCTGGTGTAGTGTGTCATTCAAAGCCATTGTTTCCTTGTTGAATTTTTGATTAGATGATCTGTCCATTGCTGTGGGTGGGGTGTTGAAGTCTCCTACTATTATGGTATTACTATCAATGAGTTTCTTTATGTTTGTGATCAACTAATGTATATATTTATGTGCTTCCACATTTGGCACAAAAATGTTTACAATTGTTAGGTCTTCTTGGTGGATAGACCCCTCAATTATGATATAATGCCCTTCTTCATCTCTTGATACAGTCTTTTGTTTAAAGTCTAGATTGTCTTATATAAGTATGGCTATTCCAGCTCTCTTTTGTTGACCATTAGCATGATAGGTGGTTCTCCATCCCTTTATTTTCAATCTGAAGGTGTCTTTAGGTCTAAAGTGCGTTTCTTGTAAACAGCAAATAGATGGATCTTGTTTTCTTATCCATTGTGTTATCCTATGTGTTTTGATTGGAGCATTGAGTCTATTGACTTTTAGAGTGAGTACTGAAAGATATGAATATATTCCATTATGATGCTTGTAGAGTTGGAGTTTCTGGTGGTGTTCTCTGGTCCTTTCTAATCTTTGTTGATTTTGGTGTGTGTGTATATATATATAAATTTTGATTTTATATTATATATATTTTATATTTTGATTTATATTTTATGTTTATATTTATATTTTAATTATAATTCTGATTTTGAATGACAGCTTTGCTGAATAAAGAATTCTTGGCTGCATATTTTTCTGATTCCATACACTGAATATATCCTGCCACTCCTTTCTGTCCTGCCAAGTTTCTGTGGATAGGTCTGCTGCAAACCTGATCTGTCTTCCCTTGTAGGTTAGGGACTTTTTTTCCCCTTGCTGCTTTCATGATTGTCTCCTTGCCTGAGTGTTTTGTAAATTTCACTATGATACACTTTGTTGATGGTCGGTTTTTGTTGAGTCTAATGGGGGTCCTCTGTGCTTCCTGAATTTTGATGTCTGTGTTTTTCCCCAGGTTAGGAATGTTTTGTGCTATGATTTGCTCACATAACCCTTCTACCCCTATTTCTCTCTCTTCCTCTTCTGGGACTCCTATGATTATGATGTTGTTCCTTTTTAATGAGCCACTGATTTCTCTTATTCTTAAATCATTCTCTTTTGCCTCAATCTCTCTCTTTTTCTTTGCTTCATTATTCTCTATAAGTTTGTCCTCTATATAGCTGATTCTCTGTTCTGCCTCGTCCATCCTTGCCACCGCGGCATCCATCCATGATTGCAGTTCAGTTATAGCATTTTTAATTTCATTCTATTTTTTACTTCTTTTATCTCTGCAGAAAGGGATTCTTCTATTTTTGACTCCAGCTAGTATTCTTATTATCATGATTCTAAATTCTCTTTCAGACATCTTGCTTGTATCTGTGTTGGTTAAATCCCTGACTGTCGTTTCTTTGTGCTCTTTATTTTGGGGTGAATTCCTTCGTTTTGTCATTTTGAAGGGAGAAAAGGAATTAATGAGGTAGCAAAATTAAACTTAAACAAAGTAAAAAAAGTATATTAAATTAAAAAATTAAAAACACACATGCAAAAAAAAATCTAATAAATGATGCTAGATCCTAGGTGTGTTTTGGTCTTGGTGTCGCAAGTGGTTTGACAGATAGAGAAAAAAAAGGGGGTGTGTGAAGGAAATTATTTGAGAATTTGAAAAAAATGAATACACTGAAGTAGAGTAAAATGAGATGATGGGAGTAAAATAGACTTTGAAAAAATTTACACAAAAGTAAAGAATATAGTAGGAAAAAATTAAACAATATTTTTAATAAAAATTAAAAATAAAAATGGAATTTTTTTCTCTTTCTATATTCAAGAAAAAGAAAAGAAACAAGAAAGAGCAAAAAGAGAAAAACAGCAATCGTTTGGAAATTTGAAAAGTGAATACACTATAGTAGACTAAAATAAAATGATGGAAGTAAATAGAATTTGAAAAATTTGCATAATAGCAAAAAATATAGTAATAAATTAAAGAAAAATATTTTTAATAGAAATTGAAAGCTAAAATGAAGGTTTTCACTTTCTGCATTCAGGAAAAAGGAACTTAAAAGAGAAAAAAGAAAAAGAAAACAGAAAACAAGGAAATCATTTGAATATTTGAAAAGGTGAACCAGTGAAGTAGACTAAAATAGAATGATGGAAGTAAGATAGAATCTGAAAAAAATTACACAATAGTAAAAAATATAGTTAAAAAATTGAAAATATTTTTAGTAAAAATTGAAAATAAAAATGAATGTTTTTCTATATTCAATAAAAAGTATAGTGTAAAGGAGAAAAAGAGAAAAAAAAAGAAAGAAAATTGTTTAGATGGTCCTACTAACAAATTGAAATAGGACTGAAATTTCTTCATTTTCCCCTAGAAGTCAGACTATGTAGCATTTTATAGTCCACATGAGTAGGCGATGAGATTTGTGTTCTTGAAGAGAGAGGTTGGCCCAATGGGCGGGTTCAGTGTAACAGCTCTGTTCTCCACTAGATGGTGCTGCTACCTTACCAGGGTGGATTGTTGCAGGGCTCCTAGGTGCGTATGCGCATGCACGGGAGTGGTGAAAATGGTGTCACCCACCTACCCAGTCTCTAGTATGGGAACTTTTCTCTGTGATCAGCAGACAGCAATTGCACACCCGTCCTCTGTCTTCAGCTTTTGTGCACTCCCCGTTTCTTCACTGTCCATGACCAAGTCCCAGGCAGTACCTCTCTCCTGAGTTTTGTCTTGCATGCGGTTCTTTTCCCTGGCCCCTTACTTCTGAGGGTCCGTGGCTTTGACCTGTTCTGCCCCTTTGCAGGAGGGTCTCACCATGCCATGGTCAAATGCTGGCTGCACCTAGGAATGCCTGCTGGACCCTGCTTCTGCCGGTGCCCCAAGGCTGTGGCCAGGTGCCAGCCTGCCTTAGAAAAAGTTCGTGAGATAGTGTAGCAGCAACGTTTCAGGGATTGTGGAAAATCACAACACACATCTGGCACCAGTCTTCACAGTTAATGACCTTGTTCCAGCACTGGGGAATGTGGCCGTTTTCTGGGGTCTGCTGGGACCAGGTGGCTTCAACAGTCTCTACCAAATGTCCTTCCAGTAATGGAACCACTTTTCCCCATGTAGCCTGAGAACCTCCCAGACTCCACTCTGTTTCTGGGGACTCACCCTTCCCACCAGAGCACCACCAGGCATGGAGCTGCAGAGTTGCAGCCTTTGTGCTCCCCTGTTTACAGTCTTAATGGAATTTAAACCCTCTCCTTTCTCCTTTATCCCTTTTTAGTTCAGTCCCTCCTGCTGTTTCCAATTTTCCCCTTTCTCTCCAGCTGCTTTTGGGGAGGGGTGCTTTTCCCGTATTCCCCCCCTCACCCCAGTCTCTGTCTCTGTCTGCCTGCAGAGTCAGCTCCCTGCCCATCGCCGGCTTCTCTCTTCCCAAGTTCACCTCTCTGCGCCACGTACCTGCTGAATTCTGTGGTTCAGGTTGTGCAGATTGTTGTGTTAATCCTCCAATCAGTTTTATAGGTGTGTAGGATGGTTTAGTGTTGGTCTGGCTGTATTTCATGGATGGGAGACACACAAAAAACTTCCATGCCATTCTCCAATCTTGGTTCCTCCCCCTTACATAAGACTATTCTAAGTAATCCCCTTTCTCCTGCTTCCTAGTCTCCCTAGTACTGGAATAAATAAATTGGTAAACTCATAGGATAAAAGGTAAATAAATATTACCTTTATTCATATAGTATAGAAAATGACACATGGAAATAGAAATGGTTTAATTACTATTTTAAAATACATCTATCTATCTATCTATCTATGAAATATTAGGTAAGGTTTAGGAAATATGTCTAAGACCTGTGCTCTTGAAAATAAAAAGAGAATTGGTAAGAGAAATTAAAGATGACTTATAATACTAATTACATACACTCAAGGTTCCATATTATTAATATTAACTTAATTGTCTCTCAAATGATATAGAGCTTCAAAGTCTCCAGTCAAAATTCCAACAGGTTTTCAATAGAAAATATCAAGCTTAAATAACATGTCAATTCATGGTATTAACAATAGTGGAAATAATAAGAACAATGTTGAAAGAATTACACTACATGAATTCCAGAGTTACTGCAAAGCTACAACAATAACGAGAGTGCTTTCAGCATAAGAGTAGACAATTAGATCAACAAAATAGCGAGTTCATGAATGTGCCCTTATGTAGCCAGTTTTTAGCCTAGGCACCAAGTCAATTCTATGGAGAAAGAAAGTGTTTTTTGTTTTTTGTGTCTTTTTTGAATATAGTTGACACACAATGTTACATCAGTTTCAGGTGTACAACACAGTGATTTGACAAATTTATACACTATGATATGTTTACCCCAAGTGTAGCTACCATCTGTCACAATACACTGATACCATAATATCATTGACTGTATTCCTTATGCTGTGTCTTTTTTTTCCTATGACTTATTCACTCTGTAACTGGAAGCCTGTATCTCCCTCTCCCCTTTACACATTTTGCCCATTCCCCTCCTCTCCACCTCTGGCAACCATCAGTTCTCTGTATTTACAGGTCTGATTCTAATTTTTGTTTATTCTTTTGTTTGGGGGGATTTGGGTTTTTTGGGTTTTGGTGAGGTTTTTTGTTTTTTGGGTTTTTTTTTAGATTAACATGGTAATTGTTTTTCTTAGTATGACTTATTTCACTTAGCATAATTCACCCCAGATTTATACATGTTGTCTCAAATGACACAATCTCATCCATTTTATGACTATTATATATATATATATAATATATATATATATATATATATATATATTATATATATGTGTGTCACATCTTCCTTATCCATCTGTCCATTGATGGTTGCTTTTATATCTTAGCTATTGTAAACAAGGCTCCAGTAAACATAGAGGTACATATAGCTTTTCAAATTAGTCTTTTCATTTTCTTTGGTTAAATACCAAACAGTGGAATTATTGGATCATATGGTATTTCTGTTTTTAATTTAAAATATCCATATTACCCAAAGCAATCTAAGGATTTAATATAATTCCTAACAAATACCAATAGCATTTGTTCACAAAACTAGAATAATACTAAAATTTATGTAGAACAAAAGACCCCAAATAGCCAAAACAATCTTAAGAGAGAATAACAAAAGCTGGAGGTACTACAATTTCAGATTTCAAGATACCCTACAAAGCTATAGTAATCAAAGTAGTATGGTGCTGGCACAAAAATAGACACATAGATCAATAGAACAAAATAAAGACACCAGAAATAAACCCATGATGATATGGCCAAATAAACTATGACAAAGGAGACAGCTATATCCAAGGGGAAAAGCTAGTCTCTTCAATAAGTGGTACTAGAAAAATTGGACAGCTACATGTAAAAGAATGAAACTTTTAACACTGCACACAAAAATAAGATCAAAATGGATAAAAGACTAAACATGAGAGCTAAAACTATATAAATCCTAGAAGATAACACAGGCAGTAATTTTTCTGACATAGGCTGTAGCAGCACTTTCTAGATATGTCTCCTAAGGCAAGGGCAACAAAAGCAAGAATAAATTATTGGGACTACATCAAAATGAAACCCTTTCACACAGCAGAGGAAACCATCAACAAAACAAAAAGGCAGCCTACTGAATGGGGGAAGATATTTGCAAGTGATATATCCATTAGAAGTTAATATCCAATATATGTAAAGAAAGTCTTTTTTAACATAAGGGACTTGGAAAACTGGAAAAATGAATGGGAAAAAATAATACTCTTCTCCTACTTTATACCATACACAACACTAATTTGAAAAGAATCATTTATATTAAGCTCAATAATAGTGTATAATACTAAAAATGTATGGTGATAGAAATCAGAATTGTATTTGCCAGTGGGTAATGGACATTAAAAATGGGGAAAATAAATTTTCTGGTGTGAAGGAATTGTTCTGTGTCTCAAGCAGTAGTTTGGTTACTTTAGTATATATATTTGTTAAAATTCATTGAAATGCACATTTCATATTTCTGTTTTTCACTGTAGGTAAATTTTATCTCAAAAAAAATCTTAACTACAAAGAAGTTGCTAATTCTGCACACTTTTACTTCATGACACCCACACAGAAATCTTAATATATCTAAAATAAATGAAAAACACTTTTGCAATTGAAGTTTGCTTTGGCTTAGTAAAAATACAACACTCCTTTGAAATTAGCCAAAAAAGAAGAAAATGGGCTTAGAAAAAAAAAGACTCTTTAAGAATTGAAGAATTGGGAGAAAAATAAAATATTTAAAATAAAAATACTATCATGTGTCTGGAATACAGCTATGCCTATATGTTGGTAAACAGCCAAATGAAAAATGAAAAATTCAATCTTGGTGGATGTTTTCTTTTAGATCAACAAATATTCTGATGTCTTCAACTCTAAGGATAGAATTTTTTGTATAAAGTTGAGTTTTGTTGGAAGAAACCTAAGAGAAAGTTAAAAAAAGTAAAAAGAGGTGCTAGAGATCAAGTTGCAATTAAATATTGATGAAAGTTGACTTTGGGAAAATGCTGTGTATTCCTGATATGGAAGAATCCAAAATAAATTTGTGAAGATTCAAATTGAAATGGATCAAGTTTGTGGCTAGAGCTCTGTCACTTATTATTCGCAGTTTATGTTTTCTTAAAGTATATAGGATTGTATTTTCAAAAAGCATTTTTATGTAAAAATAACTGATGATAAAAGATTGAAAATATGTTACCAGGTAGCTATCATACAATTTTCATATCAGTTTTCTTACCTTTGTAAGAAGGCCTATCTCCATCTTCCCACCGCATGGAAACTGTGAGGCTCAGCAGCCCGAATGTTTGTGAATGAAGTTCAAAAATTGTAAAACATCGTGCTCACTATATGTGTCATTTTAAATATTATCATTACATGGTTTTGGCTGATAAATGTTAGTAGTGTCATATAAATCTGCTTTAGGAGAATGTTTGTATTTTACCTATTATTTTCCTTGTTTCACATATCTTTTTATTTTGCTTATAGTGTTTTCTTTACAAGTCTTCTAGATTCAGATAGTTAGAGACTTAGCATGTTGCTCCTAGCCTTTGGTTATTGTAATCTTTAATATTTATTTTCAGACATAAACCAGAGCATTTCATTTTTTTAGAGAATTCTGTGCACATTCAGAATCCTTTTGATGTTCAGGATAAATATAGATGGATCAAACAGCCTTTCTTTGTAGACCACAGTTAATGTTATCTTTTGTTAGGGTTTTAAAAGAGTGGACACTAAGCATAGAGGCAGATTAACACTGTATTTACGAGGACAGGCTCATAGGCCAGTCTGCTGGAGTTCAGATTCATACTCTGCCACTGTACTAGCAATGAGACTTTGCAGAAAGAACCTGAGCTCACTTTCAGTCAGTTTTCTCATCTTTGAATTATCTTTAATTTTATATATTTCATAATGTAGTTTTCAAATTAAATGTGTTGGCACATTTAAAAGACTTTAAAAAAGGGTAAAATGTAAAGAATATCAGTTATTTTTATTAAAAATAAGCATCTTTATCAGGCTTTTTAAAATTATACAGGCAAAAACAACTGCAGGTGAGATGAGGTAGATCCATACTGGGAAGCTGATTTTCAAAAAAAAAAAAAAAAAAACCTTTAGATTGTTGTAGTAGAGTAGGATCAATGAGTTCCATGTGCTCCTTAATAAAAAAGCAACTAAGTGGTGCTTGGGTGGCTCAGTCGGTTAAGCCTTCAACTTTGGCTCAGGTCCTGATCTCGTAGTACATGAGTTCAAGCCCCACGTTGGGTTCTGTGCTGATAGCTCAGAGCCTGAAGCCTGCTTTGGATGCTGTCTCTCTCTCTCTGTCTCCCTCTGCCCCTTCCCTGATCACGTTCTGTCTCTCTCAAAAATAAATAGATGTTATTTTTTTTAATAAATAAATTAAGCAACTGAGTCTTGGCTTCACATTTTTGGTACAAAGCCTTCTTGGGGATTATTAGAAGCCATCTGGCATAAAAAGCTGATATTTTTCTCTTTAGTGGTTTGGCCTTACTTCTCTGTGGAATTAAATAAACCTGTAAACCATCCTGAATGTTCAATGAAATAGTGAAATAGAAATCAAAGTGTTAGTTTTTGTGTTTTGATATTTCATAGCTGAGTCAATTGATCTCTTCTTTCTTAAAAGCCATTTTCAAAGATAACCTTCGAGAAGTGAAACAGCATATTGAAATATTCAATTCCCATCTTCATATTCTTAAAAACTTAAAAAAAGTGGCAGAACATTCCATTTTATACCTTCAAATGCCCGGGAGGCTTTTTATCTTTTTGTTAAATATAGGTAGATATTGGTTCTAAGGCTACATATGTTTGGAAGATGAAATTGATCATAGAGATGGATTCTGGCTTTTGAGATGCTCAATGTATGTTAAATGTAGTATTTTGGGTGTGTTTGTTTGTTTGTTTTGTTTTTCCTTTTGTTTCACTTTATTGACAGATGACAGATTTTGGTTATGAAGGGTGTGTGTATGTGTGTGTGTGTGTGTGTGTGTGTGTGTGTGTGTGTGTGTAATGGATGTGATAATCTGAACTGAATAATAGACATGGAAATGGTGTGATTCACTTGAATGCACTGAGAAATTACTTTGGCAAGCAGAATATCATCTTCCATGATGACACTTTGGCTTCTACTTGCGCTTATTTCTTTCTTATCTTAAGTGTGTGTTTGAGATGTCTTGGGTATGTTCTTGGGCACAACAGACACAATCAATCACCTTTTTACTTTCTAGAACATGAGACTTTAATTATTTTATGATGTTGCTATGTACCGTTCCTCCCTTTCATGTTACTCCAAAATATAATTCTTCAAAATAAATCTCCTTAGTGATATGTCCCATACTGATGAGTACATGTACACAGAAATTATCACTAAGCAGGGCAATTAAATACATTTGAGTAAAACATCACTTGGTATTGCTTTAACGGTCGAGCAATTGTGATCCCCCTGTGTGGTCTACAGTGCATAGGTATAACTGTAAGAGCAGCTGTGAAAACAGTCTGCCTTCCTTATGTTTAGATACCTATCTGGGATCATGGAATAACAGAGGAAGTAAAAACTGCAGAATGTAATAAAGGTAGAAAATATACATTAGATATGTTTCTTCTTAAGCCCAATAAGAAAACCTAGATTTTTACCCTTCTTGGTATTTTTCCCAAAAATATATTTAAAATATAACCTTTTTGAGAAACCATATACATAATACATCATGTTTCAAAACCAAATGTACTCTTTTATGGTCTAATACACAAGTGATACAATGCTGTAACTTCAGAAAGTGAGGAGATAATTCCACTTTATAAGAACATTATGGGGAACTTTTCTAGATTTGGACTGTAACAGAAAGCACTGTGGAGGCCATGGCATTCTATTTTAATCAAATGCTCTCTCTTTATTGAATCGCCTCACTCTTTTGGCTAAATTAATATATTTGATTTATATTTGAAATATGAAAATTAGTCAAGTTCACTCAGCAACCTGTGCAGATAGACTTTAGGAGGGATAGGAAAGAAAATCAAATTAACATGTTTACCTATAACAAAAGTTTCATTTCTTTTCATTTGGCTTAAAGAATTGAGAAGATGGCTACTTCTGATTTATCAGTTTGTATTTAGGATATGTATTGGTTGGCAGGGCTGTTTTCTTTTTGTACAAAAACTCTATATTTGCTGAACACAAATTAACATTCTTCAGAAATATTTTCAAGGACCATATTTGAAGAAATGCTACTCTACATCCTCTTCAGAATATTTAATTTGCTAAAACATTTACATATAAACTTACTAAAGACATAAAAGATAAAAATAACTTTAAAGCAAATGTCTGTTTTATGAGTCTAGATCTAAATTAATTCAGATACTTTTGCTTAATAGAAAAAAAAATATCAGAAATATGTGGCTTAGGGCTTTGAGCTTTCTTGAACTAATGAGTATTATCTTGATAATTCATATATCAATCTATAACTTATATGTTTTACCTAGAAAATTAGATACAATTTTGGAAATTATAAGAACACTATCATTCACTGAAAAAATACTTGTAAAATAGAGTTATGTTCTTGGGGACTCTACATTAAAATACTAGGAAGTTTTTAGGCAGGTTCTTGGGTTCTGGCATAAGCTGCTCACTAAGTTATGCGAATTAAACCTTGACTAGCTCATGCAGAAGAAAGAAGGGAGAGAAGTCAGTGTGTAATTCCTGGAAGGCAGCTTTGTTAGCAAGATGCACTAAAACACAAATAGTAACAACAAAAACTCTTTAGTTGGGGAAATAGTTTAGAAGAAAAACCAAGTGTCCATAGGCACAGAAGCATAACAAGATCACAAATATGTGATACATAGATTAGACATAATGGCCTCCACATCATGAGAATTAGATAAAATGAATTCTGAGAGTTTTGAATATCTTCTGCATCATTAGATTAGTTTGAACTTTTTCTCTAGCAAAAAAATTGCTGGTAACTGAAAATACTAGGTTTGCTTCTTGCTTCCACCATGGGAATCTAAACTTAGATCAATCTTATTAAATTCTCTGATGAATATATCTAACTTACTTGATTGTATTAGACATTATGTATACATTTATTTCCCATCTACCTGCATACTCTTTAACAAATTCTTTAGGGTTTACAAAGAGACTCTATCCACTTCCATCAAACTATTTAGGGTCAAGTTATTATGAAAACCATAGTTTAAGGATTTAGAAATTATAAGTAAGTGGATTAACTTTAACCTTCATCACTTAGGATAAACTGTTTTCAACTTCTTTTATGTATTCTTGGAAGAATTTTTAATAACATTTAAAAAAAAATTTTTTTAATGTTTTATTTACTTTTGAGACAGGGAGAGACAGAGCATGAACAGGGGAGGGTCAGAGAGAGGGAGACACAGAATCTGAAACAGGTTCCAGGCTCTGAGCTGTCAGCACAGAGCCCCACGCGGGGCTCGAACTCACGGACCGCGAGATCATAACCTGAGCAATGTCGGACACTTAACCGACTGAGCCACCCAGGCGCCCCTTTAAAAACATTTTTAACATTTATTTATTATTTTTGAGAGACAGAGACAGAGTGTAAGCAGGAGAGGGGCAGAGAGACACAGACAAGTCTCAGTTGTTTATTTATTTATTTAAAAAAATTAACATTTATTTATTTAACGTTTAGACGCAGAATCCGAAGCAGTCTCTAGGCTCTCAGGTGTCAACACAGTGACTGATGGGGAATTCGAACCCACAAACTGTGAGATCATGACCTGAGCCGAAGTCGGACGTTTAACTGACTGAGCCACCCAGGCAGCCCTATTCTGGGAAGCATTTTACTCGTTTTATAAGATAATGTTATATAATTAATATAGTTACTATAACTGACATAATTAATATAGTTATAACTATAATTGAGTTAATGATATTATTTTAATAAGTAATGTAGAATTATATATAGTACAGAATTATGTAGAGTGAAGGAGGCAAACCTTTCTTTCTAAATCTCTCAAGTAGGGGTGAAAGTTCCCATGATTATATTGCCCATGTGAAATTAGTGGTGTGGACTGGGTGGGCACACGGGAATGGATGTGCTGCAGTCAACAGTTGCTAGGTAGAAATGAGGGTTTGCTTTTGCCACATGCTTTGATTTTTAAGGAGGCTAGAAATACAACTTTTTAAAGGAAATACTCTGATTTTTTATATGAGAAGAATCTAAATATTTGAAAACACTGAGTCCAACAAAACTCGAGTGGCATCATCTAGTTTCTTGCTTCTATTAAAAAAAATTATCATCAATAACAATCAAACTGTGAGAGTGTAGCTGGAGGTTTGAATTCTCTAATGTAAACCTGAAAAACAATCTCTAAATAAGCAGACTTTTGAACAGTGAACTTCACTTCCTGCAAGGAGCTTTCCTAGGTCTCAATTCCCTCCCCCACCCCAAGCAGGATTTAATATGGTCTTTCTCAAATTGCCCATAGCATTTTTATGTTTCTAGTAGAGATATGTAATAATACTATTTTAAAATAAAAAAATAGGATATGAGGTATAAAACGTACAAATATAGTGATGGGGTAACTAACACAAAAGTATGGCATATATTCTATTTTAGAAAAATCTTGGAACTATGACTTTCATGATAGAATATATATATCACGATTTTATTATATTAGAAAATTATATAGCTGTACACATACTGTATTGTAACATTTTAGGGGAAAAAGGAGTACAATTTCCACATTGTCTGTGGCCAGACTTTGAATGTTGAGTATGTGTAGAATCAAATTAAATGTATCACTAAGGTTTTATTCTGATTTTCCATATCTTATCTGCTCAGGAGTAGTGATTCTTGGCACTTATATGTTGAGAAAACTATCAATGCTTGTTTATTCTTTGGCTCCTTAAAATATATAAAGGTAGTATTATTAAAGCAGGGTTGATACATAACATGCACAAAAGTAACATGGAAAGAATGAGGCATAGTAAAGGGTATTGCATTCAGATTTAGGAAGTGGTTGCCTAGTGAATGAAAATCAGTGAAGGATTACTTTTATGTTTCTTCATATGTGGAGAATCTATTCCAACCTAAACCTGAACTACAGAGACCTTTGGATCCAAATCTGATTGAGTAAGGTGTTCCTATGAGCTTTTCCAAGGGTTGCTGTTGCTGTTACCAAATATCCTCAAGTTTCCCGTCACTATTCAAAGAAACTGTTCTTTTGTTTCAGTCCTAAATTCCAACAGTGCACATTTTTAGAAATGATTTTGTCATGACTAGGACTTTTTTATTTGCTGTAGAGCTGTAGATACATTTACACATATAGACACACACACAAACACATGCACACATACACACATGTGTGCACTAATGCTTTGAACAAGAATTTTTTTAAAAAGAATAACGCATTGAATTTGTCAAAGATTTCAAAATGAGGATAATTATGGAAAATACCAAATATACAAACATGTTTCATTGAATTTGCCAAATTCTTAAATCCTATTTTCTTTCTGCAGATATTAAATTAAAAAATAATATATAAGAAATCTTAGAAATAATTATAAAAATATACTTCCTACATTATGATTCTAAACCATTGTCTATACTTACAAACAAATTTCTTATGACCTTAAAATTGTCATCAGTGTGTTTCCTCAAACAACAATGTAACGCACATCCATATCCACAAATACATCTTATATATGCAAAAATAAAATATAGCACTTAAAATTCAAACCTGCTTAGATATTTTTTCACTATACATGGTTTCACATAGATCTTTGAATTGTTATGACAGTGATAAACTGTGAACACCTGGCATGCTATCAGTGATAATGACAGAAGCCTACATAAATTTGATATATGTTCCTTCTAAATAGGAAAAGTAATTAGACTTTATGGAAGCCATAATCCAAAGGATGTATACTTGGTCTTTTTAGAGTCCTTAGAATGGTTTTACTCCTGAAATAAAAGTCTGACTCAGATTTAACTAATAGAATAACTTCTATATATGTTTTAATATTGTGATGCTCCCAAAATATTCACTTTTTAAAATCAAAGTTTCTGAAAGAAAAACAGTAAAGATATCAAAAAACACTGAAAAATAAAGACACACTTCAGATGAGTAATAATTAACCATTTAAGTTAACTTTTAATTAAATGAATTATTTCTATATCCATAGAAGATTTTGACTTCCAATAATGCCATTCTAATAAAACATTGATAATTATCTATTTCCGTCCCTGTAAAATAATATTCAAAATTATTTCAACATCTCTCTGTGATAGTCTAAAATATTGTCATTTATTTGAGTTAATATTTATTCCAGTTCAGAATATCTTGAAGAGTGGAGTTTTCCTGACTGGCTGGAAAAAAAAATACTCTTTTCCATTAGGTGTTTAGACAATGCTATTGATTAGAGCCTTTCTCATTAATATTGCTTCTGGGAACCTGCTAGATATGTAAGATACAAAAACCCTGAACACATTTATAGATTCATAACACATTGGTGTTGGAAGGTATTTATATATACCTAACTTGTCTAGGTTTAAATTGCACTGAAGAGAAACTGAGGATAGGCAGAAATGTGATAATCATCATCAGGGTCAAATTGCTTCCCTTACTTTCCAAGTGGACTTCTCCCATAGAGGATCTTTAAAGTCATTTAGGTGGTTACCCGAGCAACAACTAACAACGGTCACACTCTTGATCAATTCACTATGGTAGAATTAGTTCTAAAGTGATCACCTGTATACTTAAATTAATCAAATTGAATTTCACGCTAACTGAAATTGAGAATCAAATCTAGACAGACTTCATGAAATGAGTTTTAATTTTAATTTATAAAATTCTATATTAGCTGAGCAAATAAATGGAAGAAAATCAGTAGCTGTCATTTAATCTATTAAAGTGAGTGGAGCCATATTTTTATTGTTGTCATGATTATATAGATAAACATTTAGGAAAATATATTTCAACATGGTTTCAGAAGACAGTCCTAACATTAGGTATTTATAATTTTTTAATGTTTATTTATTTTTGAGACAGAGAGAGACAGAGCATGAGGAGGGAAGGGGCAGAGAGAGAGGGAGACACAGAATGTGAAGCAGGCTCCAGGCTCTGAGCTGTCAGCACAGAGCCTGACGCGGGGCTCGAACTCACGAACTGTGAGATCATGACCTGAGCTGAAGTCAGACTCTTAACTGACTGAGCCACCCAGGTGCCCCAACATTAGGTATTTATAAACGCATCAGTCAAATCTGCAAAACTTGTTAGCAAATACCAACTCTGTTAGCAAATGTTTCTCAAGTCAGTGCAATATTATTGGTCTGAAAAGCCACACAGAGTATTACTAAAGACTTACAGGGGCATTTCCTCCAACCAGTGTTCAAATGTATGTTAAAACATAGCAGTAGAAAAAGGTGAGAATAACGAAACCCTGTTAAATATTGTGTTTTTTCATGTTTGTGCACTGGTAACATAATGACAGCTGAACTACAAATGTCTTCATTTTTGGTAATACTCTTGGTTGAGACCAAGCATGGAAATTTTCATCCTAAAAGGGCTATCTTTGTCAAAGCTATGATAGGTATGAATAGTCTTAATCAGACATGTCCTCCTTTCTTAAATTCTGGTACTGTATCAAATTTGTTTTAAAAATTCAGCATGGAAAACTAGCTTTGTCTTGAGTTAATTTCTGTAATCAAAAACAATGCCAAAAAAAAAACAGTGATAACATTTTTTCACACTCCAACACATTTGGTTTGGACTAAATATAAGCATAGGCTTTCAATCATAGATGCTAAAAATCATTTGTTTATATATGAAATATATAAGCAGTAGATAGATACATCAGTAGTATGTAGCAAGGCAGACCAAAAGAAAGGCAGAAAAGGAGGAAGGAAGGAAAGAGATAGAAAAATAAAATTATGTAGAACTTAATGAAAACTTATACAAAATATACACAAATTGTTCTTTATAATATAAAAAGTATTTCTACTGCTGAATTTGCATATTAAAACTACAAAACAAAACACAAAATTTAAAGACTGTGATTTTTAACACATTATTTAACACAGCATGCATTGAAATATAGTGAAACAAGCAATATATGGAAATGCATGCAGCCTGAAAGGATTATGTATTTAAGGAAATCTTGGAGCTATGGCTTTCATAATAGAATATATATCACAATTTTATCACATTAGAAAAATATGTGTTATATACTGGAATATATACATACATGTATGGGAATACATATGTTATTCACTACAAAAGATCTTTGATTTAAAATTTACGGTCAGACTGTAATTGCTGGGTATGAAGAGTGGGTTAGTCAATGATTATGTGAATATGATTAATGATATGTGAAACATCAGTCTCTACTACTGTCTTGTTTATCCTCTACTCTCTCATCCACTTGTGCATATCTGGCAATTCTTCAAGGTTATCTCTTTCCCACATCTATTAGAATAAGTATATTCAAAATAACTCATAGGTTAACATGTTGAGTACATTCTTATGTGTACTATAATATTTTAATCATAAAATGATATCTAGACAAATAATGCAGAATAAGATCATTAACAATAATAATAGCTAAAACAGCAGAATCAAAAGGTCTAATATTTTTAATGTTTATTTATTTATTTTGAGAGAGAGTGAGAGTGTGCATGTGTACACATTGGAGAGGGGCAGAGAGAGAGAGAGAGAGAGAGAGAGAGAGAGAGAATCCCAAGCAGGGGATCCATGTGGAGTCCAATGTGGGGCTTGATCTCAAGAACCATGAGATCATGACCTAAGCCAAAATCAAGAGTCAGACACTTAACTGACTTAACCACGCAGGAATTCCAAAAGTCCTAATTTTTATGTCTATATATGACCTTCTGTACATTTTCAAGTTTCTGTGTCTTCATTTATAAAGCTAGGAATAAAACTATCTGTACAACTACCACACTTATTGCTGTAAAAATAAAATGAGTTAATATACAAGAAATAGTGAAGTAGTGTGCCCTGTAGAATTCAGAACAGCATATAAATGTCAGATAATGTAGTTCATGATGTAGCTGAGAAGCACCTGGGCAGAATAAAGGCAATCTTAAACTGGTATTTTTCAGAGGCAGGTGGCTACAAACTTGGGCAGAGAGGAATTGAGGGCAGCAGGAAGATAATAAGCAGGAGTAGAAAAAAAGCTTTCTGTGTTCTGTTCCTGCAGAACTGTCCTGAATTGCCCTGGGGCAATTATCACCTGTCTCTTAGGCATAGAAATCAGTGATCATTATCAGGCTTCCAGGCCAATGTCCACATGCCGCTAGACCATTGTTACCATGATTATAGCAGAAAATTATGCCCTGCTGGGGGAGTTGGTGAAAACAGGCAATATAAGTCATATGTAAGTGTTTCCTTTTCTACTCTATTTTAGAATGTGCTGTTGTTTCTCCTGAGGGTTTGAAGTAGACCCCTGAGCAGTAGGGTTGTCTGGTGGATAGTGGCAGCAAAGATGGGTAATTCAGGGTCTAAGGGATATAAAGGCTCTCTGCCTATGTTGCATTGCCTCTGGGTTGTTTAAAGTCACTGTGCCCAGATAGATTAGGGCCTTTCTTCTCTACTGCATGGCTCTTACTAAAGCAAGTACCTGACATCCCTGAAAAAGATGAGTTTATAGTGAAAATATTTTTCACCATATAACTGCTATAAATAAAGGACAAGAAAAAGAATATCCTTTGAAGTAGTATTATTGAAATAGTCTACTCATGCATTTAAACTAATCATGGTAAACTATTTCAAGTTGAAATTATTGGAAAGATTTGTAATTCATATATCACCATGTGTATGGTAGATTCCAAATGGATCAGATATGTATGTATGTATTATGAAAGATAATACAATAAAATGGTGTTCAACATGAAATGGTGTTCAGACCCATTGGCAATTAGAGGAATGTAAATTTGAATAAAGGCTTTCACTTTATACTGTTTGTCAAAAATTAGAAAGTTGGCTAATACCAATATTGGTGAGGATGTGGGATAATAGAAACTCACATATGGCCAATGAGAATATATTCTGGCTTGAGTAATTCTGGACAAAACCATAGCACTAATATCTCAAATTATGGATATACTCCATGCCTAGCCCAGATATCCCATCCCATAAGTGAAATTTTCACAGATGTTTATAAAGTGGTCAAGGTTGCATACTTAAGAAATGCTTGTGAGGATGAAGAGTTAGGGGGAAGTTTGAGTGTTCATAATCGGGAAAATGAGTACGTACGATGTACCAAATTCAAATTGTGAAATACTATGTATATAGCAGTTAAGAGCAGAACATCAGATGTACACATGGCTGGATCTGAAAAACAGAGTACTGAATAGAAAAATAAAGGAGAGATAATTATACTGCCACCAATGTAAATTAAGATATATATTCAAGAGCAATGCAAGTTTGTCAAGAATGTGTACAAGCAAAACCAAACACATTTATGATGCAAGAGAAAGAAAAAAAAAGAACCTAAACAAGATAACAACAAATAAATCAGTATTTGTTGTTGCTAAGAGTAAGATATTATTTAGGCTTGGAATAGATATGTGATATGATCTTGTCCAAAATTCTCCATTTTCTGTTTAAGATTTTTTTTTCACATGACTATAAGTGACTTATTATATGGGAGTGAAGCAGGAACACATACCCAGATTTACTGGCACTTAATCTCATATAGTCTCTTGATCATACAGCTAGCTCCTTCTTCCCTCCCATTTTCTGTAAGGAAATTCCTACCTTGTTTCTATACATATACTGTGCCTTTAAAATTTTAGATTTATTTTGCTTGAAAAAAGCTTTGCTAAATGAGAATAGGATCTTCCTATGCACCTAACGAAAGTGAAATGTTTAGAAGATTGGCTTATCTAGCTATTCATATTTTGCTTCTGTTTTCTTAAAGTGCATTCCAATCTGAGCTTATATTGAGCATTTTATCTTAGGAAGTCGAGACAAAATTTTGTGAGTAAAGATTTCTTAAGATTTCAATTTTATGTATGAGTGTATGTATATGTGTGTACACAAATATTAGTTTAGCTAAAATACCATAATTTTACCCAATACAACTAGGAAATTGAAAAGTGCAGAAAAAATAAGCTCAAATAAAAATCAATATTATATGCTATTAATAGTAAATATGTCAATGCATAATATAAAATATAGGCATGACATATCTATTGGAAGAGGTGTATTAGATGGCAAAAACCTAAAGTAATAAAAATGTTGAAATTGTAGAGAAATTAACGTTCAAAATGTGCAAACTGTTTCCAATATGGATTATGATTCAGACCATTTCAGAGCATGTCTTTGTAAGAAGGTGAAAGTTCAGGAAGGAATTTAATATGAAACTGATTGTGGTTAGAAAGCCAGGAGCTGACCTTATTTGTCTTAAAAAAACGAAAGCAAAGGGACCTCAAATTTTACCTCTTATCCAAAACCCAACACCTAAAGCAACATTGTGACCTCTTTAAACTTGCCTGGGGACATAAACTCAGAACTTATTTGCAAAATGGCTTTGTAATTGCAATTTTAATATCACTTTCTAAGCAGGTTTACTCTCCTTGGGTGTCCAAAGAGTGCCACAGACACTTTTAGGCTATAAGTTTCCTGCTTCTGGGGTCCCAGAACAAAGTGGGAGGGCTTCAGACCACAGAAAGTAAACTCAATTTTCTCCTCATTTTGAAAAAGCAGAATTGCACATTTTAGCGAATAGGAGATGTTTCTGGATTCCTTGATGTTGAGAACTTTATCCCTAGTCTGTCTCATTACCCTAAGTTAGGTCCCATAGAAAACTCCATTAACACTTCTATATTACCTCTGTCTACACATTAATATACAAATAGCAGTCCGAAGGTCCAAAATCCCCCATAGCTGAGTCTAGGGCAAGGTTCCAGAGTTTTGTCAACTACAAATTCTGATGAGTTCTTGAGTCTGCTATTGGGCAAGCAGTATTTTATTTTATTTCTTAATTTAAAAACTTACTATTGTAGAACTATTTAGAGCACACAAACTCACTTAACCTTTGTAAACTCTCATCTGAGACAGAGCAGTCTTCTTCTTCTTCTTCTTTTTTTTTCTTTTTTTCTTTTTCTTTTTCTTTTTCTTTTCTTTTTTTTTTTTTTTTTTGCTAGATTTTCAGTGGGGAAACAAACCAAAACCAAAACCAAAAACAACAACAGCAAAAAAACCCCACTATTTTTCTGCATCTCAGTCCATTTCCTGGTATTGGCTGTATCCAAAAAAGACAGAGTGGAGCCACCACAGAAAAGGCTTTTGTACTGTAATTCCAACCCAGGCACAAACCAAAGCCTACTGGAAACCTCATGGGAAAAAGCATTCTGTGAGGTTTCCATTCTCAAGAACCTTAGTCCATCATTTGAGTCAGCAGGTGATTCAAGACCTTCCATCACTGATTATAGTTTCATTATTATTTTTAAAAGAGGTCCATCCTTACATCCTTGAACATACTGTTATGACAAATTTGTTTCCCAAAAGATATTGCTCCAAATTTAACCATTTCTGAAAGCACAGGATTCTCTTTAATTTTCTTAAGTGTCCTACAACCACAAAATCTCTAAAAACACCATAATCTATTATGTAACCTATTGTTACATCTCAAAGTTTGGTGAAGCCTTTGTAATAATGGGGGAAAATGTTGAATTCACATTTTAGTTTTATATACTTTTTTTTAGTATATGAAAGCAGAGAATTATAGACCTTGTGGAAGCTCAGGATAAAGATAGAAAGACTGCCAGGTTGTGTGGTTAAAGCAGGCAGACTGAATGCTCACTCGTGATACAGGGATCCTGCCATGGGCAAATTTACTGCCCAACCCTTTTGTGTTCTCCAAAGCCCTTGATTTGACCTGTACTCTTCCTTTGCCGCGTCTGTCTTTCACCCTCTGATATTCTTTCCCTTTAACACATCTACAGAGCCAGGCAGCATTTCCCAATTTTTATTCTTACCTGGTATCTCTGCACACACAAAAAAATACAATCACCTTTTCGTGTTTTAAAGATTTTTAAATTTTCTACAATCAGGTAGGACTAAGTAAAATAATGATATTTGAAGCAGTTACAATATGTGACATAAGTTCAACCATGGGCTAATATTGTCCATACTTTGTCAGTTGTACCATGCCAGTCCCATTATCTTTCTTCCTTTCTTGACCCAACCTGGAGATTCAATCTGAGCAAAACATTTCTAGATGTAGCCTAGCCCAGTTAAATGCCAGACCAACCTCCTCTAACCAAAATATGTTTGTTTGTTTGTTTGTTTGTTTGTTTCTGGATTTTCATCTGCATATTCTCTATTGGGTCATTTCTATCAGCATTTTGAAATGACTAATTACCTTTCATTCTTCAGAAACTCTTTCTAGTTGTATCTTTCCTGTTACCACCACATTTAACTCATAAACTTCTCTGCTTAAGCTACTTGCTTTTGCTTTCTTACTTATTAAAACACCAGTGAAGTCCAACATTACTGAATCCAATGTGGAACTTTTCATTCTCTGTTTACTCTAAACTTTCACAAGTATTTGAAAAGTTCTCTGCCCCTCTCTTTGTGAAGACTCTGTTTTATTGCCTCATATGACACCATTTTTCTTATTTTTTCTTTTATATTTTTAATTTGTTTTCATTTTCCTCTTTCATTTTTCTCCCTTTTTCCATCCTTTACAATTTTTGGATATTTGCAGGTCTTTACTCTTTACACACCCTAATTCAAAACAAACATATCAATTCCCATGTCTTAAAAATGTAATCTACTTCTGAAAACTTTCCAGTTATTATCCGCCCCCCTCTGATTTTTTCCTGATTTTTTCCTCCACTCTTATGTCTAAATGGTAACTTGACATACCAATTTTGATGACTAACAGACATTTCAAAATTCAGATGCCCCAATGGCACTCTTGATCTTCCCCTTCTGACCTAGTATTCCTCTAGACTTCCCCATTTCAGTAATTGACATCTATGTTGTGAACCAGGAACCTGGAAATGTCACTTCCTATTGCCTATCTTCTACTCTATTATTCATTTCCAACTATTGTTGAATTATTTTCCAGAACATGTATCAAATTCTCTCATTGTTTTCCATTTTTGCTGCTTTCCCCACAGTTCACATCATTGTCCTCTCTCCTCTGAGCTATTGCGCGAGCCTCCAAATGTCCTTGTCATGACTGTCCTTGCCTCTATCTAATGAACTCCTTACCCACCAACTAGAATGATCTTGGTTAAAGGCATAGAAGGTCATGTTAGCCCTAGCTTAAAATTATTCAACTACTTCTTTTTGAATTTGAATTAAAATCCCAAATACCTCCCACTAGCTAATTATTTGTGCATGATCCAGCCATTATTTAATCCTCAGTGCTCATTTGTAGTCTCTGTCTATGCTTTCCCTGCATCAACCTGATGGTTTTTTTTCAGTCCTTACATAATTCAAGTGTTTTTATTCCTGAAAACCTTAGTACCTTCTGCATTGGATAATCACCCTGACTCTTCACCTTTAAACCCTATTGTTACATAGTCCATGACTCAAGATTTTCCTGACTCCATAGTTTAATCTAGATGGCTTTGGCTATTACTTTTTATATTACCCAGTTGTTACCATCAGAGGAAGTAACAGAGCTAGCATTAAAATGGTTTCTTTTCTTGGATTCTTTATTGCCTGTCTTACATACTGGGTTATATGCTTTATTAGGCCAGCGACCATGCCTGTATTTTTCAATGGTATTCTCTGTAAAACACCTATGTGTTTCAGAATTATTGTCCAATTTTATTTTGGTCTGTGATAGATTTTACTGCCACTTTAGCCTACTTCAATACTTTCCTAGCCTTACTAATTAAAAATTAAGCACATCCCCCCTCTCTTCCTGCTATTCTCGTCCCTCTTATCCTTGAAATATGATGCTCAGTCTTGGTAATGCTTTTGGTGGCTGCAACTCCAAAATTTCTGTTGCATGGGCGTAGCTTTTGTGTATGTCTAATTTTAACCAGATCCTTTTGTTTTAGACAGTAATGGCCAAAACAAGCGGCAAAGATTCATGCAGCATTCCTAGTCACTGATACCATCTGGAGAGTCCTAAGGGAAAAGAAAATGAGAACCAGAGAGTTGGCATGTGCTGGAAGTTGCCTCCTGACACAGAGGCAGCTGCCAGCATCTGTCCAGAGGTCAAGTGACCACATAGTCATCATGTCATGGGATGCATTTTCTTCTTTATGAGCATACCCTTCCCAAAAAGAAGAATAAAATAAAACAAAAACAACAACCAAAAAAAACAAACCTGAAAATCTCAATTAGCAAGTAGAAGAGAGATGATTGGATTTCAAGAATTAAATGCCATATCGACAGTACTGTAGGTAACTCTTATTGAGTGGGGATAATGAAGTAGGGCTATTTCTGGTCCAGAGTTTAGTCTCCTATGTAGGAACCATGTTGCTTCTGTAGAGATGGAGTGTCTAGTGTCTTCTTATTAACCTACATGAATTTTTTTTTGGCTAATCCACTTATTCTAAGTACAATTCTAGTTCTGAGCTTTTATCATAGAACACAATGGGTTCCTTAGTATGTCCCAAAGTTGATATATTTTTGATGAACTTGATATATTTTTAATAAAGAACAAAGTATCTGTCTGGTGCTCTAATATTATCTAAACAGAACCTCTGTGTCTTCCTGTGTTATCCAAGATTCCTTTTGTTAGACACTGTGGTAGATGATAAGTGAGGTGTTTGTAGCTATTTTAGTGAGAACAGATCACTTCTGCTAGTATAAGGCATGTATTTCTAACTATTAGAATGCAAACTATCATATTTCCATGACACAGAATTAAAAAACAACATACACACAGTGGCAGTAACTTGGGAAAATTCAATCACTTCATTAACAATATAATATAGATTACATAAATATTATAATAATTTGCTATGTGCAGTTTTTGAAGTGATTATAAAAAGCACCAAAAATCCAAACTCATAAATGTCATTAATATTTCTAGGGATGCCTGGGTGTCTCAATCGGTTAAGCGTCAGACTCTTGATAGCAGCTCAGGTCATGATCTCATGGTCATGAGATGGAGCCCTGAGTCGGTCTCCTCCCTGAAAGTGGAGCTGCTTGGGTCTCTCTGCTTTCTCCCTGCTTGCACGTGTGCTCCATTTCTCTAAGTAAATACATAAACATTTAAAAAAATATTTCTATCAACAGCTCGAGCTATGCTCCTTTTACTTTTTTAAAACTAATGTCTATGTCGAATGTGGGCTCGAACTCAAGACCCCTGAGATCAAGAATTGCATACTGAGCCAGCCAGGCACCCCTCAACCTATCCTTTAAATAACAGTATGATACTGTTTTAATGCAAACGAGAAACCAAATACATCTATGCACTATAAGTACATATGGGTCCCTTCCTCACTTTCTTCAAGACCTTCTGTAATTTAGTTATCATTGATAATTTCCTTATAAATCATATTCAAATTACTGCATACATAGTCTGGTACACTCTATGCCCATTGCATTGTTTCCCTTTGCATATCACATAACACCACACTGTTTGACATAGTTATATGTTTTTGTTGTCTGTTTCTCTACTATTAGGATGAGAGCTTTGTGAGGATGGGGCATTTATTTTGTTCTGTATTATATCCCTTAATGTAAAACAGTGGCTGAGATTTGAATAGATATTTCACTAAAGAAGGTAAATGAATGGGCAATAAGCACATGAACAGATGCTCAACATTTGGGAATTGCATTTCAAAATTAATCATTAGGGAAGTGCCTCTCAAAATCACAAAGTACCACTTCACGCTAAGTAGCATGGCTATAATCATGATGACGTAAAAAGCAAAAAGCGTTGGTGGGGATGCATTAAAATTGGAATTCTCATACATTTCTTGTGGGAATGTAAAATGGTACATTGATTTTGGAAAACTGTTTGACAGTTTCTTAAAAAAGTAAAATTTACCATATGACCCAGCAATTTCATTCCTAGGTATATACGTAAGTGAAATGAAACCATATGTCCACATAAGGACATGTATATTAATGTTCATAGCATCATCATTCATAAGAGCCTGATGTTGGAACCAACCCAAATGTCAATCAGGTCGTAAAAATATAAACAAAATGGGCTATGTCCATAAAGTGGAATACGACTTAGCAATAGAAAAGAGTGCATTACCGGTACATATTACCACATTGATGAGCCTGGTAAAACTGCTAAGTTAAAGAAGCCAAGTGTAAAAGATCCCACATGTACAATTTCACTTATATAAAATGTTCAAAAAAGACATACTGAGTTGAAAAGAAGTTTCCTAGGTCTGGGGTGGACTGCAGATGGGCAGAAGAGATGTTTCAGGGGATGAAAACATTAAAAAACTGGACTGTGATGATTTTTGCCCAACTATGTAAATTCATTAGAAATAATTTCATTTTACACTTAAAACAGGTGAATTTTAGGGAATGTGAATTAGACTTCAATAAAGCTGCTTTAAAAAGGGACTGATACAAGGGAAAGAAAGACCTCAATATTTGTTTAATCAAAGACTAATTAGATTCTAAATCAATAACATTATAACCTTAGAAGAAAGAACATATGAGATTATTTGACTGATGAAATGTGTGTGACTACATGTATGAATGTATACAAAAAAAAATGAACTCACTTTATATACACACTGTATGTAATATAGGTGTGCATGTATGTATATGTGCGCGTGTGTGTGTGTTGTATGTATATATATAATATATATTACATATATTATATATACATATATGTAATATATATTACATATACATATACTATATATATATATATATACATACATACATATATACATGTATACATACATATGCATTTCCACAATCTCAGGAAACATCTTACAATGTAAGAAGCATTAGAACCTAAAATATACAAGTGATGTTTTAGATGTGGTTGTAAATTAGGAAGAAACAAATAAAAGTCCCATTACCATAGTGGATTCTAGAAAGAAGAGTTTTGCCTATGCACTGTCCTCAAGTACAGTCATTATGGTTTAAGGGATCAAGATTTAATGAGGAGGGCCTTCTGTAGTCTTAGTGAAGTAGATGGACCAGAAGGCTGCTCAGATTTGATGGTCTACTGAAGATACAAGCACAAGAGGCTTCTGGAGAACCTCACTACTCTATATCATAGTGTCTGGTGCTCTCTTCATCTTAAAGGTAGCCAGGAACACTCAAAGTAATGATTTCTAATAATATTGGAAAACAACATCTGGGTATAGAATTCAGAAGCTCTTCATGCAGCAGAAAGGCAAAACAATAGCGAACTGAAATTATGATAGATGCTTTCTATAAAGTGGGCATCTATGCAAAAAGTTCAGTATGAATTTTAAAATAGTCTCTCAGTTTTAAAAGTTATTTTCAATAATGGAAACTTGCGTTGTGAATTAAGTTTTGGCATGAAATTCTTTTTCTTTTCTTTTCTTTTTCTTTCTTTTTCTTTCTTTCTTTCTTTCTTTCTTTCTTTCTTTCTTTCTTTCTTTCTTCTTTTTCTTTCATCATTACATCCCTTCATTGAAAAGGTTAAGTTTGGTTTTTCCATTTCAGAAATTGTTCCAGGTCTCATCATTTCCTCCATGAGAGGAAACAATTGGACTCGGTGGCCTTGATTCAGCTTATAAATATTAGCCATTGCTTTTTCTCTGAGTACCTCAAAGTCAGTTAACAGTCCCTGCTTTGAACAGATTTATGAAACCAAAAAGCAGGGTTGTGAAGAGAAACAGTGCTCTGAAAACAAATGTCAGGTTCCTGTCCTTGGCTGCCTCTCTCGTGTGAGACCATAGCAACTGAAATAATTTTTCGTTTTCTACTGTAATATATAATTAAAAATAAAACATTACTCAGAGAAAAGTAAGTGAACATAAATTCATTTAACTTATTTTTAGAAAGAGGTAGAATGGTTGACATAGAGGAAACCACTTTCATGTTATTTGGACATTTAGGCTTTGGTAGTGGACTGATTTCCCTAGTTACACCCGCTAAAACGAAACCTGGAGTATTTGCCATGTGTGGGCAGAACTATGTCAGTAGTAATGAACTGGTCAAGGATATTAAAATATCCTTCTTTTCTCAAGCTGATCCAAAGACTATCTGCCAAAATTTATTAATTGGATATTTGTTCCCCAAAGTATTTACGTATCTGCCAAAAGTGCTTTTGAAATTTTTGGCACGAGCTACTCTGCGTAAAAAGAAATATGAGCTGTAAAATAATAAAATAAACTTGAAAATAGCAGCTAAGTGTGTTTGATTTCTTTATGAACAGCCAATACCTCTATTATTTAAAGTAATTTGAATCCTTTAAAAATGATATGTATGGAGTACAGAGGATAAAACAACCACAGGAAACCTATCATAACAATATCCCTTATGTTCAAGATTTGCTATACGAAGGGTCCATTTGTTATGCATCGGAGAGAGTTTATAGATGTATGAAATGGAGTTCATTATTAGGTGATTTTATTCTTCAGAAATCACATGGCATGAAAGAAAAGCATCAGAGAAATGTGCTAATATACACGGATAAATGAACTCTTCAGAGATGAGTATAAAAAGAAAATGTATTACAGTATTTCTTAAAATTACAGAGTACTTAGAGAAAATTCTTATAGAAACATCTGTAAGGAAAATAGTTTTGGCTAGTATTCAAAATGGTAATAGTTCTGAGTATATATCTACCTGTACTTCTCCCACCTCATTGTTATTCATTCCTGTATAATAAAAACTTACAATATAATATAAGGTTTTCCTTATTCCAGACTTATCTGAGTTATTTTTCACATACTGAATTTAAAACTTGGGAGCAAGTTGACTTAAATTTTCAAACTACTCAATGCAGCATGACTTCTTGCTCTTCACTCTTCTTCAGTGAGGAGGGCCTATCTTGAGTTCAAGTTTTTGTAATCCCTGATGGCTAGACGTTGAAATACCAAAGAAGATGATTTGATTTCATAAGTTGAGAAAGAACTTCAGCTCATACAATGATTACTAAATTTCAGTTTGAGGACAGGTGTTAATCTATGATGATTCTTTTTATCCACTGTATGACAAATATGGAAAATAATAATGTAGTGATTTTTAAGGTAAATTTTCAAGACTAACTTTTAGTGTATATACACACACACATACATGGGTGGACACACACATCAATGTGACAATGGTTAAAAATCTCCCTTTTTAAAATTTTATTTATTCATGCCCAGTGTGGAGCCTGACATGGGGCTCAGTCTCACAACTGTGAGAACATGACCTGAGCCGAAAACAAGAGTTGGACACTTAACTGACTGAATTACCCAGGTATCCCTAAAAAAACTCCTTTTTAATGAAATAATGGTATCTGTTAAGTATTTACTTAATTCAACTGATTAAATGATTGATTGAATGATTTTAACGTACATCCTGATCTGACAAAATTAAAAGCAGTCTGAAGATGTAAATTCCTTGAGTGATCCACGAAATCTCAAATTTAAAAATCAAAGTATTAGTTTAACCTTAAGCACAATTGAAAAATTGAAGTTTTTACACTCCCTGTGGTACACCATATTTACAACCGTTCAGATACATGCTACTCTCATACTGTCTGCATGACTTTTACTCCAACCTTTGATTTCAAATATGGTGGATTTCAAAGGGAGCACATTTTAATTAAGCGTGCTGTAGTATAAATTTTATTCACTTTTTTTTCTCTCAGGTTTCCTGTAAGTAAAAATTAAAAGTAAAGTTAAGATATTTTGCATCCATTAAAAGACTTCTGGGCATAAACTGATGTGTGTGTGTGTGTGTGTGTGTGTGTGTGTGTGTGTGTGTTTAATGTAATGTACTTATTTTGAGAGAGAAAGAGAGCACAGTGGGGGCAGGGGCAGAGAGAGAATACCAAGCAGGTTCTGCACTGTCAGTGGGGAGCACGAGATGGGGCTCCATCTAATGCACCCTGAGATCATGACCTGAACAGAAATCAAGAGTCAGACACTTAACTGACTGAGCCACCCAGACGCCCCATTAATGTGTTTCTTGTAAGCAGTATATCAATGATTATCACTGTCTAAAACCCCTGGGCATGTTCCTATACAGGATGGTGACCTCTCCCAAGAGGAATCAGTGGAAGGAAAATTGTGGCACGGGCTATTCTTCCATCTGATATCTAATCCCTTGATTCACTTTAAACTATTCTCCCTTCTAATATTTAACTTCTTTATTTAACAAAATAATTTGCATTTGGCTCTATAGCTTCATCAAATATTAACCAAAGGTTTCATTTAATTAAAATAAATAATTGTATAGTAAAATAATTTCTTTTTTTATGTGCTTTATTAAAGTTCCCATAGCTCTACGTTCTTAGCTTTGCTTCTTTATCTTCAACTCTGAATCACTCCTAAATAATTTTCTACCATTTTAACTTTCCCCACCTTTTGGGTCATCTTTCACCCTACTCACATGGATGGAGATCTCTGGAGGATTCCTACTCTTCTCAGTAATGTATTTTACCAATCTTGGGTGGTTCAGTCTGGAATAACAGTCATCTGCAGCCTGTACAATCCCAAACCTCTCACACCAACTATTTCCTGCATACATTTTATTTTGTAATGTGTAGGATTTGCCTACACAGCAGAAAATGAAGCAAACAAGAATCCACAACCAAAATTCTATTTTGAAAAAAATTATAAAAATAATTGAGTGCAGAAGTTCTTAATATGAATTTTATGAGAATAATTTTATTAGGAACAGCATAATCTAAGTGTTTGGAAGATAAACATTGTCATGTGTCTTAATTTCTGAAATTTCAGTTATGATGACACATCAAATGGTTTGCGGCTATTACAGAGCCATTATATTTTATAATTTCCACATCTTGACTATGAGAAAATAGTGTTTGTCTTTACCCAGGACCAAGTAAATTTTTTTAGAAAAATATTGTCCTTTCACTAAAATATGGTAGCAGAAGTTAGGTAAGGTAATGGTTTATGATTCTTGGCTGTAAGCAATCTTCAGGGTTGAGGAGGGAAGTGTTCTTTTTTTAGTAAAAGTTAAAATAAAATTTCTTTGTAGAATGATACCCTGACAGCACAGAAATATCCTTGTTAAGAAATCTCTTATTTTCCTCAACCTTCCAGAGGAATTTGAAGGGAAAAAAAAAAGAAGCAAAGAAGGTTTTGACTCACAGCTTTTGATAGGAAGGGAGGCACAACACCTTTGATTAACTCTCTTTTCTACTCATTGATGGGCCTTGCAATCTCTAGAAGATATTGTATCAAACTGTCTTTGAAATGGTTATGAAATACTCACGTTGCCAATAAATAGTTGGGGAATATGGAAAGTATAGGGAAAGAGAGACTATCTTTGTGGCCTTGTCCACAAAGGACAGCATAGTGTGCTCCTTATACCCATGTTTCCCAAAAAATGTGACTTTTGACATTTTGCCCAGGATTTACCTGCAAAATGAAGCAGACAAGAATGAATAACTAAAAGTTTATTTTAAAAAATTTTGAAGAGGTGCAGAAGTTCTGAATCTGAGGTTTATGGAATTCAGACTGTGTATGGGATTTCCTGATTAATGAGTTCCTTAAATTTTCCTTTGTAGAAGGTCTATATATTTTATTAGATTCTCAAGTGCAATTTAGGAATCTCAAAGTGCTAATATGCATTGATGAGATGTATCATAATTTACTGATACAAAATTAAGTGGGTTATTATGAGATGAGCATTTTACTTTGTTCTGTGTAGCATATTCTTTCACTGGTAACTGTCCTATTTTGGGATTCACAAATGCAGAGCCTAAGAAGAAGAATGACGTGAGTAATAGTGTATTGTCTGAAAGGTAATCAGAGAAGTAGGTGAGGGAATTGAGGGAGTGAGACAGGAGGAAGGACGAAAAGCCAGATGAAAGGTCTGTTGTCAATGTCACTTTATAGGCTACATGCAAGTTCTTGACTCTGGGGGAACTTACTGAGAAATATACAAAATGTTTTTCTTCATTGTCCATAGTAAGAATAGACTGGAGCATTTATCTACTGGGTTACATCATCCCTCAAAAATTGAAAATCATCCTCAGAGGTATTAGGTCCCTCTGTCACACTGCCTTTTGGGGTTCTAGCCACTGGAAGGATGAGTGTGCTTTACTTTTGGAGAAAGCCCCAATGCAGAAAAGCAGGCAACCACAGAGCATACTGGAGAAGAGGTGCTGTTGACACATTCAGAATTGCCTGCTGTCCCTATAGCTGAAGCACATGGTGATGCAAAGAGTGTGTGACATGGGAACAAAAAGCATCATCTCAATAATCAAATGGATGCATCTGACCATTAAATAAATATATTAATAAATATCTCATAAAACATATAAATACTAGAGGTTACATATTAGAAACATCTATCATGTGCATATGTGCACTTCAAATTAAATTTCTTCTTTCGTAAAATTTCTCTTTAAAATTGGAACCACTTATCATGTGACTGACCATGTGCTTTTATTCCCAGTTAGTCTTTTTTTTTTTTTTTAGTTTTATTTGTTTATTAGAGATAGAGCACAAGTGGGGCAGGGGCAGAGAGGAGACACAGAGTCAGAAGCAGGCTCCAGGCTCTGAGCTGTCAGCACAGAGCCCAACACGGGGCTCAAACTCACAAACTGAGATCATGACCTGAGCTGAAGTCAGACACTTAACTGACTGAGCCACTCAGGCACCCCTATTCGTAGTTAGTCTTATGCCAACAAGCGTTATTTACTAAGATTGTGGGCAATAATGCTAAAAGGTATAGGGAAATATCTTTAAATTAACAATGGAATGAAAAGTTAGAATAGCATATTTTCAATTTGCCTTATTGGCAAATTTATAATATATATATATATAATTTATATCTATATTCTATAATCTATATTTGTATCTATATGTATATATACATCCATCCATCCAGAGAGAGAGAAAATACATATATTCTACAAAGACAGGTAGAATTTTATTCTAATTCAATTTGTTTATTCATTCATCCCAAATAGAGTGATGTCAGAAAAACAAAGCAGTCTTGATTCTAGGCAGGCTCCTGGTGTAATATTGGTGAATTAAAACAATATAACTTTGGTGACTGTATCTGTGATGAATAGGGGAGAATATAATTCTGTAGAAATATGTGGCAATTGTCCACATAACACAGAGAGGCATAAGCATACTGTCCTTTAGGCCTCTCCTCTGGCAGATGAAATGTGGTGTATGCAGCATAGGAAACATGGGTTTCAGTATCTGCACCTACTCTAACAGGAAGAAAGTCAAGTTTTGTTTACCATCTTGTCTGTATGTAATGCCAATGCAGCTGCAAGTCTTGAATTTGTTTATTCTGAAGTTTGGGAGGAAGAGAGTGTCTAGACAAAAGAATGGTTTGTTAGCTTCTTTCCGTTGTCAGTCAAAAGCAGCATGTTCTTTGTGTCGTGGTGCTGCCATCAGGTATATATTCTTCAGATTATACTGACATTGTTAAGTTGTAGATACACCTAGTTCACTCAATGGAAAAAATAGACATTCTGTCCTGCAACAAGAAAGCAAAGAACAAGAACAATTATAGCTTTAAACATGTAAGGATAAGGAGCAAATTCTTTTTTTCTGTTCCTTTCTCTTACTGGCACTGACACAAATGTGTAGATAAGTCCAAGAAAAATACAGAACATCCAAATATTATGAACATAAGTCATGCTAGTCTCAAAATCCCTACGAGATACATCATACATAACAGTTGGCTCACATGTCCTTGAGATGAAAACTAAAATGTTGAACAGCTTTGCATATGCTATGAAAACGGTTATCCAAAGATATTGACTATTATTAAAAAAAATAATTTGGGTGTTTTGTTAGTTTAGAATAAAGTTGGAAGTTGTCCTGTACCTTACTTCCCAGCTTTTTGATAGCTCAGGGTTTTTGTTTTTATTTTTTAGTCGATTTTGGATTATATTTTTTACTGCAGAATAGTGTTTTCCAGAATCACATTGTGAAAACAAAACTGCTTTATAAATTCTGGACAATAATTTTCTTCAAAAATAAATTTGTTCGGGGTGCCTGTTTGGCTGTCAGTTAAGCATCTGAATCAGCTCAGGTCATGATCTCATGGTTCTGTGCTGACAGCTCAGAGCCTGGAGCCTCCTTCAGATTCTGCCTCTGCCCCTCCCCCACTTGTGCTCTGTCTCTCTTTCTCTCTCTCTCAAAAATAAATAAACATTAAAAAAACTAAAAAAAAAAAAACAAAAAACAAAACTTTGTTCCATGTAACATGTACCATAGCAAATTATGAGGATTATCTATTTTCACATTTTATCCATTAATAAGTTTCTCCATATGATAGTGAATAGAGGCAATATAATTTTTTATTCACTCTTCTTGTCGTAGCTATGAACTGATTTTCTCAACTGTTAGGAAAATGGTCATCAAAATCATCTGAAGAAAAACCTACCTGTGACTGTTTAAATGTATGATAAGAAATTCATGTCCAAGAATCACTTTGGAAAAAGGGTGTGACCAAGGTGCTAGGATCCACAGGAATTAATGTGTAATAAACTGGGAAATATGCAATTCCTCTCTATATTAATATGACTGAAAAAAATGAAAAAGGGGATGGGTGGTTTGAGTGTGGCCCCAAGGGAAACTGCACCAGAGATGGTGAGACAGACTGCTATAAAATCACTGTGCTCAGAAATCTTTTTGTGTACCCTCACCAAAATACACACTGAATTTATTAACTTCCCTCCATCTTGGCCTGTCTTTCAAGTTCAAAGTCCTCTAGTCACTTCTATGAACTATTTGCAATTGTCTCGCAGCTTTTATTGATACGACCCTGCAGTCCAAGCAGTGAATGTGTGCTTTTAAAAATCAGGTTGCTTATGTGCTGAAAGAGCTGAAGTCAATAGGGTACAAGTGAAAAACAAAACAAAATGAAACAGTTCTTCCCTTTTCCAAACATATGGACACATAGACACCATCCCCCCTCCACCACACACATGGCACATGCCAAGATACCTTGTTCTTAAAATTCTTCTTCCAACTAGATCTGTCTTATATCTTGAATGAATAAATTAGGTTTCATATTGTTTGGTCACATTTAGATGAGAGAATGTCAGTTTTAGTCACAAGAATTCTTTTTTTTTTTATATGTTTTTTTTTTTTGAGAGAGAGAGAGAGAGAGAGAGAGAGAGCGAGAGAGAGCGCGAGAGCGAGCAGGGGAGGGACAGAGGGAGAGGGAGACAGAATCCAAAGCAGGCTTCAGGCTCTGAGCTGTCAGCACAAAACCTGAAGTGGGGCTCCAACCCACAAACCAAACCGTGAGATCACAACCTGAGCCAAAGTCAGAAGCTGAACCTAGGGAGCCACCCAGGTGCCCTTAATCGCAGAGGTTGGGGCCTGCTTTGGATTTTGTGTCTCCCTCTCTCTCTCTCTCTGCTCCTCCCCTGCTCATGCTCTGTCTGTCTCTTTCTCTAAAAAATAATAAACATTAAAAATAAGTAAATAAATAAGCATCTTTTTTTCTCTCTTACCCTGGGTTGGCTACACGCTACAAGCAGCTGCATGGTACCGTAAGGCATCTTCTCTGTTTTGCCTTCGGTGGCTCTTCGTCCTCTCCTCTCCCCATCCCCAACCAGACTGATTGAGATCTGAAGCAATAAGCAGGAAAAGCCTCACTTTACTGACAACACTGTGACCTGTTCTAAGTGCTCTTATGGCTAGATGTAGATTTTACTCTTTAGTAGAGTACTTTCTAAGTTCCTCAGAAATGTCCTTACTGAGAAAGTCTAATTACAATCCCTCTGATTCCTCCTTCCGTTTGTTCCCTGAACATAAAAAGGTTAAGATCTGGGTAGACAGTGACTTCAGGCCACACAGACTGTACCTTCCTTTTGGGGTCTCATTACCCTTCCAGTTTAATAAATTTAAATACAACAGTGGACTGGCTTGTTTTCCCAAGAAACATACATACTTTTCTCCCGCCGTCTGTGGAGGGACAGCGTAATTTTCATCAACTTGGAAGTATTAGTCAATTAGCAACTATAACCACAACTTACAGCAGAGTGTCACAGAATCCAAAGAAACTCTCTCCCTCTCTCACTCTATTCCAATCTTTTCAACATGAATCCATTTGGTCTCCTAGATGTGTGTTGGCTTTGAGAGGTAAAAAGAGTTCTCTATCATTTTTCCCCCAAGTCCCAAATAAGTGGAATAGCACCTAACTTTGTGAGAAGGAGATATTGGCACATATTATGTCATTCTTGGCACAAGGCTTCATTCAAACTATATGGCATTTTACTGTTCTGGTAGACATAGAAATCATCTGCTTGTCTGTATAAAATTCGATCAAGAAAAATCATTTAAGATTCGGTTTGCCTATGCGTGAAAAATGCTCATGATATCAGTAGCCTAAATAAGAGAACATTTTATTTTTATCTTAGATAATCATAGAAAGGTAAGGGGGGATCCACAATGAATTGTGACTCTACTCTCACAAGGCCCTCAGGATACTCTTTTGCTCTATCTTATTATAACATGGATCTGACTTCCAAATCTCAGATCATTTCATGGTCAAAGATGGCTTCTTCAGCTCTAGTCATCACATCTGCATTCCAGCCAGCAGGAAAGAAAAAGAAACTTAGAAAAAAAAAGGAACTGGAGTCACAAAACATCTGGTTTTTAAAGGAAGGCTACTTGGACTACCAGTTGATGCATCTGCTTATATTCCATTGGTGCAAACTTATTTCATGACTGTATTTAGCTTCCAGAGAGACTTAACTGTATTCCCTTAAGGGGCTCCTGGGTGGCTCAGTCAGTTAAGCATCTGACTCTGGGTTTTGGCTCAGGTCATGAACTTGCAGTTTGTGAGATTGAGCCCCACCTAGGGCTTTGCACTGACAGGGAGGAGCCTGCTTGGGATTCTGTCTTTTCCTCTCTCTCTACTACTCCCCTGCAAAAAAAAAAAAAATAATAATAATAATAATAAATAAAATAATAAAGTAAAGTAAAATAAAATAAAATAAAAGTATCCCTTTAGCCTTTGTATGGTTATGTATTCTCTCACTGTGAAGTGTAAAGTACATAGATAGGTGGTAGTTAGATGTCTCAGCCCACCTTCTATAGTTTATAGAATGAAGTCTAAATTCCATAGTGAGGCCTACAGCTGGGTCTGCCTACCTTTTCAGACTCATGAGATTCTTTACCTTCTCACTGCACTTCAGCCATGGAGGAATGAATACTTTGTGTTTCTTGGGCACTCCAGGCTCCTCTCTAGCTCTCACTTTGGTATTTGTGCTTCTTTCAACCCAGAGCTTTCTTTTCTCAGAATTTCTCTGTGATAACTCCATTCCCTACATCCTTAATAATGTTCTCTGCAACCAGTTTATCTGTCAGGAGGTAATTCTCTCTCTATCCCCATCATTCCATTTGAATATATTTTATTGTATGCAAAGAAGGTATGTCAGTGCCTGAAATTATGTATTTGTTTCCTTATTTCTTTTTTTGAAGTTTTATTTACTTGTTTTGAGAGAGAGGGAGACCAGAGGAAGGGCAGAGAGGGAGGGAGAGAGAGAATCCCAATCAGGCTCTGCCCTGACAGCGGAGGGCCTGACTCCAGTCTCTATATCAGGAATCCTGAGCTCAGGACCTGAGCTTAGATTGAGAGGATTAAGAGTTGGATGCTTAACCAATGGAGCCACGCAGGTGGCCCTGTTTGCCTATTTCTTATCTGTCTTCGTACATTAGCCCTATAACTGCAGAGGGCGCTGTCTTCTTACCATTTAATCTTCAGTCCCTACAATACTGCAAGCCTGTCTAGGTACTTGATATTTATTGAATAAATGGATGCATACACAAATATTTTTAATGTTTTGTTTCAAATGTAAAGCTGTTGCAAATGTAGGTGCTTGAGTCTGAATACTTTATAAAAAGTTTTTCATGGTGGTGGCTGTGATTGTTGCTTTTATGCACCCATCCCCTCAAAAAAAGCCTTTGCTTGCCAGGTTATTTAACTAAGGTGATCCTAGCATTTATTGAAATTTTTCTTGAAAATAATACAGTTTTCAAGGAATAAAAGCTACTACAGTTTACTTTCTTTAAGAAAAGTGGGCTATATCACTCTGGGAGCGTTCAGTAATTCTAATTTCCTGCCTTTTTTTTTTTTTTAGCAGTATATGAACCATAGAATTAATATTCCCATTTAGATAAACCACAGAGAATTAAAATGTCCTAATTTTTGTCCCTATTCAATTAAACTGTAATATTTCAAACATAGGTTTAGTTTTATCCTTTACTACCCAATAGGTAAGAATAGTTCTCTATAGATACTTAATGGTTACTTAATGTCTTACTATTCTTAAAAAGCACAATTTGATTTCCCTGAAAACTACTAACGTCACTGAGATTGCCTGGATATATTTGTTAAACAATCCTAAGGGTATTATTTTCCTTCTGTTCCAGTACTCTTTCACACAGTCTTAGAACAAATACTGGTTAGGATCTTTCATTGCCAGACTTGGGCAAGAACAATGCATTTTTCCATTGCATATCATTCTCCAACTTTTATTTCCTTAAAATAATCACATAAAAGTAATGCAAGACAGCTTTATATATGTAGCTACTGACTCTTGGAGGTTTTTAAACACCTGAAATGTATTTGCACACTGGTTTGCTAAGCAAGATTTCTCCAACTTTTCCTTTTAATATGTTTATATAAGGGACAGCATTAAGTTATATTTTCTAAAATTAGATATTTGGTATTTTAATGCATGTTTTATAGACTTTATATACTAAGAAAATGTCTCTAAATAATTTGAGTCATCAGATCATCTCAGTGTGTGTCCAGTTTTATATGTATCTAAAATTAATGTACATGTAGTAGACATATTGCCCCACTGATTCTAAGCACTAACATATGAGGTCTACTTTGCTTTGCTTAATTCACACATTCCAACATTTATTTTTTTCTTTTTCTATCCAAATGGCTTACAGAAGACTTTCTGGACAGGAATTATGCTTTTATTTTTCTGGACCTTTGGTAATTATCTCCTGTGTATTCTCATTATCCTTGCTTTTTTGATGTTGTGTTTCTGCCATTTAAAACTGATCTGTACATGAAGAGTTTCTTTCTCTGTCTTGTAGGATGTATCCTCTTCCTCTGTACCACCTTAGTCTTTTTGTTTTTTTTTTTAATTTTTTAACGTTTATTTATTTTTGAGAGAGAGAGAGAGAGAGAGAGAGAGCAAGTGAGGGAGGGCCAGAGAGAGAGAGGGAGACACAGACTCCGAATCAGGCTCCAGGCTCTGAGCTGTCAGCACAGAGCCCGACACTGGGCTTGAACTCATGAACTGTGAGATCATGACCTGAGCTGAAGTCCAACACTTAACCTGTAACTGACCGAGGCTTGCACAGACAGTCATGACACTGAGGCTTTTCTTTCCAGGAAGTAGCTTCACTAACGCTGGCATAGGCTCAGTGGGTTCGTACCCCAAAACGGAGCCCTGAGAGCAGTGATATGTATTCTTTCATACAATTTTTAGTTCTTTGTCTCCCATACATGGTAACATACAGACATATGGTCTGATTTGGTGGTCATATGTTATAGAGTCATTAGGGATGTCACGTGTGCACATAGAGCCAGGTTGCCTTCCCTTGTCTTGGGGTTTTTCACCACATTCCTTAGGAAGGGGACTCTACCACATTCCCCCCCTTTCATGTCAGATGCCCCCTATTTTGGGTCAAAGAGCATCATCTTGGTTTAGAGGTTTATATTTCCATAATATAATCACGTGCATGGATGGCCATTTTCCTTTTGACCATTGCCTTAATGAGGCTGGAGACCGACTATATAACCAGGGGATCTAGGCAAGGTAGGATTAAGCAAGCTCCCAAAATCAAGAGGATAATTCCCATGAGGGCTTTGAGTCCCCTAAGAGTTGAAAACCATCCTCTGAATAACTTCCCAGGGTTCCAACCTTTCCAGGTGTGGACTGGGACATGAGGCAACCTTTGTCATTTGATCTGTGATCTCTTCAATAGCTTTTCCTTTATCATCTACCTGTAGGCAGCAGTTGCTCAGGTTAAACTTTTCACAAACTCCTCCCTCAGAAGCAAGCAAGTACTCTAAGATAGATAGTATTGCATATTTTGGTTTTCTGCTTGGCTACTATGTTCAGAGCTCTGGGAGTTTCATTGGTTATAATTTCTACAGCTTCTTGCAGTCTGATTATGTGGTTTAGCATGTAAATGGGAGTGTGGTAGCCCCAGGACCCATCCTCTGCCCAGGTGGTAGGGCCATAATATTGGATTATATGCTCAGGAGGCCATTCATCATCTTTCCAATTGCCAATTTGTAGGGCACATCTTTTCCTTTGGGTATTTCTGTCCCCATACACTTGGACTCCCAAATGTTCCCCTCTGTCAAGTGGGAGCAGGAAGAAGGATGGACAAATAGTTCCCAGCACACATGACCCTGACCAGCCTGACGGAAATACTGCATAGGCTGTCCTTCCACATATCCAGTATAGTCCACCTGGGGCCCGCCATTCAATGCCTGTGTTGACATTGTCCCAGGCCTCTCAGAGATGAGAGAAGTTAGATAAGGGGTGGGGATATGGCTCAAGGTGATCTGGGGACCCCCACCATTGGATTTCCTGGGTGGCTGAGTTATAAAACCTTTGGCCTAGGCACCCTAAGTTTCCAACACGGATGGTGAACTTTTTTCCTCATTGGGCAAGGCAGTTTTTCCCAATAATTGAGGTTTTGAGGAGTCAAACCCCAGTAGTTGAACTGGGGTATTCTTTTCCATTACAAGGTTTGTGGGAATTAATTCTCTAGCTTCCCATGGCCATTGATCCTCCATGTTGGTTCCTCCACATACATAACAAGTATATGTGTGTGTGTGTGTGTGTGTGTGTGTGTGTGCATGTGTGTGTGGCCATTTTCCTATTTTGGGTTTCCTGGATTAAAGATAGTAAAACTAAGGGGGTTACGGGCTCCTAATTTATAGCTGTAGGTTGCAGCCCCCTTTCAGAGGAGTGCCACCTTATCTTTTCCTTTCCAAGTGGCCCAGGAGATACAGCTTCAATAGGGGCGGTAAGCCCAGTGGCTACTGTAACATATGGACTGGGGCGAGCCCTGTTCATACATATACTTGTCATTAAGCCTGTATTCTCATTCCCATGATAGACTCCTGCAATTTATAACCCAAAAAGGGTTTTTGTTAATAGCTGCACACACATTAAAAAGTACCTATACTGGCAGGTGGGAATTAGTAACCTGGGTTTGGCTGATTAATTTCCCCTCTTCCTAGGAGTGTCGGACCTCCAACCATTCGTCAGCTGGGGAGTACTGAGGGTCAAAACAGAATAATGACTCTCCTGTTGGCAGATAGAATAGGTGGTTTTATTGTGTCTGCAGGTCTCCAGGACTTTTGCCTGGCATGAGAAGTGGGTATGGTATAGTAAGGTCCAAGTGACTCCCTGACCTGACCTGGTTATGCGAATACATGGGTCGTATGATGTTGAGGAATTTAGGTCTACAGAAGGGGTGCAGATTAGAAGCAGCCAATTACAACGAAGCATCCTATCCACAAAAGGAAGGTGAGTGCTTAACAGAAAGCTCTCACCACACTCCCAGCCTGCCTGGGAAGCCTCTGCCAATCCTATGGTGAAAAGTAGAGCAAGAATTACAATAACAGTGAGAAACAAGAGGTGACTGTGAATCACAGTAAGGGAAGAGATATAGAAAATAAGGACAGTCTATTTGTTTCACCAGACCGTGGATTCCTCAAGCTTCGGCCGTGCATAGCTTAGTCAGTTTCCAGAGTAGCCGCGCATAGATTAGTCAGTTTCCAGAGTACCTAAAGCAGGGCTGCAGTCTCCCAGAACCTCTGGAGTTGCAGATTGCTTCTTCTGTATGGTCAGCTTGCATGGCGTTGTGGATCAGGAATGTACTCCCAGTTTTGAGATGCCGGTTTCACTCTGCTCTACTGAATCCAGGGACCCACCTCGGCTTTAATGTAGTAGGGGTGGACAAAATAGGAGTAAGTGGGCCCCTTCAGAGGGGCTTTAGGGGTTGGATGTTCCATTCCTTCACCAATACAGCATCTCCTGGTTTAAATGGGTGAGGGTCTGTGGTCAGACTTACAGGCAATCGCTCCCTAACCCAGCGGTGTAAGGTGGTTAGGATAGAGCTGAGGGCCCACATCTGTTGCCTTAGGGTTCGATTGCCTATCTCATTTAGATCCCCCCTTATGACCTTAATAATGGGGGTAAGGCACACATAAAAGATTTCATAAGGGGAGAATCCCATCTGCCTAGTGGGACTACACCTGATTCTTAACAAGGCTATTGGCAACACCTGGTCCCAGTATAGGTGGGTTCCCTGACATAGTTTACTTAACTGCAGCTTCAGGGTTCAGTTCATTCGTTCCACCTTCACGGGGCTCTGGGGTCTGTATGCCATTGGTAACTTCCAGGTGATCTTTAACCTGTTTGTCACCAACTGCGCCATCTCAGCCACAAAGGCTGACACATTATCTGATCCCATAGTGATAGGGATCCCAGATTGAGGAATGATTTCTTTTAGAAGTCAGGGCCACCTCATGTGCCTTTTCTGTGCAAGTAGGGAACTCTGCTGCCCAGCCTGAGAAAGTGCACACAAAGACCAACAGATATTTCCAATCTCTGACCCGGGGGAGCTCATTTTCAAATGGGTCTCTCCTGACACTCTGCACCCAAGAGGCGGCCTTGGGTCCTGGATGTGGATTATTCCAGGCACAGGTTTTACATTGCTCGCATACTGCTTGAGCTATGCTGGAGACTTGAGGGATGTAGAAATGTTGGCTTAATGTAGGTTTGAAAGCTGTATGGCCAATATGGGTTTCTTGATGTAACTGCTTGACAAAAGCTGGACACAGGGCCTTAGGGATTGCTATTCATCTGTCTTCAAATTTCCGCCATCCACCTTGGAGGTAGCTTCCATTTCCAGTCTTAAAGCAGGTACTCTCATGTTGTGAGTAATTAGGGTCCCATTCTGCCAGTGGACTAGGGAACGGTGTGGCAGTTAAAGCTGCTGATTCTGCTGATCCTTTGTAGGCTGCAAGCTTTGCCTCTCGGTTTGCCTTATGGTTTCCCCGTGCAGCCGTGGTGTCTCCCCTTTGATGTCCCTGATAATACACGGCTGCCACTCTTTTAGGAGCCTACACAGCATCTAAGAGTTCAAAGATTTCCTTACCATACTTTATGTCTTTTCTTCCTGAGTTAGACCCTTCTCTTTACATAAAGCCACATGTACAAGGAAGGTGGTGAAGGCATACTTTGAGTTTGTGTATATATATTAACACATATCCCTTCCACGTTGGAGAGCTCAGGTTAGTGCTATGAGCTCTCTGCCTTTTGTGCCAAAGTTCCCTTTGGCAGGGGTTTGGCTTCAATGACAGAATTCAGGGTCACCATGGAGTACTCTGCATGGTGTTCTTCCTCTTTTACAAAACTGCTCCTGTCAGTGAAATACTCAGTGTCAGGGTCCTTGAGGGGCTGGTTCCTTACATCTGGTTGGCTGGAGAACACCTCATCAATGACTTTAATGCAGTCATGGTCTGGCTGGCCCCGCCCAACAGAGGTTGTGGGGTTTAGGGTTGATGCTACTTCTAGGTGAATGTGTGGGTTTTCACATAGCATTCCCTGATATCTGACCATCTTGGTGTTGGTTAGCCAGTATTTGTCTCTTGTATTCTATTAATGTCAATACTGAATGTGGAACTGTGTCTGTTAATTCTTGTCCCATAGTTAACTTGTCAGCCTCAGACACTAAGAGGGCTGTGGCTGCAAGTTCCCCTTAGGCAGAGTGGCCAGCTTTGGGCAACAGAGTAAAGGTGCTTGGAGAAATATGCCACCTGGAGATGCCATGACCCCAACAACTGGGTTAGGACTCCCACCACAATGCCAGTGCACTAGTGGACATACAGAAGAAAGGCTTGGTCATGTCTGGTAGCCCCAAACCTGGAGCATTAGTGAGGGCTCACTTTATTTCCTCAAAGGCCTTCTGCTGTACCAATATGCACACCAGGGGCTCCTGCTGTCCCCACTTTGTAGCTTCATAGAGGGGTTTCGCCAGAACTGAAAAGTTAGCTATCCCAATTCTACAGAAACCTGTGGCCCCGAGAAACTCCCAAACCTGATGTTGGGTCGACGGGACTGGGATATAACAAACAGCCTGTTTTCTCTCTGGGCTGAGTTGGTGCTGCCTCTGGGACAGGTCAAAGCCTCACGGAGGCCCCATAAGGCCGTGATGCTGGTTGGTACCGGCCCTGTACCACATGGCCTCATTCTGCTTGGGGCCTTGCTCTGAGAATTATATGACTGCTGGGGGCACTCCTTTTTCCAGTGGCCCTCCTGATGACAGTAAGCACACTGGTTCCATCCTAACTTTGGTCCAGGGTAAGACCCTTTTCCCCACCATTCCCCTTTTTGTCCCTGGCCCCATCCCTGCAGGGCACCTTTCCAGGAGCATTCTGACCACTTCACCAGGGCAGCAACTAACAAGTCTGCCTTTTTCTGCATCTACTGGCATTCTTTCCCCCATGTCTCCTGGTCACAGTTGACAAACACCTGAGTTGCTACTTTCAGCAACTGACTGGCATTCATGCTGGAAAAACCCTCTGGATTTTGCAGCTTGCCCTGGATGTCCCCTTGGGTCTGACCTATGAAGCCTCATTGACCATCCGCTACTTAATGGGCACCTCTGGATCAAAAGGGGTGTAGAACAAAATGCCTCACATAGTCTCTCAGAGAATTGGTTTGGGCTCTCTTCGAGACTCTGGAGCACTTCTGACATTTTACTCATATTTATGTCCCTTTCCCCCTCTTCCTTCATGCCATTTAGAAGGGCTTCTTGATACCAATCAGTCCTTGTGAGCCCTCCATCGACACTTGAGTCATTTGGGTACCATTTGGGGTCCTCCCCAGGAAAGTAAACCTGAGCATAAGCCTGGGTGTCTAGCCTCCCAGCGGGGGCAATCTTCTATAACCATTTTAGGGCTACCTGGGTAATTCAGTGATGTTCTTCTGTGTCAAAGAGGGTCAGGAGGAATTGGCAGCTGTCCCTCCAGGTAGGTTTATGGGTTTGAATTATGGACTGCATTAGTTAAATAACAGCCTTGGGCTTCTACATACAGGAGGGCATATGGTCCTTCTAATTTAGGAGGTCCTTAGTGGTAAATGATAGGTACACCAAAACATGCCAGCCTTCTTGGATCTGGCCTTCCGGATCATAATAGACAGGTCCCCTAGTTTCTCTCAGTGGCATCTGTAGGTCTCCCTGGGGTGGCTGCAGGGAGGGACTACCTCTGCTGGCCTGATCATTCTAGTTGCCTTCCAAGAGGAGCGGTCTGGGCAAGCCGGTCACATCCGGAGAGACCGGTGGTTCTAGAGGTGGTCAGGTCTCAGGACTAAGGTCAGGCGTTGGTGGGGTTTCTGCAGCCAGGGGCAGCTGGAGGCACGTGGCAGTGAAAAGTACAGTTGGGCATATGGTGTTGGAGTTTCTTCAGGTTCTCCCAACAGTATGGGTTTATCAGTTTGGGGCTAGCATTTGGAAGAAGCCGTAACACCAGCCATCGTAACTTCACAGTTCTCTTCAATACAGACTTTTAGCCAAGGAGGCCAGGATAGGACCAGGTCTTGCCAACACTCAATGCAAGGAAATTAGTCAGGGTGGCCTGGATCCCCCACAACGACCCTGAACACTTGGCCAACTAGTTTCTTGTCAAGTGAGCCCTTGGAGGGCCAGCCTACCCCAAATAATTGCCAATCAATTTCATAGAATGTCCAGAGTTTTCCTGGAGTTAATTTTACACCATAGTCTCCTGAATACCCCTTTTTGAAATTCCTCAACATACACTCTAGGGGAGTTGGTTTACTCTGCCTTCCACCCATTTCCTCCCATTAATGGACAACTTTCATGTGCAAAAGAGGAAAAGGGGGAAGGGAGGGGCTAATTTGGAGAGGATGTACCCTCGCTCCATCCTTTTCCAGCCGCTCTCCTCTCGGAAATATTTCAGGCACCTCTTAGCATTGGCAGATTCAATATAATTTCCTGCAGACTCCCAAGGAAGTCTAATGCTGCCTTAAGCCATATGAGGTCACCACAGAACTGCAAATTGGGACCTGGCACTGGCTTCAGCCCTTGGTCAGGTCGAAAGCTTTCTGCCGTCTCATTCACACACAGTCACACAGCGACACCAACCTGCCACCAAGTGCCTAGTGCCTTAGAGTTGTGGTTTCATTCCTTATTGCTTTTCAACGTTTATTTATTTTTGGGACAGAGAGAGACAGAGCATGAACGGGGGAGAGGCAGAGAGAGAGGGAGACACAGAATCGGAAACAGGCTCCAGGCTCTGAGCCATCAGCCCAGAGCCCCACGCGGGGCTCGAACTCACGGACCGCGAGATCGTGACCTGGCTGAAGTCGGACGCTTAACCGACTGCGCCACCCAGGCGCCCCTCATTCCTTATTCCTTATGGAACTACTAGGGCAACCCTAGGTGGTGATCAGGCTCCCCTTCTGCCTCTTAGGGGTAGGTCTACCAAAACGAACCTGAGTTCTTATCAGTTGGACAGGCATCACTCCCTGAGTCATTTCCTGGGCCTCACTGGATTCCTTTGTGCATCCGGGGCCCTTGCCCCCCACGGTCCATAAGGGGCTAGTCTCTTATGGATCAGTGGTCCACTGGCACCAGGCAAGGTCACCTCTCTCGGTGCCCCAGGTTCATACCCCTGTGACAAGGGAGGTGAAAGACCATCTCTGGCCCCCTGTTGAGCCCCCATGTAATGTAACAGGACTGAGGTTTGCACAGAGTCATGACACCGAGGTTCTATTGTCCAGGAAGCAACTTTATTCATATGGCATAGGCTCAGTGGGTTTGTACCCCAAAACTGAGCCCCTACCGCAGTGGGGAGGAGCTTTTATATAGTTTTACTGCTTTGTCTCCCATATGTGGTAACATACAGACATCTGGTCTGATTGGGTGGTCTTATGTTACAGAGCTGCGAGAGATGTCACATGTGCTCACAGAGACAGGTTGCATTCCCTTGTCTTGGGGTTTTTCACCACATTCCTTAGGGAGGGGACTATACCACAAACCGACTGAGCCCCTCAGGTGTCCCCTACCTTAGCCTTTTTACGTACCACTTTACTTTTAACTTTTTTTTTTTTACCTTAGGTTGTGCATTTGTGAGTGTAAATATATATGCGTATAAATAATTAGTTGGTCATCTTATGATGTTGATGTCTTTATACTTACATGTCTTGATAACCCTATTAGATTACAGATATTTAATATGCAGAGTCCTCATTTTACTTGCTTTTTATTTGGCAAAATGTCAAATAACTTTTTCTGCCTGCAACAAAAATTTGGTAACACCTATCTGAATATATATGAAACCTGTTTTCCATGAAGTTCTTCAGTGTCTGAAAAAGTACGGGCAATACATCAGACATATTGCAGTTTCCATTCCAGACCACTGTAAACAAAAACCAAGTCAAACAAATCTTTTGGTTTCCCAGAACATATAAAAGTTACATTCACACTATCTCGTACTGTAAAAAACCAGTGTATATACCTTAATTTAAAAACACCTTATTGCTAAAAAATGATAACCATCATTTGAGCTTTCAGTGAGTCATAATCACTGATCACACATACAATAATAATAATAATAATAATGAATGTAATATATATTACTGAAATATATAATATATAATATAATGAAGTGCAATATAATATATAACAATATACAAATATAGTAATAATTTAAAAGTTTGAAATATTGCTATAATTGCTAAAATGTGACACAGACGTGAAGTGAGAAAATGCTGTTGGAGAAATGGTGCTGATAGAATTGCTTGAGACAGGATTGTCACAAAACTTCTATTTGTTGTAAAAAACAAACACAGTATCTGTGAAGAATAATAAAACACAATAAAACAAGGTCTGCGTGTAAAGACCATCCTAGTCAAGTCAATTTCTCCCTATCTTTCCACTCTCTTTCTATCATATTACGCTGGTCTATATTCTTCAAATTAGGTCTCTGTACATACATTTTGAAATTTAATATAATGTGAATATATGTGAATAAAGTAAATAATAAAATACTTTATACTTTCAAGGATAGCATTTATTGCCTGTTTTATAACTGAAAATACCAAGAAGTTCACTCAAGTGACAGAAATAAAAGGTAGTGAGTATGGGACCTCCCAATTGTAGAAAATAGGGAAACTAGTATGGGTCTAGAAACTCTTCTTTTAGGAAGAATATGATGATATCCAAAGGGTTGTAAGCTAAAGAAAACAACCAATATTAGGAGTCTCACTAGTTATATGAAGAATGTTCCAACACCAGCAGAGAGAGGGCATTCAGAAAAGTGCAATATTTCAAAATTCATAGATAGGGAGATTATCTGTATCAGAATATTTTGTCAGAAGGTAACAGGAATCTTCAGAGTGGATTACCAGATGCTCAGAGCCATGACATTAATCCGGGAACTCAGACCTTAACTCATTTATAATGAATGAAATAAACAAACAAACAAAAACCTGTGCCTATCACTAAGGCAAAAGTTAAGAATTGAGGTTGTAGGAACAAGTTAAACATTCGTTTCTTAGACTAGGTTATCAGGTTAATAGTGGAAAAGTAGCACAAATCTAGTTACAGAGATCTCAGAATTAGTCTGGAATACGAACGGATCATCTGCCTAGGATTAAAATAGATTCTATTGTTTCAACAAATCCGTTAAGAAGCTAAAGCTGAGTGAGGAAAAGGCAGTAGAGAACTAGCAAAGGCTATATAATTACAAATATATTTATTACAATATTTTGTACATAATTGAATCGTAAAATAATATAATATTTCATAAATACATAACAAAACAAATTAGTATACTATGTATACAATCTTAAAACATTGTCCTCTTTATTGATTTTTCCCATATCTGAGTAGCACTGATTTACTTTAAACTGAATACATTTAAAAGTTATAATTTTAAATTAAATTAATTTATTAAATTAAATTAAAAGTACATTTAAAGTTATAAATAAAAAAATTATAACAGTAAGTGAGAAATCTATAAGACGTATATGATCAATTAAAAGTAGCTGTGGAGTAGTTCTATTTTTAACTTTTCGAGGAACCTCCATACTGTTTTCCACAGTGACTGTACCAGTTCGCATTCCTATCAGCAGTGCAACTCTCCTGTGATCTAGCAATTGCACTACTAGATATTTACTCAAAGAATACAAAAATGATGATTCAAAGGAATACACACACCCCAATGTTTATAGCAGCACTATCTACAATAGCCAACATAGGGAAGCAGCCCAAATGTCCATCGCCTGATGAATGGATAAAGAAGAGGTGTATGTGTGCACATGCGCACACATGTGTGTATGTATACATATATAATAGAATATTACTCAGACATAAAAAGGAATTAAAATTTCCTATTATGCTAAGCAAATTAAGTCAAAGAAAGACAGATACCATACAACTTCACTCATATGTGGAATTTAAGAAAAAAAACACAAATGAACAAAAGGAAATAAAAACAGAGGGAAAACCAAAGGAACAGACTCTAAATTATAAAGAACAAACTAAAGGTTTCTGGAGGGGAGGTAGGCAAGGGGATGGGTTAAATGGGTGATGGGGATTAAGGAGGGCACTTGTCATGCATACTGGGCATTGTATGGAAGTATTGAATCACTGTATTGTACACTTAAAACTAACATTACACTGTTAACTAGCTGGAATTTAAATAAAAATTTAAGAAACTAAACGAAGTAGCTGTGGAAATAAAAATAAGATAAAAATACAATATTATTAAATTTTAACTAGATTAATTTTCTTGTCAACATTGTAACTTTTGGCATCTGTTCTTTTAAAAGAATGTCATAACTTGTGGCCTGCTGTTCTCTTAAAAGAGGAGATTAGCACATGCTTAGAGGGACACTAATGAATTTCACCATTACATAATCAGAAAGATTGCAAGTAAATAATTTCATAGCTCTGTGGTTCAAAGTTATTTCAGTACCATGATTCTGTATCCCTTAAGATCTTCTCCAGAATCACCAGAACCCACTTTTGGCAGGATATCAATGGAGCAAAGATGCCTCAGTGCATGCAAACTTTAATCACTCTGGGTTCAAGGAAAAATAAATAACAGACAAAGAAAGAAATCCTAACCACACATTTTATACTCAACATGTTTTTCAAATATTAGCCAGATTCTTTCCAATAATTGATATTTAGGGTTATTGTCCTAAACTATAGCATAAAAACTCACATGTTAGCAAATATATTTAAATACTTGCATTTTTCAAGTTTTGGTAATAAGATTATATTTATAAAAATTTTTCCACCAAATCTCTTTCCTTCTCTCCCTTTCATTCTCAAGCATGCATTCATTCCTTTTAAAAAAATCATACATATTTTTAAAAATCTTAATTACTTACATACATATATATTTGAAATAAAATTTTAAAATTTAAAGTAAAATATATTATGCCACAAATATTATTAATACCTTGTTTTCTAAATATAAATCTGGTGCCTATACATGACTTTGCAAAATGTACACAATGAGAAGTTTGAAAGGTGAATAATAACTTCATATTTTGGAGATGTAAGGACTCTGTGACATGAAAATATGTGAGGAAATAGATATCCTCTTTCAAGATATAAAGTTTAGAAATCGCTTTCATTAGTCCCTCACTTTCTGTTAAATTTAACGTGGAGATTTTTTTCAACTTTGGTCAGGAGACACAGCTTTCACCATTTATCAAAGGTTTTTATTTGGAGATATAAATAAATTATTTCCAATTGGAATGAGGCTCATTTCTTCTATGGTAGGCACCTGTCTATGGTAACAAGACTAAGCCCACCACTTCATTATTCACATGCCACATGGCAGATGGCAGATGACAATGACCTTTAGTCATTGTGTCCAGAGAGAGATTAAAGTTAGCTCATAAATTGCCAATCTGCTGAGCCATCTGGACTTTCACGGTAGATTTTCTTTAAGTCATTCACAAGGTTTAGGAAAATAATTTATTGACCACCTATGTTCTATATATTAAGGACTGTCTCACAATGATTACCTGTGAACATTTGGGATGAGCAGTATTCTATAAATGTTCCATGTGAAATATGTACAGTGTATCTTGTATATATGTATTTTTAGAATATTTAAATTCCTTTAACATTAGATGTTTGATATCTCATATGTTTTCTGCTATGGGAGTGAGGTAGGATAAAGTATAAATATGCTTACTGTGAACTCAGATAGTGAAGAACTTTTACTTAGAACCATCCATTAATTTCCCTGAAATAATTTTTGCCACAGTGATAAGTAGTTGGTTTATATTTTTATAACATTTATGTACTTTATCATTATTATTGTTTTAAAGTAGAACTGGAGGAATTTACAACAAATTTAAGATCTGGTGCTTAACTTTGTAACATAACAAAAGATTTCAATAAATTGTCAATCTGACCTTGATCTCAAGCAGATAATTTCCAACTTTCCATATTCTAAATACATAGGGGCTCTGGAAAGAGTAGATTGCCCATACAGTAGTGGTAATTATGAAAGCTTGGAGCATTTTATGGTTGTGAACATCCAAAACTGATGTTCGTATTTGTGGAATTTAGAGCTTATTTCAATTAACCACTTTTCAATGAAGACTCACTTATATGTCAATTATTCTTAAAATCAATATGACACTTTGGGACATATACTACTATAATCCTTGTTAATTTCTAAAATTAATATATCAAGCAATTATTTTCAGAAGGGACAAGTAAAAGTAATTATTATAAGAAGGGATAGCCAGCACTTTAACCAAGCCAACTATTTCCTTGGCAAACAAATGATACGAATTATTTGTTTTTTTAAATGCATAATTACTATTATTATTATTATTATTATTTTATAGACTAGGCATCATAGACAGGAACAATCACATTTTTTTCCTCCCCCCTCCCTTTTTTTTATGCTCCTCTTTTTTCTCCCAATTCCATGACTGCTAAATTCGTGATGGTGTCTGATTTTAGGGAGCTTGCCAAATGAGAGAAGTATATGCATGCTACTTGATTTCTGTATTTCCTGGCATTCATTGTGGAGACCACTATTCACTATGATTATATTGGCAGTCCAAGAAGATTCTATCCATCTGTCTCTTGGCTGCAGGGTAAATGCTGCATTTGTTGTTGTTAAAGAGGAAACACAATGGGAGACACTTAAGTGTGCAAAATCTAGGATAGAGGGTTAAGTGAAACTATAAAATGATATTTGGTAAAAAAATGTGAATGTTTGGAAATGCTTTAAGACTGTTTTCTAATAGTAGATCCCCCCTTCGCTTTGTATGTAAGGCAGTCGGGTAGCCAGTACTTCAGTCAGGTGACTGCTGAAGTACTCGTTCACTTGTACACTTCGCTTGTTTCACTTGTGTACATACCCCCTTCACTGCCACTTACTATTTTCCTTTAAGTTGACTTGTTTGAGAGCTGAAAATTGTAATGCATTCTTTATGCGTAAAAAGAAGCCTACTGATATAGCTAAAAGTAAATAAAATAAAAATGAAAGAAATAGAAATCTTTTATAGATATTGTTGCCTACCAAAGCTCTAGCATGAGGTCTTCTATTTCTTTACCAGAAGGAGAATTAGCAAGTATTAGGTATCCAAATCAGGGTTTTTCCAAACTGTGCCTCCTTTCTTGACTAACCCAGAAGAATAGAAAAAGAAATAAAAAGCAAATCGTTTTCAGGTTCTCTGAGTCAATATTATTAGAGTAGGTGTCTACGTACCACCTAAAATCATTTCTACATAACACATTTTGGTAACCCTGGAGTAGGTGTTATTCTTTACAGCCAGAACTATCTAAATTTTAATCCAATTTTTGTCATTTCCAAAATGACAATTAGGGATTCACAATTACCTGACCCCACTTCCCTACTCTTTTTTCTTATTTTATAAACATTGGGGATTATTTACTTCAGAAGGAAGCAGTGAACACAGTGATAATTGTGTAAAAATTTATCCTGTATCAACAATGTACAATTTCTGCAACAATTGGTAGTTATCATAATTTTTGAAGGGAGAATGTCAAATGAAAATATGAAACTACTAGTTAAGGCATGCTAATGCCCAAGAGGTCTGTTGGTATTCTTGACTTTTATAAAGTTCATTATGACATGCTTTTGGTTCTTTGACATATTCTTTTTTTTTAAGTTTACTTACTTATTTTGAGAGAGAGAGACATGGGAGGGGCAGAGAGAGAGGGAGAGAGAGAGAATCCCAAGCAGGTTCCACACTGTCAGCACAGAGCCTGATGTAGTGAGATCATGACCCGGGCCAAAAACGAGAGTCAGATGCTTGATGGACTGAGCCACTCAGGTGTCCTGACATATTCTTTTTTCTACTTGGATTTTTTTCATTTCTTCTTGGATTACTTTAGATCAAAGTAAAATATTTTACAAATTGACATCAGTTTTCAATAAAACAAAACATTAACACATTTTTAATAAAGTTGTCTTTTCCAAAGATAACCTGCCATCCCACATGCTCTTCTTACAATATGAGGTTGACCATTGGAACTTGGTGGGTTTTGTGACCATTTCCACCACTACAGTGCAGAGGGAATGATGAGAGATGAATTCTGAGTGCAAATCATAAAAGGACATACATCTACCACATTGTTCACCATCATACTTGCACTGGAGTTCTGAGTTACTATGTGAGGAGTCTGATGGCCCTGCATGTTTGCAATGTGAAAAAGTCCAAATGAGCCTCCACAGAGAGGCTGCATGGGGAACCTCTGAATGAGAGCTCAGGAAGAGAAAGATGTGCTTGGGAAGTCCCTGTTCCTCCACATCCCCTTCTACTGTCCCAGATCCAGCTTCCATCTGACAGCTACCATGTGAGAGACCCTGAGCCAGTGATTCCAGCCAAGCCCTTCCCACAGAAGCCTTGGGAGAAAGTAAAATAATTATCATTGTGCTAAGTCTCTGAATTTCGAACTCATTTGTTGTATAACAATAACTAACCAGAAAAACACCCAACATGATACTACCATTCTTGATGTTTTTGTGCATACTGCCATATCTTACAACTGTTTTTCCTTTCTTTCCTCTTTTCCAAATGGCAGTAGGCTACTGTTCTGTCTGGAAAACATTATTTTCCTAAATGTTACCTTCTGGTAATCCCAGGACCTGTTCAATTGTTCTACTTCTTTTTTCTTGCGGTGTTATTTTTTTATATGTTTTATTTTTCCTTCAACGATAAGAAACTAGAATGCATGAGATAATTTTAAGTAGGTAATTTATACTACTTAAAAATTATTATCTATTTTTTAAGTTGGGTCGGTTATTTATGGATTAAAGTTTTTCATTAAGAAAAAAAAATCAGAAACTGTTAATGTTAAAAGAAGACCATAAAGACAATGCATACCATCTTGAATAAAGACTTTTCCAATCTCTAATTAGATGATATTTGGATTATTCTAGTTTCAGAAGCCCAAAGAAGACAAAAATGGTAATAATTAATTACATATTTTTAAAGGAAATATTGTTTTAAGAAGAATAATGAGTTGGGTAAATAATGTTTGGTATTTATGAATAGTTAAGAAACTACCCCTGTAATATGACAGAATGACCCATAGTTAAAGAAATAAAAAGAATGGCTCAGAATTTTTTTTTTTTGGTCATTATCTTGAGGGGAAAAAAGAGGTTGCATTATTTTTGGCACAGTATCTAGATCTATAACAAAAGTTCAACATTTCTTGGGGTGTAGTTTTTCTAGTCAACCTCTCTCTAAATTACTATCAAAGTTCTCTCTTTTTTTATAATCAGTAGAAACCTTATCACACAGTTACCTGGTCCAATTTTTGCTATGATATCTTTCAACCATTATATCAATGTAAGAAGCAATTTTGCTGAGAAGAAGTTTTATGTGCTTCTATTTAATACTGATAACAACAACAAAATACCCTCACAGCATAGCATTTTGGTTTTTTTGTTTGTTTTATTTTGTTTTGAATGATAGACTCTAAATTGTCAACAAAGACTGAAGAATCATTGTATGAGAATAATTGCCAAACCCAATATGAATCCATTTTGATATCTTCTGACTGTCAAGGGAGTATGCATTCTACTTTCATTGTTTTTGTCTGTTATTGTCCTGGTTCTACAGATGATGTTTATAATAGGTTATCGCCCTAATTATGCTTAGCATCAGATCCTTCTGATCTTGTGTGTTATACTTTGCTTTACTACTTCAGCAACATATGTAGCTTACTCCTTGCCCCACAGAGCTGTGAAAGGTTTGCCCTTTAATAACCAACTTTACAATGCCCCCCCCTTCTCTTGTTAAAAATCTCTTTTTTCATGCAAGTTATTAGCTTGTATGTTTATTTTTTTCAAGAATGATATATTTTGGGGACATTTGTGTGGCTCAGTTGGTTAAGCGTTGACTCGGTTTTGGCTCAGGTCATTATCTCATGGTCTGTGAGTTTGAGCCCCATATCTTGCTCTGTGCTGAAAGCACAGAGCCTGCTTGGGATTTCTCTCTCTCTCTCTCTCTCTCTCTGCCCCTTCCTGGCTTGCTCTCTGTCTCTCTCAAAAAATAAATAAATAAACATTAAAAATTTTTTTAAAAAGAATGATGTATTTTTCTTTTCTCCCTTTTTTTTTTCTTTTTAAGATTTTGTTTAAATTCTAGTTAGCTTGTATGTTTCTGTGGCACACACATACACTTACATACACATATATGTATACAAGATAGGGAGATAAAAAGGGAGATAGGGAGAGAAAGAGTAGATTATTTTCTTTGTTTCCAATCAATTATAATATCTTTATCCATCAGGACATCGAGATCAAGATGTAAATGTTTTCTATTTTTTATTAAAATTTTTTTAATGTTTATTTTTGAGACAGAGACAGACAGAGCATGAATGGGGGAGAGTCAGAGAGAGAGGGAGACACAGAATCTGAAGCAGGCTCCAGGCTCTGAGCTGTCAGCACAGAGCCCGACACGGGGCTTGAACTCACAGCACATGAGATCATGACCTGAGCGGAAGTCGGAAGCTCAATGGACTGAGCCACCCAGGCGCCCCAAGATGTAAATATTTTCTAAATGTTATTCAGATAATTACAGTAACATTCTGTGTGAAGCTGAGTAAAGACTGTAATGACAGATCTATTCACATAAAAGGAAATATTTAATAACGTCATGTGAATGTTAATTTAAAAGTTGTCTTTTCTTATTAGGGTAACATCACATAGGTGATGTATCGCTTTTCTGAACTGTGGGATTGAGCATGGCCCACACATGCTTAATGATACTGATGTTTGTCATTCTTTTATTGTGTTCCACTGTGATTTGCTTATATTTGAAACAGAAAAGAAAAGCCGTTTCCACTTCTAACAAGAAGATGATTATAATACTCGCTATATATTTCCTTTTTCCCCCCTCCTTGAAACACCATATATATATATGTATATATATATATATATCCTGGTTGCTCAGCGAGATCTACAGAAAGAAATACCTTCCAACAGAAGTTACTAGAATCAAAATACTATATACTGTCTGGTTAGACTCTGAGGGTTCACTTTAAGAATTTAAATTTCCTCAGCAAATTTATTATTTATTTTTATTTATTTTCCCTCCACTATTTGCTTTTATTTACTTCTCCTCCAAATTATCTCAAATTCTCAGAGAAGCTATTTATAAGAATGCCATATAATGACATTGCCATGAAACTTAAAAAAAATGAGTTTTCAGACGAGATCGGGTGCGTTCAGGGTGGTATGGCCATAGACAAAACAGATGAACATAAGGGAAGGGAAACAAAAATAATATAAAAACAGGGAGGGGGGACAAAACAGAAGAGACTCATAAATATGGAGAACAAACTGCGGGTTACTGGAGGGGTTGTGGGAGAGGGGATGGGCTAAATGGGTAAGGGGCACTAAGGAATTTACTCCTGAAATCATTATTGCAGTATATGCTAACTAATTTGGATGTAAATGTTAAAAAATAAAAAATAAAATTAAAAAAAAACGTAAAAAAACGAGTTTTCTTAAATTTCCTCAAATTAGTCCTTCTGAGTTAAAAGTTTTGAAAATTAGGTTTGACTCTGCCTCATGGTATACACATGTTCTCCAAAGTTCTAGAACTTTTATTGTTTAAGTGTCCAAAATGACGTATTAAAGTAACCTTTTGTTGAAGACAGATTTAAAATAATCATTACAGTTCTTTATAATGCTCACAAAAGAGAGAATTTTAATTGCTGAGCATAATACTCAGTAAGTGCTAATAAAATGCTCTGCACAAAACACAAAGGTTTGTTTCACTAGAAAATATTTTGAAATAATTTGCCTTTTACATTTTGCCATGATGGGATGGGGCATTGACTGCTCTCAGGATTCAAATAAAACACATAATTTCAAGTTAACCTAAATTTGAGCCATATAAACATTTAATTAAGAATGAATGAAATATTGTACTTGAACAAAATATAAATAAAAAGCATCTGTTGGGCAATTTCTGAAAGGCAAGCCGTATTACATTCTGTTATAGGCATTTTTAAAAGAAATGTATAACATAATTTAAAATGGCAGACATTTTTCCTTATAAACACTGCCAACTAGTTTTATAGATAGTGTTATTCTAGAATGCTTCCCACATCCTGCCAAAGTACATACCAAATAATCTTTTTTTTTCCCCTTAGACTGGCTCTGCCCATCCTACAGAATTTGACTTGTAAGGAAGTTGGATTACATAAGATGATATCACCTGCGCTGAGTGAGCACCACATTGATCAATTTCACTTCCCACAACTATGAGCTTTTACTCATATATTCTAATTCATTTTTGGCCATTTACTCAAAAAGGTACCTTTTTTCCCTTTTAAATAGTATCCTTAAAAATGAGGAAAATGCAGCTGTACATAAATAGAGAATATTTTTTGGTAAATCACTCTAAAATTTATGGACAATTTCTTTAAAGCTTCCTAACAATATAATTAAAAAAAAAAAACTTTTTATTTGGCTAGTTCACACTGGAAACTTTTCTTGTTCTTTTCTGTGTGAAATTTGGGAACAGCTCTTTGAAGTTCATTTTTGTTTTTTAAACTCACCTTTATTGAAGTACCATTTACATACCTTAAAACTTATCATTTAAATGTATGATTCAAAGAGTTTTGACAAAGGCATGTAACTATGTTACTACCACCAGAATCAAGATAATTAATCATTCCGTGATAGTTCTACTATATCCCCTATAGTCAGTCCACTCCCCTAAACCCAGCACATGGCACCACTGATCTGATTTCTAATTATAGCCTTGCCTTTCCCAGAATACCATATGAATGGAATTATACAGTATGTAATCCTTTGTGTCTGGCTTCTTTCTCTGATCATCATGTGTTTGAGATTCATCAAGACTGTTGCACGTATTCACAGTCCATTCCTTTTAATTGCTGAGTAGTATCTCACTGTGATAAACTACAGTTTGTTTATTCATAGGCTGGTTGATTGTTAATAGTTTTGAGCTAATTTAAATAATGTTGCTTTGAACATTGGCATACACATGGCGCGTGTTGGTCAGAGTTCTCCAGAGAAACAGAACCAATTATACATATCTATATATCAATATATCTATATCTATATAGATATATATACCTATATCTATATCATCTATCTATACACACATCTAATCTATATCTATATCTGTCTATATCATCTATATCTATAACTTGGTGGCTCATGTTCAAGCATTTAGTCTAACAAGGCCTAGTAGCAAGCCAAAAGCTATTTCTCAAGAGAAGAATAGTTATCAGCAGAGGATGGCAGACCTTTGCTCCAAAATCCTAGGGGCATGCACTCTAATTCACCTACAGGGCCCTTGCAAAGGCTCCAAACAGCATTCCTATTTGTCACTGATACTTCAAGCACCCTTGGATCTGCTGGATCACATTGTCCTGGCATCAGAACAGCTTGTATAGCAGCGTGGACCTATTGTAGAACCTTCTCTTGTTCTGGGCCCCACTCAAAACTAGCAGCTTTTTGGGTTACTCAGTAAATGGGCCTGACTGATACATCCAGATGAGGAGTATGTTTGGCCCCCAGACTCAAAGAAGCCTGCTAGGTGTTGTGCCACTTTTTAATTTAATTTAATTTAATTTAATTTAATTTAATTTGATTTAATTTTAATTTTATTTCATTTTATGTATGTAGTAGAGGCTGTATGAAAAAACTTATCATTTACCTTCAAAGGTGTGTCTCGACATGTCCCATGCTACTGGACTGCTAGAAGTTTCATTGAGGTAGAAGTCCCCTGAGGTTTTGTCAACTTTATTCTCCACTCTCTGACACACAAATGTCTTACCAATAAGTCTGGAGTAGCTGCTACTTCTTGCTCCCTAGTTTCAATCAGCATAATGCCTTCAGTTTAATGGGCCAGTATGATATCTTATGGAAGTGAAAGACAATTAAGATTTCTGCAAACTAAATTATGACTAATTTCCCTGATTAATCACAGTGAAGGTATATTGCTCGCCAGATCAATAGCTACACACTAGGAACTGGAGGATGTGTTAATTTGCTCAAGCAATAAAATTACACCCTGGTATAGCAGTTACCATTGGTGTCACCATGGTTATTCTCTAAGATCCATCTATCTTCTACAAAGCCATATAGGTGAGTTTAATGGAAATGTCGTGGAAATCACCACCTCTGTATCTTTCAAGTCCTTGGTGGTGGCGCCAATCTCTGTAATCCCTCCTGAAGTTAGCTATTCTTTTGGTTTACTATTTTCCTAGGTAGAGGGAATTCTAATGGCTTTTTGGCCTTTCCCACCATTACAGCTCTCACTCAGAGCCTGGGGAACTAACATGGGGATTCTTCCAGCTGACTATAATCTATTCAAGTTATGCATTCCAGGACTGGGAAAATAATTACAGAATGGGTTCAGGGACTCACTGGGCCCACTGTGAGCAGGACCTTAGCTAAAACTCCATGAGTTACTTGGCCACTATAAGACCCTGCTCTGACTGGTGGACCACAGTGACATTTTCGGTTTCCTGGAACCAGTGACAGTTCAGAACCAGTGTCCACTAGTCCCCTAAAATTATGATTGTTTTCTCTCTAATGCAGTTACCCTGGTAAAGGAATATAGGCTCCTTTATGGAAGGCTGGGAGAAAGATCAACCATATAAATTTTTAGCACTATATCAGGGTCCTTTCTCAAAACACAGATTCTCCTTCATTCAAGAGGTTTTGGGTCAGTGAGCTGGCTCAAATCTGGTAATTGATGAAATGGCCATGATTCTCTGTCATTATGATTTAGGTTAAACTTTTATTTACTTGACCTAGAACTTTTCTGCTTGTACGAATCAAGGAAGAATTTAATAGACTTCCTACCTATTTTGCTCCTAGGAACACCATGATCAACCAACCAATTCCATAAATGTTTTTATTTAAAATTATTAATTTATTTAATAAATTATTAAATTAATTTATTTAAAATTATTAAATGTTTTATAAAATTGTTATTGATGCTATGACTGCTCTTTATAAAAGAAACCATTCCCACCTTCTCTGAGGTGGTTCAGTGCCTGCCACTTTCCTTGCCACACCAGGATCCAACTACTCCCATTGCATTTAGGGTTTCCCAGTTCAGTAACTGCAATTCTCACTGTAAGGTCAAGACTATAGGGAAGAACAATCAGAGAACTCTTCAAAGATTCCGTCTTAGTCTTTTTATTCTATTTGGACCATCAATTGGTTGAATGAATGTGACCCACAATAGAGAGGGCAATCTGCTGATTCTTCTGATGCAAAAGTTAATCTCATCCAAGGGTACCTGGGTGGCCCAGTCAGTTAAGCAGCCTACTCTTGATTCTGCTACAGGTCATGATCTCACTGTTCTTGGTGAGATGGAACCCATCTAGGACTCTGCGTTGTTAGTGCAGGGGGCCTGCTTGGGATTCTCTCCCCCTCTACCTGCCCCTCCCCTGCTCACGAGTATGTGCACTCTTTTTCTCTCTCTCTCTCAAAAATAAACGTTTTTTAAAAAGTTAATCTCATCCAAAACACCCTCACAGACACACATGGAATGATGTTTGACCAAATATCTGTCCCAATTAAGTTGACATTTTAGGTAACTATTAGGAAATGTTTCATATCTCTTGTGTAAAACTTAGGAGTGCAATTGCTTGATCCTATAATAAGTGCATGTTTATATTTCTAAAAGACTACAAAACTGTTTTCCAAAGTGTCTGTATCATGAGACATTTCAAACTGCAATGTACAAGGGTTTGATCTGCTCAGATCCTCACCAACACTTGGTATTATCAATATATGTAATGTAAAGGATTCTTATTGAATTTTGTGGTGCAATCTATTTGATGACACTTAAAAGTAACTTAATTGAGGGGCTTCTGGGTGGCTCAGTCAGTTAAGTGTCTGACTTCAGCTCAGGTCATGATCTTATGGTTCATGTGTTCGAGCCCCGCGTCGGGCTCTGTGCTGACAGCTTAGAGCCTGGAGCCTGCTTCGGATACTGTGTCTGCCTCTCTCTCTGCCCCTCCCCTGCTCATTCTCTGTCTCATTCTCTCTGAAAAGTAAACATTAAAATTTTTTTAAAGTAGCTTTATTGCAGTATAATTGATATATAATAAACACATATTTAAAGTGTACAGTTTGATAAGATTTGACATTATGTGTTACAGCCATAAAAACACTACCACAAACATCAAAATATGTATCCTCCTCAGAAGTTCTCCCTGTTCTTTCCTTGACCCACATACACTGTATATATAATTTTTTGTCTGAATTTTTGCATGTAGCATAAGAACTGTTGTTGCTGCATGTATCAATAGTCCATTCTCTTTCATTATAAAATAGTATTTAATTACATGGTAAACCACAACTGGTGTATTTACTCATCTATTTATGAATATTTAGATTGTATCCACTTGTGAAGTATTGGAAATTAATTTGCTATAAACTTTCATGTACAAATTTCTGTATAGACACATACTTCCTTTTCTTTTGAGTAAATACCTGGGTATTGAATGGCTGTATCCCATAGGCTGCATATTTAACATTTTAAGAAATTGTTAAGTCATTTCTCAAAATGGTGGTGGCATTTAAAATTACTGTCAGAAGTATATATGTATTCTGGTTGCCCCACATATTTGTTCTTGTAAATAATGGGGCTATTTTGTCTGATTGCTTTTAAGATTTTCTCTTTATCATAGTTTATAAGCAATTTGATTATGATGTGACAGTGTAGTTTCTCTTCCTCCTCTTCCTATTCCCCTTTTCTTCTTCTTCCTCCTCCTCCCCTTCCCCCTCCTCTTCCTCCTCCCCTTCCCCCTCCTCTTCCTCCTCCTCTTCTTCTTCTTCTTCTTCTTCTTCTTCTTCTTCTTCTTCTTCTCCTCCTCCTCCTCCTCCCTCCTCCTTCATCCTCTTCCTCCTCCTCCCCTTCCTTCTCTTGCTTCTCCTTCTTCCTCCTCTTGCTTCTCCTCCTTCCTTCTCCTCCTTCCTCCACCTCCTCCTCCTTCTTCTTCTGTCTTCTTCTTCTTTCTCCTTCTTGTTCCTCTTCCCCTTCCCCTCCTCCTCTTCCTTTTTCTTCCATCTATTCCAGTTATTTTTGTTTTATCATCTTGCACAGAGAGAACATAACTAATCCAGATTCCCCAGATTCTTTCCCCAAATTTCTGTCACAGCCAAGTCTTTGGTAAATCCCAAACAGTCTTCTTCTTGTTTTGTTCCTGTCTCTCCCCTCAGGACAGATTTGCAACTATTCTCAAAGAACCAAGAGGGGAGGCTTTGTCGTTTCTCATAGAAGAAGGAATTCTCATATGTAGACTCCAAAAGACCTACCTCATTCAGAGAGGCCCAGAGGAGGTCCTTACTCTGTCAGCCTCTCCAGATTCAGAGTGTGTATAGCCTTTTCCTGTGGCCCACTAGGTACAGCGCCTCCAAAATTCTAGAATTTGTTCATAAAAATATGCATCATTATCACCTGAAGATTTTTTAAATGTAGACCTCCAGACCTAATTCCTAAAGATTCTATTTGGTTACCTGGGGTTGAGGGAGGGGCAGGAGAGGAGCACTCCATTAGGAATTCCATGGGCTTCTCTTTGTTTTTTAACCTTTTGACCTCCTTCACCCATTTCTCTCATACCCCATCCCCTGCCTCTTACAACCAATCTACTATTCTCTGAATCTGTATCTATGAGCTGTTTCTTTCTTTCTCCATTTTTTCTCTCTTCCTTTCCCTTTCCTCCCTCTCTTTCTTTCTTTCTTTCTTTCTTCTTTCTTTCTTTCTTATTCCATATACGAGAGAGATCATAAGGTATTTGTCTTTTTCTGTCTGCCTTAATATAATGTCTCAAGGTCCATCCATGTTGTTGCAAATAGCAAGATTTTATTTATTTTTATGACTGAATAATATTCCAATTTGGGGTGTGTGTGTGTGTGTGTGTGTGTGTGTGTGTGTGTGTGAGAAAGAGAGAGAGAGAGAGAGAGAGAGAGAGAGAGAGGGAGAGAGTGAATTTTCCTTATTCATTCATTCATTGGACCCATAGGTTCCATATCTTGGCTATTGTAAGTAATGTTCTAGTGAACATGGGGTTGCATATCTCTTTTTGAGTTAACATTTTCATTTTCTTCAGATAAATGACTAAAAGTGGAATTGCTGGATTATGTGGTAGTTCTATTTTTAATTTTTTTGAGGAAACTCTGTACTGTTTTCCATAGTGGCTGCACCAATTTACATTCCCACCAACAGTGAACAAAGATCCCTTTTCTCTAAATGCTCACCAACACTAGTTATTTCTTTTCTTCTTGATAAATGTCCATTCTAACAGATGTGAGATGATAGCTGTTGTGGTTTTGATATATATTTTCCTGTATTAGTGATGTTGAGATCTTTTCATGTACCTGTTGGCCATTTGTATGTCTTTTTTGGAAAAATATCTATTCAGATCTCCTGCCCATTTTTTAATTTTTTAAAAAGTTTATTTATTTTTGAGAGAGAGAGAGAGAGAGAGAGAGAGAGAGAAAGGGGTGAGGAAGGGAGGGAGAGGGAGAATGAGCAGGGGAGGGGCAAAGAGAGAGTAAGACACAGAATCCAAAGCAGGCTCTGGGTTCTGAGCTGTCAGCTCAGAGCCCAACGCAGGGCTCGACCTCAGGAACCATGAGATCATGACCTGAGCCGAAGTTGGATGCTTAACCAGGCACCCTCCTGTCCATTTTTTTTTTTTATTAAATTTTTTTTTTCAATGTTTATTTATTTTTGGGACAGAGAGAGACAGAGCATGAACGGGGGAGGGGCAGAGAGAGAGGGAGACACAGAATCGGAAACAGGCTCCAGGCTCCGAGCCATCAGCCCAGAGCCCGACGCGGGGCTCGAACTCCTGGACCGCGAGATCGTGACCTGGCTGAAGTCGGACGCTTAACCCACTGCGCCACCCAGGCGCCCCAGCCTCCTGTCCATTTTTAATTGGATGGTTTATTACTAGTATTATTAGTATTAGTAGTTGGTATTGAGTTGTATGAGTTCTTTACATATTTTGGATAGTAGCCCCTTAACCAATAGATGGTTTGCAAATATTTTCTCTCATTTGATACGTTGCCTTTTCATTTTGTTGATGGTTGCCTTTGCTGTGAAGAACCTTTTTATTTGATATAGTTCCACTTATATATTTTCCACTCCTATGGTAGGGGGTTTATCACCTATGTTTTCTTCCAGGACTTCTATGGTTTCAGGTCTTATGTTCAAGTCTTTAATCCATCTGAGTTGTTGCTGGGTTGGTATTAGTGTTGCTATTTTAATTGGAGTTTATTGAAATATTTGAATCTATGTGATTATAATTTTCATTTCATTTGAAGATTTTTGGTTTTGGTCATTCACCTAATTAAGCATATTTTCTATGTTCTTCCTTCTCCTTTTAGAGATTCCAGATAAGTTTTAGAATGTTCAATATTGTCCACTGCTATCTGGGATTACATTTTTTGGTCTGTTATCTATATTTATTTTTTTATATTTTAAAGTTTTCTCTTCATTTTGCTGAAATATGTTCTGTAGTTTAATGTATGCATTTATTCCATTAATTCTTTGTATTCCAGAAATTATGCTTTTTATTTTGGAACTTTGACTTAGGTCTTTGTTTTTACAATTTTTTTCTCATCATATTCATATTTTCATCTACCTCATTAATATATGTAGTGTATATGGTAGCTGTTTTAACATCCCTGTATGCTAATTTCATCAACTATACTCTTTTTACATTTTTCTATGTTGTATTTTCTTGCTTCCTTCATTTCTAGTCATTTTTGGCCAAGCCCCAGGCATTGTGATTTTAAACAGTTGATTTCTGAAATTTGTTGTATCCCTTTAAATGTTCTTTAGATTATTCTGATATGCATTTAAGTTACTTGGAATCAATTTGGTTGTTTTAAGACTTGTCTTACAACTTCTTTAGGGCTGGTTTAAATTAATTGTTAATGTAAGACTAATTTGGCTTAACTACTACAGTAATACTCTTTTGAAGACTCTACCCAATGTCTCATGTATTAAAATGTCATTCCACTCTGACTTGTGGATACACAAACAACTCCCATAATTAAGAGAACCTCAAGATTCTTTCACCTGCATTTTCTGGCAAGATTCTAAATAATATAATTTTGGAAAAACTAATGATATTGATTTTTAGAAACACTAAAACACTATTTTAGTTTATTAACTAATTTTACTATTACTTAAATATAATCAATACCTTATGTATAAACTTGGGAATTTTCAGAGCGTAATTTAAATTTACATTAGAAATTGTTATTCACAATATCACACATAGTAGTGTCCCTTGTATGTGTGAAGGGTATGTGGCTCTATGTGTAGTGAAGGATGTGGGAAGCTATAAAACAAAGTAAACAATGTGTTTATTTCTGGAAAAGAGAACTAGAAGTTAGGGAATGGAGGTTGAATGGGATTTCCAACTTCATGTAAAAAAAAGTTTACATAAAAATTTTTTTAATGTACGTAGTGTTATTTGATTATTTGATCCAAGAATGGAGTCATTTATTGCTTGAAAAATAAAAAGTAGCATTTGATACATGATTAAATACTATATGCATTTGCCTTTACATTTTAAAGTAAAATAAAAATTAAATTAAATAAAACAATAAACCCAGTTATTTCTGCAAGGCTCAATTGCTGGAAATCCCTACTGGGTACCTGCTCTTACCCTAGGATCTAAGTATAACCATTATGAAATAGCAATAATAATAGCAGCACAGGAAACCTTTCCTCCAAAGAAAATTTAATTATCATTTATAATGTCAATACACTTATTGAAAACATCTGTGAATGTCCATGTCAAGGATTTATACTTTCTTTTCCTTTTGTAACCAAACATTCCAATGAACCATAAAATTGAACGTGGATAACTCCATATCTGCCCACAACTGAGAAAAAAAAATTTTGAAAGAGTAAACATGGCACATTTATTTTTAGGAACAATTAGATTTGTGCTATTGTGAGTGAACATTGAAGATATATAGTTTTGCATTTGTAACAGTTCTTATAATAAATTTTCTAAATGATTTTCTTGGAAATGAGACACTCCTAGGATCATTTCCTAGGATATTATAAATTCTTAAGATTTAAATTTATGTTTGTATAAAAAGAGCTGAAAATTTCAGAAATAAAACTTGCCTCCTCTAAATACACTTAACAATTATCCATTATTCTTTGTCATTTTATTTCTAGTGTATCAGATAATTTTATTGGAAAAATATAAATTCTGGAAAAGGGAAATATTAGACAAGAAATAATAATTTAAATCAAATTATACAATTTTACTGAATCTTCTTCAATGATTAATATCTCAATTAAGCTTCACATTCTAATTCTGGTAACTATATTTTCATATTTTCACATTTGTCATTTTTCAGTAGTTTTGATTATTATCATTTATAGAGCGGAATCTAATATTGTTGAATCAGATCAAGCTTTCCTCAATAGCAAGAGAGAACATTATAACTTTACAGGTTTATTAGAAAATATTTGTTTGAATTATCAATTATCTAAATCTTATTAAAAAACTGAAAGATATGATACTTTCAGGAAATCACTTGAAGGATGTGCACTTTCCTACATCTTTATTGTATATTCTGCACTTATATTAAACTAAGCATCATAAAAGTGAATAATATTACCAAGTTACCTTAACTCTGTGATTCTCAAGCTCACCAGAACAAGTCTCCTCCAGGTTGTCTCCAGAACAACCTCACTTTTCACATCAAATATTTTGTAACAAACACTTTACTGAAAATAAATTAGTAGATAGTGTAACTTTATTCTCACATAAAACTTCAAAAAAGAAACCCTATATAAATCTGTATGCTAATGTAAAGGATAAATAAAAAGTGATTCATAATCAATTAATACTTTTCAGTATGAAAATGTGTAGGCATGATTAGACTTGGAGGGATAATGAAAACTCGCACTTGTACCTTCTCACTGAACCAGGAACCAGGACACATGAGACAGGTATAGAAACACACTGATGCAAATTTGAGGTTGGCTATTCAGATACTTTTGACATGGGGATGTGATTTTCCCAAAATGGAAAAGTAATTCTCAATACATTTTCAAATCAAACAAATAAAAATTTCAGTTGATTTATAGTAGTTACCTTCTGTACAGAGTAAATTGTGAAAAATACATTTTTCTGTAACATAGAGTTAGCATCTACGCTCAAATATTTATAAATACATTTCCCATCTAGGTGAATATCCAACATTTGCAACACAAATAGCTTTCTAGATAACTCTTTATAGTGCAGGACTGTTGTATATATTCAAGCATGTCTGCCATCCCCAGATTCTTTCTGTAAAACACAGGTAAACATCTCCCTAACCTTTACAAATTTAAAAATGCCCCAGTGAGAATGACTCCCATGTCAATAACTAAGTTATCTCTTGATATCTTTATGAATATATTACATATATATATATTTTTTTTTACTATGCTGAAAGTTGATGTTGTTACTATGTGTTTTATATTGAAGACCTCTAAAATGTAGTGATGTTCAACGCATTCTTCCAGCTGCTATATGGTTGCTGCTGTTCACTTAATGATCTTCCATGTGAAACCCCATATAAGAAACCTATTTTGTATTGGTTGCCAAGAAACTCAGAATTGAATATAAACTTGAACTATAACACTTATGTGAGGGCCTTCATCTACAACTCTAAAAATAAACCTGACTTTATTTCAGGACTAGTATTTTGCTTTTTGTTCCTAAATTTTTGTTTCTTTCTAGTGTCTCATTAGTAAATGTATGTGTTTTGTAACTGACTAGATTCTTCTTTAAAACAAGGTTAGAGACAGTGAAGTACTGAGACAGAAAATATGGCACATATAACATGTATCAAGTTCCTAGTGTCATGGGTTTTACCTATATTGAATTACCTATAATATGGCAGCATTCTACAGAGATTTTTGAATCTTGAAAAAATATTGAGTAACAATACTTGGAATTTAGATTATACAACTAATGAACAATTTATACAATTTATAATAAAATTTGATGAAAAGGGATTGATATAAAGTATATTTTGTTTGCTACATAAATATTATTATATGTATGTCATACTTCATTTGACTATTTGTCTCAACAATAAAGACATGTGACATGTAAATACTCAAAATCATGCTTTCTTTGAATGATAGAAGACTAAAGTGAGGAGAATGTACATGATATTGAAACATATAAAGCATGAATAACTTTCACTGGCTTATTCTGTCAATTTTTGGGAAAACCATTTTCTTATAAGCAGAAAAAAATCAAGTAGGTAGGAATATTGGCCAGTTTAGCAGTTGACATAATAGCAATTGGCATAAACAAGAACTTTAAATAAACAGCACAGTTTTACATGTGATAGATTAAGGGAAGATATCTTTTGGATTTGACAGGATATAAATATTGCATAATAATGCACACAGAAATAGAAGATGCATTTACATGACAAGATCTTCCTATGAACTTATGTAAAATGACCACTGTGAAAATTATAGGCATTGTATTTTGTCAGAGCTAGCTGGATGTCTTAGAAACCTCAAGAACACTATGATGTATGACTTACATGGTAGGCACTTGATATTAAAATATAACAATGGCTGGAATATCAAAATAGAATTTAGTTTTCCCTATGAATACACTGAATGCTTCTTTTTATCATAGACAGAATTCTTTACTTAAGTGATAAAATATCTGATCATGACAACAACTAATAAGATAAAACCAGATTTGAAGATTACCCATAGAAATATTTTTATTATATTTATGTAAATATAAAACATCTTGGAAAATATACAAAGAACTCTTATCATATTAGATTAAATTATTCATGCTATTTTTCCTGGTCTTCATCACTCTCTACTTCATTGTAGAGCATTTGTGTGCATGCGCATGTGCGTGCATGTGCACACACTCACACAGCACCAGACTGAATGTCCACAGTTGAAGTAGAAAAAAAGACTCTTTAACTTATTGCTATAAAGTTAGCTTAAGTAAATTATTCTTAATTTTATTATCAATAAAAAATAGAATGATGCTGGTTATTTACATTTGATAATATCTTTTTAGGGTGTAAAAAGTATAGTGTAAAAAGTATAGTAGACAAGAGCATGGTCTCTGGGATCAGGTTGCATGGGTTCGACCCAAGTCCCTCAATTTGACAGCTTGGTGACCTTGCTACTGTTGATAGGAATAGTAAAGTATCCATCTCATATATTGTTACAAGGAGTTAAAGAAAATTAAAATGTTTTAGAAAAATGTTTGGTTTAAAGTATGGCATAAAATTAAACTTAATAGTTTATTGTCTATGTGATTTAGTTTTTGACGTAATAAAAGGCAAAAGAGACTCTCACCTCTTTTAAAACCACACTATACCCCCAGAATATTAATATAATGGACAATAAACATGCAAAATAATCATTATACTTTGGTTGAATTCAAGTCTTTGATTCTCATTTACATACTGCATGAACATTGCTGATTATATATTGGTGGTTTTCCCTTTTTTCTTTCTTTTTCTCCTCTCTCTCTCTCATGCACACATGTGCGTGCGTGCACACACACACACACACAAAATGAAAAATCATGATTTAAACATAATAATACTTGCTATATTTTGGACTATGTCAAATGCTTATTTTCCTGGAAGAAAAAGGCAAACAAGTATCTATAGTTTAGTATTTGAAGATGTTATATATTTTCCCAGGTATTTCACTGATATTTGCAAAATAAGCAACTGGAAATAATTAAACGGCAGAGAACATTTAAATTCAAGCATCAAGAGTGCTTGATGTACCATATCATAAAATATGTTGTCCCTTATGACAATGCTTCATTTTACAGCTCTCTGCCCTCCAAACCCAGAGCGGACAATACAGCAGTTCATAAAGAGACGGTAATTTAATCATCCATTAAGAATTCCTAAGTTCATTTATTCAATCAATATTGCACATGATAAGGCCAGCACTCATCTTTATGAGGTAATGCACTTTCCAATAAAGAATAAAGAAGGAAGGAAGGGCTTTTAAGAGCCATGCCCAAGTCTTAGATGAAAGACCAGCATCTATCAGATGGCTGTGAGATTTATATGTAGAAAATTTTTAAAAATTGCTATTGACTTAACTTGTTAGGACTAGTGAAAATCCTTTCATCAATTTATTAATTCAGCAGATTTTTATTTTTTATATCTGATACTGTACTAAGAAAATTATATTAAGTAACTAGGAATTTAATAGTAAATAAAAGTTTATATTACCACAGAAGGACAGACAAGTATCCAAAATAAGTTAATAACATAATTTTTCATAAATTGTAAGTACTGTGGGGAAAATATAAAAGGAAATGTCAATAAGGGAGGTCAAGAGCCATAGGAGTAAATTTTAAATTTATTTACTTTTTTATTTTATTTAAGTTTATTTACTTATTTTGAGGGGCAGAGAGAGAGGGAGAATCTCAAGCAGGCTTCTTGCTGTTAGCACAGATCCCAATGCGGGGCTCCATCCCATGAACCATGAGATCATGGCCTGAGCTGAACTCGAGTTGGAGGCTTAACCAACTGTACCTAAGGTACACCCTTGGTCACCAAGGTGCCTCCCAAAACTGTACTTTTTTAAACAAGAAAAACATAGTGGAGTCTATGGTATCTTGGGCAAGGGACAGTTCTTTGACTTCACACTAAAAGCCTAATTTATAAAAGAAAAATTTGGTATATTTTGGGCTTTATCAAAAATAGAATGAAAAAACGAACTTTTTCTGGGAGCTCTGGGAGAAAATGTTTGTAAATCACATATCTGACAAAGGACTATTATCTAGAATATATAAAACAGCTCTCAAATCTCAAATACATTAAAACAACCAAGCATTCCAATTAGAAAATGGACAAAACATGAAGAAACTTTTCACCACAGAGGATAACAGATTGGAAATAAGCATATATAAAAATGTTCAACATCATTAGCTATCAGAAAAATTCAAATTAAAACCACCATGAGGTATCACTACTTTACTGTATAAACTTAACAAGAATGGCTACATTTAAAAAATAGTGACAACTCCAGGGGCATCTAAGTGGCTTATCTGGTTAAGCCTCTGACTCTTGGTTTTGGCTCAGGTCATGATTCCACAGTTTGTGAGTTTAAGCCCTGCACTGGTTGGGATTCTCTCTCTTCCTCTCTCTCTGCTCCTCCCCTGCTTGCTCTCTCTCTCTCTCCCTCTCTCCCTCTAAATAAATAAATAAACTTAAAAAATAAAGTAAAATCATTACAACTCCAAATTCCAGTGAGGATGCAGAGAAAATATATTACTCATATATTGCTGTGAAAATATAAAATATTGCAATCATTCTGGGAAACTATTTGACAGTTTCTTTAAAGAATCTAAACATGCAACCATCATATGACCCAATATTTGAATTCTGAGGCATTCATACCTAAGAAATGAAAACATACTCATTCAAAATTAATACATGAATGTTTATAGTAGATATATTTATAATATCCCCAAACTGGAAATAGCCTAATGTCCTTTAATGGATTGAAGGTTTCTGTTTTACAAAAATGAAATTTAATTTTAAAGAAATCTGGAAAAAATAATGGGCAAAACTAGCCAAGATAATCTTGTAAGAGAAGAATATTGAGGAGATACTTATATCATCAAATATTAAAATATATAAATAAAAAAAAGGTAAATTTCAAAAAAATAAAATATATAAATATAATTGACAGATGATGTGCTATCAACATAAATATTTAAAGGTACACCAATAAATCAGAACAAAATGCCCAGAAAATAAAAATTTGGTGTGTGAGTTACACATGTGTGTATAATTTTGCATATTTTATAATATGATACACATATTTATAAATGATGAAGACTTAATAATACCCAAAAAAGAAATTAAAGGAGCCAAGATTAACCAGCCTCAAAAATATCCATAGTAATGAAAGTTATATCAATGAATATTTTCTTTATAATTTGGCTGAAATTTAAAATACAATTAGACTTCATGATGATATAAAATAAAAGTATTTCATGCATTGCTATAAGAAATTTAATTTTATTACATTTTTAAAAGTCCTACCAAATACCAATTTATTGATTTCTAGTATCTTACTTTAAGAAAATAATTGAAAAAGAGGTCAAATTATTTTTCATAATATGATGACTATAATACAAAAGTTTATCTGATAAAATGTTATTTATAATATTGAATAACTGGAAAAGAATAGTTAAGTAAAATACTGAATATATGGTTTGTAAGAATTAAAATTATATTTTTAAATAATATAATGATAGTGTAATATATTCCATGTAATATCATCATCTTACATGAAAAAGTTAAAAATAGTTGTCCCATATATAGTTGTGCCTTTTTATTTAAATATAATATATACAGTATATAAATATATGTATTTTATATATATATATGTATATATATACACACACACATATACTTACATAGATTAAAAACTAGAAGATAGTTTACAAACATATTAGTGGAATTTATGTCTAAAAGTAACATAATGATTTTTTCCCCAAATGTCGTGCTATGGAATTCTAATCTCATTAAAGAAAACGGGAAATGAAGAAGCACTCCTGATCATTACCAATTGTAGGGGCTGAATTAGGTAAAGAAGTCTATTGATCAAAAAGAATGGACCTCTAGAGATGCTATTGACTTGGACAATTCCTTCAATAATCTGGTCTAGCAGGCTTAATTTCTCCACATTCCCTCTTGTCCACTCCCATTAGATCATTCTAAAGAGGTTAAATAACAGACATCCCAACCTAGATGCCAAAAAGGATTTGGTGATGGGTTAGATCTGCCAAGCAATGGCTGCTATTCATCAGTGAAATTAAATGTCCATATGAATGTGCACAGAGAAGGAAATTTTAGTGTGTACTATAACCGTGTGTGGCAATCTGTTGCCATATAACACTCACTTCCCTGATATTTACTGTCAGACATCATTCACAGATATTTCACAGACAGATGGTTTCTTTCACTGGCTCAGGAGCCACTTCAAAGTGTTTTGATTCCTGACCAAGCCATATATCATACTTCTTGAGGAAGATTTTGTTCCCAGCTGCAGACTTGAAAATAAAATCAAGAATAATCAGAAAGCTACACAACCCTTTCAGCTTAGCTATAGTCAAAGAGCAAACAGCAAAGGCTTCATCACCAAAGCAACATACTGGAAATTAACTAATATTTAACATTTGTTCAAAAACAAAATTAACATCATGGGAGATGCTCTTAATAAGACAACTAACAGAAAATGTGACAAGAAAATACACAGATTTATGTTTGTCTTTAACATCACTTTCAAACTAGAATCAAAGGTGTTGAATATACTGTGCGTCCTCTTAGTTTACATTCATCCAATGCATGCATCGCTAAATTCCTTAAGCATGAACGTCTTTTTCCCTGCTTGATCAGAATTTAAGAATTTTAAGATATATTAACTTTTTTTTATAATCAGAGTTTAGAATTGGGAACAATTTTGCAAGACAAAACCGTTTTCACTAATTAAAAAGTTTAAGTTCATAAAAATTTTGAAACAATAAAACTCAATATAAGATAAATGTTAATGGAAATCATTATAACAATAAACACAAAGCAATTATTTTGAATTTTCAGTTCTTGTAGCATGATCTGTATCACCTCCTTCGACATTGTTGTTCATTCAGACTTGATCGTTATCTATTACATATAGTATAGAGACTAACTCTCACATCTGGATCTAGGGAGGCTGGCTTTGAAATTCATGTCTATTTTGTGCATGTAGTGGAAAATTCTGATAAATTTTAGATACTAAAGACATCAGAAAGGCAATTTTCACTTTTTGTGACTATAATAGAAACTCAAATAATATTTCAACAATTCAATAAAAGATCAGAGCTAATGGGAACAAAAGTCAAATTATGGTTCCTTAGAAAAATATCACATCCTATTAAATTTCATCATGCTAAAAAGTAAATAAAATATTGGCCCAAAGTCATTATTCGTTAAAAAAATAAAATTTTAAGTAATTTTATTTATCTAATTTTTCCAAGTAAAATATGAGGTGATACCAATGGAAGGACCAAATTTCTTTAATAGAATAGCCTTCATTAATCCTGTTTTGTTTGCTTGGTATATCCTTTCCTTATCTACCACCAAGACTTGAATTAAAAATCTTTTAGCCATTGTTTAATTCTTATGAACACCTTTCTAACCCATAACTAATAGGCTCTAACACCACAGTTTATAAGAATTGTAAAGAAATATCATGCAAACATAGGAAAGAACTGGTTTCTCACTTCTGACTGGTAATATATCTGAGTCTCCAGGCATTTATCATTCCAGTGTAGTGCCACACCATTATTTTTTCTTTTATGTTCTCCTCCTATTTTTAGTGAATAGAAATAGCTATCTATTTCTCTCAGATCATCAAGTAAGAACTTCCTCAGTCTCCTTCTTTGTCACCCACAAAGTGAGTGATTCTTTCACTTCTCTCTTTCCTCTGACAATTCTCTGAGATGCATTCTAAAAACGGTGGTTTGGATTCCTTACATCCCTCTCCATTACTTGTCTCATTAGGTGTAGTCACAGTTATTTGGAAAAAAATAAAAATTTAAAGGCTATGGAATACTATAAATATCACAATATTTGTAAAAATAATAGAATAATTAACTGTCAGAAGTCTATGATACTTTTTAAACAATCAAGTTTCAGCCTCTTTGATTGCCTCTTCATATGACAATAATCTTAAACAAATTCTATAATAAGAATAAAAAATAACTAAGAATTTCTTTTAAAATTATTATCATTGGCATTTTGAAAAGTTTCTACTTTACAATTTGTTGTTGGTAACGTCAAATAAATTTTTATGATCTAAATGTGGGAAAACTTTTTATTAAATATATTTTAAATTTAAGTGGCTAAAATTTAGGATGTATGTGATACAATCTCTACTCCTGATTTTTATATGAAGATTATGGGTGAATTGGCACAGTGAAAGGGAAGTACATTCTTTGCAGTCATTATTATTACATAATGGCTTGCAAGAATATAAGCATACACTGAAATAACTGTGAACCACGAAAATATATCCCACTTAACCAAACTAAATGTATTTCCAGCTGAACTTCCTTTTACCAGATCCCCAAAAATGTCTATGGCCACTACCTTAGATGAAAGGATGTGTGTCTCAAGGAGGTCTGAGTGGAAAAAGACAGTGGTCTTTACATTTGCGGTAAAATATCTTCTGCACATTTTACAAAAACATGACCATACAAATAGATTTCTAGAATCCCCTCTCAGGGCTTTGAAATGGAGTTATGTGAGAAGCACTTTAGTTTGAGCTTCATTAACTTCATCGTAAGTATCCTTATTAATATTCTTACTATATTTTCACATATATTTCCACATTTTTCTCAGTTATTCCCCTTGTCTTCCCATACTCTTACCCCTGATTTCTCCACAATCCTGTAGATAGGGAAAACATACAACCTGATGATATATCTGTAGCATCTGACAAAGTATCAAGCACAGAGATGATAATTGAAACATGAGGAAAAGAGGTTTATAATTCATATGGTTAAAAATAATGATATAAATATATTTTTAAATTAAAAATACGTATATTAAATAACTAAAATAAATTGGAAATACATTTGAGAACCTATTGAAGAAGGCCAGGTGAGAAATAATGGTGGCTTGGACAATGCAGGGAAATTGGGGAGTAGAGGATGCTTTAAGATCTATCTTTTTCAGCTGGAGTTGGCAGAACTTGTTGATGGATTGAAATTACTGAAGAGAGGGTGAGCTGTAGGAGAGTGTTTAGCTTGACCAACTCTATTGTGTAGAACTAAAATGAGAAAGACTGGATGAACATCAAGTTCCAGTTGGAAGCTCAAGTCTTTACATTTTGACCTATTAAGTTTTAGATGCTTATGAGATATTCAAGATTAGATGCCAAGTAGGAAATTCAAAGTGGTTTACAGTGAAAAGACCTAAGACCCTCATTATATTAGAGAGTAGAGGCAATGGCTTTGCCAAGCGGTCTTTAATAATCTAATGTTGGGGCGCCTGGGTGGCGCAGTCGGTTAAGCATCCGACTTCAGCCAGGTCACGATCTCGCGGTCCGTGAGTTCGAGCCCCGCGTCAGGCTCTGGGCTGATGGCTCGGAGCCTGGAGCCTGTTTCCGATTCTGTGTCTCCCTCTCTCTCTGCCCCTCCCCCGTTCATGCTCTGTCTCTCTCTGTCCCAAAAATAAATAAATAAAAAAAAATAATAATCTAATGTGGTTACAGGAGTTTTAGATAAGTGGAAGTAAGTGGTCAGTAGTAGAGAATGAAAACTGGATAAGGCAATGATGGAATGGAGGAGTCTGTTGTGGGAGGGAACTACATGACTTAGTAGTGATTGTCTGAGTTAGTGGGAAGCATCAATGTGCTTGATGACAATCTATAATCTGAAGGAACTACTAATGCCAAAGATCCACCAGGCACAAATCTAAGAAACTCAAATTTATTGACTCTGTTAAATGAAGGAGGACACTCCAGGGGACCCATGGAATAGCACTGAACAAAAGGAAGGAGGAAAGTATCTTTCCTACTGTTTGGATTCCTTCTGAGTGATTCTGGGGAGGAGTTAAGGAGAACATAGGTCAGTTGTTTCTGTGACAGGATCTGAAGAAGGGGGATAAAGTAAAGATGGCTGCTGCCCTGATGTGAGGGTTTAATAATTTGGTATCCCCAGTGACAGATGGTATAACAAAGTGGGTCTTTGGGACACTTGGGTGGCTCAGTTGGTTAAGCATCCAACTCTTGGTTTGGGCTCAGATCATGATTTCACGGTTCATGGGATCATGCCCTGCTTCAGGCTCCATGCTGACAATGTGGAGCCTGCTTAGGATTCTCTCTCTCCCTCTCTTTTGCCCCTCTCCCCCTCCAAATAAATAAATAAACCTAAAAAAAATGGGTCTTGGAGCATCACTGTTAATAAAGTAGTTACAGGCAGTTGTTTTGCCATTTTTTTTAAGTTTATTTATTTATTCTGAGAAAGAGAGAGAGAGGCAGAGAGAGAATCTGTAGTAGGCTCTGTACTGTCAGTACACAGCCCAATGTGGGGCTTGACTCATGAACCATGAGATAGTGCTCTGAGCCAAAGCCAGATGCTTAACCAACTGAGCCACCCAGGTGCCTCTGTTTTGCCATGTTACAGCTGCTGCATCATCTTAGGAGAAAAAAATGTCTCCTACTAACTTTGAAACTGGTATTATAAGTGTCTGCTCTTGCAGTGTAGTTAATACTGAGGTTACTTTTTAAATTTTCAGTCTCAGCTGATTTTCAGTTTTTCAGTGCCAGTTAGGTTTTAACTCTTTTAGTAGTGGGTTCAGCGGCTGTGTTAATAGATATGGCTGCTTTAGGAATGAAACCATCAAAGTGGTCCAGAGGCAGACTTTGGAAGATACAGTGGTGAGGAGAACATAAAGGCAAGTGTCTGAAAGGTATTTGTATTTCTTAAACAAGAGGACTTTATGCTCATGATGCTATTCATTTTTCTGTACTCTATATTCTTTGAACCAGAAATTCTTTTATCATACACAGATGTACACAATGTTTTATGCAAAGATGTTCATCACTACATTGTTTATGTTACCCAGATGGCAGTTAAATTCACTCTGAGATTCAAAAAAGATTAAATCTCCCTCTTTTAGGGGCCCATATATTTCAATATAATTGGTTTGCATCAACCAATTTTTTGTTTTCCTTTGTTTTTTTTTTTTTTTTCTTAATTTCCCCGTGGATCTTAGTTCCTTTCTACAATGGAGTTTCAATTTCATGTGCATAAAATGTCCCAAGTCTTTCCGCTCCTTTCTGCTTCAAAATAAAACATCTCATTTTTCTGGATTTCTGTCTCTCTTAAAATACAGTTGACCCTTCAACAATGCAGGGGTTAGGGACATCAACTCATGCCATTAAAAATACACATATAGCTAGACGGCAAGATGGAGGCTTAGGAGGACGCTGGGCTCACCGCACGTCCTGCTGATCACTTAGATTCCATCTACACCTGCCTAAATAACCCAGAAAACCGCCAGAGGATTAGCAGAACGGCGTCGCCGGAGCCAAATGCAGACGAGAGGCCCACGGAAGAGGGTAGGAAGGGCGGCGAGGCGGTGCGCGCTCCATGGACTGGCGGGAGGGAGCCGGGGCGGAGGGGCGGCTCGCCGGTCAAGCAGAGCCCCCGAGTCTGGCTGGCAAAAGCGGAGGGGCCTGACGGACTGTGTTCCCACAACAAGCGCGACTTAGCGTCTGGGAGGTCATAAGTTAACAGCTCTGCTTGGAAAGCGGGAAGGCTGGAGGACAAAGGGAGGGAGAGCTGCTGAGCCCCCGGATGACAGAGCTCAGTTTGGTGGGGAACAAAGGTGCTCGCCAGCGCCATCTCCCCCGCCCATCCCCCAGCCAAAATCCCAAAGAGAACCAGTTCCTGCCAGGGAACTTGCTCGCTCCGCGCAAACACCCAACTCTGCGCTTCTGCGGAGCCAAACCTCCAGCAGCGGATCTGACTCCCTCCCGCTGCCACAGGGCGCCTCCTGAAGTGGATCACCTAAGGAGAAGCGACCTAAGCCTGCCCCTCCTGCCCCCGTGCACCTTGCCTATCCACCCCAGCTAATACGCCAGATCCCCAGCATCACAAGCCTGGCAGGGTGCAAGTAGCCCAGACTAGCCACACCACCCCACAGTGAATCCCGCCCCTAGGAGAGGGGAAGAGAAGGCACACACCAGTCTGACTGTGGCCCCAGCGGTGGGCTGGGGGCAGACATCAGGTCTGACTGCGGCCCTGCCCACCAACTCCAGTTATACACCACAGCACAGGGGAAGTGCCCTGCAGGTCCTCACCACGCCAGGGACTATCCAAAATGACCAAGCGGAAGAATTCCCCTCAGAAGAATCTCCAGGAAATAACAACAGCTAATGAGCTGATCAAAAAGGATTTAAATAATATAACAGAAAGTGAATTTAGAATAATAGTCATAAAATTAATCGCTGGGCTTGAAAACAGTATACAGGACAGCAGAGAATCTCTTGCTACAGAGATCAAGGGACTAAGGAACAGTCATGAGGAGCTGAAAAACGCTTTAAACGAAATGCATAACAAAATGGAAACCACCACAGCTCGGCTTGAAGAGGCAGAGGAGAGAATAGGTGAACTAGAAGATAAAGTTATGGAAAAAGAGGAAGCTGAGAAAAAGAGAGATAAAAAAATCCAGGAGTATGAGGGGAAAATTAGAGAACTAAGTGATACACTAAAAAGAAATAATATACGCATAATCGGTATCCCAGAGGAGGAAGAGAGAGGGAAAGGTGCTGAAGGGGTACTTGAAGAAATAATAGCTGAGAACTTCCCTGAACTGGGGAAGGAAAAAGGCATTGAAATCCAAGAGGCACCGAGAACTCCCTTCAGACGTAACTTGAATCGATCTTCTGCACGACATATCATAGTGAAACTGGCAAAATACAAGGATAAAGAGAAAATTCTGAAAGCAGCAAGGGGTAAACGTGCCCTCACATATAAAGGGAGACCTATAAGACTCGTGACTGATCTCTCTTTTGAAACTTGGCAGGCCAGAAAGAATTGGCACGAGATTTTCAGGGTGCTAGACAGAAAAAATATGCAGCCAAGAATCCTTTATCCAGCAAGTCTGTCATTTAGAATAGAAGGAGAGATAAAGGTCTTCCCAAACAAACAAAAACTGAAGGAATTTGTCACCACTAAACCAGCCCTACAAGAGATCCTAAGGGGGACCCTGTGAGATAAAGTCCCAGAGACATCACTACAAGCATAAAACATACAGACATCACAATGACTCTAAACCCGTATCTTTCTATAATAACACTGAATGTAAATGGATTAAATGCGCCAACCAAAAGACATAGGGTATCAGAAAGGATAAAAAAACAAGACCCATCTATTTGCTGTCTACAAGAGACTCATTTTAGACCTGAGGACACCTTTAGATTGAGAGTGAGGGGATAGAGAACTATTTATCATGCGACTGGAAGCCAAAAGAAAGCTGGAGTAGCCATACTTATATCAGACAAACTAGACTTTAAATTAAAGGCTGTAACAAGAGATGAAGAAGGACATTATATAATAGTTACAGGGTCTATCCATCAGGAAGAGCTAACAATTATAAATGTCTATGCGCCGAACACCAGAGCCCCTAAATATATAAAACAATTACTCATAAACATAAGCAACCTTATCGATAAGAATGTGGTCATTGCAGGGGACTTTATCACCCCACTTACAGAAATGGATAGATCATCTAGACACACGGTCAATAAAGAAACAAGGGCCCTGAATGACACATTGGATCAGATGGACTTGACAGATATATTTAGAACTCTGCATCCCAAAGCAACAGAATATACTTTCTTCTCGAGTGCACATGGAACATTCTCCAAGATAGATCATATATTGGGTCACAAAACAGCCCTTCATAAGTTTACAAGAATTGAAATTATACCATGCTTACTTTCAGACCACAATGCTATGAAGCTTGAAATCAACCACAGAAAAAAGTCTGGAAAACCTCCAAAAGCATGGAGGTTAAAGAACACCCTACTAACGAATGAGTGGGTCAACCAGGCAAGTAGAGAAGAAATTAAAAAATATATGGAAACAAACGAAAATGAAAATACAACAATCCAAACGATTTGGGACGCAGCAAAGGCAGTCCTGAGAGGAAAATACATTGCAATCCAGGCCTATCTCAAGAAACAAGAAAAATCCCAAATACAAAATCTAACAGCACACCTAAAGGAACTAGAAGCAGAACAGCAAAGGCAGCCTAAGCCCAGCAGAAGAAGAGAAATAATAAAGATCAGAGCAGAAATAAACAATATAGAATCTAAAAAAACTGTAGAGCAGATCAACGAAACCAAGAGTTGGTTTTTTGAAAAAATAAACAAAATTGACAAACCTCTAGCCAGGCTTCTCAAAAAGAAAAGGGAGATGACCCAAATAGATAAAATCATGAATGAAAATGGAATTATTACAACCAATCCCTCGGAGATACAAACAATTATCAGGGAATACTATGAAAAATTATATGCCAACAAACTGGACAACCTGGAAGAAATGGACAAATTCCTGAACACCTACACTCTTCCAAAACTCAATCAGGAGGAAATAGAAAGCTTGAACAGACCCATAACCAGCGAAGAAATTGAATCGGTTATCAAAAATCTCCCAACAAATAAGAGTCCAGGACCAGATGGCTTCCCAGGGGAGTTCTACCAGACATTTAAAGCAGAGATCATACCTATCCTTCTCAAGCTATTGCAAGAAATAGAAAGGGAAGGAAAACTTCCAGACTCATTCTATGAAGCCAGTATTACTTTGATTCCTAAACCAGAAAGTAATCTAGATTACAGTAAAAAAAGAGAACTACAGGCCAATATCCCTGATGAATATGGATGCAAAAATTCTCAATAAGATACTAGCAAATCGAATTCAACGGCATATAAAAAGAATTATTCAGGGGCGCCTGGGTGGCACAGTCGGTTAAGCGTCCGACTTTAGCCAGGTCACGATCTCACGGTCCGTGAGTTCGAGCCCCGCGTCGGGCTCTGGGCTGATGGCTCAGAGCCTGGAGCCTGTTTCCGATTCTGTGTCTCCCTCTCTCTCTGCCCCTCGCCCGTTCATGCTCTGTATCTCTCTGTCCCAAAAATAAATAAACGTTGAAAAAAAAATTTAAAAAAAAAAGATTTATTCACCATGATCAAGTGGGATTCATTCCTGGGATGCAGGGCTGGTTCAACATTCGCAAATCAATCAACGTGATACATCACATTAACAAAAAAAAAGAGAAGAACCATATGATCCTGTCAATCGATGCAGAAAAGGCCTTCGACAAAAATCCAGCACCCTTTCTTAATAAAAACCCTTGAGAAAGTCGGGATAGAAGGAACATACTTAAAGATCATAAAAGCCATTTATGAAAAGCCCACAGCTAACATCATCCTCAATGGGGAAAAACTGAGAGCTTTTTCCCTGAGATCAGGAACACGACAAGGATGCCCACTCTCACCGCTGCTGTTTAACATAGTGCTGGAAGTTCTAGCATCAGCAATCAGACAACAAAAGGAAATCAAAGGCATCAAAATTGGCAAAGATGAAGTCAAGCTTTCGCTTTTTGCAGATGACATGATATTATACATGGAAAATCCGATAGACTCCACCAAAAGTCTGCTAGAACTGATACATGAATTCAGCAAAGTTGCAGGATACAAAATCAATGTACAGAAATCAGTTGCATTCTTATACACTAACAATGAAGCAACAGAAAGACAAATAAAGAAACTGATCCCATTCACAATTGCACCAAGAAGCATATAGTACCTAGGAATAAATCTAACCAAAGAAGTAAAGGATCTGTATGCTGAAAACTATAGAAAGCTTATGAAGGAAATTGAAGAAGATTTAAAGAAATGGAAAGACATTCCCTGCTCATGGATTGGAAGAATAAATATTGTCAAAATGTCAATACTACCCTAAGCTATCTACACATTCAATGCAATCCTAATCAAAATTGCACCAGCATTCTTCTCGAAACTAGAGCAAGCAATCCTAAAATTTATATGGAACCACAAAAGACCCTGAATAGCCAAAGGAATTTTGAAGAAGAAGACCAAAGCAGGAGGCATCACAATCCCAGACTTTAGCGTCTACTACAAAGCTGTCATCATCAAGAGAGCATGGTATTGGCACAAAAACAGACACATAGACCAATGGAATAGAATAGAAACCCCAGAACTAGACCCACAAATGTATGGCCAACTCATCTTTGACAAAGCAGGAAAGAACATCCAATGGAAAAAAGACAGCCTCTTTAACAAATGGTGCTAGGAGAACTGGACAGCAACATGCAGAAGGTTGAAACTAGACCACTTTCTCACACCATTCACAAAAATAAACTCAAAATGGATAAAGGACCTAAATGTGAGACAGGAAACCATCAAAACCCTAGAGGAGAAAGCAGGAAAAGACCTCTCTGACCTCAGCCGCAGCAATCTCTTACTCGACACATCCCCAAAGGCAAGGGAATTAAAAGCAAAAGTGAATTACTGGGACCTTATGAAGATAAAAAGCTTCTGCACAGCAAAGGAAACAACCAACAAAACTAAAAGGCAACCAACGGAATGGGAAAAGATATTCACAAATGACATATCGGACAAAGGGCTAGTATCCAAAATCTATAAAGAGCTCACCAAACTCCACACCCGAAAAACAAATAACCCAGTGAAGAAATGGGCAGAAAACATGAATAGACACTTCTCTAAAGAAGACATCCGGATGGCCAACAGGCACATGAAAAGATGTTCAGCGTCGCTCCTTATCAGGGAAATACAAATCAAAACCACACTCAGGTATCACCTCACGCCAGTCAGAGTGGCCAAAATGAACAAACCAGGAGACTATAGATGCTGGAGAGGATGTGGAGAAACGGGAACCCTCTTGCACTATTGGTGGGAATGCAAATTGGTGCAGCCGCTCTGGAAAGCAGTGTGGAGGTTCCTCAGAAAATTAAAAATAGACCTACCCTATGACCCAGCAATAGCACTGCTAGGAATTTATCCAAGGGATACAGGAGCACTGATGCATAGGGCCACTTGTACCCCAATGTTCATAGCAGCACTCTCAACAATAGCCAAATTATGGAAAGAGCCTAAATGTCCATCAACTGATGAATGGATAAAGAAATTGTGGTTTATATACACAATGGAATATTACGTGGCAATGAGAAGAAATGAAATATGGCCTTTTGTAGCAACGTGGATGGAACTGGAGAGTGTTCTGCTAAGTGAAATAAGCCATACAGAGAAAGACAGTTACCATATGGTTTCACTCGTATGTGGATCCTGAGAAACTTAACAGGAACCCATGGGGGAGGGGAAGGAAAAAAAAAAAGAGGTTAGAATGGGAGAGAGCCAAAACATAAGAGACTGTTAAAAACTGAGAACAAACTGAGGGTTGATGGGGGGTGGGAGGGAGGAGATGGTGGGTGATGGGTATTGAGGGGGGCACCTTTTGGGATGAGCACTGGGTGTTGTATGGAAACCAATTTGTCAATAAATTTCGTAAAAAAAAAATACACATATAAGTTTTTATTCACCTGAAATTCACCTACTAATAACCTCCTGTTGACTAGAATCCTGATCAATAATATAAAATCAGTTAACACATATTTTGTGTGTTGTATATATTATGTACTATATTCTTCCAATAAAGTAAACTAGAGAAAAGATATTATCGAGAAAATCATAAGCAAGAGAAAATACATGTAGAGTACTGTACTGTATTTATTGATATTGTAAATTTATGTCATCTGTTTATAAGATAAACTGTCAGTACCTTATGTCAATGTTGTCTTATATAATAGAAATCATGGTAGATGTTACCAGTATTACTCACACTAGACATCCAAAATGAAAAGATAACGTGAAGAAGAAATTCATGTTTATTTACAGGTGTAACAATTCATGCATTGATAATGAAGAAGCAGCAATATGATTGCTTTATGTTAGCCTAGTGTAACTAATAGGATTGCTTCATGGAAGCCTTGGCTATACACGAACAAATAATTCATAAAATTTTATGGTATAGAATATTATGATAATATTAATAATACAGTATTAGAAACATTGTTGCATATTTTAAAAAAACTGTTTACCTATGGTGACAGGCTGATACACAATTTTTCCATTTATGAGAGGGAGAGGCATATTGTATGGTAATGTAATTCTTTGAAAGCAAAGTTATAAAACTGTAGGAAAATTAACATGTTATTAATTTTGTGGTAAATATTGCTGACCTTGTGCCTACATAAGGGTAGACTATCCCCTTCCACACAAAACTTGCACATAATGCTGTACGTGATGAGTTCTTAGCCAATGATGATGATCATGATGGCACAGTTCTGGTTGTACAGTTATTACATTTCACCTGAAAGCACACACATGCCCAACAGATAAATTTATTAACTTATGCTGTGATGTAGGTCGTGATGATTATTTACTATTCATCAAGTGGAAGTGAATCATCATAAAGATCTTCATCCTCCTCATCTTCATATTGAGTAGGTAGAGGAGGAGGGGGAAGAGGAGGGGTTGGTCTTGCTGTCTTATGCGTGGCAGAGGAAGAAGGTGTGGAGGTGGGGAAGGTGAGGCAGGAGAGGCAGGTACACCCAGTGTAACTATGGAAATGCATCATAATTTCTTTCTGAGTTTTCCGCTTTGTCATTCATCCAAAAATGTGTCTATACAGTACCAACCCTTTTCTCACCATTTGTTTTGGTATCAGTGCCAAATCACAGATGGGTCCATGTCATAAAGGAAGTCTTGAATAATTGGAACCCTTCTGCCAGACTGTTTAATGTCAATTTGTGTTCTGCCAGTGTTTCTTCTACATCTTCCTCATTGTCCACCACTGGTTCAGAGAAGTGCTTATCTTCATCAGACTGTCTTCTGTTAATTCCTCTGGTGTGGTGTCTATTAGCTCTTGAATTCTCCATGGTTCATGTATTGAAACCCTTTACCCTCCAACTTTTTTTTTCTTTTTTTTTTTTCTTTTTTTGCCATATCTACACTCTTTCAAGCCTCGATTGGCTCTGATGTAAATCCTGTGAAGTCATGCACAACATCTGGACACAGTTTTCTCCAGCAAGAATTTATTGTCTGGGGCTTGATGGCTTTCACAGTTTTTATTTTTTAATTTATTTTTTATAAGAACAATCTCATCTTCAATGCCGGATTTTCATGATGTTCTATTAGGGTTCTCTTCCATAACTTAGGCAATCCTTTTCATGGGTGTCATCTGTAGTGAAATTTAAAGGTCATTGTGACCCCTGATATAGAGGATGAATCAGAAATGTTGTGTTTCATGGGAAGTAGACCACTTTGACTTCTTTAATGTTTAACTCATGGGGTGGCCAAGGGCATTGTATAATATCAACACAACTTTGAAATGCAGTCCCTTACTAACAACGTACTTGCTGACTTCAGCTACAAAGCATCAATAGAACCAATCCAGAGAAAATGTTGCCATTGCCCAGGTTCTTTTAACAGCAAAGACTGGCAAGTGTTGCTTATCTTCTCCCTTCAAATTTTGGGGTTTAGCAGCCTTCTAAATAAGGGAAATCCTGATCATAAGCCAGACTGCATTTGCACAAAACAGTAGAGTTAGCCTGTTCCTTCAGGCCTTAATTCCTGGTGATTGCTTCTCTTCCTAACAATTATCCTGTGTGACATTTTTCTCCAAAATAGAACACTTTCATCTACATTAAAAACCTGTTCAGGCATATATTCTTTCTCCTCAGTGATTTTTAGAATGGTGTTTTGGAACTTCCCTGCTGCCTATTAGTGGGAAGAAGTTGCTTTTTCTGTTATCTTGACATTTTATAAGCCACACCTCGTTCTAAAACTATCAAACCATCCTTTGCTGGCATTAAATTCTCTAATTTTAGATCCTCCACCTTCCCTTTGCTTTAAGTTGTCTTATAATCATTCCAGTTTTTCTCAAATTATATTGGAGTCCATAGGTATATTTTTCTTATAGTAATCCTGAACCCACACAAAAACTACAATTTCAATATAAGATATGAGGGTATTTTGCAAAAATACAAGGTTTTCTCACCTGCTAGAGTAACTATGGCAATGGTTTCATGAATTTCTTTTTTTTTTAATTTTAACAATTATCCTTACACTGGATTCATTTATCTTAAAATGGCAAGAAACACAGCTGAAAACCTTAATCTATGGTACACACTACATCATTCTTTTTCTTATAATGTTACGACGTTTCTCTGCTTCTTGGGAGCACGTCCAACATCACTAGTGGCACATCATATGGGTCCCCAGTATTACTCAAAATTTATTGAATTGTACTAAACATGATGGAAATATGCAAGATTCACAAGATATACCTTTTTACTGTGATACACAACTTACTGGAGAGATGAATTGCTCACATGGAGCAGATTAGTGTCACGTGTTGTTTTAAGCTGACACTTGCAACACTTGAGCTCAATGCAGTAGTAACTGGGGGTGGCTATGAAATTATTCCAGTAGTACAGTGTGTACTACAGTTAATTTTATGCATTTATGATTTAATACTGCATTTTACATTTGTTTACATTTCTCTCAACTGCAAATGGTAACATCTACAGTCTGTGTTTGCATGTTTACGTTTTGATAAATTTTAAATTTTATAATAGATTTGTGTGTATTGTAGTAAATGATAAAATAGACTGGAGCCTACATACATATGTTATGAATTCATGGCATACCTTTTTCTTATTTTTTTGATATTTCTAGGCTATGTTGTATTCAAGCTTTTTCTAGTTGTTGCAGATTTGCAAAGAATGTATTAGTAGATTTATTGAAGAAACATCTGTGTATAAGTGGACCCAGGTAGTTGAAATCTGTGTTGTTCAAGGGTCAACTATACCTTTATATATGAATATTAAGCTTCCTTAGGGTTTTGAGATGCTGTAGCCATTATCTAATTTAAATTACTGAGAAGACTTTCTTGTTCCTAAAAACTTTTTGTCTCTCAGTATCATCAGTTATTCTCTGATTTATATGTAGACACTTAGACACTCTTATTTATCTCTGTACTAGAGTTGATAACCTGGATTGCAAGCACCCTCGGAGTGTTTGCAGGTAGAATGCTAGGGAAAGGTAGAACAATTTTGGGTAAAACAATTTTACCTCTATTTTCTCTAATGTCCAAACTAGTAGCAGTACCTGTGACAATAGCAATCTTTTTGGCTTCCTTTAACATATTAAAATTTTCACAAAAACCTGAAATACGGTTTACCCTGCAATGTCTTTGAAAATATGGTTCTAATTGGACCCATAGTCATATACATTTATTTAAAGCATAAAGTATAAGCCTATCTATTTCAACATAATTGGTTTTTCTTAAAATCTTATACATTTTATTATATTAATGTAAAAACAATATTATGGGATCTATGTGTGATAACTATGTGATTCTTTGGTTGAAGCACTGGGCAAGTCACATACCTACGGGTAGCAATTGGGGTTTCCTCAACAGAGAGTGGACTTTCTTCATGCGAATCATTAGGGGAAGAAATAGATCATACAGAAGAAAATATAAATTGTGGAGATAAGATAACATCTTTCTCTCACTGGGTTCTATGAATAATTGAGTCCAGATTGTGAGAAATGGGGATATCAGAAAAATCCTGCAATGGGAAATAATCTGGCCCCACTTTAGGGAGAAAAGCCTGCTTGTGTCCCAGGTTGAGGTGCAAATGTTTAAGGATTCTTAAGTTAGACCTCAGCCAAGACGTTTTTGGAGGGGTACTATCCATCAGTCTCCATAAATTACATACTCTGTTGTATATCTCTCTAGTGATCTGCATTTCCTGAATGCATGACTGAGAGGCTACCAGAAGCCAAAATTTCTTCTCTCTCTAAAATTTAGATAATTAAAAGAAGACTTTTAAAGATTCATTGTTTTTATGATATAACATGTAATCCAAAAGAATCAAAATGTAATATTAATAAACTAATCTAGAGTTATCAGATATTAACTATTAAAGTTTAGTATGAACTATGAAATCATGTTAAATATAACTAAATATATAATTCATTTTAGCAAGAGCAAAGCTTTTCTCCCAAGACAGACTAGACCAGTTATCTATTCCTATTCCCCAAGATGTGTTCAAGTTTATAAAATAATTTCAAAATTATTTATTTTTATTATTATTTATTTACCTAGTGTTAAAATTGAGCAAATTATTTACCCTATCTAATCCTCAGTTTATCCATATGTAAAATTTGGAAAATGTGATGGTTAATTTCAGGTGTCAACATGACAGGACTAAGTGATGCCCATAATAGCCAGTAAAATCTTAAATGTTTGCGTGTGTCTGTGAGGGTGTTTCCAGAAGATATTAGCCTTTGAATCAGTAGACCAAGTACAGATCTCCTTCACCAATGCAAGATACAAGTGAGCATCATCCAATCTGCCGAGAGGCTGAATAGAACAAACAAGCAGAGGAAGGGCTAATTTGTTCTCTCTGCTTGAGCTGAGACATCCGTTGTCTTCTGCCCTTGAACTTTCGCACTCCTAGTTCTTAGGCTTTCAGACTCAGACCAGGACTTATAACATCTATCCTCCTCTTTCCCATTCTCAGGCCTTTGAACCTGGACTGAATTATACAACAGGCTTTCCTGGTCCTCAAGTTTATGGAAGGCAGATCATGGGACTTCTGCTTCTCCATAACCACGTGAGTCCATTTTTGTAACAAATCTCTTATGTGTATATATCTCTGTAAATACTCTATTGGTTCTGTTTCTCTAGAGAACCCTGAATGATGAGGAAAATAACAAGACTTAATTTATAGAGTTCTGGTGATGACAGATGAGTTAATATAGGTAAAGAACACAAAACAGTGCATGGCATATATATGATAAACACTCAACATTTTGGTTGCTCTTCTAATTGTTGTTATCATGGTTATCACTGAGCCTTTTGAAAGCCTCTAGTATATACACAAGAGTCCCGTATTTTGGCTTTCCTCTTCTGGCACATTTGTGATCTTACGAGGCACAAAGAACATGTGATTTCTGGCACCCACAGTTAAATATAATTATGTATTCCATACTAGATTTAGCTACATAATGAACCAAATTTCAACAAAAATACCCTGTGTTTCTTATTAAACACTGTTGAATTCCTGACATATAACACAATGCATAGGAGAGAAATAGTTATGAAACATTTCAGCTTATTCTCAGTTTATTGCCTGCAGTCACAAGGTCTTTAGTAGATGTTCAAATTTTCATTTTCCTTACTGGTATCCTGAATCCCTAAACTGAAACCAAACTGTCCCATTCTGTATTAAAGCTAGCTGTTGATGTAAATTGTAAGTGTGTAAGCCTCTCACTGATAATCCAAACTTTGTGAGGAGGTGTTTAGCTCCTCACCAATCAAGGTAGAAAATTCCTATTGAGGACTCTGCCACAGTGTGGTTCTTTTTAGGGATTTTGGACTTTGTAAGCAAAAGGAAGCTTGGAATGCTCAATTTACCAGGACTTTTAAAACCTTTCTTTTGTGACCCAGAATAAAACTGGAATTTCATGAGCCTTCTTCACTGTAAGTTCAAATTCTGAGATTCCCTTAGGTTTGTTTATTATAAATAATAATTCCATTTATTGAATGTCTAATAAATGTCAGGTATAAAGTGAAGTGCTTTACATAAATTCAACTTAAATATTAAAATTCAAGACCAAAAGAGTCTTAAAATTTATGCACTTTCACTACGTTATACAGCTAAAATGTGTCACTGTTGGACTCAGAATGAGGTTTTTCTGACTACAAAAGTATATACTCGACGCATCTGAATATTATATTGCTGTACATAAAAATGCCAAAAAGTAGCTAAAGACTAGCAGGCTCTAACCTATGTGGTGTGAATACAGAAATGAGTTGGAAGTCATCTGACCCATGTAGGAGCTGAAATCCATAGGCCTATCCAGAAGAGTCTATACACTCAAAAACTATAGACCCCCAAGCCATCATACCAGAAAAATGTGATATCTCTTGGGTTCTTTGAGGAAGGGATATATATATATATATATAATCAGAAAGGGTAATCAAATGACAGCAAACATCCAACAAATTTGTTGAAAGGAAATTGAGCTATTTAATATGTAAGAGCCCTTTACATACATGTTCAAGATCTATATAGAGACTTATAATACTTGCTTTTTGGTATTGTCACTGCTTATTTCATAACGCATCATTTTTTTAAAAGTCAGTACCCTTCCCTTAAATGTCTTTTATTCTTTCTCTACTTTTTTTTTCTATTTCCTCTGAATGATTGGAACTCAGTTCTTTGCATCTATTGCCATGTCCTGAAATTATAATTCTTAGTTCTTTCAACCTGCCACTTCCAATAACCACAGGGGGAAAATAGTGCTATGCAAGCCAGTTGGCTCTATTCAGTATCATAAGGAAAAACTACATCTGCTTTTTGGATTAAACTATGCTTATAAAACCATGCTTATTTAGTTGACAGGGAGAAAAAAGTATAAATTACATGTTTTAGTTATTCTTGTTTTAGTAGACTTCAGAGCTTTAATTTACCCTAGGTTTACCCTTGAAAAAATACTGAGAATTTCAATTTGTTGGTTCTTGGCCAGCTGTTTTCTTTTAGACTGGCAGCGTGATGTGCGCCAGAGTTACAATCACTTATGCCAATGCCTATTAGACATTGAATACTGTCTGCCCCACGCACTTGTTCTTCTGACATAAAATTAGTTGCAGTAAACAGAAAAACCATAAGTTAATTCAGAAAGTATTTTTTAATTACTTGTTCTGTACATTGTTCAGTGCTGGTGCTGAGGCAAAGTGTGATGAAATTTACCACGTGGCCTATGGCCTTAAGGAGCTTCCAGTTTCATAGTAAAAGGAAAATGGGGCGACAAAGCATGTAACATTTTTGCACAATAGTTATGAAATAAATTCAGAGGGATCTATGATTCAAAAGACACGAAAGTTATTATTTTGAAATGAATTGAGTCTTAGAAAAAAATGTGTGTGGTTGAAGTTCATGGTCAGATAAGATTTCATAGAGAAGGCAGAAAACGAGTAGAAAATAGGTGCAAAGGAAACTCCTCTTATAAAAATGGTAATGAAAGTAGTTTTTTAATTAAAAAATAATTCACTGCTATGAAGACATAAAGTATGTAACAATGAGAAAATGATTTCATTACTTCTAATTGCTTGAATAATAAGAAATTACTTAATTATTTAGCAAGTAATTAAAATTTTACAAAAAAAAGATATTTCCTTCAATAGGAAAGATGACTGCATTGCTACCTTAGTATAGAATCCCAGTAAAAACTTGTGTTTACATGATTAATATTTAAAGTTACATCTCAGAAAATTTATATAGATTTTTTTTTTTAATTTTATTTTTGGGACAGAGAGAGACAGAGCATGAACGGGGGAGGGGCAGAGAGAGAGGGAGACACAGAATCAGAAACAGGCTCCAGGCTCTGAGCCATCAGCCCAGAGCCTGACGCGGAGCTCGAACTCACGGACCGCGAGATCGTGACCTGGCTAAAGTTGGACGCTTAACCGACTGCACCACCCAGGCGCCCCTAGATTTTAATCAGAGTGCTACATATCTCAAAGTTCAGAAGGTATAAATCCTAATGATTTTTCCATTTTCATTTTCTTCAAATTGTGAGTGTGAGAATAATTTGGAGGGATAAAGAATAGTATATGCTGAAACAGACTCATCTCTAAGCCAATATTGGTCTTACATAGGTAATAGAAGATACTTCAAAGGTCCCACAAATTTTCAGTGCCCAAATGCAGTACTGACAACTGGTATTTAGACATGGCTTCCAACAACTTTTTGTATGTCAATGTCATTTGATGTTTCATTATATCAAAAGAGGTAGTAAAGCCAGGAGGATAAAAGTGAAGGAAAATATTGCAATTTATTTATTTATTTATTTACTTACTTACTTATATTTATTTATTTACTTATATTTATTTATTTATGTTTTTATTACTTAATTTTTTATACTTTTTTTAAAAATATGGACTGTCGCTTGTGAGCGAATAGCCATTCATATTCACTAAAGGATTTGTCATCTTATAAAACTGAAGTAAAACTAAATATACTTTAACCTTGGAAATACTAATGTTGGATATAAAAGAATTTTCAAACTTTGGTTACAGAGTGCTTAGTTTTCTTTTTTGTTGTTGCTGTTTGTTTTAATTTAAAGTTAAATATTGATTTTTTAAAAGACACCAATTAAGTTCTGAGCTTTTCGAATTAATTATTGAGATAGTTAGTTTGGCATGATATAGTTACAGCCTTGGCATGGAAAAAATTTTTTTTAATTATAATATCCTTACTAAAAAGTAAAAATTTAAGATGGAACTCTGTCATAGAACATTTTTCAGTTCTAAGACTACTGGGATAATATTCTCATGTTTGTTCTATTAACCCTTAATAGCAGTATCTCAAATGAGTTAAATTTTTGAAATTACTTTGCTAAAAATAGTTACAAAATTGAAATGATTTATCCTGAAGCAACTGCCAACAAATAGCAAGTTAAAGTTTTCATCAACAGATGGTCTTGAAAATCTAAATTTTTTACCATCTGTAAATGCTATGATGCATTTTTTAAAACCTCAGTTTTCTAGGTTATTAAGAAAAGCATTATTTCTTTATAGACATTTACAAAGGGGAAGTTTTCTGCATTAGTAATTTGTGATTTTGTCCTGGAAATTAAGACAAATATATTTGTTAAGCAACCTAATTTGTTAAAGAAACAATGATTTGAGCTGAAGGAAAAGAGTTCTAAATAAAATCTTATTTTTAAATGTAGCACTATGTAGATATACTGTTATCTGTGTTTTTGAATATTTTTTGAATATTATATGTGTCAGAACTCATAGCATTATAACATTATCAAAATGACCCTTTAAAATGATTTTGTGTTTCGTGTTAAAGGAACAAAATGCTCATATTTTACATAGTGAATATATATTACGGAAGTAAATTGTAGATTATTTTATCTCTTGGTTCATCGTTTTAAATACATTATTGGAAAGAGTTTTATGGCTGGAAACTTTACTACAATGTATATGAATTTAAAAGTGAAACACCGGGTCTTGGACTTTTAAATTAGAATCCCCAATCCAGTCATTTGCTGATATGGTTATTCAATAACATTGAAAACATCAAGATGAGTCCATTTTTCCCTATCCACAAAGACCCCAAGTCCCATAAGAGAGACAGCGAAACAAACAGATAATATAAAATATTGTAGGTAATAAGACAGATGAGCACTTTCCGATGATAAGAGGTTAAAACATGCCAATTAGATGATTAATTTTATTAAAGGGGTCAGAAAAAGGAAGTCATCAAAATGCTATGAAGTTTAATGGAAAAAGACCTCAAAATTCTAAATAAAGTTAACAGTAAGTTTCCCAACTCAAACGTAAAAAAGAATCCTGTTTCCTCATTGTTCTGGACGCATGAGTCATACTTCTTTCAACTCAGAGCGCCACATTTACAAAGGACAGTGACAAGCTATCTATGAAGGAGAACAACACAGTAATGAGAATAGAAACCACTTTAGATGAGGAAAGTTTGGGAAACTGAATAAACAAACGACATACAACACTTTTTTCGGGTATTTGAATAAGGGTTATTGCAAGGGGAAGGTGTTTCCATAAAAGGAAAAAATAGATAAAAATTAATGGAGGACAGATTTTAGTTCAATACTAAGAAAAATATTACAAAACCTTTAGCCATTTACACCACATATTGAACATTACGTGTAGACAAATTAAACCCATCATTTTTGGAAGTATTCAAGCAGGTGTCCAATAGAAGTAGCAGTACCATGTAGTAGCATTAGAACTGGTAGTAGTAGCAGCAGCAACAGCAGCAGTAGTAGTTAAAGATGTTATAGCAACAGCAATACTATCAATATGTAAAGTAATAGAAGGCAATTCTTTGTCTGAAAGCTTGTTATGTACCTCACTATTTACATCCATTTTTCTTGTTAGATATTATTTATGGCTCAAAAAAGGGAAAGAAAACACAAAAATATTAAGCAATGGCCAAAGCTTCATATCTGATAAGTGCTATGTGGGTTCAAAAGGTGAATTCAAATCCAGCACTTTGTTCTTAGCCTATAACTTATAAAACATTTTCATCAAGGTAGCCCTAATGGTAAGGGAGCTTCAAATTTCCTTAAAAAAAGGATCTGGGAATGAAACTTGCTACAGCCCAATGTAAAACAAACTATCTTTGAATTTATGTGTTTTGTTTTAAAATTTGTGAAATCTCATATTGGCATTTATTTTAATATTAAAACTTTAAAATATTTGCCATGAAAAAAATTATTCCCCACTTCTATTTTTTTAAATGTTTTAAAGTTTCTTTATTTCTGAGAGAGAGAGAGAGAGAGAGAGAGAGAGAGCGTGCACATGAGCAGGGGAGGGACAGAGAGAGAGAGAGAGAGAGAGAGAGAGAGAGAGAGAGAGAGAGAATCCACAGCTGGCTCTGCGCTGACAGCAGAGAGCCCAATGCAGGGCTTGAACTCATAAACCGTGAGATCACCACCTGAGCTGAAGTCAGATGGTTAATTGATTGAGTCACCCAGGTGCCCCTCTAGTTCTCCTATTAATGAACACATTATAACTCATAATAATGAACACATAATAACTCCTATTAATTCCCCTATAATGAATCATGTAGATTCATCATGTCAGGATTAGGTTTCACATTACAGACAGCATATTCTGCATATCCAGTGTAACTACACTCTGTAGGCCCTCTAAGAGAGAAATTACTATTTTGAATGGTCAAAGGTAAGGACCTTTAGAGTCCATATTGTATAAGCAGGGAGGGTTATCAGCCATGACATGATGGGTCAGCTACCATACTAGTGTCCTCTTGCATTTCTATGGCCCATGTTTTAAGCCCATACAAGGGACTGAATCCTCATTGAGAGTCAACCTCCTTTATCTGCCATTTTCTTCCATGGGTCAGAGGTATAATCTGCTTCTCTGTCTGTGTCTTTCTTCAGATCTGAACATTTCAGATTAAGAGAAATGAAAATAGCAGGTCTTATTTTAAAACATATTAATGAGGCAGGATTGTCTCTTCATTGTGACTATTTCTTATTTTGTATGTTGCTTGCTTATTAAAGAACACTTAGAAAAGCATTTCTAATCCCTGCCTTAATGTTATTATATTATTTTATCTAAATTGTTTGTATATGCTGTGCCAAGAGATAAAAAATTTTAAAAGTTTATTTTCTCAAAATATTGACTGTTATTAATACTCTAAGAAGATACTTATGTTTATTTTACTGTTTTTGATTGACCTCTGTGATGCAAGGTAGTATGTTTCAAGAATATAGAACATTGTAGAGAAGATTTCTAGTAAATGTACATAGTTGTGAGATAAAAGCTAAGGCTTTTTTAAAAAAAAAAGTTTAAATATTTATTTATTTTTGAGACAATACGAGAAACAGAATGCAAGCAGCAGAGGGGCTGACAGAGGTAGACACAGAATCTGAAGCAGGCTCCAGGCTCTGAGCTGTCAGCCCAGAGCCCGACTCGGGGCTCAAACTCATGAACCATGAGATTTTGACCTGAGCCCAAGTCAAACGCTTAACCGACTGAGCCACTCAGGCACCGCAAAACTAAGACTTTTAAGTTTTAAGATTTTTGACTTTGGGTTATGAATGTCTTGTATATATTAATTATTCTTGAAATCTATTTACTAGACAAGCATATGGCTACAGATGATACGTTTTTAAGATCTGTTATACAGGCTGAATGACTTTTCTGCTCTAAGCAATCATTCACTCCATGATGCACACACATCATTATATACATATAAGGATGGGGAATACTCTAGGTAAATATCCTATCAAGATATACTGAATTTGAATTCATTTCATGTAATTTTGTTTTATTCTCAACATAATTGCAACCCAAGAATATATGCAAATGTAACATGAGAAATTTTGTTGTGTGTCAGGCTTTGAGCTTTAATCATGCTACCATTTTATATTCTCATGTAAATATTGACATGTCTGATTTAGAAGTTATAAAATGTTTTAAAGACCTATACTGGTAAGAATAAAAATAAAAAGGGCTATCAGGACTCATGCTTCAGGACATTAGCTGCTTTCCAGATGGTTTGGAGAAAAATTTATCCTCTGGTATAGTATTAAGTACATTAGCCAGGTTTTATGCCTTTGTCTTTAACACTTGGCATTGACAGTTTTAAAATAAAATACTCTAATAAATAACCCTCAGTGTGTTGTGCTTTGCCAATTCTCACATACAATTTTCAGTTATAATTCACATTTCTATAGCTTTCACAAGGTATATGAAATTATTGTTATCTTATATTGAATCATATTTCCTTTTCCAATATCATTTTAACAGATAATTATGATTATTTATAAAATTTACATGCAAAAACAATTAAGTTTACCCCTTTCATTTTAAGGACTCATGTATTCTGTTAAGTGCACAAATGCAACATTTTCAAGTTGTGTATTTCACAGTATTGCTTTGACTTCAATGACCACATTGTATTTGGAATTTAATTAGTAAACCAGGAAGTTAACATCTTAAAAAGTTAAAAATTGACTACAGAGATAGGATTCTCTCTTCCAAAACTTTGGCATGCATCACAATCACCTGAAAGTTTCTTAAAAATGGAACACCTGAGTCCTTCCCAGATCCTTGGAGTCATTAATATTTACTAAAAGATCAAGCTTTGAACTATCCATGTTTTTACAAATAACTGTGATATGAATTTGCACAATACTCCAACAACATAAATAGTACTTTTGTATTATTAAATTTTGTATTGTAAATTATTGAGTTTTTTTTTTTTAATTTTTTTTTTCAACGTTTTTTATTTATTTTTGGGACAGAGAGAGACAGAGCATGAACGGGGGAGGGGCAGAGAGAGAGGGAGACACAGAATCGGAAACAGGCTCCAGGCTCTGAGCCATCAGCCCAGAGCCTGACGCGGGGCTCGAACTCACGGACCGCGAGATCGTGACCTGGCTGAAGTCGGACGCTTAACCGACTGCGCCACCCAGGCACCCTGGGTTTTTTTTTAATTAAAAGTTCATCATGGTTGATAGGGCACCTGGGTGGATATTGATTTCAGTCCAGGTCATGATCTCAGGGTTCATGGATTCGAGCTCCCTGCTATCAGTGCAGAGCCTGCTTGGAATTCTCTCTCTCCCTCTATCTCTGCCCCCCCATACTATCTCTCTCTCTCTCTCAAAATAAATAAACTAAAAAAAATAGTTCATCATGGTTGAGATTGTATTGCATCTTTTGATAAATTTAAAGAGAGGTAACATTTTAATGGTACTGTCTAATAGATGAATATGGTATATTTTGCCATATAGTTGTCTTCCTTATTTTCTCTTAGCAGTGTTTTATCATTTAGCAGAGTAGATTTTTTCCCTATATCTTATAATTCTTTTTTTTTCTTTTAAAGTTTAGTTAGTTAACAGACAGTGAAATATTGGTTTCAGGAGTAGAATTCAGTTAACATACAACACCCAGTTGTGTGGTCATCACAACTAGTACCCTCCTTAACACCTCCTTAACATCCCATCTCCCGCTCTCCTCCCTCCATCAACCCTCAGTTTGTTCTTTATTGTTAAGAGTCTCTTGAGGTTTGTTTACCTCTCTTATCTTCCTCCCACTTCCAATATGTTCATATGTTTGTTTCTTAAATTCCACATATGAGTGAAAGAATTTGGTAATTGTCTTTCTCTGATTGACTTATTTCGCTTAGCATAATACATTCTAGCTCCAACCATGTCATTGCAAATGTAAGATTTCATTCTTTTTGATGGCTGGGTAACATTCATATATATATATATATATATATATATATATATATATATACACACACACACACACACACACACCATTACATTATTCCATTACATAATTATAATTATACCATTGTAATATTCCATTATATATATATATATATATATACACATATATATACATATATATATATGTCAGTGGACATATGGGCTCTCCATAGTTTGGGTGTTGTTGATAGTGCTGCTATAAACATTGGTGTGCATGTACCCCTTCAAATATTTATTTTTGTATCTTTGGGGTAAATACCTAATAGTGTAGTTGCTGAATCATAGGGTAATTCTATTTTTAGTTTTTTGAGGAACCTCCATGCTGTTCTCCAGAGTGGCCACACCAGTTTGCATTCCCACCAACAGTACAAGAGTGTTCCCTTTTCCTCACCAACACCTGCTGTTTCTTGTGTTGTTAATTTTAGCCATTTTGACAGGTGTGAGGTGGTATCTCATTGTGGTTTTAATTTGTATTTCCCTGATGATGTGTGATATTGAGCGTCCTTTCATCCATATATTATAATTCTTAAGCATATTATATTTTAAGTTATCTTAAATGTGTTATTTTTATTTTTAAAATTAATTCCTGATAGTAAATAGAAATACAATTGGTTTAGTTGATTCCAGAGTAAATCGTGGTAATGCCTACTAAGTAATATTTAAGAGAATTTTCCTACCTGTACTCTTCACAATATCTTCAAATATATAAAATAACAATCTACTTTAAAGTGACCAAAACATGATATTCACTTACTGAAAATAAATCAACTAAACACACACACAAAACTACACACAATATCTTAAATTTATAAAACACATAGAGAAAAAAGTTAGTCCTTGAAAACTATATATTGTATGATACTATTTTCACACAATTTATAAGCCAATGAGTATATTTTTATGATGAAACTACTTAAAAATTCATGGAAATAAATTCCATTTTGATTTCATTTTTACCACTGAGGGGATCAAGAGGAATGGGATAGATAAGAAAAAACATTGGGTTGGTAATATTCTAGTTCTTAAAATGCAGGTATTTCATGGGGGTTTAACTTATTATGCTTTATGATTACATATTACAAATGTTACATTAAAATTAAGGGGTAGCACATAGTTAAATAAGTAAAGAAATAAATCTGTTTCAAAACTGTATCATTTATTCAATAATTGATTTAACAGAATTTATTGATATTATTATTGATACAATCCTTGGGCATTATGTAGATTGCTTCAATTTCACTACACTCATTTTTCTGGGGGGGGTCACATACATGTGTGTGTATTTAGTTCTATGCAGTATTTTCACATATGTAAATTTGTGTGATCCCCCCACCACAATCATGATAAAACATAGTTTCACCACAAGGGTAGATCCCTTGTACCCTCCTTTATAGCCACAACAACTTTCCTCTATATTCCCTCCAAAACCTGACAAGCACTGAATGGTTCTCCTTCTGTATAATTTTGTCATTTCAAGAATTTTACATAAATGGAATAAAACAGTTTGTGACCTTGGGATTGGCTTTTTCCTCATTACAATCCACTGAGATCCACCCAACTTGTTGCATGTGTTAGTAGCTTGTTCCTTTTTATTATTGAGTAATATTCTCTTGCTGAGTACTACAACTGTGGGTATGGCAGAGTTTGTCCAACCATTAGCCAGTTGGAAGACAGTTGGATTGTTTCCAGTTTGGGGTTATTATGGAAAACAAGTTTCTATGAACACTTCTATACAGCGTTTTTTGCGAATGTAAATTTTCATTTTTCTGAGATAATGGTCCAGATTGCAATTGATGGGCTATGTGTTAAGTGCCACTTGAGTTTTGTAAGAAATTGCCAGCAGATGTATTGTTTTACATTCAGCAGTGCATGAGATATCCATACATTTTCTGCATCCTCACTAGCATTTGGGTTTCCACTATTTTTTATTTTAGCCATTATGATAGCTGCATAGTAATATCTCCTTGTGGTTTTAATTTGTATTTCTCTAATGGCTAAACATGCTGAAAATCTTTTCATGTGCTTATATGCCATATGTATATACTCTTCAGTGGAATATCTGCTCATTATTTTTATCCATTTCCAAATTGGTGCTTTTTTTTTTAAGTTGATCTTGACTTCTTTATATATTCCAGATACAAGCCCTTTGTTCGCTATGTGGTTTATAGTTTCTCCCAGACTATAGTTTATCTTTTCATCTTCTTCAGTGGATTCTTGTAGAGTAAAAGTTTTCAAATTTGTTGAGGTGCAATTTATCAGTATTTATATTTGTGGGACATCTTTTGGTGTCACATCTAAGAACATTGTCTATCTCTAGATCCCACAGTTTTCTCCAAAGCCTTTTTTTTAAAGTTTTTATAGTTTTACATTTCATATTGTCTGTGATCCAAATTAAGTTAATGTTTTTGTAGAGTGGGAAACTTAGGTTGATGGTTGACATTTTGGTGTTTTTGGTTTTTTGTTTGCTTTGTTTTGTTTTGCCTATGTATGTCCAGTAGCTCTAGCTCTAGCACCATTTGTTAAATATATTCTATGTAGGGGTGGCTGGATGGCCCCGCTTGTTGAGTGTCTGACTCTTGATCTCAGCTCAGGTCTTGATCTAAGGGTGGTGAGTTTGAACCCACACTGGGCTCCACACTAGGTGTGAAGCCTACTTAACAACAACAACAACAACAACAACAACAACAACAACAAAGCACCACCAAACTGTATTTCCTCCATTAAATTGTTTTTGCACCTTTGTAAAAAAATAAGAATATTAGTATGGTCTATTTGGGTATTCTCTGTTCTGTTCCACTGATCTATGTGTCTGTTATTGCATCAATACCACTGATTATTGTAGCTATATATTAGGACTTAATATTACACAGAGTAATTCCCCCCTCTTCTTCTTTTTCAAGATTGTTTTAGGTGTTTTAGGACCTGTGGATTTCTATATAAATTTTAGAATACACTTTTTTATGTCTATAAAAATCCTTCCTTGTTTTATTTAGTAGGAATTGTGTTAATTCTATGTATCAATTTGAGAACTGGCATTTCCACTATGTTCTGTCTTCCAATATGTGAGCATATGATTTTCAATTTACTGGGTCTTTTAAAATTTATTTTATGACCATTTAGTATTTTTTTTAAGAATTTTTGTTTTGAGTATAGTTGATACACAACATTACATTAGTTTCAGGTGTACAAGATAGTAATTTGACAAGTTTATACCTTATGCTATATTCACCACAAGTACAGCTATACTATCATTCCCCATATATTCCTATTACAATATCATTGACTATATTCCTTATGCTGTGCCTTTTATTCTTGTGATTTGTCCATTTTATAACTGGGAAGCCTGTATCATTTAGTAATTTTATGTTTTTTAATTATTTTTTTTCATTTAGTAATTTTAAATGCACAAATCATGCTCACATTTTGTTAGACTTATATTGCAGTGTTGTATTTTCTTTGGAGCAATTATAAATGGTATTTCGTTTTTATTTTTCTTATTTTTCACTTTTTTTTCACTTTTTTTCTATAGTTGACACACAATGTTACATTAGTTTCAGGGGTACAACTTAGTGATTTGACAAGTTTATACATTAAGCTATGTCTCCGATATATTGCTACCATCTGTCCCATTACATCATTAAAACATCATTGATTGTATTCCTTATGCTCTGCTTTTTACTCCTATGACCTTCTCATTCCATCCTGGAGGTCTATATCCCCCTCTTCTTTTCACCCATTTTGCCTAATTCCCCATCCCCATACCCTCTGGCAACCATCAGTTCTCTGTATTTATAATTTTGGTTCTGCTTTTTGTTTGTTTATTCCTTTTTTTTAAGATTCCATTTATGAGTGGAACCATATGGTATTTGGTTTTAAAGTCTGACTTATTTCACTTAGCATAATATCCTCTAGGTCCATCCATGTTTACTCAAGTGGCATTTTTAATGACTGTATAGTATCCCATAGTGTGTGTGTGTGTGTGTGTGTGTGTGTGTGTGCGTGTGTACGTGCATACATACACACACATATACATACCACTTTTATTTATCCATTTGTCTATTGGTGGACACTTAAGTTGCTTCCATGTCTTGATAATTGTAAATAATCCTTCAATAAACATAGGGGTGCATATATATTTATAAGTTAGTTTTCCCTGGATAAATACTTAAAAGTATAATGATTGGATGATATGGTATTTCTATTTTTATTTTTTGAAGAACCCCCATGCTGTTTTCCGCAGTGGCTATACCAATTTAAATTCCCACCAACAGTGCATGAGGGTTCCTTTTTTTCCACATGAATGCCAACATTTGTTTTCTTTTCTTCTTGATTTAAACCATTCTAACAGGTATAAGGTGATATCTCACTGTGGTATTGATTTGCATTTCCTTGATGATTAGTGATGTTGGACATCTTGTCATGTATCTATTTGCCATCTATTTGCCATCTATTTGTCTTCTTTGGGAAACTGTATTCAGGTACTCTATCCATTTTTTAATTGGATTATTTTGGTGCTGGGTTGTATGAATTCTGTATATATTTTGGATGCTAACCCCTTTATCAGACATGTCATTTGCTTATTTCTTTTCCCATCCTGTAGGTTGATTGTTTCCTTTGCTGTGCAGAAACTTTTTGTTTTGAGGTGGTCCCAGTGGTTTTTTATTTTTATTTTTTTGCTTTTGCTTCCCTTGTCTCAAGAGATATATCTAGAAGGAATTTGCTACAGCCAATGTCAAAGAGGTTACTGCCTGTGTACTCCTCTAGAATTTTTATGGTTTCAAGTCATACATTTAGGTCTTTAACCTATTTTGAGTTTACTTTGTGTTTGGTGTAGGAAAGTAGTCCAGTTTCATTCTTTTGCATGTTGCTGTCCAGTTTTCACAATGCCATTGTTAACTAGATAATCTTTTTTACCCATTATATATTCTTTCCTGCTTTGTCAAAGATTAATTTACCATATAGTTGTGGGTTCCTTTCTGGGTTTTCTACTATGTTCTACTGATCTATACATCTGTTTTTGTGCCAGTACCATACTGTTTTGATCACTACAGCTTTGTGATATAGCTTGAAATCTGGAATTGTAATGTTTCCAGCTTTGCTTTTCTTTTTCAAGATTGATTTTGTTATTCTGGGTCTTTTGTGGTTCCATACAAATTTTAGGAATGTTCATTTTAGCTCTGTGAACAAATGCTGGTGGTATTTTGATAGGGATAGCATTAATGTATAGATTGCTTTGGGTAGTATAGATATTTTAACAATATTTCTTCTTCCAATTCATGAACATGAAATGCTGTTTCAATTAAGGTTGCTTTGCATTATATCTTGAAATATATAATTGTGTTATGTCTAGCTTCATTCTTCTTTCTCAGGATTGCTTTAGCAGTTTGAGCTCTTCTGTGGTTCCATACAAATTTTAATATTGCTTTTTCTAGCTTGTAAAAAATGATGTTGGTTTTTTTTATAGAGATTTCATTGAATAAAATAAGGTCATTACATAATGATAAAGGTATCAATCCAACATAAAAATATAGTATTTGTAAATATCTATGCACCTAACGTTGGACCAGCAAAATATGTAAAGCAACCATTTATGGTCATAACAAGAGAAATTGATGGTAATACAATAATAGTAGGGGACTTTAATATTCCACTTCTATCAATTTGATAGATTATCCAGACAGAAAATCAATAAGGAAGCAATGTCTTTGAAAAACACATTGGACCAGATGGACATAACATATATACAGAACATTCTATTCAAAACCATCAGAATACACATTCTTTTTCAAGTGCATATTGGGCATTCTCCATAATAGATCACATATTAAACCATAAAACAAGCCATAATACATTTAATTGGTCTTTTCTGACCACAATGGTATGAAACTAGAAATAAATCACAAGGAAACCACTGGGAAAAAACACAAACACTTGGAGAATAAACTACCAGTGGGTCCATGAAACAATCAAATGAGAAATTTAAAAAAAATATATGGAGATAAACAAAAATGAAAAACACAACTGTCCAAAATCTCTAGGCTACACTGAAAGAAGTTCTAAGAAGGAAGTATATAACAATACAGGGCTATCTCGAGAAATGAAAAAAACTCATATACGCAGTCTAACTTTATGACTAAAAGAACTAGAAAAGGAGCAAAGTCAAGGTGGCAGAAGAAAGGAAATAATAAAGATCAGAGCAGATATAAATGATGTAAGGTCTAAAAAAAATAGAAAAAATATATGAAACAAAGAGCTAGTTCTTTGAAAGGGTAAACAAAATTGATAGACCCTTAGCCAGACTCAGCAGGAAAAAAAGAGAAAGTACTCAAATAGGTAAAATCAGAAATGATGGGGGGCGCCTGGGTGGCGCAGTCGGTTAAGCATCTGACTTCAGCCAGGTCACGATCTCGCGGTCCGGGAGTTCGAGCCCTGCGTCAGGCTCTGGGCTGATGGCTCAGAGCCTGGAGCCTGTTTCCGATTCTGTGTCTCCCTCTCTCTCTGCCCCTCCCCCGTTCATGCTCTGTCTCTTTCTGTCCCAAAAATAAATAAACGTTGAAAAAAAAATTTATAAAAAAAAAAAAGAAATGAAAGAGGAAAAATAACAACTGACACCACAGAAATACAAAGGATTATAAGACAATACTATAATTATATGGTAACAAACTGGACAACCTAGAAGAAATGGATAAATTATTTGAAGCTTACAAACTTCCAAAACTGAACCAAGAATAAATAGAAAATCTGAAGAGACCAATTACAGTAACAAAATCAAGTCATAATAAAAAAAACTACGAAAATACAGGGGCACCCGGGTGGCTTAGTTGATTAAGCATGTGAGTCTTGATTTCAGCTTAGGTCATGATCTTATGGTTTGTGGGATTGAGCCCCACATCAGGTTCAGCACTGACAGTGCAGAGCCAGCCTTGGATTTTCTTTTTCCCTCTCTCTGCCACTCCCGTGTGCTCCCTCTCTCTCTCTTCACAGTCAAAATAAATAAATAAATAATTTAAAAACTACCAAAATATAAAAATCCAGGACCAGATAGATTCACAAGTGAATTCTACCAGACATTTAAAGAAGAGCTAATACCTATTCTCCTCAAACTATTCCAAAAAATAGAAAAGGAAGCAAAGCTTCCAAATATATTCTATGAGGCCATAGATGTCAAAATCCTCATATGATGAGGATAAAATAAAACAAACCCCCCAAAACAAAAACATATGAGATGAACATAGATGTCAAAATCCTCAATAAAATATTAGCAAAAATTATACAAAACATTAAAAATATCATTCACCATGATCAAGTGGAATTTATTCCTAGGATACAAGGATGGTTCAATATTCACAAATAAATCAACATCATACATATCAACAATAGATGAAGGACAAGCACTTGATAACCTACAATGTCCACTCATGATAAAAACTCTCAGCAAATAGGGTTAGAGGGAACATATCTCAATAAAGGCCATATATGAAAAACCCACAGATAACATCATCCTCAATGGGGAAAAATTGAGAGCTTTCTTTCAAAGGTCAGGAACAAGAAAAGGATGTCCACTCTCACCACTTGTATTCAACGTAGTACTAGAAGTCCTAGCCACAACAATCAGACAAGAAAAAGAAATGAGGCATTCATAATGCTAAAGAAGTTAAACTGTCACTATTTGCAGATGTGATACTATACATAGAAAATCCTAAAAATCCCACCAAAAACCTACTAGAAGTAATAAACAATTTAGAAAAGTGGCAGGATACAAAAGTAATACTCAGAAATTGGCAGTATCACAGAAAGAGAAATTAAAGAACAAACAAAATGAAAAAAATATAACCAACCCCCCCAAAACAAAAACACATCATTTAAAATTGCACCATATATAATAAAATGTGTAGGAAAAACTTAACCAAAGAGGTGAAAGACCTGCACTCTAAATGGTATTGTGTTTTTAATTTTAGATTTTACATGCTTGTTGTTAGTATATAGACATATAATTGATTTTTGTGATCTTATATCTTGCTATCTTGCCAAATTCATTTATCCTAGGAGTTTGTTTATTGTAGCTTCCTTGAGATTTTCTATGTAGACCATCATGCCATCTGCAAAAATAAAGTTTTATTTCTTCCTTTCCAATTTGCCTGTCTTTTTATTTATTTTCCTTAAAATATTACAATGTCAAGAAATGCAGTACTTTGTTGAATAGTTTTGTGAGAGCAGACATTTTGCCTTAGGAAACGTCTTTCACCATTAAATAAGATGTTAGCCGTAGCTAGTTTGTTTGTTTGTTTAGATTTCTGTTATCATTTTCTAAAGATATTTATAATTTAATGAGAAATTTTATGAGCAAATATTGGCTTTTTAAAAATGCTTTTACTGTGTCAGTTAATATGATCATAAAATTTTTGTTTGTAACTTATTAATATAGTGGATTCATTGATTCATCTTTGAATGTTGAACCAAACATGCATCCCTAGAAAAAGTCTCACTGGGACATGAGACATAATTCTTCTTGTATATTACTGGATTCAATTTGTATATTACCTTGAGGACTTTTGCATCTAAGCTGATGGAAGATTTTGGTCTATAATATTTTTTGTCAGGTTTTTTGTTTTGGTATTAGGGTAAGACTGGCCTTATAAAATGAATTGGAATGTATTTTTTCCTCTATTTTCTGCAATATATTTTGTAAGAGTGATATTAATTTTTCTTTGAATATTTGGTGACATTCTTCATCAAAACCTTAAAGGTGTGGTGATATATTTGGGGGATCTTGATTATAATTTCTTTAACTTTATAGGACTATTCAGATTGTTCATTTCATCTTAGTTGAATTTAGTAGTCTTCTTTTTATTGTTATTAATCTTACTAGAGATTCGTTAGTTTTACTTATTTTTAACAAATCAGCTCTTTGTTTCAATGATTTTTTTCCTATTTTCTGTTTTCAAGTTTTTTGATTTCTGTTTTACCTTTATTATTCCCTTCTTTCTAGTTGATTTGGGTTTATTTTGCTCTTGTATTTCCTGGGTTCTTGAGGGACAGACTTAGATTTTCAACGTGAGATCTTTCTTCTTTTCCAATGCAAATACTTAGTGCTATACATTTGCTTCTTAGGACTATTTTGCTATCTTCAGCAAACGTTGATATTTTATTTTCATTTTTACCTACTTCTATGTTTCTATGTATTTTTAACTTTTTTTTTTTTAGGTTTCCTCTCTGTCTTATGGATTTGCTAGGATTATATTGCTTAATTGTCACATATACAGAGATTTTCCTGTTATCTTTCTATTATCGATTTTGGTTTAATTTTGGTATGTTAGAGAACACACTCTGTGTGATTTCACTTATTTTAAACTTGTTGAGTTTTGTGGGTTTTTTTTTCTTTTTTTCTTTTTTTGGCCTGGGATATGGCCTATCATGGTGAATATTCCATGGGTGCTATAAAAACAAGTGCAATCTGCTGTTGTTGGGTATTTGTCTATATTAATTAGTTCATTTTAGTTTACTATGTTTTGAGTTTTTCTATATCTTTGCTGATTTTCTATCTAGTAGGGGAATTTAGACCACTCTGCCTAGAATGGGTGTTAAGATCACCAGCTATAATCACATTTATTTATTTTTCCTTTCTGCTGTACAAATTTTTGCTTTATATATCCTAATACTCTGTTGTTTGGCGAATAGAGATTCATTATATCTTTTAGGTAGATTAACTGAATACTATTATGTAATATTCCTCTTCATTTCTAAGAATTATCTTTGTTCTGAAGTTTATCTAGAATAACATAGTCATTCCTGCTTTAATTTAAAAAATTAGATTTGCATGATATTTCTTTCCCATTATTTTTATTTACATTTTACCATTGTCATTGACTTTGCAGTAAACTTCTGGTAAATAGCATATAGTTAGCTCAATTTTTTAAAATCCATTCTGCCAATCCTGCCTTTCAACTTGTGTATTTACACCAATTTACATTTAAGGTAATTATTGATATTTTATGGCTCTAATATTTCCTTTCATTATTTGTTTCTTAGTGTCTTATCCCTTTGTTTATCTTTTCTTGTTTTCCTGGGAGTACTTGAAAAAATTTTTTTTATATTTTATATGGATTTATTTATAGAGTCCTACTGGGGCCAACTGTCACTGGGGGGAATGAAGGGTTTCAGGGTGACAGTTCACCCTGCTTCATACCATTTACCTCAGGCAGTTTCATTACTGATGGGTATATGTCAAAATTCAGGTTTCTGTGTTCCCAGTTGAATCCTGTTGTCAACAGCGTAAGGAGAAAGTAGAGTGTTGCCCAGCCTCAGTTCACAATGCCTCATTTAGTTTCATTAATGCAGAGTAGGGTGGAGTCTCCACTGACACTTGGAGCAGAGGTGGAGCAATGAAGCATAATGATGACTAGGCCCACCTCAAACTGCATTGCCATGCTCTTTGCTGCATGGTTGAAGCAGAGACTTACCTTGCCATTAGACCCTGATGGCATTGCCCTGTTGGAAAAACTAGAGCACGACGTGCTTCCGCTACAGGGAGAATGGAAGATGAGTTTTCCCTGTTCCCTGACCTTTGAAATCATGGTGTGGTATGGGGGTGTGGGGGGGGGGGGAAAGGGCAGCTGGGTTCCCATTTCTGTTTGGCTGGGGTAGGGTATTACCAGACCACCCTTTTCCCAGACCTTTGTCCAGACATCAAGGCTTTCCCTAAAGCTTTTATCTGTGCCTGTTGGCAGTTCCAGGTTGGAGCTTTCTGGAGCATATTATCAGAGCTACATGGAAGGCAATAAGGAAATACAAGGAACTCACTTCTGTGTTGTTTCTTAAGTCCTGAAGTCTCTAGGCAGTTTACTTTCTTCTTTTCACCTTTTAGAATCTTCCTGTGCTTGTTTCAATCCAGGGTTTGTGTTAAACTTCTTATGACTGTGTTATAATGAGAATATTTTGGTTGTTATAGTGAGATCCTGAGAGAAATTGCATGTTGGTGAGAACTAAAAATTAAAATTGGATTTTTGTTCATTTTTATTTGGTACTTTATTCATAATTAAATAATTAAAAATAGAAAACACAAGAAAGAAGCATACTTTTGAGGTCATTTGCAGCTTTTTTTCAATATATCAAATAATTTATTATGTAGTTTGATTTCATCATGTTCATTTAATTTATGGTTTTGGGAAAAAACTCAGTATATACTGAAACTAGATGTTGTAATATAATGACATACCTTCATATGTTTAATCATCCTACACAAAATATGCCATACATAGTCTTCTTTGTCTCCATGTCTATTATTTTTAATTATTCATATAAATAGGTACTGAGTGCCTAGGTGTGAAAAAATATATTTAAACAATTTCTTACAATAGTCACAAAAAAGATTAAGGATATAAAATATTTTCATGAAATGAGGATGGATACTACTTTAGATCAACAGTGGACATTATACTTGAATTCTGGAATGGGACAGTTTTTTGAAAAGCAAGAGATACTATTGTTTAATAACCACATGAATGAGAGATAGAACCATAAAAGAATTAGCACAAATCTATTACAAATATTTGCCAACAAATATATAAAACAGAATTAGTAACATTCATCAAACCAATACATAATTTATTTGATGAAATTAATATAATAAACTGAAGTAATAGAGATAATAATAGGAACAGAACAAGTTGTTTCTAATAAGTAAATATATGTATTGCAATTCTGGCAGTCATTTCCAGTTCATTTAGAAAAATCAATAAGGTAAAGGGGTGATACTTTGGAAAAATAAAGTTGTAGATGTTAATTATATATATGAACCAGTGTATTATAAAGCTATAGTGAATATTAAGTAGTACTGATTAAAGATTGTGAAAATCGGGGCGGCTGGGTGGCTCAGTCCGTTATGCATCTAACCAGCTCAGGTCATGATCTTGCAGTTTGTGAGTTTGAGTCCCCTATAGGGCTCTGTGCTGACAGCTCAGAGCCTGGAGCCTGCTTCAGATTCTGTGTCTCCCTCTCTCTTTGCCCCTCCCTGCTCATGCTCTGTCTCTCTTTCAAAATAAATAAACATTAAAACAATTTTGTAAAAAGATTGTGAAAATCAATGGATTACACAATATTTTTATGAAGACTGATATATAAAAAGCAGACTTTTACAAATGAACAAGAAATGGAAAGATCACATGATTAAAGGCAGTGGTGTAATTTGTTCACTTTAAATAAAAATAATCCTAAAAAGAATTCCCAAAAAGGACATAAGACAATGTGAAGCAAATCAAATATATGTAAGATATGGTATTCTTTGTTAAACTTGTATATCCTCCTTGTGATGGAGTTTTAACTGCAAGAAGAATTTGATATTTTTTATTTAACCTGAGAAAAACAATAGAAGCTTTATGCAAATAAACGACAACTGACAGCCACATGGCATTCATTTAATAAATATTATATAGGGTCCTCTGCACACCAAGCTATATTCTAGGTCCTGGGGAGCAGCTAAGGAATTATCCAACATCCCTATACTTGAGTTATTTATGTTCCAGAAAAATTTGACCAATCATTGGTAGGTAAACAAAGAAAAAAAATGAATAGGGATAATTGCCATGAATATAATGCAGAAAACAGGATAGGGATTAAATTAAGTAGATGGATGGTCAAGGAAGGCTTTTAGGCAGTTCCATGTGAAATGTAACCTTCATGACTCAGAGGAGAGTTTCAAATTCTGATAAAAAGTAAAATAGGCACCCTAAAATACAGCTGCTGCACAGATTTAATGGAGTGTCACTGTGTTAATGAACTATCATGCTACCTGATTCTCTCAATTTTAATGTAAATTAGAAAATGGGTTTTTTGTAGGAAAATCGAAGATATTAAAATGTTGACAGCTGAAGTATATTTGGAATCAACATTGCCTACCTACTCAACTCAGCGCACACACAACACATTCTTAATTTAAATCTCTTGGGTCACTGGTGTACAACCTTGCTGATAGATCATCCTTATGTATTTTCAACTATATAAAAAATTCATTTGCTTCATTAAAGAAATGAGAATTTTTTAAACCCCATAAGTCCAGTAAATATTTACTCTCTTAATCCACCAGTTTGTCATCTCTATTCTAGATCATTAAAATTTTCTTCTCCCATTATTACAGAGTCCATATTGCTTCATTGAAGTAGTGGGAATTCTAAAAGTCCAGAGGTCCAGTGACTATTTACTGCCTGGTGATTTATAACATTTTGCTCTATAGATTTTATAGGCTCACTTGTTATGTTACATGATAAATATGCTTTGTCTGAGCTGCAGTTCTGGGATAAGCATCAGGTTGGGAGCCCCCAAAACAATTAAATCACCTCTCATATTTTTTAATGACTACAGGGAGCTCATTATGTCTGATTTTACTGAGGCAGTGCAAATAGATATGAGCTTCAGATATAATTTTCATCTTTCCTAATTATATTTTAGAGTTTCAAAAATGGAAATAGTTACTCATAATTTTAGGCATTGTTTTTATAATATTATTATATTCCAACATCTGAATTAATTTTTTAATCTGTTTCATTGATTTAGCAGTGGCAATAAAGGGAAAAGACTGAATAGTAGTTAGAATAAACACTAAAGCTTTTCTAAGACTTACAAGCATACATAATATAGTTTTACTACTCTGAAAATTTTAAAGCAAAACAATTATATGTTCTAATTAAACAAGGTATAATGATTAATTTCAAAAGGTGAAAATTTCAAAATATTTTACAGACCTTAATCTATGCCCATGATTCCCACTTGCATTTGATATTATAGTATACATATTGGTATATTATGATAAATTTCATCTGCAGGACAACTTTACTATTTACTCACTAAATTTATTTTGTCACACTGACCATATGTTTTCTGAGAGAAGAATTCTGCCATTAGGATTCCACATGGTGTAGACTTTCTAGAGCTAAGGGGTTCGTTCTTTTGGTAGTAACAGATGTATTTAGGGAAGCTCAGGGACTTGATAAGGGGCATACGTGTCCTTCCAGATTAATAATTCTATCAGTAATTTTTTATAAATTTTGTTTACATTTTTCTTCTCTTCCTGACTCAGCAATATCCCCTAATATAACAATTCACAAACAATAAGAGAACAAATAAATCATACAGCACTAGAACCTCAGCAATTTTGTGTCAAATTTTTTTTTCTGAGTCAAATCCATGCCCTATGTAAATTTTTAGAAACAAATGTTATCCTTATGGAAAGCTGAAAGACACTGGAAAACTCATCTTTAAGAATGTTAATTAACTATATAAAAAACCCATTGAATTTTCTAATACTTCTATAATATTGATAACATTAATATTAGTAATAATGTTTTAAATCAGTGTGCATATTTTTAAACATTCTCTTCTCTCGCTACTTTTGCAACTAATAGAAAATAAATAGCTGCTATTCTACTAAATTTAATAATTTTATAAACTAGTTAAAATATTTGTTTTGGCTGTATTTGAATAATATTTTTGGATAATGACATTCTAAAAATAAGTTTTGTGTGAATATAATACATATTGAATATAATTTTATAAGCTCAGAATGTGTACCTTGAGAGTATATCACCAAAAATATTAATTAAAAAATAAATTATAAAGATTCAAGTTTATTGATTTTTGTTTTGACAATAAATGGATTTTTTAATTACTCATAAAATAAGATTTTCATTTTTATGTAATGGTATAGAGGCATGTATATAAAAAAACAAATAAAGATTGGAGTAGTGTTAGTCTGATTCCTCTTTGTTCAAGTAGGCAGACCATACATAATTATTAATTGAAATTTTGTAATGAAGGATCTTATCCATACTGTGATTCATTTGAGCTTTTACAATTAATCATAATTAAAGATCCTTGTTCAAATTCATTATAAAAAGTTAAAAAGCAAAACTTTATTTACAATATAAGAACAATCACCTGTGGCTTATGCAATACATTCGTATTGCTATTTAAATGACTTATATCATAAATTAATGATAAAAATACCAGGTATATGTATATAGCTTATAGCACAGAGTTTATTCTAATACACAAAAGTTTTGGAAGTAAATAAATCAAATGTGACATTTGGCACAATGTAATGAAAAGTTTTCAATTTAATATTTTTATCTTAAATAAGAAGATTGGAAAATTAATGGCCCCATTTCTAACTCAGTCTCAGTTTTGTTTTAATTCTTTCCATCATTCTATGTAATTTTTGGGGGGGCAATAGAGTTGGAAGTAACTATATCCCATTCTTCTTATAAAAGGACAACTCTGTTCTAGAATACCATTAGAAATTGAGTACTAATAAATAAGACTACTCAAACTAGTAAAAGCAGTTTATAGAGATTCTTTCTCAAATTCCTCCTGAACAAGGTGGATATAAAACATGTGCACATGCCAATAGGCACAGTAAACATGAAAAAAAATTCCCAATAAATGGAATAATTTTTACATTAAGTAGGACCTAAAAAGAATTAAATACTTTCCCAAAAGCAGTTTAGCCACTAAATTAAAGAGGGCGATAGATGATTGGATAATATGAGACTCACAAATGAGAATTAGATTCATATAATATTTTCAAAACTTGTCCTTCTTAAACTAAAATGATAATGAGCATATAAGAGGAAAACAATTTAAAAGTCATGATTTTCATACAGAAGTCCCAGGTCAGTGTTTACTTAAATCATACTAGAAAGTTTGGCAGTGTTTGTATATGTGGGTGTGAGTGTATTTTCTGTGTATGTTTGTGTCTGTGGATATGTTTATTATTAGACGACTAAAACTTCTGTAAAAACAGTTATTAATTTTATTATCAACTAAAGAGCCCATTTGAAGTATAAAGTTTTGTAATTTGAGTTAATAACTTCTTCTATTGACAAAGCAACTCTACAATAACTGGTTATTTCCCAGCTATTATAACAACCCAGAAAGAGCCATTGTTCAATGGGTTTATGGCCTTTGAGCATAGATAATTGATCATAAATCTTTAGGCAGCCCAGCTGGTTTTCCATATGACTTCATAGAAGCACCATATGGTCTCTAGCACTCACAGGGATCCACTGCACTCACAGGTTAAAGATTAAAAATCTGTCACGGTATTAAGAAGCAAGCTGCTCTCAAACTAGTGCAAAATAAATGATATTCTCAGATAAAGTGAAGAACACTTTTTCCAAATAAACTGATGGCTATTTCTGCCGATGTAATACCTTTTTGATAATATCCATGTCATTTAGGGTCTTGAAAACTCAAAGGGATTGTATTATAAGGTCCCTATGCCCTGGAGAAAAGCACCGTGTTGAAGCTTTGTTCAGTCCTAACAGTACCGGAGACATTGTTTGGGGCTTACTACCTCCTTTCTCTGCTTTCTACTGCATACTGTCATCATTTTCTTAGATTTTTGTCCAGATGGTTGAAAATAATAGGTTCCCAGATAGCTCCTCCTATCTCATACTTCAAAGTTTCTCTAATATAAGGAGACCTATCCTCTTTACTTAGCTTTTGCACAAATAATCCTATGATAGGATGGGTATGTGTCCATCGTTATACCTGTACCAAAAAAAAAATAAAAGTTCCCAATATATGATGATAGTTAAAATGGAGAATAGTCAGTTCTCTAAAATATGTGAGTTTGTGTTCCTGACGATGAATTAGTTGCTAGAAAAATCATGGTAATAATGATGATGAATATGATGATCCATTTATCTAATCACTTACTAATGTTAACTGGGATTTGGGGACAATGCCAGAAAATGGGATAATAAAATATGATTATATTTAATATGCAGTATAAACATTACATCTACATACCAGGGCAATGTGGGGCCATGCCCTGAGAAGAGTCATTAGAGCCAATGAGTCGTGACTAACCACTACTCAAACTAGTAGGGAGTTTGAGGGCCCACAGGGTTGAGGGCCCACAGGGTCCCTTGTCCACATGGCCCAGAGCCATGTTTCCAGTTTCTTCATGGGCCTTTTCTTTGAGTCTGTCCTGCTTGGGGGAAGTTACTGTTGTGAACAGGCTTCTAGGCCTAAGGAAGACCAAGGGGAGGCTTTTGAGAGAAGTTGTTTGGATGGAGCCAAAAAAGTAGGAGTGGGAATTTTCACACTTGGGAGCATTAACTTCCTCCAGAAATAAGAAAAGGGCAAGGATTGGAAGACAATGGGGCAAGGCTGTGGACTGAAGACATAGAGCTGGGATCTGGCTCCTCCTTGACCAACACGTTCAAACACAGTCATCTTAGGAGTGTGGGAACCTTATATTCATCCTGGTCTTTCAGGTTCTTATGAAGGCACATTTTTCATAATAGACTAATGAACTAAGTTTGTTTTGTGGTTTAAAATCTTCAATAATTCATTTATAAATATACATTTTTACTCAAAGTTTAGGGTCTAAATGGAACCTATTCTTAATATGGATAAACTGCTAATATATACTCTTGTCTTCTACATTTTATCAAAGTGATTACTTACTTGAGAAACTGATTAATATTTCAAATTATCTAGATTTCAAGTGACTACTATTATAGCTTCTCAAAATACAGGAGTTTCAAATGGAAAATTTATAATTTGTGTCATAAGTTTACAGTATTCAAGTGCTAGCCTTTGACAGAATGTTTTTTTAGACTTTAACAAAAATTTTAGCAAACAGGATCATAAAGTAATCTTTATGAACGTTTTTGTGGTAATTTACATTCCTCATTTGTGAAATGAGGAGAGATCTATGTATGATGTGTCTATGTATCTATCTGTCTATCTTGATGGTTCTGGGGACTTCTAAAACATCAGGCACATTGCAAACAATTTGTGAATATTCTTGTTTTAATAAGCATCTCATTTTTCCATTTATCAAGATTGTATCAGTATTGATACAGTTTATTTATTGAATAAATATAAGTACATACTGAATGGTGCTAAGATGATAACTAACTGCATATTTCAAATCATAGATTAGTAAGGCAAGAGTATAACATATGAAGGTAAAATTATTATGCAGGTTAAAATTTAAAAATGTTATGTAAAGCAAAAAAAAGAAGATTATAATAAAAGGATTTGATATTGATTAAAAGACAACACTATCAGTTTGATACTTCTAAAGTGGATCTCTATATAAGCCAGTTGTCTTAATTCATTATAAAGTCAGTATTGGTTTTTTTTTTTAATGTTTTACTTATTTTGAGACAGAGAGAGACAGAGCATGAGCAGAGGAGGGGCAGAGAGAGAGAGGTAGACACAGAATCCAAAGCAGGCTCCAGGCTCTGAGCTGTCAGCACATAGTTCGTCGTGGGGCTCAAACCCACAAACCACAAGGTCATGACCTGAGGCGAAGTTGGACGCTTAACCGACTGAGCCACCCAGGCGCCCCATAAAGTCAGTAATAAATGAAGAAAGTTCTTTTCTGAACTACATGTACCACTCACTCAAACTTAATTGTTTTAATTTTCATATTATTTTAAAGTTTGGTGAATATTATTATAGTCTTAAAGTTCGTAAAAAAAGGAGACACACCTATCAAAGAAAATCTTGCTTTCTATCGAGTATGACTTCTAATTGTTAGCTTTGTTAGAGAAGACTATTGTTAGATACGTTTTCTATGATAAAAATTAGGAAAGAAACACAACAATAAAAGTAGCCTAGTTGCACAATATTTTTAAAATTTGTGATCTTTACTTTTTCTAAGATTATAGAACTATTGAGTTACTTACAGAGTCAATTTTAAGCAAAGTTTGTCTTACAATTTAATATTCTAGGACGCTCTCGGGAGCCGTCGTCACCCAGCTCGCTTTAGTGCCCTTCTGCTTTCCGAATCTAATGTCCATAAGGGACAAGAATTTTCACCTGTTTTGCTCACCGTTGTATTCCCGGTGCCTAGCACAGTGCCACAGAGCGAGGAGGGAAAGCAGGCAGCGAAGATGTAATAATGAGGCATTATTCCTGCCTCCCGAAGACAAGTCACACAAGAATGTCGTCCACACTGGAGTGAAGCATTGCTAAAGCATGAGGAAAACGGAGCTCTGCATCTCCCGCGACTAAAGCTAGGACCTCCTTTGTCTTTTGATATTTAAGACCTTTGGTCTGAGTGATCCCAAGAGATTTTACTGCCTTGGGCTTTGTTACAAATTCACCCACGGATGCTCCTTTGCCATCTTCTCAAAACTCCAAAGGAATTTTCAGCGCCTAGTTCAGGTTCAACCAGGGTTCCAGTAAAAAAAAAAAAAAAAAAAAGATTAGGGCAAGATGGCGGCTTAGGAGGACGCTGGGCTCACCGCACGTCCTGCTGATCACTTAGATTCCATCTACACCTGCCTAAATAACCCAGAAAACCGCCAGAGGATTAGCAGAACAGAGTCGCCGGAGCCAAACGCAGACGAGAGGCCCACGGAAGAGGGTAGGAAGGGCGGTGAGGCGGTGCGCGCTCCACGGACTGGCGGGAGGGAGCCGGGGCGGAGGGGCGGCTCGCCGGCCAAGCAGAGCCCCCGAGTCTGGCTGGCAAAAGCGGAGGGGCCGGGCGGACTGTGTTCCGACAGCAAGCGCGACTTAGCGTCTGGGAGGTCAGAAATTAACAGCTCTGCTCGGAAAGCGGGAAGGCTGGAGGACAAAGGGAGGGAGAGCTGCTGAGCCCCCTGACGACAGAGCTCTGTTTGGTGGGGAACAAAGGCGCTCGCCAGCGCCATCTCCCCCGCCCATCCCCCAGCCAAAATCCCAAAGAGAACCAGTTCTGCCAGGGAACTTGCTTGCTCCGCGCAAACACCCAACTCTGCGCTTCTGCGGAGCCAAACCTCCGGCAGCGGATCTGACTCCCTCCCACTGCCACAGGGCCCCTCCTGAAGTGGATCACCTAAGGAGAAGCGATCTAAGCCTGCCCCTCCTGCCCCCGAGCACCTTGCCTACCCACCCCAGCTAATACGCCAGATCCCCAGCATCACAAGCCTGGCAGGGTGCAAGTAGCCCAGACGAGCCACACCACCCCACAGTGAATCCCGCCCCTAGGAGAGGGGAAGAGAAGGCACACACCAGTCTGACTGTGGCCCCAGCGGTGGGCTGGGGGCAGACATCAGGTCTGACTGCGGCCCCGCCCACCAACTCCAGGTATACACCACAGCACAGGGGAAGTGCCCTGCAGGTCCTCACCACGCCAGGGACTATCCAAAATGACCAAGCGGAAGAACTCCCCTCAGAAGAATCTCCAGGAAATAACAACAGCTAATGAGCTGATCAAAAAGGATTTAAATAACATAACAGAAAGTGAATTTAGAATAATAGTCATAAAATTAATCGCTGGGCTTGAAAACAGTATACAGGACAGCAGAGAATCTCTTGCTACAGAGATCAAGGGACTAAGGAACAGTCACGAGGAGCTGAAAAACGCTTTAAACGAAATGCATAACAAAATGGAAACCACCACAGCTCGGCTTGAAGAGGCAGAGGAGAGAATAGGTGAACTAGAAGATAAAGTTATGGAAAAAGAGGAAGCTGAGAAAAAGAGAGATAAAAAAATCCAGGAGTATGAGGGGAAAATTAGAGAATTAAGTGATACACTAAAAAGAAATAATATACGCATAATTGGTATCCCAGAGGAGGAAGAGAGAGGGAAAGGTGCTGAAGGGGTACTTGAAGAAATCATAGCTGAGAACTTCCCTGAACTGGGGAAGGAAAAAGGCATTGAAATCCAAGAGGCACAGAGAACTCCCTTCAGACGTAACTTGAATCGATCTTCTGCACGACATATCATAGTGAAACTGGCAAAATACAAGGATAAAGAGAAAATTCTGAAAGCAGCAAGGGGTAAACGTGCCCTCACATATAAAGGGAGACCTATAAGACTCGTGACTGATCTCTCTTTTGAAACTTGGCAGGCCAGAAAGAATTGGCAAGAGATTTTCAGGGTGCTAGACAGAAAAAATATGCAGCCAAGAATCCTTTATCCAGCAAGTCTGTCATTTAGAATAGAAGGAGAGATAAAGGTCTTCCCAAACAAACAAAAACTGAAGGAATTTGTCACCACTAAACCAGCCCTACAAGAGATCCTAAGGGGGACCCTATGAGACAAAGTCCCAGAGACATCACTATAAGCATAAAACATACAGACATCACAATGACTCTAAACCCGTATCTTTCTATAATAACACTGAATGTAAATGGATTAAATGCGCCAACCAAAAGACATAGGGTATCAGAATGGATAAAAAAACAAGACCCATCTATTTGCTGTCTACAAGAGACTCATTTTAGACCTGAGGACACCTTTAGATTGAGAGTGAGGGGATGGAGAACTATTTATCATGCGACTGGAAGCCAAAAGAAAGCTGGAGTAGCCATACTTATATCAGACAAACTAGACTTTAAATTAAAGGCTGTAACAAGAGATGAAGAAGGACATTATATAATAGTTACAGGGTCTATCCATCAGGAAGAGCTAACAATTATCAATGTCTATGCACCGAATACCGGAGCCCCCAAATATATAAAACAATTACTCATAAACATAAGCAACCTTATGGATAAGAATGTGGTAATTGCAGGGGACTTTAATACACCACTTACAGAAATGGATAGATCAACTAGACACACGGTCAATAAAGAAACAAGGGCCCTGAATGAGACATTGGATGAGATGGACTTGACAGATATATTTAGAACTCTGCATCCCAAAGCAACAGAATATACTTTCTTCTCGAGTGCACATGGAACATTCTCCAAGATAGATCATATACTGGGTCACAAAACAGCCCTTCATAAGTTTACAAGAATTGAAATTATACCATGCTTACTTTCAGACCACAATGCCATGAAGCTTGAAATCAACCACAGGAAAAAGTCTGGAAAACCTCCAAAAGCATGGAGGTTAAAGAACACCCTACTAACGAATGAGTGGGTCAACCAGGCAATTAGAGAAGAAATTAAAAAATATATGGAAACAAACGAAAATGAAAATACAACAATCCAAATGCTTTGGGACGCAGCGAAGGCAGTCCTGAGAGGAAAATACATTGCAATCCAGGCCTATCTCAAGAAACAAGAAAAATCCCAAATACAAAATCTAACAGCACACCTAAAGGAAGTAGAAGCAGAACAGCAAAGGCAGCCTAAGCCCAGCAGAAGAAGAGAAATAATAAAGATCAGAGCAGAAATAAACAATATAGAAACTAAAAAAACTGTAGAGCAGATCAACGAAACCAAGAGTTGGTTTTTTGAAAAAATAAACAAAATTGACAAACCTCTAGCCAGGCTTCTCAAAAAGAAAAGGGAGATGACCCAAATAGATAAAATCATGAATGAAAATGGAACTATTACAAGCAATCCCTCAGAGATACAAACAATTATCAGGGAATACTATGAAAACTTATATGCCAACAAATTGGACAACCTGGAAGAAATGGACGAATTCCTGAACACCCACACGCTTCCAAAACTCAATCAGGAGGAAATAGAAAGCTTGAACAGACCCATAACCAGCGAAGAAATTGAATCGGTTATCAAAAATCTCCCAACAAATAAGAGTCCAGGACCAGATGGCTTCCCAGGGGAGTTCTACCAGACGTTTAAAGCAGAGATAATACCTATCCTTCTCAAGCTATTCCAAGAAATAGAAAGGGAAGGAAAACTTCCAGACTCATTCTATGAAGCCAGTATTACTTTGATTCCTAAACCAGACAGAGACCCAGTAAAAAAAGAGAACTACAGGCCAATATCCCTGATGAATATGGATGCAAAAATTCTCAATAAGATACTAGCAAATCGAATTCAACGGCATATAAAAAGAATTATTCACCATGATCAAGTGGGATTCATTCCTGGGATGCAGGGCTGGTTCAACATTCGCAAATCAATCAACGTGATACATCACATTAACAAAAAAAGAGAGAAGAACCATATGATCCTGTCAATCGATGCAGAAAAGGCCTTCGACAAAATCCAGCACCCTTTCTTAATAAAAACCCTTGAGAAAGTCGGGATAGAAGGAACATACTTAAAGATCATAAAAGCCATTTATGAAAAGCCCACAGCTAACATCATCCTCAACGGGGAAAAACTGAAAGCTTTTTCCCTGAGATCAGGAACACGACAAGGATGCCCACTCTCACCGCTGCTGTTTAACATAGTGCTGGAAGTTCTAGCATCAGCAATCAGACAACAAAAGGAAATCAAAGGCATCAAAATTGGCAAAGATGAAGTCAAGCTTTCGCTTTTTGCAGATGACATGATATTATACATGGAAAATCCGATAGACTCCACCAAAAGTCTGCTAGAACTGATACAGGAATTCAGCAAAGTTGCAGGATACAAAATCAATGTACAGAAATCAGTTGCATTCTTATACACTAACAATGAAGCAACAGAAAGACAAATAAAGAAACTGATCCCATTCACAATTGCACCAAGAAGCATAAAATACCTAGGAATAAATCTAACCAAAGATGTAAAGGATCTGTATCCTGAAAACTATAGAAAGCTTCTGAAGGAAATTGAAGAAGATTTAAAGAAATGGAAAGACATTCCCTGCTCATGGATTGGAAAAATAAATATTGTCAAAATGTCAATACTACCCAAAGCTATCTACACATTCAATGCAATCCCAATCAAAATTGCACCAGCATTCTTCTCGAAACTAGAACAAGCAATCCTAAAATTCATATGGAACCACAAAAGGCCCCGAATAGCCAAAGGAATTTTGAAGAAGAAGACCAAAGCAGGAGGCATCACAATCCCAGACTTTAGCCTCTACTACAAAGCTGTCATCATCAAGACAGCATGGTATTGGCACCAAAACAGACACATAGACCAATGGAATAGAATAGAAACCCCAGAACTAGACCCACAAACGTATGGCCAACTCATCTTTGACAAAGCAGGAAAGAACATCCAATGGAAAAAAGACAGCCTCTTTAACAAATGGTGCTGGGAGAACTGGACAGCAACATGCAGAAGGTTGAAACTAGACCACTTTCTCACACCATTTACAAAAATAAACTCAAAATGGATAAAGGACCTAAATGTGAGACAGGAAACCATCAAAACCTTAGAGGAGAAAGCAGGAAAAGACCTCTCTGACCTCAGCCGTAGCAATCTCTTACTCGACACATCCCCAAAGGCAAGGGAATTAAAAGCAAAAGTGAATTACTGGGACCTTATGAAGATAAAAAGCTTCTGCACAGCAAAGGAAACAACCAACAAAACTAAAAGGCAACCAACGGAATGGGAAAAGATATTTGCAAATGACATATCGGACAAAGGGCTAGTATCCAAAATCTATAAAGAGCTCACCAAACTCCACACCCGAAAAACAAATAACCCAGTTAAGAAATGGGCAGAAAACATGAATAGACACTTCTCTAAAGAAGACATCCGGATGGCCAACAGACACATGAAAAGATGTTCAGCGTCGCTCCTTATCAGGGAAATACAAATCAAAACCACACTCAGGTATCACCTCACGCCAGTCAGAGTGGCCAAAATGAACAAATCCGGAGACTATAGATGCTGGAGAGGATGTGGAGAAACGGGAACCCTCTTGCACTGTTGGTGGGAATGCAAATTGGTGCAGCCGCTCTGGAAAGCAGTGTGGAGGTTCCTCAGAAAATTAAAAATAGACCTACCCTATGACCCAGCAATAGCACTGCTAGGAATTTATCCAAGGGATACAGGAGCACTGATGCATAGGGCCACTTGTACCCCAATGTTCATAGCAGCACTCTCAACAATAGCCAAATTATGGAAAGAGCCTAAATGTCCATCAACTGATGAATGGATAAAGAAATTGTGGTTTATATACACAATGGAATATTACATGGCAATGAGAAAAAATGAAATATGGCCTTTTGTAGCAACGTGGATGGAACTGGAGAGTGTGATGCTAAGTGAAATAAGCCATACAGAGAAAGACAGATACCATATGGTCTCACTCTTATGTGGATCCTGAGAAACTTAACAGGAACCCATGGGGGAGGGGAAGGAAAAAAAAAAAAAAAAAGAGGTTAGAGTGGGAGAGAGCCAAAGCATAAGAGACTGTTAAAAACCGAGAACTGAGGGTTGATGGAGGGTGGGAGGGAGGGGAGGGTGGGAGGGAGGGGAGGGTGGGTGATGGGTACTGAGGAGGGCACCTTTTGGGATGAGCACTGGGTGTTGTATGGAAACCAAGTTGTCAATAAATTTCATAAAAAAAAAAAAAAAAAAAAAGAGTAAACATTAAAAAAAAAAACATTTAAAAAAAATTAAAAAAAAAAAAAAAAAAAAAACAATTTAATATTCTATGAATTTAAATGTTTGGTAAAAAATTTTCACGTAACATTAAAATAAAAAAATACAAATAGCTACTGAATGCTATGCAAGTACGTATATCATGGGAAATATTAGTTCCCCCAAAATACAATTTTTCATTTGAATAAAAACCATTCCCCAAATGTTTACTATTAAATTATCTTCAGAAATCTGAAGTGCCTGGGTGGCTCTGTCAATTGAGTGTCAGATGCTTGATTTCAGCCCAGTCATGATCCCAAGATCTTTGGATTGAGCTCTGTGTTGGGCTCCATGCTGAGCATGGAGCCTGGTTGGGATTTTCTCTCTCTCCCTTTGCCACTCTCCCCTGCTTGTACTCTCTCTCTCTGTCTCTAATATAAAAAAAAAAATTAAATAAATCATCTTCAGAACTCAAAAAAACCCCTCCAAGATACTACAGCAAAATAGAAACTAAAATATATAACAAAAATATAAACATTGTTTACAAAAGCATTCCAAAATTGTGTTCCTAAAGCAAGTGAAAGAGTCACAGTCATTTTACAAACATTCTTCAAAATAATTCAATAAAGAAAATATGTTTTTTCTATATTTATTTTCTCATTGAATTTTACTTTATTTTTAAATGTTTATTTCTCATTGAATTTTAAATAAGTTAAATATGAACCATTCATTGTACTCAAAATTATAGAATTTTAGATGCATGGCTTTGCTCAAAGACACAGGTCTATAGGTTAGAAATAATACATAAATTATATAAGAAGGTTGAATAAGATTAAGTATGAGTCAAATACATGTATTTCATCTTACTTATCCATGTGAATTTGTAGTCTAACTTAATGACCCGATGATTATAGAAGTAATTGTATAACTTGTCACATATTCAAAGGTAAAGAAATTATACCACTAAAAATATGAATTTGAATTCTTTTGTTCTGATGAATGGATAAAGATGTGATATATATAAATGGAATATTACTCAGCCATAAAGGAGAATGAAATCTTGCCATTTGCAATGACATAGATGAAGCTAGAGGGCTTCATTAGAGGGTATAATTGTAAGTGAAATAAGTCACTCAATGAAAGACAAATATCATATGATTTCACTCATATGTGGAATTTAAGAAACAAATGAACAAAGGGGTGGGGGGTAAGAGAGGCAAACCAAGAAACATACTCTTAAGTATAGAGGACAAACTGATGGTTACCAAAGGACAGGTGGGTGGAGGAATGGGTTCAATGGGTGATGGGGTATTAAGGAGTATACTTATTGTGATGAGCACCAGGTGTTGTACAAAGGTGTTGAATCATTATACTGTACACAAGAAACTAATATTACACTATATGTTACCTAACTGAAATTTAAGAAAAAAGTTATACAAATGAATTCTATTGTAATAAGAGACCAAATCAATGTTGGCAATAATTTTATAAGTGAACATTTTAAAACCTTTAATAATCCCTTCTTGTTCTAAGTCAGCAAAGTATGAAATGTTCCTAGAAAGCTACATAAATGGAAGGTAGAGACAACTTGAAAATCATCTAATACAAACCTGGCACTGAAGCCAGAGGATTTAGACCAAAAATACAAGTTCAATAAGCATTCTCTATGCTTTGGACTTGGACCCAAAAGAGAGAAGGAGCAGAAGATTACAGCTTCCAACTTTATATGGAGTAAATGCTTAACTGTAACAGAGTAAATGCTTAGCTGTAACAAAGTGGTACTATAACTGCCTCACCAAGGAACTGATAAAGTTGTAGGGTGAAGAGAGATGCAAAGATGATAAAACTGAAGGAAACTTTCAAATTATAAACTATCTAGTAAGGCAAGTGTGTGATTATGCGTCATCTGTGGGCAACACCAGACTATCCTGAATCATGCACTAAAAGAACTCTCTCTTCTGCTGATTCCATCACTTGCCACTCCCACCATCTGCCAATACTTTACTATGTTTGTGATCACCATTTTTGGTTAGTGCCTTCCTTATGCACTCTGTCTATGTATTCACTAGACATACTTGGTGGGTGACTCAGTTACTACAAAATCAACATGTTAATAATTGACTGTATCAGCCCCTTTTTTTCTCCAATGCACTTTACATTGTGAATATCACCATTATTGACTGAAGGGCTCAAATACAAAACCTAGAAACCATTCTTTTATTTGTCCCTACACACTGCCTACATTCAATCATATTATCACTATTCTACCTACAATACACAGTTCTGATGCAATTAGTTCCTCAATATCCTCATCTTTAAATAGGCCATTATCATCCCTAATCTGAGTAGCTATAGTTTTCTTACATCTTCCCACTTATAACTCCATGTTCTGTCTTGCAGCTATGAGGATATTTCTAAATTAGAATGCAGTGTAAACCTTAATGAGGTTTATGTGGTCCTACATATCCTATCTTCTGCTATCACTTGTCCTTTTCTACTTCATACGCATGCTTAGCAGTACTGAATTCTTTTTTTTGCATATTATTGGTAAACCAAACATCTGTTGCTTTAATGCCTTTCCATATTCTCATTTTTATTTTTGCTCCTTCTCTCTTTCCCTAGGTAATTGTTTCTCATGACTTTTGTTTCAGTTCAAAGTTATTACTTCAGAAAAATTTCCAAAACACCTCAAAATAAGCTTAGGAGCTCCTGTTGTTCAGACCCATTGCCTCTTATAGTTGTCCAATATGTTTTAGTATAATTTAACAGCTTTGTCCCTGAAAAATGGAAAGTTGTAAGAGAATACTGGCTGTGTATTTCCTGACAATCACCATATTTCCAGCACATGGTACTATTTGTGATGTATTAATTGTACAAAAAGTATTTATGAGAATGCCATCACTGTGTCTCTGACAGATATGTGTATAAGTTCAATTTAAAAGCACTATTGATTTCACCTCAATGTTTCTTTCTACTACTATTCTTCTTCTTCCCGACATCTAATTTCTACAGTTTTTTAAACCAAATATCCCAAGAGCACTAAAAATTCAGTGTCATCAGTTGAACTTATTAATATTGAGGAAGAGCAATAAAGAAAAACAAATGCATATACTTAAGAGGAACATAATGATGATAGAGAATATTTTTCCTTCAACATATGTTGCCTCTCACACACCATTCTGAATATGTCAAAGGATAAGACTTTATAAAAAATTAACTGAAGGGTTAGTACACTTAAACCTTTATTTTGCTATTGATACTTGAAAACAAGGGGGGCTCTAGATATATTTCATCTCATGATTCAATTTGTTAGTATTTCTATAAAAATCAATCTATAAGGAGACTAATCTGACATTAACTAAGTTGTACAAATGCTACACAAATGGGTTGATTTATCTTCTCTACATCCATATAGTACCTCAAATTCCAGTTCTATTTTTTTTTATTTTTTGAAACAGTGTCATTTAATATTAAAATAAGCATAAAATTACTGCTATAAAAGTTTATATAAAAAGCCAACAATTACCATACTTATTTCCCTTACAGATTTAGTAATACAACATATCTGAATTAGGCCAATACTTATTTTTTTTCTTTACCAGAAAAATGGGATTATTGCTTGATAAACATGAATCTGTAAAACTACTAGAATAAGAAATGCATGTTTCAAGGCAAAAACAAACAAAATCTGCTAAATGCCTTTGAAAATCTAGACAAGTACTGCATTGTGCCAAGAATGAGGTTATATATGCTTTATCACCTTTTTTTTTTTTAATTTTTTTTTCAACGTTTTTATTTATTTTTGGGACAGAGAGAGACAGAGCATGAACGGGGGAGGGGCAGAGAGAGAGGGAGACACAGAATTGGAAACAGGCTCCAGGCTCTGAGCCATCAGCCCAGAGCCTGACGCGGGGCTCGAACTCACGGACCGCGAGATCGTGACCTGGCTGAAGTCAGACGCTTAACCGACTGCGCCACCCAGGCGCCCCTGCTTTATCACCTTTTTTAATGATACTTACAAATTTCCGTCTTCTGTGGAATGTTTAGAAATAAAGACCTTAAGAAAAAAATAAATTGAAAAGGAAGAAGCAAAATTGTCTCTGTTAGTAGATGATATAATCTTATATATGGAAAATCCTAAAGACTCCACCAAAGAACTCTGAACTAATGAACGAATTTGATAAAGTTGCAGGATACAAAATCAACATTAAAAATTCAGTTGCATTTTGTACATGAATAAGAAATATCTGAAAAAGAAATAAAAAAAACCAATATCATTCACAATAGCATCAAAAACAATGAAATGCGGGGGCACCTATGTGGCTCAGTTGGTGAAGCATCTGACTTTGGCTCAGGTCATGATCTCAGAGCTCATGAGTTTGAGCCCCGCATTGAGCTCTGTGATGACAGCCCAGAGCCTTGAACCTGCTTTGAATTCCATGTCTTCATCTCTCTCCACCCCTCCACCGCTTGTGCTCTATCTCTCGGTCTCAAAAAAACAAACAAACAAAAACAAACATACACACACACACACACACACACACACACACAAACAACAACAACAACAAAAAAAGCAACTAAAGGAAAAAGGACAATGAAATGCTTACAAATAAATTTAAGCAAGGAGGTGAAATATCTGTACAGTGAAAATTATGACTTTTTTCTAAAATAAATTGATGAAGACACAAATAAATAAGATACCTCATGTTCATGGATTGAAAGAATTAATATCGTTAAAATGTCCATACTACCCAAAGCTATCTCCAGATTCAGTGCAATTCCTATCAAAATTGCAATGGGATTTTTCACAGGAATAGAAAAAATCTTGAGGTTTGTATTGAACCACAATAGCCAAAGTAATCTGGAGAAAGATTATAGCTGGAGGCATCACAGTTACTTATTTCAAACTATATTACAAAGCTATAGTAGTCAAAATTGTATTGTAATAGCATAAAAATAGACGCATGGACCAATGTAACAGAATCAAAAGACTAGATTTAAACCTTTGCATGTATAGTTAACTAATATTTGACAAGGAGCAAAGAATGAGGATAAGACAGTCTCTTCACCCAGTGTGGAATCCTGGGCTTTCTCCACAGTTAATATATATAATTTTAATAAAACATCAAAGGCATAGGCTTTTCTCATCCTACAGAATAATTGGGCCAAGACAGTGTTTGGGATATTTAGTTGCTTTTTTCCCCTACTAAAGACAAGAACTAAAAGTAGTATTATCCAGGGTTTCTAAAGGATATTTATTAACTATTCTGAAAAGAAAGTAACCCTTTGTAGTAAGAGAAATAGATAACTAACCAGGAAACAAAGTAACACAGTTATTGACTATATTTTAGTGTAACTTAATGTACACTCTTCACTCATGATAGTTACTAACTGTATGATTTTGACAAGCCTGTTTAAAGATATAGTTTAGGAGACAGAAAACTAACAAGTCATATGGGAAGAGTTGTGTGGTTCAACTTTAGCTATGTATAACACAGGGTAAAGTATACATTAATTGTCATCACTTAAAAATATAGGAGATTTAAAAATTTCAATATCCAAAACAGAGCACAATTCAACAACTCATGTGATGTGAATACCAGTCCACAATTCAGTAACTTCTTGCAGTTTCACTAGTGACTTTGAGGAAGTGTGAACACCAGCAAAATCAATCATTGTATCATCAGTAGGCAGTAATAGAACTGAAGGAAAGGCTGTTTATACATAAACCCACACATAGCCACACACCCATACGCATAACATCAATAAGCCTATCTCTCCTAGTCAACTCTGCCATTGGCCATTTTCAGTTAAAGTGATCTTAAGCTAGAGGTCTCCCTAACTCCCTTAATCAAGTCACTCTGGACTGATAAAATATTTAACTCTTTCCTCATTTCGGTGTTGAGCCATGATTCTACTTATCAGGCTGGATTATTCTGCTCATGTATCTATATTAGTAACTTTAATTTTAATAATGATGCACAGAAATATACCCTTATATGAAATATATATGCTTAATAGCAGGACTAATCTTGACACAAAGCTTAGGAATTGTTCCAAAGTCTCTAATGAAAGCTTCAGTTTGCTCACCTAATTATATATAGGTTTTTTTTTTTTTAATGAGACGAAAGGAATAAGAATAAGAACAAAGTACAGTGCTTGATAGGAAAGACAATAGATGTCCACACTCACTTTTAAATCCTACAAAATGAAAATTTTCTTAACACTAAAGAATAGATTAAAATAGATTAAGTTTTCAGGAATTGTAATGTACAGTTTTAAGTGCTTAAAAGTGTGTCTATGACAATTATATGAAACTAATTCTCCTTTAATATTTTAAGCCATTTGGAAGCCACAGAGGGATTTATGGGTATGTGTGTGTTGGTTAGGGAGGAGAGTAGGCAAATGATAGAAAGATTAAATGAGATTTTTGTAAAATGGACCCTGTTAAATTACTTCTTACATCAATTATAGCTAAATAAATTGTAGTTAAATAACATGTAAGGTAAAAATTCAAGTCAGCCAGTCTTCTTCCATTATATTTATTTAGTTCTGTGTTTGAAAGGCATCACATGAAGAGCTATATAGTTTTGCATTATTAAAAACATGGGTCCATTTTCTTGAGGACATTCTGACAAATGCATGTTAACATTCTTAAAGTGCTAGGTGTCCTTTAACTCAAAAATATAATTTTAAGGATTTATTTTGGTTACACATGCACACACACACACACACACCATTACTCCAGCATGATAAAAAAAATAGAAATTAAACATTTTAAAAAGAGTTTAGTTGTATAGATTAAACAATTTTCATATAATATTGTCATTAAAGGAGATTTATGGCTAAAGGAAAACGTTCACAGTGCAATGTTAAAAAAAGTAGGTTATTCTTGAGTGTGTGTGTGTGTGTGTGTGTGTGTGTAGAGAGAGAGAGAAAGAAAAAGAGAGAGAAAGAGAGAAAGGGAGAGGGAGATAAAGACTTCTCTCTGTGACTAAAATGATTTTTATTCTCTCTTAATGTTTATTATTTGTATTTTTAAAGTGTTTGATTGTTTATTACATTTTCCTAAGCTATTTAAAAATATATTGTTCTGACTATATTGTTATAAATTTAATATAAACTACAGTAATGCTACCATAAAATTAATAAATATAAAGACTTGCATGAAATGCTTATGCAGTATAATACATTCCATATACAGTATGTATGTTAAGTGATGACCACAGACTGAATTTACAATTACATACTCCAGTGGTGAATAAACAGCTGTCTTGTAAATTGAGTAAATGCCTGAATGATTGCTTTCACATATTACTAGACAGCATTGTATAGATAAATTATATTTAAAATTTATATAAGCATCTTGTTATTTGGCTGCCCTCTTAATCTTATTTCTGATATTGTTATAGGCATCAGGTGGTTCTTGAAAATATCTTCCATTCTTCACATCTTATAGTTTATATTTTATACCAATTAGGAATTAGTAATATCTTGGTAACAGCTACTAATTTTCAAAAATATTGAAGAGCCATGATAATATTAGCTGTTCAGAATGAATAGTTACTTACTACTTTCAGTAACTGGAAAGGTGGTGCCTTAACACCCTAAGCAGTTAAAAAAAAATGTAGTCTGAATTTGACCTTGGTAGTGATTAATCATTACTGATTTCTTTTTTTTTATTTTTATTTTTTAATTTTCTTTTCCTCAACGTTTTTTTAATTTATTTTTGGGACAGAGAGAGACAGAGCATGAACGGGGGAGGGGCAGAGAGAGAGGGAGACACAGAATCAGAAACAGGCTCCAGGCTCCGACCCATCAGCCCAGGGCCCGACGCGGGGCTCAAACTCACGGACCGCGAGATCGTGACCTGGCTGAAGTCGGACGCTTAACCGACCGCGCCACCCAGGCGCCCCAATCATTACTGATTTCTAAGCAGCAACTTAATTCTGTTCAGATTTGCATTTTTTGGATATTTCTTTTCTGGACTATACATTGAAAGGGAGCAACACTGGAAGCAGGGAGAGTAGGATTAGAAGGCAATTATAACAATGCACACATTAAATGATGAAAGTCTAAAATGGGACAATGACATTAGAAATAAAGAAGAGGTTTTTATTTTTATTTCTCTGATGATGAGTGATGTTAAGCATCTTTTCATGTATCTGTTAGCCATCTGAATGTCTTCTTTGGAGAAGTGTTCATTCATGTAGTCTGCCATTTCTTGTAAATGTCTTCTCCCATTCTGTAGACTGACTTAGTTTTCTTTATCGTTTCCTGTCAGAATGGCTAAAATTAGCAACACTGGAAACAGGTGTTGGTGAGGATGTAGAGAAAGAACACTCTTGCACTGTTGGTGGGAATGCAAACTGGTGCAGCCACTCTGGAGGGCAGTATGGAGGGTCCTCAAAAAGTAAAAATAGAGTTACCCTATGATCCAGCAATTGCACTGTTAGGTATTTACCCAAAGGATACAAAATACAGATTCAAAGGGGTACGTGCACCCAATTTTTATAGCAGCACTATCAACAATAGCCAAACTATGGAGAGAGACCAAATGTCCATCAACTGGATGCATAAGTTGAATGGATAAAGAAGATGTGATCTCTAAATACAATGGAACATCACTCAGCCATCAAAAAGAATGAAATATTGCCATTTGCAGTGATGTGGATGGAGCTACGGGGTATTATGCTAAGTGAAATAAGTCAATCAGAGAAACATAAATACCATATGATTTCACTCATATGTGCAATTTAAGAAACAAAACAGATGAACATATGGGAAGTGGAGGGGAAAAGAGAAGAGAGAGAAACAAACCACAAGAGACTCTTAATGATAGAGAACAAACTATGGGTTGACAGAGGAAGGTGGGTGGGAGATGGGCTAGATGAGTGGTGGGTACTAAGGAGGGCACTTGTGATGAGCACTGGGTGTTGTATGTAAGTTATGAATCACTGAATTCTACTCCTGAAACCAATATTGCACTGTATGTTAGCTAACTAAAATTTAAATTAAAAAATGGGAAAAATTAATAGAGAAGACGGATTGAGTTCCAATTATTTGCCTTTATGAAGTTTATAGTGTTTAGACATGTATCTAGAATATAGGAAATAGTAATATTTCAATTTTTGTATCAACATGTTCTTGTAACAACATATAGTTAGAAACTATTTATATATGGTAACAACCAACATCCCAACAGGAAATAGAGGAAACTCATTCAAATTGTATAATTTGAAGGAAGATTAATAAAGGCATACTTACAGAGCTGAGTGGAAAGTGGAACATGGATATGAAGGAGGAATATATGATATCCTGCACAGCATATCGTCTTTTACTATGTACAAAAGATGCAGCTTTAAAGTAGTTATGGATGAGTTATGTACCTCAGATATCCATAAAATGCCAATTGATTTTTTAATAACTTAATGTTTACTTTCAAACTAGCTTTTTGGAAAATTTTCCAGTGTGGGTTATAGTTTTATAAGTATTATTTAAAATGCATAGAGAAATTGTGGACAAAAACAGTGTGTTTGTACTTAGCTGAAGTATTTAAAAAACTAAGCTTTCAAGGGGTGCCTGGGTGGCTCAGTCGGTTAAGTGTCTTTGTCCTGTGCATTGTAGGATGTTAGGCAACATCTGTGTCTTTGATTTAATAGATACTAATAGCACCTCTGTCCCCAGTCCTAACAACAAATAATGTCTCCAGACACTGCTAAAATTGCCATTGGGGAAAAATCACCTCCACATGAATACCAAAACTCTATACTTTGAAAAACCAGGTTATTATATGTAAGCATCCTCAGAAATGTACATTGTAAGACATATATTGGTATTCAGATGAATATCCTTTACTTCTGTAAAAAACAGATGTACTAAAAAAAACCATATTTGTTTTTATTTGAATATAGTTGACACACAATGTTCCATTAGTTTCAGATGTACAACTTAGTGATTTGACAAGTTTTTACATTATGCTGTGCTCACCACAAGTGTAACTACTATCTGTCTTCTTATGCTTGTTACATCACTATTACAGTATCACTGACAGTATTATTATGCTGTGCCTTTTTTTTTAAGTTTATTTATTTTAAGAGGAAGAGAGAGCAGGGGAAGGGCAGAGAGAGGGAGAGAGAGAATCCCAAACAGTCTCCACACTATCACTGTTAGTGAGAAGCCCGATGCACGTCTTGAACCCACAATGAGATCATGACCTGAGCTGAAATCAAGAGTTGGACACTTAACCAACTGAGCCACCCAGACACCCCTATGCTGTGCATTTTATCCCCGTGACTTATTCATTCCATAACTGGAGGCCCGTATCTTCCTCTCCCCTTCATCCGTTATTGGATGTGGCTGGATGAGGAAGTAAAAATCTGCTATACCCAAAAGAAATTCTAAAACCAAAAAATAAAATGCACAAAATCATTTCAGAGCTTTGAGTATTCACAAAACATGTACAATAACTTGAGAAGCAATATATATATATATATATATATATATATATATATATAGACACACACACACACACACGCACATACACACACACGCACACACACACACATACACACACACTGGGATATTATTCAGCCATAAAAAAAAAAACAAATGAGGAAATTCTGCCATTTGTAATAACATGGGTGGACCTTGAGGGTATATGCTAAATGAAATAAGTTAGAGGAAGATAAATAATGTATGATCTCACTTATATGTGGAATCTAAAATAAATGAAAAATACAGCCATACTCATGGGAAAAGACATCAGATATTTATGGTTACCAGAGGCAGGAGTTGGAGAGAGAGGGAATTGGAAGAAGATGGTCAAAAGATACAAATGTCCAGTTACAACCGAAATAAGTACTAGGAATGTGACTACATCATGTCTGTAGTTAACACTGCTGCATGATATACATGAATGTTAAGAGAATAAATCCTAAATGTTTTCATCATAAGGACAGTTCTTTTCTCTTTTTGCTTTCCCTTTTTATTGTATCAGTTTGAGATGATAGATGCTAACTAAATTTTTTTTATTTTTATTTATTTTTTTTTTATGAAATTTATTGACAAATTGGTTTCCATACAACACCCAGTGCTCATCCCAAAAGGTGCCGTCCTCAATACCCATCACCCACCCTCTCCTCCCTCCCACCCCCCATCAACCCTCAGTTAGTTCTCAGTTTTTAAGTCTCTTATGCTTTGGCTCTCTCCCATTCTAACCTCTTTTTTTTTTTCTTCCTTCCCCTCCCCCATGGGTTCCTGTGAAGTTTCTCAGGATCCACATAAGAGTGAAACCATATGGTAACTGTCTTTCTCTGTATGGCTTATTTCACTTAGCAGAACACTCTCCAGTTCCATCCACGTTGCTACAAAAGGCCATATTTCATTTCTTCTCATTGCCACGTAATATTCCATTGTGTATATAAACCACAATTTCTTTATCCATTCATCAGTTGATGGACATTTAGGCTCTTTCCATAATTTGGCTATTGTTGAGAGTGCTGCTATGAACATTGGGGTACAAGTGGCCCTATGCATCAGTGCTCCTGTATCCCTTGGATAAATTCCTAGCAGTGCTATTGCTGGGTCATAGGGTAGGTCTATTTTTAATTTTCTGAGGAACCTCCACACTGCTTTCCAGAGCGGCTGCACCAATTTGCATTCCCACCAACAGTGCAAGAGGGTTCCCGTTTCTCCACATCCTCTCCAGCATCTATAGTCTCCTGGTTTGTTCATTTTGGCCACTCTGACTGGCGTGAGGTGATACCTGAGTGTGGTTTTGATTTGTATTTCCCTGATAAGGAGCGACGCTGAACATCTTTTCATGTGCCTGTTGGCCATCCGGATGTCTTCTTTAGAGAAGTGTCTATTCATGTTTTCTGCCCATTTCTTCACTGGGTTATTTGTTTTTCGGGTGTGGAGTTTGGTGAGTTCTTTATAGATTTTGGATACTAGCCCTTTGTCCGATATGTCATTTGCGAATATCTTTTCCCATTCCGTTGGTTGCCTTTTAGTTTTGTTGGTTGTTTCCTTTGCTGTGCAGAAGCTTTTTATCTTCATAAGGTCCCAGTAATTCACTTTTGCTTTTAATTCCCTTGCCTTTGGGGATGTGTCGAGTAAGAGATTGCTGCGGCTGAGGTCAGAGAGGTCTTTTCCTGCTTTCTCCTCTAAGGTTTTGATGGTTTCCTGTCTCACATTTAGGTCCTTTATCCATTTTGAGTTTATTTTTGTGAATGGTGTGAGAAAGTGGTCTAGTTTCAACCTTCTGCATGTTGCTGTCCAGTTCTCCCAGCACCATTTGTTAAAGAGGCTGTCTTTTTTCCATTGGATGTTCTTTCCTGCTTTGTCAAAGATGAGTTGGCCATACGTTTGTGGGTCTAGTTCTGGGGTTTCTATTCTATTCCATTGGTCTATGTGTCTGTTTTTGTGCCAATACCATGCTCTCTTGATGATGACAGCTTTGTAGTAGAGGCTAAAGTCTGGGATTGTGATGCCTCCTGCTTTGGTCTTCTTCTTCAAAATTCCTTTGGCTATTCGGGGCCTTTTGTGGTTCCATATGAATTTTAGAATTGCTTGTTCTAGTTTCGAGAAGAATGCTGGTGCAATTTTGATTGGGATTGCATTGAATGTGTAGATAGCTTTGGGTAGTATTGACATTTTGACAATATTTATTTTTCCAATCCATGAGCAGGGAATGTCTTTCCATTTCTTTAAATCTTCTTCAATTTCTTTCATAAGCTTTCTGTAGTTTTCAGCATACAGATCCTTTACATCTTTGGTTAGATTTATTCCTAGGTATTTTATGCTTCTTGGTGCAATTGTGAATGGGATCAGTTTCTTTATTTGTCTTTCTGTTGCTTCATTGTTAGTGTATAAGAATGCAACTGATTTCTGTACATTGATTTTGTATCCTGCAACTTTGCTGAATTCCTGTATCAGTTCTAGCAGACTTTTGGTGGAGTCTATCGGATTTTCCATGTATAATATCATGTCATCTGCAAAAAGCGAAAGCCTGACTTCATCTTTGCCAATTTTGATGCCTTTGATTTCCTTTTGTTGTCTGATTGCTGATGCTAGAACTTCCAGCACTATGTTAAACAGCAGCGGTGAGAGAGGGCATCCTTGTCGTGTTCCTGATCTCAGGGAAAAAGCTCTCAGTTTTTCCCCGTTGAGGATGATGTTAGCTGTGGGCTTTTCATAAATGGCTTTTATGATCCTTAAGTATGTTCCTTCTATCCCGACTTTCTCAAGGGTTTTTATTAAGAAAGGGTGCTGGATTTTGTCGAAGGCCTTTTCTGCATCGATTGACAGGATCATATGGTTCTTCTCTTTTTTTTTGTTAATGTGATGTATCACGTTGATTGATTTGCGAATGTTGAACCAGCCCTGCATCCCAGGAATGAATCCCACTTGATCATGGTGAATAATTCTTTTTATATGCTGTTGAATTCGATTTGCTAGTATCTTATTGAGAATTTTTGCATCCATATTCATCAGGGATATTGGCCTGTAGTTCTCTTTTTTTACTGGGTCTCTGTCTGGTTTAGGAATCAAAGTAATACTGGCTTCATAGAATGAGTCTGTTAGTTTTCCTTCCCTTTCTATTCCTTGGAATAGCTTGAGAAGAATCGGTATTATCTCTGCTTTAAACGTCTGGTAGAACTCCCCTGGGAAGCCGTCTGGTCCTGGACTCTTATTTGTTGGGAGATTTTTGATAACCGATTCAATTTCTTCGCTGGTTATGGGTCTGTTCAAGCTTTCTATTTCCTCCTGATTGAGTTTTGGAAGAGTGTGGGTGTTCAGGAATTTGTCCATTTCTTGCAGGTTGTCCAATTTGTTGGCATATAATTTTTCATAGTATTCCCTGATAATTGTTTGTATCTCTGAGGGATTGGTTGTAATAATTCCATTTTCATTCATGATTTTATCTATTTGGGTCATCTCCCTTTTCTTTTTGAGAAGCCTGGCTAGAGGTTTGTCAATTTTGTTTATTTTTTCAAAAAACCAACTCTTGGTTTCGTTGATCTGCTCTACAGTTTTTTTAGTTTCTATATTGTTTATTTCTGCTCTGATCTTTATTATTTCTCTTCTTCTGCTGGGCTTAGGCTGCCTTTGCTGTTCTGCTTCTAGTTCCTTTAGGTGTGCTGTTAGATTTTGTATTTGGGATTTTTCTTGTTTCTTGAGATAGGCCTGGATTGCAATGTATTTTCCTCTCAGGACTGCCTTTGCTGCGTCCCAAAGCGTTTGGATTGTTGTGTTTTCATTTTCGTTTGTTTCCATATATTTTTTAATTTCTTCTCTACTTGCCTGGTTGACCCACTCATTCGTTAGTAGGGTGTTCTTTAACCTCCATGCTTTTGGAGGTTTTCCAGACTTTTTTCTGTGGTTGATTTCAAGCTTCATAGCATTGTGGTCTGAAAGTAAGCATGGTATAATTTCAATTCTTGTAAACTTATGAAGGGCTGTTTTGTGACCCAGTATATGATCTATCTTGGAGAATGTTCCATGTGCACTCGAGAAGAAAGTATATTCTGTTGCTTTGGGATGCAGAGTTCTAAATATATCTGTCAAGTCCATCTGATCCAATGTGTCATTCAGGGCCCTTGTTTCTTTATTGACCGTGTGTCTAGATGATCTATCCATTTCTGTAAGTGGTGTATTAAAGTCCCCTGCAATTACCACATTCTTATCAATAAGGTTGCTTATGTTTATGAGTAATTGTTTTATATATTTGGGGGCTCCGGTATTCGGTGCATAGACATTTATAGTTGTTAGCTCTTCCTGATGGATAGACCCTGTAACTATTATATAATGTCCTTCTTCATCTCTTGTTACAGCCTTTAATTTAAAGTCTAGTTTGTCTGATATAAGTATGGCTACTCCAGCTTTCTTTTGGCTTCCAGTCGCATGATAAATAGTTCTCCATCCCCTCACTCTCAATCTAAAGGTGTCCTCTGGTCTAAAATGAGTCTCTTGTAGACAGCAAATAGATGGGTCTTGTTTTTTTATCCATTCTGATACCCTATGTCTTTTGGTTGGCACATTTAATCCATTTACATTCCGTGTTATTATAGAAAGATACAGGTTTAGAGTCATTGTGATGTCTGTATGTTTTATGCTTGTAGTGATGTCTCTGGGACTTTGTCTCATAGGGTCCCCCTTAGGATCTCTTGTAGGGCTGGTTTAGTGGTGACAAATTCCTTCAGTTTTTGTTTGTTTGGGAAGACCTTTATCTCTCCTTCTATTCTAAATGACAGACTTGCTGGATAGAGGATTCTTGGCTGCATATTTTTTCTGTCTAGCACCCTGAAAATCTCGTGCCAATTCTTTCTGGCCTGCCAAGTTTCAAAAGAGAGATCAGTCACGAGTCTTATAGGTCTCCCTTTATATGTGAGGGCACGTTTACCCCTCGCTGCTTTCAGAATTTTCTCTTTATCCTTGTATTTTGCCAGTTTCACTATGATATGTCGTGCAGAAGATCGATTCAAGTTACGTCTGAAGGGAGTTCTCTGTGCCTCTTGGATTTCGATGCCTTTTTCCTTCCCCAGTTCAGGGAAGTTCTCAGCTATGATTTCTTCAAGTACCCCTTCAGCCCCTTTCCCTCTCTGTTCCTCCTCTGGGATACCAATTATGCGTATATTATTTCTTTTTAGTGTATCACTTAGTTCTCTAATTTTCCCCTCATACTCCTGGATTTTTTTATCTCTCTTTTTCTCAGCTTCCTCTTTTTCCATAACTTTATCTTCTAGTTCACCTATTCTCTCCTCTGCCTCTTCAAGCCGAGCTGTGGTGGTTTCCATTTTGTTATGCATTTCGTTTAAAGCGTTTTTCAGCTCCTCGTGACTGTTCCTTAGTCCCTTGATCTCTGTAGCAAGAGATTCTCTGCTGTCCTGTATACTGTTTTCAAGCCCAGCGATTAATTTTATGACTATTATTCTAAATTCACTTTCTGTTATGTTATTTAAATCCTTTTTGATCAGCTCATTAGCTGTTGTTATTTCCTGGAGATTCTTCTGAGGGGAGTTCTTCCGCTTGGTCATTTTGGATAGTCCCTGGCGTGGTGAGGACCTGCAGGGCACTTCCCCTGTGCTGTGGTGTATAACTGGAGTTGGTGGGCGGGGCCACAGTCCGACCTGATGTCTGCCCCCAGCCCACCGCTGGGGCCACAGTCAGACTGGTGTGTGCCTTCTCTTCCCCTCTCCTAGGGGTGGGATTCACTGTGGGGTGGTGTGGCTCGTCTGGGCTACTTGCACCCTGCCAGGCTTGTGATGCTGGGGATCTGGCGTATTAGCTGGGGTGGGTAGGCAAGGTGCACGGGGGCAGGAGGGGCAGGCTTAGATCGCTTCTCCTTAGGTGATCCACTTCAGGAGGGGCCCTGTGGCAGCGGGAGGGAGTCAGATCCGCTGCTGGAGGTTTGGCTCCGCAGAAGCGCAGAGTTGGGTGTTTGCGCGGAGCGAGCAAGTTCCCTGGCAGGAACCAGTTCCCTTTGGGATTTCGGCTGGGGGATGGGCGGGGGAGATGGCGCTGGCGAGCGCCTTTGTTCCCCACCAAACTGAGCTCTGTTGTCAGGGGGCTCAGCAGCTCTCCCTCCCTTTGTCCTCCAGCCTTCCCGCTTTCCGAGCAGAGCTGTTAACTTATGACCTCCCAGATGCTAAGTCGCACTTGTTGTGGGAACACAGTCCGTCAGGCCCCTCCGCTTTTGCCAGCCAGACTCAGGGGCTCTGCTTGGCCGGCGAGCCGCCCCTCCGCCCCGGCTCCCTCCTGCCAGTCCGTGGAGCGCGCACCGCCTCGCCGCCCTTCCTACCCTCTTCTGTGGGCCTCTCGTCTGTGTTTGGCTCTGGCGACTCCGTTCTGCTAATCCTCTGGTGGTTTTCTGGGTTATTTAGGCAGATGTAGATGGAATCTAAGTGATCAGCAGGACGTGCGGTGAGCCCAGCGTCCTCCTAAGCCGCCATCTTGCCGCAACTCTTGATGCTAACTAAATTTATCATGGTAATAATTTCACAATAAATGTAAGTCAAACTATTATGCAGTACATCTTAAGTGTATACAGTGATATAGGTAAATTTTATTTCAATAAAACTGGAAGGAAGAAAACATGAAAACAAATAATGATTGGATTGTGTTTGTATCCATAGGTATTTTCTTGTTCTGAAAATTCAAGGAACTGCTTTGGAATTACCACATATAGACTAAACTAATTGTTAAACTATTTTATATCAAAAATAATTTTTTACCTAGGCATATCGACCTGCCAAAACTAATAAAGTTTCCAGTCCTGTGCCAAAAATTAAAAATAGCTGCAGAGAGAATTTGGACAGATGTGCAAATGTGCACCAAGCCCACATGCAGTGGCATTGTTAGTGGAAATGACCTAGCACTGTGAGAGCTAGAAAGACAAACGGCTCTATTAGCCAGAGGTTACTTTGGTGGTGGTGGCAAATGGCTGAATCTGTGTGCATGTCTAATGGACACTGAGAGGGCCTAGCCAATCCTGAATATGTGCACATGTGCATGTGAGACACAAATGGATCCAGTGTGAAATGCAAACCAGAGAAGATTTGTGAAAAGATTTAACTTTGCACTCTCCTACCTGTAAATTAGCAGAGATATGAAATTAGCCAAAAAATTAGCAGAGAATGAAAGATTTACTGGCTGAAGGAGACTGAGGAAAATGTGTTAAAGATTGGCTATTAAGCTAAATAGATAGAGAAGTGACTCCTAAGAACCCAAAGAAAAAGAAAATCTTGAAAGCAGAAAGAGAGAGTCAACTCGGTACGTTTGACTGTGTGTCAATACACATAATGATTGGCTTCTCATCTGCAACAAGGAGGACAAAGGCAGAGGTCTGAATTTCTTTAAGCTGCTGAAGGAAATAAACTCTCAATCAAGAATTCAATATCCAGAAAAACTGTTCTTCAAGAGTTAAGGTAAATAAAGATCTTCCACGATAAACAGATAAGAAGATTATTTGTTGCCAGCTGACTTACAAGAAATGCTAAAGGAGGGGTGGCGCCTGGGTGGCTCAGTTGGTTAAACACCTGACTCTTGATCTTGATCTTGACTCTTGATCTTGGCTCAGGTCATGATCTCAAGATGCTCAGTGGACTGAGCGCTTCTAGTGCAGAGCCTGCTTGGGATTCTCTCCCTCTTGTGCTCTCTCTCTCAAAATAAATAAACATTTAAAAGAAAAGAAATATTAAAGGAATCATTTGGGTTGTTAGGAAATATCAACAAATGACAGCATGAATCTTTTAAAAAAACAATAGAGAACATTAGGAATGGTAAATATATGGGTAACTATAAAATTACTATAAATAATTTTCAATTTTGCTCTTATTTCTTTAAGATTAAAACACAATTATTGTAACATCCTATACTTGAGTTTATAATGTGCGTGGATACAATGTAAGTGATGAGCACAATAAAGGGAGGAGGGAATAGAGCCATGTTGGAGTAAAGTGTTTATATTTATCAGAGTTAAATTAGTATTAATCTGAAGTAGACTGTGAAAAGTTAAGATAAATATTGTAATCCCTAGAGCAATCTTATAAGAAAGTTACTTAAAATATAGCAATCATCAGAGGTACAATAAAATATTAATTTAACAAAAAAGAGAGCAGTAAATGAGGAAGAGAAGACCAAGACACGAGAGACATAGAAATCAAACCACAAAGTAGTAAATGTAAATCCAGCTAATAGTCAACCAAAACTCGGGGTAAAAGTGAGTGATCTAAACATCCCATACAAAAGTCAGAAATTGTCAGACTGAATAAAATGTCAACAACATCCTATATATTGTCTATAAGAGACACAATTTAGATTCAAAAAACACAAATGGGATGAAAGGGCAAGGGTGGAAAAAATACATACCATGCAAACAGTATTAGTAAAAAAGCTAGAGTTTCCCAGTCAGTGATACTATAGATCTCTCTAGTAATAGAAAACAAGAAAAACATCAGTATTTGAAGGCATAAAGGATAGAAGCAAAGTTCTTACTTTTTAGTGACTTTCTTTTTTTTTTTTTTAATTTTTTTTTCAACGTTTATTTATTTTTGGGACAGAGAGAGACAGAGCATGAACGGGGGAGGGGCAGAGAGAGAGGGAGACACAGAATCGGAAACAGGCTCCAGGCTCTGAGCCATCAGCCCAGAGCCTGACGCGGGGCTCGAACTCACAGACCGCGAGATCGTGACCTGGCTGAAGTCGGATGCTTAACCGACTGCGCCACCCAGGCGCCCCTTTTTTAGTGACTTTCTTAACAAACATTTTTTATAATTATTCTAAGGGTTGCTTAATCTTTTTCTTAAGTGTGGTAAAAAATGCATAATGTTAAATTGCCTTTTTAACATTTCTTTTTAAAATTTTTTAATGTTTATTCATTTGTGAGAGACAGAGAGAGACAGAGCACGAGTTGGGGAGGAGGAGAGAGAAAGGGAGACACAGAATCCAAAGCAGGCTCCAGGCTCTGAGCTGCCAGCACAGAGTCTGAGGAGGGGCTTGAACTTATCAACTATGAGATCATGACCTGAGCCGAAGTCTGTCGCCCAACTGACTGAGCCAAGCGTTTTTAACATTTCTAATTATACATTTCATTAGTATTAGGTATGTTAATATTGCACAATCTCTAGAACTTTATCTTGTAAAACTAAAGCTGTATACCTATTGAACAACTCCTCAGTGTCTCCTCCCCCCAGCTCTGGTTACCACCATTATACTTCCTATTTCTGTGAATTTAACTACTACAGATATTTCATGTAAATACAATTATGTAATTTTTTTTCTTTTGTGACTGGCTTATTTAACTTAGCATAATGTCCTTGAGGTTCATCCATGCTATAGCATGTGACAGGATTTCCTTTCTTTATAAAGTTTCCATGGTATGGAAATACCACATTTTATTTATCTATTCATCTATCCGTGGACATTTGGGATGTTTTCATATCTTGGCTACTGTAGTAGTGCTGCTATGAACATGAGTACACAAATATCTCTTCAAGATCCTGCTTCCAGTTTTTTTGTATATATACCCAGAAGTGGTATTCCTGTGTTGTATAGTAACTTATTATTATTTTTTTTTGAGAAACCTCCATATTGTTTTTCAAAGGGACTACATTAGGACCAATAGTGTTCAGCAGTTCTGATTTCTCCACATCCTTACCAACACTTGTTATTTTCTTTTTTTAGATTTATTATTATTATTTTAGTAGTAGCCATACTAATGGGCATAGGGTGATATCTCATTGTGGTTTTGAACTGCACTTCTCTCATTATTAGTGATGGTAAACATTTTTCCATATGCTTGTTGGTCATTTGTGTATCACGTTTAGAGAAATATCTACTCAATTCTTTGACCATTTTTAAATTGGGTCATGTGTTTTTTTTTTTGTTTTTAAGTAGCTATTTTAATTTTATCTAGGTATGTGTAAGTGGCAGAACATAGTGGATGTATTTTGAAGATATATATTAGTTATATATTAGTTATAAACACCTAAATCTCTTTCCAATTCTATGAAGCTCATAATATTGAGTATTTTTTTAATTCATCAGGTATCCATGAAAGAACATCAAAGCTAATGGTTATTTAGATCAGTTTTTATTCCTTGAAGTATTAACATCTTACATATCACACGAGTAAACCTTAGTTGTAATACTTTTTCAAATAAAAAAATTATGAAATAATACAGTAGTGATTCTCATATAATTAACATAAATTTATGGTCATTTTTCTCTGATATCTCTGGTTTAAAATTCTTAGAAATCTATCTAAAAAGCCACAAGAATTAAGACACAATAGTATATATAGGTGCATCATACCCCAAAATGCAATAAGTAATCCGAAGTTGTTCATCACCTATATTATTTAAGCAATGTGTTGATTTTGATTACAATGTATATACATAGCATGGAAAGTCATAAGTATCCCTCTAACTAATAGGGCTAAGCTTAGGAATCGGTACCAGGGAATAGCAGAAAGCACGACAAACCTCTCTTGGAATCTAGCCATGAGTTTTTGATAACACTGTATTGTCCTTATCATTAATACAGGCTTGCATGAGAACCTGTGTAAAATCCTGCCAACATTTCCAATCAGCTCTGGGAATATATTTTTCCGTTTCCTTTTCCCTTTCCTTTTTATTTTCCTTTTCCTTTTCCTTTTTTAGTTTATAGAACTACCACACTGAGAGTAACTCTTTTTTTTAGAGTAAGTCTGAAAGCACACTTTCAAAATGCATGTATTTTCATCACATCAATTTATGTTCAGAAAGGGATATGTTTTATCAGGTAGATTCTTTCTTATTTCTGCCAAAGGATGAATTTCTGTTCCCAGATATAATATAAAAATAATTAAACCCATATGTTTTATGGTACAGTATACTCACTTATAAAAAATGACAGAAATATACATGAATTCAAAATCTGTCTATTTTTGTAACATCAAAGATACAATACATTGATTCCTCAGGATAAATGTTTCACAATTGAATGGAAATTAGTATCACATTAAAATTATTTTAAATTTATATTCCTATAATTATTCATTATTTATCATAGCAAACACTCATATAATGCTTATTACATTTCAAGCCAGTTTTTAAAATGCTTTACATTTTTAAATTATTCAACCCACTTTGAAGTAAGAAATATCAATACTCCATAATGGTTGAGAAACATTAATTTATTATGAAAACATCCATTAATATGAACATGTAAAGATTATGAGACTACTTAATGTTCTAAATAATACTGATGGCATTGAAAAATTTTGAGTTTGTATGATAAATTGTTTTCATATCACAAAATGTATTCATTCAGAATTTTAAAAGCTGTTTGTTCACAATTTCCAAAAGCCAACATGTGTGTTCAGTCAAACCCCGAGGAAGATATGCAGTGATGCAGAAAACAACAATGGCTGTACTTTTCTCAAACAGAAGTTAAACTATATGCTTAATTCCCATCTTGGTGTAGAATCTGATGCAGAAGTATTGACTTCACAAATCTGGTTCAATTGAAATTCAATTTATGTCTCACTTTTAATCATAGAAATAAAACATACCTGAATACCATGGCTATAAAGTATGCAATTTAGTTTTTTAATGCCTACATTCTAATGCCTAAAGTAGGAAGCTAGTATCTTAATGATATCATGGCTTATAATCTTTAGTGGGACCACAGAATATTGAAAGGAATGCAGTATATTATGATTTGCAAAAAAGGTATTTTTATAACCTCCAACTTTACTTAAGTATCAGTGAAAAGAATATGCTGGTAATCCATGAATGATGGAACAGGGACATATTTTGAATCACGTTTTAGGTGCCTCAAAGCAGCTCTTAGAGAATATGGCTGGGTCCTATGGAAGGAAGTTAAATACCCTATTTAAAGAAAACTAGAAGATTTGGGGGGAGCAGGTGAATTAAGAAAATTAATCAATTTGAGAGGACTTTCCTTTCCAAAAATCAGTTCAAGGTAAAATGAGGCACAAGAGAGGCCTATGTTGTATTTTATTGTTTAGGTTGATTTTGCCACAACAGTGCAATAGACTTAAAAAGAGTTTTATCCTAAAAGAATGCTGTTCCAGAAAGAATCATAAACTTTTCTTGTGGAGCTGCCACTGTTTGGTTTGGGTGGAGAATAATTTTACCAGACTTCCATTGTGACATATCCAGATTTTCCATGCAGTGTGCCAGATTCTGAGAAGGCAAAGCGAGCTGCACACATGATTCTAAGCCATACCAGAGGGAAGGCATTTAGAATATTAGCTTAAAGTGACTCAAGTCAGCAACTGATTATTTATCACACAGGATACGTTGGTCTGGAATTGTATGTGACTTGGGAAACCTCAATTTCATTATAACAGACTCAGTCTGAGCTCTATCTGCCTGAAAAAAGTTTGAGTACCATAGTGTTGGAAGAGTGGTGAAGATGATGAAAACTTTCTTTTATCTGCCGGACTCTTGGAGTTACCAAATTCTATACCATGACTCGTATCCAAGAAATCAAGAGGTGTTTAGGATTGGAATATTTATATTTCCTTAATTTAGCTGAAAATAGTAAGATACCAAAGAATTGCCTTAAAATATGTGAAGGTGTGTTATGTACATGAGTGATGGTACTAATTCCCTTTACTGTCTGGAGCCAGTTAGAAGTAGAGACTAAGGATCCACAGGTGAAACATATGAGAAAATAGACTCAATTGCAATAAAACCTTTTGTAACTCCTCATTTTTATTTAAAGAATCTCCTTGTTTTTTGTTTTTTTTTTAAGGGAGGCAATTGTACTGCTAAATTTTAGGAAGCTTTTCTTTACCTATAGTCCATTAGAACTCTAATTGTTTTTGTTATATTAACTCTAAAGCCCCTTTACAACAACATTGTTGGAGAAAGGGAAAATCCACTGGATGGCAATGCAGTTCTTGCGATAAAGGCTTTACAACATGTTTTTTACCTTTCATGCTATTAGAATGACTTTTTTAACAATCAAAGTATTCCTATCTGACTTGGACTTTGCCCTCTTGACTTTAATCATTTCTGACTTATATTAAGCCAGAGTTAACATACACCTATTGAATTCAGCCTAGAGTGACCTTATCTGTGCATACTAACCAAGGTATTCCTCTTACACTAGACTGTCATCATGCCACTGACAATATTTTGTGCCATAAGTACAAGTGGGAGAGGACATAGATAGCTATGAAATACATTCTAAATTTTCTACATGAGGATTTATATCAAGAAAAATATATTTAAGCCCCGTAAACACTGGTAGGTCATTTCTGACTATGTAGTACTAGCTCAAATGTTATAGGAAAATATTTATTGAAATTATTTTTTTGCCCCATAATTATTTGCATCTTTTATATATTTATATATTTTACTTAATTATTATTGATTAATAATAAAAATCATTTATTTACTTTTATTTAGTTATCTATGATATATGATTATTTAAGATGAAGTAATTTAATATCAACAGTGCATTATTATAAGAATGAATTAAAAATTAGGGGCGCCTGGGTGGCGCAGTCGATTAAGCGTCCGACTTCAGCCAGGTCACGATCTCGCGGTCCGTGAGTTCAAGCCCCGCGTCCTGCTCTGGGCTGATGGCTCGGAGCCTGGAGCCTGTTTCCGATTCCCGATTCTGTGTCTCCCTCTCTCTCTGCCCCTCGCCCATTCATGCTCTGTCTCTCTCTGTCCCAAAAATAAATAAACGTTGAAAAAAAAAATGAATAGAAATGTATTCAAGGTATTGATTCAGTAAAGCAAGTATTGCTATTATAATCCAGTGTTACTTATTTTTGAATTCATATTAGTCATCTATAAATTTATAACAAAAAATACCTATAAACAGTGAAATCATAAACTTACTCCCTGCCAGTTGAAAATCTAAGATTCTTAATTAAAAAAAAACCATTTTTTTTAATTTTGGAAAAATCATAAAATATAAACCTTTTGTAAAAGTTGTCCAAAATACTTCAGTCAGCATATTGGCATAGCACAAATTCTATCTTTATTGTACTGTATTGTAGTGTGTGTGTGTGTGTGTGTGTGTGTGTACAGTAGTCTACGTATGTTTAATGAAATTCCTGAAAGAAATTTGATTATAATAATGATGCTGTAAGCAGCATGTCTTCAAATTATGGAGGTAACACAGGATCATTGGCTATTTTCACTTAGAAATTTTGCTTAAAGTTGAGGTTGCCAGGTTATTTATATTTATTAAGGGCTTTTAGGAACAGCATTAACCTTATATGAACATTTGTACTCTAACCCCAATGCCATCAAATTAACTGCTCTATATTTTCAATGCTTAGTTAACATTTCTATAGTTAGCCAGTGATAGAGTCAGGATTGAAGCCCAGGCAGCCTAGCTCCAGAGGCCACCCTATTAACCATAACACAGAACTACTTCTCTAACTACACAAAGGTGAACAGACCCAGAGAAATATTCTGATAATATCCCATGATCCTGAGCAGGTAAATAAAATCAGGGCAAATGGGCAGAGGGGACTTCTGAAAAATAAAAAAAATAAAATAAAATAAAAATAGAGGGATAAATAATGAATGGATGAGTAAAATGTTTTAAAATTTAATTGTGGTATTTTGTTAGTGAATTAAACCAAGTTACTCTATATTATAATTTAAAAGCTCAAGATATTCATTAACACCTTGATGATATGTTCCACTTTTAAAATAACCTCCAAATATTCCAAAATATACATTTTGACCTGAGAGTCAAAAGTGGAAACAATGATTTACTCATGATAGGTACTCTATCACAGTATTTTGATATCACAGTATTGATATTTCCTTTGAGATACAAAAAAGCCCATTTTTTTTCCGTTTGGATTTGTCCATAGTCAAAAAAAAAATGTAAAGTTAAATTCCCTTTTTTAGGTATATACTACTTGCACCAAAACAATTTTAAAATTGATTCATAATTCATCTCATAAGTCATCTTTAACATAGTGATATTAGTTGAGGAACACATAAGCAGTAAAGTATATGTCAAGCATCCTACCTACCTTTGTGAGTCATATTTAGAGAGATCACTTATAAATTTCATATCTTAAAATATAAATCAAATGACTCATATATGGCTTTTCATATTTTATTCATTCATTATAAAATATTTTCCAACTCTAATATATGTTTTTTTAAGTTTATTTATTTATTTTGAAAGAGAGAGAGAGCACAAGCAGGGAAAGAGCGGGGAGAGAGAGAGAGAGAGAGAGAGAGAGAGAGAGAGAGAGAATCCCAAGCAGACTCCACACTGTCAGCACAGAACTTGACAGGGGCTTGAACTCACACTCATGAACTGTGAGATCATGACCTGAGCTGGAACCAAGAGTCAGACACTCAACTGACTGAGCCATGCAGGTGCGCCATCAACTCTGATATATGTTAAACACTGTAAACATTTAGCAGTGCATAGGTTCTACAGACTGTAAGGACACAGATAATGCAATTAAATATAAATTTAATTAATTGTCAGAAAGAAGTATTAAGTTCTTACAAAGTGTAGGCTGGAGAACCAAATGGAATCCAGGTAGAAAGCTTGCCATAGAAAGAGAAAGACCTGAAGGACAACTTACATATGGTGGTGGCAATGGAATTCTGCAAGAGTAAGCATTCCATCCAGATGAAACACATGTGAAAATGCCCTGCAGGCTGATGGAGTTTTGAATACTTGAGGACCTGAACAATTCTAGATACCAAGTTAAAAAATGACAGGGAGTAAATTTGGAAGGGCAGGCAGGAACAAATCATTTTGAGAATTTGACACATATTTGGAAATATAAGCATTTTGTGTAAGAATCACTGCAGGATTTTAAGCTGCTGAAATGCCATGACAAGCATGTATCTTTGATATCGTTTTAATAAAATATAGCAAATAAAATGAGATAACAGTCTATTTGGGAGATTAATTAGAAATTTATTAGTGAAAAATGATAGTGACCTAAACTTGACAGAATGGATAGAAATGATTTCATAACTGAGATATTTATAAAATACATAAGAAGTATTTAGGCCTAGTGATGGATTAAATATGGAGAGTGATTAAAAAAGAAGGATGTGGGATACAATGAAGTATTTAGGCTTAGTGTGAATACTGAAAAGCATGCTAGTAAACAGCTTATCATAATAAATGGCACGTAAGAGGCACCCAAAGTTAGTTAACTCTCCTTTGTTTCTTCTATTTCCTTTCTACATTTTACCTGACACATGCTTTATTCCCCCAAGATGAGGGTCAATTAATGATTAAAAAATATAATGAATATACAGTGCAGTATTGTAAACTATAGGCATAATGCTGTACGGTATTCATCTAAGACGTATTCACCTTGTATAAATGAAACTTTATACTCTTTAATAACTCCCTGATTTCCTAATGGGGTACATCTTATGTTAAGTATTATTATAATACACATACACAAATAATAATAATAGTAGTAATAATAATAATAATAATAATAGACAGGAGAAAGCTTTTAAAGGGGATGAATATGTTTATGGCATAGGTTGTTGTGATGGTTTCTCAGGTTTATACTTATCTTCAAACTCATTGAGTTATATACATTAAATATGTACAGCTTTTTATGTGAGCTTTACCTGCGTAAATGGTTAATAAGGAAATGCAATGAGAAAGAAACAAAAAAGACAGTAAGAAAAAGCAGTCAAAGAAGAATCATTTAGATATAGAGAGAGGCTAAAGAGAAATGCACTTTATGACAACCACATAACAGACCATTAAAAAAGGAGAAGATGAACACGATAATCATTTCTGTAATCTTTTCCACTATTTGTAACCTGTGCTTTCTATTTGTTCTTTGAATTTTGTCATTTGGGGTTTCAACATCTCTAGCCTTTTTTTTTTTCATTTACAGGAGACCAGAGAATCCATAGACCTAATAAATATTAATTATTTTATGGTACAAATATGAATTTTATATGTGTAAGTGTAAAGGAATAGGCTACTTAGCTGATAGGTGAACAAAAGTAATTGCCCACCTATGTTGATATATAAATAAGGTACATATATAGTAAAAATTTGTACAAAATCATGTACTTTACTTGGACACATAATTCATAAAAGGCTTGTTTTAAATACTCAGAATTGTTTCAATGACTCAGATAATATATGGTAGAAATTAAAAATATGAACCATTCACAGACTTATCTTTTCATCATATTTTATCAAATTTTATAGGAAAAGTTACAGATTAGGGTGATATTAGTAAATTTGGAGATTATATAAACTATGAGAAAATGTGAATATTGAGGGTCTAATACACTGATACTGTTTCTGAGAAAATATTACCTTTCACAACTTGAATTCAGATTTGACATTCTTCTGAAAATACATAAGACTTTGAGTTCCCCAAGTTTCTTTCTGAAAACTTTAGGATAAAGCAAAATACAGCTGGAAGAAATTTCTTAGAATGCTTCAGTGTATGTTAAGGCAAATATATATTTCATAGTATATATATTAAGATAATTTAAGTATAATTATTTTTCAATGAAATGTTAAAAAAGTTCTGGCTGTCTATTGGACTTGGATCACAGTAGTCATGATTGGAAAAATACCTGTTAGATTATCATGTTCATCCTTCTGCTTGGGGAGGATATGCCTCAACCCTTGGAGAAAGGAGTTAGCACTTTATATTTGCCAGGAAAGTATAATACCTTATAGGGTGCATAAGAGAAACCTTGTTAGAGCCAAGTCAATATAGGGTTTGACTTCTATCCAAAAAATAAATAAATAAATGTGCTTCTGTCATTCCAAGTACACAGATCCTGGCAACCACATTCTTTTCTAGTTGGACCATTTGCAAAATCTTATCAAGAAAACTATCCAGTAAGGATATATTGCTGTGCTATTTAAGGAAAGAAAAGTAGAAGAAAATATCTTGACGTCAAAAGAGTTAGGATGAATGCATTCCTGAAATAATATTTGGAGTATTAGAAATGTCAAACCACAAATGACAGATATTTCTGAAAAAGATGAAATATCTATTCCATTTACTAGTAGAAAAATTAGCAATACAACTCATGCATATGGGAACACAATAAGCCTCATGTGATGAAGATGAACAGTAAGGAATGGAAGACTTTAAGGCAAAGTTATGAATAATATCAGAAGAGGCTGTTTAATGTTTGAAGCCCTTCCCAAGCACAAGGATCTATTATCCCACAGCTTATCACCACTTGATTGTGGAAAACAAGGTCTATTAACTCTTTAAGATAGCTGCACTTTTACAACTCTGTTCATACGTTCTCAGTCTCCTGTAGGTTCTCTATTTTTGATCTCATTCCTTAAACGGAATGGGATGTTAGTATGTGGAAACATGTCTACACACCATTGTGTTTCACTTGGTACTCAAAATGTTTTTGCTTTTTTAAAACAATAATTAGTTGTTAATATTTAAAAATCATACTAACATCCAGAGTTTGAGATTTCTTCAGTAAATTTTATAATAAGAAAAATTGGTTGACATTAACAGTACTCCCTTGAAGGCATTTGTTCTGGAGCCCACTGAAGTCTCCATCACTTTCTTTGAAACTTGACTCTGAGTCACAACATCACTGGCCGCTTCTCAGTTTATGACACCATTATTATTATTATTATTTACACTGATTATTTTATTAATTTGTACCACCTGGCCCCAGAAAATATTGAGTTTAAAATTTCATCTCCACGGTTGGACTCTTTCAAGATTCTATGTAAGAATCTTTTTTTTTTCAAAATTTTATATAAATTCTAGTTAACATGTAGTGTAATATTGGTTTCAGGAGTAGAATTTAGTGATTCATTGCTTACTTATAACACCCAGTGTTCAACACAAGTGCCCTCCTAAATACCCATCATCCATTTGGCCCATCCCCCACCTACCTCCCCTCCATCAACCTTCAGTTTGTCCTCTATAGTTACTCTTAAGGACTGAAAACAAACTAAGGGTGGATGGGGGGTAGGGGAAAGGGGAAAGTGGGTGATGGGCAGGGAGGAGGGCACTTGGGATGAGCACTGGGTGTTGTATGGAAACCAATTTGACAATTAATTTTATTTAAAAAACAAACAAACAAACAAATAAATAAATAATAAAAATCCTGGGAAAAAATTTCTTATGGTTTTCTCCCCTTTCTTTTTTTCCCCTTCGCCTATGTTCATCTGTTTTATTTCTTAAATTCTACATGTGAGTGAAATCATATGGTATTTTTCTTTCTTTGACTGATTTATTTCACTTAGCATAATAGACTCTAGCTCCATCCACATCATTGCAAATGACAAGATTTCATTCTTTATGATGGCTGAGTAATATTCCGTGTGTGTGTGTGTGTGTGTGTGTGTGTGTGTGTTCGAGTACATACATCTTCTTTATCCATTCATCAGTTGATGGACACTTGAGCTTCTTCCATAATTTGCCTATTGTCGATAATGCTGCTATAAACTTCAGGGTCCATGTGCCCTGTTGAATCAATATTTTTGTATCTTTTGGGTAAATACCTAGTAGTGCAATTCCTGGGTCATAGGGTAGTTCTATTTTTGACTTTCTGAGGAATCTCCATCCTGTTCTCCAGAGTGGCTGCACCAGTTTTCATTCCCACCAAAGGTGTAAGAGTGTTCCCCTTTCTTCACATTCTCATCAACATCTGTTCTTTCCTGAGTTGTTTTTTTTTAATTTTTTTAATGTTTATTTATTATTGAGAGAGAGACACACACAAAGAGCATGAACAGGAGAGGGGCAGAGAGAGGGGGAGACACAGAATCCAAAGCAGGCTCCAGGCTCTGAGCTGTCAGCACCGAGCCCGATGCGGGACTTGAACTCCCAAACCGCGAGATCATGACCTGAGCCGAAGTCAGTCACTCAACCAACTGACACCCAGGCGCCCCCTGAGTTGTTAATTTTAGCCATTCTGACAGGTGCAAGGTGGTATCTCACTGTAGTTTTGATTTGTATTCCCTGATGATGAGTGATGTTGAGCATCTTTTCATGTGTCTCTTGGCCATATGCATTTCTTCTTTGGAAAAATGTTTATATGTCTTCTGCCAATTTCTTAATTGGATTATTTGTTTTCTGGGTGGTGGATTTGCTAAGTTCTTTATAAATTTTGAATACTAACCCTTTATCAGATATGTAATTTGAAAATATCTTCTCCCATTCCATAGACTGACTTTTGGTTTTGTTGATTTTTTCCTTCACTGTGCAGAAGTTTTTTATCTTAATGAAATCCCAATAGTTCATTTTGGCTTTTGTTTCCCTTGCTTCTGGAGATGTGTCTAGTAAGAAGTTGCTACAGCCAAGGATAAAGAGTTTGCTGCCTGTGTTCTTCTCTAGGATTTTGACGGTTTCCTGCATCATATTTAGTTCTTTCATCCATTTTGAATTTATTTTTGTATATGGTACAAGAAAGTGGTCCAGTTTCATCTTTTGCATGTTTCTATAGAGTTTTCCCAACACCATTTGCTGAAGAAAGTGTCTTTGGTTTCATTGGATATTGTCTCCTGCTTTGTTGAAGATTAGTTGACCATATTGTTATGGGTCCATTTCTGGGTTTTCTATTCTGTTCTATTGATCCATGTGTCTGTTTTTTGTGCCAGTGCCATACTGTCTTGATCACTACAGCTTTGTAATACAACTTGAAGTCTGGAATTGTGATGCCTTCAGCTTTGATTCTCTCTTTCAAGATTGTTTTGGCTATTCAGGGTCTTTTGTGATTTCATAAAATTTTAGGATTGTTTATTCTAGCTCTGTGAAAAATGCCGGTGGTATTTTGATAGGTATCGCATTTAATGTGTAGATTGCTTTGGGTAATACAGATATTTTAAAAATATTTGGGGGCGCCTGGGTGGCGCAGTCGGTTAAGCGTCTGACTTCAGCCAGGTCACGATCTCGCGGTCCGGGAGTTCGAGCCCCGCGTCGGGCTCTGGGCTGATGATGGCTCAGAGCCTGGAGCCTGTTTCGGATTCTGTGTCTCCCTCTCTCTCTGCCCCTCCCCCGTTCATGCTCTGTCTCTCTCTGTCCCAAAAATAAATAAATGTCGAAAAAAAAAATATTTGTTCTTCCAATCCATGAGCATGTAATTTTTTTTTCCATTTCTTTGTATCCTCTTCAATTTCTTTCATAAGTGTTCTATGGTTTTCAGAGTACGGATCTTTTACTTTGGTTAGGTTTCTTCCTAGGTATCTTATGGTTTTAGTGAAATTGTAAATGGGACCTATTCCTTGATTTCTCTTTCTGCTGCTTCATTATTGGTGTATAGAAATGCAACAGGTTTCTGTATGTTGATTTTATATCCTGCTATTTTACTAAATTCATCTATCAGTTCTAGCAAATGTTTGGTGGAATCTTTTGTGTTTTCTACATAGAATAACATGTTTATAAATAGTGAAAATGTGGCTTTCTTGCTGATTTGAATGCCTTTTATTTATTTTTGTTGTCTGATCACTGAGGCTTGCACTTCCAGTACTCTGTTAAATAACACTGGTGAGAGTGGACATCCCTGTCTTATTTCTGATCATGGGGGAAACACTCACAGTTTTTCCCTGTTGAAGATGTTATTAGCTCTGGGTCTTTCATTTAAGGCCTTTATAATGTTGAGGTTTATTCCCTCTATCCCTACTTTGTTGAGGTTTTTCATCAAGAATGAATGTTGTATTGGGTCACTTGGGTGGCTCAGTAGGTTAGACATCCAGTTTTGGCTCAAGCATGGTCTCACAGTCTATGAGTTCAAGCCCCGTGTTGGGCTCTGTGCTGACAACCCAGATCCTGGAGCCTGCTTCGAATTCTGTGGCTCTTCTTTCTGCCCCCCCCAACTCTCTTTCTCTCTAAAATAATAAATAAACATTAAAAAAAGAATGAATGTTGCATTTTGTCATATGCTTTTTCTTCATCTATTGAGAGGATCATATGATTCTTATCCTTTTTTTTATTAATGTGATATATCACCTTGATTCATTTGCAAATACTGAACTACCCCTACAGCCCAGGAATAAATCCTACTTGATCATGGTGAATAATTCATTGAATTTAGTGTTGGATTCAATTTGCTAGTATCTTGTTGAGAATTTTTGCATTCATATTCATCAGGGATATTGACCTGTAATTCTCCTTTCTGGTGAGGTGTTTGTCTGGTTTTGGAATCAAGGTAATGCTGGCCCCATGGAATGAGTTTGGAAGTTTTCCTTCCATTTCTGTTTTTTTTTTGGAACACTTTGAGAAGAATAGGTATTAACCCTTCTTTAAATGTCTGTAAAATTCCTATGAGAAATCATCTGGCTGTGGAATTTGGTTTGTTGGGAGATTTTTGATTACTGATTCAATTTCTTTACTAGTTATGTGTCTGTTCAAATTTTCTATTTCTTGTTTTAGTTTTGTTAGTTTATATGTTTCTAGGAATTTGTCCATTTCTTCCAGTTTTCTCAGTTTATTGGCATATAATTTTTCATAATATTCTCTTATAATTGTAGTTCTGTGATGTTGGTTGTGATCTCACTTCTTTCATTCATTTAAAATTTTAACATATTTTCTCTAGTTCAAGTTTTTCAGTTTTTTTAGGGATTTGTCAATGTTATTAATTCTTGCAAAGAACAGCTCTTAGTTTGGTTTATCTGTCCTAGGGTGTTTTTTTGTTCCTATATCATTGATTTCTGCTCTAATCGTTATTACTTCCCTTCTTCTCCTGGCTTTGGGCTTTACTTGCTATTCTTTTCCTAGCTCCTTTAGGTGTAAAATTAAGTTGTGTTTTTGATGTAGGCCTGTATATACTTTCCTCTCATGGGGCATCCCAAAGGTTCTGGACCATAATGTTTTCATTTTCGATTTCTCCCATGCAGTTTTAAAATTTCTTCTTTAATTTCCTGGTTAACTCATTATTTAGTAGGATGTTCTTTAACATTCATGGGTTTTTGGTCTTTCCAAATTTTTTTCTATGGTTGACTATAAGTTCCATAGCATTGTGGTCTAAAAATATGCATGATATGATCTCAATATTTTTGTATGTGTTGAGGGCTGAATTGTGATCCAGTATATTACAGTTGTTGTTTTAAAATTTAGTTTGTCTGATATAAGTAGGCTACTCTGGCTTTCTTTTTATGTCCATTAGCATAATCAATGGTTCTCCATCCCCTTTCTTTCAATCTGCAGGTGTCTTTAGGACTAAAATGAGTCTCTTGTAGGCAAAATATAGATGGGTCTTGTTTTTATTCATTCTGACACCTTATGTCTTTTGATAGGAGCATTTAGTCCATTTACATTCACAGTGATTATTGATAGATATGAATTTAGCAGTATTGTGTTACTTTTAATGTTATTTCTAGAGATTTTCTGTTTCTTTTTAGTCTTTGTTGCTTTTGGTATTTCTTTCCACTTAAAGAGTCCCTTTTAAAATTTTTTACATGGCTGGTGTGGTCTCAAACTCCTTTAGGGTTTGTTTATCTGCGAAAGTCTTTATCTTCCCTTCTATTCTGAATGACACCCTTGCTGGATAAAGAATTCTTGACTGCATATTTTTCCCACTCAGCATGTTGAATATTTCCTGCCACTCCCTTCCTGGTCTGCCAGGTTTCTGTGAAGTGATCTGCTGCTAACCTGATATGTCTTCCCTTTTAGGTTAGTGATTTATTTTCCCTTGCTGCTTTCAGGATTCTTTCCTTATCTCTGTATTTTGAAAATTTTACTACAGTATGTCTTGGTGTTGACTGGGATCTGTTGATTTTGATGGGTGTTCTCTATGCCTTCTGGATTTGGATGGCTGTTTCTTTACCCAGATTATTTTTAGCTACAATTTTCTCAAATAAATCTTCTGTCCCTTTTGGCCTGTCTTCTGCTTCTGGGACTACTATGATACAAATATTAAGATGGCAAAATAGTAGGAGGACCTTATGCTTGCCTTGCCCCTTGAATACAGCTGGATAATTACCAAATCATTCTGAAGACCTAGGAAATCAATCTGACTACTGAGAGAACAAACTGCACAACTGGAGCAAGAAAAGAGGTCATATTGTGAAGGGAGGAAGTGTGGTGTGGAGATATGATTTGGGGGAGAAAATAATTGCAATGCTGTGGAAAGGAGGGGGCCCCGATCATGGAGAGAGAAGAGAGAGGAGAGGGAGGAGAGAGGAAGGAGAGAGAGGAGAGAGAGAAAGAGATAAAGCAGCATGCAGGATTTACAAGAAAATGGGAAAATGAAAAAGGATGATTATCACAATTTTTTACAAGGAGCAGAGCTGAAAGTTTTAGAAGTCCACACTATTGCCAGAATGAAGCCTGGCGGAAGTAGTGGTGCTCCTGTGGAGAAGGAGGGCAGAGGCCTGAGAGTGGACAGTGTGCTCTGTGGATCCTCTGGGTCACACTGGTTGAGACTGTTCCCTTTCCTGTAGTGTATCTGGGAGAGGTGGCACTGCCTCTTAGGGGACAAAAGGACGAGCTGGTGCCATTGAACTGCCCTCTTCATTAGCATATGAGCAGAGAATACTGCTGAGGGCAGCTATCCTGGATGCAGGCTTTTTGCTACCCTTTATCACAAAACCCAAGACCCTGCATGGTCATGCAATGCTTTTCTGGGACAAACTGGTACCAGTTATAGTCTGGAAAGACCATCTCCCAGAGGATCAGTGTAGGTCCATGCTGCTCCAGGTCCCTAAAATTTGGAGTTCTGAAACCCAACTGCATGTCTAAGATAAAATAGGAGCACCGTGCCACTGGATGCACAGATGACTTAGACACAGACAGGGTGAAGGCAGGAATCTGACAGAAGCTTGGGACACAAGAGGGGAGATTGTATGCTCTTCTGTGAGGACTTCCTGAACAGTGGCAGGCACAAATTCCCCTCTCAAGGAAGAGAGCAGTCTGACCGTTTTTCACCCCTCCTATCAGCATGGACAGACTTTAGGGAACTATATAGCACACACGTTGGAAGCCTGAGCCTCTTACACCAAGCCCCTGCACTCTGCAGGTGACTTTTTTACTGGGTAGGTGTGATTAAGAGCCAGCACAGCAGCAGGCTCCTCCCCCAGAAGACCAGCACAAACCTCCCACACTCACCAGGTCTACTGATCATAGAGTGCTGCAAAGCTTCAGCAGTAGTGGAAATAGGACCAGGCACAGCCTTTCCTAACTCACAAAAGACAGAACCCTAGACAAAATGCCAAGATGTAGGAATTCCTTCCAAAAGAAAGAAAAAATAGAGGTCATGACCAGGGAGCTAATCAAAATAGATATAAGTAATATGCCTGGACCAGAATTGAAAATGACAATTATGGCATGCCTGGGTGGTTCAGTCAGTTAAATGTCCCAACTTTGGCTCAGTTCGTGATCTCCCAGTTCATGACTTTGAAACTGTATCGGGCTCTCTACTGTCCGGACAGAGCCTACTTTGGATCCTCTGTGTCTCTCTCTCTGCCCTAATCCTACTCACTCTATCTCTCTCAAAAATAAATAAATATTTAAAAAGAAGAAAAGAACAATCATAAGAATACTAGCTGGGCTACAGAAAAGCATAGGAAAAAAAACCAAACAAACAGAGAGACTCTTTCTCCTGAGATAAATGACCACAAAAATAATCAGACCAAAATAAAAAATTCTATAAAAACTGTCTGTAATGCCCACAAGGATGGAAGAATGAGAGGAATAATAAGTGATATAGAAGATAAAATTATGGAAAATAATAAAGCTTAAAAGAAGAGGGAAAAATATTGGATCATGAGTGTAGATTTAGAGCACTCAGCGACTCCATAAAGTGTAATAACATTGGTATTATTGAAGCCCAAGAATCTTTTATCTTTTTATTTTATGTCACCTGAAAATGAAATTAATGACTTCTATGTGTTCAGTTAACAGGTATATGCTGAAACTCCAAAATATCCTTGGCCTGGTGTTCACTGTTGAATTCCAGATATTTTACTTATTTGCCTCTATGATACTTTTATTTTGTAACATATAGAAAGGTCAAATTAAATATGTGTAAGCTTAATCTCATCATTTTTCACCTCTCAATATGATGGTTCTTTCTTTCATGATCAGGTCACACAGGTGGCACAACCAAACATGGGAAGTCCCACTCAGAATGTTTAGAAATGTCCATGGATTTTCTTACTTCTCCAATCTGTCAATATGCAACCTACTACAAAGACCTTAAAATAATTTATCCAAAATCTCTTTCAAATACATTTACTAGTTTCTGTTTTTACTCTGTTCCCTACAAACCAAGCTGCTATCTTGTCATTAATCTATGTTAATATTTGGTATTCTTTGAATAACAAAACAGACTTCAAATTGGTATCCTCGTTATGTTTTTTCTTCAGTCCATGCCCAATATTAACTAAACATAAACAAATCTGTTCACGTGTCCTATGCAAAACATTTTAATGATTCCTCAACTCTCTTGAAGTAAATTCAAAACTCCTAAATATGTCTCACCCAGTTACAGATGACCTGGACATGGCTAATCTCTTGCATTCCTCTTCTTCCCTGAACAGTCAAGGAATTGTATCCTCATTTAAGTTCCTAGAATGCACTGAACTTTATCACCTTTGGGCATTAATCCCTAATTTTCCCAGTTTGAAATCCTGTCTTCTTGTTATATAGATAATTCCTACTTGTCACTAGGTCTTAAATATTACTTTTTTTTAGTAAATTCTTTATTGACTATTCTAGTCTGTGTTTTAAACTCTTATCACCTCCAGATACTTTATTGCTTTAGTGTAGTCCTCTCCTATTTGCATTCAAATGTATATAATTATTATCAGACTACATGTATTGGAATAATAAGCATATTGTCTATTTTATTGACCATTTATATTTAGCATGTACCAAAATGCCTGAAATATAATAGTCGTTCAGTAAATATTTGTTTTATATATGAGGATATGAATGAGGAAATGTTCATACATTGCAGCAATAAGGTCTCTAGTTGAAACCTTATGCATTAATTTTTCTTGAGGTTTGGTGTTTGCAAAAATGAGCTTTAATTATTTTGATACTATAGCCCTAGTTTTCATTAAAGAGAAAAATAATTGCTTTTTTGAGTGACCACAGCTAAAATTATTGTATGTTTTTATATTTACAGCAAAATGTTGGGATTATTTCTAGTAAGAATAATAAAAATAATATAACACTGATATAGTAGAATCATGACCATGAAACTTAACTGATTTATTATTATTTTCAATGTTTATTTAGTTTTTGAGAGAGGGAGAGACAGCATGAATGGGGGGAGGGGCAGAGAATGAAGGAGAGAGAGAATCCCAAGTAGGCTCTGCTCTGTCAGCTTCAAGCCCCATATGGGGCTTGAACTCACAAACTGTGATATCATGACCTGAGCCAAAACCAAGAGTCAGACACTTGACTGACTGAACTACCCAGGGATCCTGATTTCTTGTTTTTAGTGTTCATTCAACTTCAGAAATTTATTGTTCATATTCTGTTTCCTTCTTACAAATATGCTTGATTGGTAAAGTTGTCTACTGGTACTACTAAAAATAATCTTCTGCCAAAACATATGTGAGAAACTCTCTGGATAAATGAGAAAAATTAAATCATAATGTAGAATGGTTTATGATTAGCAGCCATTATTAAAAAAGTGCACCTCCCCTGAGATTATCATGAATTCAGGGAACCTAGGTTGTAGAACAGACAAAATAATCCAGGACACAAAAGAGATAAAGATTGTAACCATTACCAAAATGTATTGCAGTTGTAGCCCTAATGGTTTCTAAGGACACTTAAGAAATGTGAGATTAACAATAGACATCAACAGGTGGGATTAAAAGTCCACAAACATTAAGAAACATTCAGAGTTTTATGAGAGTGCTACTAGCCAATGGAGTTGTAGAGAAGCTGAGGGTTATGAGAATCACTCTATGTGGTGCAGAAGATGAAAAAATGGACAATTGTCTGAGAGACTACAGAGTTAAAGCATTATATTGCACAAATGTCATAATAAAAAATTAAGATATCTTTGAAGTTGGTAAGGATGTAAAGACATGACAATATACTCAATGTTAAGAAAATGATACTTGCATGTGTCTTTGTATAAATCAGCATAGTTATCTAGGAAATTTTTAGGGAGATAGCGGCACTTAGTTAAGTGTTCTTGTCTCTAAAATCTTTGTGACACCTAAGTAAGTACAGTAATATTTTTTAGTCAACTATATTTTAATTAAATTCGGTAACCAAATTGACAATATGGCTTCATATATGATATTGGTATACTCCAGGATGCTACAGAATATTTTATCAATCAGGTAGTTGAGAGCAAGAAAAATTGTTTTGTCTCTTTAAATGGAAAAGGATTTTACTAGAGAATATTTGAGTAGTTACAAAATTGTCAAGCTTTCTAGAGAACAGATTTAAAACTAAACTCTTGGGAAACATGCCATGAAGACCACTTCAGGTCTAGCCTGATAAAAACACTAAGTTTTTCTAGAAATCTTGGCAACCAGGAAACATGATAACTGATTTTCTAAAAACTTTAGTATTTCCAACTAGTATTTATTTTGATAATATGGATTTTAAGCAGCTATTTGATTAATTGAAGTGTACCTTATATTTATAGTAGCAGTTATCATTTTTGCTATATTTAGCAAAGTAGTGCTTCAATTCATAGTACTTGATGACTGATTTATCAAGAAGGACAGTAACTACATATTTTATCACTTGAAGTTTAACATACAACTGATAGTAAATAGAGAAATAAAATAATAAGTAAAATAAATGCATCAAGGAATTAAATATTCATTTGAGCCATTTGATCAATATTAACAGTATATTTGTTTTAAAATTTTAAGTCCAGTATAATTAACATGCAATGTTATATTAATTTCAGGTGTAAAACATAGTGACTCAATAGTTCTATACAGTACTTTCAGTGCTCATTATCATCCATGTACTCTTAATCCCTTTTATCCATTTCACCCATCTTTCCACCACCTTCCTTCTGGTAACCATCAATTGGTTCTCTGTAGTTAAGACTATATATTTTTTTTTTGGTTTGTCTCTCTTCTTTTCTTTGTATGTTCACTTTTAATAGTGCATGCAATTAGGTTTAAAACAATAAGGTCTAGTTGAAAAGTTATCAGTTATGATTTTAACACAAAGTAAGGGATATATAACTGACTTTCAACAAGGATGCCAAGACAATTCTATGGGGAAAGAATAATAGGTTATTTCATGGATGATTCTAGGACAACTGGATATTCAGATATAAAAGAATGAAGTGAGATCTCTCTGATGCCTTGCACAAAAATTAACTCCAAATTGATCATAGACCAAAATATAAGAGCTAAAATTATAAAACAGTTAAAAGAAAAAAAATATGAGTAAATCTTTGTGACCCTGGGTTAGGCACAGCCTTGTTACATATAGCGCCTAAAGCATATGCAAGAAAATAAAAATGGAAAAATAAGAATTCAACAAAATTTAAAATGTCTATGCCTTCAAGGACACCAACAAGAAGGTGAAAAGACAATCCCCAAAATGGAAGAGAATATTAAAAAAATTATATTTGTAATATTGAAAGAAGTCTTACAATATAATAATAAGACAACCCAATTTTTAAAAGTGAAAGGAAAAGAACAGACATTTCTTCAAAGTATATGTACAAATGTCTACATGAAAGGAAGCACAAACTCATTCTCACTTGAGAAATGCAAATCAAACAGACCACGAGACACTATTTTGCACTAGGTTGGCTAAAACAAAAGACACATAACACCAACTGTTTGTGAGAATTAGAGACATTGGAGCTGTCATGCATTGCAGATGGGAAGGTTGAATGGTGCAGCCACTCTGGAAAACAGTTTGACAGTTTCGCAAAATGTTAAACAGACTTAACTTGTGAAGTAGCAATTCCACACCTAAGTATGTACCCAAGAAAATGAAAATACATGTTCACACAAAAACTTGTACACCAATGTTCATAGCAACATTATTCCTAAAAATAGACTGGAAGTGGTGACCACCCAAATGTCAATCAGTTGAAGAGTAGACAAATGTGGCATATTCATACAACAAAATATTATTCACTAATTAAAGAGAATGAAGTACTTATATGCCCTACAACATGAATGAAGCTTGAGAACATTGTATTAAGTCCAAGAAGTTGGTCACAAATGTCTACATATTATATGATTACATTTCTGTGAAATGTCTAGAATAGGAGATGGAAAGTAGAATAGTGGATTATTAGGGATGGGTCTTTTGAGAGAAATGAGGAACGATTGTTAATAAGCATGGAGTTTATTTTTGAAGTTATAAAATGTTCTAAAATTGGGATGTTTGCATAAGATTCCATGAAAATACTAAAAACCATTGAACTGCGCACTTTAATGAATGAATTGCATCTCAATAAAACTGTTAAAAGTAAGTAGTGTACTTTTCTTTTTTGTAAAAGTATAAAAATTTGTATATAAGTCTGGGTATTTTTCTTAAATATTCTATTAATCAAGTATTTATGGAAAAAATGCCAGAGAAAATCATGTTATTTATTCAGACATTCCTCATTTTAAGTATATAAAATGTCGGCAAGTACAAACATACAGCTACAGCATTATACCTGAAGCTAGGTTTTAATTTCCAAGGAGTAGAGAACACCGAGGTGATTACTGTAGTCAATTACTGTCAACAAATTAAAGTTCTTATACTGAAGACTTACCAGAAAAGTAACCAAGTATAATAAAATTTTAAAAGTTATATAAATGCTGCTGTTCCCATAAAAAAAAACATGGCATCTAAGCAAAATTAAAAAATTGTTAGTTTATGCTAGAACCTTTAGTGTTAATTTATGTTAAAATCTTGCTTTCACACATCAATAAAGAGGTAACACTCAAACGTTTCCTCAATATTTTAATCATCATTTGTGTTACAGGAGAAATAACATCATTGACTCTAAAAATGTGTCTATAACTGGAGTCAATGTTCCCGAGGACTTTTTACTATTAAATTTTTACAATTAAGATAGGACATTTTATATACCTACTATTTTCATTGCACAGTGGTAAGGACAGAGTTAATACTCCCAAAGATGTAAGAATATTAGTTCCTGAGTTAAGAAAAAAATAACTAATTCATGTTATATATAGTGATTTACACATAGTATAATGTTTTACATTCTTCTATACGGTAAGTGGACTTATGAGACAGATTTATATGATTCATATCCAAAGATATTTCAATCTGTTTGTTAAAAGGAAAATTCTGTACTGTTAGAACATAATCTACAACTAACCACTGAAATGTAGCACATATGGAACATTCTTTAGACCACAAAGCTTTAATATCTCAGTAAGTTTGAAAACAATCAAATTATGCAAAGTATATTTTCTTACTATAAATCAAATTAGAAATCAACAAGAGAAAGAAACCTGGGAAATCCCTAAATAATTGAAAATTAAATAACAAACTACTAAACAACTCATGAGTCAAAGAAAACATCTGCAGAGAAATTCAACAATATTTTGAAATCAATGAAAATATAAATACCACATTTTAAAGTGCACAGGATGCAGCTAAAGCAAAATGTTTACAGGAAAACTTATACCTTTAAATGCCTATATTGTAAAAGAAATATTTCAGGCATATAATCTAAACATGATATTAAGGAATCACAAAATGGAGAGTAAAGTAAACCCCCCAAAAAAGCAGAAAAAAGAAAATTGTAAAGATTAGAGTAGTAGTTACTGCAAAAGAAAATAACAAAAAATGAAAATCAATGAAAACAAAGTGAGCTTTTTGAAAAAATGAACAAAACTGATAAATCTTTAGTCTGACTGACCAAGAAAAAAGGATGTATGACATGGGGTGCCTGGGTGGCTCAGTGGGTTAAGTGTCCGACTCTTGATTTCAGCTCAGGTCATGATCTCAGGGTTCATGAGTTTGAACCCTGTGTTTGGCTCTGAGCTGATGGCATGGAGCCTGTTTGTGATTCTCTCTGTCCTTCTCTCTCTGCCACCTCCCTGCTCATGTGCTCTAAATAAACAAACTTTATTTTTTAGAGAGATAGAGATAGAGAGAGAGAGAGAGAGAAAGAGAGAGAGGGAGAGAATCTGAAACAGGCTCCAGTCTCTGAGGTGTGAGCAAAGAGCCCCAAAGGGGCTCAAAGTCATGAACCATGAGATCATGACCTAAGCTGAAGTTGACCGCCTAACCGACTGAGCCACCCAGGTGCCCCTAAGTAAATAAACTTTAAGTAAAAATATATGACATGAATTCCAAAACTTAGGAATGAGAGAGAGTACATTACTACTGACCCTACGGAAATGAAAAGGGTTACATGGACAACATTATGCCAACTTTATGCCAACAAAGTAGCCAATTTAATAAAATGGAAAAGTTCCTAGGAAGACAAACTAGAAATCTGACTCAAGAAAAACATGAAAATTTGAATATGCCATTAATGAGTAAAGAAAATGAATTCATAGTTAAAACTGTATCCATGGCTCAGTCAGTTGAGTGTCTCTTGACTTTGGCTCAGGTCATGATCCCAGATTGTTGGATTGAGCCCTGCATCAGGCTCCATGCTGAGTGTGGAGCCTGCTTGAGACTCTCTCTCTCTTCCTTGACCCCTCTCCCCTGCTCACACACTCTCTTTCTAAAATTAAAAAGAAAAACAAAACAAAACTATACCCATAAGGAAAATCCAGATTCAGATGGCTTTAGTAGTGAATCTCACAAATATTTAAAGATAAAATAATACCAAAACTTCAGAAATTCTTTCAGAAGATAGAACACTTTCAAACTTAGTATATGAGGTCATGATTATCCATAAAGCAAAGCAGGATAAAGACATTGAAAGGAAACTTAACTAAAGGCTAATATCATTCATGAACATAAACAAAAATCATTAGCAAAATATTTTCAACCTGAACTCAGAAACAATTTACAAAGATTATACATTATGACCCAGTGGGTTAACATATTAAAATCAATTAATGTAAGTGCTATAATAACAGAAAAATGGAAAAAAAAACAAACACAGGAATATCTCAACAGTTGCAGAAAAATCATTTGACAAAATCCAACATTATGTAAAAACCCTCCAGAAACTATACATAGAAAGGAACTTCCTTAGTCTGATAAACGATGTCTATGAAAAAAAATAAAACATCCAAAATCATATTTATTGGTGAAAAAGAAAAGACTCTCAATATCTTATGAATAGAAATAAAACAAGAATGTCCATCTCATCAGTTCTGTTATATATAATACCGGAAGTTGTAGGTATTATAATAAGATGTAAGCCTATTTAAGAGTCAGGAAAGGAGAAAAAAGGAGAGATTAAAGGCATCTGGATTAAACAGAAAGAAGACAGGTTTTTTTTTGTTTTTTTGTTTGTTTTTTTTTTGCAAACCACATGATCCCAATAGATAGTTAACCCAAAGAATACACACACACACACACACACACACACACACATCTTAAATATACATACAAATATTTAAAAACTAATAATTAAGTGTACCTATGTAGAAGAATATAAAATCAATATTACAAATAATTTGTTTTTATAAATCCTAACAAGGAACTATCTAAAAATGAAATTAAGAAAAAATTGCATTCATACTAGTATTTAAAATGATAAAAAATATTTGGAAATAAATACATTTGACAAAGGAAGTGTAAGACTTTCCCACTGCATTCTCTGAAACATTGCAGAGAGAAATTAAAGAAGATCTAAACAAATGAAGATAAGTATTTTCATAAATTGGAAGAAAAATAAGTATATTCAAAGGTACAATTCTTTCCAAATTAATGTATTAATTTATTACAATCCTTATCAAAACCTTCTGGGAGGCTTACTCTGTAGGTATTTACCATCTGGTCCTAAAATATATATAGAAATGAAAAGGGCCCAGAATAGCCAAAACAATATTTAAAAACAAGAACCAAGTTGGAGAATTGACACTACCCAATATCAAAACTTATTGTGAAGCTGCTGTAATAAATGCAGTGTGGTATTGGCATATGGATAGATACAGAAATTAATCAAGCGGAATTGAGAGTACAGAAATGAATTATTACATTTATGTTAATTAATTTTAACAAACTCAAAACAAGTCACCTACAAAAACTTTGTGTAGACATACATTTCCTCTCTCTTGGTTAGATTCCTAGAAGTGGAATTTCTGGATCATAAGGAAAGCTTCTGTTTAACATTGGAAGAGACTACTACACTATTTTCTGAAGTGACCCTTCCATTTGACATTATCCCAAGGTTCCATTTTCTTCACATTCTTGCCAGCATGATGATATTAGATTCTAACATTTCCGAGGGTTTTTTTTTAATAGTGATCAGAAGTTTTGTTTTTGTCTTTGTTTAGAGAGAGAGACAGACAGAGACAAAGCATGAGCAGGTGAGGGGCAGAGAGAGAGAGAGAGAGAGAGAATCTGAAACGGCTCTGAGCTGTCAGCCCCTGATGTGGGGCTTGAACTCACAAACCACGAGATCATGACTTGAGCCAAAGTCAGATGCTTAGCCTACTGAGCCATCCAGGCTCCCCCAAGGATCAGAAGTTTTTAAAAACATAATCTTTCAAGACCTATAGAGCTAACAATATAAAGAGTGAAACATACTAATGCAATTTTAAAAAAAAATCACTTAGGAGGTCAAGGGATCCTAGGATAGACATATCTTTACATTGGGATTGAACAATCAAGTAAATGTTATAGTAATTGCCAGGATACAGATTTCTCACGTTGGAGTGGGGGATTATATTTAAGCAGAGGGAGGAGGCTGAAATGATCCATATGGTAGTGGATTAGAAGTGTAGATATCAGTATGAACTCATTTTCAGCTTAATATAAATATACCTGGTTACATATAGAATATTTATAGAGGAGTGTATATACATGAGTGACTATGCACATATACATTCCCTTGCTTTGTCAATAGAGAGGGCCTAAAAGTAAGAACTCACAGAAGCAAAGAGCACACTTCACACCTGATCTTGGCTTTTAACACCATTCTCCAACAAAAAGAACCAGCACTTCTTGGAGAAGTGATTGTTCTAAGACTTTGAAACATAACTTTCTGTGTTCTGACTCTCCCATGTGCTCTTTTATGACAGTGAACATGTCATTTAACATATCTGAGCTTTCGTTTCCTCAATATAAAGTTGCGAATAGCAATATTTTTCTACTATCTTTTAATAAAAATGAGAGACAATATGAAAGCTCTCAGTAAAGTAAAATTTTCTTTAGGAATTGAAGTTATACTTTTATTTTTACTTCACTTGAAAATAATGTTTTCTTCCTATAAAATAAACAATAACTTCTAAGTATATATTACAATACTTCTTTTTAATGTTTATTTTATTTTATTTTATAAATATAATTTATTTTAAATTGGATTCCATACAACACCCAGTGCTCATCCCAACAGGTGCCCTCCTCAATGCCCATCACCCACTTTCCCCTCTCCACCACCCCCCATCAACCCTCAGTTTGTTCTCAGTATTTAAGAGTCTCTTATGGTTGAGGGAAGCAAACTATATTATAATACTTCTAAAACAACCTCTAGATATGTACTGTTGAAATCCTGCCTAAAAAAGCCGAGTATTTTGCTATAGAGTAGGAGAAAACAACAACAACAACAACAACAACAACAACTTCTCTATTGTCCCATTCCGTGTGGAGGTATATTTATAAGCTGCCTGTCAAAGCAGATTTCTTAAAGTTTTTATTTTAAAATACTCAAGTTTTTATTTTAGAAATATTGCAAGGATATTACAGAGATTTCCCAAATACCCCACACCCAGTTTTCCCTCTTATTAATATTTTACATTTGTATGATACATTTGCCAAAATCAATGAAGCAATATTGGTTCAGCATTGTTAATTAGGTTTAATGCTTATTTTAAGCAGATTTCCTTAGCTTTTACCTAATATTCCTTTTTCATTCCATAATCCCATCCAGGTATCTTTTCTGATCTCATCCATGTTACGATATTACACTAAGTCATCCTGTCTTCTTGTTTTTGATGACCTTGGCAGCTTTAAGCAATACTGATTAGGTATTTTGTAGAATGTTCATCAAGTGTGATTTGTCTCTTGTTTTTCTCATGATTACACTGAGATTCTGAGTTTGGGGAAGGAAGGATACAAATTTAAATGCCATTCTCATTATATCATACTATCAACAAGGCTTATCACTATTGATTCCATGCCAATCTAGCTTAGGTGGCTGAGGTGAGCTTTCAGCTTTCTTTATTTTGTAGTTATTCTTCTACTATTCTTTCCATGCCATGATCTTGGAATTAAGCCACTATGTGCAACTCATGTTTAAGGGATGGGAATTATACTTCACCTGAGGATTAAGTAACTCCATAAATTATTTGGAATTCTTTGGAATGGGAGATTTATCTCTTATCCCCTATGCATTTATTTATTCAGCCATTTATATCATTATTTAATCTAAATATTGATTTTATACTTTGAGCTCTCATCCAACATTACTATACTTATTTTGTTGTTCAAATTATTCCAGCTTTAACTATTTGGAAGCTATTTCAGTAAATCTGTGTCCCTTTGACAAACCAGTGTTTGGTTTGCGTGTCTGTTTGTTTTGAATGCTTCTCTGTTTTCTGATACTACAAGATGTGTATTTTCAACAAATGTTGTTGGGACAATTGGATACACCCATATAAAAAAATCCTTACCCAAGAGCACTCAAAAAATTAAATAATGGTATGACCTAAATTATGAGCTAAAACTATAAATTTAGAATAAGCATAGGAGAAAAATATTCATGAATTTGGGCCAGTCAAGGATTTTTAGATATGGTACCAAAACAAGATCCTTAAAAGAAAAAAATAACTGGACTTTATCATAATTAAAAACTTTTGTATTTCAAAAGATGACATCAAGAAAATGAACAATCAATCCATAAATTGGGGAAAATATCATCTCATAAACATTTTGAATACAGGAAATATAAACAACACTTAATAACACAGTAATGAGACAAATAATATTTTTTAATTTTTTTAATTTTTATTTTTGAAATTCTTTCTAACATTTATTTTTGAGACAGAGAGAGAGAGAGAGCATGAGCAGGGGAGGGACAGAGAGAGGGAGACAGAATCTGAACCAGGCTCCAGCCTCTGAACTGTCAGCCTAGAGCCCGACACAGGGCTCGAACTCACAAACCATGAGATTACGACCTGAGCTGAAGTTGGACTCTTAACCGACTGAGCCACCCAGGTGCCCTGAGATAATCAGTTTTTAAATGGCCAAATTAAAGCTAGATTTTACTATAGAGGGTATATATATGGCTAATGAGCACAGGAGTATTGTCTTTGTGTATTTTGGATACTAATCTTTTATCAGATATGTCATTTGCAGTAACTTCTCCCATTCTGTAGGTTCTTTGTGTTTTGTTCGTTGTTTCCTTTGCTGTGAAGAAGACTTTTATTTTGATGCAATTCCAATCATTTATTTTTGCTTATTTCAGGAGACACATTTCAGGAGACACATCTAGAAAAATTTGCTACTGCCAATGTCAAAGAAATTACTGCCTGTGTTCTGTCCTAGGATTTTTATGGTTTCAGATCTCATATTAAGGTCTTTCATCCATTTTGATTTCATTTTTGTGTATTGTATAAGAAAGTGGTCCAGTTTCATTCTTTTGCATGTTGTTGTCCAGTTTTTCCAGCATCATTTGTTGAAGAGACTATCTTTATTCCATTGGATATTCTTTCCTGCTTTGTTGAAGATTAAATGCCTGTATAGTTTTTGACTTGTTTCTGGGTTTCCTATTCTGTTCCATTGATCTATTAAACATGAGTAGGACTAATCTTCCACTGTCCCCCAGATCAACATTATACAGGAAACTAGAGACATATAAATTATAAATCCAATTCTGCTTACAATGTGCTGGGTGATTTTTCTTGTTTTATCATGTACACGGGAGAACTATGGCATGCACGAATATTATGTACTTCTATGTAAAGTACATAGATTCACCTTTAGACTGCTATAGTTGACTTAATCTGAAAAAAAAACATGAGAATCTTGAATTACAGGTTTATGGAATTCATTAAATTCTTAATTGAAATTTATTCATCATAAATCCTCGACATGTATCCAATCAACACATAACATTACTAAAGGTAAAATTTCATGGAGAGGTAAATATTATAAACTGTGCACTCAATTAGATAAGCCAAAACAAGCAAACCATATTTATAACTGAGTAACATGTTTTTATATGAAGAAACACTGAGTAAACTCCAAGCAGAGTTAGTTGGCTAAAATACTAAAAAAATTAAGTTGTTGGCAAAACTAAATGAATTATGATAAAGTTTAAGACAAATCTCAAGTTTGAGTAGCAGTGAAATAAGAAAGAGAAGGGAAAAAGAGGAGAGAGAAAAATAGAATATGAGTCAGTTCGAAAATATGTTTTTACTAATGCAGCATTAGAAAAAACACAATCTCTGCTCAAAAATGTTATTCTCCTTAGATGTTAAAATAAGCTATTTTGAAGTTAAATTTTGTTTTCTTTATTCATACTTTATAATTATGTATAATTATAATGTTTAAGTATAAATAATTAGTATAATTTATAATACTACTAATAATTTATTGATCACTTACTGTGAGGCACTGTGTTAATCTCTTCCTAGACATTACTTCATTAAGTCCTACCAAGGATCTTGTGAGGCCAGTATAATGATCTCCAGACATTTCCAGACACAGGCATCAAGGCTTAAAAAGTTTCTATGTTTGTGGTTCTTGATAATTTAACTATAAAATTCAGACTTAGTATTTAAACCAAAGTTTTACTACAAAACCTACTCCTAAATACCATATTCATACCTGATTTTGAATTTGAGAAAAATGATGTCATGCTCTCCTAGGTTTCATAGATTGGTTTACCTACCCTACAAAGAACACACACTTTCAAAAGATCAGGAAGCATGGGTATTATAAGCTTATCCTTGGAAGTTTCCAAGTATAGTATTTGCCACATAAATAAAGAGAAGGTTGAGCACATACCCATGGTAGGTATTGGTCCATATGGGTTTTGTGGATATGCATATGTGTGTGTGTGTGTGTGTGTGTGTGTGTGTGTGTGTGTAGTGTAGTGTATGCTTGATGATGTTGGTGAGGATTTCTCCTAATTATCTGTGTTTCCATCCCTGGGGATCAATGTCTTTCAGGCAGATTTCCTAAGACATAAGTTTTGGAAAACATTTCACAATCATGCTATATCTTACAGTATATTGGTAATAATGAACAGGAAGCACAAGTGAAGAGGTAGAGATGGTTTGAGAAGGTTTTCTTCCACATGGAAAACTTTTGGACAGCCATAAATATGTAAAATAGTAATATAATACTATATACACTTGTGATATTTTTTATAGCATATAGTTTGGAGTTACCTGCATTCCAAACAATCATCACCTGTAACATGTTTAAAAAAAATGTTTCACCATTTTAAGACCTACGGTCCACAATATTTTCATGTAAGTATATTCTCTTAGTTTGAAGGAATTCAAAGAGAAAGAAAAAAATACATTTGTCTTGTATTTCCTGTGACAAAATAACTATACTTCAATTTATATTCTATTAAACATCATGAATTAATAGCAGCTGTTTGCAATGACCCTTTATGATCCATAGAGAGACAGAATTTCAGTGGAACTTGGAATCACAGAATTGGAATATTTCTTTGGCTTTGACTCCATTCAATACTATGAGACCTCCCAGCACTCTAATATTCCACACACATCTGAATTTGCTGACATAGTTTCACACATGGTTGCATGTGGTGTTAGGCCATTCTTTTTTTTTTTTTTCACACTCCCTAATGTCTTTTGTTGCAAAGAAAATGGCAATGATGATATTTAAGCACTGCAAATAAATTGTAGCTATTAACTCTACAGTGGTTCCAGACTGACACACCCTATCCAGGCACTAATATCGGATATTCCAGCTCTAAGCTGCTGCAGCCACTTTCATATAGTCCTGTGTTTCAAAAGTGCCTTTACATCTCACTACCAGCCTCTGCAACACTTGTGCTTTGCGCTACTAATGCTTTATAAATATTTTAATGGAAGTTTGTTTCAGCTACCCACTCTCCTAGATCCTCGCATAAGTCTGTGGTGTAGGAGCTGAGGTCAATCTGAATCACCAACACTGAACTTAGATTCGACCACATGTGGCCAGAGCTTGTTTTCTGCAGAAGATCTCTTTCAGTTGTGGTTTCTCTGTCCTTCTTGCTCATTGACACTTGACAGTCTTGTTTACAGGCTTTCCGTGTAAACATAATTTTTCTTCTCATCATCATCCTGAACTTTTCGTAGGAACCACTGGCACCGTCAATGAAATATTACCATAGTACTGAGCAGCTGACCCTTCTGTGAGAAAGAAGGAATTTCTCCTAGCTGATTTTGGGCCGAGACATAGTTTTTTTCCCCCTGCCTTTAAACTGGAAATACACCATCAACTCTCCTGTATCTCCATCTTGGCAATTATAGATCTTAAGACAGCCTCCGTGATTATTTGTGACCCAGCTACTTATTGTAAAAATTAATTATTAAAATTTATATTATTTGTATATATTCTCTCCCTCTCTCTACATATATATATATATATATACACACACACACACACACACACACACACACACATACACACACACACACATATATATATACTTATATATATGTACTCTTTATGTACTTTTTATATATAGATGTAGATATATACTATTTATTCTATTTCTCTGGAGAACCCTAATATGAAATGTAATTATAAATAACCTAAATAATTATGATAATAAATACATAACTGTAAGATGCCTAAATCCTATAAAGGAGGCTTCTGTGTTGATAAATACAAATAATACATGAGATATGTGATGATAAATTAGGAAGTAACAGGCAAAGGAGGTGAGTAAAAGAGAGTTTCAGACAGAATAACATGGTATCAATGCTCTGTGGTGTGAAAGAGTATGTGGCATGTTCCACAAAGGGAAAGGAAGTCAGTTCTCTGAATGACAGAGAACAAGGAGGGAAATGTAGCAAGACGATTCTTCAAAGTTATGCAAAGAGGAGTCCATATAAGGCTTGGTGGTTATGTTAAAAAAGGTATTTATCTCTAGGACAATGAGATACCTCCAAGGTGTCTTAAAAGGGAGGCAACATGATCAGATTTACATTTTGAAAAGATTACTAAGTGAAGTAAGGTAAGGATGGAAGAATCTAAACTAAACTATGTTTAGATTTAGTGGCATAGAAGTTATAGTGCTATTATCTTGATCTGTTTTGGTACAAGCAGTCCATAATTTTTAAATAGATGGAGTACAGAACAATTACCTGGATTCATACATGGATGCTGCTGCTGGAAGAGGAGATGCAATAGAGAAATAGTCCACCTACTCTGCATTATAACAGTGCCCACAGTGAGTCTTATGACTCTTACTTGCCTTACTTAGGAATCATTTCAATATGTAATCTATTTTTGGTAGATTTCATATAGATGCCATTTTAATCACATGAGCAGCCATATATTTTATTGGTGATAAGTACTGAGGTCTAAGAGATAGAAAATTTAAATAACTCATTGTCTTTATTTATAGATATTAAAAATGAAAGCATATATCTGAGGTATATAAGCTACATAAAATATCATTTCAAAATGTATTTCAAATAAGATATTTGACTTGATATAAGAACTCCAACATCACTAAATATTTTAATTGTTTTCTCTATGTTCTACCAAGAAAACTTTGGAATCTCAATTTTATTTAATGTAGGTCATAGTTTTCTTCCTGTTTTAGAAAATCAGTGTAGTAAATGGAACCATTTCCAACTGTTCAACCTAGCACACTAAAATCAAAACTTGTAGTCTGATAGATGCATCCATAGTAAAAAATTTGTTCCAGTCTCATACTTTGTTCTTCCCAGTGTGGTTTAAGATTTGGAATTTATAAAACATATTCTGCCATGTTTATGTTTCTTTCAATGTAAATTACCAAAAAAAAAATCTAACTCTCAGCCTTTTACAATGTAACTCATTCACCTCATTGTTGGTCAGACTTTGTACTTGTTTCTGGGATCTCCTACAACTTTGTTATAGTTCTGAAGGAAATGAGGGTTGGTGGAAATAGATGATGAGTAACAGTTTTATCTCCCTTGAAAGATAAATGATTAAAGTTGGCATTATATGATCTTTATACAAAGCAAGATTAGACTCATTAGATGGGGTAAGAAGTTGCTTCTACAACAAGGGAGCATCAGCAGTGGTATAGGATTCCAGATACTCAGATTCATCCAAATCCATGGTAGCTTCCCTATTTCAACATGCAGATTCCCATTCTTTTCTAGTCAATTTCCCAAACTGAATATCAGAAGTCTGCTGAGACTGTGATGTTAAATTACTTCTTAATACTGTAAGCCATTGAATCAAACTCAGTATTTGGTTTTCAACTTCATCAATCCAGCATGACAATTCTACAGATATCATAGAAGATTTAGAGTGGTCTTACCCTGCCTTGAATGAATAATTAAAAATCATGAGCTTGTTATTTTCTGTCTTGACGCTCCCCGTTACAGTCAGAAGTCCACCCTAGAGCTGGCTAAAAATATGAGCCAGAACAAAATGCACATTTTAGAGTATATAAAATATATATTCATACAGATATATGTGTAATATATTCTAAAATAACAATAGGAATTTCCAGTCACTGAAGGAAGATGAGCAAATTTAATAAATAAATGGTTTTAGGATCATTATTCTGCAGTTTCTTTCTTTTTTTTTTTAATTTTTTTTTCAACGTTTATTTATTTTTGGGACAGAGAGAGACAGAGCATGAGTGGGGAGGGGCAGAGAGAGAGGGAGACACAGAATCGGAAACAGGCTCCAGGCTCCGAGCCATCAGCCCAGAGCAGGACGCGGGGCTCGAACTCACGGACCGCGAGATCATGACCTGGCTGAAGTCGGACGCTTAACCGACTGCGCCACCCAGGCGCCCCTATTCTGCAGTTTCAACAAGATAGTGATAAAGTTAAATTTACGTCACATACCACGCAAAAAATGAAATCTGGGCAGATTAATGAGCTAAACGTAAAAAAAATATATAAGTAGAGAATATAAAATAGTTCAATTTTATAATTTTGGATGAGGAAACTCAAGGGGGAAAAATTAGAAAGTTTTGATAAACTGTTATCATTGTACATGAATATGTAAATTTTTGTATGACAAAATGTAGAATAGAAAATATTAAGGCTAGTTTCAAGCAGTTATAAAAACAAAATATATATTACAAAAGATTTGGGGGCGCCTGGGTGGCTCAGTTGGTTAAGCATCCGACTTGGGCTCAGGTCATGATCTCGCGGTTCGTGAGTTCAAGCCCCGCGTCAGGCTCTGTGCTGACAGCTGGGAGCCTGGAGCCTGTTTCAGATTCTGTGTCTCCCTCTCTCTCTCTGACCCTCCCCTGTTCATGCTCTGTCTCTCTCTGTCTCAAAAATAAATAAACGTTAAAAAATTAAAAAAAAAAAAAGATTTGTACCTGTATAATATGAGCTCATAGAAATCATTCAGAAAAAGACAACCAATTTAATGGGAAGATGTGCAAAAAGTCTAAATGGCACAGGAAATAATGCAAATGGGCAAATAACACATGAAAGGAAGCTCAGTTTCATTAGTAATTGGCAAAATTCAAATTTAAATAAAACTGGAATACTGGTTTTTTTTTACTGATCCTATTGGTAAACATTAAAGAATTTGATAATAATCATATATTCTTGCCAGAGGTATGAATTGGTATACTTTGAGGGGAAGCAAAGTGTATATATAATCCCACCGAATCTGTTTTCCATAGGTTTCTTACAGAAAATTTTGCTCACATGCACATGGATAGGTGTTTGTATGTGGTAAGGGATATTTTGAGAAAAACAAAAATATAAAAATAAAACACATACCCACACATATGATACATCATTTATGTGTGTGTTTATGTGTAGGGAGAGATAGAATGAGAAAGGAGTCCTTATTTTTGCCCCTTCTATCTGTTAGCTTACCATACAGTTGTCATAGTTGGAGCTCCAGTAGCCATCTTTGACCAGGAGTTGGTCTTGAGAATGGAATCTCATATTGGGATACTTGAGTAAAAATACAGAATGAATCTGTGTCTTCAGTGACTGTATTTTAAGGATTTGAACTAATCAAGTCTTTTGTATTTACATTGAAAAGTCACAAAGGTAGTCACTGGATCATTGTAGCTTTTGTGTAGCATCTGTTCTCCACAAAGAGGGTGAACACAGCCTGCTTTGCTCAGAATAGTCCCAGTTCATACTTGTTTTCTGTGTTCTCTGATGTAAAGTTATTATTTTTCTCAGATCTGGGATACCCAAGTTGATAGCTGACTTCCATCAGCTTTCCCAGTTTGGGAAGCCCAAAAGGCCAGCCAGCCTTCCTCTCCCCTGCCCTGCACCTTCATGCTCCAACACACATACTTAAGAGTTCCATATCCTGAGAAACTTAACAGAAGACCATGGGGGAGGGGAAGGAAAAAAAATGGTTAGAGACGGAGGGAGCAAAAACATAAGAGACTCTTAAAAACTGAGAACAAACTGAGGGTTGATGGGGGCTGGGAGGGAGGGGAGGGTGGGTGATGGGTATTGAGGAAGGCACCTGTTGGGATGAGCACTGGGTGTTGTATGGAAACCAATTTGACAATAAATTTCATATTTAAAAAAAAACCTCTCTTTTAAAGGAAAAAAAAAAAGAATTCCAAGTTGCCACTCATGGAAGAAGCTTATCACCCAGCCACAGAGGCAACTCAAGCCAACAAATAAGTACTTTATTCTAAAATGTGAATCAACAACCAAATATTGACAGACCTGTTAGTAAGGCCATCAACTACAGAAAGAAGGACCCAAAAGACAAAAAGAAAACCTATCCCTACAGGAAGCAGTAATTAATGAAAAGAATTTAAAAGTTAAAAATAATCAAAACTCTGACTCTAAGAAATTAGAGAAATTATTATATTTGCCAAATTATATCTATTAAGGTGCTATTAAAATGGTTTGACAAATTTAAGACAAGTCCAGAGAGAAGTCAACTAATGGATTAGACTTCTTAACACAAGTAGACTTTCAAGTTATCTTTGCACTGGTATCTCCAATGTAAACTGAGAGCTGAGGATCACCAGGCATTTGACCTATGACCATCAGGTATCTTAGAGCCAGGTGGCTGCACCAAATGTGGGGTCTTACCTTCAGTGGGCAGACTTATGCTTCTCATACCTCCCTTCCACAGGAACTTAAGTTGATCCAAATCAGTTTCTTAAGACTACTTGCTGGTAAATATGGACCCTTTAAGTTGTATTTGCAGACCACTTGGAAAGAACCTCACATCTAGCCCTCCTTTTCCACAGTAATATATTCAAATAACTAGAAAATGAATAGAATCTAGTTAATGTTTTCCTTATATTCTAAATGCAAACTTTATATTTACTCTTGTTTCACTTTTCTCAGGGCTCACTTTAATGCCCATGTCAGGAAATATCATAGTAAAGTGTAGAGTGGTATATAAGAATAAATTGATTTTTTTTAGTTCCTAATTAAACCCACATTGGATTGATAATATTGATGGCAAAGTACAAACTGGAAAAAGAACAAGTTTCAAAGGAAAGGCAGTTCTTAAAAATGTTGGCTTGTGTTCATTGATTTTAAACTTATAACACTGTCAGTATCTTTAGTCTCCCTTTAGTACTTACCAAGATATTTTTAACTATTTTAATATCTATCATTTCAATCTAAAATAGTGTCATATTTTGAGTTACATATGCTTAAAGTCTATTTTATGTTATTCCAAAAATATATACTTTGCACATGTACTTTAAGTGATTTAGAAAAGGCTGAATTTTTCCATGTCATTTTGTGCTTTTAATTCTATATTATGAATGTTTACTTTTAATATTCTCTCCTTTTCCCCCTTAGGCCCATGTTGCTGATTTTATTGCTGAATATGATTTCCTCTATTTATATAAATTCCCAATTCACATATCTACATTTTTGTTCTTTCTTCCTCTTCTGTGTCCTGCATACATCCACCCTTTCTATACCTTCAGTGTTTTAACTTCTTCACCAAAATTTCAAACCAATATATGACTTAGGAGTGAAAGTGTACCCATTTACTATTTTCATTATTAATAATAAATTTGAGGACAAAAATATACTTATATGAAACAATGCACTTTATATAGAGCTCACACAAACATAATGTACAATATCAAACTGCATATAATTGCAAACAAGGCTTGAGAAATTACCTTCTAAATATGCTGGTTTTCTTCAGAGTTTTCTCTTCTTCAGTAAATGTGGTAAAAAAAATCCCTAATGGAGAATATGTGGCTATTATTTTTAGTTTAAAAATAAAAGTTTATATAATGGTTTGAAGTTTCATAAGAACAGGAAAGATCACTTTGGGAATGGAAGTCACCCTAGGGAAATTTTCTTACTCCTATTTTTAGAGAGTATATATATTTTTCCTTTTGAATGAAAGTATCACTGCTATCATATCTAATATATGATATAAAAAACAAGTATGATATATAAAACAAGATTTTAGTCATTGATTGTTTGATCCTCACCAGCAATTTGACCTTATTCTAGATATTTCCACAGGTGTTTTCTGGATTTAAACCTAGGTTTTATTATATTTTCCTTGACCTTCGTAATAAGTAGTTCTGTGGTGCCTATAGCCTGGAAAGATTTCTTTAGCTGAGAAACAGTGACCTGTTTCTAACTTATTTTCTGGCCATATTTTTTTCAGTTCTTCTTGATACACTGTTTCCAACATGCCTTGTTCTTCTCAACCTTAATGTCTTTGTTAATGCCATTTGTTACATTTATTTTCTGTCTGCCAATTCACAGTCTCCTTTATTCAAATTTCAGCCATGCCTATCTCCATAATGAAGCTTCTCTTATCATGCTGCATTTATTATTCTCCTTTGAACTGTAATTTATTCACTAAGTTATAGGTAAATTGGCATTTTTGATGTTCAAAAATAACATAATATATTTCATTGCATGTTGTAAATGTTCCTAAGCATTTCTTAGTTGCTTAAATAATTCCCAATAAATATTTCTCAGTAAGAGTCTATGTATCTATTACATTCATCTAAAAATTGAATGTATAGGGACACCTGGGTGGCTTAGTCAGTTGAGCATCCAACTCTTGACTTTTGATTTTGGCTCACATCATGGGTGTATATTGTTTAATCATACTTTAAACAGAGCAGTCTTTGGTACATGCATTAAACAGTCAGGCAGAATTCCAATTCTTAACAATTCTCTGTGATGAGACCAGTCTCTTTTTTTTTTATTTTTTAATTTTTTTAAAATTTATTTATTTTTAAGAGACAGAGAGAGACAGAGCATGAGCAGGGGAGGGGCAGAGAGAGAGGGAGACACAGAATCCAAAGCAGGCTCCAGGCCCTGAGCTGTCAGTACAGAGCCTGGTAGGGGGCTCAAATTCAGGAACTGTGAGATCAGGTGAGGTCATGACCTGAGCCTAAGTCAGATGCTTAACAGTGAGCCACCCAGGCGTCCTGAGACCAGTCTCTTCTAACCGGTTGTAACAGCTTTGATTTCCCTAGAGTCATTTGGTTCCAAAGAAGAATGTGTAGAAAAGCTAGCCTTTCCTGTCAGTTTCCCAGAGTCATAGGATGGAGCCCCTTGTCAGGCTTCACACTCGTTAAGATTTTCTCTTTTTCTCCCTTTGTCCCCCTCCCATTATCTCTCTCTCAAAAAAAAAAAAAAGAATTATATACTGACATACAGCATCAATTCTCTGCAGTTATCTAGTTCTAGGTAAATATAACTCAGCCATAAGTATCTTTGTATTTATTAAACAAAGGAAGCACTTAAGATCTAGTAGAATTGGGCTCATATTTATATTAGTTCCACAATCTTATTAAAATATGTATAGGAAACTAGTACAAGCATTGCAGTTTTATGCTTTGAGCCTAATACCAGGAAAATTCTTTGTAAGGACTGAATCTATAAAACCCCTGAGATCTCTCAGATAGAAGATAGACAAATTTTAAATGAGAAGTAGTTTTAAATGTGAAGAGAATAAATAGAGCTTAATATTAGTATATTCTTGGATAGCTTTGTTGATTATGTGATATTTTTATGGAAACATTTTCAGTATACAGTAGGTATGATTATTTAGAATGTTGCAATGAGTTAACTATAGAAGGCCCCATTCACCTGGACTGTGATAAGAGTGGATCACTTAATATTGTACAGTGTCTAGCCAGGACAACTATATACAGGATTCCTGTGTACATCACACCTCAGTACATAATATATCAGCATTTCTTTTTAAGTTTATGCAAGTTGGCCTATTTCATATGCTAAAGTATGACACGATATTAGATAGTTTCTTTCTACATAGATGAACATCTTGTGCATATCAAATCAATAATATGAAACATTTTGGAGTAAAATGTTATTTATATAAAAGACATGTACACCAATATTTATAGAAGTGATATGGTAAGTGTTGGAGTGTTCTTAATCTTTTTCAAAACTAGTTTTTTTTTTTTACGTTTATTTATTTTTGAGACAGAGAGAGACAGAGCATGAACAGGGGAGGGTCAGAGAGAGGGAGACACAGAATCTGAAGCAGGCTCCAGGCTCTGAGCTGTCAGCACAGAGCCCGATGCGGGGCTCGAACTCACGACCGTGAGATCATGACCTGAGCCGAAGTCGGACGCTTAACCGACTGAGCCACCAAGGCGCCCCTCAAAACTAGTTTTGAATAGACAGAAGCTATTTTTTAAAAATCTTATTAGGAAAATTTTTAATGTATTCCCTCTCCATTGAATTTAAAATGAATTCATCCAACATATATTGTGTGTGGTAATTACTTTTTAGAGATTTCCATTGTGGATAACATAGAATAAGATGCATCAGTCTTTTTTTTTTTTTTTTTTAATTTTTTTTTTCAACGTTTATTTATTTTTTTGGGACAGAGAGAGACAGAGCATGAATGGGGGAGGGGCAGAGAGAGAGGGAGACACAGAATCGGAAACAGGCTCCAGGCTCTGAGCCATCAGCCCAGAGCCTGACGCGGGGCTCGAACCCATGGACCGCGAGATCATGACCTGGTTGAAGTCGGACGCTTAACCGACTGCGCCACCCAGGCGCCCCAAGATGCATCAGTCTTAAAGGTACAGCATGATTGGAAATATTTCTGATACTCAAAAAGTATCCAACAGATTCTGTCCCAGTTACTATTTACCTAAGCCCTGACTTCTCTCAGTACCCTAGGAGAGATAACTATTCTGACTTTATCATCATTGAGTTCTTTTTTTTCTGTTTATTTCTTTAGTTATCAGGTATGTATAGTGACTAGGCTTTTGTGCCTGATTTTTTCACGAACATAATTTCTCTGAGATTCATCCTTGTGTTCACCTGCATAATTCATTCTTTATTATTTCTGTGTAATATCCCATTATATGTATACATAAATTATTCTGACTTTCTTTTTTTTAAACTTTTTTGAAGGTGAATATGAAATTAGAACTGCTAGAAAAAAGTATAAGTATCAATGTGACATACTTTTTCAACTGCACCAAGAATAAATGATTTCTTACTTATAATGTAATGCAAGTAAGGATTCAGTATAATTATCCTCATTCAGTTTGATGAGTAAAATTTTGTGTGTCTAAAACTCTAGACCTGAGAAATTATTATTTCTATAGGACCTTTCAATAGAACCTAATGATAACAAAATTAATCCACAACATGTATATGAAGTATAGAAGAATGTGTGTGTGTGTGTGTGTGTGTGTGTGTGTGTGTGTGTTGATGACCTAGGAAGTAAAAACCTAATTAAAATGAAATCAGCTATAATATATTTCGTAGTCTGTAGGTATTAAACATATGGAACATATTATGCTAGGGTTTAGTAATCTTCACTGGCTCTGTTCTACTCATGGGCGAAATTATTGCTATGACTTTTAATCTAAACTTGACAGCATGTCTATACAAACAGTTCACTAACACACCATTTTTCTTATGTTGGTCTAATTACTTTATTTGACCACATTGTTCATATGAAATTGACATAAGAGATCACCTATGTGTAAGAAGGAACTATGAACTCACCACTCTCTTGCTCACAATTAGAAACCTTGCATTATCTTTATCAACAAAACCTAAGAAATCGTGTTATTTTTTAAAATAATTATTGTCAAACAGATGGCCCCAACTTTGTGGACAGAAGGCAAATTGCTTTTCTTTTTTTTTTAAGTGCTTGTTTATTTATTTTGAGAGAGAGAGCGAGGTGGGGGGGCAGAGAGAGAGGGAGACAGAGAATCCATGCTGTTGGCACAGAGCCGGATGTGGGGCTCCAACTCGCAGACTGTACCGTGGGATCACAACCTGAGCCAAAACCAAGAGTCAGCCACCCAATTCACTGAGCCACCCAGGCACCCTAGAAGGCAAAATTGTTTTTCACTGCAGCACTTACTTCATTGTGAAAGTATACTCTCTTCATTTGCATTTACTAACTGTAGTTAACATTTCATTTCACTAATCTGCCACAGACCCAATGACATTTTTTAATATGCCAGAAACATATTTCTGAATAAGCTTTAAAAATTGGAATATTTCCTGTATCAACAACTAATATTTATTTAATAAAGTGACTATTTATTGAGGGCTGACTGTAAACCAGGCAACTGTGGCAGAAAGCAGGCAATACAAACCTGAATACATTATAGTCCTTACCATTAAGGGACTCATTACCTCACACACTGGTATAATTTCAGTGTATAGATTGTAGCTGAAATGTTCATATGCACATTTTAAGTGATGGCCTATCTTTTTATTGAAAATAATAAAGATGATAAAATAACAGTGGTATGTAAGCTTACCTTGTCAGTGCATGCTACAAAAAAATACAATAACAATATGAAATAATATTTTTTTCTTTTTCTTTCTTTTTGGTCTATGCCACTTTACATAATTTTAATGAATTAATTACCTTACTATTAAAATTATAGGAAAACAGGGGCATCTGGGTGGCTAAGTCGGTTAAGATTCCCACTCCGGCTCAGGTCATGATCTCACAGCTTGTGAGCTCAAGCCCTGCAATGGGTTCTGTGCTGACAGCTCAGAGCCTGAAGCCTGCTTTGGATTCTGTGGCGCCCTCTCTCTCTGCCCCTCCCCTGCTCACACTATGTCTTTCTCTCAAAAAATAAACATTAAAAAAATATATATATATATTTTATATATATACACATATTTTATATATATACACATATATATGTATATATATAAACAGATAATTCATATTAGTTAAGTTTAGTCATTGATATTATTCTATTCTCTATTCATTTTTATTCAATAGCATGAAAAATATGGAATATAGGAGGAGTAAGGAGAGTGAGTGTTGGTCAGAGTAGAGGTGCACACAAGAGATGAAGAGAAAAAGACAAACTGTCCATTGTGAATCAGAGGACTCCTTTATTTTCTCTTCTTATTTTAATGGTTTAAAACAATAAACACTTTTTATCTCACATTTTTCATGGGTCTGGTTCAGGATTTCTTGTAAGGTTGCAGTCAAGGTGTCAATTAAGGTTGTGCCTATCTGAAGGCTTAACTGGGGCCAGAGGATTCACTTCCAAGTTCACCCTCATGGATGTTGGCAGGAAGCTTCAATCCTTGACCGTCTTTTGGCTAGAGGCCTCAGTGGCTCACCAGACAGTTCACAGTTCTCTTCTTATGGCTTCTGGAGAGTTTTCACACCATGGTAGTTGTCTTCCTTCAGAGCAGGTGATCCAGCAGAGAGAACAAAGGGAAGACGGAGTGTCTTGTGTGAAGGAATCTCATAAATCAACACTGTGCTTTACTCACATTCTCTTTATACTGAGCCAGGAACTAAATCAAGCTTACGCTCCAGATAGGGGTATTGGGTTCCACCTCTTGAAGGAAGGAGTGCCAAAGAGCATGTGGATGTATATTAAAATTCCCATGCTCCACTTGCCTCAGTTTCTTCATCTGTAAAAATGAATATAAATAATAATAAGATGATTAAGTATTGTTTTGGTGTTAAAAACATGGAAGTCACTTTAAAAAGAGCCTTATAAACATATTAGCTATTATTTGTTTTATATATAACTATACTCTTTTCTTTACAAAGAAGATGAGCATCACTGATACCTATCATTGTCAATTTTTGCTTATTTCATTATACCACTTATCTGAACTTTAGATTTTATTTTCTTTCTTTGGGAGAAAATTTGTCTCTTAGGTCCAATCATTGGCATTATGAAGACAAAGCTTTCTTGCTTTTGAGTCTTCCCTTTTCATTGGGAAGAATTGATACACCTTTTCATTTACCAACATGCTGTTCAATTTGATTCTCTGTTAGTGACGAGACATATATCTTAAGTTGTACGTGGTGTAAATAGTTTGCTTATCAAGTACTCATAGTCATCTTTCTGTTTGTATGGTTGAGATGAACAGAAACAGTTAGGCAGGAATACAGAGCTGACTATTCCTTTCTTTTTCAAACTAAAAGATGACTTTTAAAAATTAAAAAAAAAACTGTGGAGGTATAAGTGACATATAACATTAATACTAGGTTCAGGTGTACAACATAATGATTAGTTATATCCATCTTTTATGTCTATAATTCCCATTTCTGTTTTGTAATTATTTATTTGTGATTTACTGAAATTTTACTGTGTCACCTTTGATTACAGTATTTGTAGTGCAATCTCATTCTGTGAAAATGTTAAGCAAGAAGCCATAGATTATGTCATCAGATATAGTGCTTCTTTGGGCTGATTGTGAAATGATACAGACACAAACATACATGCACTCATACACAAGGCAGGAAAGTCATTTTGTCTAGTTCCATTCTCCTCCATTAGGCATTAGAACAGTTGAATATATATCCATTTAAAATGAAGTTTTGGGGAGATGCCACATCCCCTCTTTTCAGAACTTATTTAATTGCTTAACACTATTTGTTGCATTTGGTGTTGGACCAAAAGTCCAAATATAAGAATATAATCAATGTCTATAAAATTTATATCAAGTATGACTTGGTGAGTAGAAAGGCTTTTTATTAAGATTGAGAAAAATTGAAACCAGAGATCACAGTTTATAATTTGTAACAGGTCTCGGCTTTAACCTCATTCTCTCTGGGGAAATTTCTCTGACTCTCTTAGAATGGCAAGATTTCCTTGCATTTCATCTCGTGGCACTCTATTCTTATCAAAGCACTTATCACATACTATTGTACTTGAAGCTTATATTCTCTGAATTTCAGTAAAGACTCTACATGATATGCTGGAAGGCACAGTGGAGCCTTTGCACACTACTGTATCTTCAATGTTTTGCACAATATTTGTGACAAGGTAAGAAAAGTTAGGACAGTGTTTATAATATGCCTAGGATGGATGTGATCTAGGATCTCCCCTCCTTCCACGCACACCCTGACCACCCAAAAATGTCTAGTAGGCTCTGACTAGGATTCTGAAAGAATGTAAATGCCTTCAAAGACCATGAAAACATAATTAATAAATAATGGGATTTGGGATTATTACCATAAGTAAATTCTGGTCTGTTTACTAGAATTGCGGTTGCTAGTTGGAGGTTGCTAGTAGGAAATTGAGTAGTAAACTCTACTGTAACTATTGTCACTATCAGAAACAGAGTATTGGCATACATGCAACAGAGGCACAGCTCATTCATTGCACCCTTTCTCTTTTTATGTTATATTCATTAGTGTATTTCTATAGGATTATAATCAAGCTTACCACTTGAACTTGAAATGGACATCAGGAGACGTGCAACATCATTTCTTTTAAACTGCTCAGAACCTTCCAAAGAGGAAGCACTAATTGTTGACAAAAATAACTATAGCTAGTATTCAATACCTATTTTATGTCAGGCAATATATTTGGTATTTTACAAATGTCACCTCATGTAATACACACAACCATGCTATAAGGCAGTGGAGATACTACCTTGAAAGTACATTTGGATTCAAATCATGAGTTTACCACTTATACATACCTGTGTGATCATGAGCAAGTTAGATATTGCCTTTAAGTATCAATTTGGTCACCTGTTAAAACAGAGTAAAGGGGCGCCTGGGTGGCGCAGTCGGTTGAGCATCCGACTTCAGCCAGGTCACGATCTCGCAGTCCGTGAGTTCAAGCCCCGCGTCGGGCTCTGGGCTGATGGCTCAGAGTCTGGAGCCTGTTTCCGATTCTGTGTCTCCCTCTCTCTCTGCCCCTCCCCCGTTCATGCTCTGTCTCTCTCTGTCCCAAAAATAAATAAACGTTGGAAAAAAAAATTAAAAAAAAAACAGAGTAAATATTGTTTACCTGTATCTATTACTCATGCTTGTAGTGTTTCTTATATTTGTACATACGTACAGCTAGCAAGCAGCAGAGATTGTACTGTTTCTCCACAGCTTGCATATTGCATCAGTTTTTCCTCTCTTAATTATATATGTGTACGTGTATTGAGGTATAATGGACATACATTTATGAGTTTCAGGTGTACAATATAATGATTCCATAATTGTATATGTTGCTAAATGATCACCATAGTAAGTCTAGTTAATATTGTTGCCATATGTGCCAGTTTTAAACATATTTTATCTCCTCCATTTCATTATTAAATCATTCATGGTAGAACATTCTTTGTTTCATTTCAATTTCTCTTCTTTTAATGTTTATTTATTTATTTTTGTGAGCAGGGGTGGGGGAAGAGAGAGAGAGAGAGAGAGAGAGAGAGAGAGAATCACAAATAGGCTCCATGCTGTCAGAGCACAAGGAGCAGCTTGATCTTTCACAACTAGAACTGTGAAATCAAGAGGTGAAATTAAGAGTCTGATGTTCAACCCATTGAGCCAACCAGGCACCACTCATTTCAATTTCAACAGCATATCTCTGCTACTTCCCAATCTTGGGAAAATGTACCCACTTTGTATACCTCTGTGTGTGCCTGTACCTGTGTGTGTGTGTGTGTGTGTGTGTGTGTGTTGTTTGTGTTCATAAAAAACATGTCTGCACAGTTGGAAAGCACCTTGTTTTGTTTTTTAAAGAAAAATTCAGTAGAAAGTTATAAATGGTTTGTAAACATTTGCCCCTCCTTAAGCTGTCCAATAAATAATAACTATTCTAAAGACTTTCATATATATACTTGTGGTCCCTGAGAGTAGCTGAAACTCTACTTTTTAGGTCACACTTTTTTAAAGAATCACTTATAAGACTTGTCATAAAATCCAGACCTTACAGTTCTCACAGAAACCAATTTAAGGTTTTTCACTGAAGCCAATTATCAATTTTTTCTTTTTATTTCCAACATATGCTTATGTTCAGTACTAACTATATCTTCTGAGAGAGTTACATATCAGTAGTACCTAGAATTTAAACCGTTTAAGCATAAAAGTGCAGAGTATGAATATGTCAGGTTAGATAATACTTATGAAGAAACTCAATGCACAACATGATTTCCAAGCATTTACATTAAAAAAAAATACCAATAATACCTCATAATTTAGAATTTTAAAACTCTACAAGAATTTTAAGAATTGTGATTCATATTCTCAAAGAACTGGCCTACATTTAGTACCCTCTATAAATAATAAATAATTCTATAGGATTATAGAATAAATAATAAACTTATTGGCCAAAATATTTTTTAGAGTTGATGACATGCCATATGTCTTTAATGTACTTCATATAGTTCTGTAAATACCTTCTGTAAATTATATTCTAAAATTAAACTGAACATAACAGAATATACCAACCTACTTAAAATGATCAGAAATTAATATGAATTAAAAGCAATTCATTGAACATTCTTTATAATGTATAACTTACCCTTTTTAAAGTAGTAACTTCATGTTAAGATTGTATCATTATCAAAATTCCATCATGAAAACCTATTAACTAACTTAAATTGATTCAAGAAACAATGTGAGCTGGTTTTCTAATAAAGTTAAGTTATGCAACTCGGTAGATTTTCTGTGAATAGAATGAGCTCCAACATCTTATTAGACTTGTAAATGTAAATTTTAAATGGAAACATTCTTTTGAATATGAGAGCAGTTTATAGCCTTATCCTGGCACAAAGTAACATAATAAACTGCTAGAATTTTAATTTAAAGCAAAGTTTAAAGGTTATTGTGGTTTGCCAAGATTATCCTTCATAAAAATTTCTTGAATGTTTATTTGTCAACAACTTATGTGATTATCCTAAATTAATATGAAACCAAAAGTGAACCCAACACTCTCAAATATTGCTGGAAAGCCAAGAAACATTTTTGGTTGTGCTTTAATGGTCATGCCAATAAAATAAAGGAATCTGAATTAAATAAGGAGATTGGGGGAGGGTGATGAGAAAGCAAATCAGCTCTCGTAGTATGAACTACTATGTGAAATTTAAAGAGACATTATTTCATCTCTGATTTTTCAGAACTTTTATGAGAGTCAAACCAGTGGTGCTTCTTTGCTTTCAAAATGTTACTTACCACGGATAGTACTTTTACTTTGGAGAAAATGTTATACCTTTCGATATTTCTTTATCTTTTGGAAACATGACTTGTGTTTGAGATCACGTTTTTCAAGTGCACTTTTGTTATACATCAGCTAGAGATTGAGTCACCTGAGAGTGGGTAACTCAAATATCTCCATTTCTAAGCACAAACCAAAATCAGTATCATGTGTTTTCTTTCCAAAACCCAAATCTTTCAAAAGTCAGGATCTCTCATATGTGTTCATGCTGACACATATGTGGTAGACACATATAAATATGGCCTACATTGTTCTGAAAACTGTACCAAGTTTTGTGAGGCTTTCAGAGACCTCAAATACAATATATTATATTGTGTGCAATACAGTCGAGAATTTCTGGATAATATGTATGACAAGTTACAACATCAGCCAGAATGTGAAATGTACCCTGTTGATACTTGACTGGGGAAGAGAAGACTCAGCACCAAGTGGTACATGAAGCCCAAGGGGATACAGACAATACAGTAAAACAAAACAAAACAAAACAAAACAAAACAAACAAAACAAAACAAAAGAACTGTGTATTTCTTTCTGTGTGTAGGAAAGAGAGAATCAAGCTCTCATCCAATGGTTGCTATGCCTTCATATGTATTTTTACAGTCAAAATCTGATTCCAAAGGCACCTTGGATTAATTGGAGAAGTAAAATGGTAGAGACAAAAGATTTGAGTTTATACTGTTGAAAGGTAGTCATCAAGCTGAATTAGTCCCCCTCCCCTCTGTTTCTGTCTGTTTCTTTCTCTGTTTCTCTTTCTCCCCAATCTATGAAAATTGGGGGAAAAACATTGTTCTAACATAGTATTGTTATTTATGTGGCTAAATTGCTTCAACATTAAAGGAATCCACTTGAGATAGACACCTAACAATAACAACCATAGTCACTGTCTGATTTTAAATAGATTTTTATGAAGACATTGTTTTAATAACAGCTTTTCAGGGAAAAGCATGCATTCAGACATCAGAGCATTTCAATTTTGCAAAAATAACTTACATTTTATTGTCATGATGTGTAGTATGTCATGAACACTTTGGGGATCAATATAGATTGAATTGAAAAACTAAAGAATTCACAACTCTGAAAACTAACAAATGTCCTTTTGATTATTAAGAAATTACTACTATGTTTTATGTAAGTTTATATACATATTGAGTGATAAGAACAAATTAAAATTAATACAATGGAGTAGAAAAGCCTTCACTAATTATAATTTTTTACCTGTTAAGCATGCATACAAAGACCACAACAGCAAATTCCTTAAAGAGCTCTAATATTATATCAGTAAAAACAATTATGACACATAAAATTTATTCTTCTTTTCACATATATAAATTTGAGGTCTGGATATTTTAACTTATACCAGAACAGCCTTTGTTGTGAAGTAGCTGTTAACATGGGAGAAGTTTTCCAGAACGTAGAGCAGATAAAAGCAAACCTACTCTGATGAGAGTCCATTTGGAAAACTCAGAACATTACTTACATGGCTTTCCAGAAACCTCCCTCACCAGTATAGCTGAGGTCATGTATCTCTAGAATGCTTTTGATTTGTAGAACACCAATTCAAAAGTACTACCTAGAAAAATAACATGCATTTCTTTCTCTTTTCACCTATCCAAATGATTTGGCTTGGCAGAAGAATCTATTGGCACACATGAAAAAAAAATCTCAGTAATTTCAGTGGCATTTGCTATGTATATAGGACACCTGCAGCTGATGGACCTTTGTGCTTATTTGGCATAGGCTTTAAATCATGGAATACTTAAAATTTTATGAAGTGCAGGGGAAAAAAATAGAGTCACCATGGGACAGCATATAGGTCTTTTCCTAGATTATCATTCTCAGAAATTTTTGTAAGATGTCTTTAAACCATTTTGTGAATTTTGCCCTGAAGAAGGATATTACATATATATTTTTTCATCCAACTTCTGCTCCCATTAACTCTTTCAATATGTGAGAAAAAAACTTTAGTCAAGGTTTGTTTGAGGGCTATGACTTAAAATGTAGATATTCTCTGGTAAAAATATTTTTCATTGTTCTACACATGGTCATAATCATGATATTCAGACATTGCCCACCTGAATGCTACTTGTGAGAAATTTAAAGGAAGTCCACATTCTGTAAATGCTACGTATATGATGTGATGATCTTCTCTGGCTCCCTACTATACTACATTGTTTACCATATTCCTTCTTGATATATCGAACACATTGTAGGTTGTTTTAAACAGTCAAGTCTTGGCAATATCCAGGATGATTACTGGTTGTCCTCATTAATGGTATGCAGGACTCTGTCTTCTACTCACTCACCCCCAACTTCATTTTACAACCTCCAGGATTCATGAGATCACACATATTTCCCTGAATTAGTGGTGAACTACAGAATACTCCTTGAAATCAATGACTAAAAGGAAGAAGGCAAATCAGAATTAACAAATCCTGAAAGGAAGAAAGCTCTAGTCTTTAAACATCAGAAAATAGAGTGAGGGAATGCCAGGGACACTCTGAAATCTGAAGTTAAACGTGGCTGAGTTAGGAAAGCAAGGCAGGGAAAGTAAAGCCAATTTTTTTGGCTAAAAGTGAAATTAGTAAAGAACTCAAGACACTTAATAAATCCTTTTGTTGTATTACTTAGAGTTTTTTGTCTTGTGGATGATTTGCTGCCAGGAGCATTTCTATTATATAATTTGTACTTTCATAGGTTTTCCCCCTTACTCTAGCTCACTCTAAGGGTCCCTTACAGATTAATGCTAAAACCTAACAGGATCTGCTGCAAATTCCTTTTACACTTTGCCCTGAGAATATGGAATGTGCTTTCCCTTCACTTCTCTGCCATGGGAATTAATTACCTGCAGTTTTCAGCACAGTGTGAAAGTCTTATCTGCTTTCTTTGGCAGTAAAATATTACTGCAAAGCTTTAAACTAGTTTTGAAGTTTTATTGTCTTTTTTCCCCCTAGGTTTTAATTATGGATGTTTAAAATATTTTATGTCAGTAGGTAATCTCATAGTTATTATGGTAAAAAACAATGAAAATAATCAGACTGAATTAAACTATGAAAATAAAACTTTATATACAAGGCTGGGCAAGCTTTTAAAGACCATTGTTTTACTGGGTGTTACAGAATATTAGTGATTTGTGTAAAGAAGAATCAATATTATTTACTAATAGGCAAAAAAGTGGGGTATTTTCCAAAAATGCATATCCATTACATTTAATCGGATCCAGATGATAATACTAATATTTATGATGGATCCCAACCTCAAAACATAACATGAGAAGGGGAAGAAATAATGATTCAAACCTTACAGTTCCATGGAACAGTTTCAGGGGGAAATTAAAGTTATAATATAAAGTTGGAAACAGTGAGAAAACAAACAGCCATATTATGCTCTGAGAGTATAATTCTTTAGTGCATGGTGGTTTAAGTAATGAAATGATTTTTTTTCCTGAATTTAAGGCAAATAAACAAATCAAAATGAATAAATATAAAATAAGTGATAGGTTTCCAAATAAGCTAGATATTCAAAAACATCAAAGTTTAGAAAACTCATTTTTAGTTTATATAAAAAAGCAATGATAAAGCTAAAATGTGTAAGTCTAATATTTGATCTGCAAAATTTTATATATTTTTATTAACTCTTTACACATTTTACTTCTCTTTTTTATAGTCTACTAATCTCATATTTAATTGTGAATACACTGGTCTGACTGGATATTTCAAACAAAACATATTCTAATTAATTTTTTTTTCTGTAGTCAATCTATACAATACATACATTCAGTCCAACTTAGAAAGTGAGATATAATGTGTGGTAGCAATAAAATGTTCTCAAACATATTTCTGTTTAATGAATAAAATAACAAATGAAAATCCAATTTGGAAAGAAAATTGTAAGATTGCCATACCTTGTTAATATTTGGAGACTAAATATAATTATTGCTTCTTGGAAAATGACTTAAGTCTTGCTTAGATGTGTATGGTTGATGCTTACCTTATTCATTCCCAGTCAAATATTTTTACTCATAAAGAATATTGATATATGATAAAAAAATTTTCCCCAGTACCCATATTTTAAAATACTATATCTTTGACAAAATATTTGCTTATTTGATTTTTATTTCCCTCAAAATATATAATCTAAAAGTAAACAACAGAGCATGCATGAAGTAGAGTTTTCTATTTTCTATAATTTTTTAAAAACTTAGAACTTTTCCTGTCTTTTTAATTATATCATTAGCAATACAGACAGGATTAATTTCTGTTCCATTCGCTTTCATATTTAATTTTATCTTTTTTTTTGTTTTTGATCCTTAGAAAATATATTTTATTAAATATTTTATTTTGAGATGCTTTGAGTAATTATACATTTATAGCAGACATACTTTTAATGAGAGAAAGAGGGGTAAAAGAATAAAAAATAAGAATAAATGTCTTGAATATTCAAAGTGGATTTGAAATTTAATTATTTCATGATAATTCATCATAAGTCTTTTGGATAATTTTAAGGTATATTTGTTTTCTCTTTTCCATAAGTATTTCATATTCTTTCTTAGTGTGGAAATAGTTTCTAGAGTCTTAAAATCCATAGTCTAATTGACAGTATAAAGTCAGTAGTACAGCACTTGATCTTGATCTATATGATATAGCATATGGACATTGTGATTTGGACTAAGTGATCATCTATAATAAATGCATTTTTTAAAAAATAAATCATTAACTCAGAAACATATGATTTAATAAATATCATAAGTCTGATGGAGCAAAACACACAAACAAAAAAACAAAAACAAATGTGTCTTATGTTTTGCTTCATTTTGGTTTTCCTTAATAAATGTGGCCTGAAATGTATCAAGACATATAGATATACTTAAGAACAAATAGTGATAAATGATTATATGAACATTTGTAATTATACTAGAAAAATATTGGCATGAAAAGTATTCTAGATCCAAACATAGAGAGATAAGAATTCATAGATCTTCATTTATTTGTGACATTGTGTCAGATATTTGATCAATTTGCATTTTACAAATTTCCTCATAACAGTTATACTACATCATCTGGGGAAATTGATTTCAACACTAATTTCATGTTTATTTTGGGTATATTATTTTAATATACATTAATTGAAGAGATTACGATGGGAAAATCTGCAAAAAAATTGAAAATCTGTAATCTGCAGAGCCCAAATCAGGGTGGTTAAAGCCAATATGCATTTAGACACATTATAGTGAAAGTACAGAATACCAAATACAAAAGGAATGTTCTAAACAAAGCCAGGAAAAATGACAAATTATCTAGCCCCTACTTCCCTATAAATAATAATATTAATAGCAGCAATAAAAATATAAGAAAAAATGGCTTAACTGCAAAATTGTGGAATAATTTCTTCAAAGAACTGACAGTAACTTCAAATGTAGAATTTTTAACTCAAAAATGTATTTTTCAAGGACAGGAGGGAGCAAGGGAAATACTGAAAAATAAGCACAAACTGAAAGTTTATTCCCAAGAAATGTATGCTAAAGGAATTTTTAGAGAATATACTTTGGGACAAATGGAAAGGATGTCAAAGGACTATGTGAAATGCTAAAGGAATATTGAGGACATAAAAGTATAGACTTATGTATGCAGCACAGAATAACAGTTATGATAAGGATGATGAAGATGTGATGATAGGGGTGATTATGATGATGGTAGTGATGCGATGCAAGTCAAGCAGAGTCCAGTCGCTAATTCTTGTATTTCTCAGAAGAAAAGTAAAATATTTCTTTGGTAACTTAAACATTTATAATAAATTTTCAAAGATAATTACTTAAAAATGGAAATAAAGTATATCACTTTCAAAGCAGCACAGAGAAATAAAAGTAAAAAACATTTAAAGAGCTAAAAACATTATTTATATATATTTATAAAAATATATACATATATACTTAGATATATTTAAATTATATACATATATATTTATGTATACTTAAAATATATACATATTGTATATATATGTGTGTATTTAAAATATATACATGTTGTATATATATGTGTGTGTGTGTATATATATATATATATATATATATAATGCATATAAACACGAAAGGTTTATACCTTTCTAAAAATACTGGGAAGATAAACACTAAAATTTTGAAGTGGCTATCAATGGATGTAGAGCTTATAGATAATAGGTTATTATAGATAAAAGACTAGGTTAATATAGATAAAAGATTACAGATTCATAGGTCTCGTAGAATTCCCCTGGGAAGTCATCTGGTCCAGCACTCTTGTTTGTTGGGAAATTTTTGATTACTGATTCAGTTTCTTTGCTGGTTATGGGTATGTTCAAATGTTTTATTTCTTCCTGTTTCAGTTTTGGTAGTTTATGAGTTTCTAGGAAGTTTTCATTTCTTCCAGATTTTCCAGTTTGGTGGCATATAATTTTTAATGGTATTCTATTTTTTTTCTTTTTTTTTGTTTTTGTTTTGTTTTGTTTTGTTTTTAATACGAAATTTATTGTCACATTGGTTTCCAAACAACACCCTGTGCTCATCCCAACAGGTGCCCTCCTAAATGCCCGTCACCCACTTTCCCCTCCCTCTCACCCCCCATCAACCCTCAGTTTATTCTCAGTATTAAGAGTCTCTCATGGTTTGCCACGTTCCCTCTCTGTAACTTTTTTTTTTCCCGTTCTCCTCCCCCCTGGTCTTCTGTTGAGTTTCTCAGGATCCACATAAGAGTAAAAACATATGGCATCTGTCTTTCTCTGCCTGACTTATTTCACTTAGCATAACACTCTCCAGTTCCATCCATATTGCTACAAATGGCCAGATTTCATTCTTTCTTATTGCCAAGTAGTATTCCATTGTACATAGAAACCACATCTTCTTTATCCATTCATCAGTTGATGGACATTTAGGCTCTTTCCATAAATTTGGCTATTGTTGAAAGTGCTGCTATAAACATTGGGGTACAAGTGCCCCTATGCATCAGCACTCCTGTATCCCTTGGATAAATTCCTAGCAGTGCTATTGCTGGGTCATAGGGTAGATCTATTTTTAATTTTTTGAGGAACCTCCACACTGTTTTCCAGAGCGGCTGCACCTGTTTGCATTCCCACCAACAGTGCAAGAGGGTTCCCGTTTCTCCACATCCTCTCCAGCATCTATAGTCTCCTGATTTGTTCATTTTAGCCACTCTGACCAGAGTGAGGTGGTATCTGAGTGTGGTTTTGATTTGTGTTTCCCCGATGAGGAGTGATGTTGAGCATCTTTTCATGTGCCTTTTGGCCATCTGGATGTCTTCTTTAGAAAAGTGTCTGTTCATGTCTTCTGCCCATTTCTTCACTGGCTTATTTGTTTTTCAGGTGTGGAGTTTGGTGAGTTCTTTATAGATTTTGGATACTAGCCCTTTGTTGATATGTCATTTGCCAATATCTTTACCCATTCTGTTGGTTTCCTTTTAGTTTTATTGATTGTTTCCTTTGCAGTGCAGAAGCTTTTTATCTTCATGAGGTCCCAATAGTTCATTTTTGCTTTTAATTCCCTTGCCTTTGGGGATGTGTCAAGTAAGAAATTGCTGCGGCTGAGGTCAGAGAGGTTTTCTCCCTGCTTTCTCCTCTAGGGTTTTGATGGTTTCCTGTCTCACATTCAGGTCCTTTATCCATTTTGAGTTTATTTTTGTGAATGGTGTAAGAAAGCGGTCTAGTTTCATTCTTCTGCATGTTGCTGTCCAGATCTCCCAGAACCATTTGTTAAAGAGACTGTCTTTTTTCCATTGGATGTTCTTCCCTGCTTTGTCAAAGATTAGTTGGCCCTACATTTGTGGGTCCAATTCTGGAGTCTGTATTCTATTTCATTAGTCTATGTGTCTGTTTTTGTGCCAATACCATGCTGTCTTGATGATTACAGCTTTGTAGTAGAGCCTAAAGTCTGGGATTGTGATGCCTCCTGCTTTGGTCTTCTTCTTCAATATTACTTTGGCTATTGGGGGTCTTTTGTGGTTCCATACAAACTTTAGGATTGCTTGTTCTAGCTTCGAGAAGAATGCTGGAGCAATTTTGATTGGGATTGCATTGAATGTGTAGATAGCTTTGGCTAGTATTGACATTTCAACAGTATTTATTCTTCCAATCCATGAGAATGGAATGGTTTTCCATTTCTTTATCTCTTTTTCAATTTCCTTCATAAGCTTTTTAGAGTTTTCAGCATAAATATCTTTTATATCTTTGGTTGGCTTTATTCTTAGGTATTTTATGATTCTTGGTGCAATTGTGATTGGGATCAGTTTATTTCTCTTTCTGTTGCTTCATTATTAGTGTATAAGAATGCAACTGATTTCTGTACATTGATTTTGTATCCCGCAACTTTGCTGAATTCATTATCAGTTTTAGCAGAGTTTTGTTGGAGTCTATCGGGTTTCCCATGTATAGTATCATGTCATCTGCAAAAGTGAAAGCTTGACTTCATCTTTGCCAATTGATGCCTTTGATTTCCTTTTCTTGTCTGATTGCTGATGTTAGAACTTCCAATACTATGTTAAACAACAGTGGTGAGAGACATCCCTGTTGTGTTCCTGATCTCAGGGGGAAAGCTCTCAGTTTTTCCCCACTGAGGATTATATTAGCTGTGGGCTTTTCATAAATGGCTTTTATGATGTTTAAGTATGTTCCTTCTATCCCTACTTTCTTGAGAGTTTTTATTAAGAAAGGATGCTGAATTTTGTCAAACGCTTTTTCTGCTCGATTGCCAGGATCATATGGTTCTTATCTTTTATTAATGTGATGTATCACATTGATGGATTTGCGAATGTTAAACCAGCCCTGCAGCCCAGGTATGAATCCCACTTGATCATGGTGAATAATTCTTTTTATATGCGGTTGAATTCAATTTGCTAGTATCTTGTTGAGAATTTTTGCATCCATGTTCATCAGGGATATTGGCCTGTAGTGCTCTTTTTTTGCTGGGTATCTGTCTGGTTTAGGACCCAAAGTAATGCTGGCTTCATAGAATGAGTCTGGAAGTTTTCCTTCTCTTTCTATTTTTTGGAACAGCTTGAGAAGGATAGGTATTATCTCTGCTTTAAATGTCTGGTAGAATCCCCCAGGGAAGCCATCTGGTCCTGGACTCTTATTTGTTGGGAGATTTTTGATAACTGATTCAATTTCTTCGCTGGTTATGGGTCTTTTCAAATTTTCTATGTCTTCCTGTTTGAGTTTGGGAGTGTGTGGGTGCTTAGGAATTTGTCCATTTCTTCCAGGTTGTCCAGTTTGTTGGTATATAGTTTTCATAGTATTCCCTGATAATGCTTGTATTTCTGAGGGATTGGTTGTAATAATTCCATTTTCATTCATGATTTATCTATTTGGGTCCTCTCCCTTTTCTTTTTGAGAATACTGGCAAGAGGTTTATCAGTTTTGTTTATTTTTTCAAAAAAACAACTGTTGGTTTCATTGATCTGCTCTGCTGTTTTTTTTTTATTCTATATTGTTTATTTCTGCTCTGATACTTATTATTTCTCTTCTTCTTCTGGGTTTGAGGTGTCTTTGCTGTTGTCCTTCTATTTCCTTTAGGTGTGCTGTTAGATTTTGTATTTGGGATTTCTTGTTTCTTGAGATAGGCCTGGATTGCAATGTATTTTCCTCTCAGGACTGCCTTCACTGCATCCCAAAGCATTTGGATTGTTGTATTTTCATTTTCATTTGTTTCTATATATTTTTAAATTTCTTCTCTAATTGCCTGGTTGACCCATTCATTCTTTATTAGGGTGTCTTTAACCGCCATGATTTTGGAGGTTTTCCAGACTTGTTCCTGTGGTTGATTTTGTTTCATAGCATTGTGCTCTGAAAGTGTGCCTGGTATGATCTCAGTTCTTTTATACTTATGAAGGGCTGTTTTGTGACCCAGTATGTGATCTATATTGGAGAATGTTCCATGTGCACTCGAGAAGAAAGTATATTCTGTCGTTTTGGGACGCAGAGTTCTAAATATATCTGTCAAGTCCATCTGATCCAATGTATCATTCAGGGCCCTTGTTTCTTGATTTATTCTCTGTCTAGATATTCTATCCATTGTTGTAAGTGGAGTAAGTAAAGTCTCCTGCAATTACCACATTTTTATCCATAAGGTTGCTTATGTTTGTGATTGTTTTATATATTTGGGGGCTCCTGTATTCGGTGCATAGATATTTATAATTGTTAGCTCTTCCTGATGGATAGACCCTGTAATTATTATATAATGCCCTTCTTCATCTCTTGTTGAAGCCTTTAATTTAAAGTCTAGTTTGTCTGATATAAGTATGGCTACTCCAGCTTTCTTTTGACTTCCAGCAGCATGATAGATAGTTCTCCATCCCCTCATGGTATTCTCTTATAGTTGTATCTCTATGGTGTTGATTGTGATCTCTTCTCTTTCATTCATGATATTATCTATTTGGGTCCTTTCTCTTTTCTTTTTGATGAATCTGGCTAGGGATAGATTTATCAATTTTGTTAATTCCTTCAAAGAACCAGCTCTTAGTTTCATTGTTCTGTAGGTTTTTTGTTAGTGTTTCTATGTCATTTATTTCTGCTGTAATCTTTATTATTTCCCTTTTGCTGGCTTTAGGATTTATCGCTATTCCTTTAAAAAAAAATTATTTTTAATGTTTTCATTTATTTTTGAGACAGAGAGAGACAGAGCATGAGCAAGGGAGGGACAGAGAGAGAGGGAGACACAGAATCCGAAGCAGGTCTAGGCTCTGAGCTGTCAGCACAGAGCCCGATGCGGCGCTTGAACTCATGAACTGTGAGATCATGACCTGAGCCGAAGTCAGATGCTTAACCAACTGAGCCACCCAGCGCCCCTATTTGCTATTCCTTTTATAGGTCCTTCAAGTGTAGGTTAGGCTGTGTATTTGGAAACTTCCTTGCTTCTTGAATATAGACCTGAATTGCAATATACTTCCCTCTTAGAACTTCCTTGCTGCATCCCAGAGGTTTGGGACTACTGTGTTTTTATTTTCATTTGTTTCTAGTATTTTTCTTCGTCTTTAATTTCCTGGTTAATCCATTCATTCTTTAGTAGGATATTCTTTAACCACCATGCATTTGAGGGCTTTCCAAATTTATTTCTAGTGAAAAGCTAGAAACCTCAAGTTTCATAGTGTTGTGATCTGAAAATATGCATCATCTGGTCTCGATCTTTTTATACTTGTAAAGGGCTAATTTGTGACCCAGTATGTGCTCTATTCTGGAGAATGTTTCATGTGCACTTGAGAATGTTTATACTGCTGTTTTAGGATGAAATGTTCTGAATACATCTGTTAATGTATGTCATTCAAATTCAGTCCAGTGTGTCATTCAAATTCATTGTTTCCTTGCTGATTTTCTGCTTAGATGATCTGCTCATTGCTGTAAGTGGGGGGTTGAAGTCACCTACTATTATTGTATTATTTTCAATGAGTTTATGTTTGCTATCAGTTGATTTATATATTTGGGTGCTTTCAATGGGGGGATATGATTATTTATAATTTTTAGATATTCTTGATGGATAGAACTCTTAAGTATTATATAATGCCTTTCTTCATCTCTTATTATAGTGTTTGTTTTAAAATCTAGTTTGTCTAATATAAATATGGCTATGCTGGCTTTTTTTGACATTCATTAGTGTAATAGATGGTTCTCCATCCCCTCACTTTCAATCTGCAGGTGCCTTGAAGTCTAAAATGAGTCTCTTATAGGCAGCATATATATGGGTCTTATTTTTTAAATCCTTTCTGATACCCAATGTCTTTTGATTGGAGCATTTAGTCAATTTACATTCAGAGTAATTATTGAAAGATATGAATTTAGTGCCAATATGTTACTTGTAGAATTGGTGTTTCTGGTAATGTTCTTTAGTTCTTTCTCATCTTTGTTGCTTTTTTTTTTTTACCTTTCCACTCAAAGAGCCCCCTTAAAATTTCTTGTAGGGCTGGTTTAGTGCTGATGAGCTCTAATTTTGTGTGTCTGGGAAAGTTTTTATCTCTCCTTTTATTCTGAATGGCAGCCTTGCTGGATAAAGGATTCTTGGTTGTATATTTTTCCTATTCATCACATTGAATATTTCCTGCCACTCCCTTCTGGTCTGCCAAGTTTCAGTGGACAGATCTTTTGTTAACTTTATGTGCCTACCCTTGTAGGTTAAGGACCTTATGTTCATATCTGCTTTCAGACTTCTCTCTTTATCTTTGTATTTTGCAAGCTTCACTATGATGTCATGGTGTGACCTGTTTTGTTGATTTTTGGGAGGAGTTCAATGTGGCTCTTGGACTTGAATGCCTGTTTCCTTCCCTATAAATTTTAGGATTATTTGTTGTAGTCCTGTAAAAAGTGCTCTTGGTGTTTTGATATGGATTGCATTAAATTTGTAGACTGTTTTGGGTAGCATGGGCATTTTAACAATATTTGCCCCTCCAGTGCAAGAGCATGGAATATTTTTCCATTTGTTTGTGCCATTTAAATTTCTTTATTTATTTATTTTTGTTTGTTTATTTGTTTGTTTGTTTATTTAGAGAGAAAACATGAGAGGGGGAAGGTCAGAGAGAGGAAGAGAAAGAATCCCAAGCAGGCTCCATGCTCAGCCTGGAGCCTGATGCAGGGCTTGATCTCATGACAATGAGATTATGACCTGAGCTAAAATCAAGAGTTAGATGCTTAGCTGACTCAGACACCCAGGCACTCCTTGTTTTCCTGTTTCATTATTTTTTTACATCTATTACCAGTTTTTGACTTGTGGTTACCATTAGGTTTAAGTATAACATCATATCCATATAGCAGTGTATATTAAGTTGATTGTCACTCAAGTTTGAATCCATTCTAAAAGCACTATGTTTTTTACTCCTTCCTCCCTGCCCCTGCCCCCCCCCCAACATTTTAGGTATATAGTGTCATAGTTTACATATTTACATTTTGTGAGTCCTTTGATTGATTTTTATAGATATACTTAATTTTACTGCTTTGGTGCTTCCTACTTTTTTACTTGTTTATGGTCTATCCTTTCCACTCAAAGACTCCCCTTTAACATTTCTTATAGGACTGATTTAGAGATCATGAATTCCTTTACCTTTTGCTTGTCTGGGTTACTCTTAACATTTCCTTCTATTCTGAAAGATACCCTTGTCAGATACAGTATTCTTGGTTGCAGGTTTGTTTTTTTTTTTTAATTTTAGTACTTTGATGTATCATGCCATTCCCTCTGGCCTGCAGTGTTTCTGCTGAAAAAGCAGATGATAGCCTTATGGCATTTCCTTTGTATGTAACTGTTTTCTTTTTTTTCCCCTCTTGCTGCTTTTAAAATTCTCTATGACTACTTTTTGCCATTTAAATTCTATATGTCTTGGTGTGGACCCCCTTCGGTGGATTTTGTTGGGAGGTTCTCTATGCCTTCTGGATCTAGATGTTGGTTTCCTCCCCCAGATAAGGAAGTTTTCAGCTATTATTCCTTCAAATAAATACTCCACCCCCTTTTCTCCCTCTTCCCCTTCTGGGATCCTTATATGAGATTATTATTGTTGGAGTCATTGAGTTTTCTTAATCTATTTTCACTTTTTATTCTCTTTTTTCCTTCTCTCCTGTTCAGTATGATTTCTTTCCATTACTATGTCCTCCAGGTTGCTGATCCATTCTTCTAATTCCTGTAATCTACTACTCATTTCCTGTAGTATATTTTTCAGTTATTTAATTCCTCATCTCTGATTGGTTCTTTTTTCTGTTTTTTTTTAATCTATTTCTTGAGGGTCTCAGAGGTTTTTCACTCTTTTTTTCAATTCTAGTGAGTGTCTTTATGACTATTACTTTACATTCCCTATCAGATATATTACTTATCTCTGTTTTGTGTAGCTCGCTGGCCATGATTTTGTCCTTTTCTTTCATTTGGGGTAAGTCTTCTGTGTCTTCATTTGGACTACTCTCTGTGTCTGTTTCTATGTGTCAGGAGAGTCAGCTACATTGTCTGCTCTTGGAAGTAGTAGTCTTATAAAGAAGAGGTGCTGTAGTGTCCTGCAGTTGAATGTCTCCTGTTCATCAGAGCCTGACACTTCAGAGGTGTCTTCTAAGTTTGTTGTGTGTGCACTACTGTTGTGGTTGAGCTATGTTTGCCTTTGGTCCAAAGAGAGTCTCTGATGACTCTCTTTGCTTGTTGTGGGCAGGATTTGGTCCTTGTGTTGTTAGTGGACCAGTTTGTGCTGCTTTGGGCTTGAGTTGAATTGGACCAGAGATTTGCCAAAGCTGCAGTGGCACCAAACTATAACACTATCACTCTGTGTTGTCCCTTGTAAAGCTCTCAGTGGGTGGGTAGGGCCTGCAGTCAGACCAGATGCATGCCCCCAGCCTACTGGGGGTGTAGTCAGACTGGTGTATATGGTTATCTTCCCCTATCCCCAGGCAGGAGTCACTTTGGAATGATTCTGGCTCCTATTTGGGCTGCTTGTACAGCCTCATTTGTGTTTGGATGGATTAGCTGAGTGTCGGTCTGTAGGAGAATGAAGGGGCAGGGCATGTGGTGCTAGCAAGTTTTGTGTTGTCTTCTGAGGGAAGGGACCTAGGATGTTTTATAAAACTCCTGCTGCTGGCCTGGAGGTGGTGAGTATGCAGGAGAGCACAATGGGAGTGCGTGGTGCCAGCAGAATTTGTGCAGGTTTGCTAGGGGAGGGGAGCTGCTGCTGCCTGAGAAAACTCCTGTCAAGACTGGCTGGATTGGAATGCATGGATCCTCAGAAGTGCCTGAAGCCTGGACACACTGTTAGCAAGCTAGATGGAGAGTGTTTCTTCTGTGCTGCTTCCTGCAGGTGTCTGTGTATCTAGGCTTGGGTGCAGGGGTGGGCCATGGCTCCCACCAGCTTTTTTGTTGTTGGTTAAGTCTCCTAAAGATCTCTGCCCCTCCAGCACATGCTCTGAGATTAGTAAATAAATCTTCCTGTATATCCCAGGTATTTTTCAAACTGCTGCATCTATGCCATATCTCAGTGTGGCTGTTTGTCGTGCTGTCTTTTTAAAAGTGGGGACTCAGTTTCCTATCACCCTCTGGCTCTCCAAGAGCTGAGTCAGCTTTTAAAGTTCTAGGTGTTAAGCTTCACTGATTGTAAGAATTGGTGACATCCAGACCCTCTGGTTTCCAAAGCCAAATGTTATGGGGATTCATCTTCCCAGTGTGGGTTCCCGGTGCCTGGGGTGCCTGGTGTGGGGATCTGTTTCTTTCCCCTTTCTATGTCTGCTGAGTCCCTCCCTTTTGTGGAGAGTCCCATGGATCATTTTGCCTCTTGAACACATTTCTACCTTTCCTACCCTTTTCAACGTAGCCTTTTCTCTACATTTCACAGTGGGGAGTCTGTTCTGTCAGACTATGGGTCATTTTCTAGGTTTACACTGATAGGGGTATTATCTCAGTGTATCCCTGGGATGAAGTGAGCTTAGGACTCCTATTCGGCCATCTTCCCTGGAAATCCCTACAACTTCTAAGTTTTAACTAACATGTAGATGGTACTATTATAAGCAAATCAACACAGATAAAATTTATGTGGAGTGAATATTTTTTAAAGATATTACTGTTCCTGCTTGGTGTTCAATTTAAGGACAACATATTTAAGAAAAACATGTAGTAAGATATCATAATAATATCTCTAAATTTTAAATATGTTACGCTTCATTCAGTTATGCTATATCAAGGAAAGGCATTTTAAAAGTTAAGGTAGAAATTTAAAAGAAATGAGAATACAGCCTAGGTGTTTGATAAATAAAAATGAAAAAAAAATGCAGTGCTTTCCTTCAGAGTTTAGTAGCAGACATACAGAGTTTTGTTTGCTCAAAAAAATGTTTGGAGATATGAGAAAACCAGTAGACATTATATGGCTGCTATTTATTACATAACAGGGATTAGAGAGAATAACATAATGTTATACAATATAAGTAAAAAAATATGATATTTGTTGGGGAAACAAGATAAGAAAGAAGTATTAAGAGAAGGCATGGAAACCCCAAGTGCTCACCATTACACAAAAACACACAGGTGATTTCAACAACCCTTGATCACCCTTCTTATACAGTGAAACTTAAAATGACCTTATTTATGGATCCATAGTGAGATGCCAAGCATTTCTAGATTTTGACAGGTGTGGTATAAAAAATCAATTTCCCATTACTTGGGGACTTGGGTGGCCCATGAAGAAGGGTCCAGTACAATCTCACGAGCTGAGAAAGAACACAAAAATTCTAAGTGGGGATAATTTCAAATGCAATCCCTTCCATTAAATTAAGGGAGGAAGACTCAGTGTAGCCGGTGCGTTGTGTAGGTAACCCAAAGTAAAATCCTTGGATCCATTTCAGAGAATCATTCTTGTTGCACCACAAGAAGAAAATTTAGGAAATCAGCACCACTATTTAATTTCTTAAAAATTGTAATTTTCATTACATGCTTCATCTCATTCCTTTTAATTATCTCACAATGGTATAAATGGAAAAAAAAACCATGTATGCTTGACTTGATGCACAGCAAGAAAAGGAGTGGCAGATGAGAATGAGTTTCCACTCTGTTGACGTTTTTGCTTGAAGAATTCTGTAGGTGATAATAGGTGGTATCATGATTACAAAAAGGAGTTATCAGATTGAAATTTCCCAATGTAGAAAAGGAGAGTTTACACAGCTTTTCTGTGTTCTAGGACATAGGCCTGAGGCCTTAACTATTGATAGGCCCATTGGATGTTTTCTCATTATGTTTGGAAATAATTGAAATGAGAATCTTGAGATTTAGAAATCTCTTATACTATGAATGAGTTATAAAATAGCTTATATTACATGTCATAATCTATTCTATCCAGAGATAATGAAATATATTGAAAAATGTTAAGATAGAAAACTGAGAAAATTTGTGGAATTTCCTTCATTACTTAGGACTCATTGGAGATATAAAATGAGCTAGATATAATTAAGTTAATAGCTGCATTTTGATAAATATATGCATGATTTTTATGTTAAATAACAAAAGAAATGCAAAAATAAATATGATAGAGTCCTTCCTTTAAAGAAGAAAGACGAGACATGTGCCCATATGGGAATTACTTTTATAAAAACTAATTTCTTCAAATGTATTATATTCATGTCATGAAAAGTACCAAAACTCAGAACTGCAGTAAAGAGAAATATGATACATATGTTTTGTGTATAAAATGCAATTTATTCCAGAATCAGAATAGAAAATAAACATAAAGGAAAGCAAAACCATAGAGATCTAGTATTTATATAGAAGCTTTTATGTTAGTGTCTTAAGATTTCTAAAATATTAACTGGGCTCTTTGATAAGAAGGGTTTTATTAACACCACTTTTTCTTTCATAAATGAGGATATCAGATTGTAGACAGTTTGATATAAGACATTAGAACAGACACTGGCTTAAAATGGTTCAGAAATTTCCTGGCTCAAATGTTGGAGAGATATTTCAATTTACAACATAATAATAATGGCAGGGGTAGAACAAAAGCCTGAAGGAAAGGATAAAGATAGGATAGTTCTGCATTCAATATTAAACTCTAGAGTTAGTCATTTCAAAAGTACCTATTGACTATCTGTTATATCATGTCAGAAAGACATGAATAAGCACAAATATATCATATGAAATATTATATCAAAGATTTGAACAAAAATTATGAAATTGTAGCTGTGATAGTAGCTAATTTTCTTAGATCAATGGAATCTTTTGAGAGGAATTGATCCTTGAAGGGTGAGAACCTGACTTTCAAAAGCCAATGGCTGGATTCTCTGCCTCAGATCTGCTGGCCACAATGAGGCAATCTCGCGGTGCTATTGCCACCAACAGATCGCAATTAGGAAAGCCCATCTCTGGACACATGGCAACCAACAGCCGTGGCAATAATAAAACTCAAGTGGCTGGCTCATGCCCCACTTCATACTTGCTGGTAGTGCTGGATCTGATATGTCCCCAGAGGGACATCTGTAAAGCCAGAGAAGGTGCCAGAAAGGACATGCTAAATCTAAACAGGGCAAGTTACTGCTAAAATTAAAAAAAAAAAACAATTATATAGGACCAAACATCTCCTAAAATAATATTTAAATTATACATGATACAATTAAAAATATCTTGTCATACAAAGAACCAAGAAAATCACAAATTAAATGGCAAAAGTTACATTACATACGTGAATCAAATATTAGAACTGACACAGATTTTAAAGCTGAAATCTTGAAATGTATTCAATATGTAGTTATGAATTTATTATCAGTAGAGAAATAGAATTTATAAAAATAAACCAAATGGAAATATTGAATTTAAAAATCATAATAACTAAATTAAAAACTTATTGTAAGGGAACCATAGTACAGTGACAATGATAGTAGAATCTGTAAAGGTGAGGACCAATCAATAAAATATATTCGATTTGAAAATAGAAAAAATAGCCTGAAAAAAAAAAAAAAACATACACACACAAAAAAAGGCTCTTAGGGACCAGTGGGAAAATAAAAAAGATTTAATATTTGTATCTTTGGAGTTCAAGAAAGTAAACAGCAAGAATGTAGGGTTGAAAGGTATACAAAGTAATAATGGATGAAAATTTCCCAAATTTGGTGAAAGGTATAAACATATATTCCCAAAGCTAAGTAGAATAAATGCAAAAAACTGCACCAAAACATATCACAATTAAATTTTTGAAAACTAAAGACAAAATATTAAAAGCAGTTAAGGAGAAACAATGCATTACTATAAATAAAGCAAATGAAAATGAATTTCTCATTAAAAATCATGGAGATTGGAAGAAAGTGGAAAAACGTTTTTCAAAAAATAATTTTCCACTGTGAATTCTATGTTCAATGAACAAAATCCTTTATGATGGAAGGTAAAATCAAGATATTACAAATTAGGGAAATTAAGAAATTCACCATTTATAGACCTACTATTAAAGAATAGTTAACTGAAGCTCTCCAAACAAATGAGAATATAACAGAAGAAAGATTGGAACTTTAGAAAATAATGAAGAGAAGGAAATGGGTGAAAATATGGGAAACAGACTATAATTCTTGTGACTCTCTTCAATTGTTTTTGATGCTCACAGCAAAAATTACAACATCCATCCTATCACTCATTATATGTAGAGGAAATTGAGATAATTATATTTAAAGTGGGGAAACTAAATGCACCCTGTAATAAAGAGTCTGACTCATAAGATCTCTCAACAGCTTTCGCAAAATGCCTTTATGACTGCCTTCTTTGAGAGGCAGGCAGGAGCCCTGCTTTTACGAACTGCTTTTGCAGGCAATACCTTAACCACGTCCAACTCTATCCAGAACATACGATAACATTGATGGTATCCTTAAATGAGATTTATTTGATACATTCATTCAGTATATACAAACACTAGCAGGGAGCTCACACAAAGGGATGAATCCATACCCTAGACATAGTAGAAGCCTCACCAACTTAGTTCATATTGGACACTGTCAAGAAATGGCTATTTAACCTCTCTGCATCCACAATGTTAAGACAAACCTAATATCTTTTAAGTCTTTTCAGGAACATATTTTTCATTTGAAAAATTTACTTGAGCTCATTTAGGCCTTTACAAATCAGACCACATTGAATGGGAATCCCTACAATAAAAGTCTTTAGAATCTGTCCAAATTTTAATAACACTAACAATCCCATCAGGGTCCACCTGACAGTCCTTTATTATAGAGGCTTTTGAAACTTCCTCTTATACTTCCTAGAGTATCTGTACCCATGATGGCAATAAGTGCTCATGGAATTCTGGTGCAAGACACTGCTCTCTTTTTTTAAAAAAAATTCTTTTAAAGTTTATTTATTTTTGAGATAGAGAGTGAACAGGGGAGGGGCAGAGAGAGAGAGAGAGAGACACAGAATGCAAAGCAGGCTCCAGGCTCTGAGCTGTCAGCACAGAGCCCAACGCGGGGTTCGAATTCACAGACCATGAGATTGTGACCTGAGCTGAAGTCCGGCACCCCTATACACTGCTCTCTTTAGCCCCATGTATCATACCATTTATGAGACAAATGCTGTGTGCATATTGGGCTCTGCCGGGAAAACAGGTTCTGACACACTCTGAACTTATGACTCTGTGTACCAAATGGCTCCTTCTGTCCTGTGTCACGAATGATACACTCTGCAAGCTTTGCGTAGCCACCAATACCTACTTGCTAAAACAAAAATGATATCTACAGAATAAAGTTAAGTATGAGCCCTGTGTTATACTCTATCTATAGGAGTGGGTGGCCACCATTGTCTTCAGTACCTTACCAGATGTTGCACTAGAATAGGTCATCCCTCTCCAGACTTCTTTGAAATCTCGAGAAGTCTTTAGGATCAAGTGGGTGAACAGCAAAAGAGGTAGTAGACTATAGATGATATGTATAAGATATGATGGAGCTTACTGAAGAGCTGCTATGTCCCTAATCAAGGACAAGGCCCAATAGTTAGGACAAATGGTCTACATTTAGAAAGTCCTCTTAACACTGGGTGCCCTGAGAAACAATTAGTCCCACTGGCACTTTCTTAAAAGTTCTTGGGAAATGTCCACTGATCTTACCATCTGGGCCAGCCAATGACATAAACAACAATTTCTTATCAAAGATTTCTCTCTTTTGGATAATGAACCCTTGGAAACTCTTGTCTCATAGACACCCAAAATATAAGTCTAGGTCATGCATGTCTCTGCACATACTAAAGCCAAAATATGAGACTCCACTAAGATACTACATGCCCCTTCAGGATTCCAGACATTGTTGGTCGTGCCCAACACAGACATTTCACTTCACAGAATACATAAACCTGGCTCTTGAACAAGATATTCTGCATTTTCTACAGAAAATTCACCTTCTATATTTCCTTCCTTCTCTCCCTTCCCTCCTTCTTTCATATTATTTACCAGCCTTGGGATATGAATATGTGCCAAATGGCTTACTGACACAACTTCAAATAAAACATGGTACATTTTAGTCAGCCATCAAACATTAGGCCTGAATGTAGTAAAGAATCAGAATCTATTTTGACGTTTATTAACTAAGAGTGTTTAAGCCCCAACTCTCCCTCTCCTTCTGCTCCACATCTGGGGAAGGTGATGAAAGCCCAGGTACTACATTCTTTGGGAATTTCAAACCATGTAATCCTGGACCATAGATAGGAACCTTCAGTAAAAGCCCAGTCAGCATCCTTTCCCTGTTTTCCCAAGTTATCAAGTAATCACTAAAAAACTGTACAAAGTGATACACTAAAAAAAAAAAATCTAAAGCAATACAGAATCCTAAAAAAAATAAAAGGATATTGAAGTAACCTGTATGAAGACAAGAAAAGAGGAACAGGGATATGAGAAACAGAGGAAACACACAGAAAACAATAAAATACCAGATGTAAACTCTAACATATCAATGAGTACTTTAAATGTAAATTATCTAAACACATCACCAATAAAACAGAAATGTACAGAATGGATTTTTTTTTTGTAAAAACCCAACTATATGCTTACTGCCAGAAATGTAACCCAAACACAATGACAGAGCTAATGTAAAAAGATGGTAAAATGTGTATCATGCTAACATCAATCAAAAAATAAGCAGGAATCATTTTATAAATATCATTTAAAGTAGGCTACACAGGAAGTATAATTACCAGAGACAAAGAAGAACATTACATTATGAAGATATGCTCATTTCACCAAATGATCCTAAATGTGTATGCACAAAGCAGAGCCTCAAAACAAATGAATAATAATAATAAAAAAAATAAAATAATAATAATAAAAAATAAAAATAAAAATGGAAGTGAAAGAGGAAATAGACAAATCAACAACAATAGCTGGGGACTTTAGTACCCCATATTCAATTGCACTACTAGAAAGAAAATTAGTAATGATATAGGATAACTGAATAAAACCATCAACTGAAAGGTTTTAATGAACATTTTTGGAAATTTTCACTCCCCCAAATTTAGAATACATGTTATTTGAAAATTCACCATGATAAACTATATCATGGTTCATAATATATACATCAACACATTTATAAAAATTTAAATCATATGGTCTGCATTCTCTGACTATAATGAAACCAAACTAGAAATCAGTAATAGAAAGAAAACAAGAAAATATAAGAAAACGGGATAAATAACACAAAAATTCTAAACACCTGGGATTTAAATAGCATGCTTCTAAATAACCCATAAATCAAAGAATAAGTCCATATATATATATATATATATATATATATATTTAAATAGCATGCTTCTAAACAACCCATAAATCAAAGAATAAGTCCATATATGTATACATATATGAACTTATTCTTTGATTTATGGGTTGTTTAGAAGCATGCTATTTAAATATTTATATTAAATATTAAATATTTATATTTATTTATATTTATATTAAATATTACATATTTATATTAAATATACAATATATTTAAAGTTATATATATATATAATACATATACATATAAATACATATAAAATATATGTAAAGTAAAATTTTGTCTATCAAATTTGTGGATGCCAGTAAAGCAGTACTAAGAAAAAAATTTATGGCACTAAGTGGTTATATTAGAAAATAAGAAAAGTCTCTAATTGATAATCTACATTCCTATGACATAAAATTAGAAAACAAGAGCAAAATGAACCCAAAGTAAGCAAGAGGAAGGATAATTATAATACAAATTAGAGCAGAAATCAATGAAATTGAAAATAGGAAAACAGTAAATAAAAATCGGTACAATCAAAAGTTAGTTGTTAGAAAAAAATCAATAAAAATTATATACCTCTATCCAGACTGTTAAGATAAAAAGAGATAACACAAATCACCAATATGAGGAATGAAACAGATTTCTCAACCATTAAAAAAATTACAAGGGAACACTATAATTACATACCCACAAATTTGACAACTTTGTAAAATATCACAAACTACTTAATCTTAACCAACATGATATAAACAATGCAGTTTATCATATTAACAAGATGAAGAAGAAAAACTAATATATCAATTGTTACAAAAAAAGCTTTTTATAAAATTTAACATTTTCATTTCATGAAAAAATTAAAACTATTCTCAGCAAGCTAGAGAGAGGAACTACCTCAATTTGACATAAACCATCTATAAAAACCCTAGAGTTAATATCAAATTAATGGTGAAAAAAACTAATTTCCCAAAGATCATCAACAAGGCAATGAAGTCTATTCTCACCATTCTACTTAATATGATACTAGAAGTTCTAAACACTGCACTAAGGCAAGAAAAAGAAACAAATACCCATATAGATTAAAAAAAAAGAAACAATGTTCCCTATTTGCCAATGAAATGATGTCTACATAGAATATCTGAGGAATCTACAACAAAATTACAAAAAATGATAAATGAATTCAAGAAGTTCACAAATACAAGATCAATGCAATAAAACCCCCAAAATTTCAGATGCTGACTAAATGAACATGTGGAAATCAATGGTAAAAACACAACATCACTTAAACTTGCTACTAAGAAAAAGACATAGTGGGACAGGTGGGTGGCTTAGTCAGTTGAGTGTGCAACTTTGGTTCAGGTCATGATCTCACAGTTCATGAGTTTGAGCCCTACTCTGGGCTCCGTGCTGATAGCCCAGAGCCTGGAGTCTGCTTCAGATTCTGTGTCTCCCTCTCTCTCTGCCATTTTCCTGCTTGTGCTCAGTCTCTCTCTTTCAAAAATAAATACACATTAAAAAAAAAAGAAAGAAAGAAAAAGACATAGTTATAAAGTTAACAAAACATGTACAGGATCTACATGCTGAAAAATATAAAATATTAATGATGGAAATCAAAGAAGATATAAATAAATAGGTAGACATACTGTGCTCATAGATTGGAAAACTAAATATACTAAAGGTACAAATTCTCAAATTGATATAAAAGGTGTATGTAATTTCTATTAACATCTGAGCAAACATTTTGTAGACAAACTTTTTCCAATATGCACTTAGAAATGCATAAGTCCTAGAATAGGTAAAACAGTCTTCAAAAAGAAGAATAAAGTAGGAGGAATCATTCTATCTGATGCTAACTCTTAACTGTGTAACTAAATTAATCAAGTTAGTTTGTTACTGGTAGAAGCTAGTTTGTTGCTGTGTATCTCTGGATAGACAGAGATTAATGGTAGAGCACATATAACCCAGAAATAGGCCCACACAAGTATTTAACAACTGATATTTGACAAGTTGCAAAAGCAATTCAGTGAAATACCGGGAGCCTTTTCAGCAAATGATTTTGTTACCATTAGGTATCCATAGATGAAAAGCAAAAACAAAAACAAAAAACAAGAGCAAAAGCAAAAAAGTGACCTTGAACTAAATCTCCATATTACCTAAAAATTAACTCAAAATCGACCATAGACTTAAAAATAAAACTAAAAAATGTAAATATTTTAGAAAAAAATATGAGAGTGGGTGCCTGGGTGGCTCAGTTAGTTAAGCGTCCGACTTCAGCTCAGGTCAGGATCTCGCGGTCGGTGAGTTTGAGCCCCGCGTTGGGCTCTGGGCTGATGGCTCAGAGCCTGGAGCCTGCTTCCGATTCTTTGTCTCCCTCTCTCTCTGCCCCTCCCCCATTCATGCTCTGTCTCTCTCTGTCTCAAAAAGAAATAAAACGTTAAAAAAAATTAAAAAAAAAGAAAAAATATGAGAGAAAAATTTCAAGATATGTAGCTAGGCAGAGTTCTTAGACTTTATACAGAAAGCATAAAAGAGAATGTTGATAAATTGGGCTTTGTCAGAATTAAAAACTCTTGCTTTGCAAAAGACCCTACTAAGAGCATGATAAGACAAGTTAAAGACTGGGAGAAAATATTTTCAAATCTCACAAACTTTTCATTTCAGAGTGGAGCATATTCAGATGGCAAATAACACAGGAAATAATGTTCAACTTCATTCCCCATTTGGCAAATGCAAATGAAAGCCACAACAAGATATATCTCTACATACCTACCACAAAGACTAAAGTAAAAGATAGTGACAACACCAAATGTTGGTAACATTTCAGAGAAACTGGGTCACTCAGATATTGCTAGTGAAATGTCAAGTCATATAGCTACTTTTTTATATATAAAACTAAACATATAATTACCATATGATCAGCAATTTCACTCTTCACATTTATCCCAAGGAATTAAAACTTATTTTTACACAAAAACCTGGACATGAATATTCATAGTAGCTTTATTTGCAGTAGCCAAAAAGTGGAAACAATCCAGAAGTCCTACAACCGGAACAGGAATGACCACTCCTCTCAACTGGGAGATTCCAAACCTAAAAATTTCACTGAAAATAACACATAGTTACAATAGGTCTAAAAATAAAGGAATGATGAAAAATTGGCCTTTTCAAGGGAATTAAGGCTTGGAATAACTAAACAATGTAATTTTCTTTTCATAAAATAAACAAAGACAGTAAATCCTGTCTTTAATTGTCAATAACTTTGCTGAGATCTGCACACTACAAAAAAAAAAGTGTTCACTTTCGTTTTAAGATTACATCTGTAAGGTATACTAAACTTTGATTTCTTTGCTAGAAAATTCTCAATGAGATTACAGCAGACATGAATGCTCAGAGTGCAAATTCTCTTCTAAGTCTAAAAGGAGGATCACAATGGGCCAGTGTTGATGAGTAAAAATCTTGTGCTTTTCCACAATGGAAATTGTTGATTGAAGCATTATTACCCCCAACTTGCCCCATCAGTATTCACTCATATTCATTTATTTATCCATTTGCATATTATGTATTTATGACAAATTAGTGAAAAACACAGAAAAAGCCCTGCAGTCGTGGAGCCTATGCCCCAGTGTAGGGGACAGCCAGGATGTTAAATAAATGAGTATAGTATATAGAATGATAGAAGGTTATACATGTCATGGAGAAAAAATAAAACAAGGAAAGGGAATAGAGAGTGTGATGAGGAGGAAAAGTTTGCCTTTTAAATAGATGTGGAGGGAAGACCTCATCTTTTCTAGAAAGTGTCATTTGAAAACAGGACTGCACTGCATTGAAGATAGGCTCTGTGACTTTGCGGGAAGTATTATATTTGACTTACCAAAGGCTGTGACAGGAAAGGGAGGCCTTCTTTCAGTCTGCTAAGTATTGGAAACTGTCACACAGCCAGCTGGGGCAACCAGTGCAAGCCAAGATCAGGAGTCCAACTGGAAGGACCTTGAAGACAGTGAATGTCTGGCAGGCACAGACCCAAACCCAGGAGGTTAGAAAGCACAGATATTGTAACTCCAGAGAGAGATGACGTGCTTTAAGTCTAATGACTTCGTGGCAACAGGAAAGGAGCAAACAGGGCGTAAAATCCAAGTGCACAGTCTGAGGTCATCTGCAAGATTTCCAAATAGAGTGGGAAGAAATACAAAACAAAGACCAAATTGAGCAATTTAAGTGCCAGGGATTCAAACTAAGTTGAAAGTGTGTGGTAAGAGGTCAAGTAAAAAAAAGTAGGCATATGTTAGCACACAGTGACAGAGGAAGCAAGTTTCTAAAAATTCAGGCAGGTCCACCAGAGAAGCACAATAGGGTCCTGACAAAGATCTGAGATAGAGATCAGCTGCCCCACCCCTTATATTCAATATGGTAATTGTCCTCTGTGTGTGTGTGTGTGTGTGTGTGTGTGTGTGTGTGCGTGCCTGTGTGTGTTGGGGTGGATTAGAGAAAAACACAACCAAATGCTTAGCTTCATGAGAGAATTATAGATGCTTCTTTTTGCAGTGAAATTGACTTGCCATTGTGAGTTAGGAGCTAGGAGTGCATTATACCTTTGATTTATTGCTGTTATTTTATGTATGTCAATTTCTTATTTTTGTATATGTTTAAAAGTGTTTTATATCATTCTTTAATCACAAGTGTCACTTAAGGTATATAGAGAGTAAAGGGGTGCCTGGATGCCTAGGTCAGTTGAGTGTCCAACTTCAGCTCAGGTTGTGATCTCATAGTTTGGGAGTTCGAGCCCCGTGTGGGGCTTCCTGCTGTTAGTGCCGATCCGACTTCAGATCCTCTGTCTCTCTCTCTCTCTCTCTGCCCCTCCACCACTTATGCTGTCTCTCTCAAAAATAAACATAAAAAAGATATAGAGAGAGTAAAATATACAGATTTCTGTATATTTACTACTACTATATTCAAACTTAGTATTTCACAGTAAATATTAGATGGAAACCTAGTCCCAAGGAATATAAAGAAATATTATATAAAAACGAGTCTAACAGTAAAATACACCTGGGAAATATTGAGTTAAATAAGTAATTTGTTGGCTTTTAACTATAGGAACTATAAGATAAATATGTATAATTTAAATGTGTATTTTTATTAATATAATTTCATTAACAATAGTGTTACGGCTTAGAGAAGTTTTAGGTTTACAACAAAATTAAGTATAATAAACAGAATTCTCCACATATAAACAGTATCCTGTATGGTCAACATAACACACTAGAATGCTACATTTATTACAAACAATGAGCCTATATTGGCATATCATCGCACAAAGTCCATATTACAGTAAAGTTACTTCTGGGTGTTGCACATTCTATGGGTTTTTGACAAATATATAATGGTACATATATCTATCATTATAGTATCCCACAGATTAGTTTCAATGCCCAGAAAACTGTCTGTGCTCCGTCTATTCCTTCCTGGCCCCCACCTCTGGCAATCACTGATCTTTTTACCATATTTATAGTTTTGTCTTTTCTAGAATGTCATATAGTTGGAATCACACAGTGTGTGGCTCCTTTCCCTCAACGATATGTGTTTAAGTTTCCTGCATGTCTGTAGATAGTATAATTGTTTGTTTTTAGCACTGAATTATATTTCATTGTCTGGATGTACCACAGTTTATTCATTCATTCACCTATGGCAGGTGAAGGACATTTTGGTTGCTTCCAAGTCTTGGCAATTATGAATAAAGCTGTTATAAATACTCATGTGTAGGTTTTGTCTTGTAAAATAGTTTATGATCAGGGCTAGCTTTGTTAAAAAGAATAAAACCTTCCAATTTCAAAATAGTTATTCTTCTCTCTCTGCCTCTCAGAAGTCTGAAGGCATTTTTCTCTGATCACCAATGTGAGAATTTGATATTAGAATAATGCTGGATGTAGAATGAGTTAGAAAGCATCCCCTCTGCTTCTGTCTTCTGGAAGATCTTGTAGAGAATTAATAAAATTTCTTTCCTAAATGTTGGGTAGAATTCACCAATGAACCCATCTAAGACTGGGGCTTTCTTTTTTAGAAGCTTATTTTACTAATTATTGATTTAATTTCCTCAAAAGGTTCATTCAGATAGTCTATTTCTTAGTGTGTAAGTTTTGACAGATTGTGTCTTTCAAGGAATTGGTCCATTTCATTTAGGTTATCACATTTGTGGGCACACGGTTGTTGACCATATTCTTTTTTTTTAAATGTCCATGAGATATGTAGCTATATCCTCCCTTTCACTTCTGATATTGGTAATTTGAGTCTTATTTCTTTTTTCTTAGCTTGACTTGAGTCTTATCAATTTTATTAATCTGTTCATAGAACTAGCTTTTAGTTTCATTGATTTTTTTCCAGTGATATCTTGATTTCTTGCTTTCAATTTCATTGAGTTTTGCTCTAATTTTCTTTCTTCCTTTATTTTTTTTCTTCTTTTGGATTTAATTTGCTTGCTTTTTTCTAGTTCCCTAAGGGAGAATCTTAGATTATTGATTGAAATCTTTCCTTTTTTCTAATATATGCATTTATTCCTATAAATTTACCTCTAAGCATCACTTTGATATTATGTTAATTCAGTTCCCATAATATATGATCATTTTGAAATAATCTTCCTCTGCAATTTCAAAAATAAATATCCCTAATAATTATGGCCCAGCACATGTCAAACAAATCCCTTATAATTGAAATTGGCAATCTATATTACATTTTCCATGCTGTAAGTTACTGTGGCAAAACAAATGGGTTTCAGTAAGACTAGATCTCATGTCCATCATCAATCTTATGCCACATTATCATAAGCTATAATAACACATAATTTATAAGCTAAAACCATGGAAAGTAACAACTTATCCAAAAGTCTCTTCAGTTGCTTAGATTTAGATCACTTCCTAAATCTGGAAGGAGTAAGCACTATTTTTCCTTCTTTGAAGATTAGGCACTTTCAGTAACACATGAGGATGCATTTTATGTCCAAATACAATGGTATTTATAAAGGTATTTTAAAGTGAGGCTAAAGCTGCATTACATATCCAATATAGGTGCTACCATAAAAACAAACAAAACACAATATAAAGCAAAAACCAACAAAAGCAAATAGCTCCCAGAGCTGTTAAGCTTTCCTAGATTTCCTTTAACTGCAATGTATATTTTGCAAAAATATATATTTTTGAAGTTTTATGGAAGAAGACAGAACTGGTAGCCGGATTTTACTTTCCTTTCCCTTATATCTGTTACCTTAAATCTCAATAGAGTTACCTCTCTCCTAAGACTTGCCTCAGAATCAAATCCAGAGCCCCACTGTCTGTTTTGACACAAGTATTAAAGTTCCAATTTTTTTTTGTATTTAAAGTAACACCAGGAATGGGGTGACTGGGTGGCTCAGTTCACTAAGTGTTAGGCTTTGGTTTTGACTCAGGTCATAATCTCACAGTTCATGGGTTTGAGACCTGCATCAGGCTCCATGCTGGCAGTTTGAAGCCTGCTTGGAATTCTGTCTCTCCCTCTCTTTCTGCCTCTCTCCTTCTCTCTCTCTCTCTCTCTCTCTCTCTCTCTCTCTCTCTCCTTCTCTCTCCTTCTCTCAAAATAAATAAATAAACTTAAAACCAAAAGTAACACCAGACATAGAAAATGCATCCTGTATTATTTTGGACTATTTATTCACAGAGATAGAAAATATATTTATAACATATTAAGTGAGTATAAAAATGATTTGAGGTTCACATTTAATAGCCTGAACTCTAAAACTGTAAACCTTGCCTCATATGGTCAAACCAGTACATAGTTTATATCATTATCTTCTATAATTTCATTTTCTACATTATATTATTTTTGTTTGATGCGACTGAGTAGACTTTTCCTCAGAGTCTACATTTCATTGTACTTTTTCAAGGATGATCAAATTTAAGGTAGGTTTATTAAAAATAAAAGCAGAGGTCACCAATGACTTCTACATTTTAGTCTAATGGGTTTTTTGGTTCTTATTTACCTTACCTGATTCATCAACCATTAATAATATGAACTTATTGAATTTGTTTTCCTCACTGGGTTTCAGGACATAATGTTCTCCTTATTTTGGCTTTACATTTATGGATCTCCTTCTATACCTTTCTTGCTGGCTCAAGCTTTTCTGGACCCTTAATGTTAGAAGTTCTATAAGGCTCCTATCTTTTAATGTTTATTTATTTTGAGAGAGAGAGAGAAAGAACAAGTGGAGAAGGGACAGACAGAGAGGGAGAGAGAATCCCAGGTGGGGCCTGATCTTAGGAATTATGAGACCACGAACCGAGCCTAAATTAAGAGTTGGACACCCAACCAACTGAGACACACATTTGCCCCTATAAGGCTCTCTTAATATATATCTTTACATATGTGATTTTACTCACGTTAATAGTTTGTTGTATAGTCATAAGTGACAAATATGTATCCCTTCACCAGACTTTAGTGTAAACTCCAAATATATAAAACAACTATTTCTTTGTAATTTCTACTTGCATGTTTCTAAAATCTCTCCAGATATAAAAAGAGCAACATTAATCTTGGGATAGTTACCCCTACACCAATACCAACCCAGTATCTTTATTCTCAGGTAATGATGGAGTCAATCATGAAGTTTCACAGATCCTTGATGTCTCCTTCTCCCCTCTTCCCCATACTGATGAAAATTCCTACTTATTTTACCACTTAAGTTTTTCTCAAATTTCTATACTTCTCTAAATTAGTGTTGACACTACCCAAATCCACTGTCAACATCTGATCTGTATCACCTCATTGGTTCCAAGTGGTTTCCCTATATTGAAAGTTGCTCCTGACAAACCTATTCTAGCAGCAAGAGTATGTTTTCAAAACTCAAATGATCATACTTTCTTGCTTATAGCATATCACTGGTTTCACATTGCTTTTAGCACAAAGGCTGATAATTCTTTAACCTGATCTACAAAACCTTGCATGAGGGGCACCTGGGTGGCTTAGTCAGTTAACATCTGACCCTTGATTTCGGCTCATGTCATGATTTGTGCTGAGCATAGGGATTGCTTGGGATTCTCTCGCTCTCCTCCTCTCTCTCTCTGCCACACCCCTGCTCATATTCTCTCTCTCTCTCTCTCTCTCTCTCTCTCTCTCTCTCTCCCCTAAAATAAATAAATAAACATTTATTTATTTTACCAAAAAAAAAATTCATGGAACAAAAAGCCTCAAATAGCTAAAGAAATCTTGAGAAAGAAGAATAAAGCTGGAGGTATTACAATTCCAGGTTTCAACATATACTACAAAACTGTGGTAATCAAAAGGTTATGGTAGTGGCACACACACACATGCACACACACACACACACACACACACATACTCAAAACAGTATCCAGATCACTTGAACAGAATAGAAAGCCCAGAAATAAATCCATGCTTATATGGTCAATTAATCTATGACAAAGGATACAAAAATATATAATAAAGACAATCTCTTCAATAAATTGTGCTGGGAAAACTGGACATCTACATACAAAAGGTGAAACTGGACCACTTTCTTATACCATACCCAAAATTAGACTCAAAATGGATGAAATAACTAAATGTGAAACCTGAAACTATACAAGTCATAGAAGAGAACATAGGCAGTAATTTCTTTGGCATAGAACTTACTTAGCAACATTTTCCTAGATATCTCTCCCAAGTCAGAGGAAACAAAAACAAGAATAAACTATTGAAACCACATAAAAACAAAAAGCTTTTTCACAGCAAAGGGAATCATCGAAATAATAAAAAGGCAATTTACAGAATGAGAGATTTGCAAATGATATATCCAATGAAGATTTAATATCCAAAGTATATAAAGAACTTATGCAACTTAACACACACAGAGACATACACACCAATCCAATTATAAATCAGCAAGGGACCTGAATAGAAATTTTCCAAAGAAGACATAGAGACTGCCAACACACACATGGAAAGATGATTAACATCACTCATCATCAGGGAAATGCAGATCAAACTACAATGAGATATCACCTTCCACCTATCAGAATGGCCAGAATCCAAAAGACAAGAAATAACAAATGTTGGTGAAAATGTGGAGAAAAGGAGGGTGGAGTGTTGGAGACAATTGGTGGAGAGTGGGAGATACCGGCTTCCAGTTATGGGATGAATAAATCATGGAAATAAAAGGTACAGCATAAGGAATATAGTCAGTGGTATTGTAATAGTGTTGTTGCTGACAGATGGTAGCTTGTGGTGAGCATAGCACAGTAGCATAGTGCAAAGTTGTTGAATCACTATGTTATACACCTAAAACTAAAATAACATTGTGTATCAAGTATACTCAACACAAAAGCAAAAACAAAAGTGAAAATCTTACACCATTTGGCCACTACCCAACTTTTTAGCATCCTTCAAAATCACTCCCTTGCTCTCTATGTCCTGTAACAATGGGTTTCTTTGATTTGTCAAACATGCTATCATTCTACTTACAACATAAGCTTAAAAAATACAGTAAAACCTTGTTTTGAAAGCAGAATTCATTCAGAAAACATGCTTGTAATCCAAAGCACTTGTATATCAAAGTGAATTTCCTCATAAGAAATAATGGAAACTCAGATGATTCGTTCCACAACCCAAAAATATTCATATAAAAATGTTTACAATACTATAATATAATGCAAAATAATAAAGAAAATACAAAATATAAAGAAAAATAAATTAACCTGCATTTACCTTTGAAAACCTTCGTCGCTGGTTTGAGGGAGACAAGAGAAAGGAGATTATTGTGTAGGATGACTTTCGTTATCACTAATAGGCTCACTGCTCTCTATTGGCTCAATGGAATCTTTTTCTTCTCATGCAACTTTAACAAGAAGTCTATCCAATGACCTAGAATGAAGCAAAGCATTCCTAAGCTTACTTTTGTATGGGAAAAGCAAAGGACTGGCCGTTGGCACTTTTAAGTGACAAGAAATACACTAGTGTCAGTTGTGGGCACTTCCCAACGTTCTGAAAAATCACTGAATTCTGCCCAACACCATGGCCTGATACCAAGCATCTGAGCATGGGAGACGATCACCCACAATCTCACAGTGAGTGAGAGAGAGAGAGGGAGAGAGAGAATCTATTGCTTAATTGTGATCATGTGATTTTCAGCATCATGTACTACTCATATTACAAGATATCACTCGTTTATCAAGTTAAATTTATCAGAAATGTTTGTCCATCTTAAGAAACACTCCCAGAAAAAGTTACTCACAATCCAAGGTTTTACTGCACTTGAATATGAATGACAAGGGAAGTGGATAATAAAACAGGAGTGATGTTACTGCAAAGGTGCTTGGGAATTGGTAAAAAGGTTAACAGCATGGATTGTCAGTTCTAATTTGGAAGGAAGATGACAATCTGTAGTGGGACCTGGGAGGCATGCTAGTGTAGAGTATTATACTAGGTTTTGATGTACACAGAGATACCCAGGGACAAACAAAAGCTATCAAGCTACGTTTGCAAAGGAAGACTCCTGTAGATACAGATCTGGCTTCCCTGAATACCCCATAATTGCCTAGAAAGGATGAGTGTGAGGTGACTAATACATCCATCATAAGGAGATGAATATTTGGCATACAAATCAAACAAATCCCGAAATATTCCCATTAGCTTTTGTAAATAATATGGAACAGAGGCCAAGTAAGCTAGATTTAAGTATTTGGTAATAAAAGACTTATATTCTATGAAGTATTCATTGGAAATGTCTGTAGCAAAAATCAACTTCCTTGAGAAATCAGTTGTATCACAGGAAGGTGTGTGTATATTTTGCAGGTTTATAGATAAATGAGTAAGAAAAAGACTGGTTTTAATTTAAGTACTAGAAAATTCCTGGAAAGAAGGAAATGGCTGAAAGAGAAAAGTTTATCATCTCTAAAGGAAAAATAAAAAATAACTCACTGCGATTTGAAAACAATCATGGAAGATGACGTGTTGCTCTCCATTCTCTTTCTGTTAATCCTGTGTGAAAAGAAATATGGAGAAAGAAGACTTTAGAGCAGAGAAACAAAGAAGATGCAGTAATTTTATTTCCACCGATAATGTTTTCCCACAAGTGGTTTTAGTGGAAGACAAGGTACACGAGCAAAGGACGATTCTATGTCAGTAAAACACAAATAATTTTCAATAGCAGATTTATAATTCCAGGAAAGAAGTTTCACTTTTTCTACTAAAATGAAGACAATAGTTTTCATTTGAAATTAAATGAGAAGGAATTCAGTCAGCATTTACATAACAATTTAAATAGAGATCAAAGAGAATTATAACTAGGTGTATGGATATGTTTTCTTTAAATATTATTTCCTTGGGCTTTCAAAACTATCGTGTTATTTATTACTATGCTTACCTTTCAGAAATGTGTTTTACTTAAGAGGAAAGAGTTTTAAAATAGTGGATTTTCAAGGACAACTTCTCCATTATTAGGGTTTCTAGTCACCTTGAAGAGATTTCAAAATTAAAAGAAAACAATGGCCAAATTAGACCTTTGAAATTGTTAAGATCATGTATTCCACATAACAATAATTTTGATGTTTATCTTATCGATAATGAACTATTAAAGATCCATTTTGCTAAATCCCACAAAAAATGATGAGTATTAAGTACCAGCCCTCAATATGGGTAAACTTAAAGTGTATCAAATGCAGGATTTATTGTATATCTGGGCTTCTTTAAGGCATTTATTAAAGTATTTAAAATAACATTGTAGATGGGAAGAATGGAGACTAGAATGCATTTCAAAATGTTTCATAGCCTCAAGTAGTGGAACAAGTGTCCCAAGATAAAAGTGAAATTTGGGTTAAAAAAACCTAAAATTTTCTTAAGATTGGAGGGAATGATAGATACATCAACAGGTGTTGATTTAATAAAGACACAGGGATTTTAGTTTATAATAAACTCTATATGAATAAGCTGCATGATATAATGGTATAATTATAATTTAGAGAATAAGGAAGATGCAATTCTTGTCCTACTCCTCATTTGTCAGAACACATTCAAATACTATATTCTGTTCTAGGCACCGCACCTCAAAAGGGAGAGAAACACACTTGAGAATATTCCAGAGTGAGGAACCCAGATAGTTTGCAGTTTGGACAAAACTGTAGCACAGGAAACCATGGTTAAAATGGTTAAGTTAACCATAGTTAAGAACTATAAGGTGGTGGCTTTGGGCTAATTTATTTTCAAGTATACTTTAACAGAATCTTGTAAAGAAGTAATTGCATTATCTGGGAAATATCGTTAAATACATGTTTGTGCTTTGTTTCTGTCTGTGTGTTTGTGTGTAGAGGTACATATTTTGTTTCTTGTTTGAACTGACTTTTTAAAATTAACATCTTGCTTGTTTTACTTTATAAGCCACAATGATAATGCATTGTATTTAAGATACTGAATTCACTTAAAATGGTTAATTATGTAACTACTTGAAAACTATAACTTTACTACTTAAAAACTGCTTACAAACCATGAATAGCTACTCAAAAACATAGTGAAGCAATCTGAACAGAGCATTTCTTTAACTTTTTATCATTTATTAAATCCCCCAAATTTGCCTTGCTCACCATAATATATTGCATTATTTCTAGAAACTTGTATTATTATTTTCAAAATATTTAACTTCAGTGTATAAGTAGACTGCATGCTACAAATGTGATGGACCATTATAACCAACAGATTCTATTATACTGAAATCAGAAAGATTGGCTCAAACTGTTGACTAGAAGACTAATGGCTATAGTTGCAAGAATAATTGAAATTAACTTTTATTCAAATATAAAATTCTTATAGTGATGATATATATGATCTATATATCATGATCTATATATATAGATCATATATGATCTATATATATGATCTATATATATAGATCATGATATATAGTGAATTATAGTGATGATATATTACCCTTTTATGGCTTTTAAAGGAAAGTATTTAGTGTATATCAGACATTTAGCAATTCAGCATGAAAAAAAAATAAACAATTCCTGCTTTCTACCCTTCAGTGCCCAACCATTCTCTGTAAGAATAATTTTTGTTTCTTTGTTTCACATTTTTATTTCAATTCCAGTTCATTAGCAATAAAGTATAATGTTAGTTTCAGGTGTAGAATTTACTGATTCATCAATTACATATAGTTCATAGTACTCATCATCACAAATGCCCTCCTTAGTACCCATTAATCATTTAACCCATTCCCCCCACCCATCTCCCCTCCAGCAGCCCCCAGTTTGTTTTCTACAGCTAAGAGTCTGCTTTATGATTTGCCTCTCTCTTTTCCCCCTATTTTCATTTGTTTTGTTTCTTAAATTCCACATATTAATGAAATCATGTGATATTTGTTTTTCTCTGAGCTATTTCACTTAGGATAATACTCTTTAGCTCCATCAATGTTGTTGCAAATGACAAGATTTCATTCTTTTTGATGGCTGAGTAATATTCCATTATATATATCACATACTTCCTCTTCTATATCCATTTATAAGTCAATGAACATTTGGGATCCTTCCATAATTTGGCTGTTGTTAATAATGCTGCTGTAAACATCAGGGTGTGTATATCTCTTTGAATCAGTATTTTTGTATCCTTTGAATAAATACCTAGTAGTGCTATTACTGGATCACAGAGTAGTTCTATTTTTAACTTTTTAAGGAACCTCCATACTGAAGTTTCCAGAGTGGCTGCACCAGTCTGCATTCCCACCAACAGGGTAAGACCATTCCCCTATCCCCGCATCCTTGTCAATGCCTGATGTTTCCTGTGTTGTTAGTTTTAGCCATTCTGACAGATATGAGGTGTTATCTCATTGTTGTTTTGATTTGTATTTCCCTGATGATGAGTGATGCTGACCATCTTTTCATGAGTCTATTAGCCATCTGTACATCTTCTTTAAAAAAAAAAGGCCAATTCATATCTTCTGGCTATCTCTTAACCGAATTATTTGTTTTTTGGGTGTTGAGCTTCAGAATAACTTATTTTTTTTTAATTCTTCCTCTTTTTTTAGATTTAATTGTAAATAATTTCTTAGTAAGCCCACTATAAATATTCTCTATTTGTGTTCCATAGAGGATGACGAAAAGAGCTAATATATACTACCAATCACTACTTCTGCCCCAATTCTCTTGTCAACCTGATTTTTGTTGTTTGTATCATTATTTTTTCTTAAGTTGATTGCACTAATAAATTTTAGCATTATACCGAATCCTCAAGTTTTGGATACATTCACTTCAGAAAGTATCTTAAGGATCCCTACAACTGAAATTAGGAATTTAGAGACCTTCTACTTCAGGCTCTGAATTCTGTGTGTGATGATATTATTTTACATTGTAAAAAGTCTTGTAATATTTACCCTCAGGCAAAAAATAACTAAATCTTTCTAATAAAATATGTAATAAATATCCAATATCTACAATTTTGTCCATAGCTTGATTCTAAAAAGTTGCAAACGACTTTTATAATATGACTGTATAAGTAGAATTTATTGCTGATTCTTGTAGTGTGAAAGAACTCACGAGAAAAGACAAGTATTCTACCAGTCAGAGGAACATTTTACAATTGTTAAGTTCAAATAGATCTTTCTTAAACTGCATCAGTTGCTTAATAAATAGTACCAAAAGGGTACACTTCATTTCTGAACTACGAATTTATTTTTTTTTTAAGTTTATTTTGAGAGAAAGAGTGAGTGCACAGGAGTGAGCTGGGGAGCTGTCGGCACGTGGGGCTCAGTCTCAAGAACCACCAGATCATGCCTTGGTGGAAATCAAGAGATGCTGAATTGACTGAGCCACCCAGGCATCCTGAACTATGATTTTCTTATTAAAGAAAATATCTTATATATTTTCTTTATGTGTTCACTAAATTTGCTAATCATGTTTCTTTCTCTTAATGACAGAAGAGATTTGTCTTTTATCACAAGATCAATATAATTTTTTAGCTTCCTGATCATTATCTCTACATTTTCTATTTTCAACATCAAAAGCTTAAATGATACAAATTGACAAGTTTGGGGAAATGGGCCATCAGCTTTTGGTGAAGGATGAATATGTTTTCTTTTAGAATGTACAAGAATACATATTCTTTTTGGGAGATATTCTATTCAATGCTCTTTGGCTAAATATCCAGCAGGGAAATTATCAGATCGTATGGTATTTTAAATTTTTTGAGGAACCTCCATACTGCTTTCAATAGTAGCTGTGCCAATTTATATTCCCAACAAGCATGCACAGGGATTCCTTTTTCACCACATTTTCACCAACACTTATTAATCCTTGTCTTCTTGATATTAGCCATTCTAATGGACATAATGTAATGTCTTATTATGGTTTTCATTCGCATTTCCCTGATGATAACTAATGTTGAACCTCTTCCCGTGTGTTGTCTGTTAGCCGTCTCTGTTTTCTTTGGAAAAATGTCCATGGTATTTTCAATCTATGTATGTCTTATTAATAGTATTTTGAGTATTAGAAGATGTTAAAAGGTAGAAATAAGTATTATGAAAGACAAAGTTTCTCCTTACATTCTCATAAAGGGTATTAAGCCTAATATTGGATTTCATCAAAATTATAAGTTACCTGAATTATCAAGGCCCATGAAATTCAAGAGACTCAGTTTGCTGTATCCTTACAGGATGTAACTACAGACACTTTCCTAATCAACAAACAATGGAAATTTTAACCGACAATATGTACTGATGGATACATTTTATACTATCCAGAGGGTTAGTTTTCAATGCTGAGTTCACATAACTTCCAGGAAACTCCCTTCCCATTTCTAACACTTAAAAACCTTTCATTGTTCTTTCTTAAAGAATTTTTTCACTAGGGAGTGTTTCTCTGACTGCCAGGTTAATAGACTTAAGATGGATGAATTTATTATTTTATTGTTTATTTGTGTTTTGGTGACCTTCATTTTTTAAAATAAATATTGGAGCACTTTTTCACATTTAAATACTAAATGATATATAAAATACTGATAAAGTCTCATATATTAAATCATAATGGTTCGTTTAGCCCTTTTGCCTCTTTGCACTAAACTATGCACTGTATTTCATATGCTCTAATGTAATCATCTGTTTTGAATTATGGAGAAAATGACTGAAGTTTACCTGGATTTGGAACTGGTCCAAGTATTTGACTTGTGCAATCTTACACATTATTTCTTTTTAATTTTAAAAGAGAAGCCGTCCAAAAATGTTTGACTCTTTAGATATAAATGCATAGTTGAAAATAGACATATTATTTCACTGTCCCCAGAAATTATAGCTCAGAATAAATTGTAAGAAGCAAGCACTTTAGCAGTGGGATACTAGGGTAAAACTTGAAACATACAGATGATAAGTAACCCTTTTATTAAGTGCATATCTAGACCAACTTGACTATGATTGCTTTTATACAGGAAGAACATGGTGTGATAAGTATAATAAGCTTTTCTATAATAGAGATTGACAGATACACATGATAAAGCAACAGAAGTCAAAATCATATGTGACAATCATATTTGTATATAAATAACATTTGGTAAATAGAATTCTTTTAAACTCTCTCAAGCTCAGTTACCTTCTATGTAATAAGAGAATGAATAAAATGCCTCTTACTTTTAACCAATATGAAGATAATTTTAGGTAAAATGTATGTGCAGCACTAGAAACCTGGCACATTTTAAGTTTTCAATTATGCTTGTGTTTCTCTAGGTGTTTTTTTTTTTTTTTTTCTTTTCTCTCTTAAAATACTTAGGTGGGATTTTGGGCAGAGAGTAGTGCCTTCTCTTTATTGTTTCTATGCTTCTCTTTGTACCTGTGAGTATTACAGATTCTATTTTAACAAAGATGAAAAAGAGAAGATACAGTTGATCTGAAAACAGAGAGAAGGCCCTAGAAAGAATAGAAGAGAAAAATACCCTAAGTAGTTCTCATAGGAGACGGAAGCAGGCCTCCATCTGTTGACCAGATTCTGAGCCTTTGGATAGGTTCTGTTTACTGGGGCTGATCCCAGGAACATCAGCCAAAGTGGCTGACTATGAGAGCACAGAGAAGGTGGTGAGGGCTCAGGGGGCAACTTTTTTTTTTTTTGTGGTGGTGGCTGGAGTGGGGGAGATGTCTGTTCTTTGAATTCCAGGTCAATGAGAATGTCTGGAAAATGGATTCCAGCTGGTTACATGACTACATGAAGAAGGGAAGGCTGTCATTGTGTACAGACTGGTGAATCAGACCTAAACAAAACCCAGAGTTAAGGGAAGTAAACTTAGGAGAGAAATTTCAGCTCCATAGTAAATGCCAACTAGTGGGGTAAGCTTCCAATAGGAAGTAAGGGGACAGCAAAAGGGGGAACCTGCCAGAAATGAATTCCAGCTGGAATATTTCAAAGTGACAGATGTGTGAGGCCCTGTGCCACAGCTGGTTTGCTTTTCTAGTTATCATTAGGCAGTTGGACACTCTGGGTGAAACCACTCACTGCACGGACTTCTTGAAGGTTCAGTTAAGGACCTGGACAAGGCTAGGTAATCCATTCAATTCCAGGTAAAATCACCATAAGTATTTTCAAATTAGTAAATTTTATTCTTTTTTTGAAACAGTTACTAAATTACTGTTTCCTAGTTTGTATATATGGTGAGCAATATATTTTCAAAAACTAAAAAAAAAGATTTTTTAGTAGAAAATCATTGAATGACATTTGCAGCTTCTTTAAAATTAAAGCTCAAACTATGTTGTAGACATTTATTTATATATAGTTTACAGTCTCTTAAACACTATACACTTAAAAACTAAACAGGACCACTTGTCACAGACTAACTCTAACAAAAAACAAAACAAAAAACTCGTAAATTTAAACTTTGTGTTCCCCATAAAAAATGTTACTTAGATTCCATCATTAAAATCACAGAAAACAAGATACATTGTTCATCAGATCCACTGGAGTGAGCACATAAGAGATAAAGACTTCCAGGCTAGGAATGAGAAGACTGAGTTGGAGACAATGATTTAACACTTATTATGAGATTGATCATGACAAAATTAGCTAGTCACCCATGGACTCTGATTCTTCATCTGTAAGTTATTATCTCTAAACTACTTCCTGCCTAAGATTTGATTGTATAACACTGATCTCCATTTTAAAGTGCTTTGTTCAAACTGAACTATAGCTGAGTATAGCAGTGTATATATTACTGATAGTCTGAATGCTGATTAATTTCTATGGTAGAGACATAAAACAAATAGCAGATTATCCCATTTCCTCAGTAGCAATAGTTTACCAATGTGTTAGGCTAGTTATTGTGTCGTCCTTAACATATTAAAATTGTCTAATTTATCATTAACTCTGATGAAGATAGACATCATTATTTTTAAAGTCCATATTAGGACCAGGAAGGCATAGTGGAGTAAATCATCACAGTGTCACTTGACAATGTTCCATTTTAATCTGTGGTGATTTATACACATATACGAATGTGGAATGTGTGCAGGCACTGATGTATAAGTTAAGTGTTAAGTCATGGGCTACAGCAGATTGGACTAGCTTGGCCCAAATCTGGAAACCAGATTTACCAGGCAGGGTGTTAACAGATGGGGCTAAAAGTAGGATAACAAATCCCAATTAGCATTTTTGGGTAGACCAAGGATCTGTGGTCATACTCAGGAAGAAATCTGAGCCTGCGTCTTGGGTCTCAGATCAAATCAAGCAGGGGAGAAAAAAATTATATAGACATAAAGTCAAACGGAAATGAGCACAAAAAGAAAGTTAGTTTGAAACTTCAGGCTGGAAACAGGACCAAAAGAAACAAGCAGAATAATCACTGATCAGAGAGAGGGAATTGGTATCTCTGGGGTCATATCTGAGGGTCAAATTCTGAGATATTCAATGTTTCCTTCTGTGAAACCTTTGTATTGGCAGGTGTGCTGTACTTCACAGAGTAAAACAGGGCTCTTGGTATTTATAACAGAATATTATAGATTAGCTTGAGTGTTGTGTTCACGGAGAAATCCTTGAGTATCTTCAAGATGTGTGTGCATATATGTGTGCATTTACATGAACACCTTCAACTCATTGTGTGACATGGTGTAAAATAACAGATCATTGAAATTATAAAGATTGCCAGGAACCACTAGATTTTTATTTGGTCACACACTAAGGACTTTCTTTTCTTTGTGTATAATACCTGCTGAGATCCCATGCTGATGACACGAATTAGGAGATGTTGCTCTAACTGTCCAAAAGAAGAAACAGACTTCTGAGGAAGATAAGCAAATTTCTCAAGTTCACATATTTCAGGAAGTCATAGAATCAGATTTTAGATTCCAGTCTGACTCCAGAGTGCTTTGTTCCTAATCTCAACACTGATCTCTGTGTTAGACTGGGCCAACATTATTTTACCCAAATGTTCTCAGATATTGTATTAAATCACTTAATACAGCTGCTAACAAACTATGAATTTAAGTGATTTGAATTTTACTTTGTTTTGCTTATATTCTGGTAAAGGGTCAATAGGAAGCAAAAGGGAGAAAAACTAAGAACTCAGTGAAAGAGCACAAAAGAGGACAGTGTTCTATCAATGCCTAGAGAGTAAGATAAAATATGCTGAAGCAAGAGGGGTGCAGAGAAGAGGAAAAAAATCCCTCTTTTGCCATATTTCCTCTTTTTCCTCCCTCCTGTTCTCCACTCAGAAACTCTGTTTTATTACTTCTTACGTAATAAAATTCAGCATCTGTATGGTTAAATTTTGAAAGGAAACAAAATTCAACATGATAGATGAGACCTTATGACTTAGATTCAGTTCTACCCTGTCTGGCTAAAATTGAATTGCTTTGTGCATAGAACAACATCTCCCAACCCCACCCCCTTTCTAATTTTAGGGTAAATGTTTGATATATGCAGGTCTAGAAGCCAAGCAAAACTGTATCTTTATGACATTTTCTTAAAATTGTGTAACTTATATGCAATTTTCTCTCTATCACTCTTATAACCTGACAGTTGGTTTTACTGACAGTAAATGTTTTCAAAGTCATAAAATGGGACTTCAGGTTTCAGAGGGAGATTATAATGAAACTAGGAAAATAAAAAGAGTTTATAAACCTCTCCCCCTCAATTACGCTCAGTCCTGGTAAATACCAGAAATATAACTAAAGGCCATTGGTGAGAAATTTAGGTTTACATTTGAGGTACACACGTGGCAATTTCATACTTTGAGCGGTATAGTCTGTACATTCTGAAGAACGCAGAAAGCCTCAACATATAGTGTGCACTAAGCTAGAAAGAGTTAACTAAAGCATTGCCTGATTTGACCCCCTTGTCCTTCCTTTTATTCATTTAGTTAAATGTGTCAGGTAAGTATGTCTCTCGTTGTCCAAATATTCAAGGTTACCATCATGACTCATGATCATTGTCTGGATAAGGACACTATTGTTGTTTTAAAAGCAATGTTAGTGTTCCTGAATAAATAGGGGAACATATTATTAAATTGTGTAATTGAAAAGTTATGGTACAAATTCCAAAGTTGCATAATAAACCACCATTTTTTTTTAAATTTACTCCTAATTCACTAGATTATAGGCTTTTTGAGCACAAGGATCACGTGAACCCCTTCTTTAGTGCCTTACAAGACAAGTACTCAATAAATGCTTTTGACAATAAAGGTTGTGATAGCTTCTGTTTCTTTTTATTTCTCTCTAATGAAAGTAAGTTTCAAAGTAAGCTTTTATGCATCTGAAATCAGGTCAATTGATAATAATCAGATTGTTGCAGTAACACAAGATTATTCATGCAAAACTATAGGTTTCCCTGTTTTACAAGGCATTTAAAAATGTAGGAACATCATTGGTAAATTATGTCTCTGTGTGAGGTTTTCTCTTAAATTTTTTAAATTTTCCTTTCCCTTTCCTTTCTGTTGTTGGTATGACATCTAATCTTTCCAATACAGTTATAGAGAGCCTATACAACACACTGTGCAAATCCTGGGAATAAAATGGTCATGATCTATGTACAGCTCAGGGCAAATCTAAAACAAGAGGTGTCAGGACTGGCAGCAGCTCCTAGGGCTTGGGCAGCACACCTGAGCCCCAGCTAAACCTACAGAAACAGTCCTTTGGTATTAGGACTAAGAGAACAATGTGATAAATACCTAATTTTAATCTTTTAAAATTAATCTTATTTACAATTTACAAAAAAAGACTGTATAGATAAAAATCTTTAGTCATGGTTATATTAGAATTAAATATATTCAAAATAATATCTTCCTTTACTAGGTAACATGTTGTTACGAGAAATGTCATATGAAGATAGGAGAAGGAACAGTTGAAGATGCTTTAAAGTTGCTTATTCCCCTTAACTATTTGTTAGCTTTAAAGTGTATTTAAGAAGACTTGGAAAAAGGATGAAGATTAAACAAAACCGAATGTGAAGAAGAATAGAACTGTGAGACCCTGGTACCATAAAAAACCTTGAATAGCCTTCACAACCTTAATTATTGTTTTAAAATGACCCTGTTGGGGGCGCCTGGGTGACTCAGTTGGTTGAGTGTCTGACTTTGGCTCAGGTCATGATCTCATTGTTCCCAAGTTCAAGCCCCACATTGGGCTCTGTGCTGACAGTTCAGAGCCTGGAGCATGCTTCAGATTCTACGTCTCCCTTTCACTCTGCCCCTTCCCCACTCTCTCTCTCTCCTCTCTCTCTCTCTCTCTCTCTCTCAAAAATAAATAAATATTTAAAAACTAAATAAATAAAATGACCCTATGGATAATGATCTGAACATGAGTTCATCAACACCAATCCTCCTTTCTACTTAAAAGCCTAGTAAATGATATAAAAGATCTTTTTAGAAAAGACTTTTCTGGAATAAACAACAACAACAACAACAAAAACAAAAACAAAAAACCTCTCTACTCATAGATAGTATGAATAATTCTGAAGAAGAAAAAAGAGACAGAGAAAGACACAGAGAGAGAGGGAGAGGCAGAGAGAGAATATGATCTATATATAGGTCAATAAAACCCAGATAAAACCACAGTCAATTACAAATAGTGAATACTGTCGCACAGGTTGGAACAGGTAGGAGTGATGCTCGGGAGCTCTAATTCCACCAGGGGAACACACAAGAAAAGGATCCTGGGGCACTCTTCAGGTGACAGTTTGGGAATAGCACTTGACCATTGAGGGCACTCTTTTATCCTTCTGCTTATATCTCTGGAAAACTGGCTAAACAGACTGCTAGGCTAAAAGTGAAAGTTCAAGTTCTAATTTGGATGCTAGAGAAGCAAAGCAGTGTCCTAGGTAAATACTTAGACCAGGTACAGTGGAACACTTTGGAACCACTATTGCAAAAAATCATTTCTTTCCTCAGTAGCTATCAGAGGGGCCAATAATAAACATGACAGAAGGATGAATGGGATATGTAGCCAAGAATGTGCCACAAAACATTGAGGAAACCAGCAGAAAATACCCCAAGCAGACCAATCGATGCACAAAGAAAAGAAAGTTGTAGTCAGTATCTTGTAAAGTATGCAGTCAGATCCCTTTCAGGGAAAGACTTGGAGATTGGCATTTTGCTTGTTCCCTCTTCAGCTGCAATGATGTAGTATCTAACACCGAGAACAATTTTTATTTTCTCTCTTTCATGTCCATTATGTAGCTATCATTTACTCTTCTTCCTTTTTAAGTGAATCTCTGCTAATGCTTAAAACATACACATGCAATTAACTGTTAATATGTATATTTACTATACCTAAAAAGTTTTAAGTATGAGGAAAATATATTTCTTTCAAGAATAATCACTTATAATCACATTTTGTATACATGGTTGTCAGTCCTCCCATACTTTTAAGACATTATCTTAGTTAAAATAAAAACAAAACAAAATGAAATAGAAATCTATGAATAACTACAAGGATTCGTATTCTTTTATTACAGAGGGCAAAGAATCTCTAGCAAAAATTGTGAAACAGAAATTCCACTATTAATATATTTCAAAAGGTCATTTATCTGTTACTACCTTACTTTTATTCTATTCTACATAAGCTCTAAATGCTCTTTCTACCTCTTTATGAAATCACTCATTACCAGTTCACTCTGTACTCAATTCTTTCAAAGAGGAAGGAAACTTTTAACATAATAAGTTACATTTGAATATAAATATATTAACATCCAAGGATTGTTTTTATTTTTATGTTATTTTAAAGTTTGTTTATTTTGACAGAGAGAGAGAGAGGCAAACAGAGGAGAGAGAGAATTTCAAGTAGGTTCTGCACTTCACTGTGGAGCCCGATGTGGGGCTTGAACTCACGAACTGTGAGATCATGACCTGAGCTGAAGAGTCAGACACTTAACACACTAAGCCACCCAGATGCCCCTCAAGGATTGTTGTTAGACATAAAAGTTAAACCATAGTAAAGGAAAGGAATAAAATTTAAACACTGAAGTTTCAGTTAGCAGGAGGTAGTTAAAGGCCTCTGAAATGTATGAAACCCTCAAAATTCATCATAACTTGTCAATTGATGATGATTTATGTAAGTTATGAATTTACTATGAAACCTCTGATTCTACCTTCTTCTGTTTTAAAAAAGTTGGAATTATAATCACGGACGTTCAAAACTTGCTACCGTTTTAAAGGTCAATTAAATATCATTTAATGAGATGTGTTAATAAGAATGTTTCTATACCTAGCCACTATAATGACAGGCTGAGTAATTTTGATGACCTTTTCTGATGAAGCTCATTGATAAATAGGCAAGATCGATCATGTAGTCAAATCAACCTATACTGATGACTATGACAGGTGCAGTGATTTGAACAAAGAGCTATGGAAACATCTATGCTTACTATCTCAAAGATCCCACTTTATAACTTGTCATTCTCAAGAGGTAAATAACACAGGCTGTTTCTTCCATATTTTTATTAAAGACAGGAGTCCAAGTAGGAAATTAAATTTAGGTTCTTTAAGTGATGAATTGTGTAAACATTTATTACATTTTCATCTTAGTAAGACAGCTAAGCTGACCTATTTTTACAGGGATCATATAAAAGAACATAAGGCAATAATCGTGCATGGATCCAAAGTCTCCATCTGTCTTCATGATCTCTTTTTCCATTGGCTTCATGTGGAACTCACTGGTTGCTAGGGTCGGTAGTGCATATTGAAACTTGATTAAAGTTTTAGATGAAATAGCAAGACCTTTTTATTCTTCACAAACTTGATCCATTTAAGACTTCACAAGCTCTTCCCCAGATGATTAATGCCGCTCGCTCTGCCTGGATGGCAGTGTGCTTCCACAGCTCCACTTTCTACTGTAACAGACAGATTCAGATTGAAATGTATTTCCTAGTTATGTGACTGTGGGCAACTAACCCCATCTCACTGAGCTATATTGTTTTCTGGTCTATAAAATGCTGGTACAGTATACCCCCGAAGTACTTTTGTTAAGATAATGAATATAAAGCACAGACATAGACCTGGCACATAGTAGGAACTCAACAGATGTCAGTGTCTGCCCCCCCTCACATTATTGCAAAAGCAAATATTGTGTCTAGCTATTAATTTTATTAGAAGCATTTTGATTCACATTTTGATTGATTTGTGGAGCACAAATATTATTATCTTTAGCTTAATGGAAAAATAAAGTCCTGACTCACAAACATGGACTTGTACCTACATTTATTCAGGACAATGGGCTTTTAGCTGGCAGCATAATATTTATGAAGAATTATTCTAGGGAAAAAATTATATTGAAGAGCTGAACTGCTCATTATTTATTTTTTTTGTTAATACTTTATTTTTTAAAGAACAATTTTTGTCACTCAGCATCTGGTTATATTTACAATATGTTTCTAGGAGGGAGGACATAGCCATCAATACGTGGATACATTTATTTCCCTAAATTTAAGTTCCCTTTAAAATATGTTACTTTAAATTTCCTCAATTTCATTTCCATTGCACTGTTCCAAGACAACTCTATTATCTTTAATCTAGGTTATTGAATACACAAGCCTAATTGGTCTAAACCATTCCCATTTCTCCTTTAATTTATTTTCAATAGTATTTGAGAGATATATTCCTAAGTGTTATAGGATCATTTCTTCTTGTAAATGATCAAGGGAGTAGATGACGGTAGCACTTCTCCACTTCATCCTGTGTTGCTGTTTGCTGTATTTTAATTAAAGACAATTTCCTTGTGAAGAAAATAAAAGCCCAAATATTTTGCTAATTATTTTAAATTCCATTCTGATCCAGATATTTGATTTTTTCCAGAATATCAGTTCCCATATACCCCTACTTCATATTCCAAGACCAGTTATTAATCTATCTTGAATTCATAGGAAAGAATTAAATACATAGGTGAGAACCAATACACTTATATAAATATGACCAGGCTTTCTCTGGTTGATGAACATCATATCTGTACCTCATTCTATTGCTCATTTTACTTAGTCTGGAGATTGTTTCTTTTCCCTTTCTATGGTATCCCATTAATCTGACAATTGGCAGCTCTAATGTTACTCACCCACATAACTTTTGTGATTCCCTTCCTCGTGAGCAGTTATTCTCACGGCCTGCTCTTGTATCACCAAACTAACAAATATTGCATTCTGCTTTGCATGTATCACTAGATGTTTTCCTGCCTGTTTCTCACTAGAAGACTTTTGTTTGTTTGTTTAGCACCAGGACAATGCCTTAGATGCCACTTTATTTTCATAGTGGTTTGCCTTGTGTTATGAATATATGCAAATAATACAAACAGAAAATGTATGTTGCTGATGTAATGAGGACAATACTAATTTACTTTAATTCAAGGATCTACATCCAAGTAAGTTATTTTGCTTAGGGCCATTTATTTTTCGTAAATCAACAAACACATGAACATACAACAGAACACGCACAGATTCAGGATAGTTAATCAGTCGCTTAAGTCCCATTATGAACCTGGTCACTCATCTCTGACCATTTTTCTTCTGAAAAAGATATTTTTTTGTCTGTAATTTCAAATACATGACAATGAGATCTCCTTTTAAAGCTCCTTTTTTTCATTCAGTGCTTGTATGAGTTACAGAATAACAGAACCTTCCCTAAATGGTTGGTTAAACATGATAGAAGTTTATTTCTCATTCTGGGAAATCTGGATGTGAATAGCCCATGGCTGGTTTATAATTCTTGGCAGTCATATGGACCCCAGGCTGCTTCCAGCTTTCCTTCTGCCACTGCTAGTGTTTGGTCCCAAAACTCATGGACTGAGAATGATTTCTACCATCACTTCCATGAAGAGCCAGCTATGTAATTTCTGGGGCACAGTGCAAAATAAAAACATGGAGTTCCTTTTTCAAAAAACAAGGAAAAGATGCAATGAATGGTACTAAATTATAAAGCTCCTTATTTCTTTTGCAGCTTCTCAGTTTCTCAGCTTCTAAATGAAGAAAAGTAAAAAATTTAAATTATTAGCATGAATTTTACCAGTCACCTTTATATCATGCAGTACTAGTTTTAGATGCAAATATAAAGGCATTTACCTCATATATGTAGTCACCAAAAGGCACAATTCATATTCCACACCTCATACATCCAGAGTGATGGAAATATTGCACAAAGCTAACTCAAATGTTTTTGTTTCATTTTAATATGTGAATAATCTACCAAAAATATGTACCTTCCTTCACCTTACTGATGAAAGGAGAAAGAAGTATGGGTGCCTTACTCTCCTCTTTCCTTCCAAATTATCATTTTCAGCCTGAATGTTTGGGTAACACGAGGAAGCGAGGAAGTGATACAAGTAAGAACGTATAGGATAGGGTTCCATGGTTCTCAGTGCTTCTTAGAATGCTACTATCTTCCTAAATTTGAAGCAAGTTCTTCTACAAATACAAATGTATTTTCTTAGAACTGACAGCATTTCCTGCTTATTCAGTCAAACATGTAACATGTTTACCCTGAACTCAACTTTGCATCTCACTGAGCTCCTACACAGCAGCCACTGAAGGGCGCTAAGAATGCTATGTATGAGGAAACCATGAACATCTGAAACATATATCGCACGCACCTCCTCTGCTCAAACATATCCTTCACTGTCCCACAGGACCTCACTTACAAAACATAAGTTCAAATATAAAATTAAAGATTTTATGAGGACTATACCAGGGAAATTAATCAAGCATATGGCCCTTCTGAGCATCAGATCCTATGTAATCACACTGTTTGAATGGCCATGGAGCCAATCATGTCTCCATATTTCACTTGCAGGAAAGATGGATGAAGAAGCTAAGGTGTGAAGAACCTGTGTCAGATTTCATTAGCTTTTTTCTTTTCTTTACTCTTTTCTTTTCTTTTTTTTCTTTCTTTCTTCCCTTCCCTTCCTTTCCTTTCCCTTCCCTTTTCTTTTTTCTTTTCTTTTCATTTTCTTTCTTTCTTTCTTTCTTTCTTTCTCTTTCTTTCTTTCTTTCTTTCTTTCTTTCTCTTTCCCTCATTCTTTGAGAAGCTGTCACTTAACAATTCTATTCAAGTCCACAACTTTGATATGAGGCTACAACTAGCTTCAAGGGAGGCTGGGAAACATAACCTTTATTACAGGTAGCCATGAACTCAACTAAAGATGATAGGTTTGGAGACAGCTAAGTAACAATCTGTACTATAAGGTTTCTTATGTCAAGACCCAAAATAGAGGGGAATTGGTCAAATATGATTATACCTTTTTGCTAGAAGTTTGTTTTCTTAATACCTTCTAAAATTTTAGGGCACCTGGGTGACTCAGTTGGTTAAGTGTCCAACTTTGGCTCAGGTCATGATCTCACAGTTCATGAGTTTGAATCCTGCATTGGACTCTGTGCTGACAGTGCGGAGCCTAGAGCCTGCTTCAGATTCTGTGTCTCCCTCTCTCTCTGTTCCTCCCCTGTTCACACTCTGTCTCTTGTTCTCCAAAATAAATAAACATAAATTTTAAATAAATTAAAATTAATTAAAATAAAATAAAAGAGAAAAAGTGAACATTCACTTTCTAGTTGTAGGCAGCTTATTAAAGGCAAAGAAAAATAACTATACATTATATTTTAATATTTTGACCCATAATACACATTTCTTTATGAGGAGACTCCATCCAATCTAATAATCTTGTAAGGTCATTAATTTATCTCAGAGTTTCTCCATTACTATTCAGAAATTTGGATTAAATTATAAAATCATCCTTTTTTTTTTTTTTTAACGTTTATTTATTTTTGGGACAGAGAGAGACAGAGCATGAACGGGGGAGGGGCAGAGAGAGAGGGAGACACAGAATCGGAAACAGGCTCCAGGCTCTGAGCCATCAGCCCAGAGCCCGACGCGGGGCTCAAACTCACGGACCGCGAGATTGTGACCTGGCTGAAGTCGGACGCTTAACCGACTGCGCCACCCAGGCGCCCCTAAAATCATCCCTTTAACTCTCACAATAATAACCTTTCAGGGTAGATATTATATGTCCATTTTGTATGAGAACAAACAGGACTTTGAGAGAATATGAAACCAGTACTACAGACAGCTTACCCTCAAATATTAGCTCTTGTATTTTATTTATTTACTTATTTTTCATTTTCCTAATGTTTATTTATTTTTGAGAGAGACAGAGACAGAGTGTAAGCAGGGGTGGGGCACAGAGAGAGGGAGACACAGAATCCAAAGCAGGCTCCAAGCTCTGAGCTGCCAGTACAGAGCCCAACATGGGGCTCGAACTCACAAACCGTGAGATCATGACCTGAGCCAAAGTTGAACACTTAACCGACTGAGCCTCCCAGGTGCCCCTTAGCTCTTGTATTTTAATGTCCTTTCTCTCTTTATTCAGTTTTTACTTCATATGTCACTTTCTCAAAGAGATATAGAGATACAGAGAGACAGAATCTGTATAATTTTGTGAAAGTTAAGTACCCTGAAAGAACCAGCGTATCTGAGTTCTAGATATATTTATCTTAGTGGATAGCTGTCGTATTTTAGAAAATTGTTTTAATCCATATGAGTATAAATTTCTCATTTTTAATTAAGGACTTTGAGACCATTAATTTTCAATTTATGATCTATGGAATTCTTGTCTCAAAGGTCTGTGAGTTTTAATTTACATTTCATTTTTAATATACAATTATCACTCATGTCAGTGTTCTGGAAAGTGGCCAAGAATATTGAATTAGCAAATATTAAATTTAAATACTAATAACTCATTGACTCATTCTGGTAGATACCATTTTCTTTCTTTTATCAAAGAGAAAAATGGATTCAGAAATGTTAGGTTACTTGTCTGAGGCCACCCAACTCCCAAGTCTCAAGAGTTGAGACTCAAACCCCTCTTGCTGGCCCTGGAACAGGAGCTTCTTGCACTACACTGTGCCACCTCCTACTGTCTCCTTCCTCTGCTCTTCTCTGGATGAGAGCTGAAACAAGCAGGTAGACATCTTCTTGTTTGGCTTCAAGTGGGAATGGGCACGTTAGGTGACTTTTTTTTTGTTTTTTGCAGTTCTGCACATGTCTGGAAATGACATGAAAGTGCATTGAGTATTAATTTGGAGATTATAAATAAATTTTAGCAAGTAGATGAATTTGCAAATATAGATTCTAAAAATAATCAGGGTCAACTGTATTAACTTTAAAAATAATTATGGAACAGTATGAATAATCATTGTGTTATAGCTCATGTTAATACAGTGATAAACACCATCTGCATTTCAATGCAAATATGAGTATATATTTTGTGTTCTTGAAAATGTGTCAACTCTGCCTTTTTCATTCTCTCAATCTCTCATTCTCTTTCCCTCTTAATGTATGCCTGTGCATGTCCACTAATATAAAAATGTACTAGGAGTATATTATCTCCAGCATATGCATGCCTTCCTCAATTAAATGTCAGGCAAGACTCAGATTCATCTGTTTGTTGCATGTTCTTGTCATGGTGTAAGGGGCAATAGCAGTAAGTTGAGTGGAGGAAGAGGTATGTGAGTTGAGAGTCTCTCATAGATCTGACCTGATGCTGAGGGGGAGGAAGTGGGGCAAGAAACTCTCCATAAAAGGATGAGTAGCATTTAATGAAGGACAAAGAGGGAAGAAAAGGGCTCTCAACAATGGGAACAACATGGAAAAGACCCTCTGGTGATGTGAGTCTAATGTGTAGGAAGAGAGTAAAGAAGGTGGGTAATACTGAGCACAGACAGCTGGAGAAACAGGCAAGGGCAAGGGCATGCAGAGCCTTGCAGGTCTTTATCCAAAGAGCAATAGAAAGATAACATGTGTTCTAGGCAGATGGCACCAAGTTCAAATACGTTTTTTCAAAAGTTCAGTCATATGCTAAGGGATCAAAGAGGGGCAAGAGTGGTTTTGGAAAGATTAGTTAGAACGTTATTTCAGTAAATCAAAGAAGTGATCATGGGAGCTTGGACAAAGGACAAGTGGAGTAGATGAACTAAAATTGATTTAGTGCATATAATTGATTTGTACATGATTTGATTATATTATCACTTGAATTAAATATAAATATCTTTCAGAGGAGTAAATATTTTCTTGGTGAATACTTACATGTATTAGGCAAGAAGTAATTTCTATATAAAATTTTTTATAATCCCCACTTTATTTTTTTTGAGTATAGTTGCCACAACGTTACATTAGTTTCAGGTAATGAATTTGACAAATCTGTACATTATGATATCTATGTTCACCACCAAGTGTAGCTACCATCTGTCCTGTTACATTGCTATCACAGTATCATTGACTTCATTCTTTATGTTGTGCCTCTTGTTCCTGTGAGTTATTCATTCCATAACTGGAAGCCTATAGGCTACCAGAAAATAAAAAGAGAATTAAAAGTATAAATGATGATTGTTGTCATCAACAAAATGTCTTTAATGTTAGGAGCCATTTGGCTATTTGTGGTATTGATATGGGGGTGTGGGGAGTCTATAGAAGTGATGTAACAGTAGTTACAAAAAGCTAATCTCAAGTAAGATCTATTTTTTTTTAATTTGTAAAATAATTCTATGTGTGTCATATCTATGTGTTTAATTAAATGTGTCCATCTCTTACATACTATTTGGCAGAACTGAAAGTTAATGATAGTCATTTATCAATAATATACTATAAACAAAAAGTTTGGGAATTATTATATTAGCTCCTAATGGGTGTACTATTTTTAAAGTTAAAAGAGTGACCTTAAAATGGTAACAATTTTATGGTCAGATTTCTCTCCAGCTTGTTTAGGATTATTTTTCTTAAAACATCACTAAGCCTGCTTGGCATAATACTGCCATGTGAACCTTGACAGTTCCGGTCAGATTATTAATATTTCCTGTGTTTTCTTAGCAGGAGGTTTAACAACCTAAAGAAGGTTATGGCAGGCATGGACTCAGCTCACTTTGCTCCACACTCTGTGTAGTGACTATGCATCCCATTCAAGACCCTAAAATAGAACATAACTTACATGGTGTCTTAGCAAATTGTTACTTATAGGTTTTTTTTTCTTTTTCTTCTCTTTTCTTTTTTTTTTTTTTTAATGTACCATTGCAACATCTTCTTTTTAGACTAGAAATACAGGAAGATTCCTGATTCACTCTGAAGACAAAAGCACACTCCATCTCAGCATATCTAGCAGATGTTCTCTTCATAGGCAGAGAAAAAACATGGCAAGTTACTGTATCCAGCTGGTTCCTAAATCATTCTGAAATTCTCCCTGTCTACTCCCAAAAGATGTAAATTGGCCCATAAAGAGAACAGCAGGCAACATGACTATAAATAAAGGCCACAAAAGAACTCATATTGCAGGAAGAAACTAATGGAAACTAGGACAAAATGACCATTGTTTGAGTAAAGTAGGTAAATTAAGACCTCTCTATGAATTTACTGCTATATACGAAGGGTTCAATATTCAATCAGTCAGGAAATATTTATCATTTACTTCTTTCTTTCTCTCTTAATCTTACATTGCTTTTATTTCCCGATTTTCCAGATCCTTATTTTGACTTTGTCAAAGGGTCTGCAACAATGAAGTGCAGTGAGTAATTGCTATGGGCAGAGATTTTAAAATTAAGATGCAATTCCTGAAGTTCTGTGGACAGAACTTAGAAGTCATTGCTCTCTACTGGGTGGCTCAGTTGGTTGAGCATCTGCTTCTTGGTTTCAGTCAGGTCATGATCTCACGGTTCATGAGTTCCGGTCCCACATCGGGCTCTGTGCCAAGAGTGCAGAGCCTGCTTGGGATATTCTCTCTCTCTCTCTCTCTCTCTCTCTCTCTCTCCCACTTTCTCTATGCCTTTCTGCTGCTCTATCTCTCTCTCTCTCAAAAAAAAAAAAAAAAAGGAAGTCATTACTCCCATCTCACAACAAGAACAAATGTGAACAAACTGAAAATCAACAACTCTTCTTAGATGAGAGAATTGAGCTCGTAGGGTAAATGTCCTGGACACCAGAGAGACAGATGCAGAGAATCACAGCTTATGGGGAAGAAAAAGAGCCTGGGATCAGAAGCCTAAAGCTGAAGGTAGTATCAGCAGAAACACATTACACTGTAACTGACAAATTGCTGGAGGCTTACTGTGGATTAGATCCAAAGGAGCTTCATTTGTGGTCTTCTACAGTTTCCTAAGTTTTACTTCCAGGCATCCTACCTGTTTCTCACTGTGAAGATCTGAGAAAATCCCTTTGCACTTAAAGCAAGGAGAGGGGGGGAAAGTAACCATTTCAAAATAAGGCTAGAGCTTTCTGTTTTCATTAATTAGGCCTGTACTCAAGAGAAACTATTTTACCACAACCTTACCAACTAAGGTTTAACCAGTGCCTAACCAACCTGGAGGAAAGAGAATTCCAGCCTACCCTAGCTTTAATGTGAAAGAAGAAAGATTTTCTTTTTTTTAATTTTTTTAACGTTTATTTATTTTTGAGACAGAGAGAGACAGAGAATGAATGGGGGAGGGTCAGAGAGAGGGAGACACAGAATCCAAAACAGGCTCCAGGCTCCGAGCTGTCAGCACAGAGCCGGACGCGGGGCTCGAACTCACGGACCGCAAGATCGTGACCTGAGCTGAAGTCAGCCGTTTAACCAACTGAGCCACCCAGGCGCCCCAAAGAAGAAAGATTTTCAACTCAAGCTCACTAGAACACTAAGACCTAATCATCAGAGTGTAGGATGCTTCCCCCACACTCGTTCTTTGCATCAATAAGGCTCGTATTTACTAATAGGAGATTATAGTTAAAATTACCCTCAGGCCCTATTTTAGGACTCTATAGGAAAGCCAAAAGACAACAGTGGAGACAAAAAAGAATACTAGAGAAAATTGTAGCTTCTGACGCTCTAGCTACAGCAACCAGCAAACATAGCCTAACTCCTCGCCAGAAAAACACAAAACATCACACATTAGGAGTATTTACCTTAGTTCTTTACTCCCAATATATCATGTCTGGCTTTCAACAAAAAGATATAAGGCATGGTAAAAAAGCAAAACACACACTCTGAAGCGACAATGTAGCTATCAGAACCAGACTCATCTATGGCAAGGATGTTGGGATAACCAGATCAGAAATTTAAAATATCTATGTTTAATAATGCTAAGAATTATAATGGAAAAAATGGGTGACATGCAAAAACAGATGAGAAATAAAAACAAAGGGATGGGAATTCTAAGAAAGAATACAAAGGAAGTGCCCCTGAGGATCAGACTGCGGGTTTTCTTGCAGGTGGGTGGCAGGAGCTCAGGAGCAAAGTACCAATGGCAGCAAGTTGGAGTGATGTTAAGATTGGCATGTAGAACGTTGCTTTCCCTCTTTGCCTGAATTTTAGTTAAAAGGAGTGCAGCCAAAACTGTAACCAAAGGAGGCATCATGCTTCCAGAAGAATCTCAAGGAAAGGTATTGCAAGCAACAGAAGAAGCTGTTGGATTGGGCTCTAAAGGAAAGGGTGGAAAAAAGTTTTAAAAATAAAGGAAAGGGTGGAGAGAGTTAACCAGTTAGCCTGAAAGTTGGAGATAAAATTCTTCTCCCAGAATATGGAGGCACCAAAGTAGTTCTAGGTGACAAGGATTCTTATTTAGAGATGGTGACATTCTCAGGAAGTATGTAGACTGAAATAAATCATTATTGAAATGGTATCGAGTGAAGCTGCCTGTTCCAGTGAAGTTGTGAAATCTTTCATGTCAATAATTTCCATGTCTCTCTTTCATAATAAACTAATAGTATCCAAACTAAAAAAAAAGATGTTAAAATTCAGAAACATTCTTTGATGGTTCATCAGTAGACTGGGCACAGCTAAATCACTGAGCTTGCCACAGATATATCAACAGAATCTTCCCAAATGAAACCTCAAAGGAAAAAAAAATAAACAGAATATCCATGAACTGTGGGCAATTATGAAAGGTTTAACTATACCAGAAAGAGAATATCAGAAAGAGAAAAAGAAATAGAAGAAATACTTGAAATAATAGTGTTTGAGAATTTTAAAAAATTAGTAAGAGACTTTAACTACAGATCCAGGAAACTCAGAATACACAGGATAAATGCCAAACAAACAAACAAACAACAACTAAACCTAGCTATATCATAGTTTAAATTGCAGAAAATCAAAGCCAAAGAGAAAGTCTTGAAAGATGTGGTAGGGGGAGAGTGGGTAAGGGTAAACTTTAACTATAGAAGAGGGAAAGAATTCCATTATGGAATGCCTGGGTGGTTCAGTTGGTTAAGTGTCTGACTCTTGAATTTCGGCGCCAACTACGATCTCATGAACTAATGACATTGAGCCCTGCATGGGGTTCCCATGCTGACAGCACAGAGCCTGCTTGGGATTCCCTCCCTCTCCTGCTCTGCTCCTCTCCCCCTACCTTAAAATAAATAAAATAAATTAAAAAAATAAGAATCACATGGGAATTCAGAAACTATGCAAGGAAACAAAATGGGGTGAAATATTTCAAGTATTAAATATAAAATGTTAATAAATAAAAGTCACCAACCTAGTATTCTGAATCTACCAAATTATCCTTCAGAAGTGAAGGTTAAATAATGACTTTCTCAGACAAACAAAACTGAGTGAACTTGTCACTAGTAAAATTTCCTTGCAGAAAACATTAGAAGTTCTTCAGAGAGAAAGAAAACTATAAGTCAGAAACTTGGATAAACATAAATAAAGGAACAATGTTGAAGAAGGAATAAATGAAGGCAAATAAAAAGCTTTTCTTTTTCTTATTTTGAATGTAATAATAATTCAATATATAGAAATAATGTATTTGATGATTATAGCTTATGGATATGTGAAATGAATGACAGCACACTATAAGATTTGGATAGAAGAATAGAGAATACTCAGTTATAAGGTACTTGCACTAGCTGTGGAGTAGAATAGTGTTATTTATAAGTGGACTTGAAGTAGTTGTAAATGTCTGTTGTATACCCTAGGGTAACCACTTATTTAATATAAAAATATAATAACATGTTGGGGATATTTCATTTTGGTGTAATCCCAACAGGGTAATTTGCTTTTGTTTCCCTTGCTGAGGAGATATATCGTCCACAAGTGCTTCCACACCACAAGATGCTTCTACAAGTGGTGTCAAAGAAATTACTGTTTATGCTTTCTTCTAAGAGTTTTATGATTTTAGGTTTCACATTCATGTCTTTAGTCTACTTAGAGTTTATTTTTGTGTATGGTATAAACGAGTGATCCAGTTTTATTCTTTTGCATGTGCACAGAGAAGGAGGCCATCAACAAAACTAGGCAACCTACTAAATGGGAGGACATATTTGTAAATATTATACCTGATAAGGGGTTAATAACCACAATATATAAAGAACTTATATAACTGAACACCAAAAGTCCAAATAATCTGATTGAAAATGGGCAGAGGACCTGAATACACATTTTTTTCCAAAGAGGACATTCAAATAGTCAACAGACACATGAAAAGATCTCACTAATCAACAGGGAAAAAGGAACTCTCATGCACTGCTGATGCAATGAATGGGAATACAAATTGGTGTAGCCATTGTGGAAAACAGTCTGGAAGTTTCTCAAAAAATTAAAAATAGAGTTAACATGATCCAGTAATTCCACTACTGGGTATTTACCCAAAGAAAATGAAAATGTGAATTCAAAAAAGATATGTGTACCCCTATGTCTATTATAGCATTATTTATAATAGTCAAAATATGGAAGCAACCCAAGTGCCCTCCATAGGTGACTGGATAAAGAAGATAGATAGATTAGGTACTAGAATATTATTTAGCAGTAAAAAAAGAATGAGAAATTGCCATTTGCCACAATGTGGATAGAAGGTACAATGCTAAGTGAAATAAGTTACAGAGAGACAAATACCATATGATTTCATGGAATTTAAGAAACAAAAAAAGTTAAAAATAAAGGAAAGAGAGAAACAAACAGAAAAACAGACTCTTAAATACAGAGAACAAGATGATAGTTGCCAGAGGGGAGGTAGGTGAAGAGATGGGTGAAATAGTTATACGGGATTAAGAGACACTTATCGGAATGAACACTAAGTAATACACAAAACTGTTGAATGACTATATTATACATGTGAAACAAATATAGCACTGTATGTTAATTATACTTCAATAATTTTAAAAAGGAATTCTAGTCTGTAGCTTCTTGAGGATTTGTTTCCCTTCTGTTTCTGAAATTATATATTTCTTCTGGTGTCAAATTTTTTCTCATGGGTAAGCAGTCATATTGCAAGTTTTTTGTTGTTTTTTTTTTCAAATGCCTGCTAATTTCTGGATTTGTATTTGTATTTAAGAAAAAGAGAAGAAAACTACCAGGAAATAATGTATGAATATAGGACTGGTTGAATATCATTTGGAATTTCTAAGTGAGAAGGCTTTATCCTGAGGTACTAGCATTCTCAATATCTGCCTTTGTTATCCCAAGATGATTTATTCACTCTCTTTATGAAAGAACACACCAGGGTATTTCCTAGATAAATAGCAAGAAATTAAAAAACTATGGTGATAAAGATGCTAAGGCTAGGCTTTTTTATTTATACTCCTTTTCAGTTCTACTCTTTCAATATGCAAATTATACCCACTGTCTTTGAGTTATCAGACTCTTGGCAGATAACATCACATTTGACTATTTTTTCCTTTGTGCATAATCAAGACTATTTTTCTACTTTTGTATTTTGTCCATTAACCACTCGTCCATCTGATATATATATATATATATATATATATATATATATATGATATATAAATATATATGTATATATTTCCAGAAATTTGTGCAAGTCTCACATTTATTCATGTCCTTTCTCCTATTTTCTTTATAATTAGAGATTATGGCTTTTGGATTTCCTTACTATCTTTTTAGTTGGTTATCAGATAGAAGGAGATAAATGGAGTATTTTATCATGTTTACACCATCTTCAAATGGTGATACTGTATTTTGTTCAAGAAGAAAAACTTTGGTAACTAAACAAAGCAACTAAAGGTTAGTGGTGTAATTTAATTAAAAAGAAACATTCTGCTTCCACAACATAATTTCTTCCTTCAAATAATTCAGTCAAATGAATTATTCATTTTGCACATTTTATATAAAGGAATGAATGGATAAATGGATAAAAAATAAAATAAAAAGAAAGACTGAAACCCATGGTTTCTAATTCTAAATCCTATGCTATTTCTTTTAGTTGGTGACATTGAATGTTTTATTCAAAGCAAACAGGTAAACAAAATAGCTTTCAGTTCTACCATCTCGCTAAGCCAAAAAAAGAGGAAAATAAATTGTGGCTAAATTAAATTAGATGCAAAGATTCAGTGTTGATTCTTTGAAGATAATTAATCAGAGAAGAACTTATGAAGCTGTTTAAGTGTAAAGATTTGCAAAGAGGCATCTGCTTGGTAGCAGAAGACTAGAGTAATAGAAATCAATAAAATTATTGAAAACACACACACCTACACATTCACTCACTGCAAGTATTTTTTTGCAAAGCATTATAAGTCTGGTGAATCTGTGTTCCCCAATGTAGTATATCCATTCTCTGAGATGGAAATTATTAGTTAAGGCAACTTCATATTCCTTCCACTCCCCAAAGTTGTTCTTCAAGGGAGTAACAAAAAAAATGTATGCTAATAAGCCTGGGGAGGTGTAAAGATCATGAATTGATAGATGGACTGAAATTTATTGTTTACATTTTATATAAAGAGGAATGAAATAGGGAATATATACAATTTTGAGACTTTATAGGGTACATTATCACAGGGTACTGGAGCTAGAAAAATGAAAATGAATAGGATATATAAATGTAGATAATAGTAAACTGTGCTATTTTACCAAATATTTTAAAGGCATTTCAGGGAAATCTGAAGAAAGTAGAATATGTGGGTGCCAGTTTTGGTGAAATAGAAAAAAAAATAAACCTGGACTTAACATCTAAAGATACGTGTCTGATTCCCAATGTTCCTGTTTGCTATTTGCTTCAGAGTAAGTCATAATATTTCTGAGTTTGACATCCACTTCTATATCATAACAGAATATGTAGTACTTTCCTCTTGTCAATGTGAAATTAAAGTTTTCCAATGTATAGAAGCATTTTATAAAATATTATGTATATTCTAAGTTTTATTCGTACTTGCAAAGTATGTGTGTCAGCTGGCCTGAATTGATTGCATGCTTGACTCTTGTCCAAACCATGAAACTATGGAACAAATGATTTCTAGTCTGTCAACATTGTTTAGCAGTAATAGTAAATTTTATAGTATCTGGTTTTTATGGAGCCTAAGGGTAGGGGGAGTTCAACAGTTGGGGCTGGTGACATAGACAGAATAACCATACATGTCTACATAAGCTGTTCACCATAGAGCTCTTCAGCACAAGCAAAATTCGGGCTTCCTGGTACCAAGGTCTCTTGCTGATGGTTCAAGGTCAGATGAAAACACACATCTTTCTTTTTTGATCTGGCCCAGTTGTGGGATGACTGATAAAAAAATTGAGTTACACACAAAAAAACTGAGTTAATCAAAATTTAAGGTTGAGATTCTCATAAAATTTTCAAGTAGGGTGATCAAGGATTTCGTTTCTACACAAATCTGAATATCAAAAGAAAGTATATAGTGAACATGGATAAGGTCCCTTAGCCAAATATTGTAGAATGACAAAAGAGTCCAGGAGATTTCCAAGGGGAATTTTACAAATTTTAGAAGACAAGAGAAGAATCTTTTAAGAAAAAGAGAGGGCTCACTTATCCTGGGTATGGTGATCATTGGTACCTTAATTATGGAAACCCCTGCATCATCAGGCTTGAAATTATAGCCAAAAACTTAAATCAAGGCCAGATCATATAACATAAACATATCAACTCACCTCTTACTAAAATAGAGAACTGGTAAGTTGTTCTCAGATGAGTGTCAACAGAAAGGTGAGAGTAGGGAGGACAGTTGGCCCCCAAGGTATCCACACCATTCTCCTGTCTGCCTAAAGGAAAAATTGAAAAAACAAACAAACAAACAAAAACCAGCAAATAAAAAACAGAAGACAATTGGTCATTCTCCAGTTTCAAAACCATTTCAAGCTTGTTTTCTTGTTTATCACTTCTGCCTTCAATGTTTTTAAATCTTCAACGTGTTATTTCTTGTTCCTCACTGTGCAATTCTGTCAACCTGAGCAGTGCATACTTATACTCCAGGTTATGGTAAGAGCTTCACCATCCCCATTTCCTCTGTGTTGGTACAGGTTGCTGCCTGGTTAACACATTGCCTGCCTTCCTTTCTTCCTATCACTCCCACCTAGAGAACAATATTGGACACCCACAGTGCAAAGATACAGGTCAACCAAATGAAGGAGGATAAGGGGTTACCACACAGTGAAACACATAATGCTCTCACTTATGTTTCCCACATGTGAAATCTGTCCTTTAAAGACCTGACTTAATGCACATACTTGTATTGTTTAAGTCATAACATTCTCCACTTTTCATTTTTTTATTTTCTTAGTTTTCGAAACTAGCATAAGGATGTTATAACACACCATATGCACATTATTACCCTCACTGTAGGTGTCTATTGATAGTATGCATTCTTCTATGATTCTAGAATGGAGCAGAAATATTGTGGTTAATATATAATCTCATTGTAACTGAGGAAAATATTGTAAAAAGATTTTATACTATTCATCTGCAGATTAATGTTTCCTGTGTTTTAAAAGGCATGTTACCCAGCAGCAGATGAATGGTATAAAATGTTTAATTAAAGTCAGTCATAGCCTGCTGGCAAGAAATGACCTTACCTTCAACTCAAAACTCGGACCCAAAGCATCTATTGTTTTCATTTTAAAGGAATTCAATGAAGAATATTATTTCTTGGCTTCATCAAAAGAAATTTATTGAGTGCTTATTATATGCAAGTATTTGAGGGGACTAGGCACTGGGGAGTTTCAAACATGAATATGAAAGCATTATGTCTAGAAGAAGCTCTCAGACTGGTTGTCCAGACAAGCATATGCCACAAACTGTGGTGTATGTCATACCAAGGTAAGTGATACTATAGAGACAAGAGAGTCATGTTGAGGACGTGGAGGGAAGATCTCAGCAATGCTTTCGCTAACATGGTATATATCAGATGATATATACAGAAATGATTTTATTCCAAATAGAAAATAAGTAGGAAACAAACAGTCACGCAAGTAAATCTGCCTGGTACTTTGCAGTGCTGAGCTCATGGCTGATCTTTGATTACTTACCGAACCTCTTCCTCTTGGACATCCTGATCTCATGAATGACAGCACCCCTAGGGAATTTTCCCAAGTCAGAAATTTAGCAAGCCTCCTTGATACTTCACTTTGAATTATTTCCACACAAAATTCTCTGTCACCAAATCCCATCAATTTTACCTTTAAGTATTTCTCAAAAATTTCCCTTCCTTTTTAAACCTAACCCTCTGCCACTACCTAGCTTCAGACAATTCTAATTCCTCATCCTTGCTACTTAAAACAGGCTCTTAATCAATCTCTCCGTCTTTAATCTATTCCTAGCCATAATTTAACTTCTACATTGGAGCCAGAATGAACCTTAAATTGCAAATATAAGTGTGTCATTATCCCACTCAAAATCCTTTAATGACTTTCTAATGCCTTCAAGGCTCCATTTCACTCTTTGATCTGATAGAAAAGGCCCTTTGTGATTCGGCTCCAACTTCTCAACTTCATGTTATTTACTCACTACTTTTCAGTGTGTAGAGTCCCATGCTCTTCAGTCTTCAAATCAGTCTCTGTCTCTCTTTCCTTCTTTCTCTTTCTTTCAACACACACACGTGCATGTCCCATTCCTACATCTCTGTATCTGTTCATTTACCCAGAACACCATCTCTCTTGCCATTTCACTTAGATGACTCATGCTTTAAGACTTAACTGTTCTTCACAGACAGCACCTTTTCTGGCATTTGGACCCCTGAAACTTACCTCTAAGTTATATGCTCCTTCTATATGTCTCCATAGCACATTTTTCATACTTCTGCCATAACACATATCACAGTGTATAACAATTTGTTTTTTACTTGGTTGTCATGATTAATCAGAGAGTATTGTCATATTAAGTTTTTTTTTGTTTTAGTTTTTATCTCTAGCACTTCCTCCATTATTTCACATAGTAAATATTAAGCATCTTAAGTACTAATGAAAGAATAAGTGAGCCAATAAAAGGATGAAAGTGGTTACCTGTTTTTGTTTGCTCTAAACATTTTCTTTGGGACCTAACTTTATTCCATTGTTGGAATTGTATATCACAGTCCTTCATTTTCTAGATATAGAGATAAGCATGGAGTCCAATCTGTTTTACATGGGAGATGTCAACAGATCCTTGATGACCACTTATTAGAATATTTTAGTAATAGTCAAGCATCAGAGATGTCAAATTAAAATTTAGATGATTTAATAAAGGGGAGTTTGGGAGAAATTTAGCTTGGTTGTTGTAGTAGGGACTGGCTCTTACCTACCCAGAGACTATTCACCATGCCATCCATGTTGACTCACTTCAATTTTATTTAGGTACCCAACCTCTCCCACATGATTTAGACTTAAATTCCTATTAGTCTGAGCCAATCATGCAGTTCAGTTTCACTATCAGTGATTTGTTAAGCGGTCAAGGTAATATGAGGAAATATCTCTTGGACAGTTGCTGAGAAAGACTGTATGCTCTTACTTAGGAAGAAGGTGTCCTTTTACATGAGGTAGAGGGTTTTGCCTCTTTCATGTTTCTCCTGGAATGGTGACAGTCACCCTGAAATGAAGTACAACAGCCTGAGGCCACAGCCACACATTCAGAATGGCAGAGTGAATAGATTCAAAAGAAGTGCATTTTGATGATTATATTAAGTTGCTGAATTAACTGCCTTGGGTCACACAATGCTGAGAATCCTTGTTATATAAGATGGTAAATTGTCCTTATTGTTTACTCCAGATTAAATGTGATTTTATGTTACTTGTGGCAATAGTCATCTTAATTGATAATGATAATATTAAATTATTCAAAGTGATGAAATTAATAATCATGTTTAACTGGGGGTTGTAATTTTTTTTTTCTGTTGGAATCACAAATTTAACTGTCCAAATATTTTTATAACCTTCCCTTTTCTCAAAATCCAGTCCAATTACCTGAATGTTAAGTAAAACAAACAAAACTTAGTAATATATATAAAATGACAGGGTATGAAGTGTAGAGAACTAAACTTAGTCATCTGATAAATGTGTGATACGTTAAGATTTGATAGAGGTTTCAAATATATATTTGAGGAAACATGATCATAATCCAAGCTTCTCTTACAATATTCAACTTGAGCTATAGTACATAATCTCACTTCACTAAAATATGAATTTAAGATGAAGTATCACAAAGCAATCAAAAGTAGTATGACTGAGGAAATATAATTTTCCAAATACTAGGAAATTATTGACTATGTCATTTCATTTTTATTTTAAATATGTAATAAATATCACATATATTTACATATTATTAATTAATCAGGGCAAAAGGAAACAGTATTTCATGTATAATAATAATTGCTTAAAGTAAATTCGCTTTATACCTGAAACAGTGATATCTATATCTAATCTATATCTATATCTATATCTATATCTATATATATCTATCTATATATAATGTTGAACATAAACATTAAATTAGTTTTATAGAAACAAATCTATAAATTGGGATAATTACCAATTGGTAGTATGTTATTTTCTAGGAAGTAAGGAAACTAATAATCATTGGATCCAAAATAATCACCTTTAAAATACTAATGATTTTCCATTTATGTGCTGAATGAGTTCAGAAATATTAAGGACAATGTTGATTTTGGTGACCAGTAGCCAAATCATGAGTGGAACCCAGGTTTGTCTACCTCCAAAACTTATGTACTTTCCATCTATACTCCACCATGTAGTATTAGGTGGGACATCTATTGTTTAGTATGATCAGTAAGAACTTATTTCATCCTGTCTTGATAGACACTTTCTTTGCTAATATTGTAGCAAGAGTACAAGTCATTATGGCTTATTACAAAGTTGCATTCACAAATCATGAAAGCACAGAGTTCATTTGGAAGAAACCCATTTGGCCTGGAGAAAGGCAAACCATTAAGTGTTGATTAGAAAGTGGTTGAGACATGGAAAATTATAATGAAATACTACACGGCATTTAAATAATTTTAATAGTCATCATTATTCCATGTATGCAAGAATAAAGATAGCTAGTACATTTATCCTATACCAAATATTTCACTTTCAATTTCTTAAGATATTTCATCATGATAAGATGTTGAACTTTATACCAAAATGTCAGTTAAGAAAATTATTTGCAGGGCGCCTGGGTGGCGCAGTCGGTTAAGCGTCCGACTTCAGCCAGGTCATGATCTCGCGGTCCGTGAGTTTGAGCCCCGCGTCGGGCTCTGGGCTGATGGCTCAGAGCCTGGAGCCTGTTTCCGATTCTGTGTCTCCCTCTCTCTCTGCCCCTCCCCCATTCATGCTCTGTCTCTCTCTGTCCCAAAAATAAATAAACGTTGAAAAAAAAATTTTAAAAAAGAAAATTATTTGCTATAAAGAAAGTTTTCTATAACACCTATTTTTCCATAAAACCATAAAATAAAGAAAACTGCACATGTTGAATTTTTAACTTAAGTTACATTATTATACTTTTTGTTGTACTTAAACGGTTGGAAAACAGAACATGATTAATACAGACTTTTGTTTAAAGATGGAAGATTGAGCCCATATATTTATCTTGATTTATATATATTACAAAAGGGATTTTTTTACATATCTGAAAGTTTTGTGAATTTATAGAAAATAAAAATTAAGTGGCATTGGAAGTAGACTGTAGTAAAACTGCAAAATTCTAGCTTACATTCTTTAGATTCTATAGTGACCATGAGGGTAATTAATGACATTCCTGTGGAATGCTTCTTTTTTTCATCTGTGAAAATCAGTCCCCTAATAATCAGTGATTCACCTTTGATTATTTACTAATTTACTGTGATTGTAAACACAGAAAGAAAAATAAGTTTCAGCCAAATTAATTAATTAATTAAAGAGTCCACTTATAAATATATTGAGATTGATATAGATGTGACACATCTATGAAAAGACCTCCAGGCAGACCCTACAGTGAATATTTTTGTGCCTCACTGCCAATTTTAGATCCTACAGGTTCCTAGTTTCATTTTTCTTTAGTCTTAAAATAAAATGCATTATATTTAACCTGCTATGATTCAAAGCTTGAACGATGCTTTCTTTATTTTTTTAAGTTTATGTATTTTGAGAGAGAGAGAGAGAGAGAGAGAGAGAGACAGAGAGAGAGAGAGAGAGAGAGAGAGAGCACAAGTAGGGTAGGGTCAGAGACAGGGAGAAAGGGTCCCAAGTAGGCTCTGTGCTGTCAGCACAGAGCCCAATGTACGGCTCAATCTTACAAGCCATGAGATTATGATCTGAGCCAAAACCAAGAGTCCAACACTTAACCAGCTGTGCCACCCAGGCAACCTAAAAGCTTGAACCATGCTTTCAAGATTAATGTTTTTGAAATCTGTCCATGAATCACAATCAAGTGGAATTTAATTCTGGAATTTAATCCTGGAATTCTCTCCAGAAATTCTGACTTGGTAGGTCTGATATAGTAATCACTCAATAAACATTAATGAATACATAGAATGGAATATTATCAAATGAGTGGAAGAATAAATTAATGGATGAAATGAAATAAGAATATCTATATATGTATTTGTACTCTTATGGATAGTAGTTTAATATAGGTATATATACTAAGAGCTATTTTTTTCCACCCATAGTTTAGGTTTTTATTCAATAGAAATGAGGGTTGTTATTGCCTTCTTTGATGTCTGTGTTATGAGTTGAATCACAGCATCTTCCAGTATAACCAAGTGTTGAAATTACCAACACTATTTACATCCAGAGAGAGCATCATTACAGCTTGTAACCTGGAGACATCAGCAATCTGATTGGCAACATTTTGTGAGGCAAGCTCTAACTCAATTAATCTCTCTTCCATCACCATAATTGATGAGTTCTCACATAAATTATAGCTTTTTTCTTCCAAAATTACCTTGTCAACAATAAAGGCAAGGGAAGTATGAAAGAACAAAGCACTTTTATAAGTTCCAAAGAATCTGAAATGATATTTATCCCCTCTTGGTAGACACTTTCTTTGTGCAGTACTTCTTTTTAGTAGCACATCTGACACTGGACATCTGACCTATGCTACTCTAATAGTTGTTAATAGAAACCTCACCTCATGCAAAGATAAAATGGATTTTTGGCAGCTGTGAGAGATTATGAAGAGTAAGACCAATCTTAGTTGGAATAAGAAGAAAAGAAGGCATCTGTACCTTAAACTCCTCAGCTGGTTTTCATTATACATCAAGCCTACATTTATTACAAAGAGGGTAGCCAAGAGACAGACATTGATAGGTCTTTGCACTTAGAGTAAGAAGGCCAGTACTTGATAAATTCTACTTTTCATCTTGACTTGAGTTCAAATGACTCTTAAATCTGTTTGAATTATACAGCATATATAGGGGAGACAAACTCAAGAAGACCTCTAATTTTGCCCTTATCTGATTGGTTTGCCCCTTATTTTTATCTTGAGTATAGTGAAATCTTAGTTCTTCGAACTCATTAAAAGAAATAAGTGGTTCTATAAATCCCTAAAGTTTTATAAATAAAACTCATTTAAAATTGGTTTTATGATATGCTTTATATATTTATGTTCAATATGGTTTTGTTTGATGTATTGAGAATTTTCAATATGACCAAACAAAGAAAGAGGCTACATACATAGTGCTGATATAGGAACAGCTTGATATGAACCTAATTTCCACAGTAGAGAACAATTACATTATTATTCTTAAGATCATTTTTTGTTGTGTTTTGTAATGTTTACATATTTAAATATTGGTAAGGTAAATAAAATGCTGTGTCTTAAACATTTTCTAAAGCATTAATACAGCTGCAGATCTAGAATATATAATATTTTAGAGGACTAGAAGAGGGAGGAGTTAAGGATTATCCCCATATATGTAAATCAAGGGGAAAAATAATGCAACTAAAGATCTATTCATATTACATATTTGAGTTCAAAGGAAGAATGGTAGTTTCAGAGGTAACATATTTAGAGAAATTTTGATTTACTTTGAGAGAAGAGTAAGAGAAAATGAGGACAGAAAACATTATAAAACATCTATTTATGAAGAAAATCAGGGGCATCTGAGTGGCTCAGTTGTACTGACAGCCCAGAGCCTGGAGGCTGCTTCAGATTCTGTCTCCGTTTTTCTCTGCCCCTCCCCTCTTTGTGCTCTGTCTCCCTCTATCTCAAAAATAAATAAACATTAAAAAAAAAACTAAAAAAAGAAGAAAACCAGTTAGCTTTATTCAATTCAATAAAATTTAAATAAACATTTTAAATATATATGAAACTTATTGTACACCAGATATTGTATTGGATAAATATTGAGATGGATAATAGGATATGATCCCTGTCATTAGTGAGTATATAAACTAATGAGAAGATAGAAAGGTATAGATGATTTTACCTCACTGAAAATTGGGAATATGAGACTATGGCTAAGCTTCTAGAATTAAGTTTTTTTTCCTTTCTTTCTGTTTTTTTTTTAATTTCATAAGATTCACATAAAAAAAGATATAAGTGGATATTTAATGAAAAGTCCTCTTTCTGTATCTGTCTCCATTCCTCTTAATGGGAACAACTTCTAGTAATTTTTAATTTATATTCTAGAAAATTTTATTTACAAATGGAAGCTAATATAGTTTTATCCTATTTCCCAATGTTTACAAAAATTGTAGCATACCATATAAATGTTCTGCATTTTGGTTGTCTTATTTTACAAAAGATGTTGAAGATATTTCTATACTAAAGGATAAAGAGCTTCTATTTTTGTTTTGTTTTGTTTTCCAGATACATGTTATTCTGCTATACAGATATGTCATAGTGTATTTAATTGCTGTTGAAATATGTTAAACATACACACACACACACACACACAACAATGCTGCAATGTGTAACCTTTTAAACACATTTTATTCTCTTACATACCTGCGGGTATATTTTTATGATGAATTTTTATGTGAAATTGCTGAAACAACGGGAATATGTATATGTAATTTTGATAGTATGATAGTGACTAGAGTTACTCATCAATGTTACTATTCTTCCTCCAAGTACAAAATGAGATTGCACTTGCTCATCCTTTGAGTGACATCTAGAGTGACCTGCAATTTCCTGAGATAATTATGTAACATAAAAGATCAATAATCTATCGTTTTAGACACTGGGCCTATTCTGCTTCATGTAGATAAATATTTCCTAATTGACTTTCATGGGGATGTGCCAGTGTACATGCCTACCAAAACCATAGTCTGTAAAACATTGTTGATCTTTTTTATATCAGATTTTTAACAGTTGTATTACAATGGAGTTTTAATTTGCATTTTCATTGATTAACATGAGTGAAATCAAATATCTTTTCCTATATTTCAGAATGACTGTCTTTTTGCATGGATTATCTGTTCATTCTTTAATACATTCAAACACATAATTTTGAACACTTATGTAGCAGTCATTCTAAGTGCTAGAGAAATTGGAAATGAACACAGTAATAAAACTTTTCCTTATTTAAATATACAATTCTAGTAGGTATGAAAAGATAAGAAACGGATTAATAAAATACAGGTATTTAAGTCAAGGATTCCTGCCATAGAGAAAAATAAAGCAGGGGAGAGATATGTAGATAATAGGATGAAGCTGGTTTGCAGTTATAAAATGTAATCTGGAAGCATAGAATAGAGGAAGTGAGGTGGTGAGTCATGTGGATATTCAGGAAGAACATTCCAGAAAACAGAAACAGCAAATGCCAAACACCTGAGTAGAATACACTCGGTGCTAAAAGAGCTACAAAGAATAGTGTGTCCGAAAAAAAGATTGAGTGAAGCAAAGCTAGTAGGAGATGAGGGCACAGAGGGATAATTTCTAATTATATAGAGCTCTATAGGTCATTTTAAGGACTTTGGTTTTTATGCTACTGGAGATGATTGACCAGAAGGGTAAAGTGATTTATGCTTAAAAGGATCATTTTGACTACTGTGTTCACATTCCTTAAATCATTGTTATTGATGGTTTTAACATTTTATTTCTTATGAATTTGTAGCAAGTATGTATATATCAGGGAGATGAACCTTTTGTCATACGAGAGGCATGCATTTATTTCTCAATTTATCATTTGTTTTTGTGTTTTTAAGTTTTTCATTATTGTTTGTTACTTTCTGATGCAAGAGCTATTTTTAATGTAGTCAATATTATCAAAATTGTATTTTCCAATTGTTGGATTTTAGTTAGAATTAGCTTCTCCAAAGTTATAAAATATTCTCCTTGGTTCATTCTTATTTGTCTGTGTTTTTTTTTTTATTTTGGAATTCATCCTTGTATGAAGTATGGATCTATCTAATTATTTTCTCACAGATTGTTTTTTAGTTGTCTTAACAATTTCTATTCAATTTTATTGAATAGGCAGTATTTTTACAACTTATTTTTAAAGACCGCTTTTATCATAAAGTCATGTTTGTATAGAGATTATTTCTGACCTTTGTCCTCTGTTCTGTCAGTTTGTCTGCTTAATCATACTCTAATTTAGCACTATTTTAATAATGGAGAATTTATAATATGTTCTAGTAATTGGTATATCTAGTCTTTATTACTTTCTCTTACTCCTTTGGAGCTATTTTCTAAATTTTTAGTTTTCTATATAAACTTTAGAATTACATTGTCTAGTTCAAGGGAAAAGATATATTGATATTTTTATTGAGATCACATTAAAATTATAACATAATTTGGGAATACTTCTGTTAGTATGACATTACGTATTGTAACCAAGATTATTGTTGTCATTTTTCTAAGTCTTTTGTGGGTGCCAAGGAGTTTTCAAGTTTCCATTACAAATTTCTTTCTTGTTAAATTTACGATTTAGATATTATGCATTGCGTATCATTTGTAAATAAGATCTTCTACAAATAAACTTAAGAAAAAAAAACTGTATAAAAAACGGGGCACCTGTGTGGCTCAGTTGGTTAAGCATCCAACTCTTGATTTCAGCCCAGGTCATGATCTCATGTTTCTTGAGATTGAGGTCAGAGTGAGGCTCTGGACCTACAGCATGAAGCCTGCTTGCGATTCTTTCTCTACCTCTCTCTCTCTGCCCCTCTTCTGTGTTCTCTCTCTCTCTCTCTAAAAATAAATAAATAAACCTTAAAAGAAAATAATTTCAATAGTGTACCAGAACCTTGCCGCTGTATAGCTCCACTCCCTCCAACTTCTTTGATCTGCTATTGTCACACAAATTACGTCTTTTTATGTTGCATATACATTGCTTCATATGCTATGTCCATCATCACAGATTTATAATTATTGCTTTATGAAGTCGTCTTTTAAATACTGTAGGATAAAATAATATTACAGAAAAAACATTAATAGTGTCTTTCATATTTACCATGTGTAGTTATCTTTACCAGTATAATTTATTTTTTCATTTATATTCATGCTATTTTTTAGTGTCTTTTCATTTCAAAAATGAAAACTAAAACTTTCTTTAGTATTTCTTGTTAGTAAGATCTGGTAGAGATCAATTCTCGCAGTTTCTGTTTATTGAGAATGTTTTAATTTATAGTTCATTTTGAAAGATAGTTTTGCTAATATAGGATTGTTGGTTGACAATCTTTTTTTGTTCAGCACTTTGGATATCATGAAATTGTTTTATGGCTTCGGTGGTTTCTAATTTGAAATCAGCTATTAATTTTATGGGAGTTCCCTTGTATATGACAAGTTGTTTCTTTCTATGTCTTTCAAGATTTTTTGTCTTGTCTTCTAATATTTAGATTATGATATTTCTATACATGGATCTTTTTGAGTTTATCTTTCGTGGAATTGTTGGGTTTTTTAGAAGTTATGACTATTATTTCTTCAGACATTACTTCTGGCCCATTTTTTTGTTGTCTATCCTTGTGGAACTCCCATTATATGTATGTTGGCACATATTATAGAGTCCCACAGTGCAATTGTGTTCATTTTTCTTTATTCTTTTTGCCTTCTGTTTCTCAGACTGGATAATATCAATTGGCTTCTGTTCAGTTTGTCTTTGTATGCTTTCTTCTGCCTGCTCAAATATTCTATTGATTGTAGTGAATTTTTCATTGAATATGCTTTATGATTTCAGAATTTCTATTTGTGTCATTATGTTTTTCTTCTTGCTGATAATCTCAGTTTAATGAGACATTGTTCTCAAACTTTCCTGTAGTTCTTTAAGCATGGTGTCCTTTAGTTGTTTGAAAATAGTTAAAATAGTTGATTTAAAGTCTTTGTGTAGTCTCTGGTTTCAGGGACAGTATCTTAACGTTTCTTTATTTTCTATGTCTTTGTTATATTGTTTACTTGAATATTGTGTAATATTTTGATAAAAAGTGGACATTTTAGATAATACAATATGGCAACTCTGAAAGTTGATTATAGTTTTTATAGCCTTTTATGTTTGGTATTGTTATTGTTGCTGTTCATTTGTTTGGTAACTTTCCTGAACTAACACTGTAAAGGGAGGATTTTGTCATGTGTGACTAATGATATCCCTGGCCAATTTTCTTAGGATCAGTTAGTGACTCCACAGAGTTTTTCTTGAATGCCCAACACCAGTCTCCCAGCTTTTGCCAAGTGGCTCTGGGTACATGTGAGACTGATCTTCACCATCCAGCCAGGAAATATAAACTCTGCCTTACCCTTCACTTCCTGTTTCACAGATCTTCATGGTTTCCCTGGTCATGTGCAAAGACCTATGCACTTGTGTGGCCTTCTAGATTTCCAGGAATATGTTGGAGTTTTTTAAAGCCCTTACTGTAGACTTTTTGACTAATACCCCTAGGGAAAAAAACTGATCACTTGGGTCAAATAAGCTTGGGTCAAATCAAAGACACGTTTTGAGAATAGGCTTTTCTGCATAATTTCCTGGCAGAAAAAATAATGGCAGTCTTCTGAGAAAGGGGTTTTGTAAGAATTCTAATTCTATTTTAACTCCTTTAGAGGCTGCTAGGCTGCTGATTTTCACAATGGTTTCAGGCCTTCAAGATTTTTCCTTGGAAATTGTTGGGAGAAGATGGAGATAGAGCAAGTTAAAATGCCCCCAAAGCTTGCCCTTCCCAAAATTCATCCTTTTCTTTTTGTATGAATATTTCCCAGAATGTTGTAAACACTTTTTTCTTTTCTTAAATGAGTTATGACCTTTCATAGTTTTTGATAATACAGATTTTTAAATTTCTAGAAAAATAGTTTATGTTTTATTTACTATATTTCAATTTTCATTACCAAATGGTCTCAATGGGTATAATTACATAATTAATACGGTCCTTCATTTCTGTCCTTTTTATCCCCACTGGGCAAAAATAATATATTTCAGATTTCACTTTTGCAGTGTAACATACTGTATTAAACTATACTAAGCTACAATTTGTTCTATTATTTTCCAAGCTTTTATTACTTTTACATGTATGCTTTTTGTTATTTGTATAATTTTACAATGTTATAAATTATTTTTTCTGTAACTCATCTTCCCAGTTGATAGTCTATTATTAATTACATTTAAAGCTTTGTACCAGTGTTTTACCATAATTGCCTAGTTATTCTTTCATTGGCTGAAGTTTTTCCTCTTTTTCCTCAAATAAAGCTTGTGTCCTGATATATTACATGTTCAACTTTATCTTCAGTTTTGATGTCTAAAAGGCATTTTCTCTGAATTAAAACATTCCACATTTGCTTTCTTTGAATATCTTTAAGAGATTGATTCATTCTTTTCAGACATTGGGTTTCACTATAGAGAAATCTAAGGCCATGATTACTTAATTTTCTTATTTATATTACTTTTAGCCTACCTTTCTATAGAGGGAAATTTGTTTAGTTTGGAAACCTAGTACTTTATTAATATTTTTCTTACTGTTGACAATAATGGCTTAAATTTTACGGCATGTGGTAACCTTTTATGTATAAACTCATTCTTTTATTTTGGGATTTTTTTCTTATTTGAATAATTAAACATTTGCTCTGTAACATGAGTTTGTTTTTCTTTTTGAAGATTTACAAATGCATATGCCAGAACATCTTGCCTGCCTTTGATGTCTCTTTTTTTCCTCTAATTTTTTTACAAAAATTTATTTCAATTGTACTTTTTTTCTTCATTGTGACTTCTGTACACTTTTTTTTCCTAAAGTGTCTCTTCACCCTTGCATTCATTCTATTTTTATGTTTATCTGTGATTTAAGAAAAAAATTTTACAGAGTTCTGTTAGGTTGCGTTTTACTACCTTCTCATATCTCATTATTACTTCCTTAAGCTCTCCCATTTTTGTCTTAGGGATTTTCTTCCTATAGCATTTCACTGAATTATTGTAATGCATTTACTTTCCTCAATTTTCATCTATTTAGTGGTAATGTTGTTCTAATCAATGTTCTTCATTTGGTAATTCTTTCTTCTAATTCCTTTTCTTATTGCATGTATTTCTAGGTGCTTTACCACTTGTTTTTTTATTACTAGTTTAAGCATATTTTGGTGCCTTAAAAACAGCTATTTTAAAATATTTCCCTTGTGGGGAATGACCAGGGTAGTATTACAAGATAATTGTTTTCCTTAATTTAGTTAAGATGCCACAAACATACTTCTTAGATGCCACAAAGATACTTCCTTGCAAATACTGCTATGTGAATAATTTTTGCTTTTGATAGGTCTAACTCTTATGTTTCTCCAAAACTTTCATCTGTTTTGCTTCCCAGGGTGTGACACACAGCTTCAGAAATATATTTGAATTTTAACACTGTCCATATTTGCCTCTGCTTCCCTCCACTTAACATTTCTTACCAGGTGGTGTTTACATGAACTTACCTGCTTTCACCAGCCTTACAAATAGTATAGACATATCTTCTAGTTTTGCTGAAAATGGAGTCTGAGTTTTTGTCTTCTTCTTCGATTTTGAGATTTCTATGAAAAGAGAGAATGCCTTAGCTTATACATTCATATTCATACTGGGAGTCTTATTCATATTTACTTATCATCTAATGGTTATATGGAAACGTAGAAAGTTGACATTCTAATTTTTATATTTTTCTTTTGCTGTCTAAACAAAAGACAGGAATATTTTTAGAAACAAAAATTATATAGATTTTCAATTCATAAGATTTTAGAATGTTTCACAACCAGCTATGAATTAGTCTCAAAACATGTTTAAGTTACCAAACGTGAATGCTTAAGAATAAATTCATAGTAATTTTAAAATTAAAAAATTAATAAAATTATAATGTGATTAAAATGCTGGTGAATAAGTTTTATTTGAAAATCCTGTCTAGAAATGTAAAAACAAGTTTAAATGGGACCTGATCAACTAATTTAATATACCTTATAGACACCTCATCTTACACTCTGAGTCACAACATCCAGCAATTGACAGTAAAATTTGTTTTAATGTTTATTTATGAGAGATTGTAAGTGGGACAGGGCCAGAGAGAGAGAGAGAGAGAGAGAGAATCCTAAGCAGGCTCTATGCTGTCAGCACAGAGCCTGATGCCAGGCTCCATTTCATGAACCATGAGATCATGACCTGAGCTGAGATCAAGAGTTGGATGCTTAACCAACAGCCATCAAGGCTCCCCTGACAATAAAATTTATCAAATAAATACAAACTACCAAATAAGGTGATTATAGGTTATGTACTTACTAATTTATTAATTCACTCATTAGTCATTCATCATGTATGTATTCATTCCACAAACAATTTTTATATCACCCATTATATGTAGCTGATTAAGGTACTCATGGCCCTGCCCTTGAAGAACTTACAGACTATAGGAGAGACGAACACCAAGGAAGTAGTTGAAAATGTGATATATATATAAAAAAAAAGAAAAATAAGATTAATAAAGAACAATATAATAAGATTATATACTGTAAGAGTATATAAAACTAGTTTTCTCTTTTAAACTGTTACATTTTATGAAAGAATGGCATTAATATTCTTTATAGTCATTTTCCTTTGTTAGACTGAAAAACAATAAAATAAAAACTGTGGGAAAATGTAATATTCAATAACAATCAAAACAAGCTAGGAATTTTATCAACAGAACTTGAAAACAGGGTTTGATAAGGATTACTTTCCTATTATGTTTTTGTTAAACTTTCAATATTTCCTATTCTAAATATTCATGAATTCAAAAATATGACTCATTTTTCTAAACACTATTTTTGGAAACTATTGTATATGGAACAATAAAATTTATAGGGGAACTATTGAAACAAGTGCTGATTTAATATTAAGTTAAATATTTTATTGAGTTTTAGTTCATTCTATAAACATCCTCTTCCCTACAGACAAGTACTCACTAAAACAAGAGAAACGAGTTGTTTTAAAATTAGTTTTATTCTGTTGTACAGTGTCACTTATTATCAATATCCCCAACTGCCTATGAGAATTAAACAAATTGTATATTCTATGAAAGGAAATTGAATGCATATATTTTGATTTGGTGACAGGGGAATGGTTATTAGCAATTATCAACCCTTAGTAATCCCACCTAGGTTTCAGTAACAAAATACATTCATGGCCTCTTCCTTTGGTGTGGAACATAGCAGTATCAATGGCATTATTATTATTATTATTATTATTATTATTATTTTGAACTGTGGCTTGGCTGTGTGGTCCTCAACTTGTCTTTCCACGATGAGTTGAGGGTTTCAGGGTATAACTTGAAAAGTGTAGTTGTAGCATACCAAGACGAGTAGTTCAAGTTTGACTGAGATTCTGAAATTTTTTGCACACTTATTTCAAGTTAAAATCAATCAGAATAGGGTCATTCTTCCAGTATTATTACCTGTGAATAAACAACTGGTTCTTTATTAGTGTATTTATTCTCAACATCTAATCCTGGGACTTAGAAGTCTAAATAATATAGGTTCTTACCATACTTAGTAGAAAAATACTTAGTTAATATTAACTTTATTTTTTCAGACACAAGCCACAAATACTGATTTTTCTTTTTGAATTGAAATATATTTAGTATATAATGATAAAGGATATTTAGAATTATGTTTATTTCCCATTTACCAAGAGGAGAAGACAGTCTTAATATTCTTTAGGATTGTCCCCATAATGTGTGAATACTTGTTTTCCCTTTAAATTACCTATACCACTCCACATTCTTGCCCCATAAGAAGAAAAAAGTAATCACAACTATAACTGCAAACAATCACCTAAATAGTGACTGCATTCTACACAGTTGTGACCATTATTTCCTTTAACAAATATTTAGTTATCACCTACGAAATGACAGAAATTTTATTTTAAAAAATATTCATTTTAATTAATGCTGGCAATCTGTGGAGTCGTTTTAATAGGTAAGATGTAATCATGAAAAGAAAAAGTCAGGGAAGTCTTTCTGTGGAAGTGTTGATTGAACTGAGAACTGAAGAAGGAATAGAATGTATGTGAGTGAAACAGGAAGTGATCTTCCAAGAAGAGAGAAAAACAGATAAATGAGCCCTCTGTGGATGTTGTGGGTAGAGAACTGGAGGAGTTTCAGCAGATCCAGGGGTAATGGCCCCAATAGAGAGTGAATGATAGCAATATTGCTGAAAGCAGAGAGAATGTTGGTGTTCGGTGCAAAATCAGTTGAGGTGTTGGAGAAGGGTCAAGCCCTCCAGGGTCTTCTTACAGGCAAAAATGTTGGGCTTTATTCTTTAAAATTTTTTTTTGTTTAAGTTTGTTCATTTTTGAGAGACAGAGAGAGATAGAGCACAAGCGGAAGAAGGGCAGAGAGAAAAGGAGACACAGACTGAAGCAGACTGTAGGCTCTGAGCTATCAGCACAAAGCTGGACAAGGGTGGGGAGGGGGTGTCCATGAACCACCAGATCATGTCCTGAGCTGAAGTTGGATGCTTAACTGACCGAGCCACCCAGGTGCCTCTGTTACACTTCATTCTTAAAGAACTTAGAAATGATTCAGTCTTTAAGCAAGGAATGTGTGGGAAGGTGGGGATGTGGTAATAATTAGATTTTTTTTAATGTTTATTTTTGAGAGAGAGAGAGAGAGCGAGAGTCAGAGAGAGAGGGAGAGAGAGAAAATCCCTCTGCACTGTCAACACAGAGCCCAATGCATGGCTTGAACTTACAAACACTAAGATCATGAGTTGAGCTAAAATCAAGAATCAGACGCTTAACTGACTGAGCCACCCAGATGCCTCCAGATTTATATTTTAAAAATTTCTCATTCTCTGAAGAAGGACAAGAGTGAAGAGAGATAGACACCTGCAGTAGTCCTAGTGAGAGATGAGATGTAATCTAGGTTAATTCCCTGAAACAAGGAGAGAAGTGGACAGATTCAAGAGAGATTTAGCAGGTCACCGGCCAAGATGTGATGTATTAAGGATGAAAGGCAATGAGGAGAGGGAAGACTAAGGAGGATAGTCAACCAAAAGAATAATTTGTATAGGATATGAAGAGAGCATGCTGCCTTAAATTCAGCCCAACTTTCCAAGTTTGGGCTTTATTTTATTTTTCTAGTAGCAGATATATTAATAGGCCTGTGTTGTTTTTTTTGTTTTGTTTTTTGTTTTGTTTTGTATTTGTTTTTGTTTTTGTTTTTGTTTTTCAAAAGCTGGCTTCACCATAGCAGACAGTTTGTCTAATGAAGGAAGCTAAATGTCTGAAGAAAAAGGGAAGTTCTAGATGATTATATTTTTTGTGACCCAAGGGACAGTAGGTTTCAAGTGGGTGCACATCTGTGGTCTGCTCCCAGGAAGGACCCTAAGAACATAATTGCCCTCCAAATTGGGTATTGCCTTAAAACAGGAAAGTAAGCAACAGGAAAAACAAAACAAAACAAAAAACAAAAAAACCTGTGAGGGAGATTCTGGCAGAGAGAAAATAGATGCCAAGGACAGCAAAATGTGCTTCAAATAAAACATGTATTTTGGAAATAAGCAATTTGGAGGTAACTGCAGTGGGCTGAAGTCCTAATACCTTACCCCAAGATTCTTAATGTTGTCTCTTCTTTGAAAGAGAGAGAAGGGGGATGTCTACAATGACTCAGAATTGATTTCCAGCCAACCCTGTTAAGTATAGTCTTGATCTGATGTAGGAAAACCTGTTCCTGCAACTCAAATGTCATGCAAAAAATATTTATTGGTCACCATAGAGTGACATTTAATGTGTCTGTTCTACTTAGTAATGGATTCTTTTGTAATTGGCTTTCTAAGAAATCTATTCTCCTTCTACCAAGTTGAGTATAAAACCCACCCCCCTATTATAATAGGAGCAGAAGTCTGACACAACACACATATGCCAAAATGCAGAGCTTCAACTGGCATATTACTGATAAACCAAAATAACATATTCACAAGTTTCAATGAGCAGAATATAAGTCTCAGTTTTTGGAGAAACAAAGCACTGAGCAAATGGAAAAAGTTGCTATTAACATGTAATAAGTACCTGGGGCAAGATATACTGCCAAGAATATTGAGAAAAATTCCTTAAAAATATTGTTTAGGAAAACATGGTAATTTAAAGTTTGAGCAAACGTGGATGGAGAGACAGTGAAATCTTTCTCAGTAAAGTGAAACTAATATCACCTAGTTTGCCTGCTCTCAGTAATTGAGGGAAACTTGCCTTGAGCTGCTCATGTCATAGTCTGGGTATTTCCAACACTCTTTCCCTTGATATTTGTAACCCCTGCCTTCATCTTCTGTCTCTGCTCTGATACCCTATTTAGAGATCAACTTCCTCCTGGAAGTAAGATTTTAGTCCTGAATGCTGAATGCTGTACATTGTATCCCCATGTCTTATTTATCTTATAACTGAAAGTTTGAACCTTTTAATCCTTTCTCCTAATTTACCCTCACCCTCAACCCCCTCCCCTCTGGCAACTACCAGATTGTTATCTATATTTATGAGTTGGTTTCTGTTTTTGTTTGTTTGTTTGTTCATTTGATTTTTAGATTCCACATACAAGAGAAATCATGAGATATTTGTCCTATGTCTGATTTATTTCAGTTAGCATAATATCCTCTAGGTCCACCCATGTTGTTGCAAATGACAACATCTCATTCTTTTTTTTATATATTTTTTTGTTTTTTACTGATTTATTTTGAGAGAGAGACAGAGAGAGTGAGTGGGGAGGGGGCAGAGAGAGGGAGAGAGAGAATCCCAAGAAGGCTCCACACTGTCAGCATGAAACCCAATGCAGGGCTCCATCTCACTAACTGTGAGATCATAAACCAAGCTGAAACTAAGAGTCAGATACTTAACCGCCTGAACCACCTAGTCACACCGGATCTCATTCTTTTTATATGATCTTTATATATATACATACATATATATATATATATATATACATATATATCTTCTTGATATATGTGTATATATATTTATATATACCTCTGTTTTATATATATATGTGTGTATATATATATATATATATATATTAATGACATCTTTATCCATTCATCTATTGATAGACACTGAAGTTGCTTCCCTATCTTGGCTATTATAAATAATGCTGCAGTAAACATAAAAGTGGATATATCTTTTCAAATTTACGTTTCTATTTTTAATTTTGTTTACTCTTGGTAAATACCAATAGTGGAATTACTCAATCATATGATATTTCTATTTCTAACATTTTGAAGAACCTCCATACTCTGCAACAGTGATTGTACCAATGTACATTACCACCAACAGTGCAGAAGGGTTTCCTTTTCTCCACATCCTAACCAACGCTTGTTATTTCTTGTCTTTTTGACTGTAGCCATTCTGACGGGTGTGAGGTGATACTTTATTTTTGTTTTGATTTGAACGTCTCTGATGACTAATGATGTTGAGCATCTTTCCGTGTGTCTGTTAGTCATCTGTATGTCTTCTTTGCAAAAATGTCTATTCAAGTCCTTTACCCATGTTTCATCGGGTTAATTTTTCATGTTATTTAGTAGTATATGTTCTTTGTATATTTTGGATGTTAACCCTTTATCAGTTATATTATTTCCAAATATCTTCTCCCATCAGTAGGTTCACTTTTGTATTGTTCATGGTTTCCCCTGCTATAAAAAAGCTTTTTATTTTGGTGAAGTCTCAATAGTTTATTTTTGCTTTTTTTCCCTTGCTTGAGGAGACATACCCATATATATGTTGCTAAGGCCAATGTCAAAGAGATTACTGCCTAGGTTTTTCTTTTAGGAGTTTAATGGTTTCAGGTCTCACAATTGGGTCTTTAATCCATTTTGAGTTTATTTTTGTATATGGTATATAAAAGTGGTCCAGTTTCATTCTTTTGCATGTAGCTGTCCACTTTTCCCTACACCATTTATTGAAGAGACTGTCTTTACCTCATTGTATATTCCTGACTCCTTTGTCATAGATTAATTTGGCCATATAATCACGGGTTTATTTCTTGGTTTTCTATCTTATTCCTTTGGTCTATGCCTATTTTTGTGCCAGTATCACATTATTTTGCTTATTATAGTTTTGGAGTGTATCTTGAAATCTAGAATTGTAATACTTCTAATTTGGTTATTCTTTTCCAAGATTGCTTTGGCTATTTGGGATCTTTTGTGGTTTCATAGAAATTTTAAGATTATTTGTTCCAGACTGAGAAAAGTACTATTGATATTTTGATGGGAACTGCACTGAATCTGTAAATTGCTTTGGGCAGTATGGGCATCTTAACAATACTGATTCTTCCTGTCTGTGCACATAGAATATTTTTGTGTTATTCTTTATGTCTTTTATTAATGTTCTATAGTTTTCATAGTATAGTCTTTTACCTCCTTGGTTAAATTTATTCTTAGGTATAATTTTATGCCTTCTTGTATAATAGTTCTGAAAATTTCATTTTCCACATGTTTTACTTAATAGAAAAAAAACCAACAGAGAAGGAGAAAGAAACATTATTCTTTGTCCTTTTGCATTTCTAATTTTGCAAGCTGTTTCTGCCCTTGCTTGTTTTCTTTTTTTTATAATTTAACTTTATTTTTTATTTTTTCTTAAATTTACATCCAAATTAGTTAGTATATAGTGAAGCAATGATTTCAGGAGTAGATTCCTTAATACCCCTTACCCATGTAGCCCATCCCCCCTCCCACAACCCCTCCAGCAACTCTCAGTTTGTTCTCCATCAAAATAAAAAGCTTCTGCACAGCGAAGGAAACAATCAGCAAAACTAAAAGGCAACCGACAGAATGGGAGAAGATATTTGCAAATGATATATCAGATAAAGGGTTAGTATACAAAATCTACAAAGAACTTATCAAACTCAACACCCAAAAAATAAATAATCCAGTGAAGAAATGCCTTTACTTGTTTTCTAATGGCAGCTTCACTGTTTATTTTTCATTGTCTATTCATGTGAGGTTTGTGAATAGACATAGCCATATGGAGTTTTAAAATATTTTTAATGTGAAAAGGATTTTTAACAAGATTTTATTTTTAAATAATCTCTACACCCAGTGTGGGGCTTGAACGCCTTCAACCTCTGAGTCAAGAGTCTCATACTCTATTGACTGAGCCAGCCAGGTTACTGTAAAAAGGATTTTTATTGAGCATGGTTTAGAATTACATTTTAATTTATCATCTATTGTCTTTTACTTATATTTTCCTTCTTTGGTGTATTAATTTTATGATTTCCTAAAATGAAACTATCTTGTATTCCCAAGGTACGTGATTCTTGATTTTGTAGCATCAGGTTAAATGTCATTTGGGGTTATAAATTAAGATTTTATTTAGCATGACTTATTTTTTATTAATAAGCAAATAAAACCATTGTTTGTTGTAGTGCTATATACTTCAAAGTTGTATATTAGAGTTGTTCTTGAATGATGAAGGGAGTTAAAATTATCTATGTTACAAAACTGTTTAATAGCAAAATAGTCATCATAATTGTCATAATTGTTTGAAAGAACTCCCTTAGCATTTTATTTAGAAAGGAATGTTAATAAGATTCTTTCATGCAGGGCTCCTGGGTGGCTCAGTTGGTTAAGCATCAGACTCTTAGCTCAGGTGATGTTCCAACAGTTAGTGGGTTTGAGTCCCACATGGGGCTCTGTGCTAGTAGCATGAAACCTGCTTGGGGTTCTCTGTTTCCCTCTCTCTCTGACCCTCTCCTACTCTCTCTCTCTCTCTCTCTCTCAAAATAAATAAATAAAAATTTAAAAAAAGATTCTTTCTTGCCATTTCTGTTTAATTTTGTATAAGTTGATTTATTAATTTATTCAAGGAATGTTGATTGAGTGCAGTTTGATAGTCCTAGCTTTTAAATAGAAAAGTTTCCTTCTGCTATCTTCCCATTATCACATTGCTCTTTGATTTATTTACCTTCATCTTATCATTTGCTCCCATGTATTAAAAAACACATTCTTATACTAATTATCTCAACAATGCTACATCCTGTCATGGTGTAGCAAGTCTCTTAAGCACAACATAACAGGATTCTCAGAAGGTTTCCAATTCTCCATATCACAATCTTTTACCTTTTCCCACAATAAGAGATGAACCAGTGAGGATACATTATCTTCTATTTATCAGCTTTACACTTTCTGTTATCCTTTTTCATCTTTTCTTTAATACTGCATTATATAGCACCATTCCTAATTCTTTAAGATGAAATATAAATGGGTGGAGATTGGGGTCTTCTTTTTATTTGAGAGTGATCTTATTTGTTTTGATATATTTTTTTCAGTTTATTTATTTATTTTGAAAGAGAAAGAGCAGAAGAGGTGGGGAGGGGCAGAGAGAGAGGGGGACAGAGGATCCCAATGTGGGGCTCGAACCCACAAACCATGAGATCATGACCTAACCTGAAATCAAGCTGGGCCACTTAACTGACTGAGCCACCCAGATGCCCCTTGATAGAATTATTATTATTTTTTTTAAGAAACCAAAGAATAAATAAAATGCTAACATAACCGTTTAAATGTCAAAATAAATCTCATTGTATGCTGTCACATTTTACTACAGCTTTTCCAAAGCTGTTATAGTTTAACCCATTGAGGTGGAACCAATAAAGACTACTGTACTGTGGGAACAGGACTAGAGTTCTGGGTTAGGTGATGTGAAGTCTCCTGTTTTCACACCTATATCACTGTTTTCTTAGAGTCTTTTTCTTGAAATCTTTTATCCTTCACATTCAGAGAAACTTACATAAATAGTGGGCATACTAAGTATTCGTGTAAGAACATTTCTTCAGCAGTGGTTCAGAATATCTGAAAATCAATAATGGAGATAAATTTCTCTGTCTTTGAATTAAAAATAACCTCTTGCAAGCCTCTTATGGTTTATTAACTACTGTAATCACTTTTTATTTTAAACATTAAACAGGATAAGCAATAGTCAATATCATGGTAGATTATTTAATATCAAGCCCCGTATATATGGTTTTGGATGTAAATATAAATCTGGAAATATCATTCTACATCCAAGGGGACATTCCTTCCAGAAGAAAAAGTAAAAGTTCTGAAATTACTATTTGTTCCTAAGAATGTGAATCCTAGATCTTTCCTAAAATTTTCTCCTTGGGTAGTGGTAGTTTGCATTTTGAAATAAGCTTTTTAAAACTTTTGACAGAGTTTCAGATTTAATAATAAATGTAGGTAAATTACTATTTTTTATATACTTGGGAGCATTTACAGTTAAATTAAAATTTTAAAATAAATGCATAAAAATGTCTTTTCTGGGCGCCTGGGTGGCGCAGTCGGTTAAGCGTCCGACTTCAGCCAGGTCACGATCTCCCGGTCCGTGAGTTCGAGCCCTGCATCAGGCTCTGGGATTCGGATTCTGTGTCTCCCTCTCTCTCTGGCCCTCCCCCGTTCATGCTCTGTCTCTCTCTGTCCCAAAAATAAATAAACGTTGAAAAAAAAATAAAAAATAAATAAAAAATAAATGTCTTTTCTGCATACTGAAATTATTTTCCTTTGGAAGTATGACCCTGGGACTGTAACAATTACCTAGTATTTAGAAGTCAGTTTTCCCAGGTATTAGGGTTTACAACTTGTATGTATGCCTTTATATATAGCTATTTTTTCATACATATTTTCCATTTTTTACTGTATGTTATTTTATTTTTTATCAAATAGAAAATTTACATACTGATTTGTGGGCTCTTATAATAAAGATTTTTTTTCTAAAAAGAGAGAGAGAGAGAGAGAGAGAGAGAGAAAGTGGGGAGGGGCAGAGAGAGATGGAGAGAGGGAAACCCAAGCAGGCTCTAAGCTTTCAGCCAAGAGCCCTATGCCAGGCTCAAACTCCCAAACCATGAGATCACAATGTGAGCTAACATCAAGAGTTGGACTTAACTGACTGAGTCCACCCAGGTGCCCCTTATAATAAACATTTCTTAAATGTTAATTTATATTTACTTATGCATTTATTTTTATGAATTATCATTCTCTTTTTGTTTTTGTTTTTTTTAGACTTAGGATTTATTTTTTGAGGAAATAAAGCAAAGGACAAATAGATGATTTCTTCAAGTTCCTGAAATCGCCCCACAGTTCTTTAGAAGGCCAGTGCCATGTAAACATGTGTTTTAATAGTTTCTATGATCATATCTGTTCTTGTAAGATTAAGCTGAATTTTATTTATTTTTTTCAAGATTTTACTTAAATTCTAGTTAGTTAGCGTACAGTATAATATTAGTTTCAGGTATAAAATATAGTGATTCAATACTTCAGTATAAAACCTGGTGCTGACCTTGACAAGTGCACTCCTAATCCCCATCCCCTCTCCTCTACCCCTCTCCCCGCTGGTAACCATCAGTTTGTTCTTCATAGTTAAGAGTCTTTTTCTCTGTTTGCCTCTCACTTTTTTCCTTTACTCTGTTTATTTTGTTTCTTTAAAAATTGTTTTTGGCTTTTTAAGTTTCTATTTTAATTCCAGTTAGTTAACATACAGTGTTATATTATCAACTATCATTATTATGCATATGTACAAAGGAAATTACAAACAAAATATTTTGATGAAGATACTTAAGACACCTCTTAGCTTTCAGAAGCAGCTATTCAGAGTGACCTTTTACTCTAAATCATTGATGTGTCTGTTTTTTTACACATTATTTTTTCTTGGCCAGCAGTTCTACAGAGAATGTTAAACTATTGCCTGTTACTTTCTTCTAGATCTCTGATAATCATTTTGCAATTTAATAATCATTTGATCCTTACACCTTCTGGATCTCCTGGCAGGTGTCTATGGAAGGTTTTGAAACAAAGAGTTGGATCCATGTTTTTTTCTCAAATGTTCTTTCAGTAGTTTTGTCTAAGCATAGAGGGTTTATGCTCCTCTGGTAATGCCTTCAGTACAATATCCAAGTCACTACTCTATTCTGTGAGGCTAATTTTTAACTGATGAATTTCTTTAACCCTCAGTCAAGCCTAGCCAATAGCAATTTTAAGATGCAGCACAATTTTGGATAAAATATAAATACCATATGTATCTGAGACTCCATAAAATGTAACAACAGCCTTTTGCCAACAGCAATGTCATGTAGAAAACAGTTTTCTGCATGGTAACCAGCAGCCAGTGTTACTAGATATTCAAACCCATTGTTGTAGCAGCAACCACCACAAAAAACTGCCCTTTGTTAGCAGTTTGGAAACACATATGGAACAAAAGGAATGCTCTGGAAGGAACTGAGAGTGTGATTTGATTGATGGACATAAACCAAGCAGTTCATGTTTTGCTGGTGTCACAGCTAAGCTCTTGAGTCCTTCTGGGTACTGCAGTTTGGAAAAATACTATAACATTTCATTAAAACACAGCTAATTTTTATTGCAGTTTCACACTTGCATATCACAGCAATGTGACATTTTAGTTCTGTTAAATCACACTAGATCTTGAATAATTTGCAATAATATTTTCTACCGTGTTTCAGATTTTTTACTTCTTATTTTATTCTGCTTGTGACCAAAAAAGAAATCTAGACAAGGCCATAAATATTTATTTTCAAATCATTTACTGATTTCCCTTATTTTTTTCTATTATCATTTTACTATTTCACTTATGTTTCTATTTTTGATTAATTGGGAAATTTGTTGAGTCTTGAAACAGTATAGCTCTTAACAGATTATACAGTAAACTATAAAAATATAAGTATCAAAAGGTAGAAGTAGTCTTTATAAAGAAACATTTTATAGTGCAATTCTTCTTAGGGGAGGAGACAAAGCTGAGTATTAGATGAGTAATAAAAATCACTTGGGAAATATTAAAAAATGCCTATCCTGCTTTCCATCCTTTGAGATTAATAATTAGCATGTCTAGAAAGAGGGGCAAAGGGACGCCTGTGTGGCTCAGTTGGTTAAGCGGCCCAACTCTTGATTTCGGCTCAGGTCATGATCTCATGGTTTGTGAGTTTGATCCCTGTGTCATGCTCTGCAATGACAGTGCAGAGTCTACTTGGAGTTCTCTCCCTATCTCTCTCTGTGCCCTTCCCCACTTGCTTGCTCTCAGTTTTTCTCAAAATAAATAAACATTAAAAAAAAAAGAAAAGAAAGAGGGCCATTTGTACATATATATTTTAAATCTAATTAGGAGGTCCAGTTTTATAGCTTAACTTTTCCCGTCTGATTAGATCCTCTGTTGTGTTCTTTTGCTTTGTTTTGCCTAAAAGAGGCACCAGAATCAACTAACGTTGTCAGGCAATATCCATCTGGCCCAGAACGCAGGCATGAAATGAAATGGGTTTCTTTCTTTTTTTTTTAATTTTTTTTTAATGTTTATTCATTTTTGAGTTTATTCATGCTCTGTCTCTGAGAGAGACAGAGCATGAATGGGGGAAGGTCAGAGAGAGAGGGAGACACAGAATCGAAACAGGCTCCAGGCTCCGAACTGTCAGCACAGAGCCTGACGCGGGGCTCGAACTCACGGACCAAGAGATCATGACCTGAGCCGAAGTCGGACGCCCACCTGACTGAGCCACCCAGGCGCCCTGAAATGGGTTTCTTTAACTTGGGATGATTCTGAACATTTTCACATTCAAATAAAACTAGTTTAAGAATAAAATGACAATTGTTTGGAAGACTACTGAGATTTATAGGGCAGAGAAAGAACTGTAGGATCTGGGGCAACTTGGGATTTTAGGAAGAGGGAACTTGTGTTGCCAGAATCTCCATCTCTCTTTCTCTCTGTCTCCCTATGGCTTTCTTGTCGCGGCTGGCGTGACAAACACCGAGGTCAGGGTCCTGAGGGTAGGGGAATGCAAGAAAAAAAGAGAGAAGAGAAAGTTTGGGAACAGGAGGGTCCCCTGGGCTGATGGCTCAAGTGACAGCTTTATTGTTGCTGTACACAATCTTTTATAACCAGACTCTTATGGGTTAGGTCATTCTAAGAATAAACAGGTTTCACATAATTGCTCCCCACCAAAACATTTAGTTCTGTGTTTCTTGTGCATTTTGTAGACGGGTCACAAGACCTTGTTGATAAGATTGCTAGCAAAACACAATTCCCATGTTTGTTTCTATCTGACTCGGGGTAGAAAAAGGGAGGTAGCATTACTGCCAACACCTGCAGACCACAGTCTTCAGGAATTAACTTTCTCAGCCTTGACAAGGCTTTTGTATGCCCTTGAAAATGGGGGAATGGGAGGGGGAACCACCGGGTTGGCTTGAGTCAACAGGGAACGTTGCTCGACCCGGTCTCAGCCTGGCACCGGGGCCCGGCCCCCCACACTTTCTGTTACTTATCTCTTTGTTACTCAGTTCTGTTTGTCTTTGCTTAGATAAATTCTCTTGCATAGGTTTTATCACAAATGGGACAACCCTACATTGACATCCTCGCTCTGTGACTTAAGAAGCAACGGCATTTACTTTACTGGGTTAAGTGGAGAACAATCTTGGGAAACAGTACTAGTTGACCAGGACTATGTTGCTTGCTCTCCCTGTGTGAAACCCAGTGGACAGGGATACAACTGGCCAGGCCTGAATCGCATGCCCTCCTCTGAGATCAATGGTATGTGGCCTGTTACTGGGAAAATGGAGAAAGGCAGCATGTCAAGAAGGCTAAAGTAATAGCCAACCCAGGAGGTTAGGAAGATACTTGAAAGATTTGTTGAGAACAATTTAGCCCACAACTTAGAATAAAAAATATATTTACTTTATTAGAATTAACATAAGTAGACGACACTTGCTATATCTAAGACATGAGATTTTGATAACACATCCCAGTTTCCTCTTTCCTCTCCTTATTCATCTGATCTGGTTTCTTTAGCTTCTTTTCAGGATGTTCCTTGGGGCATATTTCCTCTCATTGCAGGATGGACTGTGTCATTTTATGTGGCCCCACAGCTTTGACTTCTCTTCACTGAATGGTGTTCAATAACTAATTTTTGATCAGCATCCAGTGACTTTTTTCCTATACCCTTTCCCATGAATGTAGAGTTTTATCAGTCTTCCTTTTTAGTAAAAATACTTTACCTATTGTTCTACCTTGACTAATTAATTTTGTTAAATGTTCATTTATTTATGTTGGTGGGGGGGAGAGCACAAGTAAGCAGGGGAGTGGCAGAGAGAGAGAATCCCAAGCAAGCTCCATGCTGTCAGCACAGAGTTCCAAATGGGGCTGGATCCCAAGAACCCTGAGATCATGACCTGAGCAATAGTCAAGAGTGGGGCACTTACCTGACTGAGCCATCAAGGTTCACCATGTTCTACTTAAAAATAAAGTCTATCACCATAAAAAAGTATTGGTACTGTAGCAATGCCTGCATGTCAACACACACAGGACCCTTTGTCTTGCTTGCTCTTGGTCTGTGCCTTCAATAATGGCAGCTGAATGCAAAGTATGCTTATTTACACAACTTAAAGCACCAGCCAGATTTAGACTTAGTTTTAACATATCTCCTATTTTGAAAGTGCTTCTTGCTCCTTTATCCCTTATCTTTTTATATTTTTGTTTGCTTTCTCATTAATTTAACAGATTCTATGTATCCTTATATCTTCTTACCTCAAACTCCCTTTACGTTTCTAAAAGTGTAATTTATTATAGGGGCACCTGGGTGGCTCAGTCGGTTGAGCTTCTGACTTCAGCTCAGGTAATGATCTCGTGGTCCATGAGTTTCAGCCCCATGTCCGGCTCTGTACTGAGAGAGCTCAGAGCCTGAAGCCTGCTTCAGATTCTGTGTCTTCCTCTCTCTCTCTGTCCCTTCCTCACTAATGCTCTGTCTCTGTCTCTGTCTTTCTCTCTCAAAATTAAATAAACATTAAAAAATATAATTTATTATGTCGTATATTTATTTTTAATGTTGTTTTTAGTTAGAATCAGGTTACAAAGTTGTGTATATTTTAAGTGGTTTGTCCATAGCTCTCTTCAGCATGCTGTGTTATTTTAATTAATAATTTTGCATAGTACAAAATGTTCAGGAATACATGTATCATAGAAGAAATAGTTATGTACATAATCTAAATTACAGATATATTATTTAATAGTATCCAAACATATTAAGTAAACATCATGATATATTAACAAAGGGAGAAATGGTAGAACTGTGCTAGCAACTTGGGATATAAAGATGAGCAGAGTATCATGACCTCCACTCTAACAGAGAGTGTGTTCCATTATCTGAGAATATATCAATCGCTCAAACAAATAAACGTTAAGTTCCAGTGATGAAAATGGTTTTGGAGTTGTGTGAGTTTCAGATATCAGTTTCAAAATTAAGGAGTTATTGATGAGAATGCAAAAGACAAGGAATTATATAGCAAATGGTGTCTTTAAACCATGCACCATCTTCAAACATCATATTTTTTAGGTCATGCCATTTATTTGAATGGCTAGTCAAAAACTGGCTTTCTATTCTGTTAAATTTATGGACTTCCTAATATATAATAATATACAAGTATGGGATATTGTGTCATGTAGTATCTTGGCTTTTGAAACTGTCACTTATTTTCATTTTATTTTTGTTGTTTCTTAATTGTATTCTACTTTTGATATGTAATATCAAATATTACATATCTCTAAAAGCCACTTGAAATCATGTCATCTTTTTAAACAAGGCAGAAAATTTTTAAAAATATTTTTTAAAAGCATTAAAAACTGGGTAATTACTTTATGCCAAAATTGTGAAACTTTTCTGCAGTTTCTCAGTATATTTCTACGCGTTGTTTTCAGTAGAGCCGTGGAATAAATCAAGAACAGAGTGGCCAGGAAAAAAAAATTGTTTTCAAGATAGTCTGCTATACTAATGTCTTAGATTCCTTGCATATACCTCAGCATGAATTTGTATGGTAAAGACAATTTCCCTATGCTTCTGGCTGGTGTTCCCTGGGTTACCCTTAATGAATATATCTTGCCTAACATTTGGAATGGCTCATGTGTGATACTGATAGAGCTTCTCAAGATGCCAGATGTGCCATCTGTGTTAGCCCAGGTTGTGAAAATCCATTTATTTAATTTTGACATGGTCACTGGTTTGGAGAACTTTCCTGTGGGTTTTAATTTAATGCCAGTTTGGTCTGCCAGTCTCTGAAAGAACATGGTGGCCTTTCTTTGTTTATAAAATTTATCACATCAAATATCGCTGAATGAAATGCTTTAAAAGAATCAGAATATGTAAAAAACTTTTAGCTATATACTATCTTTTCTTATCTAGTGACTTATTTTTAAAACTCCATACTTCTAGTACTAGCCAAACTGATTCATGTTTAACTTTTTCATGCGTTTCACTATTTCAGTGATAATGGAGTGAAAATTCACAGTGAAACATTTCTAGGCCCCTTTGATATATAAGAATATAACCAGACAAAGCTAGCATCTCTGTCTTTTCTCTGTTTCAGTCTCCTTCTCTTTTTCCTTCCAAAAACAGAAGTTAACCTACCTCCTTAATTAGGCATGGAGAAAATGTAGTTGCATAGCTTAAAATTGTTCTTGATTTTTATGTGGGAAAAAAAGATAGACAAAAGTATCTCTACCTCATTTTCCCCCCTGAAACCAATGAAAAAGAAAAGAAATAACGTTTTTACAATTCAAGCCACAGTTTGCAAAGAAGAGCTGCCAAATACATGAAAAGTAGACCCAAGGAAGGGACAATTCAGAGAACACATGTATCTCAATAAATCTTTGGCAGCACAAAGATTTTTTTTTCCCCAAAAGTATGTCTCATGACTCAGTGTTGTCAAATATATTACTTGGAGCCATAACCTAGGAGTAAGTAGCAACTACAGAAATGCCCCTAGGTTTCATGCTTCAATATAGTACAGCAGGGAAAGAGAAACTAAATAACTATAGAGTCAGCAGAAAGTCAATGGGCACAGGGGTGGAGTGGGGAAAGAGTAGGTGGTAAACTAGGTTTTGAGCTGCTGATCACAGAGAGCTGAAGGGAAATAAATAATTGTTAAGTTATTTCACGGAAACACACACACACACACAAATACAAATCTGTAGCTCTCTGACTTTGTGAGTTAAGCTAATTTCCTGATTACTCAAAAGCATGGGTATTATGGGGAATAAACTCATTGGAATGATTGCACAGAAGAGATGATTAAGACTCTATACGAGATTATTGGTACTCCATACATGATTTGAAGATTTCTGTATTTCCCGACTAACTTCTGTGGCCAATCTATATATTATTTGTCAAAAGAAATATCTCCAAAGGTCTTTTATTTTCAAAATTAACAGTCATAAAGAGACCAACAGGAAGCTCTTGTTGGCTACAGAGTAAAGTAGAAATTTTCATCCACTCACCTGAACCTGGGAAAAATATTGTTTAACTATTTTAGATACATCATTGTGTCAGCAAAAATAGAGAGATATAAGATATAAACCAATAATTATCAGTAATTACATTAAATATAAACAGTGCCAATAATAATTCAAAGACAAAAATTGTCAATTTTAAACCAAGTCATAACAAATTGCAAAAACCACAACATTGGTTTCAGGAATCCTTCATTAAATATTAGGTTAATGAAAGTTTGAAATTTAATGAAGGTTAAAGATTTTTTGTGTATGCATTAAGGTTTAAAAAATAAAGATAACACATCTTATATAATTGACTAAACTCTACACCCAACTCTGACAAAATTCATAGTTTCTCAATTACAGATGAAACCTGTTCAAAATTGATTATATGCTTTGACTTAAGAAAACTCAACTAATTTCATAGGATTTAAATAATTCAACTCTTGGGGCGCCTGGGTGGCGCAGTCGGTTAAGCTTCCGACTTCAGCCAGGTCACGATCTTGCGGTCCGTGAGTTCGAGCCCCGCGTCAGGCTCTGGGCTGATGGCTCAGAGCCTGGAGCCTGTTTCCGATTCTGTGTCTCCCTCTCTCTCTGCCCCTCCCCCGTTCATGCTCTGTCTCTCTCTGTCCCAAAAATAGATAAAAAACGTTGAAAAAAAATTAAAAAAAAATAATAATTCAACTCTTTTTTTTCCGACTAGAGTCTACTCTAGTACTCTTATCTAAAAATTAAAAAAATATGTATAGCTACAAAATGCCGAAATATGTGGACCTTTATAAACTTCTCAGCAAATGATAGGAAAAAGAATAAATAAAACAGTAAGTATGAAAATATTTGAAAGTGAGTGATAACAAAAGTAACATATTCACACTTGTGGTATAAAGCTATAACTGTACATACAGAGAAATATATAGCCTCACTTGTATATTAGCTGATAACCCATTATATAATCAAGAAAAAAAGGAGCACATTGAAACCAATGGAGTTACATAAAAAGTAATTAAGATAAGTGTATGCTTGAAAACACTGATAAAAATGACAAAGAGGAATGAACAAAAAAATATTCATTTTTTACAAAGACAAATAAAATTGACAGTTATCTGGCAAGAATGATGACAGATCAAGAAAGAAAAAAAAATAAAAAATACATTATTACTACAGATCTTATGAAGGAATTATTATGGATATTAAAATTATTAATCCAGGAAATATTAAAATAGATTAAAATGATGAATCATATAAATGTTCACTTTTAAAAAACAAACATAAGAAAGACAGAATCTGAATATTGCTGTATTGTTTAAAAATTAAATGAGTCTGTTGAGTCTCTGAGAGGCATATGCTAAAGCATTATTAGGTTTTTAAAAAGATTTTGTGAAATAATTATTGGGAAAACATAATAAAGGAAGTGTAAATGATCTCATATTGTTTTACTAGTGAATTCTACCAAAATTTCAGAAAAAAAATGACAGGAGTCTTACACAAACACTTCCAGAAAATAGTAGAGGGAGTATTTTCCAGCTTATTTTGTGAGACCAAAAAAACCATGACATTCAAACGTGATGAAAACATTACAGAAAAAAAAAAGAAAGAAATTACAGACCAATTTTTTCATGAAAATATGCATAAAATTCATTAACAAAATGTTAATAGAGGTAATCTAGCAGTAGACTAAAAGTTAATACCTCATGGCCAAGTGAGATTCATTTTAGAAATGTTAGAGTTTACCATTCAGAAATTGACCTGTTGAATTTTTCATGTTAATTGATTAAAGAGAAAAGTGATATAATTATTTCAATAGATACAGATAAAGCCTTTTATAAAATCCCCATTTAATATCCCATTATGTTAAAATTTTTCACCAAACTAATAAAATAAGAATTTCTCAATATTATAAAGGGCATTTACAAAATGTCCCTGGATGTTCTATAGAAACAACAAAGTACATCAATCACTATTCGCATCATGACCAAACAATAATTTGAGTTGTATCACAGAACTAAACATAATAGCTAAAACTATATATTTTGTAAAGGAAAGTAAAAGTGAATATTTAATTGACATAGCAGTAGATAAAGGTTTCTACGACAGGAAGCATTAAGCAATTACCACAAAACTAATAAACTAGACATCATACTTAAAAGGTGGATATCACACCAATAGAGGGGGACACAGAAAAACTTCTGGTCATAAAACAAAACAAAACAAAACCTTTAAAAATAAGCAAATGGGCAAGATACCAGGGAAATATTCATAAAACATATGCTTGACAAAGGACAACCTCCCAGGATCTATAAAGAACTCTAATTTACATTAAAAATACAAACAGCCTAATAAAAATTGAGTAAACATATAAGTTGATACTTTACAAAGGATATTACTTTACATAGGATAATGTAAATGTGGAAATGTGTTAATCTCACTAATCATCAGAGAAATGCACTTTAAAAACATGAGAAAACACCACTACATAATCCCCAGAATAATTAAAAAGATTAACAATATCATATATTGTCAAGAATGGAGAGAAATTAGAAGTGTCAAACATTTTTCATGGGAGTGTAAAATCATACATTTATTCTAGATAAAGTTCTGCAAAAATTAACACACACCTACCTAATAATACAGTAATTTCAATTCTTATTTGCCAAAGAAAATTAAAATGTATGTCTGCAAAACGACTTATACAACAATATTCATAAAATTTTTGTTTATAATAATAAAACGTAGAACCACATCATGTGTTCACCGATAGCAAAATGGGTAGTTTGATATATTTATGCAATGGAATACTATTCATTAATAAAAAGTTTAAAGTCCTCAAACACACAATATCATATAGTAATCTCGAACCATATGATGAGTGAAAGGAGACACACAGAGTTCATACTGTTTATTTTATTTATATCAGCTGTAGGAAAGGCAAAACCTATCTGTGGTAAAGAAAATTAGAAGAGTAGTTGCTTGAGGGGGAGTGAAAGTCAGGGCACTGCAAAAAGATATGAGGGAATTTTCTGAAATGTTGATACTGATTTATATTCTGATTGGAATTTGTCACACTCTTGTCAACACTTGCTTAGTGGTAAACTTGTGCATTTTCATATACAAATACATTTTACTTCAAAACAATCTGTAAAATATTTAAACTTTTTAAAAAAGTTTATTTATTTTGAGAGTGCGTGCGTGAGACAGAAAGAGAATGCGAAGGGGAGGAGGAGAGAGAGAGAGAGAGAGAGAGAGAGAGAGAGAGAAAATCCCAAGCAGATTCCCCACTGTCAGTGCAGAGCCCAATGTGGGGCTTGAACTCACAAACTGCAACATCATGACCTGAGCTGAAACCAATAGGTGCTTAATGGTCCGAGCCACCCAGGTGTCCCAATCTGTAAAATATTTAATTCTACCTTAATGATATGTATGCTGAAATATTTAGGGTTAAAGTTTACTGATCTTCAACTTAGTTTAAAATTCAATACAAATAAGATGGATTGCATGAATAGAGAGATGCAAAGTTGTGTAAATTATACACAAATATATTAAAATATTAATTTTATGGTTTATGGTACAGTATAGGTTTTATGTACAATTCTTTCAATTCTTTGTATATTTGGAAATTTTTGTAATAAAACATTAAAAGCTACCCTGAGACTGAGAACAAATAACAATATATGCCATTATGAGTTTTTTTTTTTCTGGAGGTTGAAACCAGGATAATAAAGGGTAGAGAACAACATAATGAATATGATTGGAAGTGTGAAATATGTGTCCTATTATTCATAGACAGCATTATTCATGAAAGAATCTGGTGGGATTTATTGATAAAATATAATAATAGATGTTAAATAACATAATAGATGTTATTTAACATCTATTATTATTATTTAATATATTATTTATATAATTATTATATAATTATATTATAAATTATATATAATATATATTATATATATAAAATATATAAATGTAAATATATAAATATATAACTATATAAATGTATATAACATTTACATGTATATAAATATAAATGTAAATATATATAATATATATAAAATTTATATAAATATATTATATATATTATAAATATTATATTATAAATTATATATTATTTAATAACATATATAATAACATTCTGACCATAAGTCAGAATAAACTACAAAATCCTATTATATTTGCATAAATTACTATAGAAAATGAAGAAGTATATTATAGTAACATAATGAAGGTATGTTTATATACACAAACATCAAATACTGAAGAAAAGTATATTTACTCTAAGTACATCTGTGGATTCATAGCAATTCCAGTCAATATCACAGCGTGTTTATTGTAAACATTGACAAGCTTATTCTAAAATTTATGTGGAAATAGAAAATGCTATGATTTCCTAGAGCAACCTTGAAAAAGGACAAAGCTGGAAGACTTACACTACTAGATTTTAAGAGTTATTTCAAATTTGCAATAATCCAATCTGTTTCATAATGCATAAGTTTTGACCATTTGACCAATAGCCAATGACAGAATAGAACTTTTAGAAACAAACCTTAGATGACAAAGTCATCATTTTAAGGAAATTGGATAAAACAATAGTCTTTTCAATAAAAGACACAGGCTCATACAAGGAAAAAAAAAACCTGGAAGACAATTAACACCATACACAAAATAATTGAATACTAAATAGACAGTATCTCTAAATGAGAATAGAAATACAATAAAATTCTAGAATAAAACAAAATATTGTCATGGTTTTGGAGATTGCTCAGTGCTGTTAGACAGGACATTACACACTACAAGCAATAAAACCATTGATGTCTGCACTGATATGAAGAGCTCCTCTTTCTCAAAAGAGACCTTTATGAAGTGAAAATATGTAGGATGAATAAATCTGGTGATCTAATGTGACTGTTGTTAATAATACCTTATTGAAGACTGGAAATCTAAGAGAGTAACTTTCTAGTTCTCTCATCACACACAAGGAAATAGTACCTATGTCAGGAGAAGATATGTTAACTAGTATGATTACAATAATCAGTTCACAATATATATGTATATCAAATGATCATGTTGTACACCTTAAATAAATGCATTTTTATTTAATAAATAAAATAAAGAGTTAAAGTTAAGATGCAGGGTGAAATACATTAATTGGTCATAAATTCAGAAAAATCCTCTTAATTATAATTACATAATTAGCACTTGCAATTTAAAAGAGAGAGAGAAAAAAAAGAAAGGAAGAAAGACAGAAAATAACAACCATGGAAACTAAGAATATTAATTTGTGCTAATTTATCACTGATAAATTTGAATGCCTAGTAGAAATGAATTGTTTTCAAGAAAAAAACAAAATATCATACTATAAAAATAAAAATTTGGGTTCTTATCTCAGAAAATTTTGAAAGGGAAATTATTATGTCATAAACTGAGAAAATTTATGGCAGGGACTATGGTTAGTTATTTTTTGTACCTTCTTGAGTGTTTAATGATGTGTTTCATATGTAATCAGCACTTATTAAAAACAAGACACTTTAAAAAATAGGAATGAAATGATGAATATATTTCACATGATCCCTCCTTCTGTGAAGCTTATGCTATAGTGGATTAACAGAATAATAATTAACCCATCACCTTTAAATCTAATTAATTAATTAAATTAATTAATCATATATCAAATTAATACATGCATATGAACAAAATTAAATAGTACAGACAAGATGAAAATGAATACTATCCTTCTCCCTTCCATCTGTCAATGGGATTTACTTTTAGCTCTTAATGTCTTATATTTGGTGGTGAGTGGTAGTAAATGCAATATTTTCCCTAATTTTTCAAAAATTATCAATTAGCACTCTTTTAAAATTTTTTTTCCTTTTTCCTCTGAAGTAATATTTTGGCAACTGTTTAACCTAATCTTTAAGCTTTTGCAAAAATTTGGTGGTCACTGTTTGGCCTTTATATTAAAAATTAATGCAACATAAAAGCTGACTGTGAACTATTTCTGTGGGTTAGGTTTCTTGACTGGTAGTCTTCATTTGAGAGTAAATGAAAAGGAAGCTGATATGTGCATGTGTAACTCAAAGTAGCAAATATAGATATTTTGGTCTAGCACATCAAGAGCACATTAGAAGCCCTAGTTCTCCTGGAAAATCTGATTTTTTTGAGGGGAGTAGTTTTGGGGAGTTGATACTTGTTGCTGATTAGGACTGATGGTTAAGTTTATGTGGGTAATGAGCAGTGTCAATTCTTCCATTTTCAAACCTTGATTTAATGTCTATTCTTTGAGTTCCATTAGTTCACTTCAACCATCCAACTCACTTAAATTTTCTGAGTCAAGATCCATTCATGGGGAAAAATAAAATCATTTAGAGCTTTTCTGGATAGATTTTTTTTTATTTCTAAGTCATGATCTCTTCTCCCTCTTTATAGTCATTGTTTCCTCAAAACTTTCTTTTACTTACCACACCTCCATTCTCTTTCTAGATGTCTCCACTATTTTTTTCTGTGTTAATAAGGAAAACAAATGTCCTCAGTAGATACATCGTATTCATTTGTCTTTCTGGCTGTGTTTAATTTATATAGTAGTGATTTTTATTCATTTCTACCATTTTAGTTGAATTTCATATGAGAGAAGAGACAGTATATATACTGTTTTGAATCAGACACATTCGTGTTATATTTATTGACATAGATTACTTTTGATTTTTCATTATTTTGTAAGGAATGAGTAATTTATAATAAAATTACTACAGCTGAGAAAACAAAGTTTTAACTTCTATGTGCAAAATTTCTCAAATCATGTAACACAAAATAGTCTATAACGGGAACAGTCTGGGAATCTTGTATCATTATATAATGCCAATTCCTGGCCCTTTGCTTAATAGATAGCAGGCACTCAATAAATACTTATTGGATAAATAAAAATATATGGAAGCATTATTATGAGACACGATTTTAGAAATCCTTTATGTCACAATGCAGTCTCTTTCCTTAATTAAATCTTATGCAGTCTGAGAAGTCTGGAGTTGTTTAACAGAGGTAATTCTAGTAATGTACCTAAATAAGGTAGAAGCCTTAAGGTCAAAACGTGTGTTTTCATTTTTTAAAATTCTTCCATCAACTCTAAATACAGAGAAACTGACACAACAAAGTTTTACAGAAGATATTTCCAATGAAGAAAAGCTGTGTAATTATGCAAAGAGATTTTCCAGTAAATGGAATCAGGAGAAGCTTAAAATTAAACTTTCCATTAAATAAGAGCAATGTAACTGAAGACATGGTTTTAAAAATCCATTAAGTGACTTTGGAAAAAGTCAGTAAACACAACTTCTGGAGACTAGCAAACTCCATTTGGCAATCTATACCATTAGTGATAGCATTTCCATTAAATTACATACATTCATACCCTATTTACATGCCTTCTTACAAAACACAATTTACACAAAGTTGTTTTGCTTTATTTCTCAGCATATGCTTGAAAGGATTTACAATGAAAATGAATACTCTTTTTTTTATAGCAATTTACATTGGAAGACGTCATTTATGTCAGCACCACTTAAAACACAACTTATTTTTCTATTGTTTCATCAAAGTGAGGTTCATTAAAGTAATGTTGCTATATTAGGATGAAAAATAAAAACATCAGAGGGGCGCCTGGGTGGCTCAGTCGGTTAAGCGTCCGACTTTAGCTCAGGTCATTATCTCGCGGTCCGTGAGTTCCAGCCCCGCGTCGGGCTCTGTGCTAACCGCTCAGAGCCTGGAGCCTGTTTCAGATTCTGTGTCTCCCTCTCTCTGACCCTCCCCGGTTCACACTCTGTCTCTCTCTGTCTCAAAAATAAATAAACGTTAAAAAAAATTTAAAAATAAAAATAAATAAATAAATAAATAAAACATCAGAAAGAAAATAATGGGGAAGTGGTTTGTCAACAAATTTCATAGTATTGTTAATTATAGAAATGGTAAGATATGCAATTAATGTATTCCTATTTTTTCCCTTTTTTAATGGTGAGATGAATTGATGATTCATATGTTATAGGAAGTTAACGTGCCATATATATCATTTCAAATCAGGTCATATGGGTTATGGGCATTTTTTTTCCATAAAGCAGAATCCGATTATTGTTGTGGCAATACATTTTCTCCAGAGCTTTTGTGTAAATGATTTGTCAACTCAAAGTTAGATGACCCCCAATAATATCAATGACATTTACACTTCTCTTAATTTGATCATAAAATACCATAAGGTATTTTAAATTCTTGTCACCAGTAGTTGCCTGTGATCTGAGAGAAACATCTCCAATATACATGGAATGTATGTTGCTTACTGTAAAACTTATTTTCACATGGTTAAAGTATAAAAACTGTACTTCACAGTCATTTTCTGCAAGTGTAAATTGTACTTTCCAAAGTTCCATATCTCACAATGAAATGTCACTTCCTCATGATCTAAAAAATAGTCCACTCTGCTGGCTTTGCAAAAGATAAGATGTTAATGGTTGGGGCTTCAAAATAGAGTTTTGAAAGTTTATTAAGGCCAATGTATGGTGACTTATTTTCATTCATGACCTTAGCAGTATATGGATATTAGCTGTTAAAACAGTCATTATATTTAGATCTAGATCACTGTTTTTCCTGCAGTAATATACCACAGGCAAGGAAAATCAATCACAAATGGTAATCATTAGCTCTTACATAGGAATTCACTGTGACATTAAACTATGGCTGATTGTAATTAAATAATTCATGGATGGGGAAAAAAGTGCATGAGAATGAAACAATTATCCTACCGTTTAATGAAAGTTTCTTATTTCTTCCTATTTTCAGTTAAAGTGCACATTTATTCTACAACATCAGTAAATAATGTATATCTAATTTAAGAACAAAGCCACTGCCTGTGCTTCTGAAGTCCTTTGAAATAATAGTCATATTATTCATGTAACAACACTTTTGTAATGTTCCCATGAGAGACAATTTCTATCTTATATGGTATTGGACAACACATAAGAATAAAAAGTGTCTATGTTAGAAGGTTATTTTCCATTTGATGAAATCATGATGTTACCTATACTTTTGCATAGTTTTTATTAATAGTTATGGAAACTACATTCTTCATTGTTGTACATACAATTCCTTTTTATGTTTTGCTTTTAGTTCAAATATTAGTACTGAATTAAATAATTGGCTCATTGATTAATAATGAACCAGGATACTTGATTTCTTTTTTTTTTTTTTTTTTTTTTAGTGTTTATTTTGAGGGAGGGAGGGGCAGAGAGAAGGGAAGAGAGGGAGAATCCCAAGCAGGCTCCGTGCTGTCAGCACAGAGCCTGACATTGTGCTCGATTTCACAAACTGTGAGATCAGGTCATGATCATGACCTGAGCCAAAATCAAGAGTTGGATGCTTAACTGACTGAGACACCCAGGTGCTCCTGACACTTGATTTCTTATACTACATGATCCACTTACACCACTCGCCATTTATTCTTTAAAGAGTAGAAGAGTGAAAAATTGGCTTACCCATACATGTCACTACACTAGAGATGTAAATACAGACAGTATTACTCATCACCATTTTACCTCAGAGCATAATCTTCTGACAAAGACTCAGTGATTTTTCTAGTGTAAATTTACCCTTTATAGGGTTTTGGTTATTTTTATTTTGTCCAAGAAAAGCAATGAAATACTGAGACCTTTTATATGTTGAGCCAAAGATAAGAAATACACATGTATGTGGTATGAAGTTTATACATTATTAGGTCTCTGCCTTCATTACCAATGCTATATCAGCCATATGGAGAGTGGAATTTAAATACCAGATGATACATACTTAATGTAATTATATATTACTGTTAATAAAAGGGAAAACACTGTGAGTTGAGGTAATCTAGGAAAGCCTCCTGGAGAGTATAGATGAACATTGGAAAAACAAAAAGAATGGCTACCATTTATGAACATTAATAAATAATTTATTTTTAGAACAACTACATAATTTGATATCATTATCATTATTTAAAGATGGAGAAAACAAGGCATAGAGAAGTTAAGTAAGTTGTCCAAAATTACATAGATAGTAAGTGTTTGTCTTGGAATAGGCTGCTAAAAACGACCATAGACAGGTAGTTTATAAACACTAGAAATTTATTTCTCAGTTTTGTATATTGGGAAGTTCAAGATGAAGTTACCAACAGATTTAGTGTCTGTAGGGCCTGATTCCTGGTTCATAGAGAGCAGTATTCTTGTGCCATAATATAGAGAAAGGAGTGTGGAAACTCTCTGAGGTCTCCCTTCAAGAGCACTAATCTCATTAATTAGGGCTCCACCCTGATGACCTAATCACCTCCCCCAAAGACCCAACTGCTAATACCATCACATGGGGAGTAGGGCTGCAACATATGAATTTGGCAGGGATGGGGGTGGGGGCACAAACATTTAGTCTATAACAATGTTGAACTTGGAATATTAATCCCAGGCACTATAGTTCTAACCTATACTGCCCCTCAAACATGTAGAGTTTGAGTAAACACAGTTCATAGCTCACAATCATTTCAATACGGAATGGTATACTCCAGGAGTAAGAGTTATTCATGATCCTTCCCAGGATAGTTTTTCCTTATGTGTGTCTAGGATGTGTGTGTGTGTGTGTGTGTGTGTGTATGTGTGTTTGGTTAAAAATTATTCCTAAAACTTAGGTTATTCCTATAACTTAGGTTATAATTCCCTTTTACAAATTTTAATAAAACCTTTTGTTGAGGCTTACATTAGTTAATATAAAACAGTACACAAATTATTTCTCTCATTGTAGAAATAAATTTTATATTTTGAAAAAGTCTTGATGACATTTATGAAATTGTAAGCTTGTTATATTTTATTCAAGATGAATGAAATTTCTTGAAAATAATATATAAATAATAATGGAATTTGCAATGAGAATAATTTTGATACAGGAAAATAATTTCAATCCAAACTGGGCTCCTTATTCTAATACAAAATAATATTTTTAAAATATTCTAAAAGAACAATCCTATTATTAGTACAGAACTTCAAAATATTTTTGTCTATGACTAAAACATTTAAAATATTTTAATATCAAACTTCATAAAATAAGGAAGTATAAATTATCAATACAGAAACATTTATGTACTAGTTAGGTAATAAATATCTTTAAGCGAAATTAAATTCACTTCTCATCCATACCCATTATTTTTATTATTCCATCTGTCAAATATTTCCTGGCAAATAATTTTTAAAGAATAGTAGAATAAATGAAAATACCTACATATAATTTAAAGATTGAGATGAGATATGTGGTAGAATTGCATTTCTCATTTCAGGCTCTGCATCTTACAAAAGAGAAGGCAGAAAGAGCATTTGGGATTTCTAAAAATGAGTACTATATTCTGATTTTTAGACTGAAGTTGGAGTATATATGTTAGTCTATCAATTTCATTGCAGAAAACAGAAATGTTCAAGAAAGATTAAGCAGAAAAAGAATTAGTACTTGGATTTGCATGCTATGACATTTTTTTGGAGAGCTGGTAAAGGATAATTTATATGCTTATTACTTGACTTTTAAATCTAACCTGTAGTGCAATGCAGAGGTGAGACACAAAATGACATCCATTTTTTAGTTAATTTTGGCCAATGTTATTGACCAAAAACTCTGAATGATCCAACCAATAGATATTTATTTTACATCTATGAAATAAGATATTTTCCAAAGTGATCAAAAGATACAATGATGATGATGACTGGTGATGAAGATAGCAAATACTTAGAAAGTGATTGCTATGTCACAGGTGTCATTCTTTCTTTGTTTTAGAGAGAGGGTGAGAGAGAGCACATGAGTGGGGAATAGGGTCAGAGGGAGAAAGAAAGAGAGAGAGAATCTCAATTAGGCTCCATTCCCAGAGTGGGCTCGATCTCACAACCCTGGGATCATGACCTGAGCTGAAATCAAGAGTCAGATCCTCAACTCACTGAGCCACCCAGGTACCATTCTCTATATGAAACATTTCATCTAATCCTCACATCAACCCTGTAAAGCAGGGAGACTAGTAGTCTTATTTTAAAGAAAGACAGTTGAAACAGAGAAATTAACAGAGTTGCCCACTATCACAGGCTAGTCAGTGGTGTTAAGTTTTGATTTGAGCTCAAGCAGTTCATGCTTTTAACTACTGTTTTCTACTAGATTCTAGGGAAAAAGATAAGACAAAAATACATCAATTAAATAAAAAATACAGAAGTTATTTAATTCGTAAGAGACAGAAACTGATGATCATGTCAGATAATATATGGGCATATGTCACTTTATCTCCTGGGGGCAATGTGTGATAAATAAAACTCCAGTGACAAAGTTAGGCATAGCAGTTTCCCGCCTTTGAAGAGGCATGACTGAAATTTGAACAGATGCTTTCTTCCATTCAAATTTCATTGCCCAGAAGTTATTTCATACCAACAACTACCTTAAAGACATGTGGCAAATGAAGTCTTTATTCTGGGAGACCATGTACCTAGTATAAAACATATTTTGCTTGAAATATAGGAAATGCCTGTGGTATGATATTATTGATATCCACCATACTATCTGAATATACAGATGACCAACCATCAAATTCTGTATTTATAAAAAAAGAAGACTTTTTAAAAATCAAATCTAATTCTTAAAATAAGAGAAATTATTTGATATATGTACTATAGTTGACTTAATTTGTTTATTAAAATTTGATCTTTCTAAACTGACCAGTCATTGTGGCCATTAGAATTAATATACAAGAACAAACTTGAGTAGGATTTATTAGTATTTATAATTTTTACTTGAAGAAACTGACCACAGTGATGCTGAACACTTCTCCAACTTCAACTTCACATAGGTAAGAAGGAACTGTAAAATTATGTTTAGATCTGAATGACTCCAGCATTTTGCCATTAAACACTACTCCTCTCAATAACAGGGAAATAATAACGACATAACTGAGAAATTACTTTGAGGGACTCATGGATAAATTTGTTAGGCTATAAAAAAAAGCCTTCATGGAGATTTTCTGTGTTCAAAAAATATTACAAAACTACAATAATTGAAACAGTATGATGCTAGTATAACACGTCATTTAGACTAATGGAATAGAATACCAAAAATAAACCCACCATAAAGTGTCAACTGATCTTCAGCAAAGATTTCCATGAATATATAATGGGGAAATGATAGTCTCTTAAACAAATGGTGCTGGAAAAACTGGATAGCTATACGCAAAAAGGATGAAACTAGATTATCTTACACCATACACCAAAATCAATTTAAAATGGATTCCTAGAGGATAACATTGGGAAAACATTTCTTGGCATTGGCCTTGGTAATGATTTTGTGAATGTGACGCCAAAAGCACAAGCAAGAAAAAGCAAAAATAGACAAAAATTTACTGCATCAAACTAAAATCTCTGTAAAGCAAAGAAAATAACCCAAAGAATATAAAGGCAGCTTCTACAGTGGGAAGAAAATATTTGCAAACAATAAACCTTAAAAATGTGTACAAATATGGGGCGCCTGGGTGGCGCAGTCGGTTAAGCGTCTGACTTCAGCCAGGTCACGATCTCGCGGTCCGTGAGTTCGAGCCCCGCATCAGGCTCTGGGCTGATGGCTCGGAGCCTGGAGCCTGTTTCCGATTCTGTGTCTCCCTCTCTCTCTGCCCCTCTCCCGTTCATGCTCTGTCTCTCGCTGTCCCAAAAATAAATAAATGTTGAAAAAAAAAATGTGTACAAATATATAAAGAACTTCTACAACTCAATAGCAAAAAGCAAAGAAACAAACAAAAATCATAGGATGGACTAAGGGCTTGAATAGAAATTTCTCCAAAGACATACAAATGGCCATTATGTATATGAAAAGGTGCTCAACATCACTAATCATCAAATTCAAAATCAAAAACATATGAGACACACCTTTAATCAAACCATAATGAGCTATCACCTCACACCAGTTAGGATGGTTATAAAAGAAAAGACAAAAATGTCGTTGAGGATGTGGAGAAATTGGAATACTTGTACACTGTTAGTGGGAATGTAAAATGGTCCAGCTGCTATGGACAACAGTATGGGAAATCCTCAAAAAATCAAAAATAGAACTACCATATGATCTAGCATTCCCACTTCTGGGTGAATCTCCAAAAGAATTTAAATTAGATCTTGAGCTATGTGCACTCCATGTTCATTCCAGCATTATTCACAATAGACAGGATATGGAGAAAACCTATCTGATGAATGGATAAAAACGTGATACATAAATAAAATAGAACATTATTTATCCTTTACAAAGAAGAAATCCCTGTCATTTGCAACAACATGGATGAACCTAGAAGACATTATATTAACTGAAAAAAAGCCACTCACAAAAGGACAAATACCTCATGATTCCAACCATATGACTTATCTGAAATAAGTCAAATTTATAGAAACATAGAGTAAAAGGGTGGTTTCCACTTGGGGGAGGGAAATTGGAAGATTTTCAGTGGGTTCATGTTCAATGGGTATAAAGGTTCAGTTATGCAGGATGAACAAGTTCTAGGATCTATGGTAAAACAGTGCCTGTAGCTGACAATTCAATATTGTACACTTAAAAGATTTTTAAGAGGGTAGAGCTCATGATAGGTGTTCTTACCAAACACAAAATAGAAGCAAAAGTGAGTAAATAAAGGGGAGTAAGAGAAAAATCTTAGAGGTGATAGGTATGTTTATTACCTTGTTTGTAGTTATGGTTTCATGGATATACACATATCTCCAAACTCATCAAATTGAATACATAAAATATGTCCAGTTTCTTTTTGTGTATGAACTATACCTCATTTACTGAGGTAAATGGATGCAGAGAGGTTACTTAGAAAAACAAGAAGAAGAAATCTTATATTATAAAATAGATAATATAACCACATCTGTGGCACTTCCTTAATATAGAATTTATTGTGGCTACTCTAACAAAGAACTAAATCAGACTTCTCAGCATACCAGTCAATATCTTCATCCAATCAGTCTTATTTTACTACTACTAATTCAAACTTAATTTATCCAGTCATATGTTAGTTTTCCACTTCATTAGGAATATTTTATTTCTTCCTTGTTATATATATTAAGCTCACATTTTTCGCATTTATAATTGCTACACATATGGATCCTTTCTTTTCTGTTATTGTAGGTTAGGAATCATAATATATTAATCTCTGACAATTTGACAAAATGCCTCTTATAGAGTAGACATCCATTAATCATTTATAAAAAATTATAAGATCTGGGAAGCCTGGGTGGCTTAGTTGGTTAAGCATCTGACTTCAGCTCAGGTCACAATCTCACTGTTTCTGAGTTGAAGCCCTGCTGTGGGCTCTGTGCTGACAGCTCAGAGCCTGGACCCTGATTCAGACTCTGGGTCTCTCTGTCTCTCTGTCCCTCCCCTCTCTCTCAAAACTAAACATTAAAAAAAATATATATATATATATATATATATATATATATATATATTTAAAATTACAAGACTGATTTATTCCACTCCCCATGAATTTGAATATCATATTAGCCTCCTCTTTGTGTAGAATGTTCTTCAAATTTATGTTCATTGTCTTAATTACATACAGGGCCTTAGAATTTACCATGATGTCAGAGATTGACAGACACTAGTATCTAAAAGAAGTTGACAGCCTTGTCTAAAACTTATTGATTATGTGTCTGTAATAGTTAAATGCTACCCAAAACTACCAGTGTTATTGTAAAGTATGATTTTGTAAGCAAACAATCCAAAAAGGACTTTCTAGAAGAACTTAAAAAAAATCTAGTGGTTTTTAGTTTTTAGTCTCAGACCTGTAAGATTTCTGAGGACTAGGCACATAAGATGCTCAATACTGGTTGTTTAAAGATTGGTTGTCTCATTTTATAATTCTTGAATTATTCAGTACTGTCATATCTCCTACTAAATTATAACTATTTTAGTAATACAGTTTATATTTTTTCTTTATGCATGTTTTTCTATAGAACTAATAAATTTATTTTGACCGCATAGCCTATAGATATAAGCAAACAATGTTTTCTGAAAAATTTTTAAACAGGAGTCCCTGTTTATACAAAGCACAAATAGATATTACCAGTTACATGAGAAATCAACTGAATGAAAGGAGGTAATTTTTTTTTAATTTTTTATTCATTTTTTAGAGACAGAGACAGTACAAGTGGAGGAGGGGCAGAGAGAGGGAATGAGAGAGAATCCCAAGCAGGCTCTGCACTGTCAGCACAGAGCCCAATGTGGGGCTCAAACTCATAAAACCATGAGATCATGACCTGTACTGAAACCAAGGGTAGGATGCTTAACTGATTGAGCCATGCAGGTGCCCTGAAAGGAGGTAAATATATTTAAAAATTGATTCCCCCGTAATTCAACAAGACTGAGTACAAAGTGGGGAGTAGTTTCAGATACTATCTACTGTTCTAAGCATGTAATTCATTTCACTTCAAAGTAAGGAAAGGCATAGTGATAGAGAGCAGAGGGCTTGGTGTCTGTAAGTACAAAAACTTCCACTGCTGATTAATCCATGTAAATTAGTCTCTGTTCCAAAAATTGTAGCTTATTATTCTTACTCTATTTTACTATTTGGCAGATGGCTTTAGAAATCTTTTTCCATTCTCAATAGTAAATAAGACTTGACTCTACATTATGTTCTGTATATTGGTTCCTAACTAATTTATGAAAAATCCTTGGCTTAATACTTTATTAATTTCATATGCCAATGTGGGTTGGCCTTGACTATCAAGTGTTATTTCTTTTTTTTTTTTCATAATAAAGAGACTTCCAGATAATGGCACTATCATGAAACAGGTACTTATGTCAATCAGACCATCTAAAAGGTCCTTGATAATAGAATTCCTATCGTTAGCTCTAATAAATTTAATAGAAGCATATGACTTCTAAATAAAAATAGTATAACATGCTATTAAGAAATTGTTTTTTAAAAAAACGTCTAGGGACACCTGGGTGGCTCAGTCGGTTAAGCTGCAGACCTCAGCTCAGATCAGGATCTCATGGTTTATGTGTTCAAGTCCTGTGCTGGGCCCTGTGCTGACAACTCAGAGCCTGGAGCCTGCCTCAGATTCTGTCTCCTTCTCTCTCTGTCCTTCCCCACTCACTCTCTGTCTCTCAAAACTTAATAAAAGTTTAAAAAATTAAAAAAAACCATAAAATTAACTGAGGAATATGCCATGCATAGAAAAGAATTTAATGATTCAATATTATAATGATGACAGTTCTTTCCCAATTGATTTGTAGTTTCAATGTAATTACGATGAAAATTTCAACAGGTCTCATGGAAATTGACAGAATGTATCTAGATTCATATGGACATGCAAAGGTCTAATAATAGCCAAGACATTGCTAAAAAAGAATTGTGAAGTGAAAGGATTTGCTGTATAGATGACACAAAATATTATAAATCTATGTTAAATTGGGATAATATAGTATTACCACAAGAATATTCAAACATTTCAACAAACCATGCATACAGAAAATTGATTTATGACAGAAGTGTCACTACAGAGCACCAGGGGAAAGAAGGTACTTTCAATAAATGATGCTGAGTCAATTGGGCATGCATGAGGGAAATTAACTCAACACCATACACACAGACGGACATAGTAGAATTTGTGCATTTAAATATAGAAAGCAAAATTATAAAGATTCTAGACATAAATGTAAGAAATATTCCTGACCTCAGGATCAGGAAAGATTTCTTAAGGAGGACACAGAAAAAAAAATTAACTTACAGGAAAATATTGATAAAATTTACTACCTCAAAAAGACATTGTTAAGAAATAGAAATGAGAGCTTGAATGTAGAAGTTATTTGAAAAACCTATTTTACAACATTTCACCAAAAACATATCTAAGTGGCAACTAAACATGAAAATTTGCTCATCATCATTACTCATCATGAAAAGGTATATTAGAAACACAATCACATGTCTATAGCTCCACAAGAATAGAAAATTGTAAAGACTAAAAATACCAGTGATGGTGTCAATGTGGAACAACAGGCAGTTTTATACACTGCTAATGGGGGGGAATAAATTGGTATATTCTCCCCAGAAAAGTGTTTGGCATTTTCTACTATGCTGAACATAGTCACAGTGTAAAACACGAAATCCCACCAGTAAGTGTATACTAACAGAAATGCATACACATGTAAAACCAAAACACATGCAGAATATTCATACCCGAATTACTTTAGTAGCTAAAAATGCTAACCATCCAGGTATCCATACCAGAAGAATGGGAAAATAAATAAAGGGATGTTTATAAAATGTTGCTATTCTGCAGCAATGAAAATGAATTCATTGTAGCTATATGCAACGCCATAGAGTACTATTATAATCATAATATTGAGAGAAAGAATACAGACACTAAAGTACACATTTTGAATGATTCCAATGATATTAATTCCAGAAACAAGCAAATTATCATATTAGCAGTCAGGATAGCAATTCACTTTGAGGAGAAATTAGGTTATTCATTAGGAGGTGGCACAAATGAAGCTTATAAAATGAGGTCAATAGTGTGTATTTTTGGCCTGGTTTTGGTTATAAAGCTATTTACTTTGTGATGACTCATTGAGCTGTACATTTATGATATGCATACTGTTTTCAAGGTGATAAACACTATAAGAATTTGGTAAAAAATACTAAATAAGCATGTAAACATGATCATATTCACTGATTTTCCTCTAAAATTATGATCCTTCACTTTAAGCAGAGCATGAATTCTATCAGGCAGTTATATTTGATTAGGAGGACAAATAAATCCTTTTCTTTCTTGGGTTTTGCATTTTCAATTGTCTTAATCTTAGTAAATTAGAAAAGAATATATTTTGATGAAAATAACAGAGTTTAGTATGAAACATCAACTTGGGAGAAAATGTTTAGAATCCTTCATGTGGGATTTGGAATAGAATTTCATCCAGAGATAAATTAAATTAATGTCATTGCTATAGTATAACAAACATCCTAGCTTCATTTCTAAGTTTCTGTGGGTGAAATTCTTGGGAATATAGACTAAACTCCTTTTAATGGAAAATGTGAGTTCCTTTCTTCCTCCTCTTTCCTCCTCATTCTGTTCATCCCAGGGTGGGTACCAGAGTGCTCTTTCATCCACAGCTTAATTTGTAACAATCGAGTAGTATATTAACATTTCTGGAGCGCTCTAAGCCTTCCCTTGAAGCTGATCAAGCTTTCTGGGTCCTCTTTGGATTGACTGCAGCAAATTTCTTCTTGAATGTTAAATCCGGTTCTTGCATTTCATAGAGGTCAGCTTGTTCACTTTTTTTTTTTTTTTTTTAGTTGTTTGTGACAACAGTTGTTTCCCTGAGAGACTTTCTTAACTGTATATAATCAGAACCCTTTCCTCTGGGTAGATACTGGTATCTTCATTTTAAAAAGCTATCTACAAAAGCAAACACAATATAGTGTTAGGTTTTAAAAAAATAAAGTCCTGGCTAAATCCAATGTAGTATTCTTTGTTGGATCCTGGAACAATAAGAAGACATTAGTGGAAAAGTTAGTGAAATCCAAGTGAAGTCTGTAGATCAGTTAACAGTACTGCATCATGTTAATATGTTACTTTCAACAAATGTTCCATGGTTAGATAAGATCCTAACAAGAGACGAAGGTAGATGAAGGGTCTACAAAACAGATACTCTATCCTATCTTTTGAACTGTTTGTAAACCTAAATCAGTTCCAAAACAGAGTTTAAGGTGGGGTGGGGGAAGGTGTTGGAAATCAAACTATCTGTACCTTGTAATAGCAATTTTAAGAAAAGAATAAACATAAATAAAATTAAATTGGAAAGAAACATGTTACCAGATGAAGTAGAATGATTTCTGTGTTTGTTTATTTTTTGTATATTTTCCTTATGTTCTACAATGAGCATGTAGCATTTGCTAAATAAAAATATAAACAGTAACATGTGCAAATGCATAAAAACATATATCCAAAACTTCATATAACTTACTAGAAAAATCTTAGAATTAATATTTCTGAGATGAGGGGTTGTTTTCAAAGCAGAGATAATTGGCACAGTGTTCTTCAGCCATACCACCCACTCAGTTCACTTCCTTCAGTCTCTTGCTGTATCTTTCTCAAGCAAGTGTTCTCATGAATGCTAAACATTCAATTTGAACAATACCCAAGTACCTGAAATTGGAATATCAGTGGCAAACAAACGAAAAAAGTAGTGTTTTTTTTTTAAATAGAAACAGCTCTGATTCTTAAATCAAGGATGTAACCAAAAACTTAACATTGAAGAGTCTCATATCAATGTATTAATATTTGTCATTCTCTAAAGATTACTTCCTGAAATTGGAATATAGTTACATCCTGCTTTCTTTACCAGATTTATAAGTTTCATAAATTATTTAATAGCATTAGGAAAAAAGCTTTATCTTTCTCATCAGTCAAGGAATGAACTATATTAATATTTCAATTTAAATATTTAATTATGGAAGATGACAAAATTTATTATGACTGGAGTTTCTATAAAATATCTCTTATTGGAGATTCATTATTACCAAGAACATATAAGAATTTGACTGCAAATACAAACATCTATATGTCTTTAATAAGTAGATTTTTGAAATTAAATTTCAATGATGTCAGAAATTCTGCTGAGAAAAATGTGCATTTATTATTCTTCAAAAAAAGATTATTATAGGTGTGCCTGGGTGGCTCAGCCAGTTAGGTGTCCAACTTTTGGTTCCAGCTCAAGTCATGATCTCATGGTTTGTGAGTTTGAGCCCCGCATCAGGCTCTGTGCTGACAGCCTGGAGACTGCTTAGGATTCTCTTTCCCTCTCTCTTTGCTCTTCCCCAATAGTCATTCTCTCTCTCTCTCTCTCTCTCTCTCTCTCTCTCTCTTCTCTCTTAAAATAAATAAATAAACTTAAAAAATGATTATTAGAAAAGAGCTAAAGACACTACTTTCTTATGTCTATGACTCTGGAGTCTAACAAGGAGAAACACAGTGAACTTTTTCTTTTTTTTTAATTTCCGATTTGTTTAATGGAAAATAACCTAAGGAAATTATTTTCTATGTTATAAGAAATCATTTATTATTGAAGAGAGTGTTCTCTGGCTCAGGCCATTTAACTTGGACTTAAATGTTACTTCACTTTGCAGTTTCTAAATAATTATTTTTCTTTTTGAAGAATGACATTAAGGATTCAGTTGTATTTACTTTTTGTTTCCAGACACATTAGCGATTTGTTCATCAATTAAACACATTTACAGAAAACACAGTGGTACTTATTTTTTTTCCATTTTATTTTGTTTCATATCCACACTGATCTACAGGCTTTTGTTTCAGACATTTCTAGCTATAGTTTTCCAAAGATAGGTTTCTCTTAAGCTATGTAAATGAAGAAATTCAAACTTTGTTTTATAAATTAGATTAGGAAAGAAGAAACAACTAGAGCCTAATTTACTGTTTGTTTTAATAACTATCATAAAACATGAGTATATATTTCTTTGAAGTAGATTGTGTAGAGTGACATTAAATATTTTACCATGAAAGCAATGTAACCACATATTGACCTCATTCTTTGGCTATGTTCATAGCTATGTCTACATATCTCCAAAACACTTTGTTTGATTTCTTTCACTGATTTATGGTTTTAAACAGCCCCATTGTTTCAGAGTAGTAGAGAAACTTACTCCACAGTTACTGTAAACATCCTTTTGGCAAAGACTAAATTGTTGCATATGGTTGTAGGTGGTAATGTCTAATAAAATAATTCATCTTACCAGTAGAAACTTTTGATCAAATCTTTTACTTGGAATGATCTGCTATGCTTTAATAAAGGAAATGTCATGTCAAATATTCCTTTGCTACCATTTATAGAGAGCTAAGAAGGCTACTCGAGTACCTAATATTTAACCTGGAATTTTCTATTCAGACTTCTCCGAATTCTCCATGTTACTCCGTATAATACTCCTAATTGTAAGACAATATTCATGAATTAAATAAAATAATAAGTGTAAGTACACAAAATTAAACAAAAAGTTCATTTTTATAATAATACAGTATTATTTTATAATAAACTTATTGGATCAAGTAGAAGAAAGTTAAAGTAAAACCTAAGAGCATAGTTAAGTTGGTTTTTATAAGAGATTGATGTAAATCTCATGAAGTACATGGTTTCAATGATTGTCATTGATAATATGCAAACAACGAATGAGAATGGAGTTCATAGGATACTATGAAAGGTAAACTATGATATTTTCAAATCTATCTAAAATCAGTGGCATCACAACTCTGCAGGGCTTATTCTACCAAAGGCAACTTTAGCTACACATATACACCAAATACATTGACGAAAGATATTTGAAATATTGGATATTATGTAGTTGACACAGTTGTGGGTGTTAGGCTGCTACTAATGAATAATGTATAAGACATCTCCAAAGTGACACTTCAAATCCTTTGAGTCCATTTATCTCCAAGGCTCTTTATTTTCTCATTGTTTCCTTCAATGTAGATGTGCCCTAGTGAGTTTCTTCCAGATTATTAACCCTGTCCTCTGCTAAGTCCTATCTACTCTTAAACTCTTGCCTTCAGTTAATAATTTCATATCTTGTATATTTTAGTCCTAGAATGTCTGTTTGATTATTTTTCATGCATTCTCATTCTCTGTTGAATGATTTCATCTTTTAATCTGTTTTGTTCATTTCTTCTTCTATTTTCTTAAACTTCTTATTTACAGTGCATTTTTAATTTTATTATATATATCCTAACTGCAATATTTGGATTACCTCCAAATATTGGTGTGATAAAATAAGAAAATGTTTTTTTCTTTTTATTTTTCATTTTTTCCAAGTTTTTATTTAAATTCTAGTTAGTTAACATAAAGTTTAATATTAGTTTCAGATGTAGAAATTAGTAGTTTATCACCTATATATAACACCCAGTGCTCATCACAACAAGTGCCCTCCTTAACACCCATCACCCATTTAACCCATCCCCCTGCCCACCTCCCTTCCAGAGTTCTGGCTCTATAGTTAAAATTCTGTTTCTTGGTTTGCTTCTCTTCCACCCCACATGTTCATTTGTTTTGTTTCTTAAATTCCACATATGTGTGAAATCAAATTGTATTTGTATTTTTTCTGGCTTATTTTGCTTAAAATAATGCTCTTTAGCTCCATCTACATTGTTGCAAATGGCAAGATTTCATTCTTTCTCATTGCTGAGTAATATCCCATCACACACACACACACACACACACACACATATACATATATATATATATATATATATATATATATATATACATACCACGTCTTCTTTATCTATTCATCAGTCAAATGGACATTTGGGCTCTTTCCATATGTTGGCTATTGTTACAACGCTTCATCGAGTGCATGTATCCCATCAGATCAGTATTTTTGCATCCTTTGGGTAAATACCTAGTAGTGTAATTACTGGTTGTAAGATAGCTCTATTTTTAACTTTTTGAGGAACCTCCATACTGTTTTCCAGAGTGGCTGTACCAGTTTTCATTCCTACTCACAGTGTAAGAGGGTTCTTTCTCTGCATCTTCTCCAATACCTGTTGTTTCCTGTTATTAACTTTACCCATTCTAACTGGTGTAAGGTGATAACTCATTGAGTTTTGACTTATATTTCCCTGATGATGAGTAATTTTGAGCATATTTTCACGTGTCTAATAATTTTTTTAAATAATCAATTACAATTTCAGTAATGAGACTATATTTCAAAGGGATACAGAAGCCACATGAAAGATCTTACAATGGCCAAATTTGAACAAGGTAAATCAAGAAGTGTTTTATTATAGCCCACAGTATAAAATATATAACCATTATTTCATTATGCTATAAGTAAATGATTGATAAACATATATAGGAACAGAGATAAATATCTTCTGCATAAGAATTCCTAATAACTTATGTAGATGTTACAACCTCAGAGAGGTGGTGTATAACTTCCCAATTCTTAACTAGTGAACTGCACTTGGTTGACTTCCTTCCAAATAATAAGTATGTGAAAGGGAGAGAAAAATGAAAACCTCACTGCTGAAAGCCTGACAAGCATTACCCCAGCCAGGTAATCAAGTTAATTCAGAGGTGGCAAGTCATTATGAAAGTATGCACCCTTGATAGAACATGATGAAAACTGCACTTGACCTGTTTGTTCTTCCTCATAAAATCCATACCCCAGTCCAATTATGAGAAATACATTAGAAAAATCCCAATGAAGGGACATTGTTTAAAATATTGGACAAATACACCTCAGAATTGTCAAGGTCATCAAAAACAAGGAGCATGTGAGAAATCATAAAAGCAAGAGAGCCTAAGGAGACAACTAAATGTAGGGGGATATCCAGAATGAGACCCCAAAGAGAAAAAGGACCAAAGATTAATAATTAAGGATATCAGAATAAAGTATAAATTTTAGTTAATAATAATGCATCAATATCAATTTATTAATTGTAACAAATACCCCATACTAATGTAAGATGTTAATAATAAACATTATTATATTACTAGGTATAGGGTGTAGGGGGATTTTTTGTACTCTGCTATTTTCTGTAAATCTAAAAGTGTTCTAGGGGAGATAGGCAGGGGATGGGCTAAATGGTGATGGGCATTAAGGAGGGCACTTCTTGTGATGAGTACTGGGTTTTATATGTGAGTGATGAATCACTAAATTCTACCCCTGAAGCCAATATTACACTACATGTTAACTAACTAGAGTTTAAATAAAAACTTAAAATAAAGTAAATCAGTAATAAAAAATAAAATAAAATAAAATTTAATGTATTATACATATTATATAATGTATAGGGTTACATAATAAATAGAGGTATATATATATAATATATAAACATAATATATATTATATATGTAAAGATTTATATGGTATAATATACACATATATACCAGAACATATATAATGATCTAATTACATGATCATAGTTCCCAAGTTAATATTTAAAAGGAAGTATAACATATATAGAAAACAATTAATAAAAGCTGTGTACTGTAGAGACTATACTTGAGTAAATTTTTGAGCAAGGGAAACTATGTAATAATGAGGATTCTGAAACAATAAGTGGATTCCAATGCAGATTTTATCCCATATACCAAATGATGAAAAATAGTTAAAGTTAAAATTATCATGCTCCCATGAATCATGGTTCATACACCTAAAATAATTGAGTGAACTATGACTGTTTTCATCTTTATTAACAATTTATAATAGCTAGAGTAACCTAGGTGTTAGAATCAAATACATGAATCATACCAAAACACAAATGAACTTTAAATATTGAATTTGGAAAATGTCAGTACTGAAGACTCAATTGTAGTTACATTTCCTTAATTTTATAATTTCCTTTACCTTTTCTTCTTTTTAAATGCAAAATATCAAAGGCTCAACAAGCATATTAATTTCCTAATATAAGTTGTAATTGCACTGGTGAAATTCTTCTTATACTAAACTAAACAGAATAATAATCCACCTCCCAATCCAGATATCTTGGCATACTTCTGAAAATGTCACTGAGATTTCTGAAATACTCCTGAGATTCTTGTAAAGATTTTAGAGACATTAATATTTATAAAATGTCTTCTTCACAATTGGGGCGCCTGGGTGGCGCAGTCGGTTAAGCGTCTGACTTCAGCCAGGTCACGATCTCGCGGTCCGAGCCCCGCGTCAGGCTCTGGGCTGATGGCTCGGAGCCTGGAGCCTGTTTCCGATTCTGTGTCTCCCTCTCTCTCTGCCCCTCCCCCATTCATGCTCTGTCTCCCTCTGTCCCAAAAATAAATAAACGTTGAAAAAAAAATTAAAAAAAATTCTTCTTCACAATAAAAAAGTAAAAATATCTTTGAATCATTTCTCTTGGATGCAAATGACTAAAATAATGTCAAATGAGTTTACCAACTAGGATTCCACTTCAAAAGATAGTTACTTATGCGAGAAATAAATTATTAGTCCTCAAAACTGATGTTAATGTAAAAATAAGAAACAGAATTCTAGCAGACTGATTTTACATACTTAGAAATTCCTTGATAGGATTGCTAATTTTAGGTCAGTATTGTCCTGGGAAGACTTCATTACTATGGAATTACTAAGACCAAATTGTATATTTATTTAAACCTTTTGAGATATACAATTTAAAAAATGGTTGAATTTGGGTATTTAGTCCCACAATCAATAAAGCATTGAATTATATCTTGACACAGGAAAGAGGTACACGCGCAGAAGTTGTAATCTGCATCAAATATGTGGTTCAATGTTAATCACATAATGAATATAAAATATAGGCTTGATTAATGTAATAAAATAAAAAAGTGTTTGTACAGAGACTAGCAACCAATACAGTCATTAAAGGTTATTTACGTTTAATTACTCCGCTACACCAAAGATATCAAAAAAGATTTAATGAGAGTTACAGGCTCCTAATTTAGTGATTAGTTGAACAATCAGGTAGCTAATATTCACAGATTCAGTCTGTATTTTTGGTATGCCTTCAAATTATTCAGATTTCATATTTGTGACAGCCTATATTATTAACAGAATGTTCTGAGGTATTCTGTTGCAATATTATTCTTAAGATATTTATGTTATTTCACCCACAAAATTGTTGAATTTTTTACAAATGGCAAAATATTCTTATGCCTGGTTCTAAATGTGGGCATAACAATCTGGAGTGCTAACAGGGGAATCTAAAAACAATAAAAGTATAACCACTTAGAAGCATTGATTTACAAAAACATTTTAATTTTTGGAGAGAAGTTAAAATAAAACACTTGACAGCAGGGGTGCCTGGGTGGCTCAGTCAGTTGAACGTCAGACTCTTTATTTCAGCTCAGGTCTGGATCTCAGCATGGTGAGTTCAATCTTGGCTTGGGCTGCATGTTGAGCTCAGTGTTGGGCTCCACATTGGGCATGGAGTCTGCTTAGAAAAATACAAAAACAAAACAAAAGAATACTTGACTGCAAATAAAGGCCAAACGTCAAAATGAAAAGTATCTAAAATGAGGAGAATAACAAGCAAAACCATTAATAATCCATTAATTTACTCAGGGTTTTGAAGTATTTTAATTTCTGTTAGCAAAAATTTCCAATAATATCCCCTTACAGTCTAAAAGAAGAACTATGGTAATATTTGCTAACACTCCCAAATGTATAGCACATTGTATAAAAAGAAATAAGAGACCCTGAACACTTATCTAATATATTTTAAGAGGGTTCATAATGTACACTCCTTTAAAAAATTTTGACATTTTCCAAGAACTAATTTAAAGAAAAATTAGCTCGTAATAACATTATTAATTAAATTAAGATGCAGAGAGTTTATTTCACTTTGCCAACATGCATTTCACTCATCTTGTTCTTCATTTGAAATTGGAGGAAAGATGAAGACTTTCTGTTCTCAACAGATGCTTAGTTTTGTCGGACAACAATAATACATTTCTCCAAACAATATGGGTATCTTTTAAGTCACCTTTACAAATAGCTGTAGCAGAGTTCTGTTTGCCATACAGCTGTGTAAAAGCCTATCAGACCCAGCCTCTGGAAGATAATGAAAACAAACTCCGGAGAAATTACATACACAAAGCAGAACAAAATAATTATATGAAGGCACAAGAATACTATCAAGGGTTTCAGTGTTTTTTGTTGATTGTTTTTAGCCGGAAATCACGTTGTCACTGGCCCCAAGATGGCTATAATGCCAACAGAACATCTTTCGCCTTTTAGGCATAAACTGGAGGAGAAAGTTCAGGATGGCCATGGCTGCCAATGTGGTCAACATAAGCCATTCCTGACTCTAAAAGTTAACTGAATTCTGAAAAATTTGGTCTTAAAGATATTTATAATAATTATGACATTTCATAATAGTTTTTCTGGATAAAATAATATACCTTGGATTTCTAGAGTGGGAAAAAAATGTAGAGTCATTATTCTCTTCAATTGTGTCTAGTTTTTACAAGGCTTTGGGCCACAAATTCTATATGTGTAATGTGTGATGCTGACAAGAATTCTGCAAGAGAGAAAGTATTAGTTCCAGATGGGAAAATCCTCAGGAGGTTAATTAATAACTTATCAGAGCTAGTATTTGAATCAAAGTATATGTGAATCTACAGTATATTCTTACCTGTGGACGATTTTACAGTGTTTGCTCCCAAGAAGTTTTTCTTCTCTGGATTAATCTGAACAGAGTAGACCTAATGGTATATTTTAGATATATATTTACCAACTCCCAATTGAGGGATTTAGTTTTAAAATTGTATCACTTGTGTTTATGGGTTCTTTCTATGCCTTCAACATAATATCTGCTTAGTCTGAATTTATGGAGAATTCACTCTTAAATTTCTCTCTTAAATTTAAGTGTTAGAGTGGACATTTGATCAAAAGACCTATGATAATCTTTGACAATGTACCAAACATGTGTTTTTAACATATTCTGAAAATCAAGAAAGAAAAAAAAGTGTAATAAATATATTCATATAGCATTACATTTATTATGGCTAAGATTTTTAAAAAGTTAATTTGTTACCATGAAGTAAATTTTGACTACATTTAATATACCTATCACCAATTCTTTCCTTCCTTTTCTTTCTTTTCTTCTTTTCTTTTCTTTTCTCTACTTTTCTCTTTCCTTTCTTCTTTCTTTCTTTCTTTCTTTCTTCTTTCTTTCTTCATTTAATAAACACTTTTTTAGTAAGTACTGTATGCTAGGGACTAAACCAGATATTAGTAACACGTAGTTCCTGCCATCAAGAAACATAAGTCCAGAATTAAAGAAATTCAGATAAAAAGAGAAAATACAATGCAAGCTGTGTTGCCCATCACTTTATTAGTTGGAAAACTATAGTTAGACAAACTAGAATTTTAAATATTCTCAATACACACCTTTAGGCTTATAACCAAAATTAAAATACAGCAATGATAGTTCCTGTGAAAATTCTTATTTTCCCCCACCAGTTCTTAAGGCAAATATGCCCCTTAGTTGAGGTGATAACATTATTACAGCAAATAGAAGAAGCCAAAAATCACACTGCTTTACTTTTATGTCACTGTCAGGAAAGATTTCTGTGTTCAGTGTGAAATTAATCTTCCTTAGCCAATGCATTTATCCTTTCTTTCTTGACTTTGAATTTTTAGAACTTACATCTGAAATATGAAATTTAATTTTAGGGGCACCTGGGTGGCTCAGTTGGTTAAGCATCTGACTGTTCGTTTTGGCTCAGGTCATGATCTCACAAGTTCATGGATTCCAGCTCTGCAGTGGGCTCTGTACTGTCAGCACTGTCTTCTCTCACTCTAGAGAGAGAAAGAAGGAGAGAGAGACAGACAGAGGGAGAATGAGAGAGAGAGAGAAAGAGAGAAGTATGTTGCCCAGTTTGAAATAGGAAAGGAGAATGAATCGATCATGGGCATCTTCCTAGAGAAATTGACACTGAACTGAGTTTTGGAGGATGAGCAGGACTTTTTAAGGCAAGGTTAAGGAAGAATGAAGAAAGAAAGAAAGAAAGAAAGAAAGAAAGAAAGAAAGAAGATAGGAAGGAAAGAAGGAAGGAAGGAAGGAAGGAAGGAAGAAAGAAAGAAAGAAGAGAGAAAGAAAGAAAGAAAGGTGATTTCAATCAAAAGATAAATAAACAAACTGAAAACACATGTGAAACCGTCTAGTGTATTTGGTAAACTACAACATGTAGAATGTGAGGCAAGAGTGGGTGAAGATGTGACTAAAAAATTAAATGAGGTGAATTATTAGGGAGTCTATAGGACATGGAAATTTCATTTTATCTTGTCAGTTTTTAACAAAGTTTGGAGTATTTCAAGGTGGGGAACTGGATAGATAACCTTCACAACACACATAAGGTGGATTTAGAGGGATTTAGGGCATAAATTTAAGAGAATATTAATCAGGGTCCTTTTAGTTGCAAGCTATACAAATAGAACTTGAAGAAGTTTAAGCAAATGTTGAGAATATTTTGTTCCTCATAACCAGACTGGGCAAAGCAGAAGTAAGGCAGGGCTGAGAGGAGAGAAAGTTTGTAGAATCGACTGTATTACTGCTGCTATTCTCTGCAATCTAGCATCAGTTCCTCTCACTGCAGACCTTCTTTTCCCAAAAGGCTGGATCAAGGCAGACAATAGCCTCTAGCTCAATGGCTCCCTAGCTTTGCACCCAAAGAAGAACCCAAGTCAAGCCAGAGTTAAAAAGAAATAATCTTAGTTGGGTCCATGCCCAGTTTCCTAATTACTCACTGTGGTGGCAAATACTTAGCACAACATGATAGATTTAGATTAGGCCAAATTCTCATTTTTTATTTCTCATCCAATAACTGTAGACAGGGAGACAAGGTCATAGAGGAAGATGGCAGCTTGTAATTTAATGCCAAAGTGTGTAGGTAAGAGGAAAGAGAGGGAGTACATCTTTTAAAGAGGGGAGTGATTGTAGTACACGTATTGTGGATAGGTACTATGCTAAAAAGCAACAATAACAAATACTGTTATGCTGTTAAAGTTTATTAAGCTTGCTGGGTATCTAAACCATGGCAGTGGTTGGAGAAATAAGTAAGTAAGTAAATAAATAAATGTAAAATAAGTAAAGACATGAAAACAATTGGTTATGGGAGATGTTGGAAAATGAAGAAACAATTTATATTTCTTGCTTGGGTAATAGGTTTAATGACATGCCATACAGAGTGCTGAATTAAAGGTACATGACCAGGTGTAGGAAAGAAATTGAGCATTCTACTTCTAGTTGTATATCTAAGAGTAAATCCTATGTGTATAAAATATAAAACAGAGAACTTAGAGGCTGATGCAGAGAGAAAGAAACCATTTTTTGCTTGTGGAGATACTATTTTTCACTACTTTGCTGCATGGAAATACGTCTTCTTTTTTTGGTTTGTAATATTAGAAGAAATATATGTAAATTAGATAACAGGCTCTGCCATATAACCAGTGCTTAATAAAAGACAGATAATATAAAATCATTGGCCATGTGAATAGTAGAAAATGACACAAAGAGAATGTGTAGTGCTCTCTTTTCTATTTGAGGGAGATTTTATTTATTTATTTATTTATTTATTTACTTATTTTTCATGAAGGATGAGAACATTTTAAGTATAATGAAAATCTTTAAGATCAGAAATGGTAAGAGGCAGTAACAAAAGTAGAGAATATGCCATTGGGCAGGTACTGGGAACCTCTCTCTGTAAAGGACCAGATAGTAAATATTTTAGGTTTTGTGAGCCATAATGTTTCTATAACAACTACTGACTACATTGTAGCAGCAAAGCAGCCACTAATAACACATAAATGAATGAGTAGACCGTATTTCTGAAAACTTTTAAGAGTAAGAGGTGGAGGTCTATATGAGACCAGTGAGTAGTAGTTTGGCCATACTTAACATAGGATAAAAATAAAAAGTGGCATCTGCTTTTATATTTCATGCAAATATGCAGAATAACATGAAATCAAGCAAATTGTATAGTCTTTGATACATGATACATTATTTAAATATTATTGTAGATATCACATAGCATGCAGTTCTGATGAACCGCAAATATAGTGAATATTTTTTTAATCCATACAATACCGTTGTTCAAAAGTATGGCTAAGTATTATAGTGTCTATTTTAAAAAGTAGGAGAACATGACGGTTTGAAAGTTACTGGTAGAAAGTAAAATACAGGATCTCTTACAAAAGACCTAGGCCAACATTCTGTTTACTTTCTGTATTTCACTCTGGAGGGAATGGAAACAATGGGGATTTAGTGTTCACACGCTATTCATTTAAAAGTTATTTTAAACCTAGTTTTTATTATTTGAGTTGTGCCTATGTGAGATTTCTTTCAGGAAAAGTCTCTGTACCATGAATGTTTTAACAATTCCTTTGTTACTGATTTTCATCAGAATTTCCATTGTGCATCCCAGAATTGTCAAGAATTTGGGGGGTGAAGTCATCCTCAGTGACATACTAAATCACATCTATGACGTTAACACCAAATGCTGTGCTAAATGCTTTGCTCCCCTGAAAATTTGCCAAGCTAGTGTATAAAGATGAGTTCTTAGATCTTCCTGTCCAGCTGAAACCTATACCAAATACCTGTATTTGCCAACTTCCGTAGGTAACCAGGAACAGAGTAAGCCCAACTTGCTGAAAGTACTAAAATGGAGATGGAAACCCCAGGTTGTGGTGTTGGCCTCAGAATCCTTTCAACAGCTATTGTTTAGCATAGGTAACATACAACTGTATGTGTAACTGTCTGTATGTAATAAAATGTCTTCTCTACTTACATTTAAAAAGTCTCATTATTGTCTGCCTGTGTCTGCTGGTACCATTCCTATTAGTTTCATTACAATTGTTAATCCTAATATATTATGAATAATGCTCAAATAGTTCACACATTACTCCGTTATCAAGCATTAGCTCTTTCATATGGATGTTTTTATCAGGTGTTTCACATTCATCTTGGAAATAATAGATCCCTGCTTTGTAGCCATGGGAAATTAGGCAAGCAAGTTGTGACAGAAAAGAGGGATATGTTAAGTTTCAGTTGTAGGACTATTTCTATAGAGAACAAAATGTGTTTCAGGAACTTCCAGTCTTCACTCCAGCATGTAAGAAATTTGAAGTTCCTCTCCCATTCTACAATGAGACAACAGGTGAACAAATTGAAACCTGTTTCTTCTTAAACCTTCACAGAGTTGAGGTCACTGGACAAAGTGTTTCTAAGAAAGCTGGAGAGAGAGAGAGAGATGCAAAGAATCAAAGCATAGGGATCAGAGACCTTAGAAGGAGAAGCTTGCCTCTGGAGCCAGTATCTTAGAAACACCTAAACCATAACTGATGTGTTTCTGGAGGTTCAATGTGGATTAACTTCAGAGTTAATCTCCAATCTCCAGAGATGAGGGTGAATTTAAGTGGGGACCCTATGTGAGGATCTAAGATAAATTTACTCTCGCTTCTGTCAGAGTGAGGTAAAAAAATAACCATTATGAAATAGAGACAGAGCATTCTGTTGTACCTCTGTTCTCTGTAAAGAAAAAAACAAAACAAAACAAAACAAAAACAAAAAAAAGAAAAGGACAGCCCATGAGAGACATTAATAAAGCTATGACATGGGAAAGCACAGACAACTCCAGTACCTCTGGCCTTCCAGTCTCAAATTAAAGGAGAAAGAGAAAAACAGAAGCCAAGGCACTTTTTAGAAGATCACATCTAAGGGACTCTGGTCCACAAAAATAATGAACAAACAATAAAAAAACAGGAAGTTAATCATTAGTTTATAGAACATTTCCTCTATCTGGTATCTTGCCACCACAGCAAAGGACTCCAGGTTAATAACAGTGTGTATGACTAAAAGTGCTTCAAGACAGACTCAGTGTGAGAAAGAATTCCTAGGGAAACCTAAAGACAAATGGGAAGGGGAAGAAAAAAAACGGATACTAGATGAAACTGAATTCTCTGAAACCTACTAATAGAGGAAACATTTAATAGATTCTAACTCCTAGCCAGAGGTTATGGACTGAATTGTGTCCCCCAAAATTTCTATGTTGAAGCTCTAACACTCAGTGTGACTGTATTTGGAGACAGGGGCTTTGAAAAAGAAATTAAAGTAGGGGACCTGGGTGGCTCAGTTGGTTAAGTGTACAACTCTTGATCTCAGCTCAGGTCATGATCTCACAGTTTTTGGGATTGAGCCCCATGTCAGGATCTGCACTGATAGTGCAGAGCCTGCTTGGGATTCTCTATCTCCCTCTCTCTCTGCCCCTTCCCTATTCTCTGTCTCTCTCTCTCTTTCTCAAAATAAATAAGGAAACATTTAAAAAAAATGAGGTAGTGAGATAATAAAGGTGGACCCCTAATTCAATATGACTGGTGTCTATCAGAAGAAGAGACACCAGGGATAGGCACACACAGAAGAGAGGCAATGCAAGGACCAGAGGGTGAACAGTCTTCTATCAGCCATAGAGAGAGGCCTCAGGAGAAAGCAGACTTTTTGAAAACCTGGATCTAGGACTTCCAGCCTCCAGAAATGTAAGAAAGGCTTAAGATGTTGTTTAAGCCTCTTAGTCTGTTGTATTTTGTATGGCTGCCCTAACAGACTAATAAACTGATAAACGTAAAAATCTCACACTAAAGGTTTATGTGTCAGATTCTATTACCTGATACATTATGTCCAGCTTCCAACAAAAAATTTCAAGTCATCTAAAAGTGGAGAGAAAAACATAATCTGAAAAAAGGAAGCACTATAAACATATTCAGATATGGCAGAGACTTTGGAATTATCAGACTGGGTATTTAAAATAACTATGAATAATATACTAAAGTCTGTAATGTAAAAAATGAATAATTAAGAATGCAAGGACAATGCCTAAATAAAGAATGAAATTTTGAGAATCAAAAAAAAAAATGGTAGAAGTTAAAAACACTAACAAAAATGCAGAATGCCTTTGATGAACTCACTAGTAGACTAGGCACAACTTAGAAAAGAGTAAGTGACCTTGAGGTCAGTCAAAACATCCCAAATCAAAATGCGAAAAAGAAAAAAAAAATGAAAATCAAGGAAAAAAATATCCAAAAACAAAGAAAAATACAAAAGATGTTCCATGCCCATAATGGGACTACCAGAAGGAGAATAACAAAAGGAGCAGAAGAAATATTTGAAATTATAAAGACTGAATATTTTCCAACATTAATCAAAGACACAAAACCAGAGGGTAAGAAGTTCAGAGAACATTAAGTAGAATAAACTCCAAAAATCTACACCTGGGCATATCATGTCCTAATGTCAGAGAAAGAGACAAATAAAATTTTGAAGGAAATTCAGACGTAGGGTTGGGGAGATGAAGGGGACACCTTATCTAAAGAAGATGAAATATAAGAACCATATTAGATTTCTATTCACAGACTATTATAGCATGGAGAAAATGGAATCAAATATTTAAATGTTAAAATAAAAAAAAATCAACATAGAATACGATATACAGGAAAATTATTTTTCAGAATTCAAAGAGAAATACTTTCTCAGGGAAACAAAATCTAAAGGAACATGATGCAAGTAGACTTACCTTGCAAGAAATGTTAAAATAAGTTTTTCAGAAAGAATGAATGAAATATAGGTGAGAACTTTGGATCTACATAAGAAAAGAAGAGTATTTGAGAAGGAACAAATTAAGGTGAAATAAAGCCTTTTATTTCTCTTACTCTTAATTGATTTAATAGAGCTTTCCAAAAATAAATAATAGCAGCAGTGTATTTGGTAAAATTCATAAATAATATGAATGCTAGAACTAATATAAGGCATGGAGAAAGAAAATGGGAGTTCTCTGCTATAAGATATCTATACTATCTGTGAACTTACAGCGTTATGTGGAATTAATTGGAAATGTATACTGCAAACCCTAGATGAGTCACTTAAAAATTTTTAAAAGAATTATAAATGTGAGAAGAGAAGAGACAAATAAATCATACACAACGTTTAGTTAAAGGAAATAAGGTAGAAAAATAGCAAAATATTTTTTTAAAGGATAAAAACATGAGAAAGGCAAATGACAAGAGACTCTTAACTGTAGAGAACAAACTGAGAGTTGGTGGAGGGGAGGTGGGTGGGGGTTGGGCTAAATGGGTGATAAGTATTGAGTAGGGTACATATAAGCGCGCCTGGGTGGCTCAGTCTGTTGAGTGTCTGACTCTTGATTTCAGCTTAGGTCATGATCCCAGGGTCATGGTATTGAACCCCGCATTGGGCTCCATGCTGAGCGTGGAGCCTGTTTGAGATTCTCTCTTTTTCTGTCCTTTTATCCCTCTCTGCTGCTGCTTGCTCTCTCTCTCTCTCTCTCTCCCTAAAATAACTTAAAAAAAAAAAAAAAGAGAAGGGCACTTAATATTTTGAGCACTGGGTGTTATATATAAGTGATGAATCACTAAATTCTATTCCTCAAACCAATATTACACTATATGTCAACTAAGTAGAATTTAAGTAAAAACTTTAAAAAAATTAAAAAATGTAAATGCATAATATGATATAGATGATAGATAGATATTAATCCAAATATATCAGTAATCACTTTAAAACTTCAAATATATTTAGAGTGATTATTGATCTCTATATTCCTAAATATACCAATAAAAAACAAAGACTGACAATGTGGATTAAAAAACAGACACAGCTGTATTGTGTCCACAGAAAACACATCTTAAACATAAAAATATAGAATCACAAAAACTAAGTGGATGGAGAACAATATAGCATACTAACACAAATGAAAAGAAAGCTAAAATACTTATATTAATTTCAGACAAAGCTGACTTCAGAACAAGAACATTTATAAGGGAATAAAGAGGGCCATTACATAATGATAAATAGGTTAGTTCTCTGAGAAGTAATGTGAATGTACCTAATAACAGAGCATCCAAATAAATTATGTGAGGCAAAGGTAATAGAACTGCAATGAAAAATAAAGAAATCCACTATTTCTGAGACTTCAACACAGTTCTATCAATAATAGACAAGAATCCATAAGGACATATTTTAACTAAACAGCATCATCAATCAACTGCTCTAACTTACATTTATAGAATATAACACTGAACAACAGTAAAGTATACATTTTTTTCATATGGAATATAAACCAAGAAAGATCACATTCTGGACCAACAATTTTAAAAGAACAGAAATCATACAAAGTATGTTAGCACAAACCACAATGAAATTAAAGTGGAAATCAATAACAGAAAGATTGCTGGAATATCCCCAAGTATTTGGAGATGAAACACCATGCTTCTAAATAATACATAGGTCAAAGAGGAAATCACAAAATAAATTAAAAATATTTTGAACTGGATGAAAATAAAATACAACCTATACAAACGTGGGGGTGTAATAAATTCAGTGCTTAAAAGAGGATTTATATCAATGAATACATATATTAGAAAAGCAGGAAGATCTAAAATCAATAATCTGAGCTTTTACTTCAGGAAACTTGAGAATGAGGAGCATTTTAAAGCTAAAGCAATCAGAAGGAATGGAAAATAAAAATTAGAGCAGAAGGAATGGAAAATAAAAATTAATGAAACTGAAAAGAGGAAACCAAAGAGAGTTAATAGAAACCATGAGCTGGTTTTTGAGATCAATAGGATTGATAAATTGCTAGCCAGGCTAACAAAGAAGAGCGGGGGCAAAGGGGAGGATAGGTTTAGAGAGACCATCACTATTGATCCCATGAGTGAACGTTTAAAAGACAATAATGGAATATGAGCAAGCCTATGTTCACAAATTTAATAACTTAGATGAAATGGACCAATTCCTCAAAATACAGTTTACCCAAACTCAAAGAGAAATAGATAATCTGAAGATGCCAATCTCTTTTAAGAAAATTTAATCAATATCATAACCAACCAAAGCATAAAGCACAAGAGCCTGATGATTTCACTGGTGAATTCTGCCAAACATTTAAGGAAGAAATTATACCAATTCTATATAATCAGTTCCAGAAAATAGAAACAGAGGGAACACTTTCTAACTCATTCTATGAAGCCAGCATTACTGTAATTACCAAGATATTACAAAGACATTACAAGAAAGGAAAACTACAGATGAATATCTCTCCTGGACATGGATACATAAATAATAGCAAATTGAGTCCACCAATGTATACACAGAATTATAATCTTCATGGAGTGAGATTTATCCCAGGTATGCAAGGCTAGTTCAACATTTGAAAATCAACTAATGTAATCCATCACATCAGTAGTCTAAATAATATGTCATATGATCATTTCATAGGTTCAGAAAAAGTATTTGAACAAAATCCAGTATCCATTCATGATAAAATTCTCGGTAAACTGATAATAGAGGGGAAATTCCTCAACTTGATAAATAACATCTCCAAAAAACCTAAAGGTAGTATCATAATAATGAGAAAACAAATGCTTTTCTTCTAAGATAGAAAGAAGCAAAGAAAACCTGTCTCACCACTCCTATTCAACATCACACTGGGGTTCCTAGCTAATGTAATAAGACACTGTAAATAACTAAAAGCATGCATATTGGAAAGGAAGAAATAAAATTCTCCTTATCATATGACATGATTGTTGATTTTTTAAAATACCAAATAATTGACCAAAACACTCCTGTAAATTATGTTATTATAGCAAGTTTGCAAGATACAAAGTTATTATACAAAATTCCATTGTTCTCTATGTACCAGCAATTAATAATTGAAATTTGAAATAAAAAACACAACCTAATTGATATTAGCACCAAAAAATAATGAAACACTCAGATATCAATCTAACAAAGATGTATTTATATGAGAATAACTATAAAATTATAATGAAGGAAATCAAGGAATCTAAATAAATAGATATTCCATGTTCATGGATGAGAAGCCAATATTTTTTAGATGTGAGTTCTTCCCACTTGATACATAGAGTCAATCCAACCTGAATCAAAATCCAAGAAAGTTAAGAAGTGATAGTGGACAAATTGATTTTCATGTTCCTATGGGAAGTCAAGAGACCCTGAGTACCTAATATAATCCTTCTTTATATTATATATATACATATATATATATACACATACATATATATATATATTTATATAATATATTTCCTATAATATATTTCCTTCTTTCACAGAAGGAAAATGAAGCTTAAGGGCTGAGTTTACAGACCTCAAGATAAAGTTAAGTCATCAAGATATTGTGGAATTGGTGATAGACAAAGAAAGACACCACAGAACTATAGAATATAGATAAAATCGACTGTGATTTTTTGAATTGGCAAGGAGTTATAGATACAACACTAAAAACACAATCCACGAAATAAAAACTTGATTATTTTGTATATGATTAAACTTTAGAACTTTTGCTCTGTGAAAGACTCTATTAAGAGAACAAAAAGACAAACCCAAGCCTTGGATAAAATATTTGCAAACACATATCTGATAAAGGGCTTTTATACAAGGTATGCAAAGAACTATTAAAACTAAACAATCAAAAAAGAAGCAACCCAATTTGAAAATGGGAGAAAGATCAGAACAGACACCTCATGAAAGAAAATATACAGCTATCAAATAATTACATGAAATATTCAACATACTATGTCATTGAGGAATTGCAAATTAAAACAATGTGTTTTTGAAATGACTAAAATTCTGTCAAACTCATTTATTCCTGATGGAAATGAAAAATGCTACAGCCACTTTGGGAGACATTTGGACAGTTTCTTGCAAAACTAAGTATAGTCTTACCATATGGTACCATCTTGCATTTGCAACCTTAGGTATTTACCCAAATGAGCTGAAAACACAAAAGCCTGAACATTAATGTTTATAGCAATTTTATTCATAGTTTCCAAATATAAACAAGCAAGGTATCCTTCCATAGGTGAATGGATAAACAAACTGCTACATCCAACCAATGGAATATTATTCAATGTTAAAAGGAAATGAATTGTCAAACCACTGTAAGGCATGGATAAAACTTAAATGCCTATTTCTTAGTTAAAAAGAAAAATCAGGGGGCGCCTGGGTGGCTCAGTCGGTTAGGCGGCCGACTTCGGCTCAGGTCATGATCTCATAGTTCGTGAGTTCAAGCCCCGCATCGGGCTCTGTGCTGACAGCTCAGAGCCTGGAGCCTGTTTCAGATTCTGTGTCTCCCTCTCCTTGACCCTCCCCCGTTCATGCTTTGTCTCTCTCTGTCTCAAAAATAAACGTTAAAAAAATTTTTTAAAAATAAAAAAAAGAAAAATCAGTATTAAAGGGTACTTATTGTATTATCCCATGTATATGACATTTTGGAAAAGGAAAAATTATAGAGACAGTAATTTCCAGGGTATGTTGATGGGAAAGGAATGAATAGGCAGAACACAGGGCTTTTAGGACAGTGAAACTACTCTGTATGATATTATAATGCTAGGTATGCATCATTAGGCATTTGTCAAAATCCATATAATTGTGCAACAGAAAGTGTGAATCCTGATGTAAATTATAAAATTCAGATAAAAATAGTGTATCAATATTGGTTCATCAGCTGTAAATAAAATACACAGCATTAATGCAAGATGTTAATAATAGGGAAGCTGTGAGAGAGGGAAGAATACATGTGAACTTTCTGAAATATGTTCAATTTTATGTAAATCTAAGGCTGTGCCAGAAACGAATATTAAATTAAAAACAAACAAAACAAAACAAAATTATTCCAGGCAGGAGGGCTGGAAGGAGAGGGAGGAATCAGATACCCACCAGAACAGGACCAAAGACAGACTAACTGGAAGTGAGAATTTAATGATGAAAGACAAATTTACCCTCCTGCAAGGGAAGAGTGATTATAATTTACAACATCTAAGTTTCATGCATATTACCTCATATAATTCTCCTAAGAATCCTCTCACATATAATATTTCTGATTCCTTAGTTGATTAAACTAAGGTTAGTATCAGTTAACTTGTCCAATATCACCTGAATAATATGCAGTGAAGACAGAAATTATTCTATGTTCTCCTGTGACCTAGTAACCGTTATACAAATGTAGGTGATATTCTAAGCTAATGGCAAGGGATTTATTTTCTGCTATAAAATATATACACACACATATATGTGTGTGCATGTGCAAATGGATGTGTGTGTGTGTGTGTGTGTGTGTGTTGTATATCTTTCTAGGGAATAAAAAGCAGTAATCTTGAGTCTTCCTTGAGAAGAGTCCCTTGATTTGCTCCAATAATATATTTATTCTTGTATCTGGGAAGAAAGTAAGGCCCCTGGATTGGCCTGAAGAGGAGAATTTTGGATACAGTTAACATATTTTATATTAAAGGATCAGAAATTTTGTCTCTTTAGTTAGCAATATTGGGGAAAAGGATAAAGGATCCTGAACAAGTAAGACTTGAGTGGGGTAGTTGTGCATGAATGAAATAATCTGGTTGTGATGCAGAATAGATCAAAATGACAGTAGGAAAGGAAAGGAAATAATATCAGGATCAAGAATTCGGCAGTTTCAGGGGCTCAGGGGTGGCTTAGTCGGTTAAGCGCCTTTGGCTCAGGTCATGATCTCACTTCTCATGAGTTCAAGCCCCGTCAAGCTCTGTGCTGATAGCTTAGAGCCTAAAGCCTGCTTTGGATTCTGTGTGTGTCTCTCTCTCTGCCCCTCTCCCATTCATGATCTGTCGCTCTGTCTCTGAAAAATAATAAATAAATGTTTAAAAACTTTAAAAAAGAATTCAGCAGTTTCAGAGAGCTGTATCAAGTGTAACCCATCGCATGAAAATAGGAGCACACTACAGAATGTGGTGTGGAGGCTCCAGCTACTTAATTCTGATATGAAAGCAATGCTTATGCGCAGAAGACAGGAGAAGGTAGGGTAATCTTTTTGGCATCCTCTTGACTTCCAAATTTACTGAAAGCATTTTAATTTTATCTGTTCTAAGACATGGACAGAAACATTTCCTTTAGCGATCTTAAGCCCCAAGGTTTTCATTCACCTTTCACAAACATATATACATATGGGTGAATTTAAGATATTCAGCTAAATTATGTACACCCATAAAAACATGTCTTTCTGCTTTTCTGTTACCTTGCATAATACATTAGTAGTGTAAACTACATAGGGCCACAGATTCTGTTGTTTTCCTTGATGTATTCACAATGCCTAGAAGTGGTACAGAGGAGTTAAGTAAATATTCACTAAGTGACACTTACGTTAGGTTGCTTCTCTTCGTAAACTCTATATTCTTATGTCTCTTCCAAAGAAGCACAATGGATTAGCAAGGTCATTTTGTTTTTTCTCAATGAAGCTCTAATTTCTTATGCAGGGTCTAAATATTGAAGCCATTTATTTTTAGCTCATATCAATTGAAAAGATCTAAATCAAAATGGAGCGGACATATTTGTTAACAAATCACAAGGTAGCCTGGAATTAACCATAACCCCTCCAAAGCTGTATTGTTTTATAGCTTAACACGTGTTCAAAAGTACTTTTGTTGAAAAGAGTCAAAAGAGAAATTACTGTAAAATCCAGAGATCAGGATTTTGCAACTCAACATACAATGAAACACATGTGCTGGCTAAAAGGTCCCATTTTGTCTCATCATTTTAACTTCTATGATCACATTGAACATGAAATGAATGAATCAGATACTGCACTATCTTGCTCGATGCTTACCTAGTAGTGTCTCTAATTTTGTTAAAATTTTTTTGGAAAGAAAATGTTTGCAAACACAAATTACCAAGACTAAACAGCATTTTCTTTTTACTTCTTTTGAAATTGGTGTTAAGACACAATTCAGTTGAAGATTGGTAAGGTAATACCAGATGGTGAGAAGCTATAGGAGTTCAATGGTAAGATTCGACTTCACCAACAGTTATTTCCAAAGTACTAATAATATTTTACATGTGTGCAGTACTTTGCAGTTTTCAATGCCCTTTTGCATTTGATTCTTATAGCTCAGTTAGTATGGCAGACAGGTTTTATTAACCCAATATTACAATGAAGACTCAAAGAAGTTAATAATTGTTGGGCCTAACATCACATTTTAAACAGTGGTAAGGCCAGAGTTAGAATCTACTTATTTGATGTACAAAGATAAGAGTATTCACAATTGAATCTCATGTACCTGAAATTTTATGCTATTATTTTGTTTTAAAATTCATTGAAAACAAATGTTCTTATTATAATTTCAAGCAAGGTATACTGAGATGATCATGGGTATTTGCATAATAATAGTAATAATAAAAATAATAGAAATAGTAAAATTACATTTGTTGAGACCAGGGATAATACTGAGTACATTAGGTGATTATCCTATGTAATTCTCTGAACATCCCCTAAAGTTGATGCTATTGTTGTCTCTATGTTTAGAAAGAGACCATAACTGACTTTAGAGAAGGTCATAAAGCTTCTGATGAGGTAGACCTGGGAGTTGAATTCAGACAAGAGGCTAGGTCTTAATCACCAGGTAATTCTGTCTTTTGAATCTTTTAACTATGGATCTCTTCTTCATATTGATAACATGGATGTGATTATAAATCCTGCTTACTCAAAATAGCATTAAGTTTTGAATAAGAAAATGTTCATATAAGTCATTTGCAAACTGCAAGTATGAAGCAAATGTCAGTTTTTAGTAGTTAAAATGCACCTTTTGGGATGTTTGTCAGTGATGTTTATTTTCCCTTCTTTTCCATTTTTCTCTTTGGTCTAATTGATTGCTTTCCCATACCAATGAGTGTAAGTGATGTAGTTAGGTTTCCTGAGCTCCAGTCAGCAGTTTCCCAATAAGGGTAGCTATGAATTAATGAATGTAAATCCATCATCACTGATTCAAAGAAAATCAGTGGTGTATGCTGTATTGATAGTGGGCTGTTAACATTATAGTTGTGTATGAAGGACAGCATATTACTTATTTTATATTTTCATCGAAGCTATTCTTTAATAACTCTGCAACTTTAGAACTCAAACATTGTTTGTAGCATGTGAAAATCTTCATCGATGTTTTCTTTTCCCCCACAAATTTGTTAAAAAGAACCTACACATTCAAGTTAAATATGGTGAGCTGTCATCAGCTTCTAATTGTAGAATGAGAGTCCTCAGTAAAATTGGACAGTGGAACAAATCACTTCTGGCACTTGATTCTTTTTTCCCCTTTTGGCTCTGAATCTATGTTGACAGGGCGACTTAACATTAGTTTTATGCTTTTAGAAAAATGTGGCCCTATTTGCATTTGTTGCCATTTTTTTTGCCCAAATGCAGAAGTTTACCTTGCAATAAGACCACTAAAAATGAAAACTGATATCATAAAATGCCTCTTTTCATAAAAATGTTGAGTAACAACTTGCACTGAAGACTAAAACAAATGACATGTAGCAAAACCTAATCAACATATAACTAAATGTCTTATCTCTTTGTCATCATCTATTAACCTATTTCATTTTCTCCTTTCCTCCCCAAGTTTAATATTTGTTACCTTGTGGCTGCACACATGTTGGTGATCAGCTAATTTATGCCTTATGTTGTATATAGAATTTAACGGCTGCCAATAATTACAGTGGTAGACAAACTAGAGATTTTTCACTTCTCTGCTAAAAACTAACCATGTGTTCTGCTTTAAAGCAATGTGGTTTTATTTTATGAATTTTCTGCAAGAAGAATAAAAATAAAATCAGAGCTGTGAAATTTGCCATTATTCATGAAAAATTATCTGTTGGAAACTTGAGCCTCAAAGAAAGGGAATAGGATTTTTTTTTTTTCTAATTTGGCTTTAGCACTAGATATGTACATAGAGAAGATGGTATTAGAGTCTAAAGATCCCATCTTTATGTTACATTTTAAAGTGACTCTTCAATGCTGGCTAGTGGGAATCCTGTTACTTAAAATGCCTATTATTGGTTTCTTAATTTAACTCCTTACTTATAGATGAAATTAGAAATTCCTAGCTGACTTAAAATTTGACAAGATACAAAGATCTCATAGAAGCTTATTCTTTTAGCTAAACATGTAGTCAAAATAAAGAAAATATTATTTTAACATTAAATTGAATTTTAAAATATTTTTAAAAATAAATGAATACCAATTTATTCTTGAAAGCCGATTGATTTATGCCTATCTTCATAAACATTCAGCATACATATCTTCAATAACTATTAATTTAATTGTCTAATGAAATTCAGTGTTTTGTTTGTTTGTTTCCTGGATTATATGGAAATAATTTTCTGCTTATGTTAAAAAAAGGCGATGGAAGAGTTTAGGAGTATATGAACATTTTTTTATTAAAATAATTTGTTTTGAATTGTGTCTTTTCACATAACAATAATTTAGATTGCCCTCCCTTATTTACTGAAATTTCAAAATTTTATACCATCCAGTTTTCTTTTCTTTCTAATTTGTTTCTTTATCCTCTACTTTATTTCTTTCCTTTTCTTTTCATTCTTGGCTTTGTTCCAACTATATGAAAAGGCAACTGATATTTGCAATGTAGAAAATGTGTAGCATTATACAAATAGGCATAGAATTCAGTAACTTTCAAGATATTTGTACTGTACAGTAAATGTTATTAAGGCTTTTCTTTTCACTAGTAATTGCACTTTATTACACTATTAGGTTGAGAATAAGTTAAGCTGCTGTTACAAAAAGCCTCTAAAATATTGTGTTCCAATATGCAGAAAAAGTATTTCCCTCCTATGTAACAGCCTAAATTGGCAGAGCAGTTCCCCCATATTTACTACCCTACTTTCAGCTTGTCTTTCCCCACACACCCCGGAGAAGAGTCTTTGTCTTCAAAGGGGTAACTTTAAAGTTACTCACATTGGGGCGCCTGGGTGGCGCAGTCGGTTAAGCGTCCGACTTCAGCCAGGTCACGATCTCGCGGTCCGTGAGTTCGAGCCCCGCGTCGGGCTCTGGGCTGATGGCTCAGAGCCTGGAGCCTGTTTCTGATTCTGTGTCCCCCTCTTTCTCTGCCCCTCCCCGTTCATGCTCTGTCTCTCTCTGTCCCAAAAATAAATAAACGTTGAAAAAAAAAATTAAAAAAAAAAAATAAATAAAGTTACTCACAACAGTATTTCCTGACATACAGTCAGCCTAAATGTACACACATGGCCACATCGGCTTACAAGTCATTAAAAAGTAGTCACTCACTGGGTTAATTAGGAAGTTTTATTACAAAAAGGAAAATTGAGAGAATGGGTACTAAGCAAAAATGAATAGTCCCCACCCACAGAAGAATATTTGTCTTCAGAGTTGAATAAAATGACTTGATTTGCTTATAACACTGCATTATTCAATGTGATACCATTTAATATGGAGAATATTACTAAATAAATAAATTATGTACGTATATATATTTCTCTCAAACTTTTTCCATGGTGAGAAATAATTAAAGCTCATTATTCTTTCTTATTTTTTTCTCTTCCTTTTTTTTCCCTGTTATGCTTTACATTCTTAAAATGTAAGCAATTTAGTATTCTCAAAAGCACAGCATATATTTTAATCTATTTCCCAATAAACAACCATCGATTTGCAAGTAGCCTGGAAAGAATTAAGAAACTTGTTTTGAGCTTAATTTTCAAACATAGATCCACTAGAGAAGTTACAAACCTTTTCATCAACATTTAATTTAGAGAGATATAGTATTTAAATATGGTTTTATTAATATCATGGAAATTGTTAGTTATCATGTTTGAGATAAATGTATACACAGAGCAAAAATTGTCAAAAATAAACAACTACTGGCAAATTCTTTAACAAAGATGATAAACCATATACTTAGAAAACCACTAAAAACCTAAGCTTTTTGAAGACTGTTAATACCTTTTCAATTTTTAATCAATACATTCCAGTTATATGACATACTTTCTCCAAAAGTAATCAGACTTCAAATATGAGTGTTTTGAATATTTCATGATATAGATCTATTGCTACACTCACTCACTTTCTATTTTTATTCATCTAGATTTTTAAATAAAAGAAAATATGTAGCTAAATGAAAATGTTAATAAAAGTTATACATATTCACTCAGTTATAAAATGTTTAATTTTTTCTGATTAGGATGAATAGAGAGGCAGAATTCTTTAAATTTATTAAATTTTTCCTAGTAAAACTATCTTTTTCATGTTTTGAATCATCAGATATGTTTCATATTGATATATAATTACAAAGAAAGAATCCTGAGATTTTTAAAACTAGTTTCTTTTCAAGTGAAAATTGTCTCTCATGTGTATATTACCCCAAATCATCAACCTCTCCCTTAACTATAATTATTAACAATTGCACCCAAAGGTTATTATCTTTATGGACAAAACATTATGAGGAAAATATGTAAGGTTATTATAATTTTTGGCATCTCATTGAATTAACCCCACTAATAACATAGAGTTAAAGACATTTTTTTTCAATTATGTTATTCTTAGAAACAGAAAAATGAAAAGAAAATGTAGATGGTCTTCCTACTGCTTGCGTTGAAAAGTTTTTTTTTAATTTCATTTTGTTTTTCGATACACACATGGCCTCTCTTATGGACACTGATATAGGGATATCTTATAATTTCTCAAAATTGAAAATGGATATTTTCAAATACTCTCAGGCATTACTTAATTTACCTTATTTCAAAAACTTGGACAAAACAAAAGTCTAATAAGTAGTGTTTTTTTTTTCAAGAAAATAACAAATTTAATTTATAATCTTGAAATCCCACTGAAAGGAGAATTACAACTCCTAACCTACCGTCTATCATGACAGCTAACTGATTAATTCAGAAATAATGTAATTTTAGCTTGAAACTAGGGAAAATTATTCATTCATCCTACACTATATTTCATTCACATGCCACTTAAGATTGTAGCTACTGATTTTATTTATAGATGACATGAGTTATATTTATTTATAGAAATTCACTGATTATTTCAGATTGTGGAGTTTCAATTACTGTGTCTCAGAAATCATGCACTTTTGAATACAAAACTTTAAACCTCAAATTATGCTTCTCATATTTTCTACTCCTCTCACCTATTATCTAATTTAAGGGTACACAGTAGTATATGATTACTTTTATACCATTTACTTTTCAACTAGTATGTATATTTACTAGTAACACATGGTATAAACAGGAGGGAAGAGGAATACTAAGTGTACACTTTCCTAGAAGAAAAATAAGAAACAAAAATTACTATAAGACACATTAAAATTTTTTTTTCATCTATTCATTCTACAATCACATGCTGAGTTGACACTTATACCCCACCAGGAACAAAGCTATGCACAGCACTGAGTTATTAGGTCAAAATACATCATCGAGAAAGTTTCTGTCAACCATTGTCAGCACCATAGCTATAGCAGGATGTAGCAATGATTTCATCTAAGTAAAGGGGGATATCTGTAGTGGCAAAACACAATATTTCCTGAACTTGGGCAAAAGTAGTAGAATGAAGAGAAAGCTAAATAAAAACACTAAAAATCTGAGATATATACTACCCAGTAACTACTTAGATATAGGAGATTGGGGAAAGAAAAATGTGAATATGATTCTAGATTTTCCTTTTGGCAACTGGGGAGATGTTAAATATCATAAGTACTCATAAATATCATAATATAATAGTATGCTATTAAAATAATGGTCAAAAAATGAGAGAAGAGATTGGATGTGGTTTGTCATGACCTTTGCCAATCTGACTCCTTTTGGCAATCAGATCAATTCTAGTTCTAGTGTCAGTCTTCTTCACTTCCAATCTATCTTTGATATCGCTGCTGGATTAAGCTTATTTAACTACAATTTTAATCATGCTATATACTTTAATTCACATGTCTGTTTAATTGTCCAGAAAGTCTGAACTATGCTGATTTTCAAGACCCTCAATTATCTTGTCTCAAGCTCTTTCTCTTTTTATTTCTGATAGATCTTCAAGTTAGTTCTTTTTATTAAATTAGAAACAAAAGCCCCCATAGCAAAGTCCCTTGCAAGAGGTGAGCAAGGACTCAAAGTAAAAAACAGAGCTATTGGTCACTTCTCATACAGCTAGTTACAAGAGGTGTAGGAGCCAAAAGTAGACATTGGTTTGAAGTAATTGAGTATCAGCTGGAAGAATAGATGCTTGTTCATGTAACACCGGGCAAGTGTAGTTGGGGAAGGTAAAATTTACCTGTCCTTGATAGGTATATGAAGCCTCCTATGTGATATGTTCTACTCACTTCCCAGCCTTATTTGTAATTTTTTAAATGTTTTATTTATTTTTGAGAGACAGAGTATTATCAGGGGAAAGGCAGAGAGAGAGACACAGACACAGAATCCAAAGCAGGCTCCAGGTTCTGAGCTGTCAGCACAGAGCCTGACATGGGCTCCAACTCGGGAACCATGAGATCATGACTTGAGCCGGAGTCAGGTTCTTAACTGATTAAGCCACCCAGGCGCCCCTTCCCAGGTTTATTTATTATCAGCATGTGTCCATTGAGTCTGGTGCTCCAGTCATACCAAACAGCTTGCAGTTACTACAATATGCTGGTCCCTGTGGAAGGTGTAATCCACATTTTGAAATTTGCTCTCAGAGGAAACTCAGTTTCTCAATACTGATCTTATCACTCCAGTAAGTGGAAACCTTGTTTCAGTCTCTAAAACTTGGAATCATTTTGAGCTTTGCCTTCCTCTCACTTTCCACGTCCATTAGCCAATCTTGTTAACAATACCTCATAATGTATTCCGAATCAGACTGATTGTCATTATAGAAGTGTTATTCTCCTGGTTTTAGCACTGGTATACGTCCTGTAGATTATTAGGAAAACAATGGTTGGTTTCCCTGCTTCCACCCCTGCCTTGTACGCTCTAAACATACATTTGCCAGAGTACTTTCAAACTCAAATCTGATAAAATAACAGCTTTATTCAAAATCCTCTCATCAGTATAAAATCCAGAGTTCATCCCATCCCCTGAAAGGCCATTCATGTTCTTTCCACTTATCTTTTCAGGTCCTGACTCCCTCTCATTCCATGTCAGCCACACACTAGCCTCCTTGCTGTTTCTCAAACACGGTAACTAAACCCCTGCCTCAAAGTCTTTGTCCTTGCTATTTCTTCTACTGGAAAGCTATTGTAGTCTGCTTGTTCTCTCACTTCCTTCACATCTTTACTCAATAGCTTTATCTCAATGGACTAGCCTTATCAAACATACCTCTTCCCCAACCTCCCTCTAGTCCCTTCCTCTGCTTTTCTTTATATAAGTAATCACTGCCAGAGATACTACATTTATCAGTCAACTTATTGATTTATTTTGGCAAGTTTCATGAAAACAGAGATGTTGTATGTTTTGTTTCGGACAGCATCTGCAAGGTCTGGCATTCAAAAATCACTTGCTGAATAAATAAAGTAATACATCATGCCTAGCAGGCTGTCCTGGATCGTTGTGTCTCTCTGCCAGCTTTTCCCACTGCCTGGAAATTTCATGTTCTTCCAGGTCCTGAATATCTGGTGAACAAATTCTCCTAAACTTTTCCAGAGAGTTAGAATACTGTCTTCCTTCTAAGAACTTCTCTGGCACTCTCCTCTGGTGAGACTCCACCACTCTTTCCTCTGGTAACCTATGGTAATCTGTGTGAACATCTTTCTTATCTCTTGTAACACTTAGATGTTTTTAATAATTTATCTGTCTAGAAGTACCTTGTGGATGGATAACACATTTTACTCAAATTTGCACACTTGAGGTACAATGCCTGGCATGTAGTAAGCATTTATTGATTATTTGTGAAATCAATATGTAAATGGAAATGATCTATGTTTAATATTGTTTTTTTGAAATGTTAACAGATGAAGAGCTAAAGCTAAAGATCCCTGTTGTGTTAACTTTATGTCCATGTCTCTAATAACTTACATTTGATAATAATGGATATAACCAATAAAAATAATAATGCCAATGACATTGTGCATTTCTTCTTTATGGGCACTGCTTTAAGAGCTTTTATGGTAATAATTCATTTATTCAATCCATTGAGTTGATGAACTATTATGATCTCAGTTTTATGCTTCAGTAACTGAGTTAGTGGGTGTTAAGCAGCTTGTCCTCACTCACTAATAAGAACAGAGTCAGGGGCACTTGGGTGGCTCAGTTAGTGAAGCGTCAGACTTCAGCTCAGGTCATGATCTCACAGTTAGTGAGTTCAAGCAACACAGAGCCTGCTTTGGATTCTCTGCCCCCCCCCCCCGTCCCTCCCCTGTTCATGTTCTCTCTCTCTCTCAAAATAAATTAAAAAAACATTAAAAAAAGAAAAAAGAACAGACTCAGGTAATGTGCCTCCAGAGCCTCTGTCCTTCATCTCTAGTTGACTGCACTGTTTTTCTCGCTGTGCAAGACTATTTCCTTCTATTGTGTCCCAAGATAAATAAGAAGACAAGTTTTTGACAGTGGTAAATGTTTATTAACTACCAAACTAAATCTCAGAGGAACTTTCACGAGTATTGCAGGATATGAATCTATTTCTGTGGTTCAATATTTTTCATAAAAAATTATACTTTATTGCTCTCTGAAGTGTGTGTATCTTATTAAGGCACATTCTATATGGTTGGTTGTCTCATTAATTTTAAAAGCTTTATTTTATATCCTTTTTAAATTTCATTTTATCTATGTAAAATTTCATGGTTAATTATTTACAGCTCAAGCTAAGGATTATACAGATGCGACTGACAAGGCCTTTCCCAGGGGTTAGTTTATTCTTTTTTCCTATAAAGTATTTTTAAGGGACAATATATTAAAGAGAAAATTCCTCAACACATTCATATATAAACATAACTTGTTTCATTAAATTGTTCTAAATAGGGCAAATTTGAGGGGCATATATGGCTATTGAAATAATTCCCTTGACTTTAGCCACAGGAACTCTTATATTTAACTTTACCTGGTCATTACCATTGTAAGCAAGCACTTGACAATCATTTTTATCACTCATATTACATACTACATTAGAAAACATTACTTACTTCTTACTACATTAGAAAACAATTGAGAAAAGAGATGATGAGATGTTGTATTTAGAGAAAATCTAAAATAATATATATAAAATGATTAAATTTAATAGATGAATTAAGCAAGGTAGTGATATACACATATATGTATAAATATACATATTTATATATGTATACATATATATAAAATATACAGATGGGTATATTTACATATATATAAATTTGGAAAAATTTATTTGGAAACAATAATATCAATTTGAAAAAATATCAATTAGATTGTCAAATATATAATTATATATAATATATACATAGTAAATATATTATCAAGTATATAATTAATTATATACTTGACCCTTGAACAATTCAGGGGTCAGGGCATTGATTCCCCATGCAGTCAAAAACCCCTGCATAAGTTTTACTCCCCAACATTTCATTACTAATAACCTAATGTTGACTGGAAGTCTTACTGATAACATAAACAGTGGATTCACATATATTTTATCCTTTCTGTAGATTATATATTGTATTCTTAAAGTAAGCTAGAGAAAAGAAAATGTTATTAAGAAAATGATAAGGAAGAGAAATACATTTACAGTACTCCAATGTATTATTGATACTATGTTTATATCATCTGTTTACAAGAGGAATCATCTGTTAGTACCTACATCAATATTTTATTGTTGTTGTTAGAAGAACTTGGCAAAATTTTTTTATTGTTTTCTGGGTTTTCATTTTTCTTTTGTCATGATGATTCGTTTTGGCCTCTATTTTGAGTCTCTTTCTCTCTCTGTTTTTAAAGGACCAGCAGTCTATCTTATCTTATACATATTTTTTTTATTTTTCTTTTACTTTTTTTAAAGTAAGCTCTATGCCGAATGTGGGGCTTGAAGTCATGACCCCAAGATCAAGAATCATATGCTTTACTTAATGAGCCAGCCAGGTGACATTATTATTTTCTTATAGGATACAAAACACTGTAGATGTCGTATGTATTACTAATGCTATATATCAAAAATGAAAAGATAATGTGAAGAAGAAATCCTTATAGGTGCAATGATTCATGCATTGATGATAACAAAAAGCAGCAATATAATTGCTTTATGATAGCCTAACGTACACACTGAAGAATGAGTCATTATAAAATGTTTCAGATGGGGCGCCTGGGTAGCCTGGTCGGTTAAGCGTCCGACTTCGGCTCAGGTCAGGATCTCACGGTCCATGAGTTCGAGCCCCGTGTCGGGCTCTGTGCTGACAGCTCAGAGCCTGGAGCCTGTTTCAGATTCTGTGTCTCCCTCTCTCTCTGCCCCTCCCCTGTTCATGCTCTGTCTCTCTCTGTCTCAAAAATAAATAAATGTTAAAAAAAATTTAAAAAAATAAATAAAATGTTTCGAACATACAGTATTATATTCATAATTCATGATTGGGAAGAAACATTGTTATATTAAAAAAATTTACTTGTGATGATAAGGTGATATGCATTTTCTCCAATTAGAAAAGAGAGAGGCACGCTGTAGGGTAATGTAATTCTTTGAAAGCAGTTGTAAAACAGCAAGAAAACTAACACAATATTGATCTTATAATAAATAGCACTTACCTTATACCTATGTAAGAATAGGCCATCCCCTTCCACACAAGTCTTGCGTATGGTGTTCTACACGATGAATATTTAGGCAATGATGATGATGATGATGGTGACACAGTTCTTGCCATACAGTTATTAGATTTTCATATGAAGACACACATGCACAACAGATAAGTTTATGAACTGCATGGCATGACAATCACTAACTATTCATTAAGTAGAAATGAATCATCATAAAGATCTTTATCCTTATCATCTTCATGTTGAGTAAAGCTGAGGAGGAGGAAGAAGAGGGGTTAGTCTTGTTGGGGTGGCAGAGATGGAAGATGTGGAGGTGGCAAAAGGGGGAGCAAGAGAGGCAGGCACACTCAATGTAACTACAAAAATCCATTATACTTTCTTTCTGGGTTTTGTGATTTTTTATTTCCCTAAGAATGTGCCTATACAGTACCAATTCATCTTCTACCATTTGTTTTATTATCAGTAGCCATTTCGTAGAAGAGTCCATGTCATAAAAGAGGTCAAAAGCAGTCTTGAAAAATCGCAACCCTGCTTCCAGATTGTCTAACGTCAATTTGTTTTCTGGCGCTGCTTCTTCTTCCTCATCATCTGGCTCGGAAGCACTCATCTCCATCAAGTCATCTTCTGTTCGGCCCTCTGCTTTGGTGTCTGTGAGCTATTGATTTTCTCCAAGATCCATATATGGAAACCCTTCACCCTTTACTTTTTTTTTCTTGTTTCTTTCTTTCTTTTTTTTTTTTTTGGCCTTATCCACATTCTCTTTCATGATGTTTTTGATTGGCTCTGTCATTAATCCTGTGAAGTCATGCACAACATCTGGACACAGTTTTCTCCAAAAGGAATTTGTTTCAGGCTTGATGGCTTTTACAGCTTTTTCCATAACAATGATGGCATCTTCAATAGTGTAATCCTTCCAGACTTTCATGGTGTTCTCTCTATTGAGGTTCTCTTCCATAGTGTTGACAATTATTTCCATAGAGTAATGAGCCTTAGAGTCTTTATGACCCCCTGATCTAGAGGCTAAATCAGAGACATTGTGTTTGGGACAAGGTGACCACTTCAGTGCCTTTGGTTTTGAACTCATGGAGTTCTCAGTAGCCAGAGGCATTATCCAATATCAAAAGAACTTTAAAAGTGGCAGTTTTTTACTGTCCACTTACCTTCTGACTTCAGGGACAAAGCATCAATCGAACCAATCCAGACTAAAGGTTCTTGTTGTCCAGGCTGTCTTGCTGTACAACCAAAAGACTGACCAGCTGGTGTTTATCTTTTCCCCTCAAGGCTGGAGACTTAACAACTTTATATATAAAGGCAGTCCTGATCATAAACCTGACAGTGTTTGCACAAAACACTAGAGTTAGCCTGTCGCTTCCTGCCTTAAATCCTTGTGCTTGCTTCTCTTCCTTATTAATAAATGTCTTTTGTGGCATTTTTTCCAGAATTGGGCACTTTAGTCTGCATTAAAAACCTGTTCTGGCAGATATTCTTTCTCCTCAATGATTTTCTCCCACCCCCAAAGAAATTATGTTTTAATTATTTTTATTTTCTTAAATGTAATTTGTTATCAAGTTGGCTAGCATACAGTGTATACAGTATGTCCTTTGGTTTCGGGGGTAGATTCCCATGATTCACACTTACACACAACACCCAGTGCTCATCCCGAGTGCCCTCCTCAATGATTTTCTTAATATACAATTTACTGAGGAGACAAACTGCTGATGCAGAAGATTAGTGTCCCCTGGCCATTTAAGCAGATTCTTGCAACTCTTTTTTTTTTTTAATTTTAATGTTTATTTTTGAGAAGAGAGCAAGTGGGGGAGGGACAAAGAGATAGGGGACAAAATCTGAAGCAGTCTCCACACTGTCAGCGCAAAGTCTGACATGGGGTGAGTCATGACCTAAGCTGAAGTCAGATACTCAACTGACTGAGCTACCCAGGCACCCCAAAATTCTCAAAACTCTTGAACTCAGAGCAACAGAAACGGGAGGTGGCTACAAAATTATTATACAAAGTAGTACAGTACAGTGTGCATTACAATTAATTTTATGCTGCTAATATTAATACTCATAGTTGTATTTGTTTACAGTACTGACTGCAAAGGGGCCATGTATGGTCTATAAGTGTTTGTGTGCATAAGTCTTGATAACTCTTAACTTTTAATAATAGGTTTGTGTATATTTTATTGTAGTAGATGATAAAAAAGATTAGTATCTACATATATTTTATGCATTCACGACATACATTTCCCTTAATATTGTTATATATTGAGGCTATGCAGTTTGTGAGTTTTTTCAAATTATCACAAATCTTGAAAAGTGTTTCCAATTTATTTTGTGAAAAAAATTGCATATAAGGGGACCTATGCAGTTCAAACTTGTGTTAAGGGTCTACTATATCACTATACTGAGCAATACATTTTTAATAAATGTAATGTCTGAGACTATTTGTTAACATTAATTAAGAGAAAATTTAAATATATGAATATGTAGAGACATTAATAATAATAATAACAATAATAATAATAATGTACTGTTTTGTTGTTATCAACTCATGGCCAATCTTGCTTTCTCAATAACCTTTGACAATTGAGGTTTGTTATTTGTTATTTGTTATCCTGCTATTTGTGGTTTATTTAAAAAAAGTGTCAAGAATCATAGTGTTTCACCTTCAATATTTTAGTATGATCTGTAATTAATAAGCATTCCTCTTGAAACAGAAACAATGTCTATTATCATAAATAAATTATTAAGAATACTTCTTAATATTATGTAATATCCAGCTAGTGTTCAAATTCTCTGATGGTTTCAAAATTTCTTTTACAGAATATTTGTTAGAATCGAGATACAAATAAGATCCATACATTAAAATTGGACTGAATAAGATTTCTTTGATAATTTCAAGCCCTCTTTGTTTTAAACTTCTTTTTTTTTTCCCTTAAACCTTATTTGCAGAAGAAAGAAGGCAATTTGATCTGTATAATTTTATGGTGTTTGAAATTTTCTAATTACATCCCTTTGGTATTGTTTAGCTTGTATTCTGTTTCTTATGTTCTCTATAAATTGATAGTTATATGTAGAAGCTTGATCTGATTCTGATTTAGAATTTGTTTATAATACTTTCTAGGTGGCATTCTATCCTAAGAAACATATTACAGCAAATAAAAAAAAGTAGAATGAAGCTTCCACCTATGTTGCTTTGCCTCCTAGATTGTTCTGAGATTACACTAAATCCATTTATTGTTGCCTTTTTCAAAGTATAAAGCTTCAAGTAAAATATGTTCTTGTGGAAAGAAAATAATAATAATAATAAAGTACAAAGCTTCTATTTTGTTTTATTGAAAACTGACTAAAACATAGTAAATAATGTTAATATGTTAGGTAATTGTTAAACATAAGTGATCAGGAAGACTTTAATCTTAAGTCTATCTATTTTATTTTTTAAATGACCTTTGTTTATTTCATTAGCTATCAACAAAACTTTGGGGAAATACATAATAACAGAATTGCTGAGTCATAGGGTAGTTCTATTTTTAACTTTTTGAGGAAACTCCATACTGACTATCTGGTATTTACACAAAGGATACAAACATCCTGATTTGAAGGGGCACATGCACCCTGCTGTTTATAGCAGAAGCATTATCATCAATAGGCAAATTATGGAAAGAACCCAAATGCCCATCAACTCATGAAGGGATAAGGATGATGTGGTATGTGTATGTGTGTATATATAATCGAATATTAGTCATCAAAAAATAAAATCTTGCCATTTGCAATGATGGAGCTATAGTATATTATGCTAAGCGAAATGTCAGTCAGAGAAAGATAAATACCACATGATTTCACCCATATGTGGAATTTAAGAAAGAAAACAGATGAACATAGGGGAAGGAAGATAAAAAAGGGGGAATGATAAGACACTCTTAATGATAGGGAACCAATTGAGGGTTGCTGGAGGGGATTTTGGCAGGGGATTGGGTAGATGGGTGATGGTTATGAAGGCGGGCACTTGTGATACCACTGGGTGTTGTATGTAAGTGATGAATCAGTGAATTCTGCTCCCAAAACTAGAATTGCACTGTATGTTAACTAACGAAAATTTGAATAAAAAGTTGAAACAAAAAAGCAAATATTTACAATCTGATACATTTATGTAAAAATTCTTTTGATCCTTAATTTAGTGCCTGAAAACTCTAAGGGGGGACGTTGAAGCACTTGGAATATCAGGGATAAACTGAGATTGCTGCTCATTTAGTTTTCTTTACAGCTCCTGTTCAAGGTAAATGTAAATCCTGAGATGCTTTTGCTTAAGTTTCCAAAATATCCAAGATAGTTCATGTCTGTTTCTGAGCTTGGGTTTCTTCTGCTTCCAGATTATTAATCAATGAAAGATTAATTGTGAAAATACTAACTTGGGAAATCATTTAGGTAACCTTATGAGTAATTCTACTCTGATAAATGGATGCCATGTGTGTGGTCACCAGACTTTATTAAAGAATTCTATATGTAGTCACTTTGGATTTTTTCATAATTCTATTTACTGCCAGTTTCAAATGGACCCTGGTAATTTGGATGGTTTATTCAGGGTGTCACTTGGCATCAAAGTAAAGATTCTTTAAAGACTACAAATATGAAACTCTATTCAGAAAATATTCTGCCTAATGGTACAAGGTGCTATATCAGGTATGGGGCAAACATAAAAAGAAATGCAGTTTGAAAGCCCAAAAACCAAAGATAGAAACAGAAACTGACAACACATAAGGTAGTAGATGAAGAGAAAACTATAGAAAATGTAGAAATAGGTAAACCAAAGCATTTGCTTTACACTGCAATGGAGCATATGAAATTCAGCCTACAGAATGAATTAAATTTAATTGAGGCTTGAAGCACAAGGGTATATTGATATTAAAAGAAGAAAGTGGGATAAAGTAGGAAGAAAAGGAAAATGAAAATGTGAAGACCTGCTGTCTAGACTGGCTGACACAGTTAGGCCTAGATTTCTGGGATATCTGGCTTTTTTCAAATCTAAAATAATTTGTCTTCCTAGTTTCAGGGACTCACCTTGACTTTATGTATTATTGAGTAATTGAGAACACTCTATCAAATTCTCTAGAACAACCTATCTGACTCTAATTTTATGTCCCTGTTCTACCTAAAGGACTTCTTCCGTATTCCTTAAACCTAGGCCTAGTAGTTTCCCCATATGTGGCAGGAACTCTCTGTCTGATTTTAGTCATTTTTATAGCTCAAGGACCAGAGTTTTGTCTGCCCTTGTATCTGCCTTCTGCTACTCAGCAGTTCCTCATGTAAGAATACTGCCTGTTTCATGTCTCCCTCTCTGCTTGTCTATGTAGTTATAATATCACCTAGTCTTGGACTTCCAGTCAGTACTGTGGAAATCCCTTGTTAATATTTCTCTGATGCCATGTTCTGTTGCCATTTGTTTTAAATATTGTGTTCTGCCTGCCAGATCTGATTTCCACCTGTAGTTGTATCTGTCCCCAAAGACTTGTTTCATTTAAATATTCATCTGGATCCAGTTTGAAAATGTCATCCCCTCTTAAGATGGCAATTTTAAGCCACTTAAAGAGTATGCATAACTGTGGTCAATAAAATGACCATTTTCCCTATTGCTCCAGAATAGGATCCATGTTTTGGCATCTCAGCGACTGCAAATTGGAAATGCGGCTGCTAGAGGAATTGCTCTCCCACAAACATCCCCAGAGTAAGCCCCACGTTGGCTGTCACTGTGTAGAACCACTGCCCTGCTTCTCTTCCAGTACTCCACCCAACCTACTTCTCTCTCCCAAGACACCATCATTCATCAGATTGCTTGGTGCATGTTAGCACCTGTAGGTCCCTTTAGGAAGAGAGAATTTAGAAATCCTTAGACCTTAACTTCCCTTGAAGTGATGCCTGGAATAGGGTAGAATATTGATCCAGCTGCTGGAATTGGGGCTGGAGAAGAAAGGATGTGTAAAGGACACTAATGTCTAATGGTAGCTATGAACTGAATCAGAATTTCAACCATGTTTCCATAGAAGCAATGTTGCACATGCATATTTTATGAATGCAGTCATTCGACATACATTTCTTGTATACTAACCATGAACCAAGCACTGTAGCAAAATAAAAATTAGCTTACTAAGTATTATTTTTCTACATACACTAAATTATAGATGTAATAGGCTTTGGTGAATAAGAAATTTGGCCACTATTACACTACAACTTCTAAGGGAAAATTCATTTCAAGTTCAACAATCAGTCCATCATAGACTTGCAAGAAAGATTTTACTCTAGCACTCCAATTACGACTGTGAGTTATGGTGGAATTATGGTCTGGAGTTATATTCTAGTGCTTACTTATTGATACCCTCTAATGCTATAAGTAGTTTTCCATTACGGAAATCATGTTGAGGAAACATAGAATGTAGTTTTGAAGAAAAAAATATGTCTTCTTAGTAGGGCTATATATATTTGTGTACCTTGTGCACTTCATGACTCTGAGGGGCACTACTCAGAGACACTGCAATGCAATTTTTGTCTCTTAGAGCTGTGTAAGACATTATCAAGATAACAGAAGGGATTCTTGCTGCTCACCTGCCTCTTTACTTTGATCATGAAAATAGTGTGTCTAGACTAGAGATAGTTATAAAAAAATCTCAGGATTTTATTTGTTTATTTGTATGCTTTGTCAGAGAATCAACTGATAGTTTTGTTTTGTTTTATTTTTCTACATTGGTTGCTTTTCTGAATAACATGATGTTCTGGTATCAGCAGAAATGCAAACACCAGGTCAGTTAACTATTCTACTGCTGTTTTTCTTAATATAGACTCAACTGTGAACTATCATAAGACAATATTCTTGGCACCTAGGGAATGGAGTGCTTCAGTGCTAGAGGAGGAACTTAGGAGAAGAATTGTCACATATACTACCGATTAAAAGGTGCTCAGGAGGGAGACAGTATAGTGAGGGCAGTTAGGGTAACATCTCAAATGTGTGGTCATAGGCTCCATATGCTTATTTACATTGGTGCTGGAGAGTGAGTATTGGTGACTAGCATCAAGTTAAATTCAAGTGTACCTTGAATGCACCAATTTTATAAAAGAAAGTGAGCAGCACAGAGTTAGGATGTTGGATAACACCAAATGATTATCCAAATATCTGAAATATAATTGTCTCTGGGGAGAAAACTGGGCTGCTAAAATTAAGAAGTAAACTAAAATGAGACTATTTTATTTAGTGACTTATTTGGGGGAACCCTGGATACAGGGCATGTTATATCAATAAAGGAGAAAATTAGTGAAGATAGAGGTGAAAAGGAATCTCAGGCCTTTGATATAGTCTAAGATGTATAGATAAAGGGCAAATTCAGTTTGATGGTGAGGGTGAACTAGTTATGTTCTCAGGGGGGCAGGCCAGGATGATTGGCACCACTGACTACCTTCCTGCCTTATAACACTGGTGGGATCAGCAGCAGGGCTAGAAGCAGTGGTAGTATGAGCTCTCTCCAAAGAGAAGATGTGACTTCCTTATCTTCCCGCCAACCTACCTGCCCCTGAAATAATTCCGCTTAAATGAACCTCAGCAAACAAACATACCATCTTATTTTAGCATGACCAACAACACCACAGAGACCCAGCTGAAAGAGCAGTAAGAGATTTTTGACAGCTGAAGAAAGCATTCCTTTCTTATTTCCTACCAGTGAAAGTAGGAAGATTTGATCCCTTGAGCTCAGTAACTTCGAGCATTCATGGGGGTTTTCTCAGGAGGTGAAATTGCCAGGGAGGGAAGAAAGGCATCGACATTATGTGAACAATTTAGGAGAAGAAACTTTGTTTAGTATTAAAAGGAATATGATTTCTTCTGTACCTCATGTAGTAAAGTGCTTTTATGTGAAGATTTAGCTCTAATGTCTCTGCTTGGATATAAATTCTTGATTTCAGTACAGGGAGGTGAAACAACATAGAAACATTTGGATAGAGAGAACACTAATTGAGGGTCCAGTGCAAGTTCTGGGCTGAGGGCTGGGTTGTACATATATTAGGAGAGACTGTGCAAAGCTTACTAGAGAGCATTGGTTGTGTGTTTTATGAACAAACTTAAGATACTAAAGGTGAGAGCCAAACTGGGAGTTCTTTGGAGTTATGGCACAGGTACAGTATAGAAACCATTTAAACTGTAATTATCCAGCTGAGACTCCAGAAAGGCCATAGCTTTGAAATAAGTACTATGCCCCACCTAGAGTAATACCCACTTTAGGTATATACTTATGAAGCCTAACACCAAGCCTCAACGACATATACTTAGGTGAGTCAGAGTTCAGAGGTTGAGTCCTACCAAATTAAGGAGATTTGGAAAACAGAGGCTTTCCACAGATGAATGTAACTGAACCTTTAAATGTAAACTGAACCTTTAAAATTTCAAAATGTTAGTCAGTAATTGCACTACATACTAAAATTCAAAGTGATATTCTTCAGAGAAATATAACAGAATAAGGTACACTTATGACATATGCAATACTTAATATTAAATCAAAATGTACTAGGAATTTTTTCAAAAAGTGTAATATGACCTATAGGCAAGGAAAAAAAGGCCATGAATAGAAACCAGTCCTAAGATGACCCAGATTTTGGATTTAACAGACCAAGAGTTTTGAAAGCTATTATAAATTTGCATATGGAGCTGAAGGAAAATATGGTCTTTATATATAGGGAATCTTGTTGGAGAATAGAAACTATGGGGAAAGAGGAAGTACCACCATTGGAAAATTCTAGAACAGAAAAGTACTATATCCAAAATTATTTCCTGGGGTTAAAGGTGACAGAAAAAAAATAAAGAAATAAATGAAACTGAATAAAAATAGAAATTAGCCAATATTAAGAAAAGAGAAGAGAAGATTGAAGAAAAATGTGAGGTCAGAAACCATAAAACTCATACAAGAAAATACAGACAGTAATTTCTTTGACATCAGCCATAGAAACAATTTTTCTAGATATACCTTCTTGGGCAAATGAAACAAAAGCAAAAATAAACTACTAGGACTACACCAAAATAAAAAGCTTTTGCACAATAAAGGAAACCATTGACAAAACAAAAAGACAATCTACCAAATGAGAGAGGATATTTGCAAGTAGTATCTCTGAAAAACAGGTTAATATCCAAAATATATAAAGATTTATATGTCAATACCAAAATAATAATAATAATAATAAATAATTTAAAATGGGAAGAGTACCTGAATAGACATTTTTCCAAAGAAGACATACAGATGGCAATGGACACATGAAATAATGCTCAATATCACTAATCATCAGGGAAATGCAAATTAAAATCACAGTGAGGGGGGACCTGGGTGGCTCAGTCGGTTGAGCATCTGACTTCAGCTCAGGTCATGATCTCGCAGTCCGTGAGTTCAAGCCCTGCGTCAGGCTCTGTGCTGACAACTCAGAGCCTGGAGGCTGTTTCGGATTCTGTGTCTCCCTCTCCCTCTGCTCCTCCCCTGCTCATGCTTTGTATCTCTCTATCTCAAAAATAAATAAAAACATTTATTAAAAAAACAGTGAGATATCACCTTACACTTTTTAGAAGGCTAGAATCAAAAGACAGGAAATAATGGATGTTGACAAGGATATGGAGAAAAAGGAATCCTCTTGAACTGTTTGTAGGGATGCAAATTGGTACAGCCACTGTAGAAAACAGTTATGGAGTTTCCTTAAAAAATTAAAAATAGGAATACCATGCAATCTGACCATTCCAATAGTAGGTATTTACCCAAAGAAAATGAAAACACTAATTTGAAAAGATAAATACTTCATTATGTTTATTGCAACGTTATTTACAATAGCCAAGATATGGAAGCCACTCAAGTATCCATGCATTTTCTATTGATGAATGGATAAATAAGCTGTGGTGCATATATCTATATCAATATCTATATCTACCTATATCTATCTGCATCTATATCCATATAACCATCTATATCATTATCTATATCATCTATATCTATATCAATATCTATATCTATAATCTATATCTATTGGAATATTACTCAGCCATGAAAAAGAATGAGATCTTGTCATTTGTGGCAACATGAATGGAACTAAAGGATATAATGCTAAATGAAATAAGTCAGATAGAGACAATGATTTCACTTATATGTTAAATCTAAAAAAAACAGACTCTTCAATACAGAGAATACACTGGTGGTTGCCAGAGGGGATGGGATGGGGGTTGAACAAAATGGGTGAAAGGGAGTTGGAGGACAGACTTCCAGTTAGGGGATGACTAAGTCATGAGGATGAAAGGTATAGCACAGGAAATAAAGTCAGTGGTAACAGCATATATGGTGACAAATATAACTACATTTGTGGTGAGCATAGCATAATATACAGAGTTGTTGAAACAGTATGTGGTACACCTGAAAATAATGTAACATGTGTCAAGTGTAATTCAATATAAAAGAAAAAAAAGTTATCACAATCTCAGAGAATTGAGGGACAATATCCAGCAATCTAACATAGAAGACAGTGAGAATATGGTTGGAAAATATCTGAAGCTATAAAGTCTGGATTTTTCCCAAGTTTGATAATTAATATCTACTATGCACTGACAGATCCAAAAAGCCATTAGCTAGCTGAAAATCAAAGTAAAAGGAAAACCAAGAAGTTAGTTCAATAGAACACATTCCATTCTGGGAAACAATGATACAGATAATGGCTGATTTCACATCACAAAATATGTGGGCCAGAGCAAGAAAGACTTCTTTAAAGTGCTAAAAAAATCAGTGTACTCAGAATTCTATTTCCAGTTAAAGTATCCTTCAGAAACTATGATGAAACAAAAACATTTGAGATGAATAAAAATCAAGAAAATTCATTGTAAGCAGATGTGTACAATAAGAAATGCTAAAGAAGGCTCTTTGGGTTGATGGAAATTGATATCAGATGAAAACTTGGTTCTATAAGAATGAAGATACTAGGAACGGTAAAAAAATAAAGAGGCTAGGAGAGGTAAGTTTAAAAGTAATTTTTCTCTCCTTATTTCCTTATAAAACGTTTTAACATAAAAAATTAACAATTGTGGGGCTCCTGGGTGGCTCAGTCGGTTGAGCGTCCGACTTCAGCTCAGGTCATGATCTCATAGTTCGTGAGTTCAAGCCCCGCGTCGGGCTATGTGCTGACAGCGCGGAGCCTGGAGCCTGCTTCAGATTCTGTGTTTCCCTCTCTCTCTGCCTCTTCCCCGCTCATGCTCTGTCTCTCACTGTCTCTCGAAAATGAATAAACGTTAAAAAAAATTTTAAAAATAAAAAAAAAATTAACAGTTGTTAGATGTGGTTAAAAATTAAATATGACAACTGTAGCACAAAAGATGGAAAGATGATAAGAATGTAAATGAAATTTTAGTATTGTAAGATTGTTACAGTTGTAAAGTATGGGAAGCTTACAGTCTTTTTTTAAAAGTTTTATTCAATTAATTATTATTTTTTTAATTTACATCCAAGTTAGCATATAGTTCAACAATGATTTCAGGTGTAGATTCCTTAATGCCCCTTCCCCATTTAGCCCATCCCCGCTTCCAGAACCCCTCCAGTAACTCTGTTTGTTTCCATATTTAAGAGTCTCTTATGTTTTTGTTCCCCTCCCTGTTTTATTTTATTTTTGCTTCCCTTCCCTTATGTTCACCTGTTTTGTATCTTAAAGTCCTCATACGAGTGAAGTCATATGATATTTGTCTTTCTCTGACTAATTTCACTTAGCATATAACCCTCTAGTTCCATCCGCGTAGTTTCAAAAAGGAAAGATTTCATTCTTTTTGATTGCTAAATAATACTCCATTGTGTGTGTGTGTGTGTGTGTGTATATATATATATATGTCTATATATGTATATATGTATATACATACATATATATATATAGATATATAGATATGTCTATATATATGTATATATATGTATATACATACATATATATGTGTGTATATATATATATATATATACACACACATATATAGATACGTATATATATATCACATCTTTATCCATTCAACCATCGATGGACATTGGGCTCTTTCCATACTTTGGCTATTGTTGATAGTGCTGCTATAAACATTGGGGTGCATGTGCCCTTTCAAAACAGCCTACCTGTATCCCTTGGATAAATACCTAGTAGTACAATTGTTGGGTCATAGGGTAGTTCTATTTTTAATTTTTTGAGGAACCTCCACACTGTTTTCCAGAGTGGCTCCACTAGCTTGCATTCTCACCAGCAATACAACAGAGATCCTCTTTCTCTGCACCCTTGCCAACATCTGTTGTTGCCTGAGTTGTTAATGTTAGCCATTCTGACATGTATAAGGTGATATTGTGGTTTGATTTGTATTTCCATGATAAGGAGTGATGTTGAGCATTTTTTCATGTGTTGGTCGGCCATCTGGATGTCTTTTTGGGAGAAGCATCTATTCATGTCTTTTGCCCATTTCTTCACTGGATTATTTGATTTTGGGGTGTTGAGTTTGGTAAGTTCTTTTTAGATTTTGGATACTAACCCTTTATCTGATATGTCATTTGCAAATATATTCTCCCATTCTGTCGGTTGCCTTTTAGTTTTGCTGATTGTTTCCTTCACTGTGCAGAAACTTTTTATTTTGATGAGGTCACAGTAGTTCATTTTTGCTCTGGTTTCTCTTGCCTCTGGAAACATGTTGAGTGAGAAGTTGCTGCAGCCAAGGTCAAAGAGGTTTTTGCCTGCTTTCTCCTCGAGGATTTTGATGGCTTCCTGTCTTACATTAAGGTCTTTCATCCATTTTGAGTTCATTTTTTGTGTATGGTGTAAGAAAGTGGTCCAGGTTCATTCTTCTGCATGTGGCTGTCCAGTTCTCCCAGTACCACTTGCTGAAGAGACTGTCTTTATTCCATTGGATATTGTTTCCCACTTTGTCAAAGGTTAGTTGGCTATACGATTGTGGGTCCATTTCTGGGTTCTGTATTCTGTTCCATTGATCTGAGTGTCTGTTCTTGTGCAAGTACCATACTGTCTTGATGATTGCGGCTTTGTAATACAGCTTGAAGTCTGGGAATGTGATGCCTTCTGCTTTGGTTTTCTTTTTCAAGATTGCTTTGGCTATTTGGGGTCTTTTCTGGTTCCATACAAATTTTAGGATTGTTTGTTCTAGCTCTGTGAAGAATGCTGGTGTTATTTTGATAGGGATTGCATTGAATATGTAGATTGCTTTGGGTAGTACTGACATTTTACCAATATTTGCTCTTCCTATCCAGGGGGGAGCTTATAGTCTTAAGTGGTGCAGCATTAACTCTAAATAATCAAGAAAGGGAACTTCTTTTGTTTATATTTGAGAACATAAATATCCAGGATATCACAATATCAAGGTTTGTACAAAATCTCTTCATGATATGGATAACAAAGTATTAGAAACAACCAAAGGAGTTATGGTATACCAAAGAATAAATTGGTACCCTAAACCTTTTCCTCTCTCAGTGAATTCCTTAATATTACATTTGTTACTTTAAGTTCTGCAAGATTACTTTTGTATTACATAAATATACAATTTAAAACTAAAATAGAATGTTATTTATTTTTTTCTAGTTAAAGTCAGTCTCTGATGAAATCTGAACCAGACCAGTAAAGCAGTTTAGTCATTATTTAAGTCTATATGGGCCCACTGTTAGAAAACTTCCACATTAACCCTAAGCATTCTTTAAAAAGCCCATTTGTTGGTAGACAGAAGGAAGGCTAAAACTAGTGTGTGACAGGGTTGTAAATATTTCTACTCAGAAATGAAATCAAGACTCAACTCTAGTTGAGGAGAACACGCCAACTTTAAGAGAAGTTGAAATTTTGCACGGCCTACTTATCACTGGTTTCCTAAATGACCTAGGGTAAATAGAAACAGCCTTTTCATGTGGCTGTTCTGATTAAAGCAAGGTCTGTAAGTTGGCAGTACATCATCTGAAATTTCAAAGCTTAAGTGGAAGCTGGGGTTTCTTTGCCTTCCAAAAAATCCCCCTACTCTTTATACGTGGTCTATCTGAGTAGCTGGCACACAGTTATAAAAGTCACTGGGCAGTAATCAGGAGTGCACTGGTCCTTATGGCAGGCATCAACTTGCTTACTGCCAGGTCTTTGAACTACAAAAATAAATAGAGAATAGAAGTGCATTGTATTGGCCAAGCCTGAGGCCCAGTCATCTGTCTTGGAGCATGCTCTGGTGAGAGTGTTTAACTTGGATTCCTTCCATCACATGTGGTAGCTGCAAGAGTGAAAAAGGAGAGGAAAAGAACAATGTTAGGTGGTATATTTAATAGTGTGTTGGCCTAACAATTCTCAGGAAACTGTTACTTGTATTTTTCTCTTAGCAGCCAGAGTTGGGATTCTGAATGAGTGGATGTGTACTTTAGACAACATGATTCTATTCCCTCCACCCTTTTCCATTGTTTTACTAGGGGCTTTAATAGCAAGCATAGATATTCCCCCAACACTATCTTCTAAGAAAGCTTAGCTAAATCAACTCACAGGACAGTATTTTTTTGTATTCAATTTCACCAGCAGCCTTGACATCCCTGAATTAATGGGTCTCTTTCACTCTAAACCTGAAAGTTTGAAATTTGTGGTAACTAGATGTTTGTTGTTTTTGGCTAAATTATCCTCTTCTATTTCTTTTCAAGGCCAATGTAACACAAACTAAAACAATTTAGCCTCTCTCTGCCTTCTCATTCTTCTAAGTTTTCTACAATAAGAAAGGAGAACCTTTACTCAACCGCACTGTGCCCATAATAAACTTGATTAAAAAAAAAAAATACCTGTGGCTACAGGAGTGGATTCTTTGTAAAGACAGTGAAGCACTCAGCTGTTCTGTATTAGAAGAAATTTTGCTTGTTTTCACAGCTGAATTATCTTGCTTTCTCTATTATCAGAAAGAGTACTAGGAAAATCAAATAAGAGATTTTCAAGGGATTTTAAAGGAAAAAATATATAGCTTTTTACAGTTAAGGTTTTAGTTGCTGGCACATTTTTTTTTCCTAGATCATGCAGCACGTATTTTGTAACCCTCATGAAAGAGCATAAAATAAATATGTCAAGGCTTCCTGTAGAAATGCGTTCATTCAGAGTTGCCAAAATAAGGGAAGCTGTTAGATTTGCCCAGACAGATGGTAAGATAGATTTATGAGCAAAATTATGTAAAAATACCAAGTTTAAGGGACTGTGTATCAGAAGTGAATGATTTGTAATGTTATAGTGTCTTTTTCTAAACTATAGATCAACAATTGTATGGAAATTAATGAGATGTATTGTACATAATAGGCGTTTTCTTATGGTGATAGTTGTCCTTAATTATTTTTGCCACAACTTGTGCAAAATATGAGTAACTTTCCAGCCAGCATCATTAGCCAGTTTTTTAAAACATTATTTGAAAAAACCTTAACAATATTACAAAAATGTGTTCTATATGTTTTAAATTAATTCTAAAGTGACACAGATTGAATATTGCCAAATTAAAACATTCAGTAATTCATTCAGTCAACAAAAAAAGGATCTACTGTGGACCAGGCTCTCTTTCTATAACCTGGATAGTGGTGACCAAAACAGAGTGCTGGCATGTTTTTTTAAAGGAGCTTTTAATTTTTTTTAATTTTAACGCTTATTCATCTTTGAGACACAGAGCATGAGCAGGGAAGGGGCAGAGAGTGGGAGACACAGAATCTGAAGCAGGCTCCAGGCTCTGAGCTGTCAGCACAGAGCCTGACATGGGGCTCGAACTCACGGACTGAACCCTGAGCCAAAGCCAGATGCTCAACCGACTGAGCCACCCAGGTGCCCCAACAGTGCTGGCATTTTTGAACAAATATACTAATTTATTATTATTTTTTTCATTTACAATAGTGCATTGAATTCTTCCTTTATTTTTTTTTTATGAAATTTATTGACAAATTGGTTTCCATACAACACCCAGTGCTCATCCCAAAAGGTGCCCTCCTCAATACCCATCACCCACCCTCTCCTCCCTCCCACCCCCCATCAACCCTCAGTTTGTTCTCAGTTTTTAACAGTCTCTTATGCTTTGGCTCTCTCCCATTCTAACCTCTTTTTTTTTTTCCTTCCCCTCCCCCATGGGTTCCTGTTAAGTTCCTCAGGATCCACATAAGAGTGAAACCATATGGTATCTGTCTTTCTCTGTATGGCTTATTTCACTTAGCATCACACTCTCCAGTTCCATCCACGTTGCTACAAAAGGCCATATTTCATTTTTTCTCATTGCCACGTAATATTCCATTGTGTATATAAACCACAATTTCTTTATCCATTCATCAGTTGATGGACATTTAGGCTCTTTCCATAATTTGGCTATTGTTGAGAGTGCTGCTATGAACATTGGGGTACAAGTGGCCCTATGCATCAGTGCTCCTGTATCCCTTGGATAAATTCCTAGCAGTGCTATTGCTGGGTCATAGGGTAGGTCTATTTTTAATTTTCTGAGGAACCTCCACACTGCTTTCCAGAGCGGCTGCACCAATTTGCATTCCCACCAACAGTGCAAGAGGGTTCCCGTTTCTCCACATCCTCTCCAGCATCTATAGTCTCCTGATTTGTTCATTTTGGCCACTCTGACTGGCGTGAGGTGATACCTGAGTGTGGTTTTGATTTGTATTTGCCTGATAAGGAGCGACACTGAACATCTTTTCATGTGCCTGTTGGCCATCCGGATGTCTTCTTTAGAGAAGTGTCTATTCATGTTTTCTGCCCATTTCTTCACTGGGTTATTTGTTTTTTGGGTGTGGAGTTTGGTGAGCTCTTTATAGATTTTGGATACTAGCCCTTTGTCTGATATGTCATTTGCGAATATCTTTTCCCATTCCGTTGGTTGCCTTTTAGTTTTGTGGGTTGTTTCCTTTGCTGTCCAGAAGCTTTTTATCTTCATAAGGTCCCAGTAATTCACTTTTGCTTTTAATTCCCTTGCCTTTGGGGATGTGTCGAGTAAGAGATTGCTACGGCTGAGGTCAGAGAGGTCTTTTCCTGCTTTCTCCTCTAAGGTTTTGATGGTTTCCTGTCTCACATTCAGGTCCTTTATCCATTTTGAGTTTATTTTTGTGAATGGTGTGAGAAAGTGGTCTAGTTTCAACCTTCTGCATGTTGCTGTCCAGTTCTCCCAGCACCATTTGTTAAAGAGGCTGTCTTTTTTCCATTGGATGTTCTTTCCTGCTTTGTCAAAGATGAGTTGGCCATACGTTTGTGGGTCTAGTTCTGGGGTTTCTATTCTATTCCATTGGTCTATGTGTCTGTTTTGGTGCCAATACCATGCTGTCTTGATGATGACAGCTTTGTAGTAGAGGCTAAAGTCTGGGATTGTGATGCCTCCTGCTTTGGTCTTCTTCTTCAAAATTCCTTTGGCTATTCGGGGCCTTTTGTGGTTCCATATGAATTTTAGGATTGCTTGTTCTAGTTTCGAGAAGAATGCTGGTGCAATTTTGATTGGGATTGCATTGAATGTGTAGATAGCTTTGGGTAGTATTGACATTTTGACAATATTTATTTTTCCAATCCATGAGCAGGGAATGTCTTTCCATTTCTTTAAATCTTCTTCAATTTCCTTCATAAGCTTTCTATAGTTTTCAGCATACAGATCCTTTACATCTTTGGTTAGATTTATTCCTAGGTATTTTATGCTTCTTGGTGCAATTGTGAATGGGATCAGTTTCTTTATTTGTCTTTCTGTTGCTTCATTGTTAGTGTATAAGAATGCAACTGATTTCTGTACATTGATTTTGTATCCTGCAACTTTGCTGAATTCCTGTATCAGTTCTAGCAGACTTTTGCTGGAGTCTATCGGATTTTCCATGTATAATATCATGTCATCTGCAAAAAGCGAAAGCTTGACTTCATCTTTGCCAATTTTGATGCCTTTGATTTCCTTTTGTTGTCTGATTGCTGATGCTAGAACTTCCAGCACTATGTTAAACAGCAGCGGTGAGAGTGGGCATCCTTGTCGTGTTCCTGATCTCAGGTAAAAAGCTCTCAGTTTTTCCCCGTTGAGGATGATGTTAGCTGTGGGCTTTTCATAAATGGCTTTTATGATCTTTAAGTATGTTCCTTCTATCCCGACTTTCTCAAGGGTTTTTATTAAGAAAGGGTGCTGGATTTTGTCGAAGGCCTTTTCTGCATCGATTGACAGGATCATATGGTTCTTCTCTTTTTTTTTTTGTTAATGTGATGTATCACGTTGATTGATTTGCGAATGTTGAACCAGCCCTGCATCCCAGGAATGAATCCCACTTGATCATGGTGAATAATTCTTTTTATATGCCGTTGAATTCGATTTGCTACTACCTTATTGAGAATTTTTGCATCCATATTCATCAGGGATATTGGCCTGTAGTTCTCTTTTTTTACTGGGTCTCTGTCTGGTTTAGGAATCAAAGTAATACTGGCTTCATAGAATGAGTCTGGAAGTTTTCCTTCCCTTTCTATTTCTTGGAATAGCTTGAGAAGGATAGGTATTATCTCTGCTTTAAACGTCTGGTAGAACTCCCCTGGGAAGCCATCTGGTCCTGGACTCTTATTTGTTGAGAGATTTTTGATAACCGATTCAATTTCTTCACTGGTTATGGGTCTGTTCAAGCTTTCTATTTCCTCCTGATTGAGTTTTGGAAGAGTGTGGGTGTTCAGGAATTTGTCCATTTCTTCCAGGTTGTCCAATTTGTTGGCATATAATTTTTCATAGTATTCCCTGATAATTGTTTGTATCTCTGAGGGATTGGTTGTAATAATTCCATTTTCATTCATGATTTTATCTATTTGGGTCATCTCCCTTTTCTTTTTGAGGAGCCTGGCTAGAGGTTTGTCAATTTTGTTTATTTTTTCAAAAAACCAACTCTTGGTTTCGTTGATCTGCTCTACAGTTTTTTTTAGTTTCTATATTGTTTATTTCTGCTCTGATCTTTATTATTTCTCTTCTTCTGCTGGGCTTAGGCTGCCTTTGCTGTTCTGCTTCTAGTTCCTTTAGGTGTGCTGTTAGATTTTGTATTTGGGATTTTTCTTGTTTCTTGAGATAGGCCTGGATTGCAATGTATTTTCCTCTCAGAACTGCCTTTGCTGCGTCCCAAAGCGTTTGGATTGTTGTATTTTCATTTTTGTTTGTTTCCATATATTTTTTAATTTCTTCTCTAATTGCCTGGTTGACCCACTCATTCGTTAGTAGGGTGTTCTTTAACCTCCATGCTTTTGGAGGTTTTCCAGACTTTTTTCTGTGGTTGATTTCAAGCCTCATAGCATTGTGGTCTGAAAGTAAGCATGGTATAATTTCAATTCTTGTAAACTTATGAAGGGCTGTTTTGTGACCCAGTATATGATCTATCTTGGAGAATGTTCCATGTGCACTCGAGAAGAAAGTATATTCTGTTGCTTTGGGATGCAGAGTTCTAAATATATCTGTCAAGTCCATCTGATCCAATGTCTCATTCAGGGCCCTTGTTTCTTTATTGACCGTGTGTCTAGATGATCTATCCATTTCTGTAAGTGGTGTATTAAAGTCCCCTGCAATTACCACATTCTTATCAATAAGGTTGCTTATGTTTATGAGTAATTGTTTTATATATTTGGGGGCTCCTGTATTCGGTGCATAGACATTTATAATTGTTAGCTCTTCCTGATGGATAGACCCTGTAACTATTATATAATGTCCTTCTTCATCTCTTGTTACAGCCTTTAATTTAAAGTCTAGTTTGTCTGATATAAGTATGGCTACTCCAGCTTTCTTTTGGCTTCCAGTCGCATGATAAATAGTTCTCCATCCCCTCACTCTCAATCTAAAGGTGTCCTCAGGTCTAAAATGAGTCTCTTGTAGACAGCAAATAGATGGGTCTTGTTTTTTTATCCATTCTGATACCCTATGTCTTTTGGTTGGCGCATTTAATCCATTTACATTCAGTGTTATTATAGAAAGATACGGGTTTAGAGTCATTGTGATGTCTGTATGTTTTATGCTTGTAGTGATGTCTCTGGGACTTTGTCTCACAGGGTCCCCCTTAGGATCTCTTGTAGGGCTGGTTTAGTGGTGACAAATTCCTTCAGTTTTTGTTTGTTTGGGAAGACCTTTATCTCTCCTTCTATTCTAAATGACAGACTTGCTGGATAAAGGATTCTTGGCTGCATATTTTTTCTGTCTAGCACCCTGAAAATCTCCTGCCAATTCTTTCTGGCCTGCCAAGTTTCAAAAGAGAGATCAGTCAGGAGTCTTATAGGTCTCCCTTTATATGTGAGGGCACGTTTACCCCTTGCTGCTTTCAGAATTTTCTCTTTATCCTTGTATTTTGCCAGTTTCACTATGATATGTCGTGCAGGAGGTCGATTCAAGTTACGTCTGAAGGGAGTTCTCTGTGCCTCTTGGATTTCGATGCCTTTTTCCTTCCCCAGTTCAGGGAAGTTCTCAGCTATTATTTCTTCAAGTACCCCTTCAGCCCCTTTCCCTCTCTCTTCCTCCTCTGGGATACCAATTATGCGTATATTATTTCTTTTTAGTGTATCACTTAGTTCTCTAATTTTCCCCTCATACTCCTGGATTTTTTTATCTCTCTTTTTCTCAGCTTTTCTTTTTCCATAACTTTATCTTCTAGTTCACCTATTCTCTCCTCTGCCTCTTCAAGCCGAGCTGTGGTGGTTTCCATTTTGTTATGCATTTCGTTTAAAGCGTTTTTCAGCTCCTCGTGACTGTTCCTTAGTCCCTTGATCTCTGTAGCAAGAGATTCTCTGCTGTCCTGTATACTGTTTTCAAGCCCAGCGATTAATTTTATGACTATTATTCTAAATTCACTTTCTGTTATGTTATTTAAGTCCTTTTTGATCAGCTCATTAGCTGTTGTTATTTCCTGGAGATTCTTCTGAGGGGAATTCTTCCGCTTGGTCATTTTGGCTAGTCCCTGGCATGGTGAGGACCTGCAGGGCACTTCCCCTGTGCTGTGGTGTATAACAGGAGTTGGTGGGCAGGGCCGCAGTCTGACCTGATGTCTGCCCCCAGCCCACCGCTGGGGCCACAGTCAGACTGGTGTGTGCCTTCTCTTCCCCTCTCCTAGGGGCAGGATTCACTGTGGGGTGGTGTGGCTCGTCTGGGCTACTTGCACCCTGCCAGGCTTGTGATGCTGGGGATCTGGCGTATTAGCTGGGGTGGGTAGGCAAGGTGCTCGGGGGCAGGAGGGGCAGGCTTAGATCGCTTCTCCTTAGGTGATCCACTTCAGGAGGGGCCCTATGGCAGCGGGAGGGAGTCAGATCCGCTGCCGGAGGTTTGGCTCCGCAGAAGCGCAGAGTTGGGTGTTTGTGCGGAGCGAGCAAGTTCCCTGGCAGGAACCAGTTCCCTTTGGGATTTCGGCTGGGGGATGGGCGGGGGAGATGGCGACGGCGAGCGCCCTTGTTCCCCACCAAACTGAGCTCTGTTGTCAGGGGGCTCAGCAGCTCTCCCTCCCTTTGTCCTCCAGCCTTCCCGCTTTCCGAGCAGAGCTGTTAACTTATGACCTCCCAGAGGCTAAGATGCACTTGTTGTGGGAACACAGTCCGTCAGGCCCCTCCGCTTTTGCAAGCCAGACTCGGGGGGCTCTGCTTGGCTGGCGAGCCGCCCCTCCGCCCCGGCTCCCTCCCGCTAGTCCGTGGAGCGCGCACCGCCTCGCCGCCCTTCCTACCCTCTTCCGTGGGCCTCTCGTCTGCGTTTGGCTCCGGCGACTCCGTTCTGCTAATCCTCTGGCGGTTTTCTGGGTTATTTAGGCAGGTGTAGATGGAATCTAAGTGATCAGCAGGACGTGCGGTGAGCCCAGCGTCCTCCTAAGCCGCCATCTTGCCGCAAGCAAATGCAAATATACTAATTTAGATAAAAAGAGAAGACTAATCCTGATTATAGTAAGGAATTTGAAGCTATTTTATTCATATACACTGTAATTAAGTTTTCCAAAAAAAAAAAAAAAAAGATTCATGGTAAAGTTGAAAACCTACTATGTGATAAAATGATATTTTGGGTAAATGAGAAACATCAGTCATAATAAAAATATATGAATTATTTGTGAAAATGCAATTAGAGAAAATCAAATCTCAAAATATTCTTAAATCACTTTAGCTTACATATTTTCATTATGTTTGCGAATTTTAAATTTAAGATTTTGTTCAGAAACTCAGTATTTCAACGTAATAGTTGCTTAAAATTCTCACAGTACATACCTGGTAATAGATACTTTATTCAAACAGCATTATTCAAAGCCTAATACCCAACAGAAACAATGTAATCTATGGGGCTTATGTTTCTGGAAAAGCTAAATGGATTATTCTACTATTAAATAATGAGAAATGTTAAAGTAAAACTTTGAGGTAAATAAATATATTCATGAAAGTTATTCCATAGCTAATGCGGTTAATGTTATCTTAAGCTTAGGCTCAACAACTAGGCATTATTGTTCAGTGCTAAAATTCAGCCATATTAGAACTGCAAATTTAGTTAACTTAAAAAATACAAGAAGTCAAAGTCTGCACGAAGGAAATATTACAATATTATTTACCACGAAGAAGTTATCCTCCAAGCACCTGGGTGGCTCAGTTGGTTAAGCATCCGACTTCAACTTCAGCTCAGGTCATGATCTCGTGGTTAGTGTGTTAGAGCCCCACATCAGGCTCTCTGCTGTCAGCGCAAAGCCCACTTCGGATCCTCTTTCTCTCTCTCTTCCCCTCCCTCCCTCCTTCTCTCTCAAAAATAAACAAACATGAAAAAAAAAGTTATCCTCATTGCACAGTGTCAGTTAATGTTTCTCATTAGGGCTATACATCAACATTGATGTGGATAAAAAAATAACAACACAAAGATAAACTTGTACATAACTAAGGTTCTTACTGGGTAGCTTGTGATTTAAAAAATTCTATATTCTTTTCAAGTCATATGTCAGAAAGCAGGCTTTATAGTTTCTATCCTATTATACAATTGTAGTAATAATAATGATGAGTTTTCTTTTTTATCATGCAATATGTTCCTTTACCTCACAAATTATGGATTTCCTTCTTGTCTATACTCCAAAGTTTGTAGGTTTTGTTTGTTTGTTTGTTTGTTTGTTTTCCATTTCCATCTTCCAACCCAGTTGGGAGAACTTCTTTTCCCTTATTGTCATTGAAACAACAATGGATATGACAGAAAGGAAATTGACGTACTAATAGCAACTATAATCCTCTGTGTCCCTGTCTTACAAAAGCAAATAAATTATTAGATCTGAGACAAAGCCCTAAAGCAAAGAAATTTCCAAAAGCATTGCTTTTGAGGGGCTTAACAAACATTAAATTCCATCAACTGAAATCCTGTTGTCATCAAAAGTTTTCCAACCTTCCTCTTTTCCATTGTATTTAAATTCCAACTGCTAAATTTAAAATTTCCATATACCCATTGAAGTATGGAAGTGCCTTAGATTTTCTGGATCTCAATCAGACATCTAAACAAAAAAAAAAAATTTTTAACGTTTATTTATTTTTGAGAAACAGAGAGAGACAGAGCACAGACAGGGAAGGGGCAGAGAGAAAGGGAAACACAAAACCTGAAGCAGGCTCCAGGCTCTGAGCTGTCAGCACAAAACCGAACATGGGGCTCAAACCCACAAACTGTGAGATCATGTCCTGAGCCGAAATAGGCGGCTTAACTGATCAAGCCTCCCAGGCACCCCATAAACAAACTTTATATTGAACTTATTCTAGACAGTAGAAAGTTTAGAACATTTTGTTCTCCAAATGAAGCAAAATTCTCCACTCAGAATTTTTTTTTAATCTATTACAGAAGTCAGGCAGCTGACAAATGGGTCTATTTAAAAAAATTCAATAAGACTAACTCAAGTCAAATAGATTCTGCAATTAAGTGGTATGTAAGGTAGAAAAGAGAAATTATTTGGAGTTCTTGAACAGAAAATAGTGTCTTAACATGTAAAGCATGCTGGTGTGAGGAAAGATTTCCAGAACTTCAAAGTAAGTAAAAGAGAATACGGTTCTTTCAGGACAGTGCTGGGTTTTCATTTTTTATTAATTTTCTATTGAGTGGGCTATTTTACAACTTAAAAAATTTTTTTTAATGTTTATTCATTTTGAGAGAGCGAGAGACAGAGCATGAGCAGGGGAGGGCAGAGAGAGAGGGAGATACAGAATAAAAAGCAAGCTCCAGGTTCTGAGCTGTCAGCACAGTGCCTGACACGGGGCTCTAAGTCATGAACCCCGAGATAATGACCTGAGCCGAAGTCAGAAGCTCAACTGACTGAACCACCAAGGCACCCCTATTTTATAACTTTTTAGAGAGAGAGATCAACTTGCATATTTTTTTTTCTGATGGCTATGCAAATCGTTTTTGTCCTATGGCAAACATAACCTGAAAGATTATGGTTTATTGTCCTGTTGGACATTAACCAGTTTTATATTTAACCCAACAATCTTTCCCTGACAATCATTTCAATTGTTTGTACTTGTTTCTCAAATGTTCTTTGTATTGGTTTTAACATATTACTAGTTAACTGATTAATTAATGAGCTAAAGTAAAACCCTTTGGTGGGTTTTCTTTTTTATATTTGACTGAGATTTTGTTTTATTACAAATAATACTTTAACACTGGTAGGAGAATAAAAAATGATTTAGATGCTACAACTTTCAAAGAGGTTGGTTGAGACACTAGTACTTGTAATCTGTTGCACGTAGTAATGAAGTCACCCAAATTTTATAATAATAAAAGTTGATTTCTGGGGCACGTGCGTGGCTCAGTTGATTGAGCATCTAACTTTGGCTCCGGTTATGATTTCACAGTTTGTGAGCTGGTTGACAATGTGGAGCCTGCTTTGGATTTTCTCTCTCACTCTCTCTCTCTCTCAAAATAAATAAATAAAACGTAAATTTAAAAAAGCTTATTTCATTGTACAAAATACACAAATCATTTAAATGAAGACTCTTTGATTTAGCTAATATAAATAATTATCAAATATTAATTAGCCATCTTTCCTGGGGATGTTCCTCCTTTAATAATTGAAATATACTACCACAGTAAACTGAGCTGTTCCCTAGACTAGCATAGACTAGAACTGTGTCTTTTCAATTTACCAACTCCCAATATTTCCCACAGTAGTTGCCTTAGAAAATGTTTGGCAAATGCTGGATTCGAGATTCTTACTATGTGTGTTACATGTCTTCCAGTCTTAAATAAAATCAAGTCACTCAAATTGATTCCATTTATGAGACTTCCCAGGGACTCAAATCTGCCAAAAATATTTTCAAAGTTCAGGGAATTGAGAATTCAGAACTGTTATTTCACTTACCTATATATAGCTTAATTGTAATAATTATTTTCTTCCTTTTGTCAAAAGTGAAGAGAAAGAAAGCAAAATGAATTAGGGTGTGTTAGGAAGTAGCTTTGCAACCAGCATGATATGTGAATGTAAATATTTCATTTCTCTTTACCTCGGTTTGTGGAATTCTAAGACGAAACATGGGAGAGGAAATTTTCTAAAGTTGCTTTACTGCCTGAGAATCTTTTTTGGCATGTTGACATCTATAGCAATTTGATCCTGTCTAGTGACAGTGACTCTCTGTTAGTCAACTCTACAGTGTTATAAAGTTTAAGAAGAATTTATGTTCATCTTTAGGCAAGACCAGTTAAGGATTTTCTGTGTGTGTGTAAATAAGAGGATGACTTAAAGGAAAACATTTCACCAATTTTCCCACAGTGTACTTCACAAGATTGTGTGAGAAATTAATGTGTAGTGTTTCTGGAACACAGTCTCATATATTTCTCAGGTCTATAAGTACCAAGGACCACTACCAACATTCTTGGATAATGTACAAGGAAACACGGATTCCTAAGTTTTTCTTTGTTTTCTTTTGTTTTATGTGTGTGTGTGTGTGTGTGTGTGTGTGTGTATGCATGTGTGTCAACATTCCCCATCTGATGATTTTGTAAGGCTATTGTGTCCAAGTTGAAAAATTTTTGTGACATGAAGAAAAAGTTGCCAGACCTAACATGAAACCTGAGCTGTAGGCAAACCTAAATCCTCAGCAGTTCTAAATCATAAATAGGCCTATCAAAAATATTTCACAGATTGAACTAATATAAATATCAGCCTTCAGTTCCTGCCATACATAAACCAAGTAGCTATAAAGTCCTAGAAACAAATATTCCATAGAGAGTTAAAGGTTTAAAATAGTCATAATCTAGCTCTTGGTATGTGAGCTTTGTTATCAGGATTTTTTTTCTAGCTTTGTAATGCTGAAAAAAAATAAGTTATAGGCTATATATTATTTTACCTTTTCTTTTTTTTTTTTGTCATTTTTTCGCCTCCCTAGTGAAGCATATTTTACAACTACAGGAATTCCTTGAAATTTTTCTAGATTTAATTTTTAATATTACTTAGTATTTAATATTATTTTTACATCTAATTTTATTTATTTAACAAAGGGCGCTCATTTAATTCATTTCTCCATTTTCCTTCCAAACTTAATTCTAGCAGCCCCTTAAGAGAAAGGGCATAATTCCTTTGTAATTCCAAATGTAACTGATTTGCTTAAGGGACCATATATCTCTGCCTCTTCTGTAGAATGAATAAGAGTTTTATGTAAATGGTACATATATGGACAAATAACACATATAATCCATCCCCCTAAGGTGTGTAAAAATGAGAAACTGAATTCAAGAAATCCTTAAACTGAAGCTGAATACCCAACCAAGTTCAAACCACTAGGCCTCCACTATATCTGCTCCAAAACATACTTGAGGCTTTTTTTTTTTTCAAATGTAGCTCAGGTTTTCCATGAACTTGTTCTACCCATTGTAATCCACTGAGCCAGAAAGAGTTGTGTGTGCTTTCTAACCTCCAACATGTAATCTGATTCTCATTTATATATCCCTAGCTGTGTATTATCTAGAGAATAATAAAAGATATTTTACACATCACTCCCTCCCTTTTCACATCACTCCCTCCCAAAAAATATTTCCTTTAACCATTCTTAAACCTGATGAACATTTCTCCTGCATAATGAATTTTAATTGATTTTCACAACACTGTCATATTTTGCATCTAAAGAACAATAAAAAGATAAATTATGTACAAAATCCACAGAGTCCTTCAGACAATGATTTTACATTTGGGACCTCATTCTTCTCATCCTTAATTAGGTACTTAAGAAAAATTCTAAAATTTTTCTTAATTTAGAAGAAGACAAAACACTACTTTTGAGTTTAATTCTAATACCTTGCTTAAAAAAAAGCTGAAACATTAGTGTGGAATGCTTTGTTTATTGTATTATTTTGGTTATTTCTTTAAATATGTCTTGGGATGCCTGGGTGGCTCAGTCGGTTAAGCATCTGACTTCGGGTCAGGTCATGATCTCACGGTTCATGGGTTTGAGCCCCGCGATGGGCTCAATGCTGACAGCTCAGAGCCTGGAGCCTACTTCAGAATCTGTGTCTTCCTCTCTCTCTGCCCCTTCCCTACTTGCGTTCTCTCTCAAAAATAAGTGAACATTAAAAAATTAAATATATATTGATATTGTATATAATTGTAATATACTCAATAATTTTATATGTATTAATGGAATGAGCTTTACCATCAATTGTTTTGTCCTACATTGCAAAGACAGTGAAAGGAGAAGCAGGATTTATACACTGTTTGTTAGAGTGATCCAATTCCCTTTTGAGTTTTGCTGTTTGTTTTGTTTTCCTTTTTTGTGGATTAATCGGTTTAAATTTCCTACTGCGTCTACTAGGTATTTTAAAGTATTATAAAGGTAGTGCTCATGTATCAGCAAGAAAGTATCCAAGGAGGAATGACCTCAAGGGGGAAGGTAGCATGTCAGTGCTGTCCTCTGTCTTCCTTGCTGCAAGTCCACTCACCCTAACTACGCAACACACAAGATTATATTCATTTCAGGTCACACCACACACACTCAGCGCTGGGCTTTATGACCTCACCAAGAGGTTACGCAGTAGTGTGCCAGCACATAAAAGCCCGGCCCTTTCTAGTCCCACGACACCAGGCTGCTGCTCCCTGGGGTCCTGGGGCAGTCCTAACTAGAATCCTTCTCCTCCCTCACAACAAAAATTTTGGCAATATTGTATTTAGAATTCATGGTTTCCCCATTAAAATCAGATTCAGAATTAGCTCAGTTTGCCAGAGTCATAAATGTTTCGGTTGTTAATGTTAATCTACACACTAATCCCAAAGTTCAGTCATGGCTCTTCAAATTTAGAAAACTAAAAATCACCTGGGATGCTGGTTAATAAGGCAGATCCTATGCTCACCACCACGATCTGAAGTAGGGCCCAAGAATACTAGCTTTTTTCTGGTTCTGATGAAGATGGGTTAGTGGAAAGCAACACTTTGGAAAAACTTCTATAGGTATTATCAATCCCATTTCTGAGATAAAGGAGCTGCAGAGTCAACCAACATATTTCCTAAGTAGGTAATTAACATAGATCTATCTGGCTCTGAAGTTTATATCTTCTAAAATATGTGGAAAAACATTGCTAGATTTATGGTTTTTTCCCCTCCTCATGCTTTGCTCTTGTATTTTAAAATACGCTTTTTTAAAGTATGCTTTACTCATAAGAAGCCAGCAGTCTGATTATTCACACAGAATTACCTACTTTAACCAAATACATTTGCATAGCTTTTAGATTGAATCAACTCTTTGACCAAATTGGTCAATCTTTGAGTTTAAAGTTTGTTGAAATAGTTGTGAAGCTTAAAAAAAAAGGAAGGGGTGACTGAGTTTTGTGATCGAACTCAATATTATATTATAATTAATCTGAATTAAACAACACATGCACACAGGTATGCGGATGGAAACAGGGCATAAAGCAATTTCAAAGAACAGTGACAAGGCATCAAGTCAGAGGAATTTAACAAACCACTTGTCTTCGTATTCCCTAAGTTTTATTCAACGGTGGACATATTTTACTACTCTGACACTGTGAAATTTAGAGCTTATGTTATTTGAATATCACTTCACACACTTCATATCCTTCCAGACCTTTGAGAAGAGAAATCAGGAGAATTTTAACCACAGACCAAAATGAGGAATATTTTTGTAAAAGCTTGTGTTAGGGTATAAAAACATTCATGATCTCATAAATGAGAAATTTGTTTACTCAGGTCCAAGCTTCTCTTTTTGCTCTAGGTTTCTTGGGTAGACATGTTGACTGAAATAGACTTTTATGGCTGATTATGGATTGGAGTGTCTGGACTTCTAGAAGATCCCAAGTATTTGATAATCTCTCCTAAACCAAAATAAATGTCTTTTTTTGGTTGTAGTTACTTGCATGTAGTATACCATTGCATTTTTTTTTATATCTGAACTTAAAATGAACTCCATTCTATAACAGAATAGTATTTGAATGAGGAAAAATTATGAAACCTTCCAAGAACAAAATGTCACCCCCCCACACACCTTAAAACACACACACACACGTTTGCAAGTATAAGCATGAATCATTATTCTACTTTATAAAGTGAGTTGTTTAGAAGTTTGGGTTTCACAATATTTTTGTATTAATAAACTCAGCACCTTTAATAAACTATTTTCATTGTGTTAATAAAAAATATTTTGAGAAGCACAATTAATAGTGCATTTTGGAAATATTTTTTTTTTTTTACAATCAGTCATGTTGACTATTAGCACTCGTAACATTTACTTCTATCAATTTCACACAAATTTAGCCTGAGTCCAACTAGATCCTTGCTCCTTTTAACACTGAGCTGCACATAATCTGAAGTCATGAGTTTGGGTTTAACAAGAGCATTTTGGAGAAGTTTAAAAAGCATACTCCTTTTCTCTTACTTGTTTATGCTGCCAAATATGTTATTGTTTGGCCAAGAGTCTGCAAAATGGATATACTTATTTGTGAGGTCATTCTCTGGGCCACTGTAATACAGTTCTTATCTGATCCTTTCCGCAGGAAAGCTTCAAAATGAATTGTGTTGATCATTTAGTACTATGATTTTAGAATACTTCATTGATACTTGATTTCAAATTACAATTCTCTTAAATTTGTCTCGATGCCTTTTAGGTTTATTCTGTTTATTCTTTGTGCTCATGCTCTTGGTTTTTTGTGTTTTTAGTTTTTTTCTGGCACAATTCCATTTTAATTTAAAACATTGGAGCAACAGCTCTGGATCTCCGAATGTGTACATTGCCTTCCAGATGATAATCTGGTTAAAAGTTAAAATGGTTTTATGTGTGGTATGATTTGTAACAGTGTTTGTAATCACGCATTTTATTGCCCTGTAAATGTTCTTTTAACATTTTGTGATTTTGTAACATTAGACATTTTCTTCATAAAATTGGATTAGATTTAAATGTAAACTGTATCTATCAGATCAAAGAAAAGAATGGAATATATAATAAACATTCCATCTGGTGAGCATTGAGAGAGAATTGAAAGTAATTTGCAAAGAAATCTCAGTGGGATTAAGGAACAAACAAGACTGAAGACGTGCACTTGTATAGGTCATATAGAATTAAATACAATTCAGGGCTTCCCAATTACTTTTGCTGTCAGTAAGGTTCTCCATATCCCTTACCTATTCAAGAACAGTGTTTCCTCTCTTCGACAGAATTGCATTTCATTTTTCTATTTCATATAATCCTTTTTTTAATGATTATTTTTTGGTCAAATATGTTAATTTTTTTCAAAGTTATATGCTGTTTAAAGAGTCAAACCTTTCTTTATGAAAAGGGTAGTCTTCTAATTCCTCCACAAAAACAAAACAAAACAAAACAAAACAAAACAACAACAAACCTCACCATTCGTTGCCTCCCAGAGGGAATATTGTTTTTAATGTTAGCTGTTAACATTTGTTATTTATCTCTGTGTCTTGGGGATGTAGCTCTCTTTGTCACCACATCCAACAGACACACTTTCTTTCTGTCCATTCCTAAACATAGTTACAGTTACTGCTGGGGCAAGAGGGTGTATTTATATTATTATGACTCTGTAGACAGGATTCCCATCTAAGTCACCAAGCGTTATCACTGTTTTATCTTTTCTGAAACAACTTATTGTTTTCTCTAGCATGGCTAATTATCTCTATTGCTTAATTTTCTATGTATTAATCACCAGTTTTTTGTATTAACCATCAATCCCAAGTTTAGTTCTACAAGTAAAGTATTTCTCTAAATATATTCAAATGCATCAGATGTCCTACAAAAGTAATATTCGGGAGGATATTTCACCCAGTGATTTCTGACTTGCTGTGATCTGGATTGTTTGCTCTAGACCTATCTTCTTCATCACCTTATACATCTCTTTTCCTTTTTTATGTATTTAACCCTGGAGCTTCAAATAGTTAATTATTAAGTGAATAATTTTCTTTTAAGCCTATCCACTAGCAGCTTTTAGAGAATGAGCACATGGAGGTCAATAGTTTTTTAACAATTTGCATATCAGAACGTCTTCAGTCACATTTAGTTGATAGTTCTTCTAGGAACAGAATACCAGATCAGAAAAAAAAAATCCCTCAATATTTTAGGACATACTTCCATTGTCTTCTAGCTTCGCATGTGATTTGCAGTTTCTTGTATAAAAACTTTTAGTTTTCTCTCTGAAAATCATGCTTTTCTCATTAATAATAATGTTCAGAAATTGTGGAATCATATGCAGAGGTAGATTCATTTTCATTCATTGTTCTAGGTTCTCAGTGGGTCTATTTACTCAAATAACAAATCCTTTCATTCTGAGAATAACTTCTTGAATTAATTTATTTGCTTTTGTTGTTGTTGTCGTTTTTGCCTGTTATCTCTTGCAAAGACGTTTTTTATTCAGATGTTGAAATTCCAGACCTGACTCTCTGATTTTCTGATCCGTTCTCTCATGTTACCCATAAATGTGTCTTTAGGTCTATTTTATGTAAGGCTTCCTTAATTTAATTTTTCCAGTCAATATATTGAGTTTCTATTTCTGCTATATATTTTATATTTTAAAAATTTATTTTTGTTTCCTGAATATCTCTCCTCTCTCTCTTTCTTTCTTTCTTTCTTTTTTTTTTTTTTATTACATCTGGTCTTCTTGTATGGATTCATTGCTTTCCTTTATCTCTCTGAGAATAGTAATAGTCATAAGGTTTGCTTCTTCTATGGCATATTTCCCACAAGTTCCTTTTTTGCTTCTTTATTTGTTTTGATCTATTTATTTCGTATTGGAGGCCTCCCCACATAACTCTTGATTATGATTGTCTGCTTACCTTTAAAAATAGACCATTTAAATCTGATTTGAAACTTTGTCTATGTAAGTGGGTCTTCTGAATTATGGGTCTCGCTTATTGATGAGTCCTTATTAAAATCTGTTAGTAATCTGGCTTGATTGCTTCATTCAGAAGCCTCACCCCCACCACCATGTCAACAATCTCCTGATTATGGAATGTGACACTGAATGCCTCCATTTTGGGAACTCAGTATGAGAAAAGGTTGGAGATGGGATGGTATCTAAATATTTAAAAGGTAAACTTTCATTTAATCTTACTTTCTGTATAGTACTTCAGTTTTCCACTTGTCTGTTGTCCTCAAGCCCAGAGATACACTGTTCTATTCTGTGAAATAAACCTCCAATCTTCTGCTGGCATATGGAAGGATCAGTCTCCTAACTTTAAGGAGTAGGGGAGCATTATGGGGACATCTAAGTATTTCTAAAGCAAAATTTCAAATAACCTTACATTTTTTGGCCACATATTCACCACAACTCTAGAAGGAAAATGGTTGGTTTTCTTTTTACATGATTCTTCTTTTTTCAGTGTGTATACTATAAAACAAATATATGCAAATATTTTACATGTTTTAAAATGTTAATATATAGCATCAACATGTTTTTAGGAGTTACTCATGTTGAAACATGTACCTGTGGTTCACTTATTTGTCTTTAAAAAAATACTTTAATTTTTACTCTTATGATTTCAAACTTATAAAATAGTGGAAAAATAGCATAGCTATTAAAATCACATTGATATAAATTAAAAGCAATTTTATGAAAGCATAGATTAACGAATGGTCATACTAGGGAGGGAGTAGGATTCTTTAGCACAAGACTGTCTTAATAGAGGGGAAATAATGAACTCTTTTATAATGGCCGACATCCTTTTTGCTGATGGTGATATAGTTTTCCTTTTTGTTTTGTTCTGTTTTGTTTTGCTCTGAGAACTTTCTGGGACTCTTCCTGAACATAAACACAAGAAAATGTAATGAGGCCCAGGTAAATGTGCTATGAGTTTAGGGAATGTTTTGCTTCCACAAATTGTAATTATAATACTATTTGATCACTTAAATAACACACAGATTTCCATTTCAACTCCATTTACAAATTGCATAATTTTCTAAATATAACGACTTGACTGTCTAAAGTATTTTATTCATGAATTTAATCTACAAGAGGATATATTTTCCAAAAACAATTGTAAAAAAAAAAAGTTGAGATTGAGTTATAAAGGAATCAAAAAAGGTGAACTTCTTCTCCTTGTGGATTAAGATCTAATAAATATTTTGTGGTAAAAGTAGAAACCAAAACACAAGACATTAAATAAAAGTATCTCTAAGACTTCAATGGTAAAACTACAAATCTGAAGATAAAAGTTAACACAAAAGATAAAGACTCAATATGTTATTCATATATAGCATTTTGACAACAATTAATACTACATAATTACATTCATACAGAGGCTTATGCATTTTCATATTAAAATTGAAACTTTGGCTTCTCTTATTTTTACACCGTTAATATTTTATCTAGAAAGTATTGGGAAATATCTCAACAGAAAGGATGTAATCAATATGATTTCTCCCCCATATATATGAACGTTATAAAAATGTAATTCCATACATATATAAGCATCCACATTTGCATAACATAGAAATGTAACCCTTAAACATTTAGTTTAGCATATTTTATATTGTGTTTGGTGTCCAAGGGTTGTAGGATTCTTCACCTCTATACCTGGGATTCATTGTCTCGCCATTTTGAAGAATGAAGAGGTATACACAAAATGAGCAGTAGGTAAAAGTTTATTAAGAGTATAAGATTAGAGGGGAAGAATAGTATGAAATCTCTCTTTGCAGAGAGGGGGTCTTCGACGGTGAATATCCTTAACTATAAACAAGGGACTTTGCTTTATAAGGTTCTGGTAGGGAACTCTTTCCTTTCCCCCTTGTTCCGTCTCAGCTTCCACCCTAACTGGCTAGGTAACTCTAAATACCTAGTCATTCCTTTTTGATTGGCTTATTTCCATTATGTGAGGGGTGATGTTAGGCCATACGGTTCCTTGTGGGTCATAATGTTTTATGGTCTACTACTTAATTTTAGTCAGGTCTTTTGTCAAATTCCTGAGGGAAACCTGAGGGGGGGATAGGTGGTGTCTGTTACATTTTTAGGAAGAAACTTATGCCTGACAGAGTTTGCTGGAGTCAGATGAGGGAAATTTGCTGTAGTCAGATGTTCCCAGCATTGTTTCAAACTATGTGTTTTTCCCCATCCAGGGATCTCAGGTTCTAACCTTTTCCTCTCTGCCTATTTATCCTATTTTCCCCTATCATATTCCCCATTATGAATACGTGACTCCTAATTGTTAGGAATTGGGATGACCACTGACTTTAGCTACTTCCTGCTAAAGGGGGGTGGCCAGTCAGGACAGGTTCAGAGGTCAATCCAGAGGTCCGATATAATTGCAGGGTATTTGGAGTGTCTTAGCTAGCAAAATTTTCTTGGATGTCTTATTTTTCTGGTATATGCGATGGCATCTACAAATGACATACAAAAAGATTAGACCAACAAGAATTAATATTCCAAATGCAATGTCTCCTAGGGAGGAGGTCACACCATAGGAAAGAAAGATGTATTGTAGCCATTCAAAAAAATCCCTGGCATCTGGTCATATTTTTAAATCAATTTAACTATAGTTTTTTCTCCCTCTTCCATATTTATTTGGATCTTGTGATACTGTTGATTAGAATAATTAAGCACCTGAGCTAGTTTATGGTCCTCAATCCTCAATTTCTCCTTTGGCCATCCAGGTTCCATAGGAACTACTCCATGAGGTGTATTTAATTTTACCTCAAGGAAAGACTGATCTTTGATATCTAGATTACTATAAATTTAGGAAATTGTTTATCTGTCCTGGAGCTAGTAGCACTATAGTCCCTAATTCAGCTATAATGTCCTTTCCTAGCAAGGGAGTGGGGCCCTCTGGCTTTATCAAAAATAATGTGGAAAAATCAAGTCTCCCCATACGCACCCCAGTGGCTGAGAGAAAAATTCAGTCATAAATTTTCCAGAGATGCCTCTAATCATTACACTGCATTTGGATAGTTGGCTGGGAATGGAAAGGAGGACAGAAAACGTGACACCGGTGTCAAGAAGGAAATAACCGATTTTCTTTCTATATCCAGAGTCACCGGAGGCTCTGGGTTTCTGATAGGTAGTTGGTTCAGGAAAACCATCATGAAGAGTCCTGAGCCCTGTCAGTCCCTTTCAGGGACATTGATTATCTGAGTGCTCACAGATTGAGGTCTTCAAAGGCATTCAGATTTCCAGTGATTGTCTCCACAAAAGGGGCATGGCTTATGGAGTTTCAACTTTGGTTGTTCCCTCTGAGGGCATTTTCGTTTCTAGTGCTCTGAACGGCCACATGTATATGGCATTTGGTGCCGGGACCTCGGCAAGTCTGGTCTGACATAGTACCTAAGGCCACAACTATGGGCCTCAGATTTTTTCTCAAGCCTCCTTTCCTGTTTCTTATTCTCATCTTAATCTCGGTTATAATACACCTGATTGGCAGCTTGTATGAGCTCCTCCAGGATCCCTTCCTGGCCAACAGACAATTTTTGCAGCGTCCTCTTTTCTTTTGCTTTTAAAAAAATTTTTTTAATGTTTATTTATTTTTGAGAGAGAGAGAGAGAGAGACCTTGTGACCGGGGGAGGGGCAGAGAGAGAGACACAGAATCCTGAACAGATTCTAGGCTCTGTGCTGTCAGCACAGAGCAAGACATGGGGCCTGAACCCAGGAACTGTGAGATCATGACCTGAGCTGAAGTTGGATGCTTAGCTGACTGAGACACCCACCCTTGCGGCCCCTGCAGCCCCTGCAGCTTCCTCTTAATATCTGGGGCCAATTGATAAATTTGTCCTTTAGAATTTTCTCTGAGTCAGGGGTGTTAGAGGAGATAGCTGTCTATTTAATAAGAGCCTCCTTTAACCTTTCCAGGAAGGCCATCAGGTCTTCATCCTGTGTCTGTAAAACAATTTAGCATAATTTAAGGGCTTAACTTTAGTTCCTTTTAATCCTTCCAAAATACAGGCTTGGAAATGGCAGTGACACCATTCCCCAATGAGATTATCATAGTCCCAATCAGGATCTTGGGGCGGGACTGCCTGTGTCTCAGTAGGGAACTTATAGGACCTCCACTTCTGAGATAATTAATGAATTGCTTGTGCCCATATCTCTCAGTCACTGCCAGAACACCAGGCTTCTCTGTCTCATTAAGAGTAGGATTCAAGGGGCGCCTGGGTGGCGCAGTTGGTTAAGCGTCCGACTTCAGCCAGGTCACGATCTCGCGGTCCGTGAGTTGAGCCCCGCGTCAGGCTCTGGGCTGATGGCCCAGAGCCTGGAGCCTGTTTCCGATTCTGTGTCTCCCTCTCTCTCTGCCCCTCCCCGGTTCATGCTCTGTCTCTCTCTGTCCCAAAAATAAATAAACGTTGAAAAAAAATTAAAAAAAAAAAAAAAAAAAAAGAGTAGGATTCAAGCAAAGCATTATATCTTTCCGGGTCAATTAAAAAATGTATGTAAAATTCTGAAAACCCTGTATATACTTACCCGGATCATCAGAAAATTTACCTAGATCTCCTTTTATCTGTCTTAAATCTTGTAATGAAAAAGTCCTTGTAATCTTATCGTGGTGCTTCCTTGTGTCCCTTCTCCCGGCATTGTAGCTTCTTATAGTGGAAACACTCCTGTTACATTATCAGGAGGGCCTGGATAAGATGGGCAGCAGAAAGCAGAAGTGTATGTTCTTAAGTCTATATCTATAGATCCAGGACCCGAGGAGGAGGAGATGGAGATAGACTTCCCTTCTTCCTTCTCTAGGTCCTGCTTTGGCTACAGGCAAGGGGCCCTTAGCCACTTCCCCTCCTGATTGCTGGACTCTGGAAAGGATTGCCAGTAAGTCAGGACTGACCTCACATTGCTTACACATATCTCAATTTCTCTCTTAAGGCCCCAAAACACAGAACATAGAGGACTTCTCCCTGTTTCCCCTCACATTTGCAAACAAGTCAAACTGTAGGATAGCATTATAATTTCTACTTCCCTCTGATGGCCAGGTTTCCTCCTCCAATTTAATTGGGGCCAAGACTCAGTGCAAAAGAAAATGAGTTGCCTTTTCTTTAGGGTTTGTGGATCAAAATCATTCCAATTTTTTTTAATGTTTATTTATTTTTGAGAGACAGAGGCAGAGTGTGAGTGAGGAGGAGCACAGAGAGAGAAGGAGACACAGAATCTGAAACAGACTCCAGGCTCTGAACTGTCAGCACATAGCCTGACGCAGAGCTCAAATTCGGGACCAGTGAGATCATGACCTAGGCTGAAGTCAAATGCTTTCCCACCTGTAAGACTTTGGGGGTTATCAACTTTGACCAAGCAAAACTCCCTTGGTTGTGAAGGGATATGCACTAATTTTATTTTTTATTTTGTCCCAACAGTAATTTATGTATCGATCATACTAAAACTATTCCTCTCTACAAACATGTTTCAAAAGGCTGACAAAGACTATTTTTTGTAAGGATAAAATTGGCCGTTAATGGAAGCCAAAGCCAAAGTCAAGGTCTATTCCCCTGCCTGTTTCAGCAATGCCCACATGAATATGTTCAAACCATGTGAGTGTTCATTTTTGAATATCTAGGTTGTTACAAGTCAACATACACTGGGATGAGTGTAGCAAAATGGTTCCCATGTATCCCAGTAAGAGCCCTTCATATATCATTCATCCCTCAAAAGACACAGGCACCCATTCCTCTGCTTTGTAGAAGCCATAAAAATGTGGAGCACTTGGATGTCGGCAGCAAGGACATCGCCATCATTTTCCCAGCCTTTGGATCAAAGGAGGGGCAATTTCAACCAGGGCTTGAGCAAAACAACTCAAAAGGGCATGCTGTCCTGCCCTTTGGGTTAAAATCACAGTTCCCTCCATCTTTCCCAAGACCATGAAGTACAAGAAGGGGTCCTTTATATTTTTTCCTATGTATCCATCAAGCATATAGCAAATCCAGCGTCCCACTATTGGTGCAAAAACTCAAATTAGCAACAGAAAGAGGAAAATTCTGCCAGACAACCAAACGGGTGGTCAAGGATCAGGTTCTGCCAATAGCCGTTAGGTGTCCACCAAAGTGTAGCCTTGGTCAGGACCCATCAGTTGCTGTTTGGCCTTCCCTGAGTCCCATGCATCCTGGGGTTCTTCTCAAAAGGAAGTTGGGACTCTACCACACTGATGTTCCCAACTACAGTAGGGGATCAGATGTAAAGAGACCTAAGGAGCATGTCACCCAAGACTTGAGAATGGCAGCCCTGTTATTCAGTCTTTGAAAGTTTTATTTAGGATAGAAAGAAAAGAGGGGCTGCTGGATGTTCTTTACTTACAGTTAGAAGATGTTCATATCCCAAGAGAGACCCCAAAGAAATATTTCAGGAATCTTTACCTCAATACCTCGGATTCATTCTCTCAATACTTTGAAGAATGAAGAGGTGGACACAAAATGAACAGAAGATGAAAATTTATTAGAGTCTAAGATGAGAAAGGAAGAATAGTATGAAAGCTCTTTTGCAGACAGGGGTCATTTGAAGGTGAACACCCCTAACTCTAGGCAAGGACTTTGTTTAATAAGGTTCTGGTTGGTCTCCCCTTACCCTTCTCCCTTGTTTCTTCTCAGGTTCTACCCTTATTGGCTAGGTAACTCTAAATGTCTAATCATTCCTTTTTGATTGGCTCCTTTCCATTATGTGAGGGGTGGTCTTAGGACATACCGTTGCTTGTAGGTCACATGTTTTATGGTCTACTACTTAATTTTAGTCGGGTCTTTTGTCAAATTCCTGAGGGAAACCTGAGGGGGAGTAGGTGGTGTCTGTTACATCCGTAAGAGGAACTTTACACCCAAAGGAGTTTGCTGTAGTCAGATGCTCCCAGCATTATTTCCCACCCAGAGACCTCAGGTCCTAATCTTTCACTCTTTGCCTATGTTATCTTATTTTTCCCTATCATACAAGGGTTTACAATATATAGATACTATCATCAGATCACCAAACTAAGTCTGAATAATCTAAAGTATAACCTCTAAAATTTAAATTATTAAGGTCCTCTACAACACATTTGTGAAGAGATTAGGAAACTTCCAGGCTGTTAAACTTTAGAGATGTATGTAATGAATAATTAGGGTAAAACATTTTTCAATCTCCATGAAAATGAATGTAATCAATTGACAGACTTTTTTTTTTTTATTCAACCAGTATCATAGGTTACTTTATAGCGCTATAGAGAAATTTAAAACACAGGTTAAAGTAACTCTAAAACTTAGGACCAAACTAGCTATTATTGCATATTTTCTATCAGTCAACCATTTATATTAATCTGTAAAATTAATCTTCCAAACTTATAGCAGTCTTCTAGAAAGACAACTGTCCAGTCTGTATATACATTGAAATTCTAGAGTTAATATTATTTTGATAATACAAGGCCTCAGAAAAAATATCTTCTTTGTAAGATTGGAAAAATGAGGAGGCATAATATTTGGTTTACCCCTACCTGAGAGTTGGAAGTGGTTGTTTGGAATAAATATACTTTCTTTATAGGTACTTAACTAAATATGATAGACAAACTTACTCTGCTGATGTGGAAGCATATGAAACCAGCAGAAGCTCCCATCTCAGACTTAGGGTTTATGATCACTTCCTATTTATTCAGTAGGATGTGTTATAATTTTGTTTTCTTTAAGTTTTATTTATTTACTTATTGATGGAGAGAGCACACACAAGTGGGGAAGAGGCAGAGAGGAGAGAGAATTCTAAACAGGTTCTGCACTATCAGCTCAGAGCCCTATGGAGGGCTTGAATTCACTAATCGAACCATGAGATCATGACCTGAGCCAAAATCAAGAGTCAGTCTGTCAGCTGACTGAGCCCCACAGACTCCCCAGTATAATTTTGTTTTGTTTTGTATAAAGCTTATTTCTTAGTCAGTAGTATGACATTATATAATTTCCCATACCTGTTTTTTCCTTGAAAAACTCATATTTTAGATAAATGAAGAAAATCTAAATAGAAACAGTATTACCAATTTTATAGGTGCTATAGTAAGAAATAATAAGGCACTAAAGAGTGGTAAAATTTTTACAGAAATAGATCAAACTTCTTTACACATGAGGAAGTATTTGGGCTGAATCTTAGAATATAACTATTAAATGGCCAAAAAAGCAGTTTTCCTACAAATACTTTATTGCTAACCAATATAAAGTCTTAGGAGTTTTATGATCCAACTGAATAAATATCTGTAGAGTTACACACAAACCGGTAAGGCTTTTAAACAAACAAGAAGTATTATATTTTCATCTATTCATCAAGGCACTTTTGGGGAAAAATATAAGAAAAATATGTTTACCTTATCATTGTATTAGGGAAATAAACTTTTTATAATACACATAAAAGTAAAAAAAAAAATATTTCCTGGAATGATACAATGGAAAATACATCCAGAATGTTCATTAAACTTTTTACTTCATTTTGATATTTTCACTTGTGGAGCTAGTTGCTTTGATAAAAACATGGAATATACACATATAGTATTGCTATGGGCTGGAAATTTATGTCTCCCAAGTTCATATGTTGAAATCCTGTTGCCCAAAGGTGATAATAGTAGGAGATGGGGTCGTTGAGAGGTGCTCATGTCATGAGAGTGGAGCAGTCATGAATGGGTTTAGAGTCCTTATAAAAGAGGACTCATAGAAATCCCTCAAAACTTCCACCATGTGAGAACACAGTGAGAAAGTGCTATATGTGAACAAGGAAATGGCCCTCCCCAGAACACAGCTATATTGGCACCTTGATCTTGGACATCCCAGCGTCCAGAATGAGAAATAAAGTTTTCTTGTTTATAAGCCCCCAGTCTCTTCTGGTAGGGAGCAACCTGAGAGACTAAACTAAATATGTATGTGTGTGTGTGTGTATATATATATATATATATATATGTATATATATATATATATTTTTTATTAAGTCACTTTATTCTATAAATGCAAACTCTATTCTCAGCCTTTGCTGTATGCTCCATAAATATTTGGTTTTTTTGATCAAAATGAGACTACACCAAAAATATGTGATTGGTATGTTCCTGCTATTCTTCCCATCCTGCACACCTGTGTTCTTCTTGTTTTAACTATTCTTTGGCACATCATTTGGATACTTTAACTACCAAAAATGTTCTTTTCGCTACATTCATGATCCATTCTATCCAAAAGTCACATTCGAAATGTTGAAAAACTGGTCTGACCTGGAAACAGACCTCTCAGAGCATAAAACATCCAATCAGGAAAAACTGTTTTGGTGACTGCTGTGGCCTTTGCATGTAAACCTGCTGAATAGCAGGCCCAATTCTAACCACATGGGATAATATAAGTTAAAAAGAAGAGTAGACAGTGGCATTATATATGGAAGAAGGCTGAATAAAATGATATACACCTATGGTTTCATTTGTTTTTAGATACAAGGTTTTGGAAGTATAGTATTAAGAAACAACCAGCCCAATTTCTGCAGTTAACAGATACCCCATTTTCTGTCAAAATTCTGACTTTTGATGTAAATTTATTTACCTTTACAAAGTGGATCATTATCATAAAAATATTGTCCGTTAGAATGCAATCAAAACTACATTGAAAGCTTGCTTAAAAACTTTCTGATGTTAATTAAGCAGTTAACAATAGGCAACCTGTAGAAAGAAGATCTGTTAATACGATCATGAAAAACAACTTCCAACAAACTATGCACTAGAGAGCATGAGCCGGACCGCAGATTGTTTATTGTCAGAGACTTGACTGGCTAATAAATGCTGGCACTGGCTCGAGTGCGCTGGAATGCGGTGCAGCTGCTGCATTAGTCAGACTTTCCCTTTTCTGAATGCTCTAATCCCTTCAATATTGCATTAAATATGTTTTCAATATTTATCTGGAGAAAAATGTGCTGAATGTTGCAACAGTTTAATTCTGACGTTTGTCACACAGGAAATCTGGAAAAGGCAGAAGGTAACAGCATCTTTATTGTTAAAATCTAATGCAATTCCTTTCTCCCATACTATATGAGAGCACTCGGGAAGACTTTGGGATCACCCTGAGGCAGGCACAGGCCAGCAGTACTGCCGCCAAACGTGAGGACTTAGCGCTTGGCTGAACTGATTTCACTGACCCCTTGCCATCCACGAAGATCTGAGTTCAGGCAGGCCCCTACAACTGAATGTCATGGAGCAAAATATAATAAATGGCTTTGGGGCTCGTTATGTTCTATACAGTCCAAATCCTTGACAAGCCAGAAATAGAAATCATTTATTACCATGTCACATAGTTTTATTAGGTTTCTCATATGATTATCCAAACTATTGTTAGCTAATCTACTGGATGGTATATAAGGAAAGTCACTGAACTTGGAATTAAGATGTTTGAATTGTATCCCAGATTTGGCACTGAATTGTAGTAAAGCATATGTCCTTCACAAACTTCCTTTGACTCAGTTTAATCTAAGGGTGGGTGTGGTGGATCACATCTGTAAGATAACTTTTAGTTCTATGACTATTTTTATTTAAAACACCTACACAGACATACGAATGTTGAAATAAGTAATAAAATCATGTAACTATAACAAATAATGACAACATCACTCTTAAAATGTTACGCTTACATTTTGGAGCTAAATATTGAAATTATAAGACTAACATTGGAGAGTGTGACACTGAATCAGAGAAATTCATATTACGCATGTTTCTAGGGTTGAGGTTTCTTGCTGATATGGTAGGATAATAATACAGTCAGGAGACATTTCCTCAGTTTTGAAAAAAGAAACCCAAGCTTCTTGCTTTGAATGTGCAGAATTTTTAGTTTCCCAAAAGCATTTAACTGATGTTCAGTAAATGTCTAAGAAGTCATCAAAGTCTCTGAACATTTTATAGTATCACTTGTTTTTTAAATTTAATCTCAATAATTTTCACCAACACAAATAGAGAATGCAAATAAATATGTTAGTGTTATGTCAGTGTTTTTATCTGTCATTTAGACTACCCCCCTAAAAATTTTCCCCATTGATCATGAAAGGTGAACAACTTTGTCATGTTTCACTGTAGTGTTTGTTGAAAATAAATAAATATAAGCCTTATAACCAAGTCAATCTTGAGAAAGCATATACCTCTACAGATCCAAGTTCCTTAACAACTATCTTTGAAAACCAAGAAATTTCTATTAGCAAGGAAAAGCAATGACCTTGACTACTTTACTTATGCCTTTGAAAAACTTTCTCAAACTAGAGTATTGAACAAACTGACATGACTTGATTTGCCTCTCTCATCAGAAATGATTTTTCAAAGCCAGTCCTCCGCCATGCATTCTACTCCATTTGAGAAGATACTTCTCAATAGAAAAGATATCTTTTCTATTTTTCAATATTTTCTTAGTGTATATTTGATACCCATGCATGTCACTCTGAATCTCAACATCCACCTTTAATATTAATTCTAATTGTGTTCTCCCAAGTGAAATTCCTCAACAACCAAATTAGCAAAATAGTGTTAGTTCATAAATGTTTCACGGCTCTTATCAAGTTTTGGTTGGTCCTATAAATATATTTATTTTCCCAATAGATGTAAACCTCTTGAGGTCTATGATTACCCTTTAAAAAATATGACATTTATTGGGATTATGACTCATATTTACATACTCTACAATTCATACATTTAAAGTATGAAATTCAATAACATTTTGTATATTCTCAGCATTGTGCAACTATCACCATAATGAATTTTAGAATGTTGTCATCACCCCAAATCAAGCCTTGTAGCTATTAGCAGTTCCTCTTATTCCTTCCCAATGCTGTCAGCCCTAGACAATCACTAATCTATATTCTGTTTCTATTTTTTAAATTTTTACTTTTTTTTTTTTATTTTTAGAGAGAGAGCAAACATGGGAAGAGGGAGAGAGAGAGAATCTTAAGTAGGCTCCACGCCCAGTGCAGAGCCCAGCATGGGGCTCAGTCCCACAAACTGTTAGATCATGACCTAAGCTGAAATCAGGAGTTGGATGCTTACTGACTGAGCCACCCAGTCACCCCAACTTTCTGTTTCTATATTTGCCTATTCTGGCCATTTTTTAATGAATGAAACCATAGTGATTTATGACTAGATTATTTCACCTAACATCATCTTTTCAAGGTTCATTCATGTCATACCATATATTAATACTTCATTATTTTCTATTGTGAAAAAAAAGCTTTCCATTGTATAAATATACAGCGTTCTATTTGTCTATAAACAAATAGACAACTAATATCAGTTGATGGACATTTGGGTCATTTCCACTTTGGCACTATTATGATTTGGCTATGATAATCTGTTTACAAGTTTTTGTGTGCATATATGTTCAGTTTTCCTAATTATATACTTAAGGATGGAATATCTGGGTCATAGGAACATTCCTAGTTTAAACTTTTGAGTAACTGCCATGCTGTTTCCAAAGTGATGACATCAATTTACATTTCCAAAAGTGACACATGAGATTTCCAAATTCTTCACATTCTTGTCAATATTTATCTTTTGTGATTATAACTGTCTTAGTGGGTGTGAAGTAGTGGTGTATGATGGTTTTGATTTGCATTTTCTGATGCTTAATAATATTGAAAAATTTTATGTGCTTAATGACTATTTGTATATCTTCATCAGATGTGGCAAGTTTTCAACCATTATTTCTCCAAATATTTTTCTATCTCTTTCTTTTTTTATTCTGCTATCTCTATTATATGTATGTTGGTGTTCTATATTTCTCTGAGGATTTGTTTATTTTTTAAAAATTTTTTCTCTTTGCTCTTTGGAGTGCATAATCTCTATGAGTTTTTCTTCAAATTCACTGTCAATTTCTTTTGCAATTTTAAATCTGTTGTGTCTCTTAGTTATGGTACTCTTGAATTCCAGAATTTCTATATGATCCGTTTCTCATTATTTATATCTCTTTATTGTTATTCTTTATTTGATAAGACATTGTCATCATACCTTCCTTTATTTATTTATGTTTTCCTTTATTTCTTTGAACACATTTGTGATTTTTTTTTATATGTTTGTCTGTTAAATCTAACCTCTGAGTGGTCTCACAGGAAGTTTCTGTTGCCTGCTTTCTTTCTTTCCTTCTTTTTTTTTAATGTTTATTTATTTTTGAGAGAGACAGAGCCAGAGCATGTGGGGGGAGGGGCAGAGAGAGAGGGAGGCACAGAATCTGAAACAGGCTCCAGGCTCTGAGCTGTCAGCACAGAGCCCAACATGGGGCTCGAACTCACAGACTGGGAGATCATGACCTGAGGGGAAATCAGATGCTTAACCGACTGAGCCACCCACGCACCCTGGCCTGATATTTTTCTGTGTATGGGTCACATCTTTCTGTTTCTTTTCATGTTTTATAATTTTTGTTGGGAACTGAATTCTTGATACCATATTGTAGCAACTCTAGACAGTGATCTTCCCTCTCTAGGGCTAGTTTGCTTTCCTGCTGGCATGTTAGTTTACAGACTTGGCTAGACTCTTTTGATAGTCTGTTTCCTCTATAGTGTGAGGTATCTGCTATCACTCCACAGAGGGTGTAGCCAGCCTTGGACATGTGCACAGACACCTTGGTATATCAGTGGTTTTAGCAGATCTCTTTTTTTTTTTTTTACTTTTTCATTCTTCTGTCTGTTAGGCTATCTGCGCCTGTTGATTTCACACCAAGCAGTTAGGATCCACTAATGTCAGCTGATTGCTCTATTGGTTTTGACTGTGCTATGGAGTGTAAATTATTCCCTACTCTAATCCAACTAAGTCTGAGGCCCTGCAGAAATAGTTTTTGAGGTCAATTTTCAAGATTTTTTCTTCCCCCAATCTGGCTTTCTTTCCTTTCTCTGCTTCTCCCTGAGAGAATAGCTGACCTATGGTTTAGTTTGTGGTTCTCATGGCGTGAGCAGCCTCTTCTAAACTGCTTACTACCAAAATCTCCATTGTTTTCCAGTTTACCTTAGGCTTTAGTTTCCCCACACTGTTCTAAATATAGTTATTTCCCTTGGGGAGAGCTGTGGAGCTCTGTGTTCTTAGTTCTCTATCTTTATCCTTTGGACAGAATCCCCGAGCCATTGATCCTGAGCTGGGAGCAGGAAGACTGGCCCACTTCTTTCAGAGTGTATACTCTGGTTTAATGAACAAGGCACCATCTGGACCAATTGCCTCTGGTCTTCTCAGCTTGCCTTTCCCTGCCCAGAACCTCTATTCTACAGGCAGGCTAGGGCAAGGATAAATAAGGTCCCAGTGTTCTCAGTCTTCCTCTCCTGAGGCAGAACCAACACTCTGTGAGTATGGCCTGGGTTGAAGAAAAAAGCCAGATAGAGGAAGGAAAACCTGACCTCTCAGCTGTACCAGTTGGAATTGAAATTGTGCAGCATGGGTCTTGGGGGAATGATAAATGCTGGTCACTTGCCCCTCCCAGGGAGATACTATTACACTTGTGGTTGCTGAAGGCAGACAAAGCCCCATTATCTTTGCCATACCTACCAAGTGTAGAGATGCTGGCACGCTAGTCTGCAGAATGGGGGAAAGGGAGTAGATATGATTCAAATGCCACTGATTATTGCTTTTCTTAAAAAAAATGTAGATTTTCTTGACTAAACATTTCATTTGCCATATGCTCTTCGAATAATATCCATAGTCTTTAAAAATCTTGTTAAAATTTTTTCATAAGCAATTTTTCTTTTGCTGAGGAGCTAGTCTACAGATTTTATGCCTCCATTCTAGAAGTAGGTCTTCATGTTTATCTTTTAACTCTAAAGTTCTTGCTAATAGTTGGTGCTCAGAAAATGAATATCTCAAAAACATACATTTCTTTAAAAAGATACAACAGGAAACCAATTTAGGTTCAAAGTTAGAAAATGCTTAACAACTCAGGCAACAACAGATGTTGGCGAGGATGCGGAGAAAGAGGATCTCTTTTGCATTGTTGGTGGCAATGCAATCTGGTGCAGCCACTCTGGAAAACAGTATGGAGGTTCCTCAAAAAAGTGAAAATAGAACTACCCTACGACCCAGCAATTTAACTACTAGGCATTGATCCACGGGATACAAGTGTGCTGTTTCGAAGGGACACATGCACCCCCATGTTTATAACAGCACTGTCAACAATAGCCGAAGTATGGAAAGAGCCCAAATGTCCATCGATGGATGAATGGATAAAGAAGATATGGTACATATATATATATATATACACACACACACATATATATACACATATATATACATATATATGTATATATATATACATATATGTATGTATATACATATATGTATATATATATATATATATACACACATATACACACAATGGAGTATTACTCAGCAATCAAAAAGAATGAAATCTTGCCATTTGCAACTACGTGGATGGAACTGGACGGTATTATGCTAAGTGAAATTAGTCAGTCAGAAAAAGACAAATATCATATGACTTCACTCATACGAGGACTTTAAGAGACAAAACAGATGAACAGAAGGGAAAGGAAACAAAAATAATATAAAAACAGGGAGGGGGACAAAACAGAAGAGACTCATAAATATGGAGAACAAACTGAGGGTTACTGGAGGTCTTCTGGGAGGGGGGATGGGCTAAATGGGTAAGGGGAATCTATTCCTGAAATCATTGTTGCACTATGTGCTAATTTGGATGTAAATTTTAAAAAATAAAAAATGAAATTAAAAAAATAAATCTCACACCTTACATAAAAATTAACTCAAAAAATGCTTAGGGTTACATTACATTACAGTGCTTCGGGTTAGCATTTTGATAGCACACAGTAAGTTTTCTCCCATGGAAATATGGGGAATCTAACTACCAGATAGGGTGGTTCTCTGTTGTACTCATTCATGTTATTCAGTCCATATAGTACCCAACAAAGTATGTTTTATGAAATTGAACAGTTAATGCAACCTAAAAAAATAGAATAGTGGTTTCAGTATCCTTGCACTCACACATCATCCAAGCACACTATGAATTCTAAATTGTTTCCAAGTTATTCATCTGTCTAAAGTGTTCAGGTTACTTGTAAGGAAGCTGTTGTTGTGCATTGGACAAGATACATCAGCTACTTTAACAGATAAAATTCAAAATCTCAGTGACTTAACACATTTCTCACTCTCATATAATTAAAAAAAAATGAGTTGACTTAGTGACCTACTTTTTAAAGTTGTTTGGGTTCTTTAATCTTCAAAACATGACTCCAGAGATTACCATTAAAGATGAGAGGTCACAAGCTCCTGGTCGCTCAGTCAGTTGAGCATCCGACTTCAGCTCAGGTCATGATCTCATGGCTGGTGAGTTTGAGCCAGGCGTCGGTCTCTGTGCTGACAGCTCAGAGCCTGAAGGCTGTTCTAGATTCTGTATCTCCCTTTCTATCTGCCCCTTCTCCACTCACACTCTGTCTCTCTCTCTCTTAAAAATAAACATATATATATATATATATATATATATATATATAGGGGGTCATAAAGGATAATGAGTCAAAGGCTTTTATAGCCCAGGCTTTAGATTGTTGTTTTTTATCTTTTACATTTACTTTGGAATACCAGACCTCAGATGCATGTCCCTACCAGAATATAAGGTAGACTGGGAAATGTTATAGTAGAATTCAAAGGGCACATGTTTGACATTCAGTTAACAATCTCTGCTCTTCTGATTTCCATACATCCATTTCACCATTTTTCTACTTTGATTAGTTTGCTACAGGTACTGTAACAAAGTACCACAAACTGTGACTTAACAAAAATTTGTTATCTCACAATCTAGAGACTAGAAATTGGAGACCAAGTGTTGGCATGATGGTTTGTTTCTGAGGGATGTGAAGAAAAATCAGCCCCATACTCTTTTCTCACTTCTGATAATTCGTTGGCAATCTTTGACATTTCTTGGCTTGTTGAAGTGTCATCCCATTACCTGCCTTCATCTTCATATGGCATTCTCTCTGTTGTCAGTGTCTCTGTGTCCAACTTTCCCCTTTTCATAAAGACATCACCCATTGCAAGATTAGGATCCACCCTAGTGATCTCATCTCAACTGAATTACATCTGAAACAATCCTATTGTCAAATAATGTGATTACAAGACATTTGGGGTTAAGACCTCAATGCATGAATTGAAAGACGGGCACACTTCAACACATAACCCTACACAAATGGAACATACTTAACATTCTTACCACGAGTAGCATCTGTAACTGCAAATTCTCATCCAGTAACTGCATTTAGCTTAAAGTTAAGGTTTATCACTTCGTGTGTGTGTGTGTGTGTGTGTGTGTGTGTGTATGTGTGTGTTTAAAGGTTTATTTATGTTTGAGAGAGAGAGCATGGAGGGGAAGAAAGAGAGGGAGACAGAGGATCTGCTCTGACAACAGTAAGTCCAACGAGGTGCTCGAATTTTGAAATTGTGAGATCATGACCTAAGCTGAGGTCAGATGCTCAACCGACTGAGCCGCCCAGGTGCCCAATGTGTGGTTCTTTGTATCGCATCCAGTGTGATGGCTTCCAGTGTTCCAGTGATCTAAATATTGAACAAACTAAGTTATTATTAAAATTTCTGTAGGGTCTTAGATTTTACTTTGCTTGGAACCTAACAAATTATTCTGCCCTAGTCATTGATAATGAGAAAAATTGTAAGACTCCTGGGTCAGAGACAAAGAACCACATCACTCATACCATATCAAGTAACGCGAACTTCATGTTTATATCATGACGTTCTACTAACGTCCCAAGTTCTATGATTATGGAGTGTTGTTGATGTTGTTCAAGCAGTGAATCTGCATCACAAATGAGCAATTTTAAGCTTATGAAACTCCCAGTCCTACAATGACACTAATATCAATTTTGCTAACCTTTGCCCCAGTGGGAGACATTACTGTATCCTTATTATGTAATAACATATTATACAATTATAATCTATTCTTTGCTGTGAAGGGAGACACTATCTCTATACCTCCAAGATGAAATTCTGTTCTCTGGAAGGTTCTGTTCCTTCCTCTGGAAGGAACTTAGTTTTTCAAGGTTTTCCATGCTCCTTGTGTCTGTATTCTGGAAGATATTTTTCTTAACATTATTCTCATGGACACATCTGAAGTGAGTTTTGTGAAGTGTACATTCCTCTGTGACTATATAGTTTTCATGACTACTTTTGTTAGTGCATCTTTAGAGACTTGAAACTTATTTTAAGAGTGGAACTGTAAAAAGAATTTTAAATACAAACCTGTGCTTTTTTGATATTATATTCACTTAAAAGTTTGGTAAGCTATATTCCCGTTAATGTATTTTATTTGGAAAAAATAAGCAAGCTAGTCTAGTCAACAATATTCTGATATTCATAATAAAGTCATGGAATAGTTCTACCAGATATTAAAATATATGACAAATGCAATAATCAAAACAGCTATTGTAATGGAATATATATAGACATATATCTGCAATTATCTATCAAGTTTGTAAATAGATATAAGCATATGTGGTCATTTAAAATATAATAAAAATTTAATTTAAATTGTTAGAAATTCTGTATTTTAAAATGAGTGTGGTTATGATAATTTGGTAGTCATTTGGGAGATATCTCACCAATGATTCTAAAATATTTGGAAATAAATAAGAAGAGGAAATTGAAATCTAAGAATTTTAACATTTATTCTATTGAAAATATTTTTATAGCGGAGTTAGAAATTTCTGTGAGAATACAACCAAAATCTCTCAGTTTCATTAAAGGAAATACAGTTGACTAAAGAACCATTAAATAAAATATGCAGAACCCAAATGCCATATAAATAAAATCAAAATATAAGCCAAGGCTTAGGAAAATAGCTATATAATGTCTAAGATGTATATTTTAGGAAAAAGCAAGTTACAACATAGTACATAGTTTACTAAAAATTGGGTAGAAAACATAGATAGGGGTAGATGCCTGTATGGACATAAATTAATTACCTCTTGAAGACTACATAAAATGACCAACTGTGACTCTTCAATGGTGACTCTGGTTGAGGAACATGGAGTAGAACATTTGAACATTTGTGCCCATATATTTGCACATACTTTGTATTAAAAAGTAATAATCACTTTTGTTTTCACTATTTCAATGTTAAAAACAACAATGAAAAAGAAGCCTAAAAGAATCTATCAAGATTTAAATTCTTAATTGTGTCTGCACTAAGTACATATGGTTTCAATGTTGTTTATTATTTCTAAAATTTTTTAAACAACTTAAAAATTAGCCGAATTTGACTATCCAAATGGAATATCCCAGGCCAGTCATAAAATGATTCACATTTATAATTTATCAATTATATGTGTGAATCTAACTCTTCTGTTCTCTGTTGCTGAGTAACTAATTAGCCTCATAATTTAACATCTTAAAACAACCAGGAAGACTCTAGTCTAGGAATATATTGCATTTGTGGCAGAATCACCTGATAAAGCATCTTTTTCTTCTTTTTCTTCTAAGTATATCTGGGAAGAAGGAGAGGCATGTCCTCAAAATAAAACTAAACTGAATTTTTGATTAGACAAGTAAATAGGACCTTAAGGTTGTTATAACAAAAATCACATAAGCCTGACTTAAAGATATAAATAAATGAAAACCTGTTAAGACTGGTCAATCAACATTACCATATGTTTAATTCTTTTTATAAATATTCTAACTTATTCTGAAATTTAATAAGACCTGGTTAACAATATTACCAGGTCTTATTTTTCTAAATATATAATTGCTACACTGAGGGCAATTTAACCATGCATCTCAAGTCAAATTGTTCAATATAGTAATTTTATTTTTAGGAATATCTCCAAAGACAATAAATTAAAATAGGGGATATGCAGATATATAAATATATTTATCACAACATCATGGAAAATATAAAAATTTATATTTAACCATAAATGTTCGTTGTGATTAAATGTATAATAAGAGATTTTCTTGACTTCATATTATTCAGCGATATTTGTTTAGTAACATGGAAAATGATCAAAGTGTTAACTCAAGAAGCAGAATATGGAATTGCATATCTATTTCCTAATTTCTTAATGTTTCAAATTAGTAATATACCTAGAATGATGAAACCATACAAGCTTGAATTGCTTGGAACAATAAAATTATTGTAATTAACTTGAGATGTGGCAACATTAGAAATAGCAAAACACACTTATTTCTCAGAGACCTATTGACTCCTTTAAATTCCTTGTGAATTAAAATACACAAGCACACACACACACACACACACACACAAATACTCATCAAGCTGAGAAAATATTCAACACATTTTCCTGTAGAGAAAAAGAACCTCACTAGTCAGGGAGAAAGGTGCTTCACTCTTATCTTATGCCCTGGGGGATTGGGTAGCAAGGGGAACCCAGGAGCAGATAGCATTGCCTTTTTTTTTCTTCCTTGTTCTATCTTAAAGTATTTTGTGATTGAATAACAGCAGTAGTTTTTCTCAAACTTTCCTGTCTTAATCATTAGATAGGGTTCAGACTTAACGAAAACATTTCCCCAGAAGACAAAAAGTAACATAAACAATTTATCATCATTCCCACCGGTCAAACATAAATGTTTTCTGAATTGGAGATGGAGTTTTGCCATAGCTCAGTGGAATTTACTATATGGCAACGGCTGTGCAATTGTAAAGCTGAATAATTTGTTTTGTGGCACTGTAGAAATATTTATTTTGGATGGAGAATAGTATTCAGGAAAAAGAGGAAAATGCTGACCGAGTGGAATACATGCTGGTTTCAGGAGTGGATGTTAAGAGAAAAGAGCAGAAAATTCTTTAAATTAGTTTTACTCCTAAGATACATAAGCATAAACGTAAAAGGCAAGGAGTCTAATTTCCATCTACCCACCTGAGTTTGGTGCTGTTCTCTCAGGCATATTTCTTACTGATGTGCATAAATATATTTAGCTATAAAAAATAGAAAAACCTACATATTCTTAATTCCATTTTTCTCTTAATATCTTTTCATAGCACTATATATATATGTATATGTATATTCCCTTTCTTTTTCATGGCTGCTCTGTATTCACTTTTATGGATCTATCATATTTTAACTATTCCCCTACTGATGCAAGAGTAAGTGGTGTCCATTGCTAGCACAGTGCTTCCGTGAACATCTGTACTGTGATGTAATTTCTGTAAAACAGCTTCCTGTGCACAATTAAAATTTAATGTACACTAGCAAATTATTCCCCAGAAGACCGTTACCAAATTTTACACTCACTGTGAATATGTGAGGACCTAGTCTCCTTTGTCTCCTTAAAGAATGTTAGAAATCTTTAAATCGTTTACCACTCTGATGGGTGAAAATGGTATCAATGTGATACAGTAATAGGCAATTTTGTATTGCTGGAGCAAAAGTATATCAAAAATGAAACAATACCACATAATATTTAATTGTATTCACCCAAACATATGATAAATAAATAGGGAAAGAAAGGAAAGAAGAAACCACAGATACATAAGTACTTATATTTTATCAACAAATGTCTTACAAAATTCTCTGTGTTTTCAAACCTGGTAACACAGTATGTTGGATTATAAATTGTGTCTCTGATTTATGAAGTCATGATGAAATGATAAAAATGATGAAAGTTGCTTTTAACTTGAATTGTTTTATTTATTTTAATTTGAGCTAATTTGTCTGATGTATTTAGTTTTATTCATGACCTATACTGAAGATTGTTCAAGGGACAGACCTACAGCTAACATAATGCAGTTCAGCTTAGTGTCATTACACATGCTAAGTTAAAACATGTACAAGTGCAAAATGGTGGCAATATGAATTCAGCAAAGTCTGCAAGTAACTAGTCTTTCAACTAAATTCAGTTATTATTTTCCTAAATACTGAATCGTTTGCCTTCAAATTAGCCAACACCTCATCTCTTAAGCTAATACTATATTCTGGCAAGCATCAGAATCTGTGAATGAAATAGTAAACAACATTTAATTACTTATTCATTTACCAAGCATCTCTCTCTCTCTCTCCCTCCATCCCTCTCTCCCTCTCTTCCCCCCTCCCCCAACTCTGGTTTTAATCCATGTTTGATTCCAAACCAGGATAATAACATGAGCCTTATTTCAAAATTCACATCTGGAGAAATTTCTAACAACAACAAAATATTTTGTCCAAGTTGATTTGCCCTAGGAAAATAGTCCTACATTTAAGAAAATGCAGCTAAAATATTATTGAAATTGTTGAAAATGATTTTGCATAGCTAAAGAAAGCAACGTTTTAATGATTTAAGTGCAAAATAACCAGAAACAGACAATTTTTATTTTCCTTTAAAGGTTTCTTCTTATTGTTTTGTTTTAAATCAAGACAGCAGTTCTCAGCAAAATATATTTTGGCTTCTATTGGACTGTGGAAGAATAGAATACCTTTCTTTTATTTATCTTAAAGGAACTTTCAAACACAAGTAATCTTGACTTTTACTTTTCTGAAGTATGATACATAGATAATCTCTCCCTCTCAAATGCAAGAAGAGAATATTTTCCCATTTTTGACTCTAATATGTGAGGCCTTAAATCACAAGTTACTCTGTAGTCTTGCCAGTATTCTTTATGGATAATAGGCATACTTGACCACCTGTAATTTTTTGCAAGGATCTATACAGTAACATTTAAATACATACATCTCTCTCTCTCTCTCTCTTTTTCTCTCTCACTTTCTTTCTGAATATACCTACCCTATCCTTTGGTGAAGTGAAGTTTTTTCCTACAGAAAACAGGACAAAACAAATAAAACCACTGTTAGTGGACACTTTCCTGGATACTAGCCTCCTAAGCAGTTTAATCTTAGGCAATGCATCATTAATCACTAGGCTAAACAGTTTAGGTCATCAAAAGTAAGTAATATGACAATAGCATATACTTTTATAAATGTTGTAAATCTAGTTACTGTTTTTATTTCCTATCTTGCTAAAAATATAATTGGCTGCCATGCTGCTTTTATGCTTTGTGTTTCTCAAGTTTTCCTTTTTTCGGAACGTTTTTTATGTTGTTTTTTGTTTTTTGTTTTTTGTTTTATTGGTAGGAACTTCATATTAAACCACTCTTTCGTAAATAACATGTTTACGGTTTACTGAAGCATTAGAGAAAGGATATATTAAAGAACAATACATAAATTGTCTCTATTTGTTCATATCCACACGGGGACTCCATTTAAAAGAATAAGTGGAGATTATTTACCTAGTTATAAATATTACAGATTACTGATAGCGAATGGAGCAGCCCTAAAGCTTTTCTTTCCAAAAATATTTTATTTTATTAAACATTTCCTTTCAAAGTAATACATAAATATACAAATACGATTCACATGAACTGGGGACTGGAAATATGTCATTGTCGTTTAAATTTAACACAAAATGATAATGTTCTCAGTGTTTAGGATTTCCACTGATACAGCACATGAAACAAATAATTGCTCATTTATCCTTGAAAATAACAGCATCATTTTAAAAGTTATAACTTGTATGAAACCAAATTATTTTTTTTCTCAGCTAAAAGAGGTTTTATTTCCATCTGAGCAAAAATCATTTTCTTTTTTCCACTTCTTTTCTTCTATTTTGTTTTTCACAAATAAATGGGAAAGCTAGAGAAAAAAAAAGAGAGAGAGACTATTTTTTCAACAAATCAGTTGATGAAGACTGCACGTAGGACGCACATCCCAGGACAATTTAATTGCTTGTTTAAGCATAGGTGCAGACTTCAGTTTTAACTGACATTGTCTGCAATTATTCCATTTTACAGATGCCCATCTGCTCTTAAGATAGCCAAATCTGGTCCATCATCCATTGTGCATTTGGAAATCTCAGCCATGCATTTTAATCTAAGCACAACAATGGACTCTGCACTGTGTGTCTTCCAAAATAAGCACAGCTGTGGGCTTCCTATCTGCAGCAGCTCCCTCCCAGAACTGCACAGCAGTCAGAGATGTTCAGCTATTCCAGATTTGAAGTTAGAAAGATCAGCTTTCTGAGAAGCCACAGGAATTGCTTCTCCAGCCTGAGTTATAACAAACCATCATTTCTGTATGGAGGAGAAGCTTGAAAGCTGAGCAAGTTATCAAGAGACTTTCACTAACGCATACACACCACGCTGGGCTGATTCCAGTGGCTTCACTTCAGGTTAGTCAACTAAAGTAGATAACATACATCTTCCTCTGAAGTGTTTAGTACTAATGCTTACAGTCGAAGGGCACAGGGCTTCTCTCTGTCAGGATGTAAAATGTGCCATGCCACATGACCTTATATACAACTGTCGGCGTTGTGAAGCAATCCATGAGTGCTTAGAAATTTGTTGGAACATTATATTCTAATAGAGAATGATATTTTATCAAAGTAATTTAAACCATTGATTCAAACCATACATTGTTCTAATAGAAATTATTTCTGGTCAGTCGGCACCCAGAATAACCTAAAATCACGTACAAACCTATGTGTCTATTTTTCTGCCTTGAAGTTCGGTCAGCACACACTTCAATATTGCATAGTCTTTTGTGGAACTCTGAGGGAATTGTGATGTTACATAAATAAGATACTGTTAAGAACATTGCTATGATCTTTTAGTGCCTATAAAAAAGATATACCTTTTAAAACAAACATTTGTTCTATTCTGACCTGCATTATTTCTGGAATCAATCCTGCCTTGAGCATCCTAAGAACAAACAGTATATATACATCCATTTAGAAAAAATAACCTGTATCTATTTATTCATAAGGCGTTGATATATACACATATATATAAGCATATATATATGTATGTATATATATCAGATATGTCTCTATCTTTCATCTATCTGTATACATTTTTAAAATGTTACAGATTTGTATCCCCAATGTCTCTACCTCCTGCCTGCAACTGACGTCAGGCAGATAATTAGAAAACATTATTCTTTGGAGGGCTGCAATTTCAACAATCAGTGAATTAAAAATTTATTCCAAATCATCTTTCTTTCTTCATTTTACCAGTTCTCTACCCCCTCTCATACCAGCCCAGGAAGTAGTAGTTAGAATACACAGGGAGACTCTATTTGCTCCTTGTTTGCCCCCTGCCCACCAATACCAATCTATTGGCAAAATTGACTCTATAGGAAATGTTAGTACCTGTTTGCTAATTGTGATTTTTATTACATCCCTTAACATTACTGTAGGGTTGTAATTGGCTTCCTTTTTTTTAAATTAATTTTGAGGTTGTAGCAGAATTTTATTTTTAAAATTTTTAATGGCAGATGCTCTCTTCCTAAAGCTGAGAGGGAAAAAAAAAAAGCTTTGGCTTGTAGCTGAAGCATTTGGTCAAAGTTCTTTATGGCATTTAAAAAACTACATTTACTTGAGAAAACAGCATCACGTGACAGAACCATAGCAATCATAACACCTTAGGTGCCAGAAAACACTCACTCTGGGTGGCTTGGATGACTCCAGATTCTTGAGAGCATTTTTTTTCCTTGGGGTAGAAAGTCCCTGCAGTGCATTAATTTCTATGGAGAGCTAATAGCAACCCTGTCTCTAAAGTAACTGGCTTGCAGTTTATTAGCCTGCGGGCAGCAGAATAACAGACACATATCACTGACATTTAACAAAGCTATCTTTCATGATTTCTTTTTTTTTTTTTTGCACGTTTACTGTAAGTCTCATTTTGTAGAAAAACACCCTTCAAATGATGACTTAAATTGTTTCTGAAGAAGTATTTTCTTCCTCAAATTACCTGAAGTCTTAAAAATGCCACAATACTATTTTAGCAATTCTTTTTTTTTTTTTAATGTTTTATTTATTTTGAGGTTGGGGAGGGGCAGAGAGAGGGAGAGACAGAATTCCAAGCAGGCTTCCTGATGTGAGCTCAGAGCCCAAGGCGGGACTCGAAGTCACAAACCATGAGATCATGACCTGAGCTGAAATCAAGAGTCAGACACTTAACTGACAGAGCCACCCAGGTGCCCCTTATTTTAGCAATTCTTAAGGGCTCCCCCCTTTTTATATGCATATAAAAATGCAAAATGATGCCTAAAATATGGTTCTCTTCTTGAATCTGATATGTGAGGACTTATATCATGAATAATTCTGTAATCTTGGCAGTATTCTTTATGGAGAATAGGCATTTTTTTATTATTTGCAGTCTTTTGCAAGAATCTATGTAAGAACATGAGTATCTTATGTATAATGTGAATCTGCCTTTGAAAAATGAGATTTAAAAAAATTTTTCTAGTTTATTTTCACTCTGAATTGTCATGTGTGGAAAGAGCTATCAGAGTGGGGGTCATCCTTGTTCAGGTTCCAGAATTTTACCAGAGTGAAATACCACAGCCTTACTAATACTCTTTTTCTCTTGGCAGATACATTTTATGGCTGGTACTACAATTAGCCTCTAAAGATACTCTCCTTCCTCAGACATCTTGGCTTAATGTGGACAAATATTCCAGAGTATGTTCATTAAGAAGGAGAAAATGAAGACAAATAAAATATGGAATCTAGATACAGATAACTTTACATACAGTTTCTCTTCTCTGAAGGTAGCTGGAGTCTTAACTACAGATTGACCTGGCTGGCCAGCTTTCAAGGACTGAAAGGCATTGGCTCTTTCCTTTAATCCTGTATGGTACCTTTTCTAACCACTAAGGCCAAATTCAGGCTGGCATCTGGAGTGGGTAGAAGAGTGACTGAGCAATTTCATAGCATCTTCTGTCCCATCGGCTCTGTTGTGTCATACTCAGTTCAGCCAAGTCTTGATTTCTGATCCATAAATGAAAGAACCCTTCCCTGTTTGGTACGAAGTGACTCCTCTCTCTTCAGACTGACTGCCAGAACTCCCCAGAATGTATTGCCCTTGTTTGAATTCTCTCCTAGAAAGATTATTCTCAACCCCAAGTAATTTTTCTATATTCTATTTTCTTTACCTAAGAAGACATTTCAAATGCTACCAAGATCCAAAAGGGTAACATGAATATGTGAAGTGGTGTTGAGGACAGAGGGATGGTAATTATTTGATCTCAGTGGCTTTCATGGTGGATCCCCAGGCCAGCATCATCATCACTATAACCTGAAGACTTGTTAGACTGAAAATCCTTAGCCGTGTCCCTGGACTAATTAGAAACTCAGGGAGCGTTGCTCAGCAATCTGTTTTTTAACAAGCCCTCCAGTGATTCTGATACATGCTAAAATTTAAGAAGCTCTGCTCTGCCCTAAGATGACATTTCTCCTTCCTTCCTTCCTTCCTTCCTTCCTACCTTCCTTCCTTCCTTCTTTCCTTCTTTCTCTTTCTTTTTTTTCTTTCTCTCTCTCTTTTTTCTTTCTCTTTCTTTTTTTCTCTCTTTTTTCTTTCTTTCTTTTTTTCTTTCTTTTTCTTTCTTTCCTTTTTTACAGTGTGATAGTTTTTTTAAAAAAAACTATGTCTAAAGCATGTTCTCTAACAGAATGTTTAAATTGGTTTTACATTATAGAACAAAATAGATCCTGCCTTGGTACCAGCCATGGGGCATCAGATGAAGGGTATCATATTTCTTCCATCCTCCTAAGCTTCACCCAGTCCCAACCAGGACAATGGATTTTCTTGTTTCAAAACTTTTGCCCCCTGGTGGAACTTCCAGGAGACTGACATTTCAAATGTAAAAGATGCCTCAATTTTCAGTTTATTTGTAGAGCCGAGGTAATTAACATAGCCACCAAAATTATAAAAGTATGATATATTTCAGATTACCAATATCTATCACTTATGTGCAATCTAAGGAAGGAGGTAATACATTTGAACGTCCTGTATGGTATCCAGCTCAAAAATGACTTATCCTTATGTTTATTTACTGTCTTTAGTTCTAATTGCCTCTCTTCCTTGTTTATTTACTATTAAACACAAATTTTCAAAAGTGGGGATTTTTTTGTGGCTACCATGTTCTCTGCTTTATTTTCTCAGTGTGAAATTTCCACATCCAAAATTACTTTAGTAAAAGAGACTTTATACATGTAATGAAGTATTAAGATTTTGAAAAGAATCCTAATATACTCTTTCCTAGATAGGATGCTGTTTACATAATGTCAAGGACTACAGCTCAATTACATTTAATAATGTTAATTGATATCCTGGCAAGGTAGATATATAGATTGAATGTGTGTTTAGGTTATAACCCCTTTTTAAATTAATATATTTCTGATGGAAATCCAAACTCTACTATACCATAAGGTTTATTCATGCTTTATATAAACTACATAGATTTCAAATGGATTATTTATTTAATGGTTTTATATCAGTTAATGTAACTGAAAAATGTTTCTTGGGCTAATACTGCACACCAGTCCTGCTATATAAGTGAGACTACCTTTGATTATCCACTTCATAAACTGATTGACAAGATTTAAAACCAGACTAGTGTAGAAATAAGCAAAATCAACCCAGGTTTTAACCAGGAAAGTATTAGTCAGATCAAGCAAAAGCAGAATTGAAATATGGAATAAATAGTCAGGGGAAACTGAACCAGAAAAGATACCTGGAAATGTTTACTACACTGTAAAAATTGATGAAAGGAAGCAGGGAGATAGGCACCATAATAGCATTATCTATATATCCTTTGACCTCCTTCTAAAGGAAAGTTCATAATATGGTTGCAGAAATGAAGAATATCTGGAAGAAAGGTGTGTCTAAACAAATGGTTTGGTCCTTTAATCACAGATCTTAGCTGATAGATGAGTGTTCTAGGATTATTCATGTATTAACCAATTCCAACACAAAAATCTTAAATATTTAGTTATTCATTAAGAAATATTTATTGAAGCCCTATAAAGTGCATGCTGCTCTTCTAGATAATATACTGAGAAGGTTACAAAATTAAGTTACCTTTGGATATTTTCATTAAAAATGTTCAATTTAATTAGTATGTGTGTGTCTGTGTGTATGTATCTGTGCATCTCTGGTTATATTTACTTGTAAATTTATAAATATATAAGTTGGTTTTTAATCTAGGGAGAAAAACAGAATTTTAAGTAGCTGAGGATCTCTGCAGGAACACGGAGAATCAGGCCTAGAGACTATACAGCCAATAATAGTAGCTCAAGTTCACTCGGGAGGGGCATGGTTGTAGTAAAATTACCGATTTTGTTACCACTATGACACCAATAGTATAACCCGTATCAATATATTAGTGTTCTGGGTTGAATTGTGTTCCAAAACTCATATGTTGAAATCCTAACCCCCAGTACCTCAGAAAGTAACGTGCAGATGTAATTCATCAAAGATGCAACCGTAATGGATTAGGGTCAGCCCTTAATCCACTGTGACTTGTATTCTTCTTAAAAGGTGACGTTTGGACACCAAAAAGCACATGGAAATAATGTCATGTGAAGATGAAGGCAGAGATTGGGGCGATGTATCTATAAGCCTAAAAATGCCAAAGATTGCCAGCAAACACCAGAAGCTGGGGCGGGGTGGGGGGGGGGGGCAGCAGGGCTGGAACAAAGTCTCCATAACAACCCTCAAAAGGAACTAACCCTTTCAAAATTTTGATCTCAGACTACTAGCTTCTAGAATAGTGAGACAACAAATTTCTGTCGTTTAAGCCATTTAGTGGTATTTTGTTATGGAAGTCTTAGCAAATAATATAACTGGCATTGAACATAGAATTACTTACAGTATTGCCCTTCAAAAGCTGTATCTTTTTGCCTTCACCCTGCCAGAAATATCTATTCACATTGCTGCCACTTCCCAATAGTGCTCACTTTCAAGGGAAAGCCTCTTGCAGGGGCATCTGATTGACAAATGAGGGGTCATATGCCTGTGCATGAACAAGAGAGATGGCAAGTGAGAGATTTCACTTCTTCTTGGAGAGAATTATCCAAATTATTCAGATATGGGAAGAGTATTCAAAAAGTGTTAAGCATCCATAAATGCAAAATGTCAGCATAATTTATACACACATATATATATGAATATAACTTTGTTTTTCTATGCTTTTCTATTTCTCTCCCTGCTCTATTTTTATTTTCTAAGTACCATAATCATTATCCCAGTTTAGGATTTACTTCCTTCTCTTTGTGATTACTATAAATTCTAAGGATTTATGTATTATGTTGAGCATCTTTGGGAGGAATGAAAGACTCGAACCTTAATCTGTATCCTGATCTGGTCTCTCCACCGTTGGCAGCACTCCATTTTCCCAAGCAAAATTTAAGCCCATTGAGTCTCCATGATTTACCATTTTGCATCTTATACTAGGCCTATTTCACTAATGTCACATGCAGTGGTTTTACTCTATTTAAACACTAGGCATAGGAATTCACCAAACCCTCATTCAAGAAGCAACTCACTGTCTTATCTGCCCACATGCATAAACCTGTCTTGGGTTTCTTCTTCTGCCTCATCCTTTAACCTTCAGCCCAGGATCATGCTCTGTAGGGTAGGACACAAAAACTTTTCTTAGGCTTACATATCAATATCTAAGCTTCTTATTTCCACCAATTTCTTTCTCCTCCCCACTCCATGGCAAGAGGCTATGAAAACAGTCTCTAACTGGTCATCCATTCTTCAAAACATCTTTTTAGAATAAACTTTACATTCTTCCTTTCAAGAGTAGTTTTTGGAAACACAATAACTAAGAATTGTTTGCTTTTCTGTTAAAACACACATCATGTGAGGCATTGAGTACACTTGTCCCAAATGTAGGACTGGCGCTTAGAAAAGTAGTACAAGATTGTGAGGGAAGGGAGAGCAACACTTCTGACTCACTCCTCGGTTTTTCTTCCATAAGCAGAGTTAGCCTTTGGGAGGATATCCCTGACATCTTTCTGTCCCTCTGGGATAGTCCCCTCCAACATTTCAGGCTTGTCACAGCAAATCTGGGGAGAATAAGCTGACAGAGCTTGGCTCAACTCTTTCCTTCTTGGGAGAAAATCTGCCTGCTGAGAATATATGCTATTTTCTTCTTTCCAGCATGAAGCAAAAAGGGTTTGCTTCCACAGGAGACGCCTGGGATCATTCAGTACAGTGTGGTATAAGATGGGTGAATTTGTTGAAGTCTGTGGTTCATTACAAATAGTGTAAACATATGCTCCGGCTTGTCAGGATGGTCTCAATTTATACTTAATATAATTATTAACATTGTTTTCTTTCTTTTTCTTTCTTTCTCTTTCTTTCTTTCTTTCTTTCTTTCTTTCTTCTTTTTCTTTCTTTCTTTCTTTCTTTCTTTCTTTCTCTTTCCAAAGTGTTCTGGTTTGGATACTAATTAATGTAATTATCCTAGTTGTGAGGAAACATACTTTCCCACAGATAAGACACATCTTCTAGAATCACAGGTATTTTTTATTTAGGAATAAAGATGATGTTTCAATCTCCCATCTGCCTCACACTTTTATATCAATCTTCAATTGATACAGAACTCAAGGAGAGGGAGTGGTTCTTTCCTTTTCTTTTCTTTTCTTTTCTTTTCTTTTCTTTTTTTTTGGACCTTTTGATCCCAAAGCTAATTAGAAAAGAACTACTATTATGAGAAAGTTACAATTATTGCTACTTGGGTATTCAGGAATGGAACCAATTATTTTAGGATCAAAAAAGTCTTAATTGATTATATGGATTGTAGTTCTCTCTACCTGAAGCATGATCATTATTCTACTGATTTCCATTTTGTAGAACTTTACTAAGCTTATATTCTTTAGAAAACAAAGGTTGAAGGTCTTGTGGTGTAAACATCACAGTAATATTCCTCATAGTAATTCCAATACATCTAAGAAAAAAAGAATCAATATATTTTAATAACAATTTTTCCAGCAGACTTCTGACTTCTCAAAATGGAAAACATTCCGTTTTGTCAACATTTATTTTACCTTGAATAGGAATTAATTATAATGGGAAAAATCAATAACAATTTCAACTAATGTTTTGGAAACTCCAGAGTATAGATGCTTGTATACTTGTATACTTACTACACCCCATGCATTATTATAGGCAAATTATATAATTAAATACACAGAGAAAGCCAAATCTTCATGCATCTTGTATTCAAGTTTGAAGAGATTATAAGATTGAATTCAAGCAGTCAAACTTTTTGTCGGTCATGTGTTTTCAACCTTTCCTGTGACTTCTCTCAGAAACAGCGTATCAGTTACAACTAAAACCAAACATTTTCAAGTAATAACCTAATGTTTCATGCCCATTTTGGTTAACTGTAGGTAGAATAAGTCATGTACTTGGTTTAATCATATGAACTTGGTATAATAACTGGGAATTTTTCAAGTTTTCCTGAAAATGTGATGTCTGCATTGGTAGAATAAGACTCTAGACTCTCTAATTTGTTTTTTAAAATTGCCTAATAAATGAGAAAATAATAAGTGAAAGGAAAGAGATAGTTTTATTTTACTTGGCATATTCTATACAGACAGAAAACAAAAGTAGAGTCAAACCTTCAGAAAACTCTGCATCGAACTCTGCTGTGCAACTCTCTCATACAAAGTGAAATAGAGTTTTATTATACCATTATTGACTTTTTCTAAAAGGAATTTCATTACATTGCCCAACCTCACAGGGTGGTTGCTACAACTCAATAAATAACAGGCAATAGTGGCAAAACACTTTTCAATTAGCAATGTTGAAATTGCTAAATGTGTGAAAATAATTTTCCATGTAACCAACTCCTGAGAGAGAAAAGAGGCCAAAATATAATATGATTTTGAAACATTTAAAGAACAAGTCAAAGATATTCTCTCCTCATAAAACCCTGCTGGTGAAACTTTTCCATCAAATGCTTTGTCTGACATTGAATCTCAGAATAGCTGATTGTGCGGGACAATTCATTTCCTCTTCCAGGGAGAAACCAGGATTCATGTCCATAAAACATTTATTCCCTTATCCATGACTCTGTGTACTGATAAAGGAGCTTCGCAAATGTTGAGAGAATGTTTACCTTCCAATCTTAAGAATGGGGGTGATTTTTCCACTGGTGCTGTGTATGTAGGAAACAATCCAAAAGAACTAACTTTGAAATTCTCGTCTGTTTTCTGTGGCAATGAAAACCATCCCACAGTTGCCATTTGTTCTGGTGGAATGTAATGCATTAGCTTGCATGGCAGTAGATCTAATAAGTCTATTTTCTCATGGAAAAAGAAATACAATTTTGGGAAAAACTCTTGCTTATTAACAATAACTTAAATCATAGATTTTCAAATCCTACCACCCATTCTTGGAAGTAAATATTTTGTTTTCACTAATTTACTTGAAATATTTCATAGAGGCTTACATTTTTTGAATAATTGATTTAGTGGATAATAAAACTGCTAAATTGATAATTCCTAGAAATAAGTAACATATTGAAATGTAAAAATAAAAACAACAATACAAGGTACTATCTATATGATAATAACAATTTTTAACCTAATACTACTTGTTGCTGATATGAATACTGAGTGACTGAAATATTTTTGTTTTTAAATAATAGTAATCTTTAAAGACTTATCACCTATTTATGAAAGAGTTTTACTTGGGGAAATATTTAAACTAACACTTTATTCAGTATTGTCTCTACAAAGCATATCTTGGAAACTACTCTTATGAATAGTTTAAACGTCCCCACTTTTCATGCACACTTACAATGAAATTTTGTAAATATATTTTATTAACTGCAACACTAAAGAATACATGTTCACAGGCACATGCACACAGATACTTTGCCTAATGCAAATATTATATATGAAAACCATTAAATATGCCAAATAACAGATTTTAAAAATGCTTATCTATGTATGTCAAAAGTTGTCAAAGGTCTGAGATTTTATACTACTTTGACGCGAGTAAGTTAGCTACTGAAGTTCTATGGATGCTGGTAGAAGACCCAAGACTCCTGGTCCAGAAATGAAAGAAAAACATGGAATCCTTCACATTGTAGCCAGATATAATACTGAATATGTTTCATGTCTGTTACAATGATGGGTTCAGGCAGTAATGGTGACAATTTGAGTGATATAGCCTTGAACTTACTTCCAGTTTGACTTACCACAGAATAAATCCTTACTCTGAGCATCTGCCTAAGTGACCTAGATGGTTTGATAAGCAGCCAACATTTTTTTATAGAGTTCATGGTCCCAAAAATGGGTGTCTTTAATCTGCCAGTCTGCAGTTTTCAAAGTGGTAGATGAAACATCCAGGCCATTGGCAACAACCCAAGAGTCAGTGAAATATTATAACATTCATCAAAGGATTGACCAGAGCTATGAGAAAGGCCTTCAGTTCTGCCCACTAACCAGAGTAGCCTTGTCTGCTTTTAGCTAAACATAGCTGATTTTAAGGATGAACAGCCTCACTGGCCCAGTGTTAACAGTGGGTTTTAGAGTAGCTGAATCATCACTGAAGCTAGTCCCAACATTTAAGGGAGTCTAGGTGAACTGAGGGCTCTAATGAGCTTACAGCTTTGCTCCAGATAGCTGAGTAGATGATTACTGCCACTTTTTCATGTAATGTCAAGATGACCCCAGAGGGGGGGCTAAGCAGGTTCTATTTTTTTTAATATACTATTTTTAATGGACAAGCAAGGCTTTTGGGTTCTTTTCACCTTGTTAGTTATTGAGTACAAGTTGATTTACTTCATCATAGGATATCAGGCAAGAGAGTCAAAAAGCCACCTTGGTCAGGCATTCAATGTTGACAAGATCCTAGTAACAATCTATAGGTGCTTTCAAAAGGAGTATACTTGACAATGATGTCAAGAAGGCAATGAATCCAAAACCCTAGGGAGTGTCTTTGGAAGTAGACTGTCTCCTTGTTGTAGATTTCAATCAGCAAGGCCATCAGTCAGAGACTTGTAGTCCAAAAAAATCATTTATATCGGGGCACCACAAAGATAGAGATCATGCCACAGCTAGGTGGATGGGTTCCAGACAGAATATTAGTTTGGGCCACACTAAAAGGGTGTTTCTTTGTAGATCAGCCAATACAAAAGATCAAGAAGAATGAGTAATTGAGACATATGTTATCTCTAATATCCCAAAACTCCATTAAGATGCTAAGTTTTCTTTTTCTTGGTCAGGCAGGTGTCCAATTTCCTTGACTTCCAGAAGAATTAAGCATTATGAATCTATCTACGTAGTCCCTTGAAACTCTACTTGGTGAGCAGCCATCTGAATTATGTCAGTGTTCATCTGTCTTTCTTGCTGGCAAAGATTTGATAACATTTATGATTAGGATCATTGATGGTCTGACTTGCCAAGACAATTCAGAAGATGACTGAGAGAACATCAGCTAAATAGTGAAAACTGTAGGCATCAGAAGGTAGAGGCAGTCACATTAAATCTTTATCTACCAACTGGTGGCAAATGGCAAGAGAGTTTAGAGTTTGTTGCATTATTACTTCTCTATTGGTGGATTTTCTGTCAGGAGAATCCTGTCTGGTATTTATGTGATGTAGAAGTATAATCATATAGTGTATCATTTCTTACAATATATTCAGATGTAGAAGCAATGACAGTAGACTGAATTAGCCCAATAGGATCTTATCAGCTCCTACCTATATAATCATGTTGACTTTGCTCCCCTGCTAGTGGTCTTCCCAAACTCCATGAGCTAAAATCATGCATCTATTCTCCACAATGGATAGAGCCATCAAAATGGGAATTCTCCATCTCCCCAAAAGTCTTCAGCATACTTCTTGGGTGTCCATAGACTTCAGTATACTTTGAAGAAAAGGAGACCTTGCTGTGATACCTAATCCTTTTTTATCTTAAGGTAACTGGGTTCATGTTGGAGAAGAAGTGGAGATTGGGGGTATGGAGGAAGTGAATGACTCTCATTATAAGTCAAATTAATAATAATCCAGATGAATTTACTTCTAAGTTTTTGCACAGTCAGGATGGTGCTGACAGCTCAAACCTTCAATGTTTTTGGTCCTCCCAAACCCTATATCAGGTGATAAGGTCATTATTATTGACACCATCTATTTCAGCTTTTGGAATTATTTGAAGTAACATCTGAAGTCACATTATTTTCTCTCTGGGGCCATAGACCTTGAACCCACTGACTGGCAACTCAGCCTTCACTGACTCAGATGATAATACTTTTTAAAGGAGTCCATCTTTATCCAGGATATTAACTACCCCCTTGTCATGATAATATCTCTTAAATTTATACAAGGGTTCATCTTAATGGGTAGAACAAGAGCCTCCTTTTTATTGTCTGAAAAGGAGAGGAAACTTCTGGCTACCTACAATGAATCTTAGTATTGACTGTTACAACAGGGTGACCACCAGACTGTCAAGGGAACCCTCTGCTTGAAGAGTAACATCCAATCCTCATTGCCAAAACTGTTTTTATGGACTAAATGTTTGTGTCCCTCTAAAATGTATAAGTTGAAATCCAAAACCCCATGTGACAGTATAGTGAGGGGGGATTTGGGAGGTGATTAAGTCATGAGGATGGAGCCTTCATGAATGGGATTAGTACCCTTATAAGAGGGACCCCAGAGAGCTCTCTCACTTCTTTCACCATGTGAGGACACAGAGAAGATGACTGTGTATGGACCAGGAAGCAAGTCCTCACTATCTGGTGATAAGGGATCTGCTGACACTTTGATCTTGGACTTCTGAAGCTCCAGAATGTAAGAAATAAATGTTGTTTAAACCATCCAATTTGTGTTATTTTTGTTATAGCTGTGTAAACTGTCTAAAACAACTGTCCAGGACTTTAAAGGATCTGAGGTGACATCCTACTTGCAAGCTAACAAGTTTTATGAATGCTACTAGAAGACACAAGATGTCTGGTTCAAAGCACAAGAAGCAACATAAACATCTACAAATTTGCATCAGTTTCCTTGCCCTTACATAACATCGGTTATATGCAGAGGAACCCAGATGGGTATCTGCATGAGTAGTGGGCTGCCTTAAGGGAGAGAAACCTTGAGTTAAGGGAACTCCAACTTTTATAATGAGCAGTAAGCATCCTGCCCTCTGATCTGGAAGGAGACAGTATTATTATTTTTTTGTTTTTGTTTTTTTGGAAGGAGACATTATTAAGGGCTGTTCCTTCTACAAATATCCTTGATATGATCATGTAAAATAAAGTACTGTTAGTGCTTCTTCTCACAAGATGTGCAGAAATGACAGGGTTCCATGAAGAAATGTATCCCAATTTTGGTACACGTGTTTTTGTTTTTTGTTTTGTTTTGTTTTGTTTTGTTTTGTTTTGTTTTTGTTTTTGATGGGAATGGTTTCCAAAATTATGAGATTCATACTTACCATTTTGTCATGTCAATTCACTCTTATTGCAACTTTACTTGTGTACTTTGCTTCTTTAATTATATGAATTAAGTGCTCACAAGCAGCACATTCCTATGAGCAGTATTTTAAGACCTGGGAGTGAAGTTTTTTTCTTAAAAGACTACATTCAAAGAAGTTGCATATCAAATGGGTTATAATATATTCTTAGGCTCTTTTGTATTTCATCTTCTTTATTTTTCCCTTAGTATCCAAATCTTTCATAAATCTATTTTATTAGTATATCAGTCATGGTCATCTGCATATGTATTGTGCTTACTTTAGAGATAAAGTCTCATTCCTAACAGGTTATAAACGAAGAAGATGAATAAATAAACTGCCAAATGAAATATATTTATATAAGTCCAAGTGGAAGAGCTTTATGTTTTTCATGCTCTGTTTTTATATCTACAATGCTAAGTTTAGGGCTAGGCCTTAGTAGATTCTTAATAAATGTTATGTAATTTCAGTTCACTTAAGTTTAGCCTGTGACCTCCTGCTGGAACTGAGAAATGATTTATTTGGTTTATTTTAAAAATTATTTAATATTTTATTGTTTTCACTCATATATTTTCAGAGTGTATTTGTGTATGTGTGTGTATGCTTGTATACTCAGTACATGAGTTTCTCCCGTGACATATAAGTAAACTGAATTTGAGAAAAAGGAACAAAAAAATGAAATGCATGCTTTTAAAATATTGGTCTTGTATTTAATTTTTTAGCATCTCTGATTATAATGAATAAATCATTTTCTTATTGTTCACAGATGCTAAACTTGGATTTCCATATTTACATTCAGTTACATAATATCCTTCTGAGAAAATACTGTGAAGTGAAAAGTGAGAAAAAATCCCTGTTTTGAAAAGTTTTTTCTTATATAATAAAGTGTTTTGAATAATCCTTGTTATCATAAATCAGCTTGGTTAACATTTTTCATTATGATAACTCCCAATTCAGCAATTTTGGATTTTAAAAAAATGACATTCTCTTTAAACATTTAAATTATATCATTCTTAGTCCCCACCCGGCTTAGTGCAAAAAGTACTTCTTTACTCCATAGAATCTTCTCTCCAGTGATAAGTTAAAGACTCCTGGTGATAATTACATGGCCCAAGAGATTAGATATGGATATGAATTTTTGTAGAAGGTAAATTCAGAAGTGTTTAGGTAGAGGAATGTTTTGTATTCATCCAAATATTTGAGTAACTAATATGTGACTGATAGTGTAACAGATACTCAGCATCTATGAGTGAGCCAAACCAAAATAAAATATACCTCTTCAATCTTAGTCTAGTGGAAGAGCTATCCTTTAACCAAAGATTCAAACAAACAAAATAAAATTATACCGGTGCTACAACCAGAAATTCATGAAACTATGAGAGCACAAAATAGACTGGTTCAATCAAGTCAGAAGTGTCAAGAAAGACTTCGGTAAGTAATTACTGAGCTATGGAGAAGAAATAGGAGTTTAAGATATAAAAAGGGGAAAGGAAAAGCATTCTATTTAGAAAGAAATGCATACCATGGTATATACATGTCCCTGATTGTATGCAAAGATCGTGGCTGGAGAAAAAGAGAAAACTTAGTGTAAATTGTAACTGAAGAATGAGAACCGAGACCTTCCCCCTCCACACAGTTTAACTATCAAGTACCTAGAACTGAGGCCACCTGAGTCAACAAGACTTCCCTATTACTTTCAAAAAATTCTTGTTCTGGAAAATAGGCTATAAACCAATAAATACTTCTCTCATTCCTTTGGTAAATTCCAACAGAACAATCTATCTGAACAAACTAATCTGGGCAATAGTTCATTGATCAGAAGAATGCATTGCTTTCCTTAGACAACCAGCTCATTTATCAAACAACAATTTACTTAAAACTCACTTCTAAGCTGTGTCACTAAAACCTAAGCTACTATTATGACACAGAATGTGTCCAATTTTAATAAGCCCTCTGTCTCAAAAGATTCCCTTTATACCACTTGAGTCCAGATTCCAAAACTTCATAAGTATTCTCCCCTGGCCTTCTTCTGAGATATTACTAAGACTCTATTAGGGTGATATTTCCCTGTCAAATTTCAGTATCCCTAATATAATTTTGTTTGATCAATAAGCAATTCTTCTAATCTTTTTTAGTAGGAGTCAGATATGCAGAAACTTGTAGGGCACCTGAACTTTTTTCCCCTCTTTTCTTGACTCTAACCTATACACTGTATAATACCTTTGGCACTGGGGTGACAGTGTGATTAGAAACTGTATTTTTGAATGATCAGTCTGGCTTCAGTGTATAAACTAACTGGAAAGAGCTAGCATGAAATATGGAAGTCACAGAGAATTAGAACAGTGATGTTTAGAGAAGATGCTAGCTTAGCGTAGGATGATGGCAGTTGATATGTCAAGAAGTGGATGTATTTAAAGCATTAAATGGTCTATAAAACATGTAAGGTATGGTGATAGATCAAATAGGAGGGGTAAGAGACAGTAGGGTACCAAAGATGGATCATAGATTTCTAATTTACATAATTCTTATATTTTTCAAAAGTTTTATATAAATTTCTAAAGATATTGTTTTTGAAACATTGATGATAAAGGTCTCTTAGCATAGTCCTCTTGGGCTATATAGTCTGTTTTAAATTGTAGAGTGCATTGTTTGAGGGACTTGATGACCAGGCAACTTGACATTAAACGTATTCTCTTTTGGATGAAATTATTACAAAGAAAACCCTTTTAACAAAAGAAGAATCAGACAGAAGTCATGATCCACACGACTATGCATTGCAGATTTCTGGATTTCACATAACTGAATGTGTGGGTTCATACTTGCTCTTTTTTTATTGAAGTAGAATTGATATATGACGTTATATCAGTTGTACAAAATATTGATCTGACACTTCAACACACTCACTCAGTGCTCACTAAGGTAAGTATAGCTACCATCTGTCGCTATTCAACTTTATTACAATATTATTGACTATATTCCCTAGGCTGTTCTTTTTATCTCCATGACTTACTTACACTGTAACTGGAGTTTTTACCTCTTAATCTCCTTTATCTATTTTTCCCATCCCCCCAGGGCAGTTCCCCCTGGCAACCATCAGTTTGTTTTCTATATTTAAGAGTCTTTTTTACTTGTCCTTTGTTTTGTTTTTTAGATTCTACACATAAGTGAAATCATACAGTATTTGTCTTACTATGTCTGACCTATTTCACATAGCATAAGACACTGTAGGTCCATCCATGTGTTAACAAATGGTGAGATCTCATTCTTTTTTACAGCTCAGTAATATTCCACTGTATATATATATATATATATATATATATATATATATATATCCATCTTCTTTATCCATCCATCTATCAACAGGCACTTAGGTTGCTTCCATATCTTGGCCATTGTAAATAATGCTGCAGTAAACATAAGGGTGCGTGTGTGTTTTCAAATTACTGTTTTCATTTCTTTAGGTTAATACTTGGTAGTGAAATTACTGAATCATATAGTATTTTTATTTTTAACTCTTTGAGAAACAGCCATACTGTTTTCCACAGTGGTTGCACCAATTTATATTCCCACTGACAGTGCACTAGGGTTTCCTTATCTCCACATCTTCACAGACATAGGCCTGATATTTGTTTGTTTGTTTGCTTGTTTGTTTGTTTACAGAGATAGAGTTAGCAGGGAAGGAGAAGAGAGAGAGGAATAGAGAGAATTCCAAGCAGGCTCTGAGCTGTTAGTAGAGAGCGCAACACAGGGTTCAATTCCATGAACCACAGATCATGACTTGAGCTGAAATCAAGAGTTGGATGCTTAACTGACTGAGCCACCCAGGTGCCTCCGACCTGATATTTCTTTATGCAGCATGCTGAGTTCAGAAATGCATAGAGTTATTTCTCCAAGCAACCTGGCAGATTCAGACTGAGTGGCCCAAAATTATCTGAGTGGTTCCTGAACTCCATTCTATCTCTATCTCTGGAATGTAATTGTCAAAGTAAAAGAATACTATAGATTTTATAGTGTAGATATCTCAGTTCTCTCAATTTCTACAAGTGATTTTTGGGATTTTCGTTATTCATTTGGCTTATGGAGTGGAAATATCTCATCACATGGGGCAAATCAGGAAAGAATTACTACAGTCCCTCCTGGGTAGAGGTCTTCTTCTACTCTAGTCTTTTTGGATATTTTAGGAGCTGTGAATTGAGGGATATGTGGTTGCTGTGGTCATGGTTGGAAGTAGTCCAGCTAGTTCAGCCATCTCTGAACATATAATAAGCCCTGTGGGAAGGCCCAGGCCTTGGCTATTGGTAAGTCTCTGTAAAATACCATGTAAATAAGACATGTTTGTTTTTGATATTGGACTCTGGTCACCATTTCTGGAGCAGAAGGGAAAGACCTACACAATGGCTACTATATTATCAATGAAATATTCAATTTTTCAATAATAACACTTTCACTTATTTTATTATTTATTCCTTTTAACCACATTCCTAATTCTCATCCTATAGATTTCAAACCTTTTAATGTGTTAGATATGTAGCATTATAATTGCATGTGTACTTGTAAATCAGTAGCACTGATTTGTTAGATAGATGATAGATAGATGATAGATACATAAATTTTTTTATTATGTTAGTGGAAACATTCTGTTTCTATAATAATAATATTTGTCCAACTTACTTGTCTATATCTGTATACCTAATTGTTTTAAACTTCTTCCTACTACATACAACATTGAGATGAACATATTTATACATATCCCCAATGGAATATTCTGTAAATTATATTGGGCTATGTACAAAGAAGGATTGCTAGGTTGCTAGGTCTTAGATTTTGTAGTATGTGTATATGTGTGTGATATATATGTGTGTGTGTATGTGTGTGTGTGTATATATATATATATATGTTAAATTTTATTAAGTACTGTAAAATTTTTCTCTAGAAGTCCATACTAACTAGTATTTCTCACATCAAATTCAAATGTATCATGAATTATATTTCCCCGTCTCTCTCTAGACACTTGACAGTGTTTGAGGTTTGAATTTTTGCAGACCTGGTGGGTGGGTGGTAATGCCCTCTTGTATTTGATTACCAGTGAATTTTTATGTCTCACTATGTACTTATTATCCACTAGAATATTATCTTATATGAATTTTATGTTTATACTTTGCCTATATTTCTATGGATTGCTCATGTCTATTTATTGTAGTGATTTCTTTTGAAGTCTATATATTTGTGCTTCTTAAATTTAGGGAGTATAAACATCTTCCAGGTTATACATAAATCATAACCAGGTTATTGATATTGAAATAGTCAAGATACATAACAGTTTCACCATCAAAAAAAAATCTTTTGTTGTCCTTTTATAGCTATACCCTCTCCCCTTCCCAACTCCTGGAACTAGTTAATCTGCTTCCATTTCTATACTTTTGTCATTTCGAGAGTGTTTTATAAATATAATCTAACAGTATGCTAACTTCTTTGGTTATTTTTTTCACTCAAGATAATGGTCAGGAGATACATCCAAATTGCTGCATATATCAAAAGTTGGTGCCTATTTATAACTGAATAGTATTCCATCCTATGGGTATACCACTGTCTGTATAACCATTTACCCATTAAAGAACATATGGGTTATTTCCAGTTTTAGCTGTAAATAAATATTCTATGAACATTAATGCACAAGTTTTTGTGTGAACATAAATTTTCATTTCTTTAGGATAAAAGTGCCCATGAATGCAATACTGGATTGTAGGATAATTATGTGTTTACTTTTGTAAGAAACTGACAGTCTATTATCCAAGTGGCTGTGTCATTTTACATTCTCAATATTCACCAGTATTGTTAAATTGATATATTTTTTCCAAATTCTTTCCAGCATGTGGTGTTGTCACATTTGTTTGTTTGTTTTTAATTTTAGCTATTCTGATAATTGTATAGAGATATGTTATTGTGGCTTAGTCTTTGCAATTTCTTAGTGGTTAGAACACTTTTTAATGTATTTATTTACCATCTGTGCATTCTATTTGGTGAAATGTCTATTTTTACCTTTTGCATATTTTCTAATTGCATTGGATTTGTGTGTGTGTGTGTGTGTGTGTGTATGTGTTACTGTCATTGATTTTTGAGTCATTTTTATATTCTAGATACTATTTTTTTGTCTGATAAAAGGTTTGTGAATATTTTCTTCCAGTTAGAAGTTTGTTCTTTCATGTTAATAGGGTCCTTGACAGAGCAAAAAATTTTAATTTATTTAGTTTTCTTATTATGAATCATGCTCTTTGCCTAGCGTTAGAACCAAAAGATTATTTCCTACGTTTTTTTTCTGAAAATTGTATAATTTATATTTTCATTTAAATCTAGATGCATTTTTTGCTTTTCCCCCTAAGTTTTTATTTAAATTTCAGTTAACTACAGGGTAATATGAGTTTCAGGTGTAACATTTAGCAATTCGACACTTACATACCAGACATCAGTGCTCACAATAATAAGTGCCCTTCTAAATGCCCATCACCTATTTAATCCATCCCCTTGCCCACATCCCTCTGGTAACCATCAGTTTGTTCTCTATAGTTAATAGTGTGTTTCTTGGTTTTCTTCTCTCTCTTTTTTCCCTCCTATGTTCATTTGTTTTGTTTCTTAATTCTAAATATGAATGAAATCATGTAGTATTTGTCTTTTTGTTTGTTTGTTTGTTTGTTTGTTTGTTTTAAGTTTCTGTTTAAATTCCAGTTAGTTAACATAAAGCATAATATTAGTTCCAGGAGTAGAATTTAGTGATTCATCAGTTTATGGTTTCCCTCTCTTTCTTATTTTTCCCCTATGTTCATCTGTTTCATTTCTTAAATTCCACATATGAATGAAATCGTATGGTATTGTATTTCTCGGACTGGCTTATTGCAGTTAGCATAACACTCTTTAATTCCATCCACGTCCTTGCAAATGGCAAGGTCTCTTTCTTTTCTATAGCAGAGTAATGTTTCATTGTATATATATATATACCACATCTTCTTTATCCATTCATCAGTTGATAGACATTTGGGCTCTTTCCATAAGTTGGCTATTGTTGATAATACTGCTGTAAACATCAGGATCCACTTATCCCTTCAAATTAGTATTTTTGTATCCTTTGGGTATATACCTAGAAGTGCAATTGCTGGATTATAGGGTAGTTCTATTTTTAACTTTTTGATGAACCTCCATACTGTTTTCCAGAGTGGCTGCACCAGTTTGCATTCCCACCAACAGTTTAATAGGGCTCTCCTTTCTCCCCATCTTTGTCAATACCGGTTGTATTTTGAACTATATTTTAAATTAAGATTATAATCTAAATCAAGGTACTTTTTTTTAAGTGTATGCAGGAGCGGGGAGAGGACTATGAATTTGTTCTAGTACGTTTTGTTTAAAAGGCTATCCTTTATCCATTGGATTGTTTTTGCATCTTTGTCAAAAATCAGCTGAACATATTTGTGTGCATCTATTTTGGGATTCTCCATTTTGTTTCAGTGATCTATGTATCTATCCCTCTACCACAGTATCTTCCTACTACATTTGTCTTGTTTACAGTGCCTATACAGCAGACCTCATATCAAGTACAGTGACAACTCTCCCCCCGCCCCGCCCGGTTTATTCTTCAAGGTTTTAGAGTTATTCTAGAGTCTATGTCTTTCCACATAAATTTTAGAATAAATTTGTCTATGTCAACAACAACAGCAAAAAAGCCTTACTAGATTTTTATATGAATCACATGAGGCTTTAAATTATTTTAGGGAGAAGTGACATCTATACTAGGTTGAGTCTTCCAATACTTCTTTCCACTTATTTTGCTCTTCTTTGATTTCTTTCATCATCATTAAAAAAACAAAAAAAAAACAAAAACAAAAAAAAACCCTCATCGTAAAGATGCTGTACTTGTTTTGTTAGGTATATAATTAAGCATTTTACTTTTTGGCATGATTATAAATAGTATTATGTTCTGAATTTTGGTTTCCACATGTTAATTATTTCTATGCAGAAATGTGATTGATTCTCATGTGTCTTTGCATCCTGCAAAATTGCTGAACTAACTTATTAGTTCCAGGAGTGTTGGTTTTCTGTTTTTTGGGTTTTTTTTTTTGTAGATTCTTTGGGATTTTCTTTTGGGTAAATTCCTAGCAGTGCTATTGCTGGGTCATAGGGTAGATCTATTTTTAATACTTTGAGGAACCTCCACACTGTTTTCCAGAGAGGCTGCACCAGTTTGCATTCCCACCAACAGTGCAAGAGGGTTCCCATTTCTCTACATCCTTGCCAGCATCTATGGTCTCCTGTTTTGTTCATTTTAGCCACTCTGACTGGTGTGAGGTGGCTTCTGAGTGTGGTTTTGATTTGTATTTCCCTAATGAGGAGTGACATTGAGCATCTTCTCATGTGCCTGTTGGTCATCCAGATGTCTTCTTTAGAGAAGTGTCTAGAGAATGTTTTCTGCCCATTTCTTCACTGGATTATTTGTTTTTCAGGTGTGGAGTTTGGTGAGCTCTTTATATTTTGGATACTAGCCCTTTGTCCGATATGTAATTTGCAAATATCTTTTTCCATTCCATTGGTTGCCTTTTAGTTTTATTGATTGTTTCCTTTGCAGTGCAAAAGCTTTTTATCTTCATGAGATCCCAATAGTTAATTTTTGCTTTTAAATCTCGTGCCTTTGGAGATGTGTTAAGTAAGAAATTGCTGCGGCTGAGGTCAGAGAGGTTTTTTCCTGCCTTCTCCTCTAGGGTTTTGATGGTTTCCTGTCTCACATTCAGGTCATTTATCCATTTTGAGTTTGTTTTTGTGAAAGGTGTAAGAAAGTGGTCTAGTTTCATCCTTCTGCATGTTGCTGTCCAGTTCTCCCAGCACCATTTGTTAAAGAGAGTATCTTTTTTTTTCCATTGGATATTCTTTCCTGCTTTGTCAAGTATTAGTTGGCCATACTTTTGTGGGTCTAATTCTGGGGTTTCTATTCTATTCCATTGGTCTATGTGTCTGTTTTTGTGCCAATACCATGCTGTCTTGATGATTACATCTTTGTAGTAGAGGCTAAAGTCTGGAATTGTGATGCCTCCTGCTTTGGTCTTCTTCTTCAAAATTCCTTTGGCTATTCGGGGCCTTTTGTGGTTCCGTACAAATTTTAGGATTCCATGTTCTAGCTTTGAGAAGAATGCTGGGGCAGTTTGGTTGGGATTGCATTGAATGTGTAGATAGCTTTGGGTAGTATTGACATTTTAATGATATTTATTCTTCCAATCCATGAGCATGGAATGTTTTTCCATTTCTTTATATCTTCTTCAATTTCCTTCATAAGCTTTCTATAGTTTTCAGCATACAGATCTTTTACATTTTTGGTTAGGTTTATTCCTAGGTATTTTATGCTTCTTGGTGCAGTTGTGAATGGGATAAGTTTCTTTATTTGTCTTTCTGTTGCTTCATTATTAGTGTATAAGAATGCAACTGATATCTGTATATTGATTTTGTATCCTGCGACTTTGCTGAATTCATGTATCAGTTCTAGCAGACTTTTGGTGAGGTCTCTTGAGTTTTCCACGTATAATATCATGTCATCTGCAAAAAGTGAAAGCTTGACTTCATCATTGCCAATTTTGATGCCTTTGATTTCCTTTTGTTGTCTAATTGCTGATGGTTGCATTTCCAACACTGTGTTAAACAACAGTGGTGAGAATGGATATTCCTGTCAAGTTCCTGATCTCAGGGAGAAGGCTCTCAGTTTTTCCCGGTTGAAGATGATATTAGCTGTGGGCTTTTCATAAATGGCTTTTATGATGTTTAAGTATATTCTTTCTATCCCGACATTCTCGAGGGTTTTTATTAAGAAAGGATGCTGAATTTTGTCAAATGTTTTTTCTGCATCGATTTACAGGATCATATGGTTCTTATCTTTTCTTTTATTAATGTGATGTATCACATTGATGGATTTGCAAATGTTGAACCAGCCCTGCATCCCAGGAATGAATCCCACTTGATCTTGGTGAATAATTCTTTTTACATGCTGTTGAATTCGATTTGCTAGTATCTTACTGAGAATGTTTGCATCCATATTCATCAGGGATATTGGCCTGTAGTTCTCTTTTGTTGCTGGGTCTCTGTCTGGTTTAGGAATCAAAGTAATGCTGGCTTCATAGAATGAGACTGGAAGTTTTCCTTCCCTTTCTATGTTTTGGAATAGCTTGAGAAGGGTAGGTTTTATCTCTGCTTTAAATGTCTGGTAGAACTCCCCTGGGAAGCATCTGGTCCTGGACTCTTACTTGTTGACAGATTTTTGATAACTGATTCAATTTCTTTGTTGGTTATGGGTCTGTTCAAGTTTTCTATTTCTTCCTGTTTGAGTTTTGGAAGTGTGTGGGTGCTTAGGACTTTGTCCGTTTCTTCCAGGTTGTCCAGTTTGTTGGCATATAATTTTTCATAGTATTTCCTGATAATTGCTTGTATTTCTGAGGGATTGGTTGTAATAATTCCATTTTCATTCATAATTTTATCTATTTGGGTCATCTCCCTGTTCTTTTTGAGAAGCATGGCTAAAGGTTTATCAATTTTGTTCATTTTTTCCAAAAACCAACTCTTGGTTTCATTGATCTGCTCTACTGTTTTTTTTTTAGATTCTATATTGTTTATTTCTGCTCTGATCTTTATTATTTCTCTTCTTCTGCTGGGTTTAGGCTGCCTTTGCTATTCTGCTTCTATTTCCTTTAGGTGTGCTGTTAGATTTTGTATTTGGGATTTTTCTTGTTTCTTGAGATAGGCCTGGATTGCAATGTATTTACCTCTCAGGACTGCCTTCACTGCAGCCCAAAGCATTTGGATTGTTGTATTTTCATTTTCATTTGTTTCCATATATTTTTAAATTTCTTCTCTAATTGCCTGGTTGACCCATTCATTCTTTAGTAGGGTGTTCTTTAACCTCCATGCTTTTGGAGGTTTTCCAGACTTGTTCCTGTGGTTGATTTCAAGCTTCCTAGCATTGTGGTCTGAAAGTATGCATGGTATGATCTCAATTCTTCTTTACTTATGAAAGGCTGTTTTGTGACCCAGTATGTGATCTATGGGATCTATGGGATCTTGGAGAAGGTTCCACGTGCACTTGAGAAGAAAGTATATTCTGTTGCTTTGGGATGCAGAGTTCTAAATATATCTGTCAAGTCCATCTGATCCAATGTATCATTCAGGGCCCTTGTTTCTTTATTGATCCTGTGTCTAGATGATCTATCCATTGTTGTAAGTGGAGTATTAAAGTCCCCTGCAATTACCACATTCTTATCCATAAGATTGCTTATGTTTGTGATTAATTGTTGTATATATTTGGGGGCTCCCATATTCGGCGCATAGACATTTATAGTTGTTAGCTCTTTCTGATGCATAGACCCTGTAATTATTATATAATGCCCTTCTTCATCTCTTGTTACAGCCTTTAATTTAAGGCCTAGTTTGTCTGATATAAGTATGGCTACTCCAGCTTTCTTTTGACTTCCAGTAGCATGATAGATAGTTCTCCATCCCCTCACTTTCAATCTGAAGGTGTTGTCAGGTCTAAAATGAGTCTCTTGTAGACAGCAAATAGATGGGTCTTGTTTTTGTATACATTCTGATACCCTATGTCTTTTGGTTAGAGCATTTAGTCCATTTACATTCAGTTGTAGTGATGTCTCTGGTACTTTGTGGTCCTTGCAACATTTCACTCACAGAATCCCCCTTAGGATCTCTTGTAGGGCTGGTTTAGTAGTGATGAATTTTTTTTGTTTGTTTGTTTGGGAAGACCTTAATTTCTCCTTCTATTCTAAATGACAGACCTGCTGGATAAAGGATTCTCAGCTGCATATTTTTTCTGTTCATCACATTGAAGATTTCCTGCCATTCCTTTCTGGCCTGCCAAATTTCAGTAGATAGATCCATCACTAGTCTTATCAGTCTCCCTTTATATGTTAGAGCATATTTATCCCTAGCTGCTTTCAGAATTTTCTCTTTATCCTTGTATTTTGCCAGTTTCACTATGATATGTCATGCAGAAGATCGATTCAAGTTACATCTGAAGGGAGTTCTCTATGCCTCTTGGGTTTCAATGCCTTTTTCCTTCCCCAGATCAGGGAAGTTCTCAGCTATGACTTCTTCAAGAACACCTTCAGCACCTTTCCATCTCTGTTCATCCTCTGGAATCTCAATTATGCATATATTATTGCGTTTAATTGTGTCACTTAGTACTCTAATTCTCCCCTCATACGCCTGGATTTTTGTTATCTCTCTTTTTCTCAGCTTCCTCTTTTTCCATAATTTTATCTTCTAATTCACCTATTCTCTCCTCTGCCTCTTCAATTCAAGCTGTGGTCGCCTCTATTTTATTTTGCACTTCATTTATAGCATTTCTTAGCTCATCCGGACTGTTTCTTTCTTTCTTTTTTTTTCCACGTTTATTTATTTTTGGGACAGAGAGAGACAGAGCATGAACAGGGGAGGGGCAGAGAGAGAGGGAGACACAGAATCAGAAACAGGCTCCAGGCTCCTAGCCATCAGCCCAGAGCCCGACGCGGGGCTCGAACTCACGGACCGCGAGATTGTGACCTGGCTGAAGTCGGACGCTTAACCGACTGCGCCACCCAGGCGCCCCCGGACTGTTTCTTAATCCCTTGATCTCTGTCACAATAGATTCTCTGCTGTCCTCTATACTTTTTTCAAGCCCAGTGGTTAATTTTATGACTATTATTTTAAATTCATGTTCTGTTATATTGCTTAAATCGTTTTTGATCAATTCGTTAGCTGTCGCTACTTCCTGGAGTTTCTTTTGAGGAGAATTCTTCCGTTTCATCATTTGGATAGTCCCTGGAGTGGCGTGGAACTGCAGGGCACTTCCCCTGTGCTGTCTGGAGTAACTTGTGTTGGTGGGCAGGGCTGCAGTCAGACCCTATGTCTGGCCCAGCCTCCCGCTGGGGCCACAGTCAGACTGGTGTGTACCTTATCTTCCCCTCTCCCAATCCAGGACTCACTGTGGAGTGGTGTGGCCCCTGCCTGGGCTACTTGCACATTGCCAGGCTTGTGGTACTGCTTCTATGGGATCTGGTGTATTAGCCTGGGGGCATCCGCAAGGTGCACAGGGGCAGAAGGGGGAGGCTTAGCTAGCTTTGCAGTCGGTAGTCCCCTTCGGGAGGGGCCCTGAAGCACTGGGAGAGAGGCAGGCAGACCCTTTGGAGGGATGGATCCACAGAAGCACAGCGTTGGGTGTTTGCACAGTGCAAGCAAGTTTGGGAACAGAAACTGGTTCCCTTTGGGATTTTGGCTGGGGGGATGGGTGAGAGAGATGGTGCTGGCCAGTGACTTTGTTCCCCGCCGAGCTGTGCTCTGTCTTCTGGGGCTCAATACCTCTCTCACCTGTTGTCCTCTTGCCCTCCTGCTCTCCGAGCAGAGCTGTTGACTTATAACATTCCAGATGTTAAGTCCTGCTTGCTATCAGAACACACTCCATCCAGCCCCTCCACTTTTGCTAGCCAGACATTGGGGTCTCTGCCTTGCCCGGAGGGCTACTCCTCCACCACCCTGGCTCCCTCCCGCCAGTCTGTGTAGTGCACACCGCCTCTCCGCCCTTCCTACCCTCTTCCATGGGCCTCTTGTCTACGCTTGGCTCTGGAGAGTCCTTTCTGCTAGTCTTCTAGTCTCCTGGTGGTTTCTTGGGTTATTTAGGCAGATGTGGGTGGAATCTAAGTGTTCAGCAGGACGCGGCGAGCCCAGCGTCCTCCTACACTGCCATCTTCTTTGGGATCTAGAATTTCTGATGCTAGATTTGATAACAGTGGTGAGAGCAAATAACCTTGGCTTATTCCAGATCTTAAAGGGGATGCATTCCATCTTTTACCATTATGAAGTTAGCTAAGAGTTTTCTGTAGATGCTCTTTATCAAGTTGAGCTAGTTCTTGTCATTCCTAACTTGGTAACAGTTTTTAACATTAATGAATGTTGGATTATGTCAAATATTTATTTTGTATCCATTAATATGACTATATTATTTTTCTTTATTATTCTGTTAATTATATTGATTAATTTTCAAATGTTGAACCAGCTTTTTAAACTTGGAATAAATCTCACTTGATCATAGTCTATAATCTCTCAGGGAATGCTGAATTTGATTTGCTAGTACTTTACTGAGAACTTTTGTACAAAATTTTATATATTTTGTAGAGATATCAGTCTGTTCTATTTGGTTTTTGTATTGTTTATATGGTTTTGTATCAAGTACGATTGGAATAAAAAATCAATTAGGAAGTATTCTCTCTTTTATTATTCACAAAAATATTTTATAAAATTGGTTTTAATTCTTTAAAATGTTTGTGCCTATTAAAAGAAATTAATGAATTCCATCTTTTCTTTCTTTTTCTTTCTAAAAGTGTGTACTTTTAGAGATTTTTTAAAGACAAATATTTTAACAGGTGTACTGCAAAACGTCACTTTTCCTTCTTAAGCTTATATCCACCCTGATTCTTGGTTTGTACGTTGTATTAGGAAATATTTCATTTTTTATAGTGTGAACTAATTTATCTAACCCCGTTTACTGTACTTGCACTATTAATTTGCCACTCCATATTAACATTGCCAAGTTTTCATATAAATCTGGACCTGTTCCATTAATATATTTATGTTCCTATTGTAGTGTTTTATGACTTATTATAATAGCATTTACATCTTCATAAATAATAGATCAATGTCAAATTCTCTGATCTTTATCTAAGTTTTAAATATCCATCAATTTTAGCCTTTCGTTGAAATTTCAAGATTTAGAGTTTTTCAAAATGTCCAGTTGAAAACCTTGTTGCCTCTAAATTAATATTGAAATAAGTGATAATATTGTCCCATTCTTCAACATATGATATATTTCTATTTATTCAAATCTTCTTCTATGTTCTTTAAGAAAGGTTTAAAATTACCTCTGTAAAAAAAAATGTCTATAATGGAGAGTTCTCCTTTCTCCCTTATTTTTTCAGTAATTAATTTATATACATCTTTTTTTTTAAAATATAAGTGGGCAAATGGTCGTTTTCTTATATAAGTTACACATTCAAGCTTCCTTCTCTTTTACTGAAATTGACGGGTAAAACTTGCTTCCTATTTTTACAAAACAGAAATTTTCTAGAAGAGAAAGTAGGGGACAGGAAATGATCAGGAGAAGGAAGTATGAAGGATAATTTAATGCAAAGATAATTGTTAACTGATAATTCTGCAATTTATTGCTTGATACAATTGGCTTAACTTACATATGCCGCAGTGATTTCCACTCCATTTAACCTAAAAAGCCATTTAACTTGAGCTATTATTCTTCTTCATTTCCGGTTAAACTTAGAAAAAGCTTTGATTGTCCTCTCTCCCATAATTGCTCTATGAAGACATCAATGATTATTTTAAAAATCAATGAAAGGAGTTAGTTATGTGGAAGAAATGTGAAATGTGAAGAAGTTTGGCTTTAAACTGATGTTGTACAGCCAGTACTAGTGCTTCGGTTGCCATGACCCACATGAATTACAGTTGCCAGGCGAGTCTCTACAAGTCTCCATATCGTCTGACTCTTCTCACTCGCATGACCTCTTGTTTTGCTTCTCTTACCCTTGCTAACTTCGTTCCATCAGTCTTCTTGCTGTTACATGAACACTCCATGCTTCATCTGTTTTAGGATTTTTAGCACTTACTCTCTCCCCTTTGGAATGGTATTCCTAGATAATGTTGATGCCCACTATCTCTTTTTCCCTTCTGTGTACATTCTAAGGTACTCTCTCACTGAGGACTTCTTCCTTTATTACCCTAGATTATAATAACTTTCCCCTTATTCACAGTTTCTAAATTCTTTTCTGCTTTACATCTTACCAGAAAATTTATCACCATGTGACATACCACATATACTTGTTGAGTATTTCTCCTCACTAGAATGTAAGCTACCTGAGGGCATGAATTTGTATTTATTTCTTCACCTGTATACCTGCAATAACTAGAAGAGCTCTGGAAACTTAGAAGACACTTGAATATTAGCCACTTTTTAAAGGCTTATAATCAAAATTTATGACTCTTCTAGATTTACACTACTGGGCAACTAAGCATGTATGTATATCTTGGATGATTTAATAAATTAACGTATAATTTTACACACCAAGAAGAGATAAATTTAAGTAAATGTACATCTAGATCCTTTATATTTTCTGCGTGTATATACATATATGTGTGTGTGTATTATAGATCGTATATATAGATCTATAGATCATATACAGATCATATATAGATCATAACAAGTAACAGTTATAGTAGAACAAACTAGTAGCAGTTATGTATTTTTAGACTGTTGACTTACCATTAGAGATGGATGTAATATAAGCTGTGAGCCTTTCAGCATAAAGATGAGCTCTGAAACAGAAAACCTTTGCAAAAATTCTCATCTTTTCTCTCTTTCAGTTTCCTTTCATGCAAAAGTAAAGACTGTAACTTCTGGTCAAAAATTCTGTGATAGTCCAAGTTCTGAAAAAATGAAGGAGAAGTGTAAAAGACATGTTAATTATCTTATAAGAAAATATGACTGCCTTTCTAGATTGTAATTTTAATATGAAATGCAAATATATTTTGGATAAATTTAGATAAGGTTTCAAGGAATTGTGGGGGAAATAAATAGTTGGTTTATGTTCTATCTAACAGAACTTTTCTCTTTATGAACATAAATAAGCACAGGATACTCTCCCAGGGACCATACACATGCATTGTATATAGTTGTTGAGAAACCTGACTCTGTGTCTTTCTGATGGTGAGATTGCAAAGTTATCCTTTTCTTTAACCCATTTGGCCATCTTTTATCATAGACATGACCTTCACACTTTGTATGTGTTCATTGGAGGATAGAAAATTATGAATATTATTCCTTTTTACAGTTTTACTAATATTTTTTTTCATTTTCTTTGCTGAGGTTCAAAGTTGTTATATCTTTCAAAATAACTTAGTTAAAAATAGCACTCAGGAACTTCTTTGGATATTCTCCAAATTTCCACGTATTCTATCCCCTTTAAGATTGAGAGCAGTTCAGCAAAATTTGCAGTTTCAAATTGATTTCACAATTTTAAAATTCACTTCCAAAACATTGCCATCTTTATAGTGCTCAGTTGTGCTGGATGTTAAGCTAGTTTTCTTCACCTTTAACCCATACTTCCATACAGTGACTAGTGATATGGAGGCAAGAACTCTGCACACAACAGTTCTGCTCTGTCAGCCTCTTTCCTGTTAGGCTCTGCCTGCAGCTGGGGTCAATGAGAGATTGGGAAGTCCAGACTTCCCAATCCTGCCAATGGCACACAGCCTTGGTTCTTCAAATCAGCAATGGCAGGTTTATTCCAGTTGCGGCAGTTGGGAATTTTTCCAGTACTTGCACTTGTGACCTTTTAATGACACTGGCATGAGCTGACCAGCCCTTAGAGCCCTTCTTCTAAACTCTGAAATATAGCACCAAATATTACCCCTGGGCCATTGGAGTCCAGATTAGAAGGACTCCTCTTCCAAACTTCAAATCTCTTCCTCTTGTTGTCCTATTCCTATGGGTGACATCTGCTTCCTACAGTTGTTTCCAATGCAGTACCTTAGTTTCTCTTTTAATGTCTCAATTTTTCAATAGCTAGTTGACCATTCTTCATATAAAATCCCCTCTATTAAAAGAACCAGTATGGTAATTATTTTGTGTGGTGACAGATGGTAACTAGAGTTATTGTGGGGATCACTTTGTAAGATATGAACATATGGACTTACTATGATGTACAACTGAAACTCATAGGCTATTGTATGTCAACTATACTTCAGTAAAAATAAAAGAATTGTGATTTATGTCTCTTGTTTAGACTATCACTGATTCAAATATCCCTTAGTAACTACCTCTCCAACTCTTTTTGGGCTATTACTGAATGTCTCTTTAAGATATTATAGTCAGGGGTGCCTGGGTGGCTCAGTCAGTTAAGCGTCCGGCTTCAGCTCAGGTCACGATCTCACGGTCAGTGAGTTCGAGCCCCGCGTCGGGCTCCAGGCTGATGGCTCAGAGCCTGGAGCCTGCTTCCGATTCTGTGTCTCCCTCTCTCTCTGCCCCTCCCCCGTTCATGCTCTGTCTCTCCCTGTCTCAAAAATAAATAAACATTAAAAAAATTTTAAAAAAAGATATTATAGTCAACATCAATGATTCTTTTAAAGAACAGACAAACTAAAGAACTGAGGATATTCTTTTCTGGTTTCTTGCTCAGTGAAATCTGTATTGCATTTTATTCTATATTTGTGTCTATTTAACAATTATGAGCTAAAATAAACATCTCCTTTTTAATTTATTGCATTTGTTCTAAATTGATAGTAATTATAAATAATGAAATAGTGTATCTTCTCACAGTAGATATTGGAATTAAGTGATGTTTATTATTTTACTCTCATGGTATAAACACACTGTATGTCAATCCCATTCTATGATGACATTTGAAATATAACTGTTAACTCATTTCTGAATATCCACTCTCAAGGAAAAAAGATGTAGGTTAATAGAAGGAAAATGGCTATTCGTTTCTTCAGATTAACTGCCTTTGGAAAAAACTGGTTTTCATAAAGAAATAAACTTTGAAATTAGATTATGCTTTTTTCCTAGATCAAACTACATAGGAATAAATTTTCCAGTGTTGACCCAAAGGACTTCATTAAAGTCAGAAGCACACAAACATTTTGTTTTTTGACACAAGAATTAGTAATCAAATAATTAGCATATTTAAAGGAATCTGAAAATTTATTCTGGACCAGTCAAAATAATTAAAAACTATGGCACAAAACGAAGTTCAAAATGTTCCCAACTTTCTTTATTAAAGAAAGTCTTCAGGTCTTTCAAAAGCATCTATGTTTCAGTGGCATAGCTCTGGGTTTATGCATTAGTAATTTTTAGCTCTGCATTTATGCATCAGTGATTTTAGATACTCATGTGTAAGAAAACTTACATCAATATCAAGTTGTAAATTGAATACGTGAATTAATTTCATCTACCTTATGATAGGTCATTAAGAATCCATTAAGAAAAATGAAACTATTGTATCATTTTAAAGATTTCCTTTGTAACATACTTATAATATAGTTTCATGGGAATAAACATATATAGAGTTTATATCAGTCCACTATCTCAATATACAATAAAAAACACAATGAAAAATTATTCTGGAAAATTATTGTCTTAAAGACAATAACTACTAAAAATTGTTTTGGCAATTTAATTATTGACTAATGGTTAGAATAAATGATGTTTGGCTGCGCTTGAGTCAAATATGCACAAAGTACATTCACTTTGGAACAAGATCTTTCTTCTTCCATGGTATACTCTTAGTTTTATCTCTTGAGAGCATATTTCAATTGATACAGGATGAAAATAAGACATAAACAAAAGAAGCCACAAATCATGTTGGAAAATGAGAGAAATCTTTTTCAAACTCATGTTGTAAGCTATAAACATCTGAAATTCCAGTTGAGGTATACAGAAGTTTTAAAGATTTTAGGGGAGAAGTCATAGTTAAGATTATAGATGTCCATCAACTGATAAATGGATAAAGAAGATGTGGTTTATATATACAATGGAATACTATTTGGCAATGCAAAAGAATGAAATCTTGCCATTTGCAGCAATGTGGATGGAACTGGAGGGTATTATGCTAAGTGAAACAAGTCAGTCAGAGAAAGAAAGATATATTTTCACTCATATGTGGATCCTGAGAAACTTAACAGAATACCATGGGGTAGGGGAAGGGGAAAAATTGTTACAAACAGAGAAGGAGGCAAACCATAAGAAACTCTGAAAAACAGAGAACAAACTGAGGGTTGACCGGGGGGGGGGGGGGCAAGAGGAGGAGGGAAAGTGGGTGATGGGCACTGAGAAGGGCACTTGTTGGGATGAGCACTGAGTATTGTTTAGAAACCAATTTGACAATAAGTTCTATTAAAAAAAATAAAATATGTGTATGATACTAAAAAAAGATTATAGATTTGATAGCATGACATATTTGAAATAGATTGAAAATATAAGAAGCAGACAAAATGGCTCAGGAAGAAAGCATAAAGAAAAGTAGAGGTCAAAGCACAAAACTTCATGAGGGAAATCAACAGACAATGGGAAAGGGAAGTCAAGAAGGTAGAAGAACCTGGAGAGGGTGGTTAATTGTACAGAAATTGGTAAGAGAGTTGTAAGGAGGAATTATGAAGTGTTAGGTATTATAAAGAGACAAGTTTCTAAGAAAACTGAGAATTTTTCATTTAATAATTTAAAAGCTTTATCAGTAGCCTTTACTAAAATCTTATGAGGAGACATTGTGTGGTGTGTGGTACAATTTAATAATATATATGGAACAAATTAAGATAGAATAAAATAATTATTTTTAGAACAAGAATGTAGGTCTTAGACAGCAACAAATGTAGATCATCCAAGAACACTGTGTTCAAAATGATTTCAAAGGATTGCATGTTGAATGCTTTCTCAAGTTTTTTTCCTCAAGCAAATTCCCGAATTTGAACTTTGAGACTTAGGGAAATCCTGCAGAGTGGAATTATCTCTAGGCTCAGTTTTTCGAGGACTCTTATTCACCTCTGTTTGCTGTATTAACTGCTAAAAGCTAGTAAAATTATAACAACAAAAGATGGAGACAATCTGAGGGTGATGCTTTCTAGTTCATATTGTGTAATATGTCAGAGCACTGCAATACTGTTTATTGTAAAGTCTTTGGTATTTTTCTCTTGGAATTGGTTATAGAGACAATGGATAAAGGCATTAGAAGAACTCTGATAATCTCTATTTTTATCTCCCCAAAGAAATGTTAAAAGGACTTGGTAGAAAAACACACCGAAGTTAATGCTTGCTAATATGGCAATAAAGCTTCGCCTGGGATCCAAACCCATGATGAAATTAAACAATTGTATTTGCTGGCTAACCTCATTTTAAATAATATTTTTTCTTCCCTACGGGAAAAATATATAAAATGCAATCATCTTTTCATTATGAGATTGCAGGTTGTATGTCTTATGAATCCCTAGTGTAAGTATTCTAGAGCCCTATATATCACAGAAAAGTAATGGAAATATTTTTGCTCATGATTTCTTCCCTTCTCCTCCTTAATATCATTTCAGAAAGAGTAGTAAGAATTCCCTTTTACCAGTCTTTAAAAAGAATTGATGCTCTTGGATGATTGGTAACTTTAAAGCTAACATCAATTTCTTAAATCTATTTTATTATATCTATTTATTATATGCAGGTTTTAATTTTGAAAACTTTTTCGAATGTTATATTTAGGCTTTTTCTTCCTTTAAATCTCCTTGCTTTCTGATAGAACTACTGAAGCCTGTGAGAATTCCTTTATCGATTTTATCACACTTAGAATTTGTCTTTGTTTTTCATGGCCACTAGACTATGATTACCTTGGGCAAAAAGATTGTAATTATTCATATTTGTATCTTCATGAGCTACCATAAGCCCCATATATGTTGAAGAAAAAGTAAATATAAATATAAATTGTGGGTTGAGATAGAGCTTTATCTTATATATATGTGAAAAAAGCAACATTTACTTTTAAACAAAACACAGCTTTAATAAAACAGTTTTACAGTTTCTACAAATGATTAAAACACACACACACAATGTGTTTAAAATTTCCTTAGAGAAGTATAACTACCCTATTTACATTCTTGTTGGAAAGGCCATTCTTTAGTTGGAAAGACCATTATCATTAATTAAACAAACACTCTGGAAGGCAATGAAGAAAGAAAAAATATAATCAACTAGCCAGTCAGATCAACTAAATGAACCTTGGCAATAAGCAAGATGATGAATGTATCAACAAATAAAACTATTGAGTAGATGGTATTTCAAATTACAGTAAAACACCCACACTATCAAAATATATATTCTGTGGTATTGAGTGAATAAATCCAACTCTCTGGCCAGCCCAAATTCTCAAAAAAGGGCAGGATGAGTGAAAGCTGACTTCTTCTTGGTGGTGATGGGGGCAATAGGAGTGTTACATGGTTGTCTCATGATCATTTCAGTCTTCCTCAGTTCAGTGTAGGATTTTCATTTTGATTTTTTTTTAAAGAGACAGAGACAGAGTCTGTACATGCATGTGAGTGGGGGAGGAGCAGAGAGAGAGAGAGAGAGAGAGAGAGGGAGAGAATCTTAAGAAGTCCCCATGCCCAGCGGGAGCCCAACATTGGACTCTATGTCATGACCTTGGGATCTTGACCTGAGCCAAAATCAGGAGTCAGATGATTAATTGACTGAGCCACCCAGGTGCCCTTAATATGTATTCTTTGTAACATCAGTCCTTTTCCTACTTGGGCTAATAAATAAAAACAAATAAATGACAAGATTTTCCCTTTTTCTTTTACCACATAGTAACTGGAAGGACAACCAAAAAAAAGTATTTCTTTGTTGTTGTTGACCTTGCAGTACCGCTACCCCACATTTTGTACAGTTGAATTTTTGGACTTAACTTACTGAGTTATGGCAGGGTTTCATCATTTACACAATTTAAAATAAATTCCAATCATGCCGAGATTATTTCATGGATAAACTGTATTTTAACTTGCAATATGTCTTTGTAAATTACAAAATTTCATACTATCCTCAATGTCTTAAAAGTAAACAATACTATGATTGAAACAACCTTTAACAAATTGAAACTTAAACAAGTATTTCCCCCAGAAACAAACGTTAGTCTGATTGAATGTACCCAAATATAATTTTGGTTTACTTAAATAAATATTTTAATTTGAAAATTTTTTCCAGGGCACATGTGGTCATATAGTAATTAACATATAACGCTGTTCCTCATAACAAAGACTTTTTTCAATAAATATTATGTTACTGAAAGACTAAGAATTAGAAAATCCAATTTTATATGGGAATTTTAAAAAGTAAATTTTCAGATACTAAGTCCATATATCAGCACAGAAAAAAAAATAAAATACATTATCTTCAATTAAATCTTTGAAGATATTCATGAAAGGAAAGGAAATCAATGAACAATAAGCACTACACAGGTGAAGGTTTTTTTCTTAAAGGAACAAAATAATTTTTCATTAATTTTTTGTCACACATTAGTTTCAGATTTAAAATTATTGGCCCAAATGTAGCCTACTAGTGACTTTTCAATATATCTAAGACAATACTAATTGATAATACTAATTTTGTAGTGTGATAAAACTGCATTACGACATTTGCCCAAGTGCTGAATGGGCAATTATTTAGTAATTTAGTATGTTTGCAACAAAGCTTAATTTCTTTTAATGTGTCTCAAATGAGTTTCATGTAAATTTTCACTTTTATGTAAGCAAACTTTAAAATAGTTCATTATTTTAAAAATCATCTAAATATATCTACAAGTTTGTTTTGAGATTCAGTTAACATATACAGTTAACACAACAGGAAATCACAAGGGAAAACCCTAAGGGAACACTAATTTTTTGTTATGCTAATACAAAACAATTCCTTCATAAGCAAGACAGCCATGTAAAATTAGCTACTGACCAAGTAAAAACTTATGCAGAGAACACAGCTTTTGTATATTTAGGAGAATACATTTGACTGGATTTGGAATGTTTTTCTGGGCAATCATTACAGTTAAATGTATTAAACTCTGTCTCCCTTATGTCAAAGTTAATTTATAGTTCACTTGCAAAAGGATCTTTACAGTTAGAGATCAACTCTGTGAGAGCCAATGGCTATTGGTTAGTCATTTATTTTTATAGAGATCTCATGTTTACATCAACAACACAGCACTATTCAAAAGTCAACTGTATTGCTTTTTAATCAAGGGAGATTTTTTTTTTCATCATAACAGGGAAAAATTCAGATTCCATGATTTAGGAACATGTCTGTCTCTATCTTCCAAACCTGAAACATCCTCACTTGACTCCCTCTTTTGTTCTCTGTCATCTGCCTAGAAAGTATTTTAGTCTCCTTTCTGGATCCTCCTAATCATTCCAGCATCTAAATATCTAAATATCCGATTAACTCTAAGTGTTGGCTTCATTCTTGGCTTTCTTGACTTTTTTTTTTTTAAGTGTTTGTTGTTGTTATTTTGTTTTGTTTTTGTTTTGCTTTGATTTGAGAGATAAAGAGAGTGGGGAGGAGCAGAGAGAGAGAGAGAGAGAGAGAGAGAGAATCCCAAGTGGGCCACCTTGCTGTCAGCTGTCAGCAAGGTGCCCAATTTGGGGCTCAAGCTCACAAACCCAAACCTGAGATCATGACCTGAGCCAAAGTCCCAGCTTAATCCACTGAGCCACCCAGGAGACCCTTTCTTGTCTTATCTCAAACCTCTTCTCTGTCCAATCCTATGACAGTTAAGACGTCCACATTTCCATTTCTACCCCCAATCTCCTCTCTAACTTCATACATCTAAGTCTGTACTTGACATCCACATGAGTTGTTTAAGGCATAGCTCAAACTTAATTTACTCCAAAACAAAACTTTTGCTTCTCCACCCTGTCTTATTCCAGAAAACTAGCTCACTTTTCATGCATTGACTCTCATAAAAAATAATTGAAATAGGAATCTTCCTGACAACTACTTTTCTCATCGCACATATTTAATCCATTAGTAAATTCTCCCAGCCTTACTTTCAGACTGTATCCAGATTCTGACCACTTCCTACACTCTCTAATGTTACTACCCTTATAATATAAGTGCAAATCTACTGCCTGAATCCCAATTCAAGGAAGGACTCTTTGGCTAATGGCAAATAGGACAGTCACCAGACAGCCGCTACCGGTCAGCAGCCTCAAGATTGGTCTCAGCTGCAATGAGCCATCCCCTAAGGACTCTCCCTTCCCAGGGAAGCTCACGTCTTCCTAGATGACTGAGTGAGGGGGAGGCATAAAGTCTAATGGTTTGGCCTTGTCATCTAAATGTAGGATGCTCTGTTATATACATTCCAGAGCATTTTAATTAGACTGTATACTCATAATGAATAAAAATGTAAAGTGCTCACTGATATGTTCTTTGAATTATCCAAATTTTAATAATATTTATGACTGTGTGTATATTATAGACTCCTGAGGGATTTTTCACCCAGTAAGATTATAGCAAGATGCTACTGTTATTTCAGTGATGCTTTAACTTCTATTATTTGAAAAATCATGTTAGTGATCACCACTAATAGAAATATCACTGTCCTTACCATCTTTAGAAGCTTTCTTTTGTGGCAATTTTGGAAGATGCATTAGTACAAAATAATAGAAAGCTGTAGTGTGACAGTTTTGTAAAATGATTATTAGTTTGAAAAATAATTATTACAAGTAATTTCACTTGCATTACTTTTTTGAAGTTTTTCCTAAAATTATAAAACATTTGGATTGTCTCATTTGTTCAGTAAATTTTATTTCCTTGAAAAATATTGTAACTAAAAGCCTGATGGGGTTAGACTTCTGGAAATAAACTGTCAAATTGGGTATTTAACTATTTTCATCTTATTTGAAAGTCTAAAACTTATTCCCTGAAGCTGTTTCCTTTAATAGCTGACATGCTTCTATGACTACAGTGTCATGCCAAAGGGGACAGCTAACTACATCTAAAACAAGAGAAGATGAGAAAAATATTGTTTGAGGTATAAGCATTTTCTAAATCAGGGCTTAAACAAAAAATGAACAGATAAAAAGAAGAACAGATTTATAATCACTTGTGGAAGGTTTACAAAATATTTCTTAAGTATCTCCTTAACTTAGTTTTTTAATTAAGACTTTTCATTTATAATTGTGGAAAAATGCAAACTATTGACCAGTAGCCCATTATCAAGTATGTATGGTCTCTCTCTCTCTCTCTCTCTCTCTCTCTCTCTCTCATCATATTGTTTCAGTTGACCAGATGAGCAATATTTAGTTGCGATTATAGTTTTTCAGATAATCAAAATATTTTTATAATCAATGTTCTTATAATTGTCTGCTCTTTGATGAATTGCTTTATAAATTATCCATATCACCTTTTTTTTTTCCTTGCAATTAATCTTTAAGTCTATTCAATAACATTTTAGCTCTTGAGTTCAATATGAATTTTGGGGGACTAGCAGGAAGTAAATAAGGAGCAGATAACTTCCTTTACATACATATGTGTGTGTGTGTGTGTGTGTATACACATATATAATTACTTGTAAGATTTTGATTATTTCTTTCACAATAACATAAAAACACCTACCTGAGACCATCTCCTATACTTCAATGTTATTCTTTCCTCAGCGAAAATCTCCTGCAAATGTACCCTGAAAAAAAGACCCTATGAAGGAATTTAGAAAACATAGATTGCAGAATATCAGAATTTTTATTTAGGAACAGATTTTTCTGTAATGACTATGGGATCCATTCCCAACTCCTACCCCTAAGTAGAGAAGAACATTTTTTCTGTCTTCCCTCTTTCCCAGTCTGTGTCCTAGGCTGATGGATTCCCTCTTCAAGGAGATTCCTCCTCCCCAGGGAAAAATTCAGTTCAACATATGTACCTTCAGTGGTGTCATAGTAACATATTTGTCTTATCATAAAATTTTAAATTGCTTATTTATACTCAAAGTTAGCTGGTCAGATGTTTGGGTTTCCAGGAAAGCAGTTTTCCTTATTAATTACTTCAGTTTCTTTTGTTAACTAGATACTTTGTCATTTATAAATTGGTATCTTGGAAACTATTACAGTGAAAGAATAGTTTACTGTCTATATATACAAGGCATAAATCAAAACTAATGATTGTTTTAAACCACTTAAGGATATGTATCACAAAACGAAGAAAAAATTCCCTGTTCCAAATGTTATGCAGTTAAAAAATGGGCTCTTTGCTTCCACTGGGGTAGTAGAAAAGGAGAGTTTTAAAACAATACTATTAAATCTAATCAATATAAAACATCCTTGACTGAGTCACTTAAAAGTAATATATATATATATTATATATATTCTGTGGCTGGTGATATTCATATAAGGATCCTCTCCTGTACTCCACATGATTTTATTGATATTGAATTTAGAAATTTCATATGTCTTAGTATTTATTTGTCTATATAATATTTCCAGATGACGATACCTCATCCCAGTGATGTATAGGCATGCTTTGTTTTATTTAACATTGCTTTATTGCCCTTTGCAGATATTGTGTTCTTTCTTATACCTTGAAAGTTTGTGACAACCTTGTGTCGTGGAGGTCTATTGGCACCATTTTTCTAACAGCATTTGCTTACTTTGTGTCTGTCACATGGTGGTAATTCTTGCAATACTTCAAATTTTTTCATTATTATTATGTTTGTTATGATCCTTAATCAGTGCTTTTAGATGTTATTATTGTAATATTTTGGGGGTGCCATAGATGACACATATATCAGATGGTGAACCTACTGTTATATGCGTTCTGACTGCTCTACCAACTGGTCATTCCCCCATCTTTCTCCCTCTCTTCGGAACTCCCTCCTCCCTGAGACACAACAATCTTCAAATGAGGCCAACTAATAACCCTACAATGGCCCCTAAAGTATTCAAGCAAAAGGACAATTTTCACGCCTGTCACTTTAAATCTAAGGCTAGAAATGGTTAAGCTTACTGAGGAAAACATGTTGAAAGCCAAGATAGGCTTAAACCTAGGCCTCTTGTACCAGTTAGTCAAGTTGTGAATGCAAGGGAAAAGTTCCTGAAAGAAATTAAAAGTGCTACTCCAGTGAACACAAGAATAATAAAAAAGAAAAAAAAAAGACTTATGCTGATATGGAGAAAGTTTCAGTGGTTTGGATAGAAGATCAAACCAGCCACATTTACTCAAGCCAAAGCCTAATCCAGAGCAACTCTTTTCATTTCTGTGAAGGCCAAGAGAGGTGAAGAAGCTGCAGAAGGAAAGTATGAAGCTAGCAGAGGATGCTTCATGAGATTTAAGTAAAGTAGTTGTCTCTATAACATAAAAGTGCCCTTTTTAATAACCTTATTATTGTTATTTTTATACATTTCAAACCCTGGAAATGTCTAATTATCTTTGCACTGTGTACTTCATTGTTATGGTGTCTTTTCACAACAAAAGCTTTGGTAGATGGCTGTGAGACAGATATATGAAACAAGAGAGATGAATGAATATTCTTCAGCTGAGCATTCAGGGTGGGGGCAGAGGAAATAGTGAAAGTGGGACTTGCTTAGTAAAGACGTGCCAGTTGTTTCCTAAGTCATTTAAAAATGTTTGAGTTATCCACATAGAAGCTTTAAAAAGTACAACAGTTCTGGGGGTGCCTGGGTGGCTCAGTCAGTTAAGCTTCCAACTCTTGATTCAGCTCAGGTCATGATCTCAAAGTTTATGCGATTGAGCCACGGGTTGGGTTCCTCGCTGACAGCACGGAGCCTGCTTGGGATTTTTTTCTCCCCCTCTTTCTGCCCCTCCCCCTATTTCACATGTTCTCTCTCTCTCTCTCTCTCTCTCTCAAAAATAAATAAATAAACTTTAAAAGAGGATAATTGGTGATTAAAGAAATGTACAACAGTTCTCTGATTGCACTTCTGTGGAAAAAAAAGTGCTGATGTAGAAGTTGTAGCAAGTTATCTAAGAGATTGAGTGAAGATATTAATGAAGATAACTACACTAAGCAATAGATTTTCAACGTAGATGAAACCTTCCATTGGAAGAAGATGTGATCTAGGATTTTCATAGGTAGAAAGAAGACAATTACTGGCTTCAAAGCTTCAAAGAAGTGGCTGACTCTTGTTAGGGGCTAAAGCAGCTGGTGATAAGAAGTTGAACCCAGGCCTCAGTTACCATGTTGAAAATCCTAAGGCCCTTAAGAATTTGTGCTAAATCTACTCTGCCTGAGTTCTATAAATGGATCAACAAAGACTGGATGGCAGCACATCTATTTACAACATAATTTGCAGAATTTTTTAAGCCCACTGTTGAGACCTACTTCTCAGAAAAAAAAAGCATCCTTTTAAAATATGACTGCTCACTGACAATGCACCTAGTCACCCAAGAGTTCTGAAGGATATATACCAGGATATTAGTGTTTTCAAGCCTGCTAATGCAACATCCATTCTGTAGCTCATCAATCAAAGGGTAATTTAGAATTTTGATCTTAATATTGAAGAAAGACATTTTGTAAGTCTATCGCTGCCATAGATAGTGATTCCTTTGATGGACTAGGGAAGGAAAATGGAAAACTTTCTGCAAAGGAATCATCATTGTAAATGCCATAGAGAACATTTGTGATGCATGAGAAGAGGTGAAAATATCAACATTCACAGGAGTCTGGAAGAAGTTGATTCCAACCCTCATGGATGACTTTGAGGGGATCAATCCTTCAGTGGAGGAAGTAACTGTAGATGTGGTAGAAACAGCAAGAGAAGTAGAATTTGAAGTGAAGTGTGAAGATGTGACTGACTTGTTGAAATCTCATGATAAAACTTGAACAGATGAGGAATTTGTTTCTTATGGATGAGCAAAGGGGTTCCTTGAGATGGAGTTTACCCCTGGTAAAGATGCTGTGAGGATTGTTGAAATTCAATAATGGACTTAGATTATTACATTAATATAGTTGTGAAAGCAGTAGCAGGGTTTGAGAAGATTGACTCTAATTTTGAAAGAAGTTCTACTGTGGATAAAATGCTATCAAGCAGCCGTGCATGCTGCAGAGCAATTGTTCATGACTGGAAGAGTTCATTGATGTGACACACTTTGTTATCTCATTTTAAGAAATTTCCAGGAGGCGGTTGGCTGGCTCAGTGGGAAGAGCACGGGACTCTTGAACTTAGGGTCATGAGTTCAAGCCCCATGTTGAGTGTACAGATTACTTACATAAAAATAAAACTTTAAAAAAGAAGAACTTGCCACAGCCTCCCTCACCTTTAGCAACCACTGCTGTGATCCATTAGCATTGCCATCAAATTGAGGCAAGACCCTCTACCAGCCAAGATTACTGCTCTTTGAAAGCTCTGGTGATAGCTTCCGAGCAATAAAGTATTTTTTAACTAAGGTAGGTACATTGTTTTTTTAGACATAAGTCTACTGCACACTTACTAGACTGTAGGATAGTGTAAACATTACTTTTATATGCACTGGCATACTAAACAATTCCTTTGACTCACTATATTGAGTATATTGAGATATTCACTTTATTGGGGTGTCTGAAACTGAACTTGCAGTGTCTCTGAGGTGTGCCTGTTAAGAAATTTTTCCAAAATTATTTTCTAGGTAACTAAAAAATCTGGAATGAAATTTAGATGTCCCCATTTTATTTTCAGTGTTCTCATTCTGCATGACCACGCTGAATCTCACAAACATTGATCATTTCAACTTATTCTTTGCTTCCTGAAGTCACATCACCTAGAATTGAATTTCACTTTCTCCTTTTTCTCTCCAAAGTCAAATTCCAAGTTTGTATCATAACTGTGGGAATCCAGCACTAGGTCACACTTGGAAGGGAGGTGTTGCTTTATTTGTGTTTAGAAGAGAATTTGATCACCAGAAATCATGTTAACATGCTAATTGTAATTGAATGTGCTAATGGACAACAAATTTGCTTCATCCTCTTTTTTAATCCTCAGAACTTTTATTTTTGCATGGTTATTATTAGGGTCTTTAAAAATCTAAAATGATTAGTTGGGGTCCTGAAGGAAGTGGGGCTGGGCTGAAGAAGATAGTAGAAAATAAAATTATGATCAAGTGCAGCTTTGAAAACTTAAATTTCACTGGGTCCTATGGCTATCCACAAAATCTCAAAGCAGAAGGATGAAAGAATCAATAACAGTTTACTCTTATAGCACAATCTGGCCCATTTTAAAATAATATTTTCTATTATCTTTTATCTTGGTGATCACATGCATTCAATAAGAATCACAGTTTCTAGCTTATTTGAAAAAACTTGCTGATAGTTTACAAAGTAATCCAGCCACAATATCATGCAGAGATGCGTGTGAGATACCCCACAAATGAAAAACAAACAGAGGCTGCTAAAAAAGAACAATAGATTAAATGGAACTTAAAGTTGTAGAGCACCAGAGTTCTTTAGGTAAAAAACAAAACAAAACAGAACAAAAAAATTATAATTTTTATTATATCTGACCTGTGAAATTATCTAGAAACTTTATTCATGAAAAGCATACAGCCTCTATACGGGCATATTTGACCCAGCCCTGATGTAATCTAAAGCAAGTTTTCTTTTGGCCTATGTTTATTCTTTTGGTTAAAATAATATTTAACATTTAGTTGCGTCATTATTCAAAGAATAAAACTAATTCCTAATGCATCTGTTAATCAATTTAGAAAAAGATGGTGAAGCTCTTTTGCAACCGGAATTAAAATTTTGTTTTAAACAATTGAAGCAGTCACCTAGAGCAATTCTAACTATTTAAATCATACTAGCTACCCCACTAGCTTTCATTTATCAGAATGTCAGAGTTTTGTGTTCAATTCCAAAACTGGAGTTTGACATGGGTGTTCTATGTCAGACCACTTAATATATAGCCTGTTCTACTTCATGGAGTGCTTGCTTTTTAGAATGCCAAGAAAGGTCCTGAGTATAACCTACAGTGTATTACATGTTAATATTATGGCTAAAACTAGTAGTTAAATCTAGCTCTGATCTGTAGTTTCTTGGCTGAAACTTGAAAGTAGCAGACTGTATTGTCTCATATAGCATTTTAAGAGATTATTTTTTCTGCCCTGTTCATTGCATTTGGAAAGGTCTCATTCCTCCAGTATATTTAAGGTTCATGTGCAGTTTCTTTCTCCTTTCTTATTATCAATTATTTTTATCTAATGCGTTAATTGTTTATGGTTGGTAATTTTATAAAACTACTGTTGTGTTCTTTATTTACTGGCTTAAAACACACTGTGTGGGTGGGCAAAACAATATTGCAAGGCCGCCACCATGCCAGCTGGCCACCTCAGTGTCTCATGGTGGGTGTTCAGCTTTGTTCAATTGCCATATGACACGAAACAGGGCTTTGACCCTTGCAGCACTTCTGCTTGTAAAAGTGAGCTAAGCTATAAAAATCACGATGATTTCATCAACAGTAGGTCCTCCAATGATACATTCCATGCTTTGGGTTATTTACTGTACTCGGTCAGCAGAGTACAATTTAGCAGTTTGTCAAATTTAGCAGTTTGAGAAATGTTTAAAAAGTCTGGAAGTCGATGGTGCTTGCTAAAGATTTTCTTTAGACACGACAACCAGAAAGTTATGATTAATTGTCACGTCTTGTAACATATACTATATCTGTTTGATATCAGCCTATTTTGGTTTAGTATGTTGCCTTTCCTCATTGTGTGGGGTTTCATATCTAAGCTCATTTCATAGCCTATAGTTATTAGAAAATATAGTGTCAGGATAAAATTTTATGGTTTGGGTTTTGGTTTTCTTCTTCCTTGACTCTGAACCATATTTCCATGCCATGATAATTCAAATTATGCATTCCAAATGCGGAACTCTTTTAAAGACAAAAGCATCAGTGAGTGATAATTGGGGTACTGGAGTGCTAGGGATTGATTCTTCTCTTTGGTTTTTTTGGATTTATGTGTGCAGACTTATAAAGAGCAGACCAAAAGCAGTACAAGAATGTGATCATATTAGCTTATTCAGCAAAGACTAGAAAACTTTTGATGTGTCCCACCAGGAGAGAGTGTTGAGCATCTATAGTTCTAGCATTTGAACACTGTATATGGGATTTTCTACATTTTTATATCAAAGGCAAAAATTTTCTAGTCTTTATTATTATTATTTGATTTTCTTAAACATTAAGGGTCTATTTATTTTCAAGGAAACAGTAAAGCCCCAGATATAGAAAGCTGCTTCGTTCTGCTGTGATAAGATAGGTACTGGTATATATTTTTTTCCCAAGACACATCTTTTCTCATTATACCCTGAAAGCCTAAGTCAATGAAATCTAATTATTTTGTTCACAAGTAGTCAATTTTCAGGAAGCTTTTTTACTAAAATACCTCTGTTGCTTATCCCAATCATTTCAGATTTTAATGAACCAGTTATATTTCAAAAATATATGGGATACATAAATAAAGGATAACAAGATTTTGTTAAGCCAGATAAGAATACTTATCAGTCCACCCTATGTTCAGCTTTGTACAGTTTTTTTGTTGTTGTTGTTGTTTCAGTTTTCAACGGACTAACACAAGGAACACCAAAGGAGGTCATTATGCTTTATATCCTTACAAGCAATGGTTTATTAATATACGGTGAGGATAAACCACTCATTTCTCATTTCTTCAGTGAAACTTAGCAATGAGTATATTTAAAATACCCAATACACTAATGTCTAAGTCCCTGCTTGCTTAGCCAAATTATGGCTGTTCTATATGTATTCCAGCCTTGGCTCCGTTCAGAGCTTTCACAAGATTGAGAGACCACCCTTATGCCCCCAACTACCCTACACCAAGCCTAGATCAATCAGGAACATGCTGACTATAGCAGGTTACCATATGTTTTGGTATCTTGTAGATGACCTTTATAAACAGGGATTGTGGTGCTAGAGAGACAGGCATAGGGGGTGAAAAAAACTATGGTATAAAATAGCATATATCTCTTTAAATCATAGCTTTATTCTCAGATAGTGAATATTTTAAAATAAATGTTTCCATGTCTTGGTTTTAAAATATTATTGACATCTGTTTTCTCAGATTCTGACATATTACTGATAAAAGAAATATAAAGACTCAAGGACATAACAAGGTTAAGAGAAATTTACTACTACTGGATTAGGGAAAACCTGATTTAGATGAACTGTTCTGTAGAGAATGAGCACTTCAGGTTAACCTCAAAGAATAAGTCAGGGAGTTTGTTTAAAGCATTTGCTTATATATAAATATAAATGAGAGAAAGAAGCCCTTGTGAAGGCAATCTCAAACCAAATGCAAAGACTGGGCTCGAAAAGGTAAGAGCCACAGTGTTTTACAGGGAAAAGTGATCAGTCAAATTAAACAAGTTTCTGCCATATTCAGAATTGGTGATTGTAGCATTTCTTGGTGTGGCATTGTTGAATAAATGGATAAAATGTAACACCTGAATTGGTACTTGGACAAAGAGAACTGCAGGGTGGGGAGAGGGGTGGAATAGAGGAATGAGCAAAATATCCCATGATTAAACCAAAACCAAAATAATATCATGGAGTTTAAAGAAAATGCAAGTGCATTGATCTTTCATATTGCTGAATAGATGCAGGAAGTATGCAAAAGCACTGCAGATACAACTTTCATCACCTGTGTTCATTTTAATCCCTCCCCTGAAAACTTGCTTGAATTGCTAGAGTAGTATATATAACTGAGAACGTAGAATTGCCTTAGAAACAAAATTCTGAATTGATTATTTTAAATTGAGAATATTTATTCTGCTTGGTTTTAGGACTAGTCCAGGACATTTAAAGCATGCTCTGGCTGAACTAATAAATCAGCATCATCACTGTTGGTGACTGTCAGAACAATGACTGATTCACATTAACGGGTGCTTGATATTAATTAGGAGATGAAAGCTTGAAAAGAAACTAGATTTGTCTCAAAATATTTCCCCACAATATACTTATGGATTACCAAGGAAATATAGTAAGTGTGTAGTAGAGGAATCTTACAGACACCACCATCACCAAGTGATCAATTTCATATCGTTAGCAATGGGAAAAATAAACATCACGTGTTTCCCAATATGATACACTGAGAAGAATACACAATCACTTTTGTGACATGCCATCAAAGTACAAAATATGAATAGAACCATGAGGAAATACCAGACAAATCTAAACTGAGACACGTTCTGTACTCCTTACAAGTGTCAAGGTCATGAAAGACAGAGTAAAGACCTGATCCAAATTAAAGGAGATTAAAAAGCATCACAGCTAAATTCAACATGTGATTGGATTGGATCTTTGACCAGATAAATAGCATTATTGGAGAAATTATTGAAACTTGAATAGGATCTAGGGATCAGGTAATTCTTTTTATGTCACTGGTAACTTCCTGATTTTTATAATCATACTGTGGTTTTATGGCTATGTAAGAAAGTCCTTGTTTTTAGGAAAGTATTTAGGGGCAGAAGGAGTCATGTCTGTCATTTATTATCAAATGGCTCAGAAAGTTTCATAGACTATATATATGTTATGTGGTAAGCCGTTCACATTTGGGGAACCTGGGTCTGAAGTGTATATAGGAATCCTATTTTTCAATGTTCAGTAAGTCTGTTTTTATTTTGAAATGAAATGGTAAGCAAATACAAAGAAAGTCACTCTCAAAATCCATGATATTCAAAAGTTGCTAGTCATTTCTGAATGATCTATATGTTTAAATCTACCGTAACCATAGGAGTTTTGCCCAGACTTTGCTGAATGTTCACAAGAAATCCTGCCTAATGTTTTTGTCAGTTACACCTCACACACTTTTGTCAGTCATGGTTCACATGTTTTGCTTCTGTAAAATTTTATTCTAGCTATTGATTTTATTAGAAATTCCTTAGGTGCAAAATAGTTTGACCTTATCCAGAACACATTTACTAAGCATTTTCTGAACCCCTTCATCTGGAAGCCTTGAAATATTGCCTGTGTCTACTGAGGCAAAAGTGAAGAGAAGAGTTCAAGTAGGTATGTGGATAATGTATCCTCTTAGGGAAAATAAAAGTCTAGAGTAAATTTTTCTCAACTCTAGCAAAATTTCATAATCCTTCATAAAACTGTCTCTGAGCAAATTCTTTATAATAAATATGCTGGGACACCCATATTTGTATTATTGGACCCATCCTTCTGGCCATATTAGGTTCGACCAGAGTATGTATTTGAGCTAAACAGAGTCAGATTGGGAGGGGGGGGGCTAGATAGATATCTCAGTCAGTTAAGCGTCTGGCTTTGGCTCAAGTCATGATCTCACAGTTCGTGGGTTTGAGGCCCCCATTGGGCTCTGTGCCTGCTTCCTCTGTCTCCCTTCTCTGCCCTTCCCCTGTGTGAATATGTTTCTCTCTCTTTCTCTCAAGAATAAATAAACATTACAAAAAAGAGGTTGGCTAAGAAGCAGACTGATCTATTATTATTATTATTATTATATTTCATTTTGTTTTTTAATTGAACTCAGAGACACATACTCTAGGCTCTGGAGCTAGAGTTACATTTAGATTCAAGGTCTGAAGTAGCACCATAATAGACCTAAGTAAAATTAAGGACAAACACAGATTATGAATCAGTAGAAAAGTCAAATCCACATATTGGAGACTCAAGTAGGAAAGAGTGTTTCTTCTGAGAGCAAGTGAAAAAGGGCAGAGTCACCACCTGACATCCTGATAACACATTCAATCCCAGTTCTACATCACCAAAGTCACACCTGCCTTCTTTCCTGTGATCTTCCCATTGTCTTTTCAATAAATCCTATATTTGGGCTGGTCTTAGTTTCTGTTCTTTGAAACAGACAACTAATCTTTCCTATGCCTATTGCTCAGAGCTAATTCCTGGAGGACTAAACAGCTAATAAACAGCAGATTTTAAAAAAATGATAGCTAATTCACAAGACTTTAATTTTATACATTTGCATGCATTAAGGTAGAGAGAATATAACACTAAGGATTAGAATATTTGGATAATGGTTCTGGTTCTGTCACTTGTCAGTTTAATTGCCTTGAGTACTCATTTTTTAAACATATGAACACTAATCTCTTTGTTTTCTATAAATTGAAGAAAACTTGTGTCCATATTATTGAGCTAGAAGAATACCACTACATGTTAAAGTTGACAGTATGTTTAATACCTGTCACATTCCAAAGTTTGGTACAACTTTTAATGGAGTCATATTTTATATGGGGCAAGAAGTTAACTTTGGGAACAAATTCCCTGCTATGTTTGTATTAAGATTTTAAAAAATATACAGAAATCTTATTGGAAGGAAAGGGGAAGAGTCACACAGGGTACAATAAGAGCAAATAACAAGTAGAATATAGTCCCCATTTCTTTTCTGCCTATAATATCTATAGAGTGGCCCAAATGCCAACTCCCACTTTTTCTGAATGGTTACAGCATTGTATCTTTACTATTACTGTTTTTTCTTCTTTGAGATGAGAATAAATATTTGTAGAATTTAAAAAATAAATAAACAATAAATTTTCTTCCAAATTTTGACAACCTAGGAGTCATTAATATCATAACTTTGATAGTTTAGCTTTGGAATCTCAGGTTGAATCATGATTCTGCAAATTAATTGTCTGTATGCATTTGGGAAGTTACTGAGTGGAAAAAAGCCACATGCGAGTTTTACAAGGATTAAACAGGATTGTTTATGTGATAGTGAATGCTCTCTGTTTTAGATTTGCGATTAAATCAGGTTCCTGTGGAATAGTTCTGAGATATCCTGACAGTGTTTACTTTATATATCCTACCACAATGTCTGGTACATAATTGATTGTGTTATTTAAAATTATTTTTTACGGGTTCCATAAATACAACTTCAACCAGGGCACACAAAAAAGAAGATATATAATGTAAAAATGCATAAACCTGCCAGGAGTTATTGTGCTCTGAATTATCCCCATTTTTCTGATAGAAGGGCACTGAGAACCTTCCCTCAGAACTTTGGTTAAAATCTCTGGGAAGGCCTGTGATTAGCCAGGCTTCCGCTGGGTTCATCATTTTTGGGCTCAGAAACATGGATTAGGATACAGAAAGAAAGGTTGCTGGTCTCAGATTGAAAAAAAGGATGAGCAATTTGCTGGGAAAACAATGGATGTCGACTTAGGAATGATATCCCAAATATTTAACAGCTGTTAATTCATGGCCTTCAATCAATCAAAGCAAAGCATTCTGAAAGTGCGGGAAAAAATTGTTGGAGACTCACTGTAGGAGAGCCACGTTAGATGCAGGCTGACCCTCTCTCTCCTTCAGATTTTATTAAAATATCAACTTTCCACTAAGCCTTTCTGTCACTCTTATCTCCATGGTAGCATACATGTAACATATTTAATCTTTTCAAAATCATTATTGCATATCAATCCTAACTAAAGTGTAACCTCCATGGCTGTAAATATTTGGTTCTATAATGCTTTATTTCAAGAGTCTAGAAGAGTACCAGTTATAAATATTTATTAAATAACATGATTTTTGTTTAGAATGTTGTTGACACTGTTTTCCCTTATTATTTTGGGGTCGCTTAGGCAAGTGGCATTACACAGATGGCTTCATTCGTGAAGCTTATTTATGGAAAATGCCTAAATCCATGGAAAACTGAAAATAAAGATACCTGAACAAATTTGTTATATTTATAAGTCAAAAAAACCCCCACATTTTCAAATAGCCTTGTATTTTGAAATTTAAATACATAGAAAAGTTCATTTCTCAAGGGCGCCTGGGTGGCTCAGTCAGTTAAGCGACAGACTCTTGATTTCAGCTCTGGTCACGAGCTCCTGGTTTCTGAGATGGAGGATGCCCCAACTTCCCCTCTCCCCTGCCCTCCCCCACCAGTCTAGCTCTGTGTTGAGTGTGGAGCCTGCATAAGATCCTCTCTCCCTCCCCTTGTTCTCTGCTACTCCTCCACTTGTGTTGGCTATCTCTCAAAAAAAAAAATTATCTCTCAAATTTCACTTTTAATGTTTATTTACTTATTTTTGAGAGAGAGAGAGAGAGAGAGAGAGCACATGCATGAATAGGCACAACTGGGTGAGGAGTAGAGAGAGAGAGAGAGAGAGAGAGTATCCCAAGCAGGCTCTGCACGCAGACTGATGTGGCATCGAACCTACGAACCATGAGATCATGACCTCAACCGAAGTCAGGACACAACTGACTGAACCACCCAGGCTCTCAAATTTCTCCTTTAGACTAGATGTCAGAATTATGACCTGTTAAATAGGAATCTCTGTTGTAATGAAACCAGAAAAATTACAGAAAAGTTATAGTAAGAATACAAAGAATTTCCATATATACCTCACCTTGATTCACCAAATGTTTACCTTTCTTCCCATTTATCATTCTTCCTACCTATGTATTCTATTCATCTATTTACATGCCTATGTCTATCATTTTTTTCTGAATATTTTGAGAGTAAGTTGAAGACATTCTGCTTATTTACCCTAAAATGTTCTGTGTATACTTTCTTAGACCCAAGACACTATCTTATGCATTTTAATTCTACACTAACAAAATCAGAAAATTTAACATTTTATAATACTATCTAATCCACAACTCAAATTCAACTTCATTATCTGTGCAAATAATAGCTATTTTTTTTTAAATAATGTTTATTTATTTTTGAGATGAGAGACAGGGTGCGAGCTAGGAAGGGGCAGAGAGAGAGGGAGACACAGAATCCAAAGCAGGCTCCAGGATCCAAGCTATCAGCACAGGGCCTTATGTGGGACTCGAACTTGCGAACTGCAAGATCACGATCAGGGGCAAAGTTGGTCACTTAACTGACTGAGCCACCAGGGTGCCCCAATAATAGCTATTTTTAAATAGCTTTTATAGCTTTTTTTCCAATTATGATACAGTTCATAATCACACATTGCATTCAGCTGTTCAGTGTGGAATCGTTCTTCAGCTTCTATCTGACTTTGTTTTTTTAGCCCTGACATATTTGAGAATACAAGCTGATTATTTTATTGCGTATCCCTCAATGTGAGTTTGTCTAAAGATATCTCATAAATGTAATCAGGCTATACATTTTTTGGCAGAAATACTGTGAATTGATGATCTGTTCTTCTTAGTCCATAATTATCAGAAAGCATGTGATGTCATTTTATCCAAATAAAGGAGATATTAAATTCTATTATTACTTACTTCTATTATATTACTTCTATTATTAACTTCTATAACTACTATTGTGGTGTCTCACAGCAATAAAGCTATATATTGTAGTTCATAATTTGACTAAATTTCATATTTAATGAAATCATAGCAATACCTTGCGATCATGTAAATTTCCTGTTCCTAATTAAATTTTCATAAACGAGATCTAAAACCCATTGGTGATTTTGTAATTCCATCATTCCTTCACCATCTATTGTGCACACCTGCAGGAAAGAAATTTCTATATCCTGTCATTCATTTGTCCATTCATTTATTTCTTCATTTATCTCGGTATAGACTCATAGTAATTTTATTCAATGATTTTTTAATGCATTTTACCTTTTTTTAAACTTTTTTAGTGATTCTGTTAGGCTTACAGTTTACTTCTACATCTAATTCAAATAACACCATACCACATCAGGGGTAGTATAAGTACCTTATAACATTATTCCCAGTTTCTCCCATTCATCCTTTACGAGGCTGCAGGCACTTGTTTTACTGATATATAAGCTATAATCACCAAATACATTGTTGCTATTATCATTTTGAACAGTGTTGTCTGTTGTATCAGTTAAGAACAAAAAAAAAATAAAAGATTTTATTTGTCTTCTTATTTTTGTCTAAAGTTCTTCCTTAATTTAGGTATATCTGTTTCTGACTCATTATCATTTTTCTTCTTTCAGATGGGTATCTTTTAATATTTCTTGCCAGGGAAATCTACTGGTGACAAATTTCTTCAATTGATATTTATTTGAAGATGTTTTCATTTCTCCTTCACTCTAAAGTACCTGTCTCTGGTTACACTCTTACCAGCAAGTTGCTACAGCATTCTCACCCTTTGGTCTTATGAGTCATTTTAATTTTACCATTTTAGTAGATGAGATGTGTAGTAGTACATTCTTACCATTAAAAAATATGCATTCCCATGATGACTGATGATAGTGAGCTATTTTCAGATGCTAACTGGTCATTTAAAAATATTCCTGTTTGGGGCACTTGGGTGGCTCAGTTGGTTGAGAGACTGACTTGATTTCTGTTCAGGTCATGATCTCACGATGAAATGAGCCCTGAGTTGGGCTCCCTGCTGAGTGTAGAGCCTGCTTGGGATTCTCTCTCTCCCTCTCCCTCTCCCTTCCCCCTTTCCCCCCTTGTGTGTGTGCCTGCTCTCTGTCTCAAAGGAGAAAAAAAATTAAAATGACTGTTTCAGTCTTTCTCATGTGTTTATTAGGAAGTTCCTCTTTTAATTGTTAATTGTGTGTGTGCATTTAATCAGCATGTGAATTTTTTTTCTGTTACTTTCTCTTGGTCCGGTGTGCTTCATTTTTTTTTTTAACATTACATTTGATGCCTTCTAATTGTACATCTTTAATTGTTATTGATTTGTGTGTCCTCTCTAAAATACTTTTTGCCTACTCCAGGGTAAGACATGTTTCTGTCGTGCTCATCATTATTTCATTGTTTAATGTATAGTTTCATTTTCCATGTCAAATTATTGGTTAATTTTTGACATGAAGTAGAGGATAGAGGTTTTTTTTTAATATAATTGTTTCAATGCAATTTATAAAAAAGACTTATGCCATTTAATTGCTTTGGATCCTGTGTTGAAAGTCAACTTACCTTAAAAATGTTGATCTGCTTTTGGATTCTTTGTCCTTTCCATGATTCTTTCCTTATATCAAACCAAGTGGACTACCTTAAGTGTATCACATTATTTTAAGACCTAAGTGAGCTATGTTAAGGTCCCCAGTTTTGTTTTTATGTTCAAGATTATCTGGCTATACATGTTCATTGCATTTCCATATTGATTTTAGAATAAATTTCAGAAAGGAAATTGTCATTTTCTTTTTTTTTTTTTTTCAACGTTTATTTATTTTTGGGACAGAGAGAGACAAAGCATGAACGGGGGAGGGGCAGAGAGAGAGGGAGACACAGAATCGGAAACAAGCTCCAGGCTCTGAGCCATCAGCCCAGAGCCCGACGTGGGGCTCGAACTCATGGACCGCGAGATCGTGACCTGGCTGAAGTCGGACGCTTAACTGACCGCGCCACCCAGGCGCCCCGAAATTGTCATTTTCAATGAAAAATGCTTCTGGGGAAAATAAAAATTTTAACACTGTTGAGTTTTCTAATCCAGCAATGCATTCATTTCTCCACTTATTGAAGTATTTACATTTTTTCTCAGTTATCTCTTGCAGTGATCAATGGACAGATGTTTTGTTTTAGCTTGTCTATTAAATTAATTTTTAGTTACTTATTTATAAACAGTGTTGAGAATTTTATTATTTTAAATTTGATTTTAACTACCATTGCATTAAAATATAATTGGATTTTATTTATTTATTTTTTAATGTTTATTTATTTATTTTGGGAGAGATAGAGAACAAGCAGGGGAGGAAAAGAAAAAGAGGGAAACAGAGAATCCTAAGCAGGCTCTGTACCATCAGGGCAGAGCTTGATGTGGGGCTTGAACTCACGAACCAAACCATGAGATCATGTCCTGTGCCAAAATCAAGAGTCTGATGCTTAACCAACTGAGCCACCCAGCATAGATAATATAATTGCGTTTTATATAAGATTCCGAGTCTTACAACCTTTCTAATTTTAATAATTCTATAGTTGTTTTATATATTCTTGAGGATATTCTATGTAAATAGTCATGTTTGACTCATCTGTGAATTTACTTTCTTCCTTTCTAATCTTTATGCTTTTAACTTTTATTTCTTTAGTTTTTATTATTTTTCATATTATTTATTGATTCGTTTTGTTTATTTTGGGGACTAGGGCTTCCTTGTTTTACATTAGAAACAAGGAAAGCAGTCATTCATGATTTTCTTTAAAGGCAAAACAATTAGTATTTCACCATTATTTTCATATTAACTAGACATTTGTCATAGTTATCCTCAATCATTGTAAGGAATATACTCTCTCTTCATAGTTTATTGGGAGTTTTACTATTAATGAGTGTTGCATTGCATTTATTAAAATGATCATGTGTGGATTTCTCCCTTTATTTTATTAATATGGTAGAATATACTGATAAATTTTCAAATGCTGATAGAAATTCCATTTGAGCATGATAGATGTGTTCCTTTTCCCATATTGCTAGATTTGATTTACTACTATTTCCTCAAATATTTTTGTGTATTTATTAAGGTTATGTATTAGGGTTATGTATATATGTATTAGTGTTATAGCTCTGTAATTTTCTTTTTTCTTTAATGTCTTTATCAGATTTTGATGTTAGAGTTTACTCATGCTACATGAGTAGCTCATGCTAATATGAACATGCTACATAGAACTTCCCTCTTTTCTACTTTCCAAAATATTTTGCATAAGTCTGAACCATTTATTATGTGTATGATTAATAAAATCCACAAGTAGATCATATGGGTCTAAAGTTTCTCTGTGGATAAAATTTTGTTGTATCTTTTTTTTTTTTAACGTTTATTTATTTTTGGGACAGAGAGAGACAGAGCATGAACGGGGGAGGGGCAGAGAGAGAGGGAGACACAGAATCGGAAACAGGCTCCAGGCTCCGAGCCATCAGCCCAGAGCCCGATGCGGGGCTCGAACCCACGGACCGCGAGATCGTGACCTGGCTGAAGTCGGATGCTTAACCGACTGCGCCACCCAGGCGCCCCATCTCTGTGGATAAAATTTTGATAGCATATATAACATATATGTGTGTGTGTGTGTATGTATATGTGTTTATATACACATATATACACATATATTTATAGTTATGTGTGGTTTCTTTTTTTAAAATTTTTTAATGTTTGTATATTTTAGAGAGAGAAAAAGCACAAACAGGGAAAGGGAGAGAGAGAGAGAGAGAGACAGAGAATCTGCAGCAGGCTCTGTGGTGACAGCAGCTAGACACATGTGGGGCTTGAACTCAAAACTATGAGATCATGACCTGAGCCGAAGTTGGAGCCTCAACCGACTGAGCAACACCCAGATGCCCCTATTTATGGTCTCTATTTCACCTTGTGTCTAAGTTAGCTTTATCAAAGAATTTCCATATTTCATCTGAGAGTCCAAATTTATTGGCATGAAATTATTCATGAATAATCTTTTATTGTCTACAATCTTTTAATGTTTACTGTATCAATGGCAGTAACTTTCAGGGTTTTTCTTTTTGTTATTGAAGCACAGTTAACATACAATAGTATATCAGTTTTAGGTGTACAACATAATAATTCAACATTTATATACATTATGAAAGGATCACCACAATCAATCAAGCTACCCTCTGTCACAATACAAAATTTTTACAATATTATAAACTATGTTCCCTATGCCATACATTGCATCCCCATGTCTTATTTATTTGGAAGTTTGTACCTTTTAATCCCTCTCCCTTATTTTACTCTTCTCTCAACCCTTCTCCCCTCTGGCAACCACTAGATTGTTCTCTGTATCTATGATTTTGTTTCTGTTTGGTCTTGTTGGTTCATTGTTTTTATTTTATTTTATTTTATTTTATTTTATTTTAGTATTTTTTTAATTTCAAGTTTTTATTTAAATTCTAGTTAGTTAGAATATATGGTAAAATTAGTTTCAGGTGTAGAATTTAGTGATTAATCATTTACATATAACACTTGGTGTTAACACCCAGTGTTCATCACAAGTGTCCTCCTACCATCATCCATTTAACACAATCCCCACCCACCTCCCTCCATCAACCTTAAGTTTGTTCTCTATAATCTATAATTCGGAGACTCTACGGTTTGCTTCCCTCTCTCCTTTTCTTCCTTGTCCCCTGTGTTCATCTTTTTTGTTTCTTAAATTCCACATATGAATTAAGTCATATGGCATTTGTCTTTCTCTGACTGACTTACTTCGCGTTTCATAATACACTTTAGTTCCATCCATGCCATTGAAAATGACAAGATTTCATTCTTTTTGAGGTGTCTAAGTGGCTCAGTCAGTTGAGCATCTGACTCTTGATTTTGGCTCAGGTCATGATCCCAAAGTCATGGGATCGAGTCCCATGTGAGGCTCCATGGTGAGTGTAGAGACCGCTTAAGATTTTCTCTCTCTTTCTCTCTCCCTCTGCTCCTCTTCCCCATTTTCTCTCTAAAATAAAAATAAATAAATAAGTAAAAAAGATTTCTTTTTTTAGTGGTGTAGTGATGTTCCATTGTATATTGTATACCACATCTTCTTTATCCATTCATTAATTGATGGACATTTGGACTGTTTCCATAGTTATTTGGCTATTGTTGATAATGCTGCTGTAAGCATCAGGATGCATGTATCCCTTCAAATCAGCATTTTTGTATCCTCTGGGTAAATACTTAGTAGTACTATTGCTGGGTCATAGGGTAGTTTTATTTTTAACTTTTGGGGGATTTCCATACTGTTTTCCAGAGTGGCTGCATCAGTTTGTATTCCCACCAACAATGTAAGAGGATTCCTCTTTCTTCCCATCCTTGCCAACATCTGTTGTTTCCTTTGTTTTTAATTTTAGCCATTCTGACAGGGGTGAGATTGTATCTCATCATGGTATTAATTTGTATCGCCCTGATGATGAGTGATGTTGAGCATCTTTTCATGGTCTGTTAGCCATCTGTATGTCTTCTTTATAAAATATCTGTTCATGTCTTCTGCCCATTTCTTAACTGGATTATTTACTTTTTGGCCACTGAGTTTGGTAAGTTATAGATTTTGTATACTTAGCTTTTGTCAGATATATCTTCTCCCATGCCATAGGTTGTCTTTCGGTTTTGTTGACTGTTAACTTTGCTGTACAGAATCTTTTTATCTTGATGAAGTCCTGATAGTTGTTTTTTGCTTTTGTTTCCCGTGCCCCTGACAACACATTAGTAAGAAGTTGCTATGGCCGAGGTCAAAGAAATTGCTGCCTGTGTTCTCCTCTAGGATTTTGATGGTTCCCTTTCTCATATTTAGGTCTTTCATCCATTTTGAATATTTTTGTGTACGGTGTAAGAAAGTGGTCTAGGTTTATTCTTCTGCATGTTGCTGTCCAGTTTTCTCAATACCATTTATTGAAGAGACTGTCTTTTTTTCCACTGGATATCCTTTCCTGTGTTGAAGAATATTAATTGACCATTAGTTATAGGTCCATTTCTGGGTTCTCTACTCTGTTCCACTGATCTATGTGTCTGGTTTTCTGCCAGTACCATACTGTCTTGATGACTACAGCTTTGTAATATAGTTTGAAGTCTGGAATTGTGATGACTCTAGCTTTTCTTTTTCAAGATTGCTTTGGCCATTCAGGTTCTTCAGTGGCATTGTTTTGTTTTTTAGATACCACACATAAGTGAAATCATACAGTATTTGTCTTTGTCTGTCTGACTAATTTCAGCTCCATAATACCCTCTATGCCCATACATGTTGTCACAAATGGCAAGATTTCATTTTTTTCATGACTGATAATATTCCATTATATGTAACTCTTCGTTATCCATTCATCTATCAATCAACACGTACACTTGTTCCATATTTTGGGTATTGTAAATAGTGCTGTTATGATATAGCTATGCATTTATGTTTTCAAGTTAGTATTTTCATTTCCTTTGGATAAATACCCAGAAGTAGAATTGCTGGATTGTATGGTAATTCTATTTTTACTTTCTTGAAGAAACTCCATACTGTTTTCCATAGCGGCTGTACCATGCCCACCAGCCACACACAACAGCTCTTTTTTCTCTGCATCCTCACCAGCACTTGTTATCTCATCTGTTTTACTTTTTTGATACTGGCCATTCTGATAGGTGGGAGATAATATCTTACTGTGTTATTTTCTTTCTTATACTGGTCATTTGTGTTTCTCTCTTATTCATTTTCATTCCTACCAGTGATTTCTCATTTTTAAAAATAGTCTTAAATAAACAACTTTTGACTTTAACTTTTTTTTCTATACAATTGATATATCCTCATACCTTTATTATTTGGGCGGTATCTTTTTTCCAGTGTTTTAAAATTAAAATATGAGAAGACTGATGTTAAATGTATTCGTTTCTAAGTTAACCATTATATTAATTTCTTAGAACTGCCGTAATAAAGTACCACCAATTGAATGGCTTTAAAACAACAGAAATTTATTCTTTCATCATTCTGGAGGCAATAAGTCTAAAATTCAGGATTTGTCATGGCTGCACTGCCGCTGAAGTTTCTAAGAGATTCTCTTGCCTTTCCCCTTAAGTTTTTGGTAGCACCATGTATTCCTTGGCTTGTGGCAGAATAATTGCAGTTTCTCTATCTATCTTCACATGGCCATCTGCCCTGTGTGTGTCTCCCTCTTCTTTTTACGAAGATTCCACTCACATGGGATTAAATGCCCAGCCTGTGTGTGGGAGGTTAACCAGAAATGTATGAAGAGAAAATTATCATCTTATTCTTGGAGGAGGAAGAAATTTGATAAAATAAAGAAAAAAGTTTCACGGTGACTTTCATCTTGAGGAGTAAAAATAATGATGGCATCAGAGATAAATTACTAATTTTAGTTTGTAATTTACAAACAGAATTTAAGGTTGAAAATTGGTTTCAAGCACTATGCATCAAGCAACATGTATATTAAGAATAAGCACTCTCAACATAGATGTTACCATCATTTAACAGAAGAGGGAATTAAGCATCAGTAATGTAAACATTTCTGCAAATTCTAATCCAGTGTACTTTAATTATAATTAAATGTCCTTTTGAAGTTAAACTAGTGATATTGGGGCACCTGGATGGCTCAGTCGGCTAAGCATGTGACTTCAGCTCAGGTTATGATCTCATGGTTCATAAGTCTGAGCCCCATGTCAGGCTCTTTGCTGACAACTCAGAGCCTGGAACCTCCTTCGGATTCTGTGTCTCCCTCTATCTCTGTCTCTCCCCCCGCTTGCACTCTGTCTCTCTCTGTCTCTCAAAAATAAACAAACATTATTTTTTTTAAATTATACTAAGTATAATATACTAAATAATATTAATTTTATTAATTATACTAAGTATAGGGGCACCTGGGAGGCAGTTGGTTGAGTGTCTGACTTTGGCCCAGGTCATGATCTCATGGTTTGTAAGTTGGATTCCCCATGTCAAACTTTGTGCTGACAGCTCAGAGTCTGGAGCCTGCTTTGAATTCTGTGTCTCCCTCTCTCTCTGCTCCTACCTAGCTCACGCTCTGTCTCTCTCTCTCTCTCTCAAAATAAAAAAAATTAAGAAATAACTTAAAAAATATGCCAATTATAAATTTGTAACTAATTTTGATAAGTAATAAACTGAAATAAGACCTACATCAATTTTTTCATCAACTTGTTTCTTTGAAAAAGCAAAAATTATGGATACCAACAAAGTGTGGTTATTTGTGAGGGGTGAAATTTTGAATTATATAAAATCTATAATTTATTTTCAAAATTTTGACATATCTCTCTTTTCCAGTATTCTTGTTTAAATTTATTTATTTATTTTGAGAGAGAGAGAGAGTGCAGGCAGGAGAGAGGCATAGAGAAAGGGAGAGAGAAATCATAATCAGGCTCCTCCCTGTCAGCACAGAACCTGATGTGGGGCTCAATCCCACAAACTGTGAGATCATGACCTGAGCTGAAATCAAGATTGGATGCTTAGCTGAGTGAGCCACCCAGGCGCCCCTCCAGTATTTCTTATGATGAAAATACATTATCTACTTTCATAAAGGAAATATGAATTAAAGAATAGCGCCTCTATTACCAATTATTAATGAATGTAGATTTCTTGATATAGTTGCCTTTTCTTAATATTGATTCCATTGACTACAATATGCATTGTAGTAGAAATCATATTGTGGAATTTGGTTTTTATTTTGTCTGCCCTCAGGGCCAGATAACTGAATTGCATTAATGAAGCTTAAAATGTGGAAATCAATATTTTAGGCTCATATTGTACAGAAATTGTGGTTTAATTAAATGTACAAATCATAAGTTTATTATGGACTGTTTCCCATCATTAAATTATGCTCATTGGATATATGAAAATTATTGGTGATAGAAATTCAACAGCAGATAGCTAGATTACAAGAAACATACCCAGCAAAAATAGACTTTTGTGATACTCTAGCCTCATAGGCCAAACAACTGTAGAAACTACTCTGGAAGCTCCTGGTAGTGTATAAACCAACTTGATACTGATGAAAGCAGAAACACTATTTGTTCATTTCATAACTGTAGACATACATCTTTGTAACTGAAAAATGGTGTTTGATGAAAGATTAAGTAGGTATATATTCCCTTGGGATTCTGTCACAGAGCTGTTATTTCTTTCTAGACCCCCCACACTATGTAAAGATATAGATTTAATAAACAAACCATTTCTGATCTCAGCAAGGAACTTAGCAGGGATTTTGAAAGTCAAACACACAGGAGCCATGCTTGACTGTGGTGGTAAAAGTAACATCTGCCTGAGAATTTTAAACAACAGGCTTTTTAAATCACTTTTAAAGCCACAGTAGGAGATGTGACAACCATAAGCAATACCTCAAGCAGACCAGGACTAGGAAAGCTGGAAGAAGTCAATTGCACTCAAAAACTGAAATAATCCCTATTAGGGGAAAACAAGCAGAATAACTTAAAGTTCCTGTTTATTTCTGTCTACCCAAGCTTTTTTATACCCTTTCAGGTCCCCACTAATGAATGTAAACTGACTTTAAAGAAAGAAAATGATTAATGCTGGAAAAATGTTAACTTTATAATAAAGCTGCAATAGTGACTTATTTCAAAGTCAAATTTAATTCTTAAGGCACTAATTTTACATACCTAGGATATATAGGATATCAAGCAATATGTACCAATTAATGCTGGCCTGGATGATAAGGAGGTAGAAAGGAATCTAGCAATGGAATAACAACAAATTTCTGGAAAAGCAGGGTGAAAATATTACCCAAAATACCTCAGGTCTTTGAAACTCATTTAAATGCATTATGCCTTCTCTATTGTACCTGCAAAACAAGGAGAGACTTGTGAAGTTCTCATATGTATTTTTACTTTATCTGCTATGTTGTACTAAACCTGTTATTGGATAATTCACTTGATTAAATACAGCAATTAAAGCTTAGGGCATGGTGTAGACTCCAAGAAAATAAAAAGTACTCTTTACTTTCTCTTATACATGTCAACAAAAAGAAAGAAAATCATTTTTTATGTTGACATAAATAAATTATATGTTCAGATCTTAAAACACTGTATCACATTTTTATTATTAAAAAACATAGTGTGGTCAATGCAAGCAAAGAAAATTTAAGAGACTGAATAGAGAGGAATAAAGGGGGAGACTGTTTCTCAGTAAATAAAAAAATGCAATATATACATTCCCTTTATCCTGTAAGATATTTAATAGTAACTCAGACATTCACAATGGTAGCTCATTAAATCTTGCCAAAAATGACCCATGTAATGGTATAAAAATGAACATTAAAATATTTTTATAGGAAAGAATTCACTACAGAGCCAACTATGAGAATATAGTTAAAAGGCAATAGATGTATAATAATGATGATTCAATAGGTTGTAATTAATAGATGATAATTTACTTGAAAGCTCTCTCTGATCATCCACCAGTCCTAAGGAAAATAAGATATAGGGACAAAGTTTCACCACAAATGGTCAAGAGTTCTTCCCAGAAATATTTTGAACTGTTTTTCTCTGTTATCTGAACAAGTTGGCAGATACAAATCATCAACTATCTAATGCAAAAGAATCATAAATATGCTAGTAGCTTACTAAAAATTCTTACTTTAGACTGAAGGACTAAGACCAAGGAACACAACCCGTAAGTGATTATGTGATAGTTAGGACTGGAACAAATTTGGATAGCTGTAACACCAAATTCAGTAATATTTCTGCTATATTACAAATGGCAATTTATCTACTAAAATTAAAGTTTCTTAAATTACTTTAATGTGCTAAATATTTATGTGATAATTTCCAAAAGAATGACCTGATTACAAGATCAATGTAAATATACTTATTATTTATTTTCTTCTTCTCCATGGCATTTATGGAGATCAATTTATTGATACGTTAGTAAATCACTAAGGAATTTATGTAATCAATCTATTCCTGAAGAAAAATCTATTGAAATTAAAACAAATAAATCTGAGGAAATATTCTGAAATATCCACTCCTATTTAAAAATTTTTGGCTATAGGGGCTCCTGGGTGGATCAGTGGGTTAAGGGTCTGACTTCGGCTGAGGTCAGGATCTCACCGTTTGTGAATTCAAGCACCATGTCAGGCTCTGTGGTGACAGTTCAGAGCCTGGAGCCTGCTTCAGATTCTGTGTCTCCCTTCTCTCTGCTCCTCCCCTGCTCACGCTCTGTCTCTGTCTCTCAAAAATAAACGTTAAAATTTTTTTTAAAAAACATAAAATTTCTGGCTATACATAAAATCAAAATCATTTTGTGTCCATGTCTATCCATCTATTTCATATTTAACAGACAATACCTTCTTACTAAGGTCTGATAAAATAAAATCCAGATGTGATGAAACAAATACTCATTTATTTTCATGTACCTTGAATTTGTTAGGGATGCCCTTAGATAAGGTTAATATCTTTTCAGAGAAATTTGCTTTGTTCTTGTATGTATGTTATCCTCTAAAGATTGCAACATTTTATAAAACATGATTGATTTAAAAATTGATTAGGTGGAAAAAGGTAAAAAAAAAAAGCTACAATTTGTGAATTCTTTCATGATTGTAAATAAACCCTGCTGACTTTACAGATTACCAAAAAGTTGTAAAGAATATTTATTTGAAAGTATTTTCTTCTGGAATATAAAACATAAACATGAAACAATAGTTGCCCTTGCTTTTACTAGTCTGAAAAATTTCAAGGTTATTTAAAGCATATCTAACTGTCTGAGAATGCAGGAATCATAACATGATTCTGGGTACCTTATAACCACATCTAATGATGTAAGATTTGGCAACAAATAACACCTACATTTTTACAGAATACAAATATATTCATACATTTTTCTTGAGTGCTCTCTCGCTCTCTTTTCTTCTCTGTATCTGGAATGTGTATAGATTTCAAGGGATTGATGATTTCTAATAGAAACATTTTCCAATCATTATTTCCACTGCATGCTGATTTTTTCAAAAAGTAAAATATGCTATCAAAACCCTAAGCATCAACAATAATTCAGATGAAAATGAAAGAGTGTAAAATGTGTTATTGGATAGTTTTCCTTAAATAACCATCTGCATAATAACCTATTTAACAAATAATCATGAAAACCTATGAAGAACAAACTGTTGGTTACCAATTCAGATTTATGAATAACTTTTTTTTTATTTATTTAAAAAAATTGTAATGTATATTTATTTTTGAGAGTGAGAGAGACAGAGTGCAAGCAGAGAAGGGGCCAAGGGAGAGGGAGACATAGAATCTGGAACAGGGTCCAGGATCCGAGCTGTCAGCAGAGAGCCTGACCTGCAGCTCGAACTCATGAACCATGAGATCATGACCTGAGCTGAAGTCGGACACTTAACTGACTCAGCTATCCAGTCTCCCTGAATAACTTTCTTTTTTAGACTGAGTGTGAAAAATTATGAAACTAACCATTTATTTCAGAAATAAATAATCAGGGGCACCTGGGTGACTCAGTCGGTTGAGCATCCGACTTTGACTCAGGTCATGATTTCATACTCTGTTGAGTTCAAGCCCCATGTGGGACTCTGTGCTGACAGCTCAGAGCCTGGAGCCTGCTTCAGATTCTGTGTCTCCCTCTCTCTCTGCCCCTTCCCTGCTCATGCTCTGTTTCTCTCTGTCTCAAAAAAAAAAAATAAAAACACTTAAAAAAATTAAAAAATAAGAAATAATCAATCTTTGTTGTCTCCATCTGCATATAAGTTTATTTAATTGAACAAATACTTAATTTTAACATGTTTTAAAACAGTATTTACACCCTTATATATGATTTCTGATTATTTGAGAATCAAAACTGTAGTTTCATCAAAATTAGTAGTTTTTTAGAAATTATTATCAGTTTTCTTTTATTCAAAAGATTTTCATGCAATATTGAATATAGAAAACAGTAAATGGTTGCTAATTCATCATAGAAAGTGCAGTGATATCCATTGTATTCACACCGCATATTTAGCACTTGTCTACCAGCTCTTTAGTCTGACTTTTTTAGTTTCTTAAAATTTATATTAAAAATGTTAGTTTTAAAGGTACAGAATCACATCCTTTATGAAGAAGTAAAAGAGGGTGCAGTTCATACATAAAGGTGGATCATTTGTTTTAATCTGATGGCTTCCAGTAATTAAGGAGTGGATTTTTCTGAATTTTGAAATGTACCAAATTTGGACTGTGAAATAATGTTATGTAGGAGATATGACATATACCTAACAACTCATGAATATTTATTAAAAATATTTTTCGGGGCGCCTGGGTGGCGCAGTCGGTTAAGCGTCTGACTTCAGCCAGGTCACGATCTCGCGGTCCATGAGTTCGAGCCCCGCGTCGGGCTCTGGGCTGATGGCTCAGAGCCTGGAGCCTGTTTCCGATTCTGTGTCTCCCTCTCTCTCTGCCCCTCCCCCGTTCATGCTCTGTCTCTCTCTGTCCCAAAAATAAAATAAAACGTTGAAAAAAAATTTTTTAATAAAAAAATATTTTTCAAAATTATATCGAAAGTAATATTAGTATATTATTAATATATTACCTGTTGTATAACAGTATACTTTTGTTGTCAGGAGATCACAGTAGAGTTAAAATTATTTTGGGTCTATATTATATTTGTAGACTTCTGGTATATGATACAGGATGGGGAAGAGGGAGATAGTCCTTAGGAAAGATCACTTTAAGTATAATAAAAGGAATTTGAAAGAAAAATTTGACAGAAAACCCACAATAATGGATAAAATTGAATGCTATAGATCATTTTTATTCCAATCACTGCCTATAGATTTGTTGAGAATGATGAAAAAAACCCCACAAGGTTTGAGGTATTAAAATCTATAAGAGGGGTGCTTGGGTAGTTCAATCAATTAAGTATCCAACTCTTGCTTTCAACTCAGGTCATGATCTCATGGTTCCTGAGTTCAAGCCCCATGTCAGGCTCTGTGCTGACAGTGAGGAGCCTGTTTGAGAGTCTGTCTCTTTGCACCTCCCCTGCTCAGACTCGTGCTCTCTCTCTCTCTCTCAAAATAAATAAACTTAAGAAAAAAATAAATAAAAGCCATAAGAACTTGGAAGATAAGCCAGAATTAGTGGCTCAAATAAACCACAACTTAACATATAGCCCTTTTGGACTCGATATGTCCAATTTTTCTAACACCATTTATTGAAAAGACTATTTTTTTCTTATTGTATGCCCTTGGCTCCTTTGTCATGGATTAATTATCTATATATATGTGGATTTATATCTGGGCTCTGAATTCGGTTCCATTGATCCTTTGGACTGTTTTCTGTACCAATACCATACTGTTTTGATTGTCATAGTTTGCAGTATAGTTTGAAATCAGGAAGCATGATACCTCCAGTTTCCTTCTTTCTCAAGATTGCATTGTCTATTCTGGATCTTTTGTGGCTTCATTAAAATATTCAAATTATTTTTCTAGCTCTGTGAAGTATACCACTTGAATTTTGATAGATATTGCATTGAATCTGTAGATTGCTTTGGGTAATATGGTCATTTTCACAATATTGATTTTTCCAATCACTGAGGATGGGATATCTTTCTATTTATTTGTGTCTTCTTCAGTTTCTTTCATCAATTTCTTATAGTTTTCAGGTCTTTCACTGCTTTGGTTAAATTTAAGCCTAGGTATTCTTTTTAAAGCAATGTATTGATTATACTACACCTTCATCTGTCACATCCATGTTCCCTTAGGGACATTTATAGTTATCCTGAGTTTCTATTTTATATTGTCACAATTAGATAAGGATAAAAACGGGACCAGATAGATTTATGGGGAGCAAGGTTGAAGGAAAGCCAGGAATGTGCCAAAAGGTGAAAATGCTGGCTGGAGATCAAAGGCTTAGTGGGTTTGGAAATCAGTAATGAGGTTTGGGAGCTAGGCTATCAATGTGACCAATTTATTTAAAGTATAATTAATGAGACTGTTTTAAAATTTGGGAATACAAAAAGATGAATGTGAATGACCTTTACCTTTAACTAATTTCCTTTCGAAATGTGAGCTGAACTTTCAAGGATGACAAAGTGTGGCAGGTGGACACAGGGATAAAAAAATGCAAACTGCTGCCAAAATCCACTGTCTTCCCAACTTACCCCACTGTACTCTTCAGCATCAGTTGGTTCTATTAAAATTATCTTAATTTGGAGAAGAGTAGTAAAAAAAAAATAGTGTTCTTGAAGCATATAGAAGAAAAAAAGAGGGGATGACCATGCAAATAAAATACAAAGGACGTATTTTAATTAGAAGAATTGCCCTTGGAAAATTTCAGGAAAAAAATACTTCTTAATGATCCCAAAGTAAGCAGTTCACGAATTATTTTAAAGAGCTAAAAGAGTGAGACATGATTAATGAAAGAAGAGATAATTACTCTATACAAAATGGACTAAAAAATGAGGGAACAGAGCTTGAGGAAAATTTATGGTAAAATTAAATCATTTCAAAAAGTAACGCCACTTTAGAGGGAAAAAATAGATTCTATTGAAAATGAGTTGGGGCATGGGTAAGAAAAGTCACATTAAATGAAATTGAAAAGAACTAAGAAATAAAAGCACAATGATGATAGACATAAAAGTTAAAGGAAATCTATATAACTGGCATTCTAAATAGGAGAACAGAGATTTGAAAAAAAAATCTAAGCTGTAGAAAGAATTACTTCCTTAAATAAAGAATGGAATGTATAAATCAGAATGTATATTTTGTACTAGGAAACATCACTAACAAATAATCCTCACATATTTATATCTTGGTAAATATTATGAATTTAAGGCAACAACAAGAAAATATCCATTCAAGATGTAAGAACATCTAAGAGAGAGAGAAATATAGCTGACTTCAGAATTCCTAGAGCATTGTTCACAGACAGAAGAAACTGCAACTATGTCTACAAATTTCTGGGGACAAGAAATATAAGTGTTTTATATCTTCAAACATGTAAGAACTTATAGATTATAGCCCAACAATGTTAGCTTTTGGGAAAACTATTAAAACAGTGAAGAATTATTTAACCAATGAAAAATGAAGAAAAGTAAAGAACTCAGGAATAGAAAAGTAAAACTTGTTTTTTTTTTCCTTTTAAAGGTGGTGAGGGGCGCCTGGGTGGCGCAGTCGGTTAAGCGTCCGACTTCAGCCAGGTCACGATCTCGCGGTCCGTGAGTTCGAGCCCCGCGTCGGGCTCTGGGCTGATGGCTCAGAGCCTGGAGCCTGTTTCCGATTCTGTGTCTCCCTCTCTCTCTGCCCCTACCCCGTTCATGCTCTGTCTCTCTCTGTCCCAAAAATAAATAAACGTTGAAAAAAAAAATCTTTAAAGGTGGTGAGCACCAAATACCAATAATTAAACTAAAGATTCAACAGCAGATGGAATTAGTAAAAGAATTTGAAAATGTAAAAAATCTGAAAATGGTAAATTCAGAGTAAAGATGACAAATAAATGTAGATTGAAATACAGGTGTTCAAATTTTCTCCTTTTTCCTAGTGAAGTGTTACTGTTTATTAGCCAAAATGGATAAAGTGGGAACTGTAAGTTCTAAGTATACAATTTGTAGTTGTGAAGAATAGAGATCATAATATGTGTATCTTCCAAAACCATATATTAATAAGGAAGCAGAGCTTCCAGCAATAGGTAGAAACCAAACAACAGTAATAAAATATCAAATGTAACTTACAATAAGGTGATTAAACTAGAAACAATAATATCTGTAATATTAAAGTATTAAAAGATGAAGTTAAATATATGTCTTTAAAATGCTGTGTGATAAACCTAAAATAGTTAAAATGCAATTGTAGAAAGTTGCTGATGGGTATGTGGATATTCACTGCAAAATTCTTAAGACTTTTCTGTATGCTTGATACTTTTCACAGTAACATGTTTAGAAAATCTACTTCATATATTAAAACAAAAAAAACCCCGACTTACATGAAAATATGTAAACATTTGGAAAAAAATAGAAGGCTAGAAGAAACCATGGTGAATTACAAAAAAGATAAGACCTTTTCATGCATGCTACAGAACAGAGAAGACATATAAAAGGTTTGAAAAATTGCTACTTTAAGAATATGCATGGAAAATAAATGATAGATCCAATTTTTGGAAAGTGAAGTTGGCAAAACATAACAAATCACTAATATGGTTTTGTGATATTATCTTAGAAATCATAAAGAGAAAGACTACAACTCCAGAATCAATCATTAAAAGATAAGAACAGACATTTCACAACAAAGTACATAAATATGCCTATAAACAGAAAGAAATTATCAACCTCACTTAAAAGTAAAGAATTACAAGTAAAAGTCCAGTTAGAGATTTTATCTTGCCCATCAGTTCAGTAAAAATCAAAAAGTGTGATGATGATTGTGTTTGTCCAAGGTGAAGAGCCACAGGCAGCGTCATACATTGTTGACAGAGTATAGAGTTGTATCAACTTCAGCAAGAAATTTGGCAGGATCTGCTCAACATAAACTTGTGTAAGCCCTTAGACCCAGAAATTCCACTTCTAGTAGTTTACACTAGGAAAATATTAACACAATATGTAAAGGTAGACGAAGGTATTTGTTGTAGCACCATTATAACAGCCAATTAGAACAATGTAATTTTATACCAACAGAAGATAGGTTAAGTATCTTGAACCTGAATAATGTGCAGTTAGAACAGTAACAAATCAGATCTAATGTGGTAATATCCACAGAAGATATTATAAAGGGAAAAACAAAGCATTGAACAGAACAATCTTAATGAACAGTGTGTGACCCTAGTTTTGGGAAAAAGAAAGCAAATATATCTTAGAACATTCATAAAGTAATCCAGAAATGATATACAAAAATGACATTAAGAATGTACTTTGGAGGGGTGCCTGGGTGGCTAAGTTGGTTGGGCTTCGGACTTGGGCTCAGGTCATGATCTTGCAGCTCCTGAGTTCGAGCCCCATGTCCAGCTCTGGGCTATCAGCTCAGAGCCTGGAGCCTGCTTCAGATTCTATGTCTCCCTCTCTCTCTGACCCTCCCCTGCTGGTGCTCTGTCTCTCTCTCAAAAATAAATAAACATTAAGAAAAATCTTTTGTAAAAACAGAATGGACTTTGGACATGTAAAAGAGATGAAACTTTATTTTTTATATATTTTTATATTAAAAAGATTTTTAATGTGTCCTTGATTTGGGCCCAAACCTGTTTTGTTTTTTTTTTTAAGTAAGGTTTCACAGATAGTTTTGTTATACTACTGATTAAGATCAGTAGCATCTGTCAATAGCACTGAGTAGTTTGTACACAGAAGAGTTAGAAATCTTTAATATGATGATAAGTTAGGGTAACAAAAACAAAAATTTTGTACCAGGCTATACCACTTGTCTACAATAAGCAGAAGTTCTGGAAATGGGAATGTGGTAAACTAATCAGATTTCAAAGAACAAGAAAGGCAAATGTGAGTATGTTAGGACACCAGTGGCTGGCCCAGATACAGAGCCAAAAATAGCTGCTCAGAAGTAAGTCTTCTAAATTCTTTCTGCTGATTATAAAAGGAGTCAGCTTGCTTTCTCGTTAGTACAATACCTTTGTTAGTGTAGGCAATAGATAACTGTATCTTTGGGAACGGCCTCAGTGGGTATGTTCTCATATCACCAATTCTAGTCATATTTGGGGCATAGGATATTATAGTTATTAGTGTGTGTTTACAGTGATCAACAATATTTAGGCCACAATCCTTCAAGCTGAGATACTCGTTAATGTAAAATCTTTGATAGCATATTTTTCAGTCCAGTTCTCAAATGAGTCAGACTTTTACATAACAATTGCAGTAAGAATCCTATTGTTCTCTACCAAGTGACTTATTGCCTTAGTGTGACTTACCCACACTCACCCCTAGAAATCTAATCATCTGGTAAGTGAAATCATTGTTGAGACTAGGCATGAAAAGTGTATCAATAACTATAAGCCAGAATGGTACTTTTTCACACACAAAATCGGTGAACATTTTAAATTATGATAAAGATATACAGACTTGTTTTAATAAGCATACATTGTCATCAAAACAGACATTTGTGTCTATATTCTGTTTTCACAAATTTAAGTCATAAAATATATTGGCCGAGTCAGATCTCATGTCTTTTTTGTGTAATTCTTTATGGACCCAGCAGTTAAATATCACATCTAAACCTGGCAGAATATTTAAAACCCACATATGAGCCATCATGAGGAAGAATTAGAACTTTGTCCGCAATTTGGATTTTATATAGGGGAAAAAAGGAATCATATAAAACATTGTTAAAATGTAAAATAGTAATAATAATAATAATAATAATAATTATTATTATTATTAAAGTTTAGCACTGGGAAGAAGACCTGAAGCCAAAACTCAGGAGTTTTAAAACAAAATGGTTTCAAATTCAATATAAAATGGAAATGTCTCCTCCCCTGACTCTGGTCCACACCCTACCTTTTCCCATCAGTGAGAGTTCTTAGACAAACTTAGGAAAGATGGATACAAGATAAGTTGATGAGACTTTGTCTTCAGAGTCCTCAATTCCTTTTATGTGGATTCTCCTTTGGAAAAGCTGGACGGTAGAAAAGGAAGAATTGTCTCTCTTCTCTTGGGGGAGAGTAATAGAAGTGGCTGGGGCTCTAGTCCTGGACAGCTATATTTGAGAGTGCACAAATACCCCCTCAGACATGGGAGATAAATTTTAGTTAGTGCCCCCTTCCCCAGCACATGACTTGAGTAAACATTTTTTCACTTTGAAAAGGAAAAAGAAAAAAAAAAGAGAGAGAGAGAGAGAGAGAGAGAAGGAGAACCAAAGAAAGAGAGGAGACTAAGGAGTACAACCATGATCTCTAATTAAGTGAGAAATCCACTAAAAAGGCAAAAAGAAGGAAGTGCAGTAGATAGGTAGAAGCTATTAATTATCAAGCCAAAGGTAATGGACTTCATATTCAGGTTTTCTTCTCATGATAGAAAAAAATCATGTCAGCATGATAGTGTAATGTTATCTACATTTTCATCCAATGAGTGAATTTCCTCTGATAAGAGTATGTTATTCCCAATACTTGATTTGATTCAATTTTATTTTGTGTTACATGAATAGGACCACTTTGAGGAACTTTTCTGTTAGATGGCATAGACAATATCAAAGTGCTTATCTTTGATTGCATAAATAGCTGATCACATTTAAATCATGAAGATAAAAGCTATGCATTTCACATTAGTGAAAAGCAAGTAGAAAAAAATGAATTTACTCCATATAGATACATTCTTTAGAATTTAGTAAATAATCTTACTTATATGATCTACTGTTTATAGTCTTTATCTCTTCTGGAATTCCACAGCTTCTAGAACAGTTTAGTACTAGTTTTGCATTCGACTCATGATATTTGTGTTCATCTCCCCATTAATTTTTAAAATTTCAGGTGGTCTGGGTTCTTGTTTATTATAACATTATATCACACTGGATTTGGCCCAGATTTTTATATACTTACATGTCTTGACTTGCATTATCATTAATAATTTACCAAGTCCCCAAAGTGGAATTTATTAAATCCATTGGACTCCCAGATCTGGTGATCCTATTTTTTTTTTAATTTTTTTTTAACGTTTATTTATTTTTGAGACAGAGAGAGACAGAGCATGAACGGGGGAGGGTCAGACAGAGAGGGAGACACAGAATCTGAAACAGGCTCCAGGCTCTGAGCAGTCAGCACAGAGTCCGATGCGGGGCTCGAACTCACACACCGCGAGATCGTGACCTGAGCCGAAGTCGGACGCTTAACCGACTGAGCCACCCAGGCGCCCCTGGTGATCCTATTAAGTGGCAGTCCTCAGGATGTAGCAGAGGCATTTTCTAAAAACCTAGTCACCTCACCCTGGACAGCAGGCTGCCTGTTTGAGGAAGGCCTGTGAAAATTATCCACAGGTTTCCTTCCAAGATCTCTGCAAAGTTTCTTCCAGTGACTGACCAGGAAATAAACGCAGTTTGCATTATTCTATAACGGAACCTTATTTGGATTGCTTTTCCAAACCATTAGTCTAAATTACTTTTAGTGAACCCCATAGTTTACTGATTGTGGGAAGCAATGGACTGTGAAGCAAGAATTGCTAGAAGGCTCCTTTTCTTAATAGAACTTTTTTGTTGTTATTGTTTTTGTTTTAACAGCATCTTGGAAACTAGTTCATTTATACAAGCAGTAAATAAGGCAAGATGAATGACATTTCAGCATGTAAAATGCAGGCTATTCACCAGAAGAATGTAGATAATGGCATGTACTTTAATTTAAACAGACTGAATTGTGTTGAGGATAAGTGACATAAAGCAAACTACTTCAAGACAGGGAGCAGAAGGCTGGTGAAGAGGCACTCTTTTCCCTTTCATGGTAATGTTAAATAAGGAAAGTAGTGGAACAATAGCATGGGCAATGCTTTTGACCAATGGCAAGATACAGTTAAAATTTGTTTTGAACTTTTAGAACAAACTGTGATGGTCAAAAAGACAGCTGAAACAACTCCATAATCATTTTAAGGATATGTCATGGCAAAAAGAGACTCTTTAAGGAAGATTCCAGAGTATTTTTCATAAGATTTAGAGAAAATAGCAGTTGTCATTTGATTAATAATTCAAATAAACAAAGTAATGATTAAATATAATTTCAGAAAATATTTAGAGAACACTTACAATGATAATCCCTATATTCTGGATTATAAAATACGGTAATTGCCGATGAGAATGCAACAGATTATTGGACATCAGCCTGTAGTTCAGGTAGATTCATAGAGGGAGTTAGGAGGTAATAGGATGTGGTTGTTAGCTTTACAGATCAAGAAGTTTCATATTATCTGTGATCCATGTTACATTAAACTCAGAGAGGCTAGCAACAACTAACTGTGAAAGGCTTTGACAGGTACACAATTTAAAATTTATAATGAGAAACACAGGTTTTAAATAGAGTAGACCTGCCTGTCCAACATGGTAGCCACTAGCCACACATGCCTGCTGAGCACTTGAAATGTGGCTAGTCCAAATGGAGATGTGCTGTAAGTGAAAAGTGATGAGGTTTTTTTGGGGTGACAGTGGGGTTCATGGGATCCGGAAGTGACAACCAAGAAAGAATTCTTGAAGACATCTTTGGGGCAAAAAGGTGGTTTTGTTAAAGCATAGGGACAGGACCTGTGGGCATGAAGAGCTGCCCAGGGACCATGGAGAGACACTGGTTATATACTATGGACTTGGGGGAGGTAAAGTCCAGGGGAAGTTTCCAATGAGATTTTCATATGCTAAAGACTCACAGGGTACTGGAGGCCTAGTTATTGTCAAGCTAGGGTTGTTTTTCCTCTAGCAAAGCATTAGGATTAAGACAGTAGGGAGTTTCTGGAGAAATGTTTTACTCTGCCTGCCTCAAGTATTTGTCAATGGGCTCCAGGTTATAAGGATATTTAGTTCTATCTGCCATTTCTTTCTGCCTTTGTTCCCCACATCACTATGGAAGGATGATGGAGACTTAGGTGCTGCAGGACTATGATCTCTGTCAGTTAACCATTGTTTTTTCCCCCTTTCCTTTGTAATTGGGCAGCCAGGAATGCCTGAGGAATATCACACAAATCCCACCTGGGTGTGTGTGGTGGGGGGTTGGTGTTTGTGGCCTGTCAGCTTCCTTTATGCTCCCTCATCAAAAAATACTCACTGGATTTCAAGATTCAGTCAAAATCAAAATGTAAATATATCATTAATTGATTATGTAATAAACTTAATTTTACATACTGGGATAAAATATATAATTACAATTAATTTTACCTGTTTCCTTTTCTTTTTATTTTCAAAATGGCATCTAGAGAATTGAAAATTACACATGTGGCTCACATTTTTCTTTCTTTCTTTTTTTTTTTTTTTTTGAGAGACAGAGAGCCAGCAGGGGAGGAGCAGAGAGAGAGGGAGACACAGAATCCAAAGCAGGCTCCAAGCTCTGAGTTGTCAGCACAGAGCCCTATGATGGGCTTGAACCTACGAACAAAAGATCATGACCTGAGCTGAAGTCGGACATTCAACCGACTGAGCCACCCAGGCGCCCTTCACATTATATTTCTATTGGACAGTGCTAGACTACACAATTTTATGAATTCAACTAGTGCAGACCTTCCATCTAGAAACTAAGTTGTTTGGTGATTTCATACAAGGCAAAGATAATTTTATATTTGAAATGTTTACTTGTTTTAGGCTAAGTTTATCTAATGTACCTATATAAGGGTATACTTACCAAGTATGTGAGTTTGCTAGTAAGGAGACTCTCTTTTCTAGAATGTGCTGAATAAATGCTGCCAGATTTTGTTCTAATGACCATTCTATCTTTACCCTTCTATGTGGGCCACTCTCCTTGGCTGACTTATTCTTTGCCTTAATTATCAGTGTCACAATAACCAGATGTCTATGGATGCTGATATAGTCACCTATAGAGAGGTAACTCAATAAATGAAGAGGCCCATGTGGAAACTGGGAAACTTCTATGAACTAGGTAATTTACTTTCTGCTCCCTAAATGTGGATGCAGTTATACAGTTGCTATGTTTTTTGAATGGGTACATGGTGCATGAATACAAGAATGCTGCCAATGTATTGTCAGGTTTTTGTTTGTTTGTTTTTAATAAATGTGTGTTGGAAAATTCTCTATGATCTCTCCCCCCATACCTCCTTCTGGTTCCACAATTCATTCTTCATCCTTCTCCAGCTACATTTAGGAGGGCTGGCATACACTGACCTCAACACTAGGGTTGACATGGAAGGCGGTAGAAAGAGAAGGAAGACTAAATGAGAGAGAGGCCAAGGTAATAGAGTATTTATTTCCTACATTCATAATCCTCCTCCAAGGAAGGAGGTATCTATGATCCCACAGCTGCTCCCATAACTAGTCTTTCTCCCATGACTACCTCATTATATTTGATGACTATATATATATATATATATATATAATGATATTATTAAACTATGTGGTCATTGTATTTGATGAAAAATACATACTTATTTCTCTATCGTTGGGCTTGCTACATCTCCTGTTTATCTAATCTTTTTCTTGTTCTCAGTGTCAAGGCTGTAGACACATTGGCATATTTTCATTCCTTTCTGAAACAATGAAGATAATTCTCCCTAGAACCAAGGAAATTTTCCAAAGTCAGAGTAGGGAATGTATCTTTGGAATTCTAGCCCTGAAGAATCCTAGCATTCTTATGAACCGGTGACCACCTGATGTTTCTAATTATTTTCATTTCTGAATGGAATATTTGTATTATCACTATCCTTTCCTGCTGCTAAATTTGCATTTATTAGGTGTCCATGTATGTGTTGGGGGACGGAATATTCAGATAACACGTATTTTAGTTTGCAAGTCACTAAGGCGTCTCATCAAGAAATGATGAGGAATATAGTACTTTACCCCCAAGTCCCAAATTTCAGTCAAGGTTGTACCTGTATGTATTATTGGGTTGTCTCCCCTGTAGAGGGAGTGCCTGTGTCTACATGTGGAAGGAAGAGTGAATGTGGAAGTTTAAGTGACCAAAGAGGGGGATTGTAGCAGACTAGTAGTTACACATGCCAAATCATTTCCCCCCTGTTCCATGGTAATAGAGTTATAGCTGGCAGCCATGCACCCTCCCTTGCAGCTAGGTATAGCCATATGGCTAAGTTCTTACCCACAGAATGTGAGCAGATGTGTTATCTACTGTTTTTTGGATCTAGGTTTAAACATTAGACACATGCTCAGTCATGCTCTTTTTCTTCCCTGCCCTTTGGAATATAGAACCTGGCAGAGATACAGAGATACAAATTCGACAATTTTAAAAGAAAAAATGCCTCAGCATATGTTGGAACAAAACAGAAGGAGCTGATGTCCCTAAATGATCCATTAGAATAGAGTTACTGCACCATTGGATACTAAAAAGCACCAAATATAAAAGAGAATCAACTTCTATTCTTCTTTAAATTACTGAATTATGGAGGAGTCTTGCTATATAACAAGTACAAGACTTGAATATCAAGTTTTTCTAGTATGGTCAGTATAAACTGTAGGCTAGTGACACATGGATTATGTAATAAGTGGCAGTTTCATTTTGACAGACTTTTTATATTTTTGTGGTTGTGAGTCACAACGTTTGCTCAAGCAAATACCAATATGAGTGTTTTACCTACAAGCATACAAATATTCATGAATATTTTCCATATAAGCATGGAATCAGTAACATTGTCTATAATTGCTGCTGTAAAAATTTCTTAATATTACTCAGTGTATACACAGAATTAAACTGAATTACCACTGTATGAAAAAAAATATGTAAGTCAAGTATTTACTTTGTTTAGACAAAACTATAAAGTTTGATTATTAGCATTATACCTACTGAAATGCTGAAATTTCTTACTAAGTTAGATAGGCAGTTAAGTAATATAAATGTTTTATCACAAATGTATAATTAATTGTTGTGGGTAAATATAATTTTTAAATGAAATTGGTGAATATATTGTACATATGAGTTTTTGGTTAAGTTCTGCACATTATATTGGATCTAGAAAGGTCTAACAGTCCAGCCAGCTGTGATGAGAGGGCATGGAATTGAAAGGCTCAATTTTCTTCCTAATCTTGCTGTTTGGTTTGTGTGCTATTGGTTAAATAATTGACATTCCTGGAATAGCTTTAAAATGAGAATAATAATGAGATATTCATGGAGTAGTAATGAGAATTCAAAGATAAAAGAGATGAGAAGAAAAGGTAAATTCTATGTAATATGAAATCATTATTACACAGATATAAGCTAATCAGGTATATACTTACATAAGTACAGGTAACAATCACCATAAATCTTTAATCAAGTCATGAATTTCAATCTTGGATTAATGAATTCTAGTTGTTTCCATGTTATTTCACTTTGCACATACCTGTCTGGAAGAAACATTTCAATTGATGTAAAGAACTATGACTGTTTTGTTTTTAATCACTTTTAAGAACCATTCTTCAATTAGCAGGTAATAGATGAACACTACAGATAATTCATCTATTATTTATTTAGTTAGCTATATTCAGTGCAAATTAGTAGTCTCAAGAAGTTTTCTAGGATTAGTTTTTTGGAGTTCAGAATATAGAATTGTTTGAGAGCACAGGATTTAAAGCCAGAGGGACCTGAGTCTGTGGTTACTTTTGGCATTTTTTTTTTTATTTTGTAAATTAGAGTAAGTTTCTTAATCACTCTATGGCTCAGTTTTTCAAAATGTTGAGTTAAATATTATATTAAACCAAGGAAATCTATGAACCAAGTTTAGCTCAAGCCTTAACCAGAATGCATGGATCTTTGCAAATTCTCAGTTAACAGTAGCTGCTTCTACTTTAAAAAGCATTAGTATTAAAATGAATGTAACCCAAGTTCAATACATTCCAGTTACTATTTTTCTTTGTAGAAATTAACTTTTGTAACTTTTATACTTTTATAACTATAACTTATTAACTTTTGTAACTTTTATAAAGATGTAACATTCTTTATTTCATTTCTTTCTAGCATATTTTCCAGTGTAGTTGCTCTAAGATGTACTCTGGAAATAAATGAGTAACATCTTTGTCATAAACAAAGTTGCTTTGTTATTGGAAGGAATATGCCAAATTGCAAAGACTAACTTTTCCCATTCTAATTACATTAAATGATTTTAGTTCATGATAATAATTTGAATTATTTTCACCAGCTTTCAATTTAAACCATGTCATTTTATTAAATATCTGTATGTACAGTGATTTTACCTTAAAGATGGATAATACCAGTTCAGTTTTGTTCCCCATAGGTTTTTTTTAACTCTTTCTTCATGAGAAATGCATACAATTATTTTTGAGAGAAAACAACAAAACATCAAGACAATATTTCTTATTTGTTTAGACTTCTTACTCTTTAAGTGTTTCTACTAAATTTTCTTGAACACAACAGAATGAATAAATTTGTAAAATGTTATTTTTTTTTTATGTTTATTATTTGAGAAAGAGACAGGGAGCAAGCAGGGGAGGGGCAGAGAGAGAGGGAGGCACAGAATCGGAAGCAGGCTCCAGGCTCTGAGCTGTCAGCACAGAGTCTGACGCGGGGCTCGAACCCACAGGCCACGAGATCATGACCTGAGCCAAAGTCGGCTGCCCAACCGACTGAGACACCCAGGCGCCCCTGTAAAACGTTAATTAAAAAAAAATATATATATATAGACTTGACATTTTTGCCTTGGGCTTGGAAACTGTAAAATAATTACCAGATTGAATACTCTGTGTTGAGTAACCAGTTCGCCTGAAGATGAAAATACGAATAACTAAATATATATACCTAAATTTTGCATTTACTTTGTTGTTCTTATCAAGAAAGGATGTTGTATTTTGTCAAATGCTTTCTCTGCATCTATTGAGAGGATCATATGGTTCTTGTCCATTCTTTTATTGATGTGATGAATAACATTGATTCTTTTGTGGATATTGTACCAGCCCTGTATCCCAGATATAAATCCCAGTTGGTCGTGGTGAATAATTTTTTTTTAATGTATTGTTGGATCTGGTTGGCTAACATCTTGTTGAGGATTTTTGCATCCGTGTTCATCAGGGAAATTGGTCTATAGTTCTCCTTTTTTGTGGGGTCTTTGTCTGGTTGTTGTTCTTACTGAAACTCACCACTGTGGTGTTTGCCCAGTATATCTCATACAAGATGATTTTTCTGTTACTTTACAGTCCCTGAGCTGAATCTTTGTCAGTGGTTTTCATGCTGTACTCCATCTCTGGTCCTGTTCAGCTTCTCAGGAGCTTTGCTGAGAGATGGCATCGCCCATGTGAGGGAACCTTGCCTCTCCACATGCGCTTAAACCACAGGAGCGATGTTTTATATTTTAGACATCTGTAGTTCCTAAGAATTTACTTGAAGAAAAGGTCGGGGGCAAAGATAAATAAATACCTTCAAAATTACCATTATCATGCAATTGAATTTCTTATGTAATAATTATTCGATAGGTTTATTTTCGGCTCCCAAACAAAATATAAATTCTGTTCATGAAAGGATCATATTTCTTACTTTTTCATCATATTTCTATATGTATATACAAATGCACACCATATTTATGATGTGACTGTGTGTATGTGATGTGTGTGTGTGTGTATTAGAAGGAGCTATTTCTTTCTTTTTTTTTTTTAACGTTTATTTCTTTTTGAGACAGAGAGAGGCAGAGCATGAACAGGGGAGGAGCAGAGAGAGAGGGAGACACAGAATCTGAAACAGGCTCCAGGCTCTGAGCTGTCAGCACAGAGCCCGACGCGGGGCTCAAACTCACGGACGGTGAGATCATGACCTGAGCCGAAGTCGGATGCTTAACCGACCAAGCCACCCAGGCGCCCCTAGAAGGAGCTATTTCAAACTTTATCTTCACCCAGAGATTCTGCTTGCGACAGAGTACAGTTGTAGAAACTTCATTGAATTGAATTTTCTAGTGTGCATAGGAGGCTAGACATCAATTTGAAATTCTGAGGCAGATACAAAAATCTGGGGATGCTAAGAACCTATTTTGAGAGGTTAGTATGTTCTCAGGGTTGAGAAAATATAGCTGAGTCAGGTATTGAAGAATGGATTTGAGTTATCTTAAGCTCAGAAGTCTTATAATTTCCATTTTCCGTTGTGAGTTGTTTGAAGCGATTGTGAAGACCATCTTTTTTTTTTTCTTTACTGTATATCCCATATTGAGATGCTACGATAACTCAGGCAGCCATTTTTATTTTCTGTTTCTAGTGTAATCAGATTTTTCATAAATTTCCAAAATAAACCTTCGAGTTAGTCACTACATTGAAGAATTTGGTGGTGGCCAAAGTAGCTAATGTCATAAATCCCCTGGACTTTCTCAGTGTCTCTCTAAAAATTGAATAGTTTTTAATTTCAGTCCTGGTCATCAAGAAATAAAAAGCAATAATAGAGCAACTCTGCAACTTTTTAGCTGACTAAACTGTTCTGTTTCAAGTTCCCTAACTAGTTTTACTTCAGTTTCTTCATCATAAAGTGAAATAATAGTGATTCTCACCTCAAAATTGTTATGAAAACCAGGGAAGTTAATATTTTCAAAAACGTATAGAATAGTGCTTGACACATAATAAGTGATATATATATTGATATATATATATATATATATATATATATCTCAATTAAATAGCTAATCTTTGGAAAGTTCCCGCCAAATAGTTTGTTGTTGATGTTGTTATAACTTCTATTCGGTAAACTTATTTATTTAATATCCTAGGCAGCTGGTAATTCTCCCTGCCAGCTCATCCACCACACTCCCCAAAACACAAAACATCAAATTGAAAATAGACTTGTTCACTCTTTTCAAGTGACAGTTTGATATATACTATCCCAACACAGGCAACAGATGGACATACTTAAAGGTTTTTTGTGTTCCCCCCCCCCCAGGAAAAAAAAGTCTTCAATTTTTATACATTTACTCCAAATAAATAGGTATTTTACACGAGAGAAGAAAATATCCCATAGCAAAGCAATAAAATGAGATGACCCACCATAGGTAGGACTCTGTGGTGGCTGTCAGATAAAAATCTTAAAAAGTGAAGAACTTTAAGTAGATTGATTTTACCTAATATTCATAAAATCAAGTCTTAGATTTCCTTTTCTCTCTGGAAGGTGAAAAGCTAAGATTGAGTTCCATATACTTTGGGATAAAACCTTTCTACTTATTCTGCATTCTGAAACAAATTTGGAAAACCTAGTTTACCTATGCACATACATGTTTATAACCACATCCACATATAATTCCTATGGTTTCTAATCTAGTGTAAGATAATTATAAATTAATTTCACTATTTTTATATGCTAGTTATTATACCATTAATTTTATTTTATGTAACTTACTAAAAGGTGGGGATATTGAGCTTACCAAATTAAGACTTAAGAAATAAAAATCTTAAATCATTAGAGGCAAGATGAATTTTCATATTTCTCCCATGTGATACTATACTAACAAGCTATTATTCTGGATACTGATTCTCAATTATTCTGAGCTAGGATAGTTTGAATTGATGCCATTTATTTCAACCTGTAAAGAATGTTGGATAAAAATCAATTGTGACTTTGATTTCAGATCAGCAAGTCAAGCAATTGTTCATTAGACAGTATATGATCCAGGTATTTACATTAATTCTATGATTATTTTTTCAAAGAACTTCAAAAAATAATGATTTTTAGCTTTCATTAGCCTGAATTTATCCATTTTATGCATTCCATTTATTAAAATTAACAAGAAATGCTTTTTTACATATCTGCACATCTAGACCCCACCATTCTGGAATGTCCTCTGGACATCATTAAAACCAGATGTTTCCAAATGTCATCATGCGTATACTGAAATGATTATAAAATGATGTTTTTTTTTTCCAGGCTGTTTCTGTTCAGACAAGAATGCCAGTTTCCATTGGTTTGGAGGACACTTTTATTTCTAATAGCATGAAGTTGGTTTATGATTCAAAATATAGATTTTTTTCATGTCAAGAACAGAACGACATGGCCTTAGAGAATGTTTAAAAAAAACAGCACAGATTTTATTAGAATTCGTTTGTTTTTGTGTGTATAATATTATTTACTGTTTGATTTTTAGATATAGAAATTATAATTTTACCTTGATTTATACATTCAGGGATTTCACTCCTAAGACCTATTTTTTTCCCTGTCACATTATAGAGAGTAATATAGCTTGACTATGACAATATGTCTAAAAGAAATTTGGTGTGATTACTTTCTACATATGTGATCAATCTTATCATACTCAAAGGAGTATACTATTTAAGTGTTTATAAATTGTCACTGTGGGCCAAGCTAGGAAAGTAACCAGTCTGATTTCTTTTCTGTCTGTATGCAGTTACTGTTAGCTAATGGTTGGTTTTCATACATCCCACATTTAGCTATGGACCATTAAAATAGAATTAGGTATAAAAGAGAGAAATACAATCTTATAAAATATTTTGAAATGACTAATAGACATACCTATTAGCCATCCTTTTTATACCAGATTGAAGGTAAGTTAGTCTACCAGTTAGACTATATTCCTATCCATTTTGGGAAAAATGAAACATAGATTTTCCTTCTTGGGGATAAGAAAATAAAATCCAAGTCTAAGTTAGTAATATGAAGAGTGTATTACATTTGAATTCTTGCTATGAATGTATTATTTTAATGTTGTATTGGATGATAAGTATACTAATTATCTAAATTTTTCATTTTATTTTAATCTATGGGTAAGTACATTGTAAATAAACTGCTAAGTTACCACTAATGATTTTCCAAAAGTTTGCATCAATGACATTAGTAAAGAAAAAAAACAGGACAGCTAGAAAATTCAGATCAAAATTTTTCTTTGAAATATCTCAGGAAATAAAGAAATTCTTGATAAACAATCCAATTTCATTTCAGAAATAAGAAGAAAAAAATTTAAAATATAAAGAGAATGATAAAAATCACAATTCATTTTGCTACACAGAAATTATCATTATTATCATTTTGTAATTGGTTAGTCACAGATATATGTATTATTTGTGTAAGAAGAATATTTATATAAAAACCACATGAAAATATGTTTTCAATGTTCATTTTTTACTGCTCTTTGGTTACTATATCTTGCAGAGAAATGCCAATAAAAGCACTTGCTCTTTAGGGGGCTCTAAATACTTTTTATTTATTTTTTAATTTTTTTAAGTTTTTTATTTTAAATTCCAATTACTTAGCATGCAGTGTAATATTAGTTTCAGGTATACAATATAGTGATTCAACACTTCCATACAACACCTGGTGCTGACCATGACAAATGCCCTCCGTAATCCTCCTTAATCCCCATCCCGCAAGTCCCCATCCCCCTCCCCTCTGGTATCCATTGGTTTGTTCTCTATAGTTAAGGCTCTATTTCTTGGTTTGTCTCTGTCTCTCTCTTTTTTTCCCTTTGGGCATTTGTTTTGCTTCTTAAATTCCACGTATGAGTGAAATAATATGACATTTGTCTATCTCTGACTGACTTACTTCATTTAGTATAATACTCTCTAGCTCCATCCATATTGTTGCAAATGGCAAGATTTCATTCTTCTTATGACTGAAGAGTATTCCACTGAATATATACACCACATATACTTAATCCATCCATCAGTCAAAGGGCATTTGAGCTGTTTCCCAGATTACTTATTTAGATTTCCTTCTGTAATTATTTTCATATTTGAGGAAAACAATCTCATGCAAATAGTTATTATGTATTTTTTAAATGGCATGGGTAAAACTGTCCTTGTCTTACTTCTATTAAATATTTAATAAATTTTTTACACTTCTACTAAAGTATTTCATAAATTTCATACAATTCGTATAGGTCTCATTTCTTCCTACTACTTTCTTTGCCAGTTTCTGTTTACATAACCTTCCATGTACATAGTCAACATATGCAAATATTACAAGCAGCTATTGTTCAGGAAAGCTTACATTCAAAAATGATAGTCTATGTCCTTCAACAACTGGAATGTAGACAAAAATAGTACTTATTATATGTGGGGTGGTTTAAAAAAGCTGAGATCACCAGTAATAACTACTACTACAGATTCACATTAAAAAATTACAAGGCAGGGCGCCTGGGTGGCCTAGTCAGTTAAGCGTCCGACTTCGGCTCAGGTCATGATCTCACGGTCTGTGAGTTCAAGCCTCACGTCGGGCTCTGTGCTGACAGCCCGGAGCCTGTTTCAGATTCTGTGTCTCCCTCTTTCTCTCTCCTCCCCCGCTCATGCTCTGTCTCTCTCTTCTCCAAAAAAAAATAAAGGTTAAAAATATTAAAAAATTACAAGGCATACTGCAAATTCAGATATATTTAAATAGGAATAATTATACATTTTTATCCTTAGGTTCAAACAGAGTGCAACAGAACTAGAGTAATATAAATTCATTTTTAAAAGATAGGTTTTCACTTCACTACAAGGTAAAAGAAAAACACCAGTAGTATAATGCACTTTCAAGAAAAAGTTATTGTCACACTTCAGTGGAGGCTTCCCAAAGACAGATTATTTTGTATTGCTTTCTAATAAATCCTTACTCTTATACAAATGGAAATATACAGTAATTCCCTCTCAACAAACTGTCCCCTTGTCAGATTCTGTCAACAGAATATATATTTTGATAATTTTTAATTATCACACTAACAAAAGAGTAATTTTTGACCATCACACTAACCAACTGGATTAAGTATGAAAGAGTATACAGATTTACAAAGGATGTGCGAAACTTTACACTTGAAAAACAGCTAAAGACTAGGAACTCTTAATATCTAACAATAAGAAAACAAGCAACCAGATTTTTTTAAAGGGTGAAAGACCAGACACCTCACCAAAGGAGACAAACAGATGGAATTTAGCATATGAAAAGATTCTCCACAGCATTAGAGAAATACAAGAATGAGATACCACTATATACCTGTTAGAATGGCCAAAGTCCAGAACAGTGACAACAACAAATCCTGATGAGGATATAGAGCAATAGGAGCTCTCATTCATTGGGGGTGGGAATGCAAAAACGGTGTAGTCACTTTTGAAGAAAGTTTGACGATATTTTACAAAACTAAACATGCCCTTCTCATACAATCCAGCAATTGTGCTTTTTGGTGTTTACCCAGAAGAGTTGAAAACTTATGTCCATGCAAAAATCTGCATGTAGATGTTTATAGCAGCTTTGTTCATAATTGCCAAAGCTGGGAAGAAACCAAGATGCCTTTCAGTTAATGAATGGATAACTGAATGATACTACATCCAGACAATGAAATATTATTCAGCGCTAAAAAGAAATGAGCTATCAAGTCATGAAAAGACATGGAGGAAGCAAATGGATATTACTAAATGGAAGAAGCCTATCTGAAAATGTTACATACCATATGTTTCCAAGTGTATGACATTTTGGAAAAGGTATAACTATGAAGACAATAAAAGGATCAGTGGTTAGCAGGAGTGGGGAGCAAGGAGAGATAAATAGGTGGAGCACAGAAAATTTGGGGAGCATTGCCATTGATCTGTAAAATTCTATAATGATGGATGCACGTCATTATAAATTTGTCCCAACCCATGCAATGAACAACACCAAAGTAAACCCTCATGTAAATTATGGACTTCAGATGATAATGATGTGTCAGTGTAGGTTCATCACTTGTAACAAGTGTGCCACCCTGATGGAAGACGTTGATAATAGGAGAAACTGTGTGAGGGTGGGTAGGGGATATATGAGAAATCTCTGTATATTCTGTTCATTTTTACTTGAACTACTTCATTTGAACCTAAAATTGCTCTAAAAAATAAAGTCTGTTTTTAAAAATCTGCTAAGAAATGCTAATTTTCACTTGCAATGGGTAAACCTAGGGGGTGAATGTTGACAATTTTTAAATACTTTTTAAAGACTGTCACCTTGAAGATTTCTGATCAGACTTTCTGATGCTCATAAGTTATGTTAGAACAGAAGATAACGTATTTCATAAAAGCAGCTCTCCTAACCATGGCAATTGTTTAAGAATAGAATGAATAACTTTGAGAAGACTGACTGACATTCTTGTAGAATGGAGATGCTCCCATTGTAGATGATTTAAAGGCATAAAATACCTGCCTGGTCGATTCTCAGAAATGTTGAGAGGGAATTACTGATTTATCTAAGAGTAAGGAATCTGATAAATATTGTCCCTCTTAACTAACATTTTAGGCCATATTTATAATTCATAAATTTCTTAAGGAAAAGACAGAGTATTGTTTTTCCTACCATTTCCTCTACTTTTCAACAGTTCAGTGTGAAATCACTAGAGTTTATAACAACACATCTGTAATTCTGGCCAAGAAGAAAAATAGAATACATTTGGAGAAGAAAATTCACAAAAAGAACAGAACAGACTCTATGATAAAGTCAAATATTTCCTCAAGAGGGAAATTATTTGCTTTCTCCTTTCTCTTCCCTGGCAGTGCTTGATTGCTTACAGCAGAAGCTGCTTTGGCAAATTGTTCTTTTGGGGGGAGTATTTACTACAGCAATTGCCTCATTATACCTATTTGAATTATATAATTCCTGGTGGTCAAAATATCACATTAGACTTTCTTATTCATTTTACTTGGGACCCAATAACAAAAGTGGGTTAGTATCTCTTGGATAAGAAAAGATGAAATATTTTTGTATAATTCATTACAATTTTTCAAGCAAGTGTTAAATAAACATTTAATTTTCTATCGGTCTGGCAACATTAACCTATCGGTTTATGCTTTAAAACCTAGAGATTGATTTATTTGTAGTTTTTTATGATTATGCAGATCTTTGTCATTAAAGACATTTCAGAAATTTTGAAAGAAATAATTAGCTAAATTTTTATTGAAAATGTGTTAGAATATTCAAGTTATACACAATGTACTAGATTCAATGCCTCCTTTCACTTGATTATTTTTTGCTAATGGTTTTATTTAAACACATACTATTTCTCATTTAATGTCATTATGTATTTTTTGGTAGGCTTCAGAATTTAAAAATTACAGTTCATTTCTTTGCTTACATTATGGTTTGCAAGAACACTTCACATACTAGATGGTATTTTAGTAGTATGTTTAAAGAAAAAGGCCTACACCTTTTCCAAGTATTGCTAACATTTTTTATTTATTAATTTTGAGAGAGAGAGTGTGTGCGAGCAGGGGAGGGGCAGATAGAGAAGGAGAAAGAGAGAATCCCAAGCACGCTCAGCACCATCAGTGCAGAGCCCTCCATGGGGCTGGAACTCACAAACCATGAAATCATGACATGAGCTGAGATCAAGAGTTGGATACTTACCCGACTGAGCCACCCAGGTGCCCCATGATGTCTACATTTTATAAGTTAAAAAAAAAAAAGACAATGGTAATGGATTATGAGTAAATTGCTAAGCAGCCCCTATTAATAGATGATTGACTACTAATATACATACAGTGGTTTTTAAATGAATTTTAACCAAAAATTTCAAACAAATTATATATTATAAAATATTTTATTTGGACAGAATTTAAGGTTTAAACCCACTTCAATGGATATTTCATTTGAAACTTAAGGTGTCAGGTTGAATGAAGATATTTCCATAAATATATTTTTGAGTGGTCATGATAAAAACTTCAATAGCCTCACTCAAGTAAGCATTAAAGTTTACTAGATCTTATCGTAAGCAGTTTTTGGCATTGTGTAGCAGTGAATATGCCACCTGATTATAGTGACTTATATTACCTTTTGTGGTTACAGAACTCTGAATGGTTATTATTATTTTTTTTTGGATTCCTCATGCTCCCTTTTCAGTGATGCTTACAAATTTATATACGCTACACATAGTTTTGTAACTGTGTAGAACATATTTTTATAACTATGTAGAATATATTTATAGTTCTAGATCTTTACAGACGATTGCCTCTCATCACATGTCTTACTTACAAATGCCATGCTGCCAAAGAATGTACTTAATTCAGTGCCAGGAGGCAATTTCTAAATGTACAGAAAGAATTCTTTAGTGATCATCTGCATTTATTTTAGGATATTTTGGATAAATCTTCTGTAGAAGAAACACACTACCAATACTCGATAGAAATGAAAGGGTTCAAATTCTTTAGGAACACTCTAGTGAGCTAAAAGTATATTAGATGATAAAGTCTTTGATGCAAAAGTATTTATTCTGGCTATTGTAGCCAATATGGGAATAATTCCTCAAATAGCTATATGCATTTTTGTTTAATAAATGGAGTTTGAAATACATGTCAAAATGATTTGAAATTGATATAGTAATTACTATGACCTTAGGGTTAAAAAATAAATTGAATGTAGAAAAATACTGAGACTTCAACACCCAGGAGTACCAACAAGTTAATTTCCATAGTGTTGCTGAATTTTATTTCAGCAAACCATCCTACATACTGCTGAGTTTGAAATGTGGTTTCATCTCTGGTCAAAGAAGCAGACATGATTCTTTCCACTCAAGAAGTATTAGAGAACAAAGAGATTTGTGTTTGCAATTTTTGCATTAAAAGAATAGAGCCAATCTTAAGCAGAATTTTGAATCAGAAAAGGTTTTCTCTTGATAACTTTTTCTACCTTCTATTCCAGCTCATGTATTGTATGGGTTTGTGTAGAAGCCCAAAACCTTGAAATTCTTTCCATAAACAAAAGGTAAAGTTTGTTTCCAGTTATGTGTTAAAAGGAAGTAAATGGACAATAGGTGAATTAACTATCCAAACTGATAGGAAGAAAGAAGCTTACCATCCTAGATAAAGCGATATTTACACATCAGGAACACATGAAGCTTTTATTAATGTTTTTGGGCAGTGTAACAATACAAGACAGAGTATTCAGGATGTGAGTGTAAGCAATAGCACAAGGAAGACCATTCTGACAGCACTCATGACCAATTCTAACCATATGAGTTAACTTTTTATATGTTGATAAATTACATTTTTAAAAGTGCTTTAAAATGAGTAAATCTGATTTCTGTAATGACTGTCTTAAGAATCACATTAAAATTGGATCCATTCATTGATAATATTGTTCAACATGTCAAAGCCAGTTTTCCTGGCAGAATGAACAATAGTATATGTTAGATTAAGTTCTGATCAGTTGATATCATACATCTGCATTTGAGTTCACAAGAAGGTAGCTTGTAAACAGATGTTTGTTATGATTAATCTGATCCTCTGGGAACTTTTTAACTTCATGAGCTGGAACAAATATGAAGACAGTTATGCAGGTGGTGATTAATTAGTTTTGAAAGCATACAAACAAGAATCCATACAGAGACAATAGACCATTTGCAAAATTAGCTCAAATGATGATAAATTTGAGAAAAACAGCAGCAAACAGGTCCAGAACTTAAAACAATGGAACAATAGAAAACAAACTTATGAATATGCAGCTATGCTTTAGGAAAACTGACAGAAAGAAACATATGGCATCATTCTTTGTATCAGTGCCTGGGAGTCCACTGGAATCTAAATCAGCACACAGTTATCCTCCTTACCACTGTCTGAGTGAACAACAATCCATATTAGCTAACATGTTGCCTATTGATCTTTGTTGCTTTTCTTTTTTATTTTTGTTTATTTATTTTGAGAAAGAGAGAGAGAGAAAGAGAACAAGTGTGGGGGGAGGTGCAGAGAGAGAGGGACAGAAGATCTAAAGCAGGCTCTGTGCTGACAGCAGAGAGCCTGAAGCTAGGCTTGAACTCATGAACAGTAAGATCATGACATGAGCTGTGATTGGACACTTAATGGACTGAGCCACCCAGGCACCCTGCTCTTGCTTCTTGATCTACCTTTAACTCTTTCCTTTTTGCTCTGCCTTCATTGGGCTTTTTTCTTTTTTTGAGTCCAGGATAGGATGTAAAATACTTCACAGATGTGCATGAAGATTTTTTTTTCCATTTAGAGTAGTAAATGTAACAATTAATAGTCAAACATTTTCTTTTTTTTTTATTTTTTTTTTTACCTTTTATTTATTTTTGAGAGACAGAAAGAGACAGAGCACAAGTGGGGGAGGGGCAGAGAGAGAGAGGGAGACACAGAATCGGAAGCAGGCTCCAGGCTCTGAGCCGTCAACCCAGAGCCCGAGGCGGGGCTCGAACTCACGAACCGTGAGATCGTGACCTGAGCCGAAGTCGGACGCTTACCGACTGAGCCACCCCCCGTGCCCCGATAGTCAAACATTTTCAATATCAATTTTCAGTTTCTTATTGGCATATTTCCCCCTAAGGGTATGACAGAATAAAAGCTATTTAGAAATGAGTAAAGAAACTCAGTGAATTCAGATGAGGGAAATACAGCAAATGATACTCTGAATAACGGTACCATAACATAGGCTAATCATTCTAAACTTCACCCACTTGAGAATGCTTCAGGAGATCCTCTTAGGCTTAGATTAAGCCTTACAAAGTTCTTGAATTATCTTGATCTAAACTGCCGTTGAGGCTGGGGACTATTCATATACACAGAGGCTAATAACCTCTTGGTTTCTCACTTGTAAGTTGTGGAGGCTACTGGATGACATTGATTCTTATTTCTACACATATGAATTAAGGAGAAATAATGTACCACACATTACTTTAGGCACTAGGGTATAGTGGTGAATTAAACCGACTTCTTTCCCTCATGTGGCTTACACTCTAGTTGCAGAGACGTAAAATATTGAAAAAAAATTAATATAATGTTCAGAAGCATTATCTTCTATAAAGAAAATTGAAAAAAAAACCCTCAAAGCCAAAAAGATAAAAGATGCATTCTATTTTATATAGATCTAGGAAAAAGTCTCCAAAGAGATGATATTTGACATAGATATTAATTAAATAAAATTAATCAAAACCTATAAAAAGTATGTTGTCAAAAGGCGTAACTATCCTTAACCATTCTCTAGAAGTCTCAGTTCTATGGTAATTGATGTGATGAAGATTTCTGAAACAAACAAACAAACAAAATTTCCCATTCTTAATGAAATTCAAGGGAGCTCTGAAACCATTAACACACTCTTAAGGAGACTGCGTTTTCATCTGATTATATCTTCTGGGCAATAAAACCTCAGAATTGGTCAACATTTAGTTAACTGCCACAGGACATAAATCTTCTAGCAGCAACTGAATAGAAATGTGTTAGACTAGAATTTGGTAAGCATAGGCCCTATGGTAGTATGCCCCAGGTTCGTGCACTTATTGAAAGCATTCTCTGCTTATTGCTGCTTATTATTGGCTTGCTTACAAACTAGGTCAGTGTTCTCAAACAGTCGTGTATACACATCATCTGGGATCTTGTTAAAATGTGGATTCTGATTTAGTTGGTCAAGGATGGATGTTGAGATCCTTTATTTCTAACAAACTGCCGGAGGATACTGCTACTGTGGGTCCATGAATCGTACTTTGTGTAACACGGATGTACACATGTGGAGTAACTCTGATTCAGAGTCTCAGAAATGTGGAGTGAGAAATAGGCCATGTGGTTCAGGCCTATCGACAGTTCTGGATAGGGTGATGTCTTTATCATTTCGGGCTGCAATAACTATGTACCATAGCATAGGCCTGGTCGCTGCTAAATAACAGAAATTTATTTCACCCACTTCTGGAAGCTGGAAGCCTGACATTAGGGTGTTGGCATGATCGGGTTCTGATGAGAGACCTTTTCCGGTGTGCAGACTGCCAACATTTGGTTTTATCCTCTCATGGCTGTTATTCACAAATCATGCTAACAATTTCAAAGTTGTATCTATAGTTGAGTATGTCCATCTAAATACCAGTCACAAACCTTGTTTTACTGAGCTTTGCTTTACTGCACTTTGTGTATATTGTGTTTTTTGCAAATTGAAGGATTGTGACAGCAGTGTGTCAAGCAAGTCTGTCGGCTCCAGTTTTTCAATAGCATTTATTCAGTTCACGTCTCTGCGTCATTTTTTGGTAATTATCACAATATTTAAGGATTTTTATCATTATTATATTTTTATGGTGATCTGTGATCAGTGATCTTTGATGTTATTATCGTAATGATTTTTGGGGCGCCATGACCCACACCCGAAGACGATGACAAACCTAATAAATAAATACTGTGTGTGTTCTGATGCTCCACCAACTCACCATTTACCCATTTCTCTCTGTTTTCTAGACACAAAACAGTTTTGAAATGAGACCAGTGAGTAACCCTACCCTCTGTATTCAAGTGAAAGGAAGAGTCCTATGTCTCTTTAAATCACAAGGTAGGCATGATTATGCTTAGCAAGGAAAGCATGTCAAAAGCTGAGATAGCCTAAAAGCTAGGCCTTTGTACCAAACAGTTAACTGATCTGTGAATGCAAAGGAAAAGTTCCTGAGGGAAATTAAAAATGCTACTCAGCTAACACTGAAGATAAGAAGGCACAACAGCCTTATGTTGATATGGAAAAAGGCTAATCCAGAGCAAGGTCTTAACTCTCTTCATTTCTATGAAGGCTAACAGAGGTGAGGAAGCTGCAGAAGAAAAGTAGGAAGCTAGTAGAAGTTGGTTTATGAGTCTTAAGGAGAGAATATATCTCCATAACATAAGAGTGCAAGGTGAAGAAGCCAGTGCTGATATAAAGGTGCAGCAAGTTATCCAGAAGACCTAGTGAAGAAAATTAATGAAGGTGACTACACTGAACAACAGATTTTCAATGGACTTTCATAGCTAGAGAGGAGAAGCCAATACCTGGTTTCATAACTTCGAAGGAGGGGCTGACATGTTAGGGACTAATACAGCTGGTAATAAGAAGTTGAAACCAGGGCTCAGTTACCATGCTGAAAATCCTAGGGCCCTTAAGAATTGCACTATATCTGCTCTGCCTGAGCTCTATAAATGGATCAACAAAGCCTAGAAGACAGCACATCTGTTTACAACATTGTTTGCAAAATTTTTTAAGCCCACTCTTGAGACCTACTTCTAAAAAGAAAAAAAAAGTGACCTTTCAAAATATGAGTTCTACTGTGGGTAAAATGCCATCAAACAGCAGTGCATGCTACAGAGCAATCATTTGTGACAGAAAGAGTTAATCAATATGATAAACTTCATTGTTATCTTATTTTAAGAAATTGCCACAGCCACCCCACCTTTAGCAACCACCAGCCTGATCAGTCAGTAGCCATCACATCCAGGCAAGACTCTCCACCAGCAAAAAAGATTATCACTCACCAAAATCTACATGGTGGTTTGCATTTCTGAGCAATAAAGTATTTTTTTTTAATTTTAGAAAAAGAAAGCGGGGGAGGGGGCAGAGGGAAAGAGAGAGAGAGAGAGAGAGAGAGAGAAAGAGAATATTAAGCAGGCTACATGCTCAGCGTGGAGCCCATGGGTGGACTGGATCCCACAACCCTGGGATTATGACTTCAGCCAAAATGAAGAGTTGCATTCTCAACTGAATAGCCCACCCAGTGCCCCATTAAAGTATTCTACTTAAAGTATGTGCATTGTTTTTTTTTTAGACATAATGCTATTGCACACTTAATAGACTATAGTTGAACATAAACATAGCTTTTGTAAACAATGGGCAACCAAAAAAGATTCATTTGACTCATTTTGTTGCTTTATTTGCTTTATTGGGGTGGTCTAGAACCAAACCCACAATAGCTGTGAGGTTGGCCTGTACTCACAGTGGATCTATATCTAATTATAGATATTAACCACAGTGTAGATGGTGGTGCTAATGGACTCACTAAATTCACTGTAACACACTCTTTGCTCAGGAATCCATTCATCACCTCACCACTGGATACCTTTCTCTAACAGAGGATAAAATGGTGTTTTGGTACCTCTGGCATTGGTAGTGTCAATTCAGCTCACGTATCTAATGGCCTTTGAAATACGCATATGCCTTTTACCCCAGTGTACAATTATTCCGGTAAATTTCAAGAGCTCTTTGAGGAAAGGATTGAGAAAACATGTATTTTATATTCATTCTATAGAATTGTAGAGTTTTTTCTCAAGTGGTTCTGATCTCTTCCTCAGTCAACAGCCTGTAGATCTGAGAATTGGTTCATGTGTGGAAAGGTAGTGAGGGGTAGTAATTTTTCATTACTATGGCTTATATCACCCTTCTGTTGTCCACATCTTAATAGTTGTTTTTTGGTTTTTTTGTTTTGTTTTGTTTTTTTGTTTTTTTGTTTTTTTTGTTTTTTTTACCTAAGTCAAGCAATAACATCACTGGCTATTATATCTAGCTTTATGAATATCATGATCTGTAAGCAATTCCCAGAGATCCTGGAAGGTCAAGATATCCTAATTCCCAGTCTTACCTCACTCTTCATTATGGTAATTATGAAACCTTGCCTCTGATGATTAAGTGCTGCCATGCGGCCTCTGATTTTTCAAAATCATAGTGTCCCTATTGACACTAGGTTACCAAGATCAATAACAGTGTCTCCTACCATTAATTTTGGCCTACAGTGAACAGCTACCACTGAGCTTCTTAAAGGTGTCAGTGTCCCCATCTTAACATTTTAGGGAAGGGACTGTCTTCAGTAGTCTCTTGGGAAACATAAACAGCTGCTGGTTATCCAGCCTTACATAGTTAGTCCATCATAACACTCCCATCTTTCTGAACCTTCTGTATTCTTCTACAATATTTGGCAAAGCTTTTCAACATTGCTATCTCATTAATTCTGTGTTATCTACAAAGTTTGAGAAGTTATTCCTGGAGTGTATTAGGGACAAATCCAGGCATTTCTGACAAAATGTTAAATCCAGATTCGTGGGAGAATGCTATCCTGTCAATCACATTCCCCTGTCTGACATTAACTTTTGTCCCTGACCTGATCCAGCATTCTAACATTTTACTTCCATGTATGCTCTCCCAGTTTCTATTTTCATGTATGTTAGCTGGCTTCTGCAACCTTTTTGTTGTTGTTGTTGTTTTCTTTTCTTTTGTAAATTTTCACATTGTCCCCAAAAGAGAATAGCATTTCATTTCTCAGCTCATGCTGAGATCTGACTCTTGTCATTATTGGAGAAGTGATGAGGGGACACAGGGCAGTTCTTAGAGAGGACCAACATTATCCTACTGTGGATCTGCTTTACATGACTCTTTTGCATAATCTTCAGGAAATGAGAAACTGGTATCCACTAGCAAGAAACAAAGAGAACTTAGGAAACACAATTTTTCAAGCAAGTCCACTCAGATGACACCCTCCCAGCTCTCAGGGTCTCTTCATTTTTGCATGGCCCAATGACTTCAACATAAGAGCTTGCTGAAGCTGTGAATTAATTTTTCTTTGAAAATGCACTTAGGATCAATCTTACTCCTTAGTTTCAGCACAGTCTGCCTTCTGATTATGTGATGGTAATCTTTAAATATTTCTATGGAGACATTCTAGCTTTCACAGAGCATCTGAGTTGAAATTAGCTGACTTGAGTGTCTTCCTCTTTTTTAATGGTTTCTATTGCACTTACAAAAAAAAGTCAACCAACTCTACAATCCCTATAATTGTATTTCTTCAATAGCTTTCAAAAGCTACTGCTTCTCTATTTGCGTATCATTCCAGTCTACCATAGATTACAGTCTAAATATTGTGATACTGCAGGAGAGCAGAATTATCACTGTCCCACTTCACATCTACATTATGGTCCTTACGGTCATCTGAGTGATAAGCAGTCAGATTCCAGAATTCTATTCTAAGGATATAATCTCTAGGTATATTCTGTATGTCAAATAACTTACAGTGGGTTACTCCAAAAGCAGAACCCAAAGTCAGAATCCAAGGTAGTTCATTTGGAAGGTAAACTCAAAAAGTACTGTAAGGGAGTGGGAAATCTGAACACAGGAGAGGAGAAAATCAGGAAAGGTGTGTTAATGGCTGGGCCATACTTTATAGGTAACTGGAGCTTAATCTTTTTTTTTTTAAATCTTTTTAATGTTTATTTATTTTTGAGAGAGACAAAGAGAGACAGACAGAGTGAGAGTGGGGGAGGGGCAGAGAGAGAGGGGGACACAGAAGCTGAAGCAGGATCCAGGCTCTGAGCTGTCAGCACAGAGCCTGATGTGGGGCTCGAACTCATGGACATCATGACCTGTGCTGAAGTCCGAAGCTTAACTGACTGAGCCACCCAGGTGCCCCTGGAGCTTAATCTTAATAGAGATCTCCTGGGAGATTCTGTGCACCATGCCTTAGAATTGGGCCAACACCTGTCCCCTGTTGGTTAAACATTGCTCCAGAGTGAGCCAAGCGCATCTTATAGCAAAGAGCACCCTTCTTCAGAGAGGTGTAAAAAGATTTCCATGACAGCTAGAATTGTCTGTAGGCTACCTCCATGTTGGCCAAGATGATGCAGATGGGGTACTGGCAAAGTTGACTTCATTAGTCTAGCACTTTTTCTACTTGCTAATTTTAATTTGATTAATTATAAATTATTAAAAAATAATAGTGACTACCTCATTAGGATGCTGAATAAAACGTATAGATATTTCATGTGAGTGCTTTACAAGAAGTCTGGGACATAGAATGCGTTTAACAAAGGCCAACTACCATTATTTTTGTGTCTCTCCCCCATGCCTTTCCTATACAGTGGCCAAACTTCATGAATGTATAATGGAATTACCCTATAATTCCACTGTATACATTTCATTAAGTCAGCCTTGAATTTTTGTTCAGGTCTTATCTATTTTTTAAGGCCCAACCAAATGCTTTTCTCTCCATAAAAATTTCTATTCCTTCTGCAGATTATGCCTTTTTTTTTGCCCCTCAACTCTGAAATACTAGTATTTCAGACCGTTGCTCTTCTGCTTAATTTCATAATTTAAAGTCTCTCTCTGTCTCTCTCTTTTATCTATCATCTATCTATCATCTTTCTTCTATCTATCTACTATCATCTATCTATCCTCTATCTATTTTTCTAGATTGTAAAGTTTTTGAGGGTTAAATTTTCTTATTGTTAGTACAAAGCTTAATATCCTGACTTTAGTGGAAATTCTATAGTTATTATGTCTCCTAATTAACTCTAGCACAACAAAAACCTGGGCTTCTTACTCAGTATTGTGCATTTCACAGGACAGATCATCACCTCTTTGACAGTATTGTAGTTTTAAGGATAGGAAGTGAATATTGATGAAATTCTATGAATGTCATGTTGTGGCATGTGAATGCAATCTTAGGCATAAACAGAAGAGTGATACCATAATGGTAACATTTGTGTAGAATCATTTAGGAATAGTTCTAAAGCAGATTGTAAATAAATGAAAGCAAAATCCTGCATAAGATTATTATTGCAATTTTGACCCTTTGAAGGGGTTGAAAGACTTAATAAGTTAACACTGTGGACATGGAAATATTTATATGAGAAGATAAAGAAGACATGGAAACTTGGGAAAGGTAATTCAAATATAAGGCAGGAAAATTAAGGTCAGGTTAATTGTATCTCTAATCTCTGTGTATCTTTTAAATATTCCACTTCCCAGTTCACATTGAAAAAGGTAAAATGTGATCTAACTGCTTTAAAGCATTATAAATTCAATCATAAACTTTTACATTTTTGTGGGATGTCTTTGGATCTCTGTGATTTTTAACTCAAGTTTCAAAAAATTAAAATGTTTATAATTAAAAGGAAAATGATGACATTTCCAGGAAAATATAAATATTTTATTATCATTTATAAAAATGTTAGATGTTTGGAATTGTCAAAGGTGAATTCATCTTCACTATACATAGGTGATTACATCTAACAAATAACTACATTTGCCATGAAACATATCAATTCTAAATTTGAAACAAACCTTTTTTTAATGAAGAAAAATATTCTTAGCTACCATATACTGAAAATTTATTCTGGCCAAGTGTTTCCATAAAACACATTTAATTATTGAAATACTTCTATTAAATAAGTATCAGCACCCTTATTTTGAAAATAAAGAATGAAATTCAGAGAGGTTAAGTAGTCTTTTTTAAATAGTAGGGGTTGAATTTGAACCAAACCTGTCAGAAGTTAAATAGTATACCCTTAATCTTTAAGTTTCACAAAATCCTAAAACATCACTATTGACTTTATGAGTTTAAGCAACTGTTTCAATACCATTGTTCTGTGTTTGGTTTGTGTTTGTGTTTGTTTCATTGGTTGATTGCTTTTGGTACCTTATCCTATAAAGACAATACAACATAATTATTCAGGCTCAAACTCTGGAACCACACTGCTTGTATCTGCATCTCAGACCTTGTGGTTATTATCTGAATGACCTTGTATGAAATATTAAAACCTAAATTTCTCAGTTTCCCCATTTATAAGATGGGGATGATGATGATACACTATCTCATGGAACTGTGTGTGGATTAAAGCTTTAATATTTTAAAACCCCCAGAATAGTTATTGGAACATAGTAGTAACTCTAGAAGCATAATATATTTGTTTATAAAATACAAACCATCATGCCTATTTTTACTTAATTCACAGGGTTGTGGAGAGAAAGAAATGAATAGGTTAGCGGTCGCAAATGTCTTCTTATAATATAAAGTATTTTATTATTTTAACATATGTGTTCCTTATATTTATATGCCAATGGCAAATGATGTAAATTTTATTAAACATGTAAATAGAGATATCTATAAGTACTAAACTGAGAATGCTCACATTACTCTTTAAAAAAATATTTGTTTATTTAATTTAAGGTTTATTTATTTATTTTGAGAGAGAGAGAGGGCCCGAGCAGGTGACAGGCAAAGAGAGAGAGAGAGACGGAGAGAGAGAACTCCAAGCATGCTCCACGTTAACAGCACAGAGCCAGACACAGCGCTTGAACTCACAGACCATGAGATCATGACCTGAGCCAAAATCAAGAGCCGAAATTGTGGTTTAGCTGACTGAGCCACCCAGGCACCGCTCGTTAAAAAAATATTTAGCAAATTTTAAAATTAACTAGCTTGAAGTAAGTCAAGCTGGGTAATACAAAAGTTCTTTTCTGACATTGGAAAATAAATATTTATAGGAAACCACGTGATTAAATTTTTCTAACGTAAAACCAGGAATGAAGATACTAAATATAAAATATCCACATACGTTTCACCGAATACTTTTATTTTTCCTTCCTAAAGTTTTTTTTAGGATTTTTTTTATTGCTTGAGCACATTTAATATTTTATTTGTATATGTGTGTGTTGTATACACATAAACTTCTCTACTCACACATTATTTCAATCATCTGAAGGATTGTGGGGATGAGCCACAAGGTACACAGTTGAAAATAATTGCCCTTAACAAGATTCATGGGGTATTTAATGGCTTGCAGCTTAGATACTGACTCCAGCTATATGTAATGCCTCACATTGCCCAGCATGTGAGGAAACAAACCATGTTTAGATTTCCCCAAAGTGAATCATTTGAATTCATGACGATCGATCTGAAATGTAAGACCACTACCAGCTTAGACACACACTTAATCTCTGTTTGTTTTTAAATTTATGAGTGTATAGGTATAGTCTAATCAACCTGAAATCCAAAATGTGAGACATGGACTCTCTGAGAAAGAGTGGTTGAGAGAAAAATGTGATCATGTATGTTTGGGTGTGGGGTGCAGGGCGGCAGTGTAGGAGAGAATTAAAGTGGAGACTGCCTAATTCAGAATTTCCTATACCTGGGTCTTTGGTGTCTGTGACCACCAACAGAGTTTCCTCCAGCGAAGCAGTCTGGATTAAATGTGTCTGCTGTACATTTTAGCTGACCTGAGAGTTCTGGTAAAGAGATTTATCTGCTAAACGCCGTAGAGACTGCCAGATTCAACATACATCAGTTTAAGTGTATAGCATCATATGCTGCCAGCAGTAGGTTATTTGATTTCTTTTCCTTTTAGTCTTTTTGTTTGAGGATGTTCCAAGAATATTGATTACCTGCATTGAAAATCTGTACTCTCCATGGAGAATTTTATTGCTTCCCTCCCGCTAGTGATTATGTATGTTTAATGGAGGTTTTTATAGAAGTATTTACAGTAGTGCTATAGGATTGAATAAAATTAATTTTCTCAATGAATCAATCACCTATTGTTTCACAATGAATTGTTGGCATTTAAGTTAAAATAACAACAATAATAAGACTAACACCTTTTGTTTAAGAGTCCTGAGCAGAGTGAGGAAATTAATATTATGGAGCTCATATTATATTCCAGACAATTTGTTAGTGACTCTACATATACAGTTTTAAATTTTATTTTCTCTATAGTCCTGTGAAGTGAGTAAAATAAGATTATGAGCCTTTAGGCTTTCTTTTTTAAAGGTCTGTCTGATGTATAAATCCATGCACTTTTTGTTTCATTTCTTTAAGTTCTTGTTTTTGTAATAAACATTTTAAGGGAGTTTTAGATTTGCAGAAACTTTGCAAAGACAACAGAGAGAATTCCCTTATAATCTACCCTCAATTTCTTTTGTTAACATCTTGAATTATTAGTATGGCATATTTGCCACAACTAATGTATCAATATTGTTAAATTATTCTTTAAAAAGTCCATACTTTTATTCAGATATTTTGGTTTTTACCTAATGTTCCTTTTCTGTATCCAACTGTCACCCAGAATACCACAATACTTTAATCATCATCTCCTTAGGTTACTCTAGAGTACCCTTGATGACCTTGTAGTTCTTGATGACCTTGGCAGTCTTGAGGAGTACTGATCCTTATCAAGTACTTTGCAGAGTGCTCATCAATCAGAGATTGTCAGATGTTTTTCTTATGATTAAACTGGGGTTTTGGGTGTTGGAAAAGAAGACCACAGAGAGAAGTGCCATAATTATCACCTCATATTGACAGTACACACATCAGCACAGTTTACATTGCTAATATTGACCTTGATCACCTGACAGCATTTTTCAGGTTTTTCCACTGTAAAGTTATACTTTCCCTTCTTTTTCCAAATTGTACTCATTGGAAGGAAGCCCTTATGCACAGCCCACATTTAAAGGGTAAGAAGTTATCCTTGACCTCTTGAGGAGTATGATAGTGAATTTTAATGTATCAACTTGGGTGGGCCACAGTGCCCAGATATTTGGTCAAATATTTTCTGGATATTTTTGTGAGGCTCTTTTTTGAAAGGGATTAACATTTAATTGGTGGATTTTGAGTAAAGCAGATTACCCCCCAATCTGGGTGAGCTTCATCCAATCAGTTGAAGGCCTTCATGAAAAAGACTGATCCTCCCTAAACAAAAAGGAATTCTGCAAGCAGACTATCTTTGGACTCAAAATGAAATTATTTTCTGAGTCTTCAGTCTGCCAGCCTCCCAGGAAGACTTTGTAAATACCAAGCCTCATAATCATGAATCAATTCCTTAATATTCTCTCTCTATATATATAGAGAGAGAAGACAGTGGAGAGAGATAATACATATATATACATGTATACACACAGACACACATATTTTATTGGCTTTGTTTCTTTGGAGAACACTAAATAATTCTAGGGGGGACTATCTATAAAATTTATTTGAAACATTTATTTATAGGAAATTTACACTTATATTTTTGTGTATTGTATTTGTTTATTCAGTTGTTTACAGGCATACATTAGAGATATTGTAGGTTTGGTTCCATACCACTGCAGTAAAATGCATATCAAAATAAAGGGAGTTAATTTTTTTTGTTTTTTTAGTGTATATAAAAGTTATGTTTACCCTATGCTATAGTCTATTAAATGTGCAATACATCATTAAAAAAAAAAACAATGTACATACCTTAATTTAAAAATACTTTATTTCTCAGAAATGCTAACCATCACATGAGAGTTCAGTGAATGATAATCTTTCTTGCTGGTGGACGGTCTTGCCTAGATGTAATGGCTGCTGACTGATCCATCAGGGTGGTGGTTTCTAAAGGTGATGTGGCTATGGCAATTTCTTAAAATAAGATAACAATGAAGTCTGCCACATTGATTAACTCTTCCTGTCACAAATAATTGCTCTGTAGCATGCAATGCTGTTTGATGGCATTTTACCCACAGTAGAACTTTGTCCAAACTTAGTCAAACCTTTCAAAATTTGCCTCTGCTTTTACAACTAAATTTATGTAATAATCTAAGTCCTCTGTTGTCATTGCAACAATCTTTATCACATTTGCACCAAGGGTAGATCGCCTCTCAATAGACCACTTTCTTTACACATTCCTAAGAAGGAACTCCTCGTCCATTCAAATTTTACCATAAGGTTGCAGCAAGTCAGTCACATCTTTGGGTTCCACTTCTAATTCTAGTCCTCCTGCTGTTTCCACCACATCTGCAGTGACTTCTTCCACTTAAGTTTGAACCCCTCAAACTCATTCATGAGGGTTGGAATCAACTTCTTCCAGACTCCTGTGAAGGTTGATATTTTGACCTCTTCCCATGAATTACAAATATTCTCAATGGCATCTAGAATGGTGACACCTTTGCAGAGGGTTTCCATTTCCCTTCCCTAGTCCATCAGAGGAATCACTATCTATAGCAGCTACTGCCTTACAAAATGTATTTCTTCAATATTAAGATTAAAAGTCTAAATTACCCTTTGATTAATGGGCTTCAGAATGGACGTTGTGTTAGCAGGCATGAAAACAACATTAATCTCCTGGTATATATCCATCAGAGCTCTTGGGTGACTAGGTGCATTGTCAGTAAGCAGTCATATTTTGAAAGGATTTTTTTTTTTTCTTCTGAGAAGTACGTCTCAATAGTGGGCTTAAAAAATTCTGCAAACCATGTTATAAACAGATGTACTGTCATCCACTCTTTGTCGTTCCATTTATAGAGCTCAGGCAGAGTAGATTTACCACAATTCTTAAGGGCCCTAGGATTTTCAACATGGTAACTGGGCCCTGGCTTCAACTTCTTGTCACCAATGCATTAGCCCTAACAACACAGTCAGCCCTCCTTCAGAGTTTTGAAGCCAGACATTGGCTTCTCCTCTCTAGCTATGAAAGTCTTAGATCATACATTCTTCCAATAGAAGACTATTTCATCTACACTGAAAATCTATTGTTTAGTATCACCACTTTCATTAATTATCTTCCCTACAGCTACTGGATAACTTGCTGCAGTTTCAACGTCAGCACTGGCTTCTTCACTTTCTTCATTCTTATGTTATGGAGGCGATCATTTCTCCTTAAGACTCATAAACCAACTTCTGCTAACTTCCTACTTTTCTTCCACAGCTTCCTCACATCTCTTAGCCTTCATGGAAATGAACAGAGTTAGGGCCTTGCTCTGGATTAGGCTTTGGCTTAAGAGAATGTTGTGGCTGGTTTGATGTTCTATCCAGACCACTAAAACTTTCTCCATATTGGCATAAAGCTGTTTTGCTTTCTTATCTTTAGTGTGTTCACTGGAGTAGCACTTTCAATTTTTTTCAGGACTTTTCCTTTGCACTCACAGATTGGCTGTTTGGCACATGAGGCCGGCTTTTGGGCTGTCTCAGCTTTTGACATGCCTTCCTCACTAAGTTTAATCCTTTCTAGCTTGTTATTTATAGAGACATAGGAATCTTCCTTTGGCTTGAATACAAAGGCCATTGTAGGGTTATTAAATGACCTAATTTCAATACTGTGTTGAGGAGAGGGAGAGAGGAGGGGGAATGTTGGGCCGGTGGAGCAGTCAGACACACACAACCGTTTTCAATTAAGTTCACTGTCTTAGGTATAGTTCATGGCATCCCAAAGCTGTTAAAATAATAACATCAAAGATCACTGATTACAGATCACCATAAAAAATATAATAATAATGAAAAAGTTTGAAATATTGTGAGAGATAACAAAATGTGACACAGAGGCAGGAAGTGAACAAATGCTGTTGGAAAAATGGCACCAACAGACTTGCTTGACACAGGGTTGTCACAAACCTCAATTTGTGAAAAATGCAGTATCTATGAAGCATGATAAAGCAAAGCACATGAAAATGAGGTATGCCTGTCAGTTTAGACTCATGGATATTATTTCATACTTTAGCTATATTTTGTTGCTTAATATTGTTTCTTGTTGCTAAACTTGTTCTACCTTTGGCCATTGAGAGTTCTTTTTTTTTTTTTTTTTTTTTGACTCCCATGTCCCTTTATCATATACTCATCATGGTATGTGTGGCATGCGCATGTCTATTTTATTTGGATATTTCCTTACTTTCTAGCTCTACAGGGTATTCCAGGCTCATCAGTATATTCCCTGCCCCATCCCTAGAACTAACCATTATTTCATGTACTTTTGGGAACAATACACTGACTAGATTGATATCAAAGAAAAGGAGTGGGTGCCTGGTTGACTCAGTCGGTTAAGCAAACGACTCTTGGTTTTGGCTCAGGTCATGATCTTGGTTTGTGAGATTGAGCCCCACATTGGGCTCTGCACTGACAGCTTGTGATTCACTCTCTCCCCCTCTCTCTTCCCCTTCTCGTACTTTCTCTCTCCCCCTCTCTCTCTCAAAATAAATAAACATTTTTTTTAAAAAAGGAGTACATATATCCATTAGCTTACTTAAAATATATGTAATTTGAACTATTGTCAATAGTTCTTAACAGGGATATAGGGTTATTAAGTGGATTCGAGATGAACACTGTATTTGGCATTATGAGATGCTGTAAGTTAATTTGTATATATTAAACATCTCATATAATTTATAATTGTAAGTGAAAAATTAAGGACATTGAAAAACATTCACTAATCAATGTTTATGAAAAGTATGTTACATGAAATTGATACACAATTTGGGATTCAAGAGCTGAGGCTGAAGCCATTGTCAACTGTAAGAAACCATTAGATGATCATGTCCTGAAAACCTGAGGTGCAATTGTTAAGGGGTTGAGAAATGTCATCTAACACTGTGTCTTTGATATTAGGAACACTCAGTAGACACCAGTTGAATTAATGGATACGTACTATGATTGCAAAAAGAAAGAGTATGGAGTAGTAAGCAAATTAGTTTGGTTTAGGAAGACATTCCACGTGGAGATTAAAAAGAAGGGAATAACTAAAATAATATATGCATAGAGCATGACATGCGTGGGCGGGAGTGCTGGCAAGACTGGATGAGGTTTGGATTTATAGAGGAGTGGCTGTGTGGTGTTTGGAAGGGGGGGGTAGACAATGTTTCAGCTTGAGTGTAATTTATACATACCTAGGGAATGGCTAAGATGATGGACCTGCCAGAAGTCTTTTTCCATATGACATTGAAGGACCTTCTTAGAGAGAACAAATCTAAGTGAAACAAAATGTGAAAAACCCAGTAAGAAAGGTGTAGTTGTCTCCCAAGTGTAGGTTAGTGATGTGATCGCTGAAACTGGAATTTGTTTCCAAGCCTCTTTCCATTTGGTCTCAAACATTTGCATTCCTTTTTATGAACTACAGAAAGACTGGGGTGGGGGGGGGGGGGGAGTGAGGATTAGTGAGACAGAAAGACCTGATTGACTCAATGACCATATGAGCCATATAACTACTTGCTCTGAGTATGCTACTTTTAGAGTAAAAAAGAGTTAGCTGTTAATAATCATGCAGAGACAGCAAGAGTGATTGGGATTATTGGTAACTTTTGAAACACTGTTACAATACTTCTCTGGGACTTTTCTAACAAAAGCAAAGTAAAGGAGGAGAATCTCCACCTTCATTGTGTCACCAGCCCCTGCACTGCTTGGGCAGTGAGGAGAGACCCGGTGAAGCAGAAATCTCAGTGCCTTGCAGGCAAGTTAGGACATCAGGACTGCCCACCTTAGACTGTCAGGACAGGCTTGTGGGCAAAGCATCATAAAAACATTAGTAGAGACTAGGGAATTCCTAGAGATTCTGGGACGTGGGGTTCAGGAGTTTTTTACTAATGGATTAGGGAATCAGTCAGTGAAATTTGAATTATCACTTCATCATCTTTAACTACCATTTTGAGGCTTGGGGAAATTCATCATCTGCATTTCAGATGATGAATTTCCCCAAAGTCTATCTCATTCCAAATTCCATTCACTGTTAAGCACAATGCCCAGAAAATAAGGGCATATATGTTTATTAATTAATCTGAGATTTATGTTATTTTACAACTATGGGGATAACTCTGATATAAAGGGTCATGAGGAGAACAAAGTATTTGGGGAAGATACTTTTAGCCCCCAGAGGAGGAGATCTTTGGAATAGAAAGAAAGGCTGGAATTGCAAGACACCATCTGTATGTATTATAGTTACCCAGCATTGTAGAGATACAAGGTAAGAATGCTATAAAATTAAAATTGAAGTGTGAATCTGAAGCAAAAATTTGGAAGAATTTTACAATAATTGGTTACATAATAATAATAATATCATTTTTTAAAGCTTAAAAGATTCAAAATTCAGTAAAAATAATATGAATATTCAAACAAGTATGACTAATGGTTTTGTGCTTTCTCTGTGTGTTTTAGCTTCTCAGCCTGTACAGTATGATTACTGTTGTTATCAATAGGCTTTCTGAAAATAGCATGCCTACAAGAGTCTCTTTTCAAATAATGCTTATCACCAACACTTTCTCGTGTTCCAAAGCTTTCTACATCAAAATGATCTCCCTCAAATACTTTATTCTTCTCAACATCCTGCAGCTCAAAAGTCAAAACTACCTCTGACCTCTCTTCAGTGATAACATATATATATATATGTGTATATATAATTACACTTACATATAGTTATGTATAAATATTACTATTATAATACATGTGTTATTTGAAATATACATTAATTTTACGTACTTTTTGCTGCTTTATTTTACTGAGGGATTTAAGAAGTGATGGTACAAAAAAGATCAGCTGTTTCAAATCAAATTCCCCTTTTACTCCTTATATTACAAATGATATTAAACTGTCTTTAGTATAAATCATATTATAAATGAGGCTTTGTGAATATTTAAATGAAATCAATAAATGGTATTTCTAAATTGCCAACAAAAATTTTTAAACACATGCTAATTGCCAGTTATGTCAATATTATTTATTGCATTTATAATAATTTGGAACTTGATTATTTGATAGAATATTACAGAGAAGTAAAATGTGAAAGATGGAGAAACACTGGCATAGTTGACATTTATGTTTTTACCCTCTGATCTCAGAAGAACAGACATACATAAATGTATTATATCTACTAAGCATGTCACTTACGTTTATGATTGTAGAAATTGTATGCACGTAGCATTCACTGGATGTTGGCGTAACAAGGGCACATCTTTTCTGCAAATTGTTTCAATCACAAAGCATTTAAAATAAAATTCCATCTTGAGTTAGCTTGAAAAAAAGTTAAGAAACTTTTGAAAAATCACCATTAAAATTGAAGGAACAAAAACAATTGTACTAGTACCACTTACCCAAATAGTAGAATTATCTTATTGGCTCTTAACCAAGCATTGTTTCCTAGAGGCTGACATAAGATTTAGTTGTAACTCTCTACATAAATCCAGCTTGACAAGAAACTGAGGAGAAAAATAACACAGTTAAGTAATTTTGATGACAAATTAATTTCTTATGATCAACATAGACAAGCATCAGAATCTAAAAACATTTTATATGGCCAACTCAACAATAAGTAAAAACAAAGTACAGAAATGAGATAAAAATTATTTTTTCTATTTTGATTTGATAGACAGTGGTTCTCAATCCTCAGTGCAAATTATACTCATCTGGAGAAGTTTGAAAGAATTTGCAATACCTGGACCGACCCTAGCCAGAACAATTGGACTCTCTTGGGGTCACGCACAAATTGTTTCTGGTTTCGTTTTTAGTTTTCTTTTGTTTTTTAAGGTCCCCAAGTGATTCTTCAGGCAGCTAAGTTTGAAACTACTCAAGTGGTGTCATAACTTTGGTGTTAAGGATCTAATGCAATTCTTTGGATAACTGCTTCTCATTCTTAAAACCTCAGTGCAGCAGGGAACTCTGGGTGGTTTCCCCAATCTCCTCTTCTCTGTCAGGGTTCATCTACATTTAATGAGTTTGATTTTAATAATGTGTTTAACTGCCTGTCTCTAACCTAAGTGACAGTGTGTTTCTTGAAGGCAAAGAGAATTTTTTTTCTCTGAATGTACTACTACCTATGGTACAAACTACAATACAAAGCCTCAATTTTGAAGAAACGTGTGCATGAAAACATGGTTTTCCTTTAATACTGTTGATCATCACTTGTAACAATCATGGAGTATTTTCATAATTGCTTCCTTACAAGCTTAATACACCTAGAAAATTAAATACAATGGAAAGGAATAAGAATAATAGATGTGGGATTTACTTAAGAGAAGCCCACTTAGCAAATTAAATAAAAGGCAATATTTAGATTGCTTGTTCTTAGCATTTCTATAAACTACTTTTCTTAGTTTTAAAAATAAAATTTCTCTCTGTTTACAAGAATAAGCGAAACAGAATAGAGCCCATTTGTGGCACTTATATCATTTTTATTTATATATACACAAAAGTAAAGTGGACAAGATATCCCTGCCTAAAATATGCATTGAGGTATAGGTGATGAGAAGTAGATCCAGGGAACATATTAAGTGTCATTATGCTACAGAAATTATATATACACATTTTCCTTACACCTATAGATTAATAAAATGGTAACTCTTAATATCTAAAAATGAGGTAGGAAAATCATAGAATGTAATTTCCATCATGCCTCTCCTTCTGCTTTATTCCTGCTGTGTTTCCCAGATGAATACATGCCCACAGGAATACCTGTGTTCCACACTAAATGAGAATTGGGTCAGAAAAAGTAGTCTGACATTTGTTTAACAAATATCTTGCACTTAAGGCAGCAGGAAAGGGAGATACTATAAATGGATGTATGCCATACAAAATGCCATAGGATTTCTCAACCTAAGCTCTGAAAATTACAGCTGGAATCCGTTAAAAAAAAATACATTCCATTAATACCGTGGAACATTTAGAAGGTTGACCTGCTTCTGTCTAGGCTGTTAACAACTGCAAGCTAGACACATTCAAATGTTCTGTTTATTGTTTTCTTTACTACCTCTTTTCTTAGATGAACATAAAATGTAAGTGGGAAAAACTGGCAGCATTCATTTTATTTAAGTACAACGGGATCATTTAGACAAAAAGAAAAACATTTCATTAAAAAATCTTTATTATTTACATTGGCTTTGTTAAAATTAATTCATTATTATTGGACATGTTATGTAGCTTTAAATTTGAGAAAGAATTTAGTGCTTAATTATTACATGTATTAGCAAGTGTGGCAATATTCTTCAGTAAGCCTCTGACCTAGACATAAAATAAGCATCTGTCTTATGCTTACAACTTAGAATATTTGATTTGTTTAAAACTGGGTCACAAGTTCAGATGTTTATCCACAATCTGACTGAACTTACCTGACTTCCAGAGTTGGAATATAAATCAGATGAGATCAGATATCACCACCTCTCATCCATTCTTCCCTCAGCGGCCTTTGGAAAGTGCAAACACACAACATAGCAACAATAATGAAAATAGAGTTAACATGAAAGTAACATCCTGTGAATTGCTACTGACGAAACCTAATTTTCTCCTCAACTTTGCTCATGAACATTAATGAAATTTCCCTTTAAGGGCATCATATTCATATAGAATCATGCATATCTTTCTATTATTAAAACAAATCATTATAAAATATCTCCTCTGTATTATACTTTATGTTCTATGGGTTTAATCTCACTTGTTCTTTAGAACAGTATTGTTTATAGGCAGAGTTTGTGTTATTTTATATTTTTATATAGTACACTGACAGATGAAACTATATTCTCAGCTTCCTAATGTCAGGTGTTTGTTTGTTTGTTTGTTTTAATGTCTATTTATTTTGAGAGAGAGCGAAAGAGAGGGTGTCAGCATGGGCATGAGTGGGGGAGAGGCAGACAGAGAGAGAGTGAATCCCAAGCAGTCTCTACTCTGTTAGCATGGAGCCCTATGTGGGGCTCGAACTCATGAACTATGAGATCATGACCTGAGCCAAAATCAACGGTTGGACACTTAACTGACTGACCCAGCTGGGCTCCCCAAAGGTCATGTTTTTACTAACAATTTACTGCAAGTACTGAATTGATATCTATTGGATTAGATATTATAAAAATGTGATTTCAGGAGCATTGTTCCCTCAAATTGCCATTTACCATACAAATGGCATACAAACTCCTTGTGAAATGTTCAATTTTGTTCTAAACTAAGTTTCTAGCCTACCATACCCTTTTGCCCCAGGCCCCTTCGACTTCACCCAAAGTTTACATTTGCAACTTCTCGACTTCCTCTCTTTTAAGAATTACTCTCTTTTGTCAAGTTTTAAAAGGTCTTCTGTAGCACATGGCACCCTCTGTCTTGCATTAGAAAAATTTACATGTCAGTCTTACCAGTGGGAAGTGATTTCACAGTGGCAATGAGTTCATTTTATTTCTATCTGAATATTTATTAAACATACTGAGAATTTTTGTGCCAAATGTTGTGATAAGTACCTTATATCATTATCACAACATCAGAATTACACTAAGAATTAGCATTGTTTTACTGAGAGGAAAAATGTGGCTTTGAGAATTTTAGATCATGACCAGGCTCATATAGCAAATAAATAAATGAGAGCATTAGGATTTGAATTCAGGACTCTCTTAAAGCACACACTGTTAACCACAGTACATACTGGTTCCCCAAATTAAAGGGTGTGAACATGAATAAAAGAAACCAATAAAAGCAAAAAAAAAAACCCCATACAAATAAATATGTATCTGTTTATGTGGCCCAGATGTCCCCAAGCCTGGCACTATAAAAGAAGGTCATATTTTCATTTTAGAAGGGTGGAGGATTCCACTCCATTCTCATACCACCCTGCTTGCTCCTCTCTAAGAGGAGGGACTGTACATGTATTAGTGGGTGGGATCACTATGTGCTAAAACGTTCAATGTGGTTCCTGAATCTGTAAGGGCAATGCCAGACATCTGGTCTTCTCTTTGCCTCCACTCACACTGCAGCCTGCTCCTTGCTTCTCTATCCAGGGTGACTCATGGTAAGATTTTAATTTGGGTTTATTAGAGGAAAGTCCCACTAAAACCTTCAGTTTAGGCCACACACTTCACAAGAGATATTTGGTCATCAGAATTTTGTTTTCCATTTACTACAGCTGCCTTTAGGAACCAGGAGGGAAGTAGTGAGATAGGGCAGATAGGGTTTTGGTTCTTGAACTTCATCCCAAATGTCATTTAATATTAGCCTAAACTCCTCATTATTTATAAAATTTTTTGAAATGCATGCATTTAATTATTTAGTTATTTATTTTTAAATTTCCCTGCCTTTACTGAGGCAGGATTGACAAAAATTATATATATTTGGGGTATAAAATGTGGTATTTAAAAAAAATTGTAAATGTTTATTTATTTTTGAGAGAGAGAGAGACAGACATGCATGGGGGAGGGGCAGAGAGAGAGGGAGACACAGAATCCAAAGCAGGCTCCAGGCTCTGAGCTGTCAGCACAGAGCCCAGCACGGGGTTCAAACTCAAGAATGGTGAGATCATGACCTGAGCTGAAGTCGGTCGCTTAACTGACTCAGCTGACCAGGCATCCCTAAAATGTGGTATTTTGATATAAGTATACTTTGTGTAATGATTACCGCAATCAAGCTAATTAGCATATGATATCTCACATAGTTACCAATTTGGGGTGTGTGTGTATGTGTGTGTCTGTGTGTCTCTGTATGTATGCGGTGAACACACTTAAGATTTATTCTCTTAGCAAATTTCAAGTATACAATAGAGTATTATTAATATAATTACCATGTTATACATTAGTTACCTAAGCTTGTTCATCTTATAACTGGAAGTTTTTACCTTTTAATCAACATCTCCCCATTTTCTCTTACCCCCAGCCCCTGGCAATCACCATTGTACTCTGATGTTATTAGTTTGGCATTTTTAGATTCCACATATATATATGGTAGCGTGAAATACTTGTCTTTCTGTGTCTGGCTTATTTTACTTTCATAGTGTCCTCCAAGTTCGCCCATATTTTCCAAAAAGCAGAATTTCCTTTTTTCCAAAAGGCTAAATAGTATTCCATTATATATATGTACATATATTTATTATGTTAATATAAGTTATTATATATACATAATATATGTATGTGTATCCATAACTATATTGAATCTCACAATTTATTCATCATTTGTAGACATTTAGGTCATTTCCATATCTTAGCTATTGTGAATAATGCATCCGTGAACACAGGCATGCAGGTAACTCTTTTTTTAATGTTTATTTACTTAAGTAATCCCTACACTCAACGTGGGGCTGGAACTCATGACCCCTAGATCGAGAGTCACATCCTCTCCAGGTGCCACAGATATCTCTTTAAGATACTAATTTTATATGTATATACATATGTTTATACACATGTATATGTAGACATGCACATATACACATGTATATAAGGTACTAATTTCAGATATACTAATATATATGCATGTGTATATGTATATGAATATATATATATATATATATATATATATATATGTACACACACAGGTACTTAGAAATAGGATTTCTGTATCATATAGCCGTTCTATTTTTATTTTTGTAACAAACTACCATACTATTTTCCATAATGGCTGTACTAATTTACATTTCCATCAACAAAAGTCTACAAGGGTTCGTTTTTCTCTGTATCCTTGCCAGAACTTGTTATCTCTTATCTTTTTGGTACTAGCTATCCTCCTTGCAAACACGAATTAGGTGATATCTTACTGTGTTTTCTTTTAATTTTTTATTGAGTATAGTTGATACACAATGTTGCATTAGTTTCAGGTGCACAACATAGTGATTCAACTTCTTTGTATATTATGCTATGCTTACCACAGGTGTAGCTACCATCTGTCACCGTACAACACCATTACAGCACCATTGACTATACTTTTTATGATGTGCCTTTTATTCCCATGACTTATTGATCCCATAAGTGGAAATCTGTATCTTCCACTCTCCTTCACTCATTTTGCCCAGCTCCTCAGCATCCTTTCTTCTGGCAACCATCAGTTTCTTCTCTGTGTTTATAGATCTGATTCTGCTTTTTGTCTGTTTATTCATTTATTTTGTTTTTCATATTCCACATATGAGTGAAATTATAAGGTTTTGTCTTTCTGAGTCCAACCTATTTCATGTAGCATGAAACCCTCTAGGTCCATCCATGTTATCACGATGGCAAGATCAGATCCTTTTTTCTGTTGTGTAATATTCCATTGTGTATACATACCACACCCTCCTTATCCATCTGTCAATTGATGGATACTTACTACTCATTGATTTGTATTTCCTTGCTAATTAGTGATATTAAACAGTTTTGCACGGACATTTTGGCCATTTACATGTCTTCTTTAGAAAGATTAGTCAATTCTTTTGCCCATTTTTAATTGATTATTTGTGTGTCTGCTATCAAGTTGTATAAGTTTTGGATAATAACCCCTTATCAGATGAATGGTTTGCAAATATTTTCTCCCACTCTGTAGGTCGCCTTTTCATTTTGACGTTGACCGATGCAGAAGTTTCTTAGATTGATATAGTCCCAACTTGTTTATTTTTGTTTGTGTTGCCTTTGCTTTGGTATCATACCCAAAAATTATAACCAAGACAATGTCAAGGAGCTTATTCCCTATATTTTCTTCTAAGAAGTTTATAATTTTAGGTCTTGTGTTTAAGATTTTAATCAATTTTAGTATATTTTTGTGTGTGGTATAAGAAAAAGACCCAATCTCATTCTTTGCATATGGATATTCAATTTTCACAACCATTTAATGAAGAGAGTATCCTTTTCTCACTGTGAATTCTTGGCACCTTTGTCAAAGGGCGATTGTATATGTGTGTGTTTATTTCTATGCTCTCTATTCCATTTCATTGGTTTATGATTCTATTTTTATGCCAATACCATACTGTTTTGATTACTATAGTTTTGTAATATATTTTGAAATCAGGTAGCATAATGCCTCTAGCTTTGTTCTTACTTAAGATTATACTGGCTATTTGGAGTATTTTGTGGTTTCATATTAAGTTTAGGGTTTTTTTTATTTTTGAAAAATTTGTAGATGTTTGGGAAGTATGGCTATGTTAACAATATGAACTATCTAATCTATGAACATGTAATACTTTTTTTCATTTGTGTGTGTGTGTGTTTAAAGTCTTTCAACATTGTCTTATAGTTTTGGTACTTATTGTTTTCTGCTTTTTCTAGTTCTTGAGGTGAATGTAAGATTGTTTGACATCTTTCTTTGTTCTTAATGTAGCATGTGTTGCCATAAACTTCTTTCTTAGAGCTACTTTTGCTAATCCCACAAATTTTGGTATACCGTGTTTTCATTTTTGCTTGTCTCAAGGTACTTTTTGATTTTTCTTTTGACTTCTTCTTTGACTCATATGTTATTCAGGGGTGTGTTGCTTAATTCTTTACATATTTGTGAATTTTTCCATTTTCCTATTGTTATTAATATCTAGCTTTCTATCACTGTGACTAGAAAAAGCACTTGATATGATTTCAGTCTTAAATTTATTAAGATTTCTTTTGTGGCCTAACATATGATCTATCCTTGTGCAGTTGAGAAGAATATATATTATATAACTATGTTAGGTTATTTGTGGACTCTCAATTTTATTGCACTCATCTATATGACTAACTAACCTTATGCCAGCACCGTATTGTTTTGATTACTGTAGCATTGTAGTAAGTTTTGAAATCAGAAGGCATAAGTCTTTAAAATTTGCCTTTCCTTTTCAAGACTATTTTGAGTATTCTGGGTTTCTTGAATTTCCATAGGAATTTTAGAATCAAGTTGTTAATTTCTTCAAAGAGGTCAGCTGAGTGAATCATTTGGTGTTGCACCTAAAAGTATGCAGCTTTGGCCGGGATGACAATGGTTTTAGCAGTGCTGGTTTTTTGCTGCCTCTTTCTCTGATCTCTCTATTAAACTATCTGTCCCATTTGGTATTACACCCAGCTCCACTAATTGCCAGTTCACTGTTTTATTGCTTTGACAATGCCTTGGAACATAAATTGCTCCCTAGTCTCATTCAGTTACATCTACGCCCCTTTGCAGAAGTAGTTTTTGAGGGTAGTCTTTGAGGTTTGTTTCTGCCCTCAGAAAGGCCCTACTTAGTTGTATTTTTCCCTGATTCTTTTGGTAAATGCCCTGCTTACAGTTTAGCTTATTTATCTCATGACACTGCCATCCTACTCTTAATTGCTTATGACCAAAATCTCTTATTATTTTCAAGAGCACTGTTAGGCTTTAACTTACCCACACTGTTCTAAATCAAGACATTCCTTTTTTAGAGAATTTCAGAGTTCTATGTTGTTATGAGGTTTTTCCCCTGAGGAAAATCTCTGTGCAACTGCTCCTAAGCTGGAGGTGAAAACAATGGCCCACTTGGTTTAGCTCATCATTCTTAATTAACAAGAACCCTTTTTTTTTTTTTGAGAATATCCATAGACATAAACCTCCCATGAAGTCAGCTCCTTTGGGGGGATAGCTTTGTTATCTATTTTTTTATGGACTATCTCTCTCACGTAGCCAAAATCTTTTTCCAAAATCTCTAAGCAACTACTCTGGACATTGGGTGGGTGGCAGTCTCTGATCTTTAATGCTTACTCTCCCAGCATGGAAACTCCACCCTAGAAGTTGACTGGGGCAAAGGCAATGAGGTCTTATTCTTGGCTTGTTGTGCCTCGATAGTGCTTTGACTTGTCATGCATATAGGTAAAACCTAAGGTAGAGACTCTGTAAGTAGTATAGCTTCTATATCCTATACATAAATAGGGTTAAGTCTCTATCTTATGAGTAAGTACTGGTTTGAGTACAGGAATCCTGGACTGTTGATCATAAATACCAGGAACTTAGCCTCTTCAAATTGAAGTTAGGACTGAGAAATGCTGGCAGCCTGCCCTTCCCAGTAAGATGAGGTAAAAACTTAAGGTTGAAATCTTAAGGTAGGGAAAGCTTGTCTTTTGACCACAAATGGTCTGCATACAGCTTCTGTCAAGCTAAGTTAGGAGAAGAAAGTGTTGTGAATCATGGCTCATGTATCACAGACTCTAGCTGTTCTTACTGAATTTCAGTAGATTTTTTGGAATAATTGTTTCTTCAACTTTTTTTTTTTTTTTTTTTTTTTTTTTTGGGACAGAGAGAGACAGAGCATGAATGGGGGAGGGGCAGAGAGAGAGGGAGAGACAGAATCGGAAACAGGCTCCAGGCTCCGAGCCATCAGCCCAGAGCCTGATGCGGGGCTCAAACTCACGGACCGTGAGATCGTGACCTGGCTGAAGTCGGACGCTTAACCGACTGCGCCACCCAGGCGCCCCTGGAATAATTGTTTCTTAATGTGATGTAAAACTATAGTACAATTCCAGAGACTTTAAATGATTGTTCCTGTATAATTTTAGTGAGCTTTATTTGTTTTACTGGGGAGTGGGTTTGTAGATATCCTCACTGCTCCATCCTGAAAGTCCTCATTCTCTCCAGTTAGGTGATAAAACTGAATTTAAACTTAGATATCTAACTATAAAATTCATGTTCTCACTTCATGTGAAACTCACACAATCAAATCATTTCTCAAGTATTGTGAGTGATAGTAGGAAGGACACCAGGATGAGTACAATATGTACAGAAGGCTTCAGAAACGTATAATTTACAGAGGTTTATTTAAATGGAAATATCAAGGAAAGGCCTGGAGTGTCCCATATTGCCATATGTATATTTCACTCATAGGCATATAACGTAATTTTTAGCCAAATATATATACGGATAAATTATCTAGGACACTTCAGGGATTTCTAAATCTTAAAATGAGACCCAAGAAATAGAAAAACTACTTCCATCTTTAGATACTGTGCAAAGAATGTGATCCCCAGAGTTGCTGTATCCACCAAGATAAAAGATGATAACCCAAGAGGAGGCCTGTGAGGTGAGAATGACAGAGGATAAAGACTGCAGAAGCCTGGGGCTTTGATGACATTAACACTTCCTGAGTGTCCCTTGACTGGTTACAGAATATAAAAAACTGCCATTGAATAAGCAATAGATTTTTATTTGTCCATTACTTGCAGCCAAAACATTTTGATAAAGAAGAAGAAAGAGGATTTTGAGTTTATTTACAGTTGATGGAAATGTCATAACTATGAGGAATGAAATAAGGTCATGAAGTATGACGAGAAAAGAATTAGGGCGACTGTAGTAGGGGAGAGGCCAAATTGTAAGTAGGGAACAGAGCGGGTAGATAGATCCCTTAGGACATGTGGAAGAAGTCTGTTCTTATTAAAAGTACAGAAAGAAATGATTGGAGAGTTTTAAGCAAAGAAGGATATTCAGATTTATATTTTGACAATATTGTTCTGGCAGAAATGCAGAGAATGTATTTGCAATATAGAAACAGAGTATATATGCAGATAGATCGACTGAAGGTAATAGAATGCAAGAGAGACATGATGATAACTGGGACTTTCAAATATGCAGAAAAAGTAGAGTGAAGATGTCTAAGCGGTAACCACAAAAGGATTTTGATGGATTGGATTAATGGAGTGGACTTTAAATACTGTCAAGAATGAAATCTACATTCTGTTCTTGCAAAGGACTAAATAGTGATACTATTTATTAAGATAGTAAACAGCAGAAGAAGACCACGCAGCAGGATGGGGAACAGATTGTGAGTTAAGTGAAGAATTCAATGAAGAAGTCCATGATAAGGTCTTCCAGAGAAAGATTATCTATCTGTAGATGGCAATTAAAGCTGTGCATGAGAATGAGATAGCTAAGGACTCAGGGTTAAGTCTTGAAAAATGCCAACATCGGTTTTATAGAAAAAAATGAGGCAAGAAGAGAAACGATAAGAAAGGTAGGAGAAAAGACAAAAGATTACTGTTAGCTAATAAAAAAAAGTGCTTTAAAAGAAGAACTGTGATCATATAGATCATGTTATTAAGAATTTAAATTGTAAAAATGATAGTGCATTGAAGAGTGGATGGAGATTTGAAAAAGAAAAATTAATTATTCAGTGTAGTTGAGCTATAGAATTTCTAAATTCATCTTTAATATTTAAAAAAAATTCTTAATGTTTATTTATTTTTGACAGAGAGCGAGACAGAGCATGAGTGGGGTAGAGGCAGAGAGAGAGGGAGACACAGAATCCGAAGCAGGCTCCGGGCTCTGAGCTGTCAGCACAGAGCATGACACAGGGCTTGAAATCACGGACTGCAAGATCATGACCTGAACCAAAGTCGGATAACCTACTGAGCCACTCAGGCACCCCCAAAATTCATCTTCAATATATTTTAATGGTTATTTACTTATGTTGAGAGTGAGAGAGAGCAAGAGAGAGCATGCATGAGTGGTGCAGAGGCAGAGAGAGGGAGAGAGAATCCCAAGTAGGCTCCACACTGCCAAGGTAGAGCCCCATGTGGGGCTCAATCTCACTAACCATGAGATCATAACCTGTGCCAAAAGCAAGAATCTGACACTTAACTAACTGAGCCACCCAGGGACCCACAAATTAATATTTAAAACAACAGATTCTGTTATATTATAGTCTGAAAAAAAAAGTAAATGTGAGGTAGAATGAACTAAATATATTATATTCATCAAAAATATATATAATATCTAGTTCTTTCTAAATATTTTAATAAGTACTACACAGAAATCATATATTTGTTCCCTAAAAGTGATCAAAATACATGCTTCTCCAAATTAAGAGTACCCGGAGGATTATATAACTTTAATTCTGGCCATTTGTGAAGGATTTTATGTTATTATTTACTGCATGATAAATGAAAATGTGAATGTGTCATAGCAAATTATGTCTGGAACTGAGCATATACTACTTCTAAAGAGTTATAGTATTTCCTTAAATAACTCTACAAAATAGTGTGTGCTGCATGCAGTCTGACCTCTTTAAAAGAACTTAACAGGAAAATGTGGTTTTATTTATTTTAAAAAAATTTTAACAAAATTTAACAAAATTTAAAAAAATAAATAAACATTATTTTTGAGAGAGACAGAGTACAAGCAGGGGAGGGGCAGAAAGAGAGGGAGAAACAGAATCTGAAGACACATTAGAATCTGAGCTATCAGCAGAGAGCCCAATGTGGGGCTTTAACTCATGAAAGGTGAGATCATGATCTAAGCCGAAGTTGGACACCTAACCCACTGAGCCACCCAGGCACCCCAGGAAAATATGGTTTTAAAAAACAACATAGTTTTTATTCATTTAGAGTACAGCTAAAACCCACTTTAAATCCAGTGGGTCAGAGATCCAGGAGTTACGATGGCTGAGGAGTAGGAGGACCCTGTGCTTGCCTCGTCCCTTGAACACAGCTAGATAATTACCAAATCATTCTGAACACCTAGGAAATTGACCTGAGGACTGAGAAAAAACTGCAACACCAGAGGGAGAAACGAGGACCCATTGTGGAAGGTAGGAGGTGCAATGATATGATCTGGGGGAGAAAAGAATCCCAAGAGCTGTGGAGAAGAGGGAGCCCTGATCACAGAGAGAGGAGAGAGAGAGAGAGATAAAACAGCATGCAGGGGATTGCACAAGAAAAACAATTCCCCAAAACCACTGACTGAAAAAACAAGAGGGACTGATTATCACAAGTTTTTATAAGCAGTGGAGCTAACGTCTGAAGTTTTAGAAGTCCCTGCCATCACAGGGATGGAGCCTGGCAGGTGTAGTGATGGTCCTGTGGAGAAGGAGGGGAGAGGCCTCGGAGTGGACAGCATGCTCTGAGGATCCCCTGGATTGCACTGGGAGAGATAGTTCCCCTTCTTGGAGTGCATTTGGGAGACGCAACACTGCCGCTTAGGGGACAAAAGAGCCAGTTGGCACCATTGAACTGCCCTGTTCATTAGCGCAGGAGCAGACACCCACTGAGAGCAGCTAACCTGGATGCCAGCTTTTTGCTACCCTTAACCATAAAATCTGAGCCTCTGCATGGTCATGCTACTGCTTTTCTGGCACAAACCTTTACCAGCCACAACACTGTGAGGCCCTTCCCCAGAGGATCAGCACAGGTCCGTGCCATGCTGGCTCCCTAAAATTTGGAGTTTTGAAACCCAGCCAAATGGGTTTATCTTATGTCTGAGATAAAACATAGGAGCAGTGCATTGCTGCCAGGTGAGGATGGCACAGACACAGACAAGGTAAAGGCAGGGATCTGATGGATACTTGGGAAAAGGGAGATTATTCACTCTTCTGTGAGGGCTTCCTGAACAGCGGCAGGCACCAACTCCCCTCTCTCTCAGGGGAAACGAGGGGGCTGAAGCCATTTTCCACCCTTCCCATCAGCAAGGACAGACTTCAGCCAGCTGCACAGTGCACACAGTGGAGGCATGAGCTGCTTATAATAATTCCCACCTTGGTGAGCTATGCAGGTGCCTTTTGTATTTGGGTAAGTGTGATTGAATCCACCCAGAGCAGCAACAGGCCCCTCCCTTAGAAGACCGGCATAACCTACCTGCCCCCCAAACTGCTCACACAAGGCCTACTGCAGAACTTCAGCTCTAGTGTTTGTCTGGACCAGACACAGGCTTTCCTAATACACAGAAAACAGAGACCTAGACAAAATGCCAGGACAGAAGATTTCATCTCAAAAGAAAGAACAAGAAGAAGTCACAGCCAGGAAGCTAATCAAAATAGGTATAAGTATAATGCCTAAACCAGAATGAAAAACAATCATAAGGATTCTAGGTGGGCTTGAGAAAAGGACAGAAGAAACCAGAGAAAATCTTACTGTAGAATGGGAGAAGATACTTACAAAGGACATATCTGATAAAGGGTTAGATCTAAAATATATAAAGACCTGTATCAAATTCAATACTCCCCAAAATAAATAAGCCAGTTAAAAAATGGGCAGAAGATATGAATAGACATTTTTCCAAAAAAGACCTCCAGATGTCCAAGAGACACATGAAAAGACACTCAACATCGCTCATCATCAGGGAACTACAAATCAATACCACGATGAGATACCACCACACACCTGTCAGAATGACTAAAATTAACAACAAAGGACACAACAGATGTTGGCGATGATGGGGAGAAAGGGGAACCCGCTTACAGTGTTAGTGGGAATGCAAACTGGTGCAGCCACTCTGGAAAACAGTATGGAGTTTCCTCAGAAAGTTAAAAATAGAACTACCCTAAGACCCAGCAATTGCACTGCTATGTAGTTACCCAAAGGATAGAAAAATACTGATTTGAAGGAGCACATCCACCCTCATGTTTGTAGCAGCATTATCAACAATAGTCAAATTATGGAAAGAGCCAAATGGCCATATGATGAATGGATAAAGAAGAGGTGGTGCACACACACACATGCACACACACACACACACACACACACACACACAATCTTGCCATTTACAACGAGGTGGATGGAGCTAGAGTGTATTATACTCAGCAAATAAGTCAGAAAAGACAAACAGCATACAGTTTCACTCATATGTCAAGTTTAAGAAACAAAACAGATGAACATAGAGAAAGGGGATAAAAAGAGGGAAGGAAACCGTAAGAGACTCTTAGCTCTAGATAACAAACTGAGGGTTGCTGGAGGGGAGGTGAGCATGGGATGGGCTAAATGACTCCTAGGTTAAGGAGGGTACTTCTTGTGATGAGCACTGGGTGTTATACATAAGTGATAAATCATTTAATTCTACTCCTGAAATAATATTGCACTATATGTTAACCAACTGGAATTTAAATAAAAATTTGAAATAAAACATAAATCCAATGGGTCACATAGTGACCATTGTTACTGCTTTTTAATATTCTATCTAATAGAAATGACCATTTTTGTAGACAAAAAGTTGAGATTAGGGTTTATAATGAAAGGTGAAGAACTCCAGGAAAATTTATAGGTGGTATTTAGGTTGATCAAACTTGTGGGTGGTCAATTGTGACTCTATCTTGCAGTTCAGGGAGGAAAAATGGTTGTGCTGGCTCACAAAAATGTATGCACAACTCCAGTTATCTTTTAATCAGTTATTGTGTGTCCAAAGCTTTTAAACGTCTTTTTTATAATTCCTTTTTCACATATTTGAACATCTACCCACAACTTATGGAAATTCTTTCTTTCTTTTTTTTAATGTTTATTTCTTTTTGAAGGAGAGAGACACAGAACTTGAGCAGGGGAGGGCAGACAGAGAGGAAGACATAGAATCTGAAGTAGTCTCCAGGCTCTGAACTGTCAACACAGAGCCCTGCAAAGGGCTCCTGAGATCATGACCTGAGCTGAAGTCAGACGCTTAACCCACTGAGCCACCCAGGCACCCCTCTTTACTGGATTTCTTATACACTGCTTTAAAATATCCAATCACAGTCTCAGTGTCTCCTGGCTAAATGTCAATCACAACAAAAATTTTTTGAAACACTTTGTTTCAAATAATACATTCCTTAAAAATACATTCTAAGGTAAATTGTGCATGGATATAACTTCAAAAGAGAGAATAAAAGTTCATATGAGAGTTAGTATAAGGATGTATCTGAGAACTTGGCTTTCTGGGTTAAAATCTCATTTTTCATATGCAACTATGTGACCCTTGACTGTTACTTAATCTCCCTTTTCCTCAGTTTCCTTATTTACAAAATCTGGATAATAAGTGTAACTATATCATATGTCTGTTATGAGGAATAAATATTTCGATATTTGCAAGAGGGTAAAATAATTTATGACATGTAGTAAATACATAATATATATATTAGGTATTAATATATGTTGGTTGAAGTATAAGTAAGATACACAATTTTATTTTTTCTTAAGTATTCAAGTCTTTTCATTCCTTAATTTGCATTGCAAGCTTTCAGTGTGTGTATCTATCAATGAATATGTCAATAAGTATGGAGTAGTATTGTTTCTGTTGCATCCAAATTGGCAAAGGGCTCAAAGCTGAAGACACTGCATGATAAATGGAGAGAAGCTCTAAATTTAATGTTTCCAAAGTTGCCCAGCACATCTGCCCTTAGTGTTTGTAGGGCCCTAGGCAAAATAGATTTTGTAAGGTTTCTCTTTCTATAAACAATTTGAGTAAAAATATATGAACCTATATGAAACATATTGATTTGTCAGTAATTTAGAACAATAGATAAATAAGAAGTAACTTATATATTTCGTTTATGTTCAATGAGTGCATGGGAAGAATCTTGTAGTGTCCAGGTACTATGTCTTCCTCTTCTGGTCCAAGAACCATCTCTCTGCTTTTCCTTGCCAAATGCATTGTTAGTGGCTTATTTCATATCCTTTATCATAAATAGCAAGGCTATTATTATTCACAATGCCATGGCTTTTTGGAACTATTTTGTATAAAAACAATTTCAGATCTTCTTGTTTCTGCTATTTCTTAGTAACTTTAATTTATTTTTTAATGATGTTCACCTCATTACTCATGATGCTGCATCATCCACAGCCAGTAAATATCTTCTTCCAACGACTCTCTTAATGGGTGTTATTATGTTTTGTTGATGATGTCCACAAATACAAGTTTTACCAGAGTGCGCAGGAGAACATGAAACATAACTTGCCTTCTGGTCCTGTTCATTTACTATTTGGAGTATTATAGGCTAAAAACAGAACAATATATATTCCAGTTATGATTTCTCTTGAATTATTTAAGTCATAGTCTATACATTTCTAAAATGAGATTTCTTTCAATGTTAGCTGCAAATTTGTCTTCTACATAGTACCATCAGTGGAATGAAGAGTCAAGAGTTCTCTTTAATTTATGCAAGGAATGCCCCCTTCTCGTTTTCATAACTTGCAATGTTTCAATTAAAGTATGAGGGGACATCAATCAGAAGTATCTACTGATGTTGCGGGCCAACACTTTTAAAAAATCTCAGAGCATATCGGCAGGTTATCCCTGGAGAACTGAGTTGGTGGAGTGACTACCATTGGTGCCAATGCCTGGGAGTGCACAAGATGAAGGACACCTGCTGCCACCCCCTCTGCCTTTGGGTGCTGCAGATCAGAATGAGCACCGTGGTCAGAATAGTGGCAAGGAAGAGCCTATGCACAGGTTTTATATGGCTCAAGTCCAAAGATCATCAGAGTCTAGAACTCATTGCATGTCTGTTGTGACTGAGAGTCATGCAAGATCAGCATGTCAGTGCCAGTCTGGTAGCCCAATCTCATGCAATCCTGTGAAAGAAATACTACCTTGGTAATTAGATGTGGCCCACTCATATTGCTGCCCTACTGGACCAAGGACCATCCATAGAGCTTTGGAATGACCCCATCAGCTTGGGTGTAAGAGCTCTTTGGGGCATCTGGTAGATCCCATGAATGGGATAAAGTGTTGGAGAATTCCTCTAAGGAGAGAAAGACATGGGCTTACAGCAACCTGTCTGGTCATGACTCCCGGCCCAAGACAGTCTAACCACCAAGGAGAACATAGAAAATTTTGAAATTACTGCTTCCAGAGATACGAATTCACACAATATCAGATTCAGCCATGAGGTACTGTTCCCAGATAGCATTGGATGACACCATATAAAAGAGCTTCTCCTTGCCACCCCTCACCACCTCAATCAAGTCTGGGGGTAGGTGACTTATACCTCTTACCAACAGACTAGTGATCTATTGAGAGAGAAATCGCTGGCAAAATTCAAAAAGAAAACACATGAGGAGGGACACCTGGGTGGCTCAATCTGTTAAGCATCCGACTCTTGATATCAGCTCAGGTCATGATCTCATGATTTGTGAGACTGAGACCTGCCTCAGGCTCCATGCCGAGGATGGAGCCTGCTTGGGATATTCTCTCTCTCTCTCTCTCTCTCTCTCTCTCTTTCTCTCTCTTTCTGCCCCTCCCCTTCTTGGACACATACACATGCACTCTCTCTCTCAAAAATAAATAAACATTAAACAAAACAAAACAAAACACATGAGGAAAGTAAAGCTCCACTTACCCCGGAAGCTATGTGAGAGTAGATCTAAAAGGATGCCTTAGAGAAAAAAGGGAGGTGCATGTAAGATGAGTAACCTGGAATCTCATGCCTCAGTGAACTCTTTGGTAGTTTTGATCCATGCCTGAGAACCACTGAGGGAATAACTGCTGACTCCTCAGTTCAAATACTTGGGTTTCTAAAAGTGTAGAGAAAGAGATGTTATTTTAGAGTACTTTTCTCTGAGGCCAATAAACATTTGAATCATTTAAATCCCATTTCTTTAATTCCATGCTTTACTAAGCAACTTCATTTGGACTTTATATCAGTTAAGAGGCTACAAACTTCATTTAATGTAAATTTCCAACCCAAACAGAATTAACAAGGAAAAGGTACTATCAAATAAATGAATGAATGAATGATAGAATGGGGTAGCTTTCAGAGTTGGTTATTTTGTGACTCAGTAATACTATCAAGGGCCAAAGTTCTTACCATCTTTCTTTTTTTTTAATTTCCTTTAATGTTTTTATTTATTTTTGAGACACAGAGAGAGACAAAGACAGAACAAGTGGGGGAGGGGCATAGAGAGAGAGGGAGACACAGAATCTGAAGCAGGCTCCAGGCTCTGAGCTGTCAGCACAGAGCCTGAGGTGGTGCTCGAACCAAGAAGCCATGAGAACATGACCTGAGCCAAAGTTGGACGCTTAACCAACTGAGCCACCCAGATGCTCCTACCATATTTTTTTTTATATTCTCACATTTGTTCTCATGTTTGTAAAAACAGTTGTAGAATCCTAAGCATGACTTATAACTACAAAAATATCCTTGTACCTATTTTAAAGAATCTGTCTTTAAAATGACAGCTTTGAAGTGCTGTCTTCCAGCTCTCATTGTTCACGATTATATCAGTCCCAAGCCTAACACAATTGCTGATAACAGCACCTGAATCACTACAATTAGCTTAAAACAACTAGGAATCATCCTCTGTGTTGTACGGGGAAGCAGGTGGCAGTTGTGAAGCAATTTGGCGTAAGTCAATTTCTTCCAATACATTTCTCAGTACTCATCTCGTATTAGTTCTATGTCGCTAGTTGAAACATGACTAATATACTCTGTATCATGGATATTTACTAATATGAAATTAATTTATTATAAAATCATTATAAATATCTTCCCTCATAACGCTACCTCACTTTCATATCCTATTCAAACTACGCATAGATAAACTATTTCCCATCAGGGTATATCATGCTGTTATTACTAATTTGAATGTACCATGAATTAAAAATTGATTGTACTAGTGTAATATAAAATGTAAAATATTTAATACTATAGTACATGTAACATCATCCAAAAGAAGTTTTAAAATGATTCAACATTCATTAAGGTTGGTCCCTCCAACTATATGTAATCAGTTAATAATTGCAACTGGAGATTCTAGTGACATAATTAACCATAAAATGAAGATGTGGAAACTAGTTGGCTCTGACCAAAAAACACCAGAAAGAAAACTTGTATAACACACTGCATATTTTGGGATTGTATTTTTAAATAATTTATTTAAAATTAAATTTTCTTTTTATTTCCCTTATATATTCGATACTATTTCCTTTTATTTTTTTAATTTGTTTTTGCTACCCATTATTTAATTAGAAGCTTAGGTGTTAATATTCTTTCTTCAGAATATCTTCCTGCCATTCTTTCTTATAAGGAGATGGAATCTAATGTTATATATTGACAAGCAATAAATGATTGATGAATCCAAACATAGTTGTTTAAATGAATGAATGAATGAATGAATGAAAAGTGAGTAACTATATGACATTGAAAATTTTCAAAATCACATTGGTTTAAGTTTGAATGATTTAATCCAAAGCAGTTAAAGTATAATCAATCCTCAGGGACAGGTTGGGTAAAAACAGGGAAAAAATAAGAAATAGAAATTAATCAGTTAGCAGATAGTTTTTACTAACTAGCTTTTGTGAATGAATTTATGTTATCTAATATTTTTAAGTTTATTTATTTTGAGAGAGAGAGAGAACGAGCATGGAAGGGGCAAAGAGATAGGGGGACAGAGGATCTGAAGTGGGCTCTCTGCTGACAGCAGAAAGCCAGATGCAGAGTCCGAACCCACGAACCATGAGATCATGACCTGAGCTGAAGTTAGAAGCTTAACATGAAGTCAGAAGCTTAGCTGACTGAGCCACGCTGTTATTGTCTGATTTCTATTGTATATAAGTGTTATGCAGAAGCGGTCCATACAAGGTCATGGCTGATGCTGAAGTTAGTATTAATGGAATCTTGAAAGTACTCTTTTGTCTCTGCATTATCCAGGCATCATTTGAATCCTGGGAATATTATTATTAAATATAAAGTGAGTTGAGTTTCCTTTTGGAATTAGAAAGTATTACAGAATTTAAGTTTTTTAATCTATCAGTAGGAAATACTTTAAACTTCCTAATTTGATCAGATATAAAATAGTGATTTACACTGATACTTTAGATAGAGAGGGGTTAGTAGAAGAAGAGAAGAGATTTATATATACCACTAATGAGGAAACATTCAGGGATTACAGAAAATGACCCAGGACTTCTCCACACGCATCACTGTCTGTTCTGAAAAGATCACATTTATGCTTTTTCCTTCATATCCGTCAGGATTTGAACCACTTCCCAAAGGGTTCAGTGGTAATTTTTCTGATTTCGTTAATTTTTTTTCTTAGCCCAGAATGAGACCAGGCAGAATCACTGGCTGATGGAGTCATTGACCTAAAGCTGATTAGGACCAGATTTAGCTTTTTTTACTCTACTCATCAAGATATAAAGCTTTGGGGCTTTGGCTAGAGATCATTTTTTTTCTTTAATAAGTGGTTATAATTATATTTTAGTGACCTTTTCTAAAACCTACTTATCTACTTATATGTGAAATTGCAGGAACTGACGCTTGAGATTTTTCCAATCCACTTCTTGAGACTAGAATTATTCCCTCTATGACACAAATCAGAGTTTGGTTATGATCACTTAAACATATCATGTTAAACAATTATTTTTATAATCCCACAATTCTAAATTCTTTCCACCCTTGACTTTTCAACATTTGCCAGAGAAATTAGAAGAAAATGAACAGGCATTATAACATTTTTCTCTTTTTCATTTAAGAAAAATAAATATAAAAAATACAATTGAATTAATGCAGTACATGCTTGCTATTATAGATACCTTTAGAAAGTTTATTCATTAACTATTTTATTCACTCATTGAAAAACTTACAGAGTGCTTAATATGAACGTATCAATAGCATAGGCACTGGGTATAATACGTAAACAAGAAAACCCCCTGCCTTAAAATTCACATAATAGTGAGTGGAGATAGAAAATAACTTGTAAGTAAAAACTACTTCACATAAGGATAATTACCATGGACAAAATGAAACAGAATAATACGTGAAAGTGCATGTTAGGTGGTCAGGTGGGAGGAGGCATGAGGAACATCTCTAATTAAAGCTGTTAGCAAAGGCAAACTGAGGTGATGGCATCTGAGTTAATAAAAATCCAATCTCAAATTAAAAAATATAATAATATGCCATTGAAAATTTTCATTTAAAACCAAGCCAAACGTTTCAACAATTTTATGAAGTACACTCAAAAGCAAGTATCATTTGTAAAATTAGGGAAAACTTCTAAATTTATCTTTATGTATTAATAGTACTATAAATATTGATAAATATGTTAAGTGAATAATGAATATAATTTGATAGTATAATGATATAAAATATATATTTCTGGGGCGTCTGGGTGGCTCAGTCAGTTGAGTGGCTGACCTTGACTCAGGTCATGATCTCATGGTTTGTGAGTTAGAGCCCCACCTCAGGCTCTGTGCTGACAGCTCAGAGCCTGGAACCTGCTTCAAATTCTGTGTCTCCCTCTCTCTCTGTCCCTCCCCCACTCATGCTCTGTCTCTCTTTCAAAAATAAATAAACATTAAAAAAATTTAAAAAAACATAGCAGATGTTGAATGGTTCCCTTTAAAAAAAAGAAAGAAAAAAAAATTATATATTCTCTTTTTCTCTGAATTTTGTCTTTATCTCATCTGATGTCAAATTGTAAAATAATGACAAAATCACAAGGTGAATTGTGAGCTCATGTTTTAAAGATGGTTCATGTATCTTAGGAAAAAGGTGAGGGCTGGAATATATAGAAGTATGAACGCTTAATTGTATAGCAATGCTAAATACTATACTGCCTTCAGTCATGGATATCTGACTTTTCTTAAGAATATACTGAATATCAAGTTTTTGAATTCTCATTACAACTCTGAGGTTGACTCAGACATCTGTTTAGCTAATGTCTGTAGGTTTGTAATTCTTGCCAGAGAAATTACCCACGTTGCTTATTTCCTAAAATAAAAGGTTATTTTCTTAATTTTAATTGATATTCCTATATTAAGTATTATTCATTTCTATTTCTCCTCTATACACTCTATATTGATCTATCAAAATATAAATATACCATTAAAAACCATTAAAAAGTGTGAGCATATTAAGGTCACCTGAATGACTCAGTCCATTGAGTGACCAACTGTTGATTTTGGCTCCGGTCATGATCTCAGAGTTCATGGGATCAAGCTCTGTGTTGGGCTCTGTGCTGACAGCAGGGAGCCTGCTTGGCATTCTCTCTCCCTCTCTCTCTGCCCCTACCCTGCTCTCTCTCTTTCTCTCTCTCAAAAAAGTACATAAACATTTAAACAAAAGTGTGAGTACATAGATTCCATGCTTAAAAGGCTTCAAACTCCTATTAACTGGTCAGTCTTTACAAAATATTTTAATGCTATGTCCCAAATTGCATCAGATATTAAACATTTATCTCAAGGTATAGACATTCTCCAGTTGATGGAAATTTGGATGTTTCCTGGCTAGAGCAACTATGAATATCCTTGTTATGTTCTGGACATCCTTGTATACCTTTTTGTGTACATGTTTTTTTTTTCTTTCTCTTGTTTAAATGCCTAAGTATGGAATGGCTGGGTCATATTTTAAAATATTTAAGTTTAACTTTAAGAAACTGAAAAACTAATTTCCAAGATGATTTTTATCATTTTATCCTTCCACCACTAATTTCCATTTCTGTGTCAACACTGAGTGTTGATAGTCCTTTTAAATTCCAATAGAAATAGAAATACATAGTATGAGTCTGCTAAATTCTTTTATTAGCATTGCTAGTTTTGTGTTATTATTGTTTTGTTTTGTTTTGATTTGATTTGATTTGATTCCTTAGAATTTATCTGGGAATATAGATAAGTTTACTTCCTCCTTTGGAATTGGTGTTTTCTTTCTTTTTCTTTCTCTTGCCTTAATGCACTGGCTAGGACCTCCATTTCAATGAACAGTCACATATGCCTCATTTTGCAATTTTAAGGGGAATATTCTCACTTTTTAACATTTATTACAATGTTAGCTGTAGTTTTGTTTTTTGTAAATGCATTTTATCAAATTGAGAGATTTTCCATCTCTAACAATAGAATGATGGTGGCTTTTATTATGAGTGGATATTGGATTTGTCCAATACTTCCTAAAATTATTAATGTAATCACATGATTTTTTCTCTTTAATGGATATAATGAGTTATATGGCTTGATTTTGAGTCAAAGAATAATGTGTCATTCCTGCAATAAATCAAATTTGGTCATTTTATATTAATATTTCTAGAGCTTGCTGTATACATTTTGCTAATATTTGTTTACGATTTATAGAACCTACACTATTATGAGGGTTTAGTCTGATAGAGAAAATGTTACTGGAACATAGCCATGCTGATTCATTTAGCTATTCTCTATGACTGCTTTTGCACTACGGAGAGTTGAACAGTTTCAACAGAGACAGTATGGCCCTCAAAGTCAAAAATATTCTATGACCTGTGAAAGAAATCTGAGGTCAATTTTGATAAATGATTTTATTGTGTAGTTTCTGTTTCTCGTAATGTCTTTGGAATTACTAGCCTTACAAGTTAATATGAAAAGTGTTTATTATTCCTTTATGAAAGAGTTTGTGTAGAATGTTTTTTGTACTTTTTTTCATGGAATTTGGATAACTTTTCTTGCCTGAAATTTTCGTGGTCAGAAAGTTTGTAATTAAAATACAATTACTTTAATACATATAAGGTTATTATTTTTTACATTTATCTTGTGAAACTTTTGATAATTTCTTTTCAAGGAATCTGTCCATATCTTCTAAGTTGTTGAACCAGTAATTTCATTGTAATATTCCTTTATTATCCTTTTATTGTCTGAAGGATCCAGTGATGTTTCTTATTTAATTCCTATATCATTCATTTAATTTTTCTCTTTTTTTGATTAGTATAGTTAGTGATTTATCAAGAACTTAAAGAATCAAGTTTTATTTTTATTAATCATGTTGTTCTATTACTGTTTAATTGATTTCACTTTTTCCTATTTCTTTACTTTGCTTACTTTTTTAAAAATTTTTATTTATTTTGAGAGAGAGTGAGAGAGAGAGGGAGAGAAGGAGAGAGAATCCCAAGCAGGCTCCACACCATCAGAATGGAGCCTGATGTGGGACTTGATATTCTGAACCCTGAGATCATGACCTGAACCGAAACCAAGAGTCACCCAGGTGTCCCTTCTTTGCTTACTTTGAATTTAATTTGATATTCTTTTTCTATCTTTTTAAGGTGGATACTTAGATCATCAGATTAAATTTTTTCTTCTCTATAAGCTTTTATAAATTAGCTTCCAAGCACTCCCTTAGCTACATCACACAAATTTTTATGTCAATTATCATTTACTTAAAAATATTTTCTAATTTTCCTTATGATTTCTTCTTTAACTCACAGATTATCTAGAAAAATGCTGCTTAATTTGCAAATATTTGGAGATTTTAGAGAGATTTTTTTGCTATCAATTTCTATATAATTTCATTGTTGTGAAAACAAATTTCAAATCTTTCATATTTATTGAGGATCATTTTATGTTTGGCCCAAGGCCTATTCTCAGTAATTGTCTATGTGTAATTGAAGAAAAAAAAAGTGTAGATCATTGTGATTAGGTGTAATTTTCTATAAATGTCAGTTAAATCCAGTTGGCAGATAGTATCAATCAAGTCTTTTATATCTTGACTGATTTGTTATATATTTATTTTATAAATGACTGAAGGGAGGTTTTGACATTTTCAACTATAATATGAGTTTGTTTCTTCATCACTTCAGTTCTCATATTTTGATATTTGAAGGTTTGCTACTATGTACTAGTATGTACATATGTACATACTAGTACATAGTACTACTATGTACTATGAACTATTATGTCTTCATAGTTAATTCAACTTTTATCAATGTGAAATGACTGTTTTATTCCTAATAATCCTTCTTATTCTGGAATTGGCTTTATTATTAATATAGCCAATTAATGATTGGCTACATTTTTTATGATTGGTGTTTGGTCTCTTTTTTCTTTCTGCATTGAGTCTATATGTGTCTTTTAATTTGTCTCTTGTAAATATCATCATAGATACTAGTGCAGGTTTTGTAAGCCCCAAATTCTCACAGCTTTTCTTCACTTTGAAGTGTCTTATGCAATGGAATACTACTTGGCAATGAGAAAGAATGAAATCATGCCATTTGCAGCAATGTGGGTGGAACTGAAATGTATTGCTGAGTGAAATAAGTCAGTCAGAGAAGGACAGACATCATATTTTTTCACTCAAATGTAGATCTTGAGAAACTTAATGGAAGACCAGTGGGGAAGGAAGGGGAAAAAATAGTTACAATAGGGGAGGGAGGGAGGCAAACCATAAGAGACTCTTAAATACAAAGAACAAACTGAGGGTGGATAGGGAGTGGGGGGGGGAAATGGGTGATGGGCATTGAGGAGGGAACTTGTTAGGATGAGCACTGTGTGTTGTATGTAAGCAATGAACCATGGGAATCTACCCCAAAAACCAAGAGCACACCTTACACACTGTATGTTAGCCAGTTTGACAATAAATTATATTTTTAAAAATTTTTTTTCAACGTTTTTTATTTATTTTTGGGACAGAGAGAGACAGAGCATGAACGGGGGAGGGGCAGAGAGAGAGGGAGACACAGAATCGGAAACAGGCTCCAGGCTCTGAGCCATCAGCCCAGAGCCCGACGCGGGGCTCGAACTCATGGACCGCTAGATGGTGACCTGGCTGAAGTCGGACGCTTAACCGACTGCGCCACCCAGGCGCCCCGACAATAAATTATATTTTTAAAAAAAGGAAGAAGTGTCTTTTTTTCCTCTTCATTTTCATAGCATATTTATGTTGGATATCAAATTATAGGTTGAAAACTTTTAAAGAAAAACATTTTAATTAAAAAATATATTATTCTTTATGTTTTTCCTCTAAATGTATTTTGTCTTTTTTCTCTTAGTTCTTTCAAAGTTTTTATCTTTATTATTGGTTTTTGTCAATTTGATTATGATGTGCATTTTGTTATGTATATTCTGCTTACTGTTTATTGAGCTCCTTAAAACTGCTGATTTGCATCTATATTAAAATTTAGATTATATGGCCATTAGTATCAAATATTTTTTCTTAAATTTATCTCTCTTCTTATGGTACTCCAATTGTATGCATTTGATATTACTTAAAAATTTCCCTGAGTTTCCTGAAACTGTTTTTTTTTTAGTTAATTAATCTCTGTATTGCAGTTTGAAGCAGTTTGAAGCATCAGTTTGTCCCTTTATTCATGTTCAAATATTTTATTTAATAGATTCTTATTGGCTTATGAGCCCACCTTAGGAAATTTTCACTGTGGAAACCTGATTTTTCTGTTTTGAATGTGCATTTGGTTTATTTTTATAGTTTTAATTTCTCTAAGGAGATTTTATATTTGTTCTTCCATTATTTTTATATTATTTTCCTAAATATTTGAAAAACATCTTAATATGTCTATATTATTGCCTACAAATTCCATTGACAGATCTATTTTTATTTTAATGGAGTTATTCTTCCTTCTATTATGGAACATGTTTTTCTGCTTCTTTGCACATCTATTCATATTTTACTGGATTCCAAACATGATGTATGCCACATTAATGCATGTCAAATTTTACTGTCTCCTTTAATAGTTTTGAGTGTTTTTTTTTCCCCATGGCATTCAATTAAATTATTTGCACATTAGTTTTTCCCATGTAATGGTTGTTTTAAGTATAATTAGGGTAAGGCTAAAGCATCTTTTATTTTAGTGTTAAAACCATTCTAGTCCAAAGTCATACTTCTGAAGTCTATACTCAGTGTTCAGCTACTTAATAAGGTTTCTTCACTTTTGGTTTTTAGAACTTGAACATTTTTCAGTTCAAGTCTATACTCTCCTACATATAATATTTCAAGAGAAGTCCATTTGAATTTTCCTTTTCTGTGTAAGCCCCTTATCTCCTGCCCTACAAATTTCTGTCACTTCAGTAGCCTTGAGATCCATCTTCTGAACGAGACTTCTATGAGTTAGTCTTCCTTTCACTGTACCACAGCACAGAAAGAATTGATTAAAAGTCAGCGTAAATGTGGACTCCCATCTTTTGATTCCCTTCTATTTTGGATCATAATTCTTCATTACCTTTTATACAATGTCTGAAGATAATTAGTATATCTTCCCAGATTTATAGTTGATTATCATGAAGAGTCTAGTCCTATACCAGTTACTTTATCACTGGTGGAAATAAAATTTTCTCTAGGAGACCTTTTAATTTATCTGACAATACTCTTTATAAATGTTACATTTTTTGATATCTCCTATTTTATTTTTTAATTGTGACAAATGTGTATTATGATAATACCATAAAATTTTATGTAAAACAATATTATATATATATTTGTACAATTCAATGTAGCCTCCCCAATTTTTTTAAACTAGAAGTTTTAAGAGATCACTTATACCTAGCTTACATTTTTTTTGTAAGCACCAGATTTTTTTTTTTTTTTGAGAGAGAGACAGAGGCAGAGCATGAGTAGGGGAGGGGCAGAGAGAGGGAGACACAGAATCCGAAGTAGGCTTCAGGATCTGAATTGTCAGCACAGAGCCTGAGGGGTGGTTTGAACCCACAAGCTGTGAGATCATCACCTGAGCCAAAATTGTATGCTTAACTGACTGGCCAGGCACCCTAAGTAAGCACCATAATTTTATCTCATGCCCTTAGCCTCAATGTTAAATCCTCAATGTTAAACCTTCTGTTCCAGTAACACCAAATAGCATGTAATAAAGCATATGCAAACTATTATTTCCCTTTATGTGTCTTTGCTCATTCTGTTCTGATTGTTTGGATCAAGGTACATTTTCTTCATTCCCAGAGAACTATGTGGATATTTCAATAATTGTAGTTGTCATTTTGTATTATAATTTCCTGGCATAAATTAGTTTTCCTCAAGTTTGTACTTATTTATTTATTTTAGAGTGCCTGAATAAAGTTGATCTTAAAAAAAATTGGTTGACTTCATTTTTATTTATAAAAATAAATATTATCTGCCAGATATGAGTGTGCACCAATTTCCTGTGAGAAATCCTTTTATGAGAAGATAAACTGTAAACAAAAGTTAACTTCATAAGCAAAGCAAAGGGGAAAAATAGAAGTTGTTTAGTTAATCTGGCAACTGTCATTAGTCTATAATTTGCAGAATGATCTAATTTTATTGAAGAACACCCATTCCAATTCAATCAGACTTACAGAATCAGCTTGTTGATGTATTTACTCCTAGAAATAATGCTAGAAACCCAAAATCTATAATCTGGATTATAATATGAAAGCTATAAAATATCCTAGAGATCACTCAGTCTATAATCATCACTTGTAAAATGAAGAAATTGTTATCTGAGCTTTACCTATGTAATCATTTAGATTGCTCAATGCTTTCTTCACAACTTTTATATCCTCCAATAGAAAACAAATGTAAATGGACAAACCAACTCATACATGGCATATGTTTATGACTTTATTATTCTTGTATCAAGTGCCCCCAATAGATATTGATGAAAATTTTCTACAGACTTACCTTCTAGGTTGCATTAAAAAGTTGGATAATAGAATTTTCCATTACAAATACATCTTAAGGAGAAGCATGGCATGCAAAGAGAAGGTGAACTCATTAGAGACCAAGCTAGGGAGGCAGAGTAAATTTACCATCCTTTACAATGGAGAAACAAGAGATATACCAAAAATTGACACATCAAAAACTAAAGATACATGTATACCATGCCAGTTTTAAAAATAACCCCAGGTAACACTGAAAACTGGTGAGGGCATTTTCTAGGAAGAATGACTAGGGGAGAGGAAGAGACTTTTCATTTTGGACCTTTATTACTGTTTGAACTATGTTTCTGTCATTTACATGTATTATTTCCATATTTTAAAAAAGGAAAAAGAAAAAGATATTTGTGTTTTTTCATACAATAATAGATTTATATTCTGAATTCTCAATCAGCCAGTATGTAACTGGGGTGAATATGATAGTATAGTTGGATTTCTGTTTCTAATTCTTCGTAGAGTGGACCAATTTGTTTTCTACTGCTGTTCCTTCTGTATGGTATATCTGGTGTGACTGCTTCAAATAGCATGTGTAATAGAACAAAATGAAGTTTGATTGATTATGACATTTAGTTATATAACTATTTCAATTTCATTGAAGCCAGATGTTGCTGCCCTAATTTCTCCTGTGTCCTCTTTAAATGTAGATGAGAATAAAAAGCAAATTAAGAAAGTAGTAATTTACATGAGTAATGAGGTAGAAATCAAAGAAAGGGGCAATAGCAGAATTAACTATCACCAGTTCCCTTTAAATAAATCCATCTTTTGTCATTTGGAAATTTAGAGATTAGACATTTTATAGACATTTTACTATTACAGATTACCTTGGGCAATATACCAAGGTTCAGAAAGAATTGTAATTTATATATTCATTTGAAAACCAAGGACTAGTATAATCTGACTCATGTAAGAACTCAACACAGATTAATGTGACCATCATATTTTTCTATATGTATATATAAATAATTTATGCATACAACAATCTATGTAACAAACATCAAATAAACCTATGGTTCTCAGAGGATATCAAGGTTAAGGGGAGCAAAGATGAAAAACTTTGAACCTCTCAGAGGCAGTAGATTATAACTGCTCACTAAATGCCTTTACCCAAATTTACCAATGTCACAAATTATTGAACTGTAACAATAAAAATGACACTGGTAATTTTTTGTTACTGACAGAAAAATCCATCCTGAAAAAACAGAGCATGAGGATTTTTAAAATCCTAATGGCTATCTTAGAGAATTGTTTTGTTTTGTTAATTCCTTGAGAACGGACAAAAAATTTTTTTAGAAAAATAATTATTAAATATTTGGGAATAAATTGTTTAAGCCAAAATATCAAGACATTGAGAAATAAAAATAATTGTGTAAGGGTATAATACAATTGGTAACAATGTGGTCACTCGCAAAAGATGATACAGATTCAAATCCTATTATACACAGATCTAAACCAATTATTTCACAGGATAGACTGCTTCTTAAGAGCAGTCTGCTGCATTATCAATAGCAACTCTTCTGATGAGTCCATCTATCACCAATTACAAACAAAAATAGCTGCACAGGCCAGAACAAATACATAGGACACTTTGCTATTTATTAGTTAATTGTACCTTCTATAAGCAGTTGTGTATTTATTTTGTTTAATTTTGACTAATCCCTAGCAAAATATCTAGACTAAATAACACGTATAGCTATGTGTTAGTTTAGTTACAGTAACTTTTCTTTCATGAATACAGTTTATATTTAAAATATTTGTTAAGCAATTCATTCCCCCCAAATTTCTTAAATTCCTACTATGTGCCAGACGAATATTTGGGCTGTGACAAAAATACATTACTATAAAAACTAACAAAATATTTCTCGTATTCACAGAGGTACCCTCCACTATTCTTTAGCTGCCTTACCAAATCACCCCACATAGATCTCTCTGAGAACCAGAATCCTGAGTGCCAGGAATGATTTAAAATTCTGGTTACTTCACCTTGATTTGCTCCACATATAATGGCAGTCATTTGCCTACATGAAGGCAATGTAATATTCAAATTCCTTTCCCTTCCAAAGCATAGAAATAACCAAGTAAAGAAAAAAATTGTTCCTAGGAATCTTATGCAGAATTGTTTGTTTCCATTTTTTGGCTTTTATTAATCATCTTTAGCACACAAAATAAATTTGGATGCATAGCTTTAATGACTGTGCATTTGTCTTAAAGAACAAGACAATTGTCTGTATTTCAAATATATTTTGGTTATCTAGTTTCCCTTTGTATTGACTTAATGTATTTAATGATGTGTTTATCATTGTATAATTTTCAAACAAAAATAGTGTAATGCATGTTTCAGGACCAAGTAATTGATTTCATTTTCAGAATCTCCATTTTTTTTTAAATCGTACAGATAAAAGTTGAACTGGATTTACACAAATAGCCATTGGATTTCATTTACATTAGTGCATACAATAGTTATAATCTCTGAGCTGTATAAAAAAATGACAGATGAATGACATATATTCTCCCCTAATATCCTCTAGCTTGGAAGTCAAAAGTCCTAAAAAACAATTACCTCCACTTTACACATTAGGAAACTGAACCTTAGTGAAGTTTAATAATTGCTCTTTTATCATGCATGTAGTTGGTTCTAGAGCCAAAACTAAAATTTTACCTGCTTCACTCCAAAGTATATGTTTTTTTCTCACTACCCCATAGAAGCTTATAGAAAGTGAGGTCTTTTCTTTGAAACGTGAAATTATTATTTTAAATTATATGATTCAGAATTCATACAATTCAGATCAGTTCACCAAATCTTTTTGATATGTGCTGCTCAGGTAAGCCCAACAAGTCAGGCATCACATAGCCTATAAATCAGCAACAAGGCTGTAACAAGCATAAAACAGCCATAGTTCAAGGAAGACTGGGATAAGTCCATGAAATATTATAAGGACTTAGGAGTATTTTATTTGGTTGAGAGAGCCAAGAGAAGAATCCTGGAGTAAGAAAGGTTTGAGATGGCCTGGAGTATGGATGGCACAAATAGAGAAGGGAATGGGAATGGCAAGTAAAAAAACAAAACAAACAAACAAAAAACAAAACAGTGTGACTAAAAGCATAAAGACAGGAAACTATGACATATATTTGCTGAGTAGCGAGAAGTTGTTTATCTAGATTTTGGGATGCAATCTAACCAGAAGTCAGATGGAAAAGCCAGCACTTGCCTTTGGAGATCTACTTAAAGACCAACCTCAAAAGCCAATGTGTGCTTATACTAAACACTTCTTTATTTTTTTAATTGTTTTTTTTAGTTTTGAAAGAGAGAGAGAGAGAGAGAGAGAGAGGACAAGTGGGGGAGGGGCAGAGAGAGAGGGAGACAGAGAATCTGAAGCAGGCTCCAGGTTCTGAGCTATCAGCACAGAGAAGAATATGGGCTCAAACTCGTGAACCATGAAATCATGACCATAAGCAGAGGTCAGATGCTTAAAAACTGAGCCACCCAGGCACTCCTATGCTAAACTTCTAATATTTCTCTACTAGTAAGATAAAAGAAGGGAAAGGACACAAAAATAAGTCATTATAATTTGAGGATTAACGTAGGACAAAGAGGTATTGAACATAAATTAATGAATACATTTTGTTTCTCAGGCCACACTTTTTCAATAGAAGTAGAAAACTAAGTTAAATAGTTTAGTTCAAAGATTCTTTTTTTTAAATTTTTTTTAATGTTTATCTTCATTTTTGAGACAGAGAGAGACAGAGCATGAATGAGGGAGAGGCAGGGAGAGAGGGAGATACAGAAACTGAAACAGGCTCCAGGCTCTGAGCCATCAGCACAGAGCCCAACACGGGGCTCCAACTCACAAACCATGATATTATGATCTGAGCTGAAGTCGGATGCTTAAACTACTGAGTCACCCAGGCACTCCTTAAAGATTTCTAAAATATTTTTTGGGGTCAATTTTAATGCTATGGATGACAATGTTCATGTTAAAATAAAACCAGCATCTGAATACTACAAGTTTCAACAGCATCTAATTTCCTTTTTTTTTTTTTTGAAAGATAATGGCACCCTGCAGTGCCTGATTTGTCAAATGATTCTAACTATAGTTACAACTAAAATGATGGCCTTCAAGCAAATGTGATTCCTAGAAGATAGATAGGTTGATATTGATATATCAATATCTATATCTACATCTAGGTAGATAGGGGAGAGGAAGATTTCTTTTAAGGAATTAACTCATGCATTTTGAAAGCTAAGAAGTCTCACAATCTGCCATCTATAAGTTGGAGACCCAGGAAGGCTGGTGATATAAATTCTAGTCTGAGTCCAAATGCCTGAGAACCGGAAACACCAATGGTATAAGTCCCAGTCCAAGGGCAGAAGAGCACTGTCGGTGTCAATTGAAGCAGTCAGGCATAAAGAGAGAATTCAACCTTTCTCTGTCTTTTGGTTTCATTTGGGCTCTCAACTGGTTGGAGGATGCCCATTCATGGTGGGGAGAGCAATCTGCTTTGCTCAGTCCACAAATTCAAATGCTAATCTCTTATGGAAACACACTCACAGATGTGTCCAGGTACATACCAAACAGGTATCTGAGCATCCTGAGGCCCAGTCAAGTTGACACATAAAATTAACAGTCATAGTGATGCCATTCCCTCAACAGTATCATGATGACTTCTATTCAGGCCATGGCTTTTCCTAAGTGTCAGGTTAAAAAATGGAGTAAGAGCAATATTTTTTTTTCCTTCTAGAATGTGATAATATGTCAGTGTTTCTTAGAGAGAGAAGAAGCTAGCCAGCAGTAAGGGGGAGAGGTGAAAAGAAACTGACATCTTAGAAAAGGCATCAGGATACAAGGACCTGTGATAGCCTTCACAAGTTATTGGGGGGGGGGGGGGAATGTAAGATTTGAAGGCAAAACTTTACAGTTATTTGGTTATTTCTTGAGAATAGCAGGAGCTCTGCTCTAACCTGACTGGTCAAATCACAAGCACTCAATGGAATGAAGGGATTGTGAGCAGTCATTGTAAAAGCCTCTCCTTTTCCCCAGGAGCTACCATCATAAAGTAAAAACTAAAAAGGCAATTTTTGAATATGACCAGCTATTGGGGGCATACCTAGGCCTTGAAGATAAGCCTGCTGGATCTATTACTTAGCCCTAGTGAGCCTTTCCAGGGAGACAATTCTATATATTATGCCATATAAAAGTACATCAGATTAGAAAAACCTTTAAGTATACTATAAGAAGGCAAAGAGAAACTAGGTTGGCCCAGAAAATGTCTTATGCCTGCCAAGTTGATAATACCTGACACATTTGTAAGTCATCTGAAGAAAACGGAATGCTTATTTTGAAAGCATTATACCCATGCTCACTCAGGAACGTTTTAAATTTCTGGGAAATTATCTTAAAGATAGGAATGTATTCGTGAAGTGGACAAAGACAGGATAAGAAATTACGTGGACAGGTTGCATGGAAAGCCTCTTAAAATAGTTTGCTAAGGAAATGTATTTAAGTTAAAGATATACAAAAAGATATCAGAGTAAAAATAGAACCTTACTTGGAGATGGAATTATCTGAAGTCAATGGAAAAGATAGAGAAAAATCCCAGGAGAATTTCTAGGATGCACTTAAGCGCATAATTATATCTGATTTTGAGACAATTTCTCCGACTTACCTAAGAAGGTAGAAAAAAAGAACACTAAGATTAATTAAAGAAGTGAAGAATAATTGAATTCAAGGGGTTTCTTATCAAATTGCAAAACTCTGTGATAACATTAGATTTTGCTCAGTCTAAACAAACACAACAAAATACCTCTCACATTTGGAAGGAAAATAAGAGAATTGTAATTGGGCACCATAGAGCTCTCAGAAGAAAGTACTAACCAATAAAATAACTGTGTCCTCCTCGAAGATTCCTATGAAATGTAAATCACAATTTTACATGGCATCAGTTTAGTCTAGACTTAGGGTAGGAACTACTGACTGTTCCCAAGCTTCCTTATATATGGTCTTCTGGGACTGTGCCCCTGGCAAAAGTTCATCAGAATTCTCTGTGGTTTCTAAAAGCAGGGTATTTCCGAGTGTACATGCAATGCAATCTGTTGTGGGCTCTATATGTCTCTGCCTTTTAACAAACTAGGAATTCATATATTAATCAAACTATGGCAGTCAACTTAATGGTCAGATAATTAAAGTTTATGTATGTGCAAGGGTAAGGATTAAGTGAACCTGGTCCAATTCCCTCTGAAAGTTTTTCTTGGATTAACTTTATAGATTCAGGAGACATTAGTTGAGAGCATGTTAGGACCACCAACTCTGCCATATTACATTGGAATTATTTATTTTTATGGTGGTAAAGCAGACTTAACCAAGTCAAGTAAGTGATTAGGATTTCTGTTGTTCCTGGTAACACCGAGTTTGACTTCAGAGAATTGCATAATTTTGAGAGTGACGCGAACTGTCGCATGCATTTTCAAAGTAGTAATAACCACTATGGTTAACAATCGATATATCTTCTGGTCAAACAGTATCAGGACTCTCTTCATAGTTGAGGAATTCCTCACCTTATGAATTTTGGTGAGAAGTAGAAATTGCTTCTTATTATTAAAAGCTGAGAATACCAGATACTCATTTTCACAGCCTCCCTTGCAACCAAAAAATAGACATGTTATCTATGTCTGGCCAAGTCAGATGCACTTCATACTTGACTCAGGAGCTACTGTCACAGGAAGCAGGAAACAGAACACTTTTATTCTTGGGTAGCAATAAAGGGGTTCTGGATCAGTAGGATTATGCCCTCGGTACAGAAATGGCAATCGTATCAGCAACGTTAGTTCAATTAAATTTCTAGGACAGAAGAAGGAGCAGAAGTGACTGCAGTTAAACCAGTGTTTAGTGGCAATTTCAGTACTTCTGACACTAGATAAATTTGGTAGCTTAGTTTGGGAGAATTATGCATAAGTGTTTTATTGAAATATTTCTTCTCTAGCTCTTCCAAAGATTCTGTCAACTACTGTGTGTCTATATGATAAATCCCTTATCTAATTCAGTCAGCCAGAGTTGGTTTATCTTACCAGAAACTAACAACTATAACTGACAAAATATCTACTTAGTATTTTAAATTGTGATATATTATGGTGTCTTAGATTGTGTTTCCCAAAAGTAGACCTAAAGACAAGGATTTGAATATATTTGTGAAGTGATCCCTGGAAACATTAGTATAAGAGTGAGAAAGTACACAGAAGGGAAAGACACCAATAAATATTGTATTATTGAGCAGAATAATGTTTTCAACAACTCTGGGAGAAAATGTAGAACATACCTCAGAGTTATCCCTCCTCACCTAAGGGGAGATGAGAGGTCTTACTATAGCCAATTAGCCTCTTCTCAGCTGTGCAACTCTGAGTCAGGGACCTCCTGGGCAGCAGAGGCAGCTGAATTCCCCAGAGGGCAGCACACCTGCATAGCATGTCCCCTCCAGACAATTTAGTCCTTACTTAATCAACACCCAAATATTGATACCTATCAACATATTCAGAGACCTATGTCTTCCTTCCTCCTGCGAACTTCATCTTCAACAACCTATCTACACTCTGTGGGTGGATGGTTTATTAGTTTGCTCTTTCTGCTATGACAAATTATCATACATTTAGTAGCTTAAAACAGCACAAATTTATCCTCTTATAATTCTGAAAGCCAGAAGTCCAAAATTTGTATTACTGCACAGTTTCGAGGTGTCTGTAGTACTGTTCTTATGGAGGATGGGAGGGGATAATATGTTTTCTTTACCTTTTCAATTTCTAGTGGCTTTCTGTGATGGTTAATTTTATGTGTTCAACTGACTGGTCTATGAGATTCCTAGATAGTTTATATAATGGTATTTCTGAGTCTGTCTGTGAGGGTGTTCCCTGAAGAGATTACTATTTGAGTCAGTAGACTGAGTAAAGAAGACTACCCTCATCAGTGTGAGTGGGCATCAAGCAATCCATTGAAGGCCCAAATGGAAAAACAAGGCAGAGGAAGAGCAAATTCGCTGTCTGCATTTAAGCTGGGACATCCATCCTTTCCTGGCCTCAGGCATTAGTGCTCCCGATTCTCTGACCTTAGAACTCAGACTGGGACGTACACCAATTGAGTTTCCTGGTTCTCAGGCCTTCGGCTGGACTGGAACTATATCACCAGCTTTCCTATGTCCCCAGCTTGTAGACAGTGGATTGTGGAACTTCTCAGACTCTAACCCTATAAGCCAATCCCTCATAATAAATGTCCTTCTATATATCTGTATCTATATCTATCCATATCTACATATTCTATTGGTTCTGCTTCTCTGGAGAAACCTCATTAATTTACTCTCTGTATCCCTTGCCTTGTGGCCCTTTTCTCCACCTTCAGAGTGCACCACTGCAGACTGTCTTTATCATCACATCAATTTTTCCTCAACTGAGACTCTTTCTATGTCCTCTTTTAGAGACTCTTGTGATTACACTGGGCCTACTCAAGTGTTCCAGGATAATCTCCTTATCTCAGTATCATTAATTTTATCACATCTGCAACGTCCTTTTTGTCATATAATGTAAAATTCACAGCTTCTGTGGATTAGGATATAAACATCTTGGGGTTCATTATTCAGTCTACCACAAATGGGATTCTTTGCTCAACAGTCAAATGTCTTCACTCAGACGTCTTTGGTTTTGAAATGCATGTATTTTGTAACCATGAGAAAACTGGGCAGTTTCTCTTTAGATTTATATTCTCATTGGCTGGAAGCTGCTTTAGGGGCATTAACTTCTTCACAGTTTCTGGCTTCCCTCCCCTCTTCACTATCCATTAGCCAACAGAAAGTCCTAGGATGAACGTTTGCAGGTGTTTTTAGTAAGATGCTACTGGAACACACCAGGATGGTGAGTTTTGAGGGGACATGAGCATGGAATCAATAATGTCCAATATATATTGAAAGCAACTAAAAATACATGAAGATTAGTCAAAATTATACCCTTAATAAACTAAATATAGGATAGTCAAATGCTAGATAGTGGGCAAGTGATAACTTGCAGTTTCCGTTGAGTCTATGTGTAAAAGTTGAACACAAGAGTTGTCTGTTTCTGTAGTTTGAATATTCTCCACCAATAAGACAGAGGAAAGAAGGGATCAAAGTATGTTTTATGGCAGACATTCGAGAGTTACCTGATAGGAAGTAGAAAGCAATTACTTATGAATTTTCTGCCACCACTTTAGTGTTCAGGGGAGACATCATTGTTAGGACATGGTGTGAAGGGAAGAATCTGGGCGGTCTAGTCATAGGGGTAATTTCAAAGATAGTATTTAAACAGCCTTCTGTTAAGTTTATTGGGTAGTAAGCTTTAGTCTCCTGGTCCCTGTTGGAAATTTAGCATAAAAATCAAGAATAAAAATAAGGTCTTATAGTTCAGGAATCTCTCAACAAATCCCATAGTAGGCCAGACAAAATTTGTGTATGGTCACAATTCCACTTGGAAATCCTGTGTTTTAGCCATTGGCATAGAATTCAGAAGTTAATTTTTTTAAATGTTTATTTAGTTTTGAGAGAGACAGAGACAGAGGGTGAGTGGGGAAGAGGCAGAGAGAGAGGGAGACACAGAATCTGAAACAGGCTCCAGGCTCTGAGCTGTCAGCACAGAGCCCAACGCGGGGCTGGAATTTACGAACTGTTAGACCATGACCTGAGCTGAAGTCAGACACCCAACTGACTGAGCCACCCAGGCACCCCTAGAATTCAGAAATTAAAACATTCAAGAGTTTTCCAGTTTGGAATATATAAACAGATTTTTGGATATCTTTTTCTTGTAAGGGTGATCTTGCCAGTTTTTACACTTTTCTCTTGGTCCTCAATTAGCTATTTAGGAGTATTTAAGATGCACATAGAACAATTCCTTACACTTTATCGTGTGACTAATGCAGTTTGCATCTTTGTCAGTGATCACAAAATTATCCCCTTGTTTTTTCCATAGGCTGAGCCACAATACATTGAGAATCCTAGGTTGAACTCTTTCACACGAAGTGTAGAGGAATGAGACTGAGGAAAGGGCAAATTTAGACCTTTTCTCTCATGCCTACTGTGAAAAACCTACAAAGATCTCCCATAATTTGTAAGCTGTTGTTTTTCTCTCACACATTCTTCTAGCCAAGCAACTATATTTGAATTTCAGTTAATTGAATAGGTTTATGATAGTGTGACTTTAAATGTTAACCATGAAGCCCAGCCTGGGATAGATCCAGGTTTTATTTAATTCCTGAAACATATTCAATTTGGCAACCCTTCTTTAAATATGATATAATGCAAAATTACACATATGAACTTGGGTACAGAGCCTTATAGGGATTGGTTGGGAGTGAAGGACCCTGATGCACAATTTTCAGTAGCTTTAGGGTAAACTTGCTTTGGGGCCCAAAATATAATCACTTGACTTTGGGGAGGCATGAAAGAGTTTTTGAGCTGGAAAATACCTGGATTCTGAAAGTAATTTGGAAGTAAAATTATGTCATACCAATTAGAGCAAAGAGAAGCTAAATGTAAGGAAACTTATTGAAGTTCAATTGTAACAATCTAGGCACAAAAATATTTTAGTCCTAACTAGGGTGATTACATTGGCATTGGGACTGAAACGACTTCATTGGGGTTTGAAGATAGATTAGCAGAAGTAAGTGAAGGAAAAGTGAGAATTAAGGACAATTCTGAGGATCTGGTGTCTAGAAGAATTGTGTATGGGAGAATACTGCTGCCAAGTGTAAGACAAAGAAAAGCCATAAACAGGTCAAATTTATAATTCTGATTTTCAACCTTTTAAGATTAACTAGTTGTAGGCCAAAAGGAAATCCAGGTAAAAATATCTACCAGGAAGTAAGTTAAATCACAAATTTGGTAGATAGTTTAGGAAGTAAGTAAGGCTGAGAAACAGCTGTCTGTAGAATGAACATGGAAAAAATGAAGCATGGAGGGAGAAGGAAACTGGAATATCAACCCTCACTCACATTGTAATCTAACATAAGAGACTTGTAATTTCATTGAGGCCTTCCAAAATATTCTGTCAGTGGTTGGGAGGTATGCAGTAGGGCTATAGAGTGAGTATAGCATAGGAGATAATAGTATGGGCTCCAGAGTGGGCATTTCTAGGAGAAAATTATCTGGGTAGTTTATGGCAAGTTATTTAGACTTTTTATGGCTCAGAATCCTCAACTGTAAAATGGGGATATAAATAATCACTCCCTCATATATTGTGCATATTGATTCAGTTAATGAATTAACATGCTTTGAATAGTACTAACATATAGTAAGTCCTTAATAAGTCTTAGCCTTTATAATCAGATTTGTTGTTGGAAAAACTAAATTTATTTTTAACAATAATTTACATTTACACCATCATCTTTTCTTCAGTAGCTTCCGGACAATACAATTAATATTCTCGAGAATATATGCACTGCTATTTCTCATGCCCTATCTCTTCTTATGCTTTCTTAAGACAATTTATCATCTTTGAACACTTTTAATTTTTATTTCCAAAACATTACTCAAGTCAGGATTTAAGAAATTTACAGAATCTTCTTTGGCTCCAGCATATGGTAATCTTCTCCATTATGAATCTCAGAGAACTTGTTACCTTGTATTTTACACATGCTCTTTAAAATTGTTGATTTTTTTTAGATTGTGAACACCTTGAAGACAATGTCAAATCTTATACTTCTCTCTTCCTTTAATAATGTCTGGACCCATTTATTTTGAAGAATAGGTGAAAAAACTGAGTACATTAAATTATTACAACCTATCTTCATGTAATATATTGTTACTCAGCAGTCTCTGTTAATTTTTTGTCTGTTAATGTTAACTTTCTCAGTAATTTAGACATTCTATTTTAACATAACGGCTGTGATACACCAACCAGACATAAGTATCAAATATCTCTATTATATAAAATCGTATTTTTCATTATGCTATAGATAGATTACAGAAGTAAATATTATGGAATTTCTAAAGAAAGATGTCACCAGGAGGAAATAAACATCAGAATTAATAATTTTATTTAAGGCAAAAGTTCTGTGAATCCTCTTAATTTTTGGTGCTATTGTGACTAGGGTAAAAAAAAAATGGATTGGGGAACCATTTGGCATCAAACTTCCAAAAAAAAAAAATAAGTGAGCCAGAAAATAAATAATGTCAGTCATTAAAATGGAGCAAAAATGGAGAAAAATAAATACTACCAAGACTAACACGAGATCAGTAAATATCTTAGAAAATTTAACTCTCCATAGAAACAACAGGTCTCTTGAAAAATTGCAGGTTCTGATTTGGAAAGATTATGGTAGAGACCACAGGTGGTTGTAATTTTTTAAAAGCAAGTATTAAAAAATAAGACACTACTGATTTTGATAAATGAGTACTGTTTCCATCTAATATAATCAAAATGGCAATGCTAACATAGTGAGTATAGTAACTTCTGTCTTTTGTAAGAAATCATAGCACATATTCCTCTTATAAACAAACATATACATGAATATATGTAATTTAGGAACAACATTATCTATTATAATGTAATCTTTATTTAGTCTTGTGATTAAGTAATAAATTATTGGACATTTGTTCTCATGTTGATAAATTACATACATAAGTAAAATATGTCCTTCATTTTTTATTTAACATGACCATTACTCAATGGAGTTTTGAAAGAACAACATCTTGCCCATTACTTTCTAATGGATGGTATCATTCAAAGAGGGAAGTTTGGAAATAGGCTACTATGGGGACTGAGAATTGCCATCATTATCCATCTCCCACCATTTTAAGTACAAGTGACAAAGAAAAAACCTTAGCTTGCTATATTATTAGCAAAAATGTCAATTTGTGGATTATTAGTGTAAATGGCTACAGGCAGCTAATACTATAACATCTGGATCTAATGAAGAAATACAGAGCCAAAAACATTTGGTGAGAGTTTAAATGAGGTCATTCATCTGTTTCTGAAGAAAAATTTCCCACCCCTAGTCCCACATTCAAAAGTGAGCAGTGTTTGATTAAGACACTACTTTAAAGCTATATCAAACTATCATAATTTTCTATGGCCCAATAAAATAAGTGAGTTAAAAACAAGATTGAATATTCAATAATTAACATAATAATGACTGAATCTAGGCTGGCTTTACTTGATAATAGAAAATGTTTCTACTTATTAAAAATGCTATCTTTTACATTATTTTTTGATAGTAATTAAAATTTGAAAATATAATTGTACACAATTTCAGGACGATGCTGCTAGTCAGTAACTATTGGCAATCGTTATAAATTCAATTAAAATTATAATGAAAATAGAATTTGCTTTTTAATAGTAGAAGTTATTTGTTTGATGTTTTGATGTGATTAATTTGGGGTTTAATCAATGTGATTAATTTGTTTTTTTTTTTAATTAGCTAGCAATTATAGAGAAGCAAACTTTAAAGAAGAAATTTATATTTTACAGTGAGTTATCCAAACATAACTTGTGCTTCATATTTTCTTACAGACACATTTCTTTATGCAACTCGAATGCTCATGGCAATTAGGCTACGGTTTGATTTTCCATACAATGAAAAACTGGCCACAGCTGCAATTAAAACACCTGTCTTGGTAAGTAGGAATAACCAAATGTACTGAATTCAGGTAGCATGCGGTTTTTTAGCTGGCACAGGTTTTGTGAAGGAAACACTATTGCCAGGTTCAAATGTATTCTCTTTCATAGTGGGGAAAAACTAAAACATTTAAAGCTCTAATGGCTTTCAGTTAATAATGATTCATTGGATACTATAATTTGTTCAACAATTTATCATAAATCAAGAGAACAATGTTGCTATCATTTAGCTGTCAGCAACAGCAATTGTCAGTCACAAGAACAAGAAACCAGGAAAGAAAAAGAATGAAGAACCTACCAGTTCTTTGTTGCTATTTGTGATCCCAGTCATATTACTAATGGATTTTGATTTTTTTTAAGCTCTATGAGTATAAAGGGATTACTAAATGTGAATTAAATGGCCTCTAGAATTGTCAGTTTCTAGTGTTCAAATTATTACTGAGGTATTGTCATATTCAAGTTCACTAAAGAAAGTTAAACAACAGACCAAAAAAACCTTAGTAGTGCAGAGTCCACCACTGCTTTCCATTAAAATTGTTTTTAACTCTTAACATTCTCTAACAGCCAAATTTTAATTTATTTATTTTGGAAACCAGCCATAGGTCATTTAAAGCTGCCTTTAAATGGGCTTTACCGTAACTGCTAAATGGTTTACAATGTAAAACTAAGCATTTGGGTAGATTTTTTTCTATTAATTCAGGGCTCTCGGCTAATTATAGCCTACTATGAAGTGCCATAATTAAACTCATGAACAGTTCAGAATCCTTAAGATTTTAAAACCTGTTCACCTTTAACAGTAAGATTACTTTTAACAACACAATGAACACAGCTCACATATGGGCTAGTTCTTCATGGTGATGGCAGTCTGCTACTCAGATAACTGTGTCAGTATTAATATCTACTTAGCGCATGGCCAACATAGACTGAAGGCCCCAAGACCAAAGCAAAGAATTTTGAAAGCTTTCTAGTCTAGTTCTGACTTTGAAAACCTAATATCATCTCTAATTTATCTCATTCTAAATTATGCTTACCCTTAATTCTGCAACTTGAATTAACCGAAATGATAAACCATTAACAAACTAAATTTTCTATACGTTAATTTAAGAAGGGTAGCAAATTTGAATAAAAACTCAAGAGTCAAGTTCATCAGAAATGTTAATTATATCCAGTTTCCACAGGAATAGAGCGATAGGAAATGGCATGAAGAATCCTGGGTTAAGCATTTGTGGATATATAAAAGCAATGCTTTATTGTGAGGCAAATGCATTGTGAGGCAAAGCACAGCCAATCTTCATGAGTATTTTATGAGTGCTTTCTGATCTCTCTTACTCCAGTGTTCGAGTACTCCATGAGATTTTATTTTATTTGAATAAATTGTCATTTATGTCATCACTTTTACACATGTTTTTCACCCGTCCTATATGCTAGCTTTAAAACAATAAACTTTAGTTTAACACACTATGTCTTTTAAGATAGTTAGATGGAGATTTAAAATTACTTGAATAAAAGGAACCTGGTTTTTTCAGCCACAGTATTTGTTTCATAGCAATATTTTGCATCTATAAAGTCCAATTATAATTCTAACATGAAACATGGTCATGTTGAGCAGAGATTTAAAACTCTGTAACAGATTAATGGGCCTGTGATATGAGGAGCTGTCGGGAACATACAAACAAAATCTAAGAGAGGAAAAGTTCTGCCTTCTTTCATACTTCTCATTTCTTCAGTTCTTTCTTGTCAATAGTGAGATTCAATGATAGCATTTCATGTGTAATTTGTTACTTTGTGGTAAGGCTCAGATATATTATTACCTTTCTCACAAATATAATCATTACAAGTGTGTTTAGTGTCTTCATTTAGACAAACTGTGTAAGGCCCTTGGGGGCTATAAAGAGAGTATAAAATACAGGATGTAGTCTCACAAAGTTCAGGGTACTTCCTGAGGAGACCAAACATGCAAATGAAAAGTACAAACCTCCGTACCTATGGCCTTTCTATAACCTTTAAAGAGTGATATTGCTTGAAGGTTGAAAGTTTCAGACAAGTCATCTACTGACAGTGTGCATGATGATGTGGGGAAAGTCAGCACAGGTGTATGTGTAAGTTGCAAAAATATATATATATATATATATATATATATATATATATATATATATTAATGAACAGCACATAGTAACTTTCTCTTAAAAATTAAGAATTGTTTTATATCAGAAGATATCAAAGACAGAAACTGCCAAAGTCAGCAATCCCAGAATGCTTCTTTTTTCCAATAATGGGCAAAGCTCTAAGAAATGAAGAATTGAAGACGAGGTATTGAGAAAGTCAATAGGAAGTTTCGGTAGGCTGCCCCCACTGAAAACTAAAAAGTAGAGAGTGGCTCAGGATGTGTGACCATCCCTACACTAAAAGCTGATACCAAGTTGGCAGGCATGTGAGTGGTCTTCTCTTCTGAATTGCTGACTTCTTAATATTTAGCCAAAGATGGACAATTTATTTCAGTGTCATTTACTAGGCAGTTGTGAGCAGCCACATACACTATTTAGGTAAGATCCTGAACTTCGCAGTCAGGCTAACACAGCTTTGAGATTTTGCTTTACTAATGGGATTTACAGCTGTTTCACTCACTTACCTATGGATTTGGGTTGCCTTAGCTATAAAATAAAATTATTTTTACAAAAAAGTTTAGTTACGTGACCTAACACATGTGAAATACTAAGTTTATTTCTTGGAACATAATTAAGACTTTAACTGAAATCTATGTTTAAGAATACAATTACTAATTATAGATTCCCTGCTCAAGCCTAAAATTATATTAAGGAAAGGCTAAGATACCGAAACACTTAGAGAGATACATGTAGTCAAATCGTTACACAATGAAATGATTAAAGTACATTACAAATTCACTTAGGGTTTCCTTACTTATGCTAGAGAATAACTGCAGTTCACTGATGCAAAGATCAGATTACACCTGCTAAAATTAAAATGTAGTGGTGCCTGGGTGGCTCAGTAGGTTAAACATATAACTCTTGACTCTTGATTTCAGCTCAGGTTGTGATCTCCCCGTTTGTGTGATCGAGCCCTACTTCAGACTCTGTGCTGACAATGGGGAACCTGCCTGGGATTTTCTCTCTCCTTCTCTCTCTGTCCCTCCCCTGTTTGTTCCCTCTCTCTCTCTCTTAAAATAAATAAATAAACATTAACAAAAATTAAAATGTAATTATAAGATAATAGTTCCTTACTCCTGAGAAAATCTTAGAGATATGAGACTTTGGGACCCAGAATAATTTGTTCTGGAGAAGTACATACTACTCAGCCTGAGGCCTCCTAGATGTTTCCTTATGCATCAAGTAGTGAAATTTGTACTTAGTCATGAGATTTAACCTGGGCAAAAATCACTGGCCGCCAATAAAGTGGGCCAAACTATACTATACATGTGAGAGAAGCCAGAGAAGACATTTATTGTGAAATATAAATACTAAATCTCTCCTTGATCTTCTAGTATATAGCATTCCATTCATTACTTTCTGATGTTATTTGATATTATTCATCACTTTTTGATGCTATTGTGCGGTATTTTCTCAGTTATCTATACCTACCATTTATTCATCTTTCTTCTAGCCTTTTCATTCTTTCAGGTATAATCCTACAGATTGAGTCATATAATGTCTTGGAGTATGGCTCATTTTCCCACATTTCCAATGGTGTTTTCAAACTACTCATTTAGTAAAGACCCTTTTGGCAGTTGTTGACATTTGAGGATTGCCTGGATTGGCAACTCTGAGTTTCTCTTAAATTGGTCTCTGAGACTAAGCCCAAACATCTCACAGCATACGAAAGGATTAGGTACTATTCTAGGCCTAGTAATAATACTGGATAAACTTTGTTGAGTGCTTCAATTCTTCTATGTACTTTTTTTCTGAGTTTATGTAGAGTGTATGACTCCCTAGGATCCTCACACTGCTCCATGAGGCTGTAATTATCACCAGATTAGAGATAATGACACAATCTTAGGTTGATAAAAATTGTCCAAGCTCACCAGATTGGCAAGTGAGTGATCCTGTATTCTAAAAAGTATTGGAACATATACTTTAAATATAAAGTTCCAGGGGTCTCATATTTCCATACCTCCTATGAGAAGAGGCATTGATTACCTTTGTTTTGAACTATCTTTTCAAGGATGTTAGTACAGTCTTGGAAAATAGAACCAGAGGCTCCCTCTAAGCAAAGGGGCAGGCATGCCTGTGTCTTATTATGTAAGATTCAGGTTCTTCAAGCTCATTGTTCTCATGTAATGCAACATAGTTTGTGTACAGCTGTTACTTAGCATTCTTCATACCATCTGGTGGGAATTGGGTTCGAGGAACAGGCACAAAAATGCCTATACACTAACCACTGTTATTGCCATAAGTAATAAAGTCCTTTGTCTCTTTTCTAGGAGTCTCATGTCTTCTGTCAACATCCATAAGAGCAGGAAAAACTACTTGCCTGTTAGCTTGCAGATAGAATAAAATCTCTAACACTTTGCAGTCCTACACATACTCTGCTATATTACTTTATCATATATTAGGAGTAATTGCTGAGAAATTCAATTTGGTTGTGCTTATTTATAAATTTTGACTAATTCTTTAAACTTATGTCATTTGTCCTTAAGAATAAACTACAATCTTCTATAATTGCTTTACAATTCAGCATAAATTTGGAATTAAGAAAATATTTCATTAATTTTTTGCATTAAAAATTGAGTAGTGCAATCATACAATCATCTCTCTGATGTGTACACAAAGGAATGCTTTTCCACCAATTGCGAAGGCAAAAACTTACATCGAAATTGAAAATGTTATGTAGCTTGAAAATGCATTTATTACATTCATTCATTTTCATATTCTTTTATTGCATCTTAAATATTTTATTATGCCTTTATCTCAAAAACAATACATTGGGCCATGATTAATGCATACTGATAAATAGGAGTGGAGGGAAACTAAAATATTTATGGTTAATGCACAGAGAATCTTCCTGACCTCAAGGAATTATTGCCCTGAAAAAATAATTCACCATAAGGAAAATGGTTAATAAATGTAAATTCATTAAATTTGAATCTTCCTTCTTCAAAACCACCATATTGTGGAAAAACAAGTTTATAGATAGGATGCAATATTCGAATCACATGTATCTAACAAAAGACAGTAATAACATAGAGACCTGCAATGACTAAGGAGTAAATAGACAAATAGTTCAACATAAATGATCCAAATACTTAAATTCTTAATTCACACGGTCAGTAAACATATGCAAAGGTGCTCAAATTAGTTAATAATTTCAGAAATTAAATACAGATGCATTAAAATTATTGCACAGCATACATAGACTATCTCACAGTGTCTGTGGGTAGGAGTTTGGGCATGACTTAGCTGGGTACTCTCAAGGCTGCATTCAAGTTGTTGGCTAGGGCTGGCTTCTCCTCTGAAGGTTTCTCTGGGGAACATTTCACTTCTCTTCTCACTCAGAGTGTTAGCAGAATTCATTTCTTGCAGCTGCAACATTGTGGGTCTCGGCTTCTAGCTGTCACCTGAGGCTATCCTCATCTCTGAAAGGCTACACTCTTCCTTGCCACTCTAGCCTCCTAGTATGGCACTTTATTTTTCAAAGGTGACAGGGATGGAGCATCTGGATGGCTTAGTTGGTTGAGTGTCCCACTCTTGATTTTGGCCCAGGTCATGATCCCAGGGTTGTAAAATTGAGCCCCACCTTGGAGCCCAAGGTGAGCATGGAGCCTGTTTAAGAATCTCTCTCTCTCTCTCTCTCTCTCTCTCTCTCTCTTCTGTGCCACTCTCCCCTTCTCATGCACACACTAGTCCTCTCTGTCTTAAAAAAAAAAAGTGACAGGGGAGAAAGTCTTTATGATAAGCCTGCTAATAAGATAGATAAGATAGAATATTCTATATAGCTCAGTATAATCATGAGTGACATCTCATAACCTTTAAACTTGATCAGAAATAAATCACAGGTCTTACACTCAAGGAGAAGAGATTATACAAGGGTGCAAAATACAAGAGACAGGAATCATGAGGGCAGTCACAAAGTCTGTCAAACACACATTGGAAAAATTGTGCCACATCTTTTGAAAAATTTAGTAATATCTATCAAAGTTTAAGATATGCATCCAATCAAATTAAGAAATCCCACTGAACAAATCAACACATATACCCTGAATGTATTCTTAGATGTATACTCTAAGAAACCTAGATAACATTATTCAAAGCAGGCTTGATTGTAATAGCCTCCATCTTAAACATTCTAAAAGGCCATTAAGAATGAAAGAATGAAATAGATGAGCAGCGCCTGGGTGGCTCAGTTGGTTGAGCGTCTGACTTTTTTTTTCTTTTTTTTTTTTTTAACATGTATTTATTTTTGAGAGAGACAGACAGAGCATAAGAGGGGGAGGGGCAGGGAGAGAGGAAGGCACAGAATCTAAAGCCAGCTCCAGGCTCTGAGCTGTCAGCACAGAGCCCCACACTGGGCTTGAACTCAGGGACTGTGAGATCATTAACTGAGCAGAAGTCAGATGCTTGACTGACTGAACCACCCAGGCTCCCCTAGCGACCAACTCTTGATTTGGGCTCAGGTCATGATCCCAGGGTCATGGGCTTGAGCCCTGTGTCAGGCTTCATGCCCAGCATGCTCAAGATTCTCTCTCTCCCCTTCTCCTCTCCTTCTCTCCTTCTCTCTAAAATAAAATAAAATATGGGGCGCCTGGGTGGCGCAGTCGGTTAAGCATCCGACTTCAGCCAGGTCACGATCTCGCGGTCCATGAGTTCGAGCCCCGCGTCGGGCTCTGGGCTGATGGCTCAGAGCCTGGAGGCTGTTTCCGATTCTGTGTCTCCCTCTCTCTCTGCCCCTCCCCCGTTCATGCTCTGTCTCTCTCTGTCCCAAAAATAAATAAACGTTGAAAAAAAAAATTAAAAAAAAAATAAATAAATAAAATAAAATAAAATAAAAATAAAATAAAATAAAAATTAAAGAAAAAATATATCAGTAAGTTGTGGATATAACACATTATATTTGCATTCTGTTCTGCAACACGCTTTTCTTTTTTTTATTGTAGTAAAATACAACATAAAACTTATCATCTTAACCATTTTTAAATGTGGGGTTTAATGGAATTAATTCCATTCATGTTATTTGCAACCATCACCACCATTCATCACCAAAAGTCTTTTCATGTTGCAAAACTGAACTCTACACCCATTAAAAAATAACCCCCATTACCAGTCCCAGGAAACCACCATTTTACTTTCTATTGCTATGATTTTGACCACTCTAATTACCTCATATAAGTAGATTCAAAGAGTATCTCTCTTTTTGTGATTGGCTTATTTCATTTAGCATAATGTACTCATCAATGAACTCATCAAGTTCATCCATGTTGTGGAAATGTCAGTATTTCCTTTTGCGCTAAGACTCAATAATATTCCATTGTATGTATATACTATATTTTCTGTATCTATTTGACGGACAAATATATCCTTAAATCTAGATTTCAATTCTTTTAGGTATATACCCCAAACGGAAATATCTGGATCATATAGTAAATCCATTTTTAATTTTTTTGGGAACTGCCTTATTTTCCATAGGGGCTGGACCATTTTTATATTCTGCACAAGGAATTCCAAAAGGGGTCCAATTCCTCCCCATCCCTGACACAATTTTTTAATTTTTTAAAAAATATTTATTTATTTTGAGAGAGAGAGCATGTGAGTGGAGGAGCAGAGAGAGAGAGAGAGAGAATCCCAAGTAAGCTCTGTGCTGTGAGCACGGAGCCCCACGCAGGGCTTGATCCCACAAACAAGGAGGTCATGACCTGAGCTGCAATCAAGAGTTGAATGTTCAACCTACTGAGCAATCCAGGCACCGCAACATTTCCTTATTTTCTATTTTTTTTATTTTAACTTGCTTTATTTTTTATGTTTTTAAATTTATATCCAAATTAGCATAAAGTGCAACAATGATTTCAGGAGTAGAATCCTTAATGCCCCTTACCCATTTAGCCCATCCCCCCTCCTGCAACCCTCAGTTGCAGTTACAACCCCTCCCATAACACTCAGTTTGTTCTCCATATTTATGAATCTTTTATGGTTTGTCCCCCTCCCTGTTTTTATATTATTTTTATTTCCCTTCCCTTATGTTCATCTGTTTTGTCTTTTAAAGTCCTCATATGAGTGAAGTCATATGATTTTTGTCTTTCTATGACTGGCTAATTTCATTTAGCATAATACCTGCCAGTTCCATCCACATAGTTGCAAATGGCAAGATTTCATTCTTTTTGATTGCCGAGTAATACTGCATTGTATATACATAGCACCTTTCCTTTATCCATTCATCCAGTGATGGACATTTGGGCTCTTTCTACGCTTTGGCTATTGTTGATAGTGCGGCTATAAACATGGGGGTGCATGCGTCCCTTCAAAACAGCACACTTGTATCCCATGGATAAATGCCTAATAGTGCAATTGTTGGGTCGTAGGGTAGTTCTATTTTTAGCTTTTTGAGAAACCTCCATACTGTTTTCCAGAGTGGCTGCACCAGCTTGCATTCCCACCAACAATGCAAAAGAGATCCTCTTTGTCCACATCCTCGCCAACATCTGTTGTTGCCTGAGTTGTTCATGTTAGACATTCTGACAGGTGTAAGGTGGTATCTCATGGTGGTTTTGATTTGTATTTCCCTGATGAAGAGTGATGTTGAGCACTTTTTATGTGTCGTTTGGCCATCTGGATGTCTTCTTTGGAGAAGTGTCTATTCATGTCTTTTGCCCATTTCTTCGCTGGATTATTTGTTTTTTGGGTGTTGAGTTTGATAAATTCTTTATAGATTTTGCATACTAACCCTTTATCTGATATGTCATTTTCAAATACAATCTCCCATTCTGCCAGTTGCCTTTTAGTTTTACTGATTGTTTCCTTCGCTGTGCAGAAGCTTTTTATTTTGATGAGGTCCCAGGAGTTCATTTTTGCTTTTGTTTCCCTTGCCTCCGGAGACATGTTGAGTAAGAAGTTGCTGTGGCCAAGATCAAAGAAGTTTTTGCCTGCTTTCTCCTCGAGGATTTTGATGGCTTCCTGTCTTACATTAAGGTCTTTCATCCATTTTGAGTTCATTTTTTGTGTATGGTGTAAAAAAGTGGTCCAGGTTCATTCTTCTGCATGTTGCTGTCCAGTTTTCCCAGCACCACTTGCTGAAGAGACTGTCTTTATTCCATTGGATATTGTTTCCCACTTTGTCAAAGATTAGTTGGCTATATGATTGTGGGTCCATTTCTGGGTTCTGTATTATGTTCCATTGATCTGAGTGTCTGTTCTTATGCAAAGACCATACTGTCTTGATGATTGCAGCTTTGTAATACAGGTTGAAGTCCAGGATTGTGATGCCTTCTGCTTTGGTTTTCTTTTTCAAGATTGCTTTGGCTATTCAGGGTCTTTACTGGTTCCACACAAATTTTAGGATTATTTGTTCTAGCTCTGTGAAGAATGCTGGTGTTATTTTGATAGGGATTGCATTGAATATGTAGATTGCTTTGGGTAGTATTGACATTTTAACAGTATTTATTCTTCCCATCCAGAAGCATGGAATATTTTTCCATTTTTTTGTGTCTTCTTCAATTTCTTTCATAAGATTTCTGTAGTTTTCAGTGTATAGATTTTTCACCTATTTGGTTACATTTATTCCTAGGTATTTTATGGTTTTTGGTGCAACTGTAAATGGGATCGATTCTTTGATTTCTCTGTCACTTCATTGTTAGTGTATAGGAATGCAACTGATTTCTGTGCATTGATTTTATATCCTGAAACTTTGCTGAATTCATGAATCAATTCCAGCAGGTTTTTGGTGGAATCTTTTGGATTTTCCATATAGAGTATCATGTCATCTGCGAAGAGTGAAAGTTTGACCTCCTCCTGGTTAATTTGGATGCCTTTTATTTCTTTGTGTTTTCTGATTGCAGAGGCTAAGACTTCCAACACTATGTTGAATAACAGTGGCAAGAGTGGACATACCTGTCTTGTTCCTGACCTTAGAGGGTAAGCTCTCAGTTTTTCCCCATTGAGGATGATATTAGCATTGGGTCGTTCATATATGGCTTTTATGATCTCGAGGTATTCTCCTATCCCGACCTTATCAAGAAAGTATGCTGTATTTTGTCGAATGCTTTCTCTGCATCTATTGAGAGGATCATACAGTTCTTGTCCTTTCTTTTATTGATTTGATGAATCATGTTAATTGTTTTGCAGATATTGAACCAGCCCTGCATCCCAGGTATTAATCCCACTTGGTCGTGGTGAATAATTTTTTTAATGTATTGTTGGATCCAGTTGGCTAATATCTTGTTGAGGATTTTTGCATCCATGTTCATCAGGGAAATTGGTCTATAGTTTTCCTTTTTAGTGGAGTCTCGCTCTGGTTTTGGAATGCAGGTAATGCTGGCTTCATAGAAACAGTTTGGAAGTTTGCCTTCCATTTCTATTTTTTGGAACAGCTTCAAGAGAATAGGTGTTAACTCTTTCTTAAATGTTTGGTAGAATTCCCCTGGAAAGCCATCTGGCCCTGGACTCTGGTTTTTTGGGAGATTTTTGATTACTAATTCGATTTCCTTCCTGGTTATGGGTCTGTTCAAATTCTCTTTTTCTTCTTGCTTCAGTTTTGGTAGTGTATATGTTTCTAGGAATTTGTCCATTTTTTCCAGACTGCCCATTTTATTGGCATATAATTGCTCATAATATGCTCTTATTATTGTATTGATTTTTGCTGTGTTGGTTGTGATCTCTCCTCTTTCCTGCTTGATTTTATTTATTTGGGTCCTTTCCTCTTTCTTTCTGATCAAACTAGCTAGTGGTTTACCAATTTTGTTAATTCTTTCAAAGAACCAGCTTCTGGTTTTATTAATCTGTTCTACTGTTGTTTTTGTTTTGGTTTTGGTTTTGATAGCACTAATTTCTGCTCTAATCTTTATTATTTCCTGTCTTCTTCTGGTTTGGGGTTTTATTTGCTGTTCTTTTTCCAGCTCCTTAAGGCATAAGGTTAGGTTGTGTATCTGAGATCTTTCTTCCTTCTTTAGGAAACCCTGGATTGCTATACACTTTCCTCTTTTGTTTTTTTTAATTTTTTTTTAACGTTTATTTATTTTGAGACAGAGAGAGAGAGAGAGAGCATGAACGGGGGAGGGTCAGAGAAAGAGGGAAACACAGAATCCGAAACAGGCTCCAGGCTCTGAGCGGTCATCACAGAGCCTGACGCGGGGCTTGAACTCACGGGCCGCGAGATCATGACCTGAGCTGTAGTCAGCTGCTTAACCGACTGAGCCACCCAGGCGCCCCTACACTTTCCTTTTATGACCACCCTTGCTGCGTCCCAGAGGTTTTGGGTGGTGGTGCTATCATTTTCATTGACTTCCATATACTTTTTAATTTCCTCTTTAACTGCTTGGTTAGCCCATTCATTCTTTAGTAGGATGTTCTTCAGTCTCCAAGTATTTGTTACTTTCCAAGTTTTTTCTTGTGGTTGATTTCGAGTTTCATAGCATTGTGGTCTGAAAATATGCACGGTATGATCTCAATCTTTTTGTACTTATTTAGGGCGGATTTGTGTCCCAGTATATGGTCTATTCTGGAGAATGTTCCATGTGCACTGGAGAAGAATGTATATTCTGCTGCTTTAGGATGAAATGTTCTGAATATATCTGTTAAGTCCATCTGGTCCAGTGTATAATCCAAAGCCATTGTTTCCTTGTTGATTTTTTAATAAAATAATCTGTCCATTGCTGTGAGAAGGGTGTTGAAGTCTCCTACTATCATGGTATTACTATCGATGAGCTTATGTTTGTGATTGAGTTATATATTTGGATGCTGCCACATTTGGTGCATAAATGTTTACAATTTTTAGGTCTTCTTGGTGGATAGACCTTGATTATGATATAAGGCCCTTCTGCATCTCTTGATATAGTCTTTATTTTAAAGTCTAGAGTGTCTGATATAAGTATGGCTACTCCAGCTTTCTTTTGTTGACCATTAGCATGATAGATGGTTCTCCATCCCCTTATTTTCAATCTGAAGGTGTCTTTAGGTCTAAAGTGGGTCTCTTGTAAACAGCATATAGATGGATCTTGTTTTCTTATCCTTTCTGTTACCCTATGTCTTTTGATTGGAGTATTGTGTCCATTGACGTTTAGAGTGAGTACTGAAATTTATGAATTTATTGTCATTATGATGTTTGTAGAGTTGGAGTTTCTGGTGGTGTTCTCTGGTCCTTTCTAATCTTCGTTGCTTTTAGTATATATATATATATATATATATATATATATATATATATTTTCTCCTTTTCTCCCCTCAGAGAGCCCCCCCTTAAAATTTCTTGCAGGGCTGGTTTAGTGGTCACAAACTCCTTTAATTTTTGTTTGTCTGGGAAACTTTTTATCTCTCCTTCTATGTTGAATGACAGCCCTGCCTGATAAAGAATTCTTAGCTACATATTTTTCTGATTCAGCATATTGAATATATCCTGCCACTCCTTTCTGACCTGCCAAGTTTCTGTGGATAGGTCTGCTGCAAACCCGATCTGTCTTCACTTGTAGGTTAGGGACTTTTTTCCCTTGCTACTTTCATGATTCTCTCCTTGCCTGAGTATTTTGTGAATTTGACTATGATATGCCTTGTTGATGGTCGGTTTTTGTTGAATCTAATGGGGGTCCTCTGTGCTTCCTGGATTTTGATGTCTGTGTCTTTCCCCAGGTTAGGAAAGTTTTCCGCTATGATTTGCTCACATAACCCTTCTACCCTTATTTGTCTCTCTTCCTCTTCTGGGACCCCTATGATTCTGATGTTGTTCCTTTTTAATGAGTCACTGATTTCTCTAATTCTTAAATCATGCTCTTTTGCCTTAATCTCCCTCTGTTTTTCTGCTTCATTATTCTCTGTAATTTTGTGCTCTATATTGCTGATTCTCTGTTCTAACTCATCCATCCTTGCTGCCCCTGCACCTATCTGTGATTGCAGCTTAGTTATAGCATTTTTAATTTCATTCTATTTTTTACTTCTTTTATCTCTGCATAAAGGGATTCTAATCTATTTTTGACTCCACCTAGTATTCTTATTATCACGATTCTAAATTCTGGTTCAGTCATCTTGCTTGTATCTGTGTTTGTTAAATTCCTGGCTGTCATTTCTTCAAGCTCTTTCTTTTGGGGTGAATTCCTTCATTTTGTCCTTTTGAAGGGAGAAAAGGAATTAATGAGGTAGAAAAATTAAATTAAAAAGAATAAATATTAAAAATTAAAAACACACATACACACAAAATCTAATAAATGATGCTAGATCCTAGGTGTGTTTTGGTATAGGTGTTGAAAGAGGTTTGACAGATTAGAGAAAAAAAGGGGGGGAGAGGAAATCATTTGAGAATTTGAAAAAATGAATACAGTGAAGTAGACTAAAATGGTATGATGGGAGCAAAATAAAATTTGAAAAAATTTACACAAAAGTAAATAATATAGTAGAAAAAAATTAAAGAAAAATATTTTGAATAAAAATTAAAAATAAAAATGAATTTTTTCTTTTTGTGTATTCAAGAAAAAAAAGAAACAAAAAAGAGAAAAAAGAGGAAAAAAAAGAAATCGTTTGAAAATTTTAAAAAGTGAATACACTGTAGTAGACTAAAATAAAATGATGGAAGGAAAATAGAATTTGAAAAAATTTACATAAAAGCAAAAAATATAGTAAATATTAAAGAAAAATATTTTTCTGCACTAGAGAAAAAGAAACGAAAAAGAAAAAAGAGAAAGAAAATGAAAAAAAGGAAATTGTTTAAAAATTTGAAAAGGTCAACACACTGAAGTAGACTAAAATAAAATGATGGAAGTAAGATAGAATTTGACAAAATGTACACCAAAGTAAAAAATATAGTAAAAAATTAAAGAAAAATATTTTTGATAAAAATTGAAAATAAAAATGATTTTTTTCTCTTTCTGTATTCAAGAAAAAGAATAGTAGTGTAAAAGAGAAAAAAAAAAAAAGAAAGAAAATTGAATAGATGGACCTGCTAACAGATTGAAATAGTTCTGAAATTACTTCGTTTTCCTCTAGAAGTCAGACTATAGCACTTTATAGTCCATAAACTAAGCAGGCAGTGAGACTTGTGTTCTTGAAGAGCAAGGTTGGCCCAGTTGGGCGGGCTCAGTGTAATGTCTCCTTTTTCCACTAGATGGCGCTGCTAGCCTACTGGGGTGGATTGTTGCAGTACTCATAGGTGCCTATGCACATGCGTGGGTGCAGTGAAAATGGCGTCACCCAGCTACCCAGTCTCTAGTATCAGAACTCTGTTCTCTCCGATCAGCAATCGTGTACCTTTCCTGTCTTCAGCTTTCGTCCACTTGTGCTTCTTCACTGTCCATGACCAAGACTCAGGCAGTACCTCTCTCCTGAGTTTTGTCTCAGACGAGGCAAACAGGATGGCAGCTGTTTTCCCTGCCCCCTTACTTCTGAAGGACTGCAGCTTTGACCCCTCTGCCCCTCTGTGGGAGGGTCTCACTGAGCAATGGCCGAATGCTGGCTGCACCCAGGAATGCCTGCTGGACCCTGCTGCTGCCAGTGCCCCTAGACTACGGCCAGGTGCCAGCCCGCTCCAGAAAAAGTTCACGAGATACTGTGTCGAGGGAGCTTTTCAGGGATTATGGAAAATCACAACACACATTTGGCACCAGGCTTCACCTTTGAGGACCTTGTTCCAGCACAAGCGAATATGGCCGTTTTCTGGGGTCTTCTGGGACCAGGTGGCTTCAACAGTCTCTACCAAATGTCCTTCCAGCAGTGGAACCATTTTTCCCATGAGGCCCGAGAACCTCCTGGGCCCTACTCTGTTCCTGGGGATTCTCCCTTCCCACCAGAGCACCACCAGGTATCAATCTGTGGAGTTGCAGCCTTTGCTCTCCCCTTGTTTACAGTCTTAATGGAATTTAAACCCTCTCCTTTCTCCTTTCTACCTCTTTAGTTTAGTCCCTATGGCTGTTTACCGTTTTCCACTTTCTCTCCAGCTGCTTTTGGGGAGGGGTGCTTTTCTTGTATTCTGCCCCCCCCCCGCCCAGTCTCTGTCCTCTCTCCACCTGAAAAAGTGGCTCCCTGCCTGCCACTGGCTTCTCTCCCCAAGTTCACCTCTCTGCACCATGTACCTGATGAATTCTGTGGTTCAGGTTGTGCACATTGTTGTGTTAATCCTTCAATCAGTTTTCTAGGGTGTAGGATGGTTAAGTGTTGGTCTGGCTGTATTTCATTGATGTGAGACACACAAAAACTTCCATGCTGTTCTGCCATCTTGGCTCCCTTATTTTGTATTTTTTAATAGTAGTCATCTTAATGAATAAGTTATATAAGTTTTTATTTGCATTTCCCTAATGTGTAGTTATGTTTTCTTTTGCTTATTGGCTATATATCTTCTTCTGAGAAATAACTATTTAAGTCCTTTGCCTATATTTGAATTGGATGGTTTTCTGATGTTATTATTATTTTTGAATTTTAGTAATTCTCTATATATTCTAGATGTTAATTGTTAATGGATAAGTAATTTGCAAATATTTTTCCCATACTGTGTGTTTTATTTTACCTTGTTGATATTGTCTTTTGATGTGTCTTTATCAAAATGTTCATGAAGTCCAACTTGTCTATTTTTTTAAGTTTTGTTGTTTCTTTTATTCCTTTGGTGCTATACCCAAGAAATCATTGCCAAATCAAATGTAGTAAGTTTTTGCCCTATGTTTTCTTCTAAGAGTTTTGTAGTTTTAGGTATTATATTTAAGGTATTAGTTATTACATTTAAATCTTTGACCCATTTTGAATTATTTTTTTATATATGGTGATAGAGTTCATCTTCGTTCTTTTGCATATGGGTATGCAGTTTTCCCAGTACCTTTTGTTTAAAAGACTGTCCTTTTCCACTGAACGGCCTTGGCCCCTTTTAAAAATAATTTTACTATATATCCAAGAGTTTATTTCTGGCCTCTTTATTCCATTCTATTGGTCTATATGTTCTTATGACAGTGCCTCATTCTTTTCATTACTGTAGCTGTAGTAAGTTTTGAAGTCAGGAAGATGAATCCTCCAACTTTGTTCTTTTTCAAGATTGTTTTGGCTATTTAGCCTCCCTTGAGGTTCTATACACATTTTAGCATGGATTTTTCTATCTTACTTTATAAAATTATAAGGATTTTGATAGATATTGGATTTAATCTGTGGACCACTGGATGGTATTGATATTTTTATATTGATTTTTTCTATCCATAAACTTGGGATGTTTTTCCATTTATTTGTGTCTTGTAAAATTTCTTTCAGCAATGTTTTCTAGTTTTTATTATGCAAACCTTTTACCTCGTTGGTTAAGTCAATTTCTAAGTATTTTATTCTTTTGAATGCTATTATAACTGGAATTGTTTTCTTTTTTAATTTTAATTTAAAAATTTTTAAATTGCAATATAATTAGTGTATAGTATAATATTAGTTTCAGGTATATAATACAGTGATACAATAATGGGATTCTTTTCTTAATTTTATTTTCAGATCATTCCTTGTTAATTCATGAGAACACAGCTGATTTTTGCATGTTGACTTTGTATCCTGCTTCTTTACTGAATTATCCTAATAGTTTTAATTACTTTTTGTAGAATCTCTTGAGGTTTCTACATATAAGATCATATCATCTTCAAATAGACATAATTTACTTCTTTCTTTTGAATATCTAGGATTTTTTTGTCTTTTTATTGCCTAATAGCTTCACCTAGAACTTCCATTTCTATATTGAAGACAAGTAGAAAAAAGCAGATACCTGCTTCTTTCCTTATTTTAGAAAAAGTAAATAACTTTTAGTCTTTTCCCAATAAGTATTATATTCACTGTAGGTTTTTCATGTATTGCTTTTATTATGTTGAGGTAGTTTCCTTCTAATCAAAGTTTGTCAAATGTTCTTTTTTTCATGAAACGTTCTTAAATTTTGTCAAATGTTTTTTTCTGTATCAATTGAGATTATCATGTAGTATTTTTCCTCCATTCTATTAGTGTGATATATTAAATGGATTAATTTTTAGATGTTGAACCAGTCTTATATCCCAGAATGAATCACACTTGGCCATGATGTATAATCTTTTTAATATGCCACTTAATTTGATTTGCTAGTATTGTGTTGAAATGATTATATTAATGTTCATTAAGGATATTGATCTGTAGTTTTCTTATAGTGTCTTTGTCTGGCTTTTATATCAGGATAATCCTGGCCTTGCGGAATGAGTTAGAAAATGTTCCTTCCTAGTCATTGTTTTGGAAAAGTTTGAGGATTGGTGTTAGTTCTCCAAATGTTTGGTAGAATTCATCAATGAAGTAATCAGAACCAGGGCTTTCTTTAAAGTGAGAAGATTTTTAATTACTGGTCCAATATCTTAGTAGTTACAGGTCTCTTCAGATTTTTCTATTTCTTCATACTTCAGTTTAGTAGGATTTATATGTCTAAAAATGTATCCATTTCACCTAAGTTATGTAATTTATTGGTGTACACTTTACTTCTCTTGTATAATCATTTTTATTTCTGTGGAATTGGTAATGTGCTCCTTTTAGTTATGATTTTTAATTCAACAGGATTTTTTTATACTTAGTCATGGTCAAAACCATGACATTGTCATAAGAAAGGCCTACTAATTTATACTACTGCCAATTATGTACAAAATGTCCTTTTCATCTCATCTTTGCCAATGATAAATACAATACTTTATTTGTTCTAATCTTATCAATAAAAATGTATGTTATTGGAGAACATAAATATCATTTCACATATTTATTGATCATTTTAATTATTTTTTCTATGAATTACCTGTTTATATCATTTTCCACTTGTTACAGGTATTTTCCTTTTAATGTTAATTTTTAGCAATCCTTTTTATACTATGGGTGTTTTTTTTCTTTTCTTCTAAAATTAAACATTTTCTATCAGTCTGCGAAATGTCTTCATTTTGTTGCACTTTTGCTTAATTGTTTAAGTTGAGACATTATGTAGCCATCAGACTCGTATTACTTAGATGATAATAAATGAGCGCTATAAGAATCCCCTGTTCTCCCAATATATTTTTATATACTTTAATTTCATAATTTGCTAAAATTTTCAGGAAAAAAAGATTTTGCAACATAACAAAACAAAGGAACCAAATAATCTATGTTAGATACTTTTTGTCCTAAAGTCTCTTAAGCCATTTTTCCAGACTGGGCTCCAGGTTTTTAGCAAGTATCTTGTGTTGCCTTGGCTTCTCAGAGCCCTTGTTTTCCAACTCACTCACACAACTCACAAAAGGATTTCAAAACATTTTCCCCAAAGACAAGTTGATGCTGGACGGAACTCAGGTTCTAGTTATTAGGATTATACAATCCCTAGACTACACTTCTCCTAAATGGACTTCTCACGCCTGGAAATCTCCATTGCATACCACCCCTGATATGTATCTTACACAAATGACCACTTTTATCCCATAAACTCTTATTCAAGGACTACTGTGATGAAATTTGCTGTCAAATCAAATCTTTTCCTAGGTAAGAATACTTTTATTCCAGTGATCTTTAAATGAATTTCTACTGACTTCCAGTCCTTATTTGTAAATTCTCACTTTGTTACCCCATTAGTTTTTTAGTCTTTTTATTCAGCATCCACTTCTACAGAAATCTTTCCTCAAAGATCCAGCCAACAACTCACCAATCTCACTCTGGACTCTCCTTTCTTGGGTCACGTAGTTCAATACTACTTTTTCCATCACTTTCTAATTTAATAATTAGTGAGTATACAGAATTTTGCTTTCCTAATGTAGTAGTTAGTTTTCCAATAACATCTATACTTTTTTAACCCTTTATCTTCTAAGAAACATAAAGCTAACAGTAGATTTTCTTTTCACATATTTAGATTACTAACAATAGTTTAAGTATATGTATAGAACAAAGTCCAAAATTTTGGATAGTAATTTATTCATTTAATCAATTTTGTCTACTTTAAGTAAATTATAAAATAAAAGGCATAACCAAAAATTTTCCTTTTAACCAAAAACACACACACACATACACACACACACACACACACACACACACACAAAGACACACAAACACACAGACACACACACACACACACACACACACATTTTACTTGATATTTCGCATCCTATTTGAGCAGATCACATTATAAGTTTATTCTTAGCCATTCTCTAAGAATACTGGTAGTTTATAACAGATGGGGTATGAATTTCTGGCCCATGCAATTTTATCTTGTAAAATGAATATAAATAGCATATTTTCTATAGCTGATTCAAAAACGAAATGTAATCCAACAGAGTGGTATAAGATGTTTCAAATGTCAGAACTTTGAATGAATGACATTGCATAAAATTTAAATGCCATATAAAGAGGGGACAAGCTTTCAGCGATTCAAAAACACCCAGTTTCTTATATGAGAAACTAACCCTTGGTGACAGCAATCACCTGAAGTGACCAATCTCTGACTTTTTCCTCTAGTGAAAGGTGATTAAGAGGGTGATAGCAAACTAACACTGTGAACATCTGGAATTCGACAATAGACTGAGCCAGATGTGATCATGTTTCAGTTCTGAGAGTGGAAGAGAAATATTACAGGTCATACTAACACAGAGATTACTTCTGACTCCTAGTCATATCAACAGCACTTCACATTTTTTACCACATATTCTCACTGAAGTTATTATAACATAGGGTCAACATAACATCGATATGTAAAGAATTTTTCCCCTTGACCAAGATACTTACCTTCTTTGATTTCTATTCAGTCACCATTCATATTATTGCAGCAAAATACAAGTAAAGATAGAGAATTGTATGTTTTGTTGCCAGATTTAGAGATGTATATATACTTGCAGTAATAGAAATATGCATGTGCCACATTTTATCATGTACTTTGACATGTTTTTCATTTCCAAATTTCCTAAAACTCCTTGCCCAATTAAAGTTCATGCAAATGAATATTTACAAAAGAATTTTAAAATGTGAAAACTTTTGTCACACAATAAGCATAGTTTACATTAATTCAAAGAACACTATTTGGCTTGTTTATGATAGCTCCATAAAAGAAATGGAGTTCTAAGTCCATACTCATTCATCATATTTTAAAACATAAAAAAAACTTCTACCATTCAGATACAATAATCTTCTTCCTTCAGAGAATATCAATAATGCAGAAAAAAAAAAAGAAACAAAGAAAGAAAGAAACTTAGATTATGATAAAAAAGACTTGTGTATATCTGCTAAAAAATTAAATGAAGTGAAATCAGTGAAAATAGATTAAAGAAAAAACAAACAACCCTGTAGTACTATGGTTTGTTTCCTCATATTATCTGTGATACTTCTCTGTTGCCATGTATTCAGTAGTGAATGTTTTACAGGGAGTCCTGTGTGACAGAATTTATCTTTGTGGCCCTCTGAGCTGGAAGTATTTCTTATTAATTCTAATAGTTACACTATTCAGAATTTTCATTTCATTTAGATCCGTTTCTGTGAGTTGGATTTTCTAGAAATCATATAGCCACGTTTCCTAAATTTTAAATTTTTGTAAGAAGTTATTGTTAATATGTTCTTATTAAAAGTTTAATGCTTTCTTGACTTTTTGGAATATTCCCTTTATTTCAAAAATATTGTATGTGTGTATTGTCTGTCTGTATGTATGTATGAGTGTGTGTGTATCTGTGTGTGCTCTTTATCTATGTACATATATAACATTTTTCATATTTTTTCACATATTTTTATATATTTAATATATATATTACTTTTTAGAGGGAATGCTTTTGACTTTTCTTATCCTATAATTTTTTTTAATTAAAAAAATTTTTTAACGTTTATTTATTTTTGAGACAGAGACAGAGTGCAAGCAGGAGAGGGGCAGAGATAGAGGGAGACATAGAATCCAAAACGGTTCCAAGCTCTGAGCTGTCAGCACAAAGCCTGACTCCAGACTTGAACCTACAAATTGTGAGATCATGACCTGAGCCAAAGTCAGATGCTTAACTGACTAAGCTACCCAGGTGCCCCCCCGTAACATGTTTTTTATTCATTTACTCTCTTACCATTAGTATTTATCAATGACATTAACTAAAATGGAGAAGTCTTGGGAGAAGCCTGCAGAGCGAGGGAAGTTCAGGAGCTGATTTTACGACACCTTAATTTTGACATGTGTATTATGCAACTAAGTGGAGATCAGTATAGGAGTCGGAGTTTAGAGGAATGATCTAAGCTAAGAATACACATTTTGCCCTTGACAGTCTATAGCGGTGATCATTTTTTTTAAGTTTATTTATTTATTTTGAGAGAGAGAGAGAGAGAGAGAGAGGAAAGAGTGAGATCATTAATGGGGAGGGACAGAGAGAGAGAATCCCAAGCAGGCTCAGCGCTGCCACAATGAAGCCTGATGTGGGAATCAAACTCACAAACCATGAGATCATGACCTGAGTCAAAATCAAGAGTCTGACACTTGACTGACTGAGATACCTAGACTCCCCATATAGTGGCCATCATTTAAAACCATAAGGCTAAGTAAGATCAGGAGCAGGAATTCAGATAGAAAAGAGAAGTGGTGAAACAACTGAGCACTAAGACAATGATCAAAGGCCAGGGAGGTAAGAAGGATCCAACAGAGAAGACTGAGAAGAAGCAGAAAACAAAGTGGGTGTAAAACTAGAATATAGCATGTCCCATGCAGGGGAAAGATATCTATATCTATCTATATCTATATCTATATCTATATCTATATCTAATCTATATCTATATCTGTCTATTTCAGGAAGGAATAATCAACTGAATCAAAACCTGCTGCTATTAAAAACAGAAACACATCCTACTGCTGTTATGTTAACTGGAGTGAGGACTGAGCAGTTTCAGTGGATCCATGTGGGCAAAAGACTGACTAGAATGGGTTCATAAAATGTCATATATCAGAGAGAAGATGAATAGCCTGTTAAAAATGTTTGCTGCCAAAGAAAGAAAAAAAAGGAGGCAGTAGCTAGAGGAAAAAGTAGAACTAAAGAGGTTTTAATTGAAATGGAGACAAACATTTTTATTTTGGTGGAAAAGAATGGAGGGAAGTTACTCCATGTTCAGGAAGAGAGAAAAAATTGCTGCCATAATGACATGGAGAGGTGAGAGGGATGATTCACAGGAATGGAGTCCTAAGGTTTGGATGCAGATGCTCACAGGTGTGTGGGTGTGAAGGAAGGACTCATGAATGTTATCTTGGTTTGTTTCTATTAATCAGTGACAGTGGAAGCAAGATGATCAGCTGAGGTTGAGGAGGAAAGAGGAAACATTAAAGGTTTGATGAGCGAGGACAAGGTACAAAATAGTCAAAGACTCAGCATGTGGATTGACCAGGAAAATGAGAATGAATGCTAGGCACCATGGGATCCCCACCTGAATTTAGTAATTATAACCTTAGAGTGAGAGAAGTCAAAGTTATCTTTATTTCTCTTTAAAAATGCTAAGTTGTGTGGGTGAAGGCACAAAGAAGATGGCAGTTTGGGTTTAATCAGGCCTTTTATTTTGCCCTAAGAATTTTTTGGACTGAGAAAGAGCTAGTTAAGACTATAAATGTGATATAATCAAATTAACCATGGAATTTCATGTAGGTAAGCTAGGGAAATAAATGTATGAGGTGAGTGAGAAGTTCAATGTTCCTTGTGAAATGGAAGAGTAGGTGTTAAAGGGACTGAACTGGAAAGGCTGGAGGTGGTGACCCAAGAATGGGAGAATGGAAATGGTGGCTATGAGGTGGATACACTTACTAGTAATGATAATGTCTAGGGTATGACTTTGTGAGTGAGTGGCTAAGGGAGTGTAGACATTGATGTCATGGGAAGAGCTGAGGTTGATAATTGAAAGAGGAAGGGCATTGGGAAGAACTTGGCTCAGGATTTTGAGGTAATCATCAAGGAACAGCTTGGAGGGAGTTATTGTGAGTCAGGAGCTAAAATATAATAAATTAGAGGAAGAGATGAGCAGGTCAGTTGATAACTGCAGTAAGTGTTGATACAGAGTTGTATTTTGAGACCAGATCCCATACCAAAGGGTTTGAGGAAGAAGCAAAGAAAAATAGTCTGAACACAATGATGAAAAGGAAGGGGCATGGGGAAGAAAACAGAAGCCATTCAAGAAATCTACATGAGAAGATATAGTGCCTTTAGGGGAGAGCAAGTAGAGGAAGAGAACATGTAGGTGGCAGATCAAGGATCTGGGAAATATTGGTAACAAGGAAAAGTGGGTTCCTAAAGATCCTGGTGGAAGGGCTCAGGAATAGGAGAATCCTGAGAGTTGGGGCCCAGAAGGGAGATATGCAGAGTCTTATGAAAGAAGACCTAAGAGACATGGGCTTCTCGTGGTTAAGACATGGAAACAGCATGAGGTTTATTCAATCACTCAATTTATGGAAATTCCTTTCTTCTCTATTAGTCTTTTGAGAATAGATTTCTAGGTAAGGGCTTAAGTTAGGAGAATCCCATGTGACCTATTAAGGGTTAACATTAGCTTTTTAGTTTATAGTTGGTGCTAGTCAACTTAGAAATATAACATGTATATAATGTGTACATAACACCTAAATATTTGGAATACAGCTCCTGAAGTGGCATTGCATGGGCAAATAAAATGGTGAAATTTATTAGCATCAGCTATACAAGTAATAAATAATATATTCCCTTTTCTTTCTTTAATCAGTTTTGTGTGAAATTTTGGTATATGTGGTGAGGAGAGGGATTGACAGTTTGTAAATCAGCATGGATATATTACTTATAGGATTACTTTGGTTTTCAAAAAATGTTTTTCATGTAGACATAGCCTGATATATTTTGATAACAGAAAAACTTAAGAGAAACACCTTTATGGTTTGAGCTGCTGTTAGGAATTCATAGCCAATGACACCTGAAATGGATTTTTGCCCCTCATACATCACGCCCTGGCTTAGCAGAACTGAACTTCTTTTAAATTATGGCATTTTAAACCAAGGAGGATATTAACTGGTTAATAGTTTACTACAGGTATTTTTCTCATTAATATTACTTCTTGTGAGTACCTGATGTGAATGTTATTTTTCTATATTTATAAATTTTAGAAGAGACTTTTCTCAATCTATCACCAAATATGCCCCAAAGGATATGAGAAAGGCAATTTTTAATTAATTTTTTCCAAAAAGTATTTAGTAAACATTTACTTTTGGAAGAACATTGCTATAGGCACTGACAGGCTTTGCCATCAGTATTTACTATCCTTGATTTTTAGGACTGAGATTCACCAAAGATGTCAGATGTAGACCATGAAGCAGCTAATCAATGAGGAACAAGTATTCATATTGGTGATATAAGCAGTGAACATGACAGAATCCCAAAGCTGGAAGAAGTTCAGGTTAGGCTGGATTTACCAGAAAATACTAAAGTGGGACTAGGCAGGAATCGAGCAGATAGACAATAAAGCAAACATCATTCTAGGATATTGAGTTTCAAAAAAACGAATTATTTCTAGAGAAGCCTTCATTGAATCCTTGATGCAAAGCTAGACAGTAGTGTATTCCTATAGTATTTTGTACATAACTTAATTGTAGTAGTTATTATATTGATATTTCATTATTTTTGTATATCTGAAACATCTACAAATTATGAGCAACTCTAAGATGAAGATAATGCTGTATAAAAATTATATTCCAACCCTGTAAGAAAGCTTTTGTTTATTTTTTTAAATAACTGACATCATTTAGAATAACGGAGTTCGTGATAATAAAAAGTGGAATGAAATCTCATGTATATATGTATATATATATATATATACACATATATATACATATATATATACACACATATATATACACACACACACACATATATATATATATTCCAATACTTGTAAGGTGATTGATCAAGTTGAATGTTTTTGTTTTACTGTATTATTTTAACGTTTAATTATTTAGTTTGAGAGAGAGAGAGAAAGCACATGCCTGTGCACCAGCAGCAGGGGAGGGACAGAGAAAGAGAGAGAATCCCAGGCAGCCTCTGCACTGTCTGCACAGAGCCTGACATGGGACTCGAACTCACTGGCCCTTAACTGACTGAGCCACCCAGGCACCCCTGTTTTATTGTAATTTTAATTGATAATTTTTGTATGTACAAAATTCAAAAGTTACAGAAAAGCATTATAAAGTACATCCTTGTGTTCCACTAGCCACCCATTTCTCTTCTCCAGAGACAAGTATGAGCATTTTCCTGTGTATCCTTCAGAAATATACATATCTGTCCATCTATACATACACTGGGTGTAATATATCCAAGTATTTATTATTTCCCTCTTTTTAAAATACACAGAATGTTCTGAATTTAGTTTTTTACTTCTAAAATATTCATTTTAATTATTTTCATGTTAATAATTAATGAGCTTCTTGATTTTTCTGTTTAGTTGCAAAGTGTTCCATTCTTTAAATGCATCATATTTTTTAACCAGTCCACTGCTCATAGATATTTAGGCTGTTGCCAATCTTTTTCTAATGCAAAAAAAAAAAAAAAAACCTAAACTGTATAGATATTTCAGTTTTTACTTGTGCAAGGATAACTCAAGGATAAATTCCTAGAATTAAAAATAATAGGTATGTACACAAATTTAGATATTGCCAAATTGCACATCCACTCTATGAGCCCACCAGTTTCCTTATGCCTTTATTAGTGCATCATGTTACCAAACTTTTGGCTCTTTACTAATCTAATAGGTGAAAATATTTTGTTGCTATTGATATTTTTCTCATATTTTGAGTATGGTTGAATATCATTCCATATGCTTAAGAGACATTTATATTTACTATTTTCTGCAGTGTCTGATCCTGTTTGTTGTAGGATTTTTTTTTTTACCTCAATACCCAAGGTTCATTGTCTTGCTGCTTCCTGAAATGAAGAGGTGGGCACAGAATAAAATGAGCAGCAGGCAGAAGTTTATTAGAGTATAAGACCAGAAAGTATGAATTGTATGAAAGCTCTCTTTGCAGGGACAGGGCATTCGAAAATGAATGCCTGTGACTATAGGCAGAGGACTTTGTTTTATAGGGTTTTGGTTGGCCCTCCTTTCCCTTCCCCCTTGTTCCTTCTCAGGTTCTACCCTTATGGGATTGCTAACTCTAGGCACTGGGTTGTCCTGATTGGCTGCATTCATTGTGTGAAGAGTCAGACTATGGTCACACTGTCTCATAAGTAGTATAAGCTTTATGATTTACTTATGTTAGGTATTTTGATTGTCAAATTCCTGAGGGGAGCCTGGGGGGGGGGGTAGGTGGTGTCTGGTACGTTCTTAAGAGGAACCTTAAGGGGTGCCTGGATGGCTCATTCGCTTGAGCTTCCAACTCTGGCTCAGGTCATGATCTTGCGTTCTATGAGTTCGAGCTCCGTGTTGGGCTCTGTGCTGGCAGCTCAGAGCCTGGAGCCTGCTTCGGATTCTGTGTCTCCTTCTCTCTCTGCCCCTCCCCTGCTCATGCGCTGTCTCTCTCTCTCTGTCAAAAATAAATAAACATTAAAAAAAATAAACATTAAAAAAAGAAGAAGAAAAGAGGAAACTTAAGCCTGAGGGAGTTTATTCCTGGTTAGACCCTCCCAGCATCGTTCTAAAATATGGGTCAGTCCCCACCCAGGGACCTCAGATCCTAACCTTTCCTCTCTGCCTGTTGTCCTACCTTTCCCAATCATAAAACCTTTTTTTTTTTTCTATTGGTGCATTTTTTAACTGATATGTAGAAATTTTTTATATGTTAGGGTAAATTGGCCATTCGTCTGTGATAGGAGTTGCTAGTATTTTTCTCTGTTTTTCATTTGTCTTTGACTTTGCTTGTGGTTATTTTACCATGTATGATATTTTATTTTATGTGTCAGGGCTTTTTTTTTAATTTTATGATGTGTTTTCTTTAAAATAAGTCTTAGAATGCACTTCTACACTTTTATTAAAAAATCTGTAATTTCTTCTCATTTCTTTGATCATTTATAATATACCAAACTCCCATTTGTATTTGGATCTTTTGTCAATTATGATTACATTTCAAATCCAGCCATCTTTGTGTGCTTTGTGAAGCAAGAGCTGGACCCTGTCAGGATTTCTGCTTTCTCGGTTAGTCCGATGGTGGATTCTATCCCGAAGGCATCATGCTTTCAGGAGGAAGAGACTTCTCATCCTGATTCTGGTGTGCTGTTTTTTGGTGCAGGCAGGAGAGGTTCAGGGGCATGAAGCCACAGCAGGAAGTTAAGTTTTACACCATCCTGCAATTTTTTCAGCTACCCAGCAGGCAATTCCTATGGATCCTCTTGGGCCCAGTCGCACCTCCCAGCGAGTTTCCCAGCCATTCTCTGGATAATTTCCCAGAGACCAGTGCTGCCCTACCCACCTCCTCTGGTAAGTTTAACTGCCATGTGATAAACTGTATCAAATGAACCCAGTCTGCCTGCACCCATGGCAAGTTTCGCAACTATTCACAAGTCCACTCCTTCAGACTAGCTTTAGCCTTTGACTCTGGAAAGTTTCTTTGCCCCTGATAGTCTGGTTGTTTCTGTGGCAGCCAAGGTCTCTCCAGTCATAGCTAAATCCCATCCTTGGGGAGGGAGTGTGAAATTTCCTCTTCAGTTCTTGATTCCTTTCTTGTTCACTTTCCCTCAGACCGGAAGGTAGTCGGTTTTGTTTATTTGTTTGGTTTGCATTAGCTATTTCATAATCCCTTACTGTCCTCTCTTACCCCTTCTAGTCATTAACCACTTTTCACTAATTGACACTTTTTCGGTAAAATTTCCCTTTTCAAATGATCACTGTAGTTTCTTTTTTTTTTTTTTTTTTTAATTTTTTTTCAACGTTTATTCATTTTTGGGACAGAGAGAGACAGAGCATGAACGGGGGAGGGGCAGAGAGAGAGGGAGACGCAGAATCGGAAACAGGCTCCAGGCCCTGAGCCATCAGCCCAGAGCCTGACGCGGGGCTCGAACTCACGGACCGCGAGATCGTGACCTGGCTGAAGTCGGACGCTTAACCGACGGCGCCACCCAGGCGCCCCTGTAGTTTCTTTCTAAGTGAACCCTGACTGGTACATTTCTCTCACTGAATTGTCACTTCCTATTCATTTAGGAATTTCTCCATACGTGTGCAGGTATGTCTTTTACTCATTAGTCTTTTTTCTCGGGAATTTGCCAGCTAATTTTGCCTGTTTATTTATTTTATAGTTTAAAATCAGCTGCCAGTTTTATTGGGATTGTGTTAAATTTATTAATCACAAATATATAGAAATTAAATAAAGTTAGAGTAGAAAAAGCTTACCTGCTCATTAGTTCATGTCTTCCTTTTTATCTATATGAAGTTCTCCTCAAATGGATTTGGCAAACACCTTGATATTTCTAAATATTTTAGCTTTCTTTTTGTTATTATAAGTGAAGGCATTTCATCATTAAAACTGTATTTTTTCAAGTTTTTATTTAAATTCCAGTTAGTTAACATACTGTATAATATTAGTTTCAGGTGTAACCATTAAAACTTCAAGTGTTGCATGTACTTTTCATAAACTTTTCATATTATTTCTCTAACCAAACCTTCAGTTCTCCACCTAGAATGTTTTTCCCTGTAGCATGAGCGTATTTCATTTATGTTGTTAAGCACCAATCCTCTTCTAAGGCAGTCTATAATCACTGTTTCTATTGCTCTATATTTACATTAATCTTCAGCCCACTGGAATCTGCAATTTTATTCATCTCAAAGCAAACCGCTCTCATGAGTTTTAACAACATATAATTTCTAACTGCAGAGTTTTTCAATGCTCATGCTTCTTAGGCTATTTTTTCTTTTGATTCCCTAAAATTGACAATACTATCTTTTTTCTTAAAAAGTGTACTTTCTTCCATTGATGTTAACAACACTCAAAACTCTTTTTTCTTATTCTGTCATTATGAATACTCTTTCTCATTAACTTTTGCTGATTTTTCTTCCTTTATCCATTTACTTCTTACTTTTGTTTCTCAGAGTTCTCCTTAATTCTTCAAGTAATTCTTGGAATCTTCTTAAATGCTTCCTGGTTGATTTTATTAACTCTATTGCTTCAGTAATCACCTGTAGAATTCAATGATGTCCTTGTGTATGCATGTGATACCTCATATTTACTGAATACTCACTATGTGGCAGGCAGATAAACCACTGTGTGCTATGGGGTTTACCTATATTATCTCACTTGAGTCTTATAAGATACACATAAATTAGGTGTTATTATCTCCATCTCTGATTTTTAGAGAAGGAAACCGTGAACTTCACACAGTTTATTAGAGGTGGAGTTGCAATTCAAATATGGATATGAGGCTCCAGAATCTGACCATATAACTACTTTCCCGTACTGCCTCCTACTGTTCTCCAGAGCTCAATGAACTTTTGTAAATAAATATTTAAGCTCATCAAACTCTATAGAGTCAAGATAGAACATGTGAATGGAATTCTTATTTCACAATTTCTCCACTCCTTCTCATGTGTCTTTCAGGGTGGTTAACAACATTACTGCTGCCCCTACCAAAGCTGAAAATTGTAGCTCCTCATGATTGCCTTCCCATCCATCTCCACAATTTATATAATGTCCCTTGCCCCAGAATTTCTCTCCCATTTACCTCCACTGTTGCTACTTACATTTAGACCCCATTTAAAATTTACCAGGTCTAAAAAGTAAAGATAGATGATAGATAGATAGATAGATAGATAGAAAGACAGACAGATAGATAAAATTCACCAGGACTATTTGTTGTCCTTTTTAATATTTTCCTTATCTATATTTTTTCTCATTTCCAGTCTATTAGCCAAATAATGCACAAGTGTTATTATATCCTTCTCCTGTTATAGATTCCCCTGACCCCACCCAAATACTGTAATAGCACAGAATACATTCTAGATTCGTTTACATTACCAACACACCTATTTAAAACGTCCCTTAAAATGAATTTTACACCTTCCCTTCCATTCACTCTTTTCTATAAACATCATCAAATTTAGAATTTACCCTGAACATGCTATGGATAGTCATATACTCTTGTCCCCTCCACAGTTTGTTCCTTTTGCTTAGAATGACTTTCTCTTTCTTTCATGTCTGGAACCCCAAATGTTATTTTTTTTCTCCAAATCTAGTTTAATCCTTGGTATATAGGATTAAGCTATATATTATATATAAGATATATTATATAAGATATACAGAGATATATATAAGATATATATATATAAGATATATTTAAGAGATATATATATATCATATATATGATAATTTTTTAAAGTTTCTGATGCCGATACAATTTTATTAAACTGCAAAGTTTTTATATGAAGATAGTTAGACTTGCAATACACTATTACTTGTTAGAAGAGGAAATCTCTGTATTTTATAAAGTTTTAAATACTGAAAAACAGAAAGGGACAAAATTTGCATATCACCCTTCTTTCAAAAGGTTTAATTTTTATTCTTTGCTTTCCTCTGCTTATTTTTTGCTTAAACTGTTCTTTATTTTCTAGGTATATAAGACAAAGAACTTGAGTTATTGATTTTAGATATTTTTATTTTGTAATGTATGTATTAAATGCTATAAATTTCCATTAAGACAATGCTTTTACTTTAGAATTATATTTCATTTTCATTTAATTCAAAAATATATCTTTATTTCCCTTGAGATTTCTTCATGTACTTATGTGTTATTTAAAAGTATTTCATTCAATTTCTACATATTTGAGAATTTTCCAACTATGTTTCTCATTTTGATTTCTTTAGTTTTTTTTAAGTTTATTTATTTATTTTGAAAGAGACAGAGACAGCATGAGTGGGAGAGGGGCAGAGAGAGAGTGAGAGACAGACTCCCAAGCAGGCTCCATGCTGCCAGTGGAGAGCCTGATATGGGGCTCAAACTCATGAACCATGAGATCATGACCTGAGCCAAACCCAAGAGTCAAACGCTGAACTGACTGAGCCACCCACCCAGGCCCAGGGCCATCAAAATCTGATTTTGATTTTTAATTTAATTGTACTTTGGTACTGTACTTTTGTACTGAAAACATAATTGGTATGGTTTCTATTCTTTAAATTTGTTAAGGTGTGTTATATGGCTCATCACAAGCTTTATCCTGGTGAATGTCACCTGTTAAGTTTGAGAAAAAATACATATTCTACCGTTGTTAAATGAAGTGGTTTAGAAAGTCAATAGATTAAGCTGATTTTTATGCTGTTCATGTCATCTATATTTTAACTGTTAATCCAACTATAACATTGGATTTGTCTACTTCTTTTGGTCATTCTTTTAATTTTTGACTCATTTACTTTGACACATTATTTTTAGATTCATACACATGTAGCATTATTCTTCTTAAGAATTGACTCTTTTATCATTATGTAATTGTCCTTTTGTTCCCTTAATCTTTTTGCTTTGAAGTATGCTTTGTTGGGATTTAATATAATCATTCTAGATTATTTTTAAATTAGAGATAGCATAGTTTATCTTTCTCCATCCCTTTACTTTCTGTTTATATATATAAAAAAAAATATTTGGGGCAGCTGAGTGCCTCAGTCCATTAAGTATCCAACTCTTGATTTCAGCTCAGGTTATGATTTCGCAGTTCATGAGTTTGAGCCCCACATCAGGCTCTGAGCTGACAGTGCAGAGCCTGCTTGAGAGTCTCTCTCTCTTTCTCTCTCTGCCCTTCCCCCACTTTCTCTCTCTCTCTTTGAAAGTAAATAAATATATATTTTTAAAAATTTTATTGAAGTATAGTTGACACATATTGTTACGCTATTTTCAGATATACAAGATAGTGATTCAACAACTCTATGTTATGCTATACCTACCACAAGTACAGCTGCCATCTGTCATCATACAGCTATTACAATACCATTAGCTCTATTCCCTATACTGTACTTTTCATCCCCATGACTTACACATTCCATAGCTGAGGCCCATACTTCCTGCTTCCCTGCACTCTTTTGCCCAGCCTCTCATCCCACTTCCTTCTGGAAACTACCAGTTTGTCTACTTATGGGTTTGTTACTGCTGTTTTTGTTTGTTTGTTTTATTTTTTAGATTCCATATATGAGTGAAATTAAATGGCATTTGTCTCTATCTGATTTATTTCACTTAGGATACTACCCTCTAGATCCATACATGTTATTGCAAATCACAAGATCTCATTATTTTTTATGGCTGAATAATAGTTTATTATATACATATACATATACATATGTATATAGTCTTTATATATGCATATACACATATGTGTATGCATTTTTTATCCATTCATCTATCTATTCATCTATCCATCCATTCATTCTGGCACTTAGAATATACAACAGGGAAAAGGCAGTCTCTTCAAAAAATGATGCTGGGAAAACTGGACAGCTATGTGCAAAAGAAGGAAACTGGATTACTTTCTTATACCATACACAAAAATAAGCTTAAAATGTATTAAAGATCTAAATGTGAAACCTAAAAGCATAAAACTCCTAGAAGAAAACATTAACCATAGTCTCTTTGACATTGGCTTTGGCAACATTTGTCTAGTTATGTTTCCTTAGGCAAGGGAAACAAAAACAAAAATAAACTATTGGGGCTACACCAAAATAAAAATGTTTTATACAGTGAAAGAAACCATCAACAAAACAAAAAGGAAACCTACTGAATCAGAGAATATATTAGCAAACAATACATGCAATAAGGGGTTAATATCCAAAATATATAAAGAACTTATACAACTCAACACCAAAAAATAATCCAAATACTTCAATTAAGAAATGGGCAGAGCACTCAAACAGACATTTTTCCAAAGAACACGTAAAAATGGCCAACAGCACATAAAAAGTTGCTCAGTATCACTAATCATCAGGGAAATGCAAATCAAAACCACATCACCTTACACCTGTCAGAATGGCTAGTATTGAAAGGAAGGAAGGAAAGAGGGAGGAAGGAAGGAAGGAGGGCAGGAAGGAAGGAAGGAAAAGAAAGGAAGAAAGAAAGAAAGAAAGAAAACCAAACAGGTGTTGGTGAAGATGTGGAGAAAAAAAAGGAAACTTCATACACTATTGATAGGAATGTAAATTGGTGCAGCCACTGTAGAAGACGGTATGAGAGTTCCTCAAAAAATTAAAAATAGAAATACCATATGAACTTGTAATCTAATACTGAATATTTACCCTAAGAAAATGAAAGTTTAAGTTGAAAAGATATATGCACTATGTTTATTGCAGCATTGTTTACAATAGCCAAGATATGGAAGTAATCCATGACTTTACTTTCAATCTATCTGAGTCATTTTTATTTCAAATACATTTCTTATAAGTAAAATATCATTCAGTCTTATTTTTTTCCTTAGCCATTCTGACACTCTGTCTTTTAATTCGTGTTTGTACTATGCATTTATAACTAATCCAAATCTACCTTCAGTTAATACTGTACTGATTCATAATATGCAGGTAACTTACAGCAAAGTATTCCTATTCCCTTTCTATCCTTTATAATATTACTGGCCTTTATTGTACTTATTTATATACTATAATAATCTAATACACTGTTGACATTATCACCTTGAATAAATAGTTATTGATTAGATCAGATGGGAATAATAAAAATAAAAATTTCATTTTGCTTTCATTTATTACTTCTCTGATGCTCTTCTGTTTTTATGTAGATAAGAGTTACTGACTAATATCATTTTCCTTCCTCTCTTAAGAATATCTTTTAATATTTCTTTCAAGGCAGTTGTACTGGCAACAAATTCACTCAATTTTGTTCGTCTAAGAAAGTCTTCTTTCTACTTCACTTTTGAAGGATAATTTAACTGGATACAAAAACTTTAAGTTGGAAGTTCAACAAGTTGGAAGTTCAACAAATGATGCTGGAAAAATCGGACCTCCCTACCAAAAAAAAAAAAATCTAGATACAGACCTTACACTTGACATAGGAACTCCTTGAAAATGGACCCTACACTTAAATGTGAAATGCAAAACTACACAATTTCTAGAAGATAACATAGAAGAAAGGTTAAGTGATCCTGAGTTTCATGATGACCTTTAAAATATAAATAAAACACAATCCATGAAAGAAAAACTGAACAATTGAACTTCATTAAAATGAATAAATTCTGCTCTGTAAAACACTATGTTAAGAGAATGAAAAGAAAAGCCATAGAATGGGAGAAAATACTTGCAAACTACATATCTGATAAAGCAATTGTATGCAAAATATACAAATAAATCTTAAAACTCAACAAAAGAAAACAAACAGCTCAATTTAAAAACTGAGTACATTATCTGAATGAATTTCTCACCAAGGAAGATATACACATGGAACATGAACACAAATGGATGTTCAACATCATTTGTCATTTAGAAAATGTAAATTAAAAGAACAATAAGATATTACTCCATATCTCGTAGAATGGCTAAAAAGATAAAAACTGACAAGACCAATTACTAATGAGAATATGGAACAACATTCATTAATGGTGGGACTGTAAAAGAGCACAGTCACTTTGGCAATTTCTTACAAACATAAACATAGTCTTACCATGTAATACAGTAATAAAACTTTGTTTTACACCCTCTTACTCATCACAGGTTGTGGGAGGGATTTCTGCCCTAGGAATATAGGAATGACCAAACATATAATGTCCAACATGGCCATGATATTGGCAACAGTTTATTAATTACATATAGTATCTTCCTCAGAAGATACAATATTCCTTGCTGGGCTACATGGGGTTGTTATTGACTGAACTGTGTTCTCCCAAAATTCATATTTGAAGCCCTAACACCTAGAACCTCAGAATGTAGCTGTATATGGAGATAGGTCCTTTAAAACAGTGATTAAGTTAAAATGAAGTTGTTGGAGTGGGTCCTAATCCAATATGACTGATGCCTTTATAATAAAATTTGGACACATAAAGAAACATCAGGGATGCATATGCACAGGAAAAGACCATGTGAGGAGGACACAGTGAGAAGATAGCCATCTACAAGTCAAAAAGACAGGCTTTCATAAGAAACCAACCTGCTGTCACTTGATCTTAGACATCCAGCCTAGAGAACTATGAGAAAATAAGTATTTGTTGTTCAAGCCATTCATTCGGTGGTATTTTTAATAGCAGTCCTAGCAAACTAATATAGGGGTTATACACTGAAACAGAATGAACCAGCAGAAGCCATGAGTGGCAAGCATTTTGATACCAAGAGTATGATGTGATCTCTTGTTCCCATGGGGTTAGCTTGTTTGAATTATTCTGCAGGCTAGCAGGGAACTGAATCTTGCTACTCATGAATAAACAGGAGCTATGACTGCTCCAGGTCGGTTATTTCTCTGGGAGACCTTACCTGTGGAAACAGGGTGGGGAAGGGAATTTGTGGTTTGTTTATTTGAAACTCTTCCAAGTTTACTAGATGTGAAGGAAATATGTAATACTGAACCTTGATTTTGGCCTTATGAAACATATTTCTATGTATTTATAGAAATCATTTGAAAACCCATGTGCACACAAATACCTGGATGTGAATATTGTAGTACCTTTATTCATAATCACCAAAACTTGAAGCAACTATGATGTACTTCAATAGGTGAATCAATAAAGAAACTAGCTCATCAATACAACAAAATACTATTCACTGCCAAAAAGCAATGAATTAATCAAATACTTAATCAAATGAATTAATGCAAAGACATGTAAGTATTTTAATGCATATTGGCTAAGTTATAGAAAACAGTTTGAAAGACTTCATGCTATATGTTTTCATTTATATGACATTCTGAAAATGACACAACTGTACAGATGATAAATAGATTAGTGTTTATCCATGTTTGGCAACAGTGGGTGCTGAATAGGTGAGGCATTTGAGATATTTTAAGGTGGTAAGCCCTGTATGATACTGTAACTGCCTATACATATCACTATGCATTTGTCAAATCTCATAGAGGTTTAAAGCATGAAGAATGAATTTTAATGTACAAAAATTTAAAAATATATACATATTTAGGAGAATGGGAGGTCCTAGGCTAGAATGAAGAATGTGATAAAATTGTCTAAGTAATAAAAAGGAATGAAATGACCTCACTGTGAAGAGTAGGAGAATACATTCTTAATCTATGTAATTTGGAATGGAGTTTCCGAGATTAAAAATGAACTACACATAAGCATATACTCTTGTTGATTAGATCACTTCCTGTTGATGCACAGATTTCAATGCTGACACCTCTGTACATACACAGTAGAACCAAAAGTAAGTAGATGGAGGATGGTGAGAGATAGGTTTCTTACTGGTGAGTGTTAGGTTACAGATAAGTGAGGGGAAAAGACTAGAATCATCCTTGTAGATATAGATTAGAACTGGAGATATCAATATGAACATATGTTTATCTTAATATAGATGCAGATGGTTACATGCAGAAATATTTATCAGTGTGTGTATGTGTATGGATGAGTATTCAATTCCTTGTTTTGTCAGCTGAGCCTAAAAGCAAGGGCACCCCAGTGGTAATGAACACAGCTAACACCCCAAATGGAGATTTCTTTTTTTTAAAATCTTTTTAGTGTTTATTTATTTTTAAGAGACAGAGCATGAGTGGGGGAGGGGCAGAGAGACAGGGAGACACAAAATCTGAGGCAGGCTCCAGGTTCTGAGTTGTCAGCACAGAGCCCGATGTGGGGCTCGAACTCAAATACCATGAGAACATGACCTGAGCTGAAGTCAGATGCTCAACAGACTGAGCCACCCAGGCACTTCCAAATGGAGACTTCTAATACCATTCTACAATAAAAGGACTAGAGCTCCTTGGAAAATGGCTGATTCTAGAACTGAGGCAAAAATATAAAAGAAAAAATATCTTGTAGTGACAGAAAGTAGTGATCTCATACACACGCACACACGCACACACACACACACACACACACACACACTGATGGTGATATATCAGAGTTCATAGGAGACAACTGGCCAGTCCTGAAACAATTTATGCAACAAAATTAATTACGTGGTATTAGATTATAACCCAAAACATAAAATAAATATCCATGAATCCAAAATGATATAAATAAATTATTGAATAAATAAATATATGTGGGAAATCGGACAAATCTGCATGCAGAATTATAAATAATATATGTAAATACTCTGTCTTCAAAGAGCTGGATCATAACTTCCATTCTTTAAATATGAGCTGTATAAAAACTTCCTTCCAAAAACTACAAAATTGTAAGACAGTGGGAGGGGGGAGGAGTCAAGGAGAAGAGGACATAGACTAACTTCACACTGGAGAAATCTGGCAAATACTGCCTCCACAAGTGATCAAGGTAACAGCAAAAGTTGTAAATCATGGTGATAATACATAACCTTGGTATTTTGAGCTATTTCAAATTGAGATATAATATTTTGAGACATTGTACTTCATTGTACCTCAGTCCAATCATGAGAAAAACACCAGAAAAATATTAACTGATGGATGTTCTCTAAAATACCTGACCAGTACTCTTCGAAACTGCTAAAGTCATCAAAAACAAGGAAAATCTGAGGAACTGTCACAGACAAGAGGAGCATAAGGAAGTGTGCTGACTAAATGTCATACCCTGGAAGGAACATAGAACAGTAAAAAGGCATTAGTTAATGACTAAGGAAATATGAATAAAGTATACATGTCAGTTAATAATAATGCCTCAATATTTTCCGTTAATTTTGAGAAATGTTCCATACTGGTATGACATATTAATAAAATGGGAAATTTGGTGTGGACCATCTTCTCATTCTGTATATTATCCTTGCCATTTTTTTGTTAATTTTGAGCTATCCTAAAATAAATAATTCATTTATTCTACTCCTGAAAGCAATATTATACTCTATGTTAACTATATAGAATTTAAATAAAAATTTGAAAAAAAAAATGCAAAGGGCAGAAGGAAAACAAAGACAAAAACAAACAAACAAACAAACAAACACAAGGCAATAATCTTATATATACTACTTTCTTGTTCTGTTAATACTTTTCACTTAGTAGTTCATCATAATATTTTTCCATAATGGTATTCTCCTTCAACATCACCTCTGTGTTGTATATGAACATATGTTAAAATCATACATAAATCCCTACTATCCAAAGCAGTCTACATATTCAGTGAAATTCCTGTCAAAATCCCAATGGCATTTTTTGCAGAAATAGAAAAATTAATCCTAAAATTCATATAGAATCTCAAAGGATAGTGAATAACCAACACAATTTTTAAAAAGAAGCACAAACTTGGAGATTTCACACTTCCTGATTTCAAAATATATTACAAAGCTACAGTAATCAAAACAGTGTGCTGGCATAGACAGTCAAACAGATCAATGGACTAGACTAGAGCAGTTGGAAATAAACCATAGCATATATGGTCAAATGGTCACCAAGTGTCTATAAGGGTAGCAAAATCAATAAATGGGAAAAGAAAAGTCACTTTAACAAATAGTGTTGGGAAAATTAAATATCCACATGCAAAAGAATGTAGTTGGGTCCTTGTCTTACACCATATACAAAGAATAACTCAAAATTGATTAATGACCTAAATTTAAGACCTAAAACTGTAAAAGTCCTGTGAGAAAATATAAGGGAAAAGCTTCATGACATTGGGTTTGGAAATGATTCTTGGCTATGACTCCAAATGCACAGGCAACAAAAGCAAAATTAGACAGATGTGAAAAAAAATGGAAGAAAATATTTTCAAATGTGTATTATATATCTGAAAAGTACTACCATCCAGAATATATAAAGAACTTCTTCATTTAACAACAAAAAATCAAATAACTTGATTAAAAAATGGGCAAGGGACTTGAATGTACACCTCTCTAAAGATGATGTGCAAATGTGCAACAATCATATGAAAAAATTATCAATATTACAAATGATTTGGGAAATTAAAATCAAAACCACAATGAAATATCACTTCACAATGATTAGTAGACAATTTTCAAAAAATAAAAAAGAAAGAAAAAGAAAAGAAAAAAAGGAAAAAAAAATGAAAGTAACAAGTGTTGGCAAGGATGTAGAGAAATTGGAATTCTTGTGCACTATTGGTACTACTGAAAAATGGTGCAACTACTATGGAAAATAGTATGGAGGTTCTGCAAAAATATTGAAAATAGAACTACCATATGATCCAACAATTCCATGTGTCTGTATATATTCAAAAAAATTAAAAACAGGGTCTCAAAAGGATATGTGCACACCTATGTTGATAGCAGCACCATTCACAATAGCTGAGATGTGAAAACAATTCAAATGTCTATGGGCAAAGGAATGAATAAACAAATTGTGAACGGAATAATATTCAGCCTTAAAAAGAAGAAAAAAATATTCTGGTATATATTACAACATAGATAAATGCTGAAGACAATATGCTAAGTAAAATAAGCCAAGCAGAAAATGATTCCATTTACATGAGGTACCTACATAAATTCATAGAAACAGAGAACAGGATGGTGGTGACCAGAGGCTGGGAGGAGAGGTTAAGGGGAGGGTTGTTGTTTAATGGGTGTGGAGTTTCATATTTTCAAGATGAAAAAGTTCTGTAGATCTTTTTCACTATAATGTGAATATACTTGACACTATTGAAATGTACACTTAAAAAGAGCTAAGATAGTAAATTTCATGTTATGTGATTTTTACAACAATAAAAAAGAAAAACATATACCATACACAGAATGTTATAAGATTCATATTTCTCCTTCCTCTCCCTGAAGAAATGAAGGAGAAAACATGAGAATCATTGATCCAAAACACAATTTTAATAGCTAATTCATAATAGATACATGCATGTTACTTAATGCACTTACCTGTTACTTGATTTTTAAACTATTTGTGTTTTTCCTTTTGTAAATTTTCATTGTTTGTTATAAATTATTCATTTGTGAACATGGTGGTAGGTTAGACACCTCTCTAAACATATACATAAATGTGTAAATTTATTTGTAAATTTATTTGGTAACTAAAATATGCTTAAGACATATCATTTTCCACAGCCATATTATCATTTATTCTTTTTTTTTTTTTAATTTTTTTTTTCAACGTTTATTTATTTTTGGGACAGAGAGAGACAGAGCATGAACGGGGGAGGGGCAGAGAGAGAGGGAGACACAGAATCAGAAACAGGCTCCAGGCTCTGAGCCATCAGCCCAGAGCCCGACGCGGGGCTCGAACTCAGGGACCGCGAGATCGTGACCTGGCTGAAGTCGGACGCTTAACCGACTGCGCCACCCAGGCGCCCCTATCATTTATTCTATAGTCACTAGTGATAGCATTAGCTAGTGAAAAGTTATGTTTTACATTAGCACAGTCATTATTTTCAAAACTCCATAATATAGTATGCAGACATTTAAGCTGTTGCTTATATTTTAGGATATGACTTGTTCTTCAAGTTTTACATTATTTCCCCATATTTGAGAATTTTTTTAAATTACTAAAGAGGAAGAAGAAAACTGAAAGTATGTACTGAAACTACTGTAACAGACCATTCACTCTTTTTACCATTGACATTTTAGAAAAGTGACATCGATTTACTGAAGCAAACACATACTCTACATTCTTCATATATTTATGTTATGATAAAGAAAGTTAATCTTTGAAAATAGATCAATTACTCCTTCGAAAATAATGTAAATGTTGAATTCATTTTGGACATTAGTTCACTTTCTTTTAGTTGCATTTAGTGAATCTCCTCAATTCTTTAATTATGTTTTAATAATCAGTTGTAACCATTTCACATCTTATTCATTGAATATGACAAGGTTAACTTACGACACGGTTCACTAAATTTTTTAAGAGATTTCAACATTTTTCACTGAAATCTTTACTTGCAATCAGAAAAGTTGACTTTGGATTAACACTTGCTATAAAATGTTGTAGATAAGTAGGATATTTTCATAATTTTTAAGATAGTAGTGCTATGAAAAACTTCTTAGGGTCATATTTTCATAAGTCTGAAAATGTACTCAGCTATGATTGAATATAACATGGAAAATGCATAACATTTTAATTTTGAAATGTTGGGGAGTATCACTAAAGCCTTTATTGCCAAATCGGAAGTTGTTTTATATTAAAAACTATAAATATATTAAAAACACCGAGAGAAAACAAATCCAAAAAATAAACACAAAACGAAAAACACTGAGAGAATCGTGTTTGTGGGTGTACTTCATTGTAGAAAAGAATATCAAGAAATAAGGACTATTTTATTTTATTTTATTTTATTTATTTTTGTTAGTAATTAACCTTGTGTTCTACAGATCTGGATTCTCAATGGCCAGTTCATTTTGAGTCAATTTCTTTGTTTCTAAAAGTCATGTTAATTGTATCTTCATAATATGTAATTTCATTATGTTGCTTATGTCTATGTGTTTGAATGTATGTGTATGTATACCTGAATATGTCAGGATGGGAAAAGACTCAAAGTGGTCACTAGCTTGAGCCTAAGTTCTGTTTCACACTAGCATTTAAAAATTGGGGGAAAACAGAAGTTTATTAAGTAAACAAGCCTGTACAACAGTTTGCCAACCTTAATGCTATTGACATTGTGAGGTGGGTCCTTCTCTGTTGTGGGGGCTGTTCTTTGCATTTTTAAATGTTCAGTAGGGTTCCTGAACCTACCCACTAGAAAGTAGTAGCACCCCTCTCCCAGCCGTGGCAACCAAAAATGTTTTTAGTTTCAAATGTCTCCTCATAGACAAAAATCACAAATCCATAGCATTTAGGGAAGGAAGATAACTTGTCCAGCATGCTCATATTTTGTGCTCATATTTGCTCATCAGTTCAGTCTCCCTTAGACTTTTCTGATAATAAAAGCTGAAAAAAGCTGCTAGCTAAAATATTTTCCAGAATGCAAATATTACTGCTGTGAAACCTAGGTGAAAATATGGAAATTCTGTATTATTGCAGAGAGCACAGTGAGGTTTTGAACTTTAGGACTTTGGAAATCAAAAGTTTATCACCAGTGGCCCCAGTAAGAAAACGTGAAAGCAGATGCATATAGTGACCCCTGAAGAAAGGTAAAGGTGCCCAGGTAAAGTCACTTGTGCCTCGGCACTGGTGGCAATCCATTAAACATCACTGGAAGACATGCTTTGTGGCATTTTAACCCACACATCCCTATAGAATATATAGAATGAGAAAAGGAGAGAATAGGCAACGTTATAGAGTCTTTAGTATGGCAAATTCAATGCTGTTAACCACCACTCTAGTAGAGTTTTTATCAGAAAAGTCTAGAGGAGACTGTACTGAAGCATAAATAGAAGCTGAGTAGCTTCTCAGCTTGCCTCAGTTTGTTTCCACACATGATGCTATCTTGGTCCTCTGAGAGATGCTCACCCTCCTTTGTCTCATCCAGCTCCCTTCATCATTGGTTCACTTCCCCTCCTTTCTCAGCCAGCCCCACTTTGAGTACATAAACATCTCAGGCAAGTACAGAATGGCATCTCTCCAAAGAAATGAATGTTTTGTTATTAAATCCCCGGTCATTGATTTAGTGGATACCATTTATAACAAAAAATGTTTCATCAAAAGTTTATGATAAACACTGGAAAACCCTTAGTAAAATAACCTGAAAAGAGAGCTAAAGCTAACAATCTATAACTGATCTGTTTATAAATCTTGGACATGTTATGCTTCTTATTCTGTAGCCGAACAAAATAAATAGGAAAATTAATTATTTTCCACTTTCTGATTGGTAATTATCAGGGTTTTTTCTTCCTTTAGAGAAAAATATCTCAAATGGAATATGATACTATATTAAAACACTTTACACTGAAAGGAACATTCCAAATGGCCCTTCTAAAAATTTTAGTTTTTGTATTACCTCAGACTTTAAAACAGGGTAGTGAAACTCAAGAAACTGTTAAGTAACAGCTTGAAAATTCACAGGAGAAAGATAAAATAAAATAATGAAAATACATTTGAATTGATCTCAAATTCTGAATTGAACTGGCACCTACACTACCTCTAAAGTAGTTTCAGTGTGTTTACTGAGTGAGCCAGAGGCTTCTCTTGACCTAGAGCTAAAGCAGGAATAGAAAAATAACAAAACAAAAGAACCTTCTGACAAGTCTCTCTTAATCTTAACTATGTTGATCCCAAAATACTAGTATTCACTCCAGTTTTAATTATTAATTGTGTATTAATGATTCTTATTAAAGACAAATAAAAATAAAAAATGATTGAACCAGACTTTTTTCCCAAAGGGAAAATATCTTAATTTCTATCCTAATGTGAAACACGTTATGTTTAGAATTTTAATTTTGCATGGGAACAAATCTTTTTTTAAATTTTATTTCCCAGACAATGCTGGAATCCATTCTACTACGTATTGATCAAATATTTATTGAATCTACAGTAACAGAGGATTCTGTTGTACTTTCAGTGGAGCAAACCCTTCTTTCCTGCCCTTTTTAAAAAGTTTTGTCAAATTTTTAATTGAAGTGTAGTTGACATATAATATTAAATTAGTTTAGGTGTACAACAGCGATTGAACAATTATATATGTTATAAAATGCTCACCACGATAAAGGTATTACAATATGATTGACTATATTCCCTATGCTGTACTTTCCGTCCCCGTGATATATTTATTTTATAAATGGAAGGTTTTACTTCTTAATCCCTTCACCCATTTTGTCTATCTCCCTCCCTTCCCTTTTGGCAGCCACCTAACTGTCGATCAATGGGTGAATGGATAAATAAGATGAAGTGTATACACAATGGAATATTAGTCAGCCATAAAAAGAATGATATCTTGCCATTTGCAATGACATATATGGACCTAAAGTGTATTATGATAAATGAAATAAGCCAGACCAGAGAAAGACAAATACCATATGATTTCATTTACATGTGGGATCTAAAAAACAAAACAAAGGAACAATCTTCTTTCCTGACTTTATCATTCTGTGGCTTGAATTACAATCTCATAATCTCTGAAGCAAAAGAGTAAATCTTGTGTGTGTATGTGTGTGTGCGTGTGTGTATCTATTAAACATTTTAAGAAATAAATTATGCCATCTCACACCCCCTTCATTTATTTTTGTCTCCTTAAATGTAAACATGCCTTAAATTTTATTTCCCTATATTTGTGTAAAGTTTGTACATTCTTGATCAACTTTTTCCATATGCCCCAGTGTTGTCAATCTCCAAATCTACAATATTTAAAATTTACAATATTAAAAGTCAAACGGCATAGCCCAACCACAGAAAATTACCTTATGCAATCCAGACACTTCCTTTCTTCCTTCCTTCCTTTTCTCTCTTTTTCTTTTCTTTTCTTTTCTTTTCTTTTCTTTTCTTTTCTTTTTCTTTTTCTTTTCTTTCTTCTTTCTTTTTATTTAAATTCAAGTTAGTTAACATACACTATAGTCGTGGTTTCAGGAGTAGAACCCAGGGATTCATCTCTTACATATGATGCCCAATGCTTATCCCAAAAAGTGCTCTCCTTAATGCCCATCACCCATTCCCCTACCCACATCCCCTCCAGCAAGCCTCAGTTTGTTCTCTGTATTTAAGAGTCTTTTATGGGTTGCCTCCCTCTCTAGCTTTACTTCTTATTTATTTATTTATTTATTTATTTATTTAAAAGAGAGAAAGAGAGAGAGAGAGTGCTGGGAAGAGGGGAAAAGGGAGAAGGAGAGAAAATGTGCTGACAGCACAGAGCCCAACATGAAGCTCTGTCCCATGAACTGGGAGATCATGACTTGAGTCAAAATCAAGAGTTGGACGCTTAACAAACTGAGCCATCCAGTGCCCCCTAGACACTTCTATACTTGATACTGCATCTACAATTTTAAACATTATATCATAATAAGCCATATATACTATTTTTGGAAACAAAGCCCAAGCATTTCATCATGTTAGCTATTTTTAGAAATGTTCTTCCTCATCCTTCTTTTTTCTTCTGTATTTATTCAATAGCTATGTATTAAGATCCTAGTATTAGTCAATATTATTCTAGAAAAGGATGAAACATCACTGTCCTTTTCCAGGAGTTATGGTAAAGAAGGAAGATTAGAAACCAAACTATAATGAAATAAGAAAAAAATACTATAATTAAGGAATGGGCAAAGTTCAACAGTATCATGAGAAGATGAGGCATCTGGTGTGTCTATAGTGGGGAGTAGAGCTAGAAAGACTGGGAAAATTGAAGTTTATTGCATGCATCAAACTCTGACACAGGGCTTAGGGTGTGTAATGACTATGTGGATGAAGAGGAGAGGGCAGAGGCATTATTGATAGGATGGAGAGAATTTGGTGGGACCTAATTTTTGTGGAAGATAAAGAAGACATAAGAAGTAATGATTTTTCCAAATCACTGGCCAACAAAGTAGTAAAAGAGTGAAGAGGGGACAAAAAGGGATAATCAGGAAAACATTTTGATACATGGTGTCATAGAGGGAAGCAAGACCACTTAAGGAGACACAGGAGATATATCTTTAGTATTGAGGACTCTTGTTGCAAGTGAACAGGACTGTGTTTATGTGGTTTCGGAGGACAGGTTCCACAAATGAGTCCCAGGGAAGCTGAGGAGTAGTGTAGCTTAGGATACAGCCTGTTGTGTAAACATCATCAGACTCTCCTTATCTCTTCACCACTTCAGATGCCAGCTTTGTTTTTAGTTTTTTTGTTTGTTTGTTTTTTTAATTTTTCTTTTAGGATGGCATTTCCCTGAGTCATTGAACCAAATTATCCACTTTGGGAAGCGTTTTCTACTACACAATCCCCAAGAATCTATTCTGTTTGACTTCACTCAAGTCACATGTTCATTCCCCCACCAAAGTAACCAGTCATAGGAGGGAGGGGCACTACAAATGACCCAACCTGGTTTGGATGCTTAAATTTTGACCAATGTCTGTAACGTGAGGTTGGGATTTCTTTCATAGATTTCAGCTTCCATTCCACTGGCATGACTAAAATGGGGATATTATAAATCTCTGAAACATGAGAAAACTATTTCTCAGAAAAGTGTTATGTACTACACAGGCAAATGTATATATGTTCACGGCATAAACAAAATTCAGGTGGGCTTATGGAAAGTGCTAGTGAAGGCTTTCTTGGGCAGAACACACATCTGCACTTGGTTCCAGTGGTGAAGTCCAGGTTAAACAGGCAGGGGACTAAAGGGAATAAGTGAGCTGAATTTGGTTTATGAAGAAAAACATCAAGTGATACGTCTGGTGTCCTGGGAGTGTAAGAAGTTCAGAAATGTCAAATTTAGGTGAATGTAATAAAAGCTGTGGCTGGAATTGAAAATGAGTCATCTTACAAAGGATCTTGTATCCTACATTAAAGATACTGATTTTACACTATAAGTAGTTGGCCTTAAACAATTTTGATCATTCACCTCTATATATAAAAATGTTCATGCACAAACCACCATCATAAATATATGTATTATTTACAAAGGAAATATATGTATTGTTTTACTACCATAGTATATAATACAACATAAAATAAATAGAAAAATATAATGAAATAAAGATGAATTAAATATTTGAAATAATTAGTTTACTTTTAAATATTATTATTAAATAATGTTTTTTAGAGTCTTGCTAATCTTGATGGCTGTGTTATTACCTTTTATTTCAAGGCACAATAATACTTAAGTAACACCCATCTTTAGCAATAAATATATGTTTCATATAGCCTTTTTAAATATATGTTTAAATATATTTAAATGAATATAAATATTTAAATATTTAAATAAATACATTTAAAATAAATATATTTTAAATATATGTTTAAATATAGCCTTTTTAATAATTTCACATTTTTCTGACCAAAATCTTACTGATAAGATTAGGCTTAAAAAGAGATTTATCACACACAGGCAAAATATCATTATGGCAATTTTTTTATTGTTTGGTAATTCTTACACTGTATTGTTTTTCTAATTGTTTCTTTGTTGGAAATTGTACCAATTTCTTGTCTATTTAGTTATGGTAGCCTTAGTCAAAACTAAATGTGATCAATAAAAAAAAAATAGACCTAGTTTACGTAATCTAAACTATAACGCAATGAACTGAAAGTAATTAAATCTGAAAACAACACAATTAAACATTTTTTGGAGATCTTACCGTAGCCTTAGCTTATTCCATATAATCTATGTAACTTGATTGTCTGATATATGGACCAAGAAAGCATGCTGCTGTCAATTGTAGATATTGAATATCATTAATGAGGAATCTCTTTATTAGTTATACATATACATTGTTTTCACAACCTAATAAATCATCTTGGGCATTATTATGGATTAAATGTTTATGTCTCCCTCAAACTCATGTCGGAATCCTAACCACCAATGTGATGGTATTAGGAGGTTGGCTCTTGGAAAGCAATTAGGTCATGATGGTAGAACCTTCATGAATGGGAGTAGTGCCCTTATAAAAATGACCCCAGAGAGTTTTCTTGTCCGTTTCACCGTATGAGGACACAGCTAGAAGACAGACCAGACAGTGAGCCCTCACTTTGCTGGTACCTTGAACTTTGACTTCTCAGCCTCCAGACTTGTGTGAAATAACTATTTGTTGTTTAAGCCACCCAGCGTTGTTTTGTCACAGCAGACCGAATTGGACTAATAGAGGAATGTATCCAAATGTTATATAGATAAAAAGCATAGTTAAACTTTTGTTTCAGAAAAATGTTTCTGGTTATAGTATGAAGAATTTTGAGACTGGAGAGACTATTTCATATGGAAAATAGTGAGGACATGAGTGAGGTCAGTAAATGAAAGGATTGAGACATAAAATGGAATGTTGAAGATATTAAAGACATGGTCTGACCAGATTTGGCTACTGGTTAGATGTCAGGCTGAGGAAAAAGAAGATGTCTAGGATGGCTTCTAGGAAAATCACTAGGTCAAATATATAATGATAGTGGCATTCACTGAGAGGAAAAACAGAAAAAGGAGATGGAATCTTAATAAAGTTAATAGGGTAGGGGCGCCTGGGTGGCTCAGTCGGTTGAGCGTCTGACTTCGGCTCAGGTCACGATCTCGCGGTTAGTGAGTTCAAGCCCCGCGTCGGGCTCTGGGCTGATAGCTCAGAGCCTGGAGCCTGCTTCCGATTCTGTGTCTCCCTCTCTCTCTGCCCCTCCCCTGTTCATGCTCTGTCTCTCTCTGTCCCAAAAATAAAATAAAACGTTAAAAAAAAAAATTAAAAAAAAAAAAAAAAAGTTAATAGGGTTTCCAGTCTGACACGTGAGGAGTGTAGATGTTGCTACTCTGTCTTAACAACAAGTAAAAAAGTCTGAACAAACTGAAAAATCAAAACCCCTTCTTGGATATGTCAAACAAGTGAGGTCACCGAGCAAACTGCTGCTTCAGAAATTGGAGAGACAGACAGGTATATATAAAGAATCACAACTTCCATAGAATTCAGTGCAGGGTAGGAAGACCTAACATGTAATTCAGGATTTGCTGGGAGGCTCACTGTGGACAAGTCTGACTTAAAAACTCCAGAGGGCCCAGTCATAAAAGGGTGCCCACACATTTGTGAGCTTTAGCTCTAAATATCTACCAGGTTCTCAGAGTGACTATCAGAGAAAAATCCCTTTAGGCCTCCGGAAAGAGGAGGGGAAAAGTAACTAAAACTGTTTTGTGAGCGTGATTCACTCCTGAAACATGCTTGTAATCCAAAGCACTCGTATATCAAAGTGAATTTCAAGAACCATTGGCTCAGTGGTGATCATGTGATGTTCGGCATCATGTACTACTATTGAAAGACATCGCTCATTTATCTAGTTAAAATTTATTAACAATGTTTGCTCATCTTGAGAAACACTTGTAGAACAAGTTACTCGCAATCCAAGATTTTACTATTTTGATATGTGCCAGAGCATTCTGTTTTCTTAACATGACCTGACCTCAGGAGAAACTCCAACCCTAATCTTCTGGAATTTTATCAGAGACTAAGTTAACCTCATGGAAGAGAAATACTCAACTCTAGCCCCTCTAGTGTTCCTGTCCTAGTCTTTCTCTCTCTCTCAAAAATAAATAAAACATTAAAACTGGGAAGCACTGGTGAAGTTCGCTGTCCATTGTACAGGCTCAACAAAAGACTAAGCTCTATTCCTAAAAACTAGAGAACACTTCTCCTCTCCTAGGCCTCACCATCATATTACTAAAGGCCTATTTATAATAGTTTATTTTACTGGATATAGCATATTCAGATTTTGACAAAAAAAATTACAAGGCATACTAAAAGGCAAAAAATACAGTGGAAGAGGGGCACCTGGGCTCAGTCAGTTAAGCTCCGACTTCAGCTTAAGTCATGATCTCATGGCTCCTGGGTTCAAGCCCCATGTTAGGCTCTGTGCTGACAGTTCAGTGTCTGGAGCCTGCTTTGGATTACATGTCTCCCTTCTCTCTGCCCCTCCCCCACTTGCACTCTGTCTCTCTCTCTCAAAAATAAATAAGCATTAAATATTTTTTTTAATTAAAAAAAATACAGTGGAAAAGAATGAAGAAGCATTAGAACCAGAATCAGATATGGCTGGGATGTTGGAATTATCAGGCTAAGAATTTAAAACAATCATGATTAATATGTTAAGAGCTGTAACAGAAAAATAGTAGGCAACATGCAAAAGATGGGAAATGTAATGGAAATATAATGGCAATTCTAAGAAAGAATAAAAATAATACTAGATATCAAAAGTACTGTAACTGATATAAAAATGCCATTGATGGGCTCATTAATAAATATATCAGTTTGGGGTTTGTTCAATTTAAGGTGCTTGTACATGAAGGGGTGAAGAAATTTAGTTGTCACAGGTGTAGCTCAGAAGTTCAAATTGGAAAATGAATGTAGAAGTTATCTACACACAAATAGTGATTGGAAAAATAGGCTGAGATTGAAATGCATAGGAAAATTATTAGAACAATGGTTCATAACTCTTTTTGATTCACATTCTGATTTTAAAATTTTGACTGTCCTCTTCAGGAATAGATATAGACATAGATGATATAAATATAGGTGATATATATATATAGATATAGTTATAGATGATATAGATAGATGATAGATACAGATATAGATATATAGATGATATAGATATAGATATAGATATAGATTATAGATATAGATATAGATAGATATAGATATATACATAATATTAAATGTATAGCTTCAGTTTTATTGGCTCCTTAAAGCCCATTTCAGGATCACAGCTTAAATGCCTCTGGGGTGCCCGCATGGTTTACAGTTCAGTGGCCTACTCTTGATCTCAGCTCAAGTCATGATCAAGGTTTGAGCTAACAGTGCAGAGCCTGCTTGCGATCCTCTCTCTCCCTCTCTCTGACCCTCTCTTGCTCCTTCTCTTTCTCTGTCTCTCAAAACAAATAAATACACTTGAAAATAAAATATTAGAGATGCAGAAGGGCATTATATCATAACCAAGGGGTCTACAGACCAAGAAGACCTAACCATTGTAAACATTTATGCACCAAATGTGGCAGCATCCAAATATATACATCAATTAATCACAAACATAAAGAAACTCATTGATAATAATATCATAATAGTAGGAGACTTCAACACCCTTCTCACAGCAATGGACAGATCATCTAATCAAAAAATCAACAAGGAAACAATGGCTTTGAATGACACATTGGACCAGATGGACTTAACAGATATATTCAGAACATTTCATCCTAAAGCAGCAGAATATACATTCTTCTCCAGTGCACATGGAACATTCTCCAGAATAGACCATATACTGGGACACAAATCAGCCCTAAGTAAGTACAAAAAGATCGAGATCATACCGTGCATATTTTCAGACCACAATGCTATGAAACTTGAAATCAACCACAAGAAAAAACTTGGAAAGGTAACAAATACTTGGACACTAAAGAACATCCTACTAAAGAATGAATAGACTAACCAAGCAGTTAAAGAGGAAATTAAAAAGTATATGGAAGTCAATGAAAATGATAGTACCACAAGCCAAAACCTCTGGGATGCAGCAAAGGTGGTCATAAGAGGAAAGTATATAGCAATCCAGGCCTTCCTAGAGAAGGAAGAAAGATCTCAGATACACAACCTAACCTTACGCCTTAAGGAGCTGGAAACGGGACAGCAAATAAAACCCAAAACCAGCAGAAGACAGGAAATAATAAAGATTAGAGCAGAAATTAATGCTATCGAAACCAAAAAACCAGTAGAGCAGATCAATGAAACCAGAAGATGGTTCTTTGAAAGAATTAACAAAATTGATAAACCACTAGCCAGTTTGATCAAGAAGAAAAAGGAAAGGACGCAAATAAGGAAAATCAAGAATGAAAGAGGAGAGATCACAACCAACACAAGAGAAATAAAAACAATAATAAGAGAATATTATGAGCAATTATATGCCAATAAAATGGACAATCTGGAAGAAATGGACAAATTCCTAGATACATATACACTACCAAAACTGAAACAGGAAGAAAAAGAGAATTTGAACAGACTCATAACCAGGAAGGAAATCGAATTAGTAATCAAAAATCTCCCAAAAAAACAAGAGTCCAGGGCCAGATGGTTTTCCAGGGGAATTCTACCAAACATTTAAGGAAGAGTTAACACCTATTCTCCTGAAATTGTTCCAAAAAATAGAAATGGAAGGAAAATTTCCAAACTCTTTCTATGAAACCAGCATTACCCTGATTCCAAAACCAGACAGAGACTCCACTAAAAAGAAGAACTCTAGACCAAATTTCCTGATGAACATGGATGCAAAAATCCTCAACAAGATATTAGCCAACTGGATCCAACAATACATTAAAAAAATTATTCACCATGACCAAGTGGGATTTATATCTGGGGTGCAGGGCTGGTTCAATATCTGCAAAACAATTAACATGATTCATCACATCAATAAAAGAAAGGACAAGAACCATATGATCCTCTCAATAGATGCAGAGGAGCATTCAACAAAATACAGTATCCTTTCTTGATAAAAACCGTCAAGAAGGTAGGGACAGAAGGAGCATACCTAAAGATCATAAAAGCCATATATGAACGACCCAATGCTAATATCGTCCTCAATGGGGAAAAACTGAGAGCTTACCCTCTAAGGTCAGGAACAAGACAAGGATGTCCACTCACCACTGGTATTCAACATAGTATTGGAAGTCTTAGCCTCTGCAATCAGACAACACAAAGAAATAAAATGCATCTAAATCAGCCAGGAGGAGGTCAAACTTTCACTCTTCGCAGAATACATAATACTCTATATGGAAAACCCAGAAGATTCCACCAAAAAACTGTTAGAACTGATTCATGAATTCAGCAAAGTTTCAGGATATAAAATCAATGCACAGAAATCGGTTGCATTCCTATACACCAACAATGAAGCAACAGAAAGAGAAATCAGGGAATCAATCCCATTTACAGTTGCACCAAAAACCATAAAATATCTAGGAATCAATCTAACCAAAGAGGTGAAAAATCTATACACGAAGAACTATAGAAAGCTTATGAAGGAGATTGAAGAAGACACAAAAAAGTGGAAAAATATACCATGCTCCTGGATAGGAAAAACAGATATTGTTAGACTGTTGATACTACCCAAAGCAATCTACATATTCGATGTGATCCCTATCAAAGTAACACCAGCATTCTTAACAGAGCTAGAACAAATAATCCTAAAATTTTTATGCAGCCAGAAAAGACCCTGAATAGCCAAAGCAATCTTGAAAAAGAAAACCAAAGCAGGAGGCATCACAATCCCAGACTTCAAGCTATACTACAAAGCTGTAATCATCAAGACAGTATGGTACTGGCACAAGAACAGACACTCAATGGAACAGAATAGAGAACCCAGAAATGGACCCACAAACGTATGGCCAACTAATCTTTGACAAAGCAGGAAAGAATATCCAATGGTATAAAGACAGTCTCTTCAACAAGTGGTGCTGGGAAAACTGGACAGCGACATGCAGAAGAATGAACCTGGACCCCTTTCTTGCACCCTACACAAAAATAAACTCAGAGTGGATGAAAGACCTCAATGTAAGACAGGAAGCCATCAAAATCCTCGAGGAGAAAGCAGGCAAAAACTTCTTTGATCTTGGCCACAGCAACTTCTTACTCAACATGTTTCCAGAGGCAAGGGAAACAAAAGCAAAAATGAACTCCTGGGACCTCATCAAAATAAAAATCTTCTGCACAGCGAAGGAAACTATCAGCAAAACTAAAAGGCAACCGACAGAATGGGAGAAGGTATTTGAAAATGATGACATATCAGATAAAGGGTTACTTTGCAAAATCTATAAAGAACTTATCAAACTCAACACCCAAAAAACAAATAATCCAGTGAAGAAATGGGCAAAAGACATGAATAGACACTTCTCCAAAGAAGACATCCAGATGGCCAAACGACACATGAAAAAATGCTCAACATCACTCTTCATCAGGGAAATAAAAATCAAAACCACCATGAGATACCACCTTACACCTGTCAGAATGGCTAACATGAACAACTCAGGCAACAACAGATGTTGGCGAGGATGCGGACAAAGAGGATCTCTTTTGCATTGTTGGTGGGAATGCAAGCTGGTGCAGCCACTCTGGAAAACAGTATGGAGGTTTCTCAAAAAACTAAAAATAGAACTACCCTACGACCCAGCAATTGCACTACTAGGCATTTATCCATGGGATACAAGTGTGCTGTTTCGAAGGGACGCATGCACCCCCATGTTTATAGCCGCACTATCAACAATAGCCAAAGTGTAGAAAGATCCCAAATGTCCATCGATGGATGAATGGATGAAGGAGAGGTGCTATATATATACAATGCAGTATTACTCAGCAATCAAAAAGAATGAAATCTTGCCATTTGCAACTATGTGGATGGAACTGGCAGGTATTATGCTAAGTGAAATTAGCCAGTCTTAGAAAGACAAAAATCATATGACTTCATTCATATGAGGACTTTAGAGACAAAACAGATGAACATAAGGGAAGGGAAACAAAAATAATATAAAAATAGGGAGGAGGACAAAACAAAAGAGACCTCTAAATATGGAGAGCAAACTGAGGGTTGCTGGAGGGATTGTGGGAGGGGGGATGGGCTAAATGGGTAAGGGGTATTAAGGAATCTACTGAAATCATTGCTTCACTATATACTAACTAATTTGGATGTAAATTTTAAAAAATAAAAAATAAAGTTAAATTAAAAATAAAATAAAATAAAATAAAATAAAATAAAATATTAAACATCTCTGATTTACAGCAAAAAGGCTTGAGTTCAGATTCTTGAGGAACATATGACGTTTTAATACAGTTTTGATGAACTTCATCGTTTAAGAAAAGGAGGTGCTGGGGTGCCTTGGTGGCTCTGCTGGTTAATTGTCCAACTCTTGATTTCAGTTCAGGTCCTAATCTTATGTTCATGGGATTGAGCCTCACTGACAGCTGTCTTTGCTGACAGCACAGAGACTGCTTGGGATTTTCTTTCTCTCACTCTCTGTTCCTCTGCTGCATGCGCATTCTCTCTCTCTCTCTCAAAATAAATAAATAAATATTTTTTAAAAAATAAAAAGAAGTGTTTATAAAGCAAACAGAAGGGTTGAAAAAAGATAGAATACAAAGAAACTTGTAAATTATGAAATGAGAGTCTTTTAAGAAGGTAGATGAATTGAATTTTTCAGTAGTTGAACAAATACATATATGTGTACACATATACATATATTATTTAAATTTTATTTTCCTTTTAATGGGCACTTTTAAGATCTACTCTCTTAGCAAATTTTTTTTTTTAAGTTTATTTATTTTGAGAGAGAGAGAGAGAGAGAGAGCATGTGTGCGAGTGGGAGAGCAGAGAGAAAAGGAGAGAATCCCAAGCAGGCTCTGCACTGTCAGCATGGAGCCCCACGTGGGCTTTAAACTCATGAACCGTGAGATCATGACCTGAACTGAAATCAAGAGTTGGACGCTCAACTGACTGAGCCACCCAGAATTAAGTTTGAAGGATCTCATTTCCTTAATATGAAATGATAAGTATAGTAAACAGCTTGTAGGGAAGTAGAGGCTGGGAGATAAATCTACCAATAATCTCTTTTGCAAGTTGATTGGAATGTAAACATTTAGGACACATTGATCTCTACAGATAATTATGTGTAGATTTTAGCTTTTATTTAAAAATACACATTTTCTGGGGTGCCTGGGTGGCTCAGTTAGTTAAGTACCTGACTCCTGATCGGAGCTCAGATTTTGGTCTCAGGGTCATGAGTTCAAGCCCTGCATTGGGCTTCATGCTGAGTGTGGAGCCTACTTAAAAGAGCAAAACAAACAAACAAACAAAACCCCCTCATTTTCCGTTGAGTGAGAATTCTGGTTAGTTGGAGTCACATCTGTATAATAAAAATAAAATTGAGATTCAGTAATAATAGTAGCACCCCAAGTATATTCCTATATATTTACAAATTTTTGTATATAAATATGCATTCAAATTTTAATCTATGTATATTTGTATGCGTATGTGGGTATGTTTGTGTGGGATATGTGTTAGCCTAAAAATACTACATACAATAGGAGTAATTGATGGATAACATGGACTCTAGTGGGGCTGTGGATTTAAAGAAAATGAAGAAGGGCTGGAATAATTGCTGAGGGGAATGGGAAATAGGCCAGATAAGAAAAATGCAAGGGGATTGCCAAGCAGTTGCGGTTACCTCTGAGTTTGGATACCATAAATTTGCTATGGTACTAATCCGCAAGATCATCTGGTTTTCTCTAGTGATACACAACAACATGGGTGCAGGTTCAGAAGCAGAGGAGGCAGATGTCGAATTAATCCAGTGCTTCTCAAAAGGTGAATAGGAGGAGAATATCAGAATCATCTGGGAAAATTTTTAGACTGCACGTGTGTGTAACTCGGGACTAGGAAAATAATTTTTGCAATAATTTACCAGTGAGTGTTGAATGGATACAGAGGGAGGAAAGCTAGAAAAGGCACAGGTCACAAAGTTGGTAAAATAGACAAGTTAGAATGAGTGGCATTAAAGAACAATTTATTACTGAGCTTGTGATCATAATGTGATTAAATTAGATTTGAATGTCTTCAACATTATAAAATGTAGTGGACAATCAGATGATTTTAAATGATAAAAAATGGATGTGGGAAGTAAATTGCTTATGTAGAAAAATCACATTGATCAAAAAGTTACCTTAGAGGCAACATCCTACACTGTCTAATCATACACCAGAGCTATTCCGGCTGTTTACTTCTCAACCATGTTTCTCTGTCTTACTTGAGCATGTCTCTCTGTCTGCCTTGTTCTGTCTGGTTTCTTCCTCCTAAAATGCATGCTTATTGTGATAATTAAATGAGTTAATATATTTAAAAGGCTTGGTACCATTACTGGTACCTAGTGTACACTTGAAAGATGTTAACTACTATTATTACTAAATCTCAATTTTACTTTTATTATACAGATGTGATTCCAACTAACTAGAATTCTTACTCAATGGAATATTTTTCCTTCCTTCCTTCCTTCCTTCCTTCCTTCCTTCCTCCTTTCTTCTTTCTTTCTTTTTTCCTTTTCTTTCTTTCTTTCTTTCTTTCTTTCTTTCTTTCTTTCTTTCTTTCTTTCTTTCTGTTTCAGTAGGCTCCACACTCAGCATGGAGCCCAATGCAGGGCTTGAACTCATGGCCCTGTGACCAAAACCTGAGCTGCGAGCAAGAGTCAGATGCTTAACCAACTAAGTGACCCAGGCACCCCAGAAAAGGTGTATTTTTTAAATAAAAACTAAAATCTACACATAATTATCTGTAGAGATCAATGTGCCCTAAAATGTTCACATTCCAATCAACTTGCAAAAGAGATTATTGGTAGATTTATCTCCCAGCCTCTACTTCCCTACAAGCTGTTTACTATACTTATCATTTCATATTAAAGAAATCAGGTCTTTCAAACTTAATTCTGCATAGCATTCTCATCTTGCTCCATTATGACATATATCAACCATGGTTCTCACCCTTCACATAATCCCATAGCAGTAGGCTATAAGAATTGTTTTCTGAACAAAATGGATTTTCTATTTGGAGATTAGAAAGCAAAGAAATCATCACTGACATATGTCAGTGAATAAGACACATGAGACATGATTTCCTACCTCATTTGGGTCTGGCTAATTCTACCGCACACCTCTGTCTCTTATGTCTATTAAAACATGAATCTCATTTTCTTAGTCTCCATACCCATCCATTTTAGAAATTCAAACTTATCAATCTAAATAGGCATTATGTGTGATATTTGTTCTCTAGTACTCTTGCTTTATTTCTGAATACTGAGCCATGTGTGAGAGCAATAACAATGAAGTGATACAGCTGTATTGAAGCATAAAGCACATGCACAAAAAAATCCAAAAACAAACAAAATTTTTTTCATGCCTTTTATTTTATGCTCTTTGGTTTTAATTCTGTACCATGTGTTATATTTCTGAATAGTAGACAAAAATGAAGGGCCTGTGTAATAACCTCTTAGATGAATGTAAATATGATAGATTTCCCTTTAAACTTCAGGAATGTGAAGTCAGAGGACCCGGTAGCATGCAAGGTATTCCACATGGTCCATGACTTTAAAAAATGTCGTATTCTTGTTGATTTTTAGAATCATTCTTTATTGCACTGAATATTGTGGCCCCATTTTTGTTACATATTTCACAAATATATCTTCCCAATCTGTCATTTTGGGTTTTTGTTTGTTTTTACTTTGTTCATTCATAATTCAGTTTTGTATTTACCTTAAAGAATCAAATCAGTTTTTCATAAATTTATGACTTTATACATACATCTTACTTAGGAAGATTTTTTCTATTAAAATATAAAATAATAGCATCTTAAATAGTATTCTAGAATTAGTTTAAAATTGTGGGTAATGTATAAAATATAAACTAATTTATAATAAACTTTATATTTGCTGTGAGATGAGGTAGAGCTCTAAATTTATCTTAAGATATATAATCAATTATCCCAGTACCAATTTGTACCTTCTTTAATATTAAAAGGTTAAAAAGTAATCTTCAAATATATTTATATCTGTTTCTGGACATCCTCTTTTGTTCCATGGATATGTTATCTATTTTTTAAAATTTTTTAAGTTTATTTTCGTTTATTTTGAGAGAGAGAGAGCACAAGCAGGTGGGAGGCAGAGAGAGGAAGGGAGAGAGAATCCCAAGCAGGCCCACACTGTCAGGTTTGAGCCTGACGTGGAGCTCAAACCCAGGAACTATGAGAGCATGACCTGAGCCAAAACTGAGAGTCCCACACTTAACCGACTTAACCACCCCAACACCCCTCTATTTATCTATTTCTATTCTAGAATGGTACCGCTTTAACTATTGCAAATACGGTACATGTTGTTTTTTGGTTTTTGTTTTTTAACAGCAATTAAAAATGAGGACCGGGAGCCCTTTGGCCAGTGAGGGCTGCTATGCTTGTTGAGAGGAGAAGCAAGTCTCATACACTAGGATGGAATGTGTTAGTGAAATAAAACACACCGTGGGTACAAGTGTGCTGCCATGCAGTCTAGATGCCGATTTCTACATACTGATCACTGCTCACTGAAGAACCCGTATTACAAACAAATAAAGCATAAGGTAATACAAAGCTTGTACTTCAGCTTGAGTCAAAGACATAATATTCTCTGACCATGAGGCTAATTGTGGTGGATTATATGTTGAAAATGGTCATCCCTATCAGCACATGTGTCTCCCAATAAGATTGAAGTCTATTTTTTTCTCCCATTTCTTTTCAAACCATGTGAATTTTTTGAGAAATTTAATAAATAAATGTGATGTTTTGGGACTTCTGAGCTTATACCCTAAGAGACCTTAAGTTTCTAATTTTATTCTTGGAATGCAATTGCCAGGTGAAGAATTCCAACTACACTACTTTAGAAAATTGCTACATATATGGAGCGCCTGGGTGGCTAAGTCAGTTAAGCATCCCACTTTGGCTCAGGTTATGATCTTGGGGTACATGGGTTCAAGCCCCGCTTCAGGCTCTATACTGACAGCTCAGAGCCTGGAGCTTGCTTCAGATTCTGTGTCTCCCTCTCTCTCTGCCCCTCCTCTGCTTGCTCTCTGTCTCTCAAAAATGAATAAATGTTAAAAAACAAACTTGAAAAAAAAAAGGAAATGGCTACATATAGAAAGATTCTGAAGGTTAAGAAATTACAAAGGAGAATAGAGGGACCCCTAGATGTTCCAACATCCAACATCCAACAGATGAAACGTGAGTGAAGCATCTCACATCTTGCACCTAGTTGAGCTATGTCAGCAAACACCACTTCAAGAAAAGACAAGCCATGCCACTGAGTCTTGCCCAAATTGTAATCCAATAAATGGAGGTTGTCTGAAGCTAAAATGTCTTAAGATAGTCCTTTTACATGAGAGTATACATCTGAAAAAAACAGTACTATAATTTTTTTCCTGGTTTTACTTACTTAAGCTACCAGATAAATTTTAGTCTTAGATCTGAAGTTTTGTATAATATCTCTTAGTATTTTGTTTGGAATTGCACAAAACGTATACATTATTTTGGGAGAAAGTGACATCTTCATAACTCCCTCAGAGATTTTGCAGAGGAGAGTTTGAGCTCCTCTGTTTTGGAAAGGAGGGTCTAATTTAGTTTTGCCTTTTTCCTCCTACGTACCCCTTCGTCTTTGGACAATACGGTTAGTGTCTGACTGGTCAGAGGGGATGGAGATCAGAATTTATGTTTCTTGATGTTAATAAGATCTGGAGGCAAGATTAAAAAAAAATCCACAAAGAGGAAACTGCAAGTGCATGTAAAAGGATTCTTCCTCGTCTTTCGCCAACTCCTAAGCTAAGAATGTACAGGATGACATAAAAAGAGACCCAGCATGGAACATCAGCTGAGATGTGGGAGCTGAGAAGCAATTCAAAAGTTTCTACAGAGCTGGAGAGATATAGTTCTGGCTAAGTCACAGTAGAGACACCTTGTTAATTCCTCAGCTGATGTTTTTTTTAAAAGCAAAAATGGTCAGGTCCCAAAAGAAAAGGGAGTACTGATATATATGTATATATGTGTGTGTGTGTGTGTGTGTGTGTGTGTGTGTGTGTGTGTGTGTATATATATATATATACATACACATATATATCAGAAAATATTGAAATGTACTCTTATTGTGTGGAAAAAAAACAAAATGCCAATCTAGATTTTCATACTCAGGACTGATAATCTTCCAAAATGAAGTTAAATGCAAGTGTTTCAGACATTGGGAAAAAAAAAAAAAAGCTTAGTGAAAAAAATGGCCAGCACATCTGTATTATAGGAAATATTAAAGAAAATCATTCAGCCTTAAGGGAAATGATCCAAAATGGAAGAGAGAGTAAGAAGAAATAAACAGTTCCCGAAAAAAGTAAATACAAAGATAATTATGAAAGACTACTGATTGTTTAAAGTTACAAACATACAATGCATTTTGGATTTTTACCAGAAATAAAAGTAAAGTACATGGCAACAATTGGAAAAAAAGGCAAGAAAAGGATAAATTTAGCTGTTAAAAAAAATTCTTGCATTGTCTTGGATATGCAACCCTATTAATTCAAGGCAGACTACTAAGAGTCACAACACACACAAAAATGTGTTTTTAGGTACACATTTTTGTGCATGTAAAGTGGAATAATAAAAAAGTACTGTCCAGGCAATAGTAATCAGATAAAGAAGAATAAAGAAAAAAAAAAAACCTGGATGAAACATTTACAAAAATAATATCAAGGTGATTATTTAAACCCTAATATATCAGTGATTTTAAAAGTTCTCAACTTTATGCTGTTTATAAGAAATATTCTTTATAAATCATCTAGACATCAAAAGTAAAATGATGGGAAAATACACCATGCACATACTAGTCAAAATAGACATTGAGTTGGCTGTGTTAACATGAGGGAAAAAGTACCTTAAATCAAAGAGTATTTTCAATGGTAAAAAGGGGCATTTTATAATAATGATAAAAATGAGTTTATCAGAAGTTGTAACAATCAAAACCCACTAAAATGAACACATACCTATTCTATTTTCTAAAAATTCTACTCCTAGTTATATGTAATACATGAGAATCAAGGGCATATGTCCACCAAAATACACATATGAAACCATTCATAGCAATTTTATTTTTAGAACCAGAAATAGGACACTATTCAAATTGGAATATATTCATATAATGCAATACTATAAAGCCACAAAAATATGAGCTACTGATATATCTAGTAACATAGATGCCTCTCAAATATCACATTAAGTAAACAAAGTCAGTCACAAAACAGTATATATTGTATGATATAGACAAGTGCTTCTACCTTTCATGGGAAACATTGGGGGTATTTAATCAGTGCACATGAGTGTGACTTGTACCCTCTAATAATGAGGCCACAAAGTTACTTCACCTCAGATCTTAAGAGCTCCATGTTTACCTGCTAGAATATTCTCCTCATTTATTGCAGCCTTTAAATGAGGATCCAAGGAGAGTTGCCTGAATTGTCATTTTTATCACACTGAATTTATCCAAATGAGTTGAGAATAATAAATAATTACTTCCTCTAAAAACTGGTATTTTATCTAACCAAGGATTTGCAAATAAAAATAACTTCCCGAAGAGGTTCTATAGGACACTTTGTCAAACCATTTCTAACCAACACTATTTTTTCCCAATACATTTATATTGAAAAACTATTGTTTTATTTCTTTCCCCCTAATAAAATGTTAGACAAAGGATTTCCTGCTTTTTCTTTTATGTTTCAAGATCCCAGAGACTGCAGTTAGTTTCATCCTGAGATACAGTTCAATATTAATTAAATTCTTTCAAGGGGATATGTGCTATTAAGACACGGTCTTTTCTAGATTAATGTAGTTCTTAAATTTAATTTGAAAATGATTTAGTCAGTGTTTTAAAACTTTATGAAGATTGACCTTCCTTTATTTGTTTTTATTGTTTTTTTTAATGTACAATTAACCCAAAGACAAATGCTAATTAACAGATGACATTGTAATTTGACTTCACTTATAATGTGAGCCATTTATATGAATTCAGGAGGAGTAGAGAGATGGATTGAGGAGTCTTCCTGTTTTGAAGTGTAAAGACTCTTACTGTTGTGTTTTGTGTTTAGATTTCATTACCATTCTACTTTCTTTGCTTAGTCATTTATACTATTTAGTATCAATTTTCTTTTTGATGAAGCAATAAAGAGTCATGTAATTGGGTAATAGTAGTTTAATGACTAACTACAAGCTTTTAAAATCCCAAGAAATTTGTGTGACAGGTTTATAGTTGATATATTACTTGCAACTAAATTTCTTCCTGTAGGCACTTTTGTAACAACAAAATTAGGTTCCCTTAAGCATCACCATCCCTAACGTGAAAGATTAGTACCACATTGTGTCTTCAGAATATATTTTTATTATGATGATTTCTAATCTTATAAACACAAACAGAAACACATATTTTTTCCCTTAAAACACATTTTGTTCCACCACACTACCACCAGATTATTCATTTACCTCTTGTCTGGATATCATGTATAAATGCTTCTCTGCAACATGCTGATTACAGAGGATACCAACTCAAAAGAATGCCCCTTCAGGCAACAGTGACAGAGAACAATGGGAGCTCCACAGTACCAGAGAACCCAAATAGACCAAAATCATCTCTACAAAAAATCCAAACCTAAACTGTCTTTAGAACAACCAACAAAACAGTCCAGGATCTGCGTGTTAAATCTAAAGAGGGTGACTGCCTGAAAAACTAAAACATTTATAAAGGGTTCTGAATATCCAATCAGAATAGACAAAATGTCCAGGAAACAATAAAAAATCTCACAAAATTCTTACAAAACTAAAAATATTCTTACCATATGATCCAGCAATTACAATTCCTTGTTATTTACCCAAAGAAGTTGAAAACTTATGTCCACACAAAAACCTAAGCAACTTTATTCATAATTGCCAACTTTATTCATAGCAACTTTATACATAATTGCCAAAACTTGGAAACAACCAAGATGTCCTTTAGTAAGTGAATGGATAAGTAAACTGTGCTACATCATACACAATGGAATATTATTCAGAGCTAAAAAGCAATGAGCTATCAAGACATAAATAAACATGGAGGGACCTAAAATGCATATTGCTAAGTGAATTAAGCCAATATAAGAAAGCTACATACTGTATAATTCCAACTATATAACAGTCTGGAAAAGGCAAAATTATGAAGATGATGAAAAGATGTAAGGTTGCTAGGGGCTGAGGAGGGGATAGGGATGAATAGGCAGAACACAGAGGATTTTTAAGACAGTCAAAATATTATGCATGATACTGTAATAATGGATACATGTCATTATAAATTCTCAAACCCATTGAATATGCAACACCAAAGTGATACTTAATGTACAGTATGTACTTTGGGTGATAAAGAAGTGTCAGCCTAGTTAATGTTGGTTGTAAAACATGTAGCAGTCTGGTGGGGGGTGTTGATAATGGGGGAAGCTATGCATGTGTGTGGGCAAGGAGTGTATGAGAAATCTCTACAGCTTCCCTCAATTTTGTTGTGAATCTTTAAATGTTCTAAAGAAATTAAGTCACGTAAAAGTGAAATAAATTTCATTTATGTATTGTTATTATGATGATTAGAAATGGTGTATAATTAGCACACGTGGAGGCCCAAGTAAACAGGATTATTATTACTATATTATTAATGGCTAAATGAGTGGCCACATTGATGTGTTAGAGCACCAAAGACAGGTTTGCTCTCTGTTCTTGACCCTCACCAGGGGACATTTGACATCGTCTAGAGACATTTCTGCTACAACTTAAGGATATCATTGATACCTACTGAGGCCCCCAGGATTGCTTCTAAACTTCCCATAATACATAGTATAACCACTCCTTACACATTAAAATTATCTATCTGGCCTTAAATGTCACAAATACTAAGTCTGTAACACCATATGTGATTTTTAAATGTAAATAAATTAGCATTTCTTTTCTCTCATCTTTTCTCTTTCTCTGTGTGTGCCTGAGGGACAGAGAGAGAGAGAGAGAGAGAGAGAGAGAGAGAGTTCTTAGAAGGCATTTAAAGAAAAATGTTGGGGCACCTGAGCAGCTTATTTGGTTAAGCGTCCAATTCTTAATTTCGGCTCAGGTCATGATTTCACAATTTCACGAGCTCTGTGTCAACCTCTGTGCTGACAGCACAGAGCCTGCTTGTCACTCTCTCTCTCCTTCCCTCTCTCTCTGTTCCCCTCTGGTTGCGGGCACATGCATGTACATACTCTCTCAAAATAAATACATAAACTTTAAGAAAAAAGAAAAAAATGTTAATTTAATTTATTTTTTTTTTAATGTTTATTTTTAAGAGAGAGAAACAGACAGAGACAGAGCAGGAGTGGGAGAGGGGCAGAGAGTGAGACACAGAATCTGAAGCAGGCTCCAGGCTCTGAGCTGTCAGCACAGAGCCCTACTCCAGGCTCGAACCCTTGAACCGTGAAATCATGACCTGAGCCGAAGTCAGATGCTTAATCAACTGAGCCACCCACACGCCCCAGTTTTTAATTTTTAATGTGCTAGGATGCATTACATACTTTATTCTAGAGAGGTTGCCTAGTGTATATGAAATAATATATCTATTTTTTTAAAAATACAGCCAATTTCCTGTATAGCTTTCTGAGTACAATGGCTTCAGATTAAAACAAAATGGATATAAATATTTCCTTTTGAGCATTAGCAAGCAAACACAGCAGCTGTATTTTTGGCTTTTATTTTTAAATATTTATAGTTACTTGTGAGCCTTGTCATCAGCAATTTCAGAGTTTGGGGTATGTACCTAGCATCTGTATTTATAAATAATAATTCAATTAATATTTCCAAATGCTATAATCAATGAAGAAATAAGGCCTGTTAATATGTAAAAGAATATTTTGAATGTAAAAGGGTCTCCTGTGGTTTATAAGCAAATGGCATTTCTGTGAAAACTGATTTCTTAGCAAAAAACCCACCTGTACTTTACCAATTAATTATTCCTGTTACTCATAGTTATTAAACTGATAGTTTAATTTGTTGACATATGTGAAATATTCAAAAATATATGAAACTTATTATAAATATAAATGATCTCTGTGATATTCTCCTTGTGATACAAAAATATAAATACCACTTATGTGTGCTTTTGTCCTAAAGTTTTTTTAAATAATAGTATGAATTTTATTTTTAAGTCTTAGCATTTGAAATGCCTACACATATTCCATTCATCCTGTATTTATTAATTTATGAAATAATTTTATTTCCCATTTCCTTTTATTTCTAAATTGTTTTGAGAATTAATACCAGATTTAGCGAATAAAAATATAGTTAACTTTGTATTTCAGGAAAAAAAAGTAGTGAAAGTATCACCAATATTGTATGGACATTCTCATAACTAAAAAAAAAGTTTTTATTTATATGAAATTCAAATTTAAGGGGGCATCTTTTTGTTTTATGGCAACTTTATTTTGAATTCTTTTACTGATGTGATGCATCCCTTTTCTTTTCCATTCTGTAACTTATTTTCTCTCTCCAGAGATATTTGCTTATAATTCCTTGATAATTATACTTTTCTTGCTGTATTTTAAATACTGAACACATAAACAGCCCTCCTCATGCTTAACAGATAAAACTCACTCAGAAAATCTTCATATAAATTATATGACTTGACTATTTATTTGGATATGATTTTGTAATTTTAGATGTTGACCAGGAAATTTATTTATAGTTGTCTTTGTATGAGGTCATACAAATATGAGGAGACAATACTGACCCTGAACTGAGACAGACTTTGACCAAGCAAGTAAGACTTAATCTTCTGCATCTTATAAAATAGTATGTACGATTTGCAGAATAATGTCTTGAGCATTGGGGTTTATATTAGAACAGAAACAATTGTAGGGTTGGAATTACTTCTTTTATGTTATTATTAAATCTAGACTTTAGTCTGTGGATTATGCAAAATAATCAAAACATAGCCCTTTTTTCCTAGATATATAATTCCAGGAATCTTTTGCTGTATTCGAATTGTTCACAGACCAAAAGTGCATGAGGAGCACTGTTCCAATCTTTGATTGGAAACTCCATCATATAAGCTAACATTTTTTATAACTTGTAAATCAAACCATTTTCCGCAGATCAATCTTGGCATCAGTAATGATGATTTTAATAGTAGCTACTACTTTACAGATATTTGAAAACAAATCACTACGGTTGTAACACTGTGTCTCAAACTATATTGTCACCCACATACTCCTTAATGGTCTTTCAACCTATGAGTGGATTGAAAATTGTAGGTAAATTACAAAAACTATATAAACATATAAACTATATATATATAGTTTATATATATATATATTTATATAGTTTATATATATATAAACTATATAAAACATATCCATTTCTTTGTCTTACCAATAAAAAGGAAGATAATCATGTTCATATTTCACCTCAGTTTAATGAAGATAGTTTTATTTTTAAAAATTTTTTTTTTCAACATTTATTTATTTTTGGGACAGAGAGAGACAGAGCATGAACGGGGGAGGGGCAGAGAGAGAGGGAGACACAGAATCGGAAACAGGCTCCAGGCTCCGAGCCATCAGCCCAGAGCCCGACGCGGGGCTCGAACTCCCGGACCGCGAGATCGTGACCTGGCTGAAGTCGGACGCTTAACCGACTGCGCCACCCAGGCGCCCCTGAAGATAGTTTTAAAAATAGGTGAACTTTGACATCAAGTAATTTTTTTTACTGTATTTAATTTCTTACTAAATTTCTACTAAAGTAATACCAATTCAAAATTAAGAGTGTAGAAATTACAAAAACTGTAAAGAGGCTACTATTATATATAGGATTAGATTAGATGCTCCCAAATATAAGGTAACTTTCATTAATATTTATAAATCAAATAATTTTCAACAAATCAATCTTGTGTCTTATGATTATCTTAATAATAGCTAACTTTTCCTAATTCTTATTACATGTTTTATATACATCATTTCACTTAAGCCTGTTAAAAAGCCCTCTAAATTAGATACCAAAGAAGTCACATAACTGAGCTGGGTATCACCAAGTCTCTTAGAATGCTTATCTGTTGAGATGATATAACTAGTGCTCTCCTGGAATAAAAAAAAACTGGACTCAACCAATGTACTATCAATTAAGTGAACCTTATAATATTGTTTTTTTGTGGTCTTTGTCTTTGAAAGGAGAATATATGTAGCTTTTTCACCACATGCTTCTTGGAAAGAGCAATTTTCTAATTATTATAAATTTTCATTTTCCTTCAGAAAAGATCAGGATATAAAGTTTAAAATCTTACAGATGAAATATGGTTAAGGTTGAATAAATCCTTAAACCTCTCTGAAAGCAAAAATATTTCTTTACCAAGCCTTCTAACCTATTTATGTGTTATTTACCCATATCTCATATTGGCCATGTCTACAACAAAACTATAAGTTGATTAATAGGACAAGTGTTTAATTTGGTTTAGCGGTCACAATGATAGAATTCTTTGAATTATAACTTAATGCCACACTGTTGTTTTGTTTCACATGTTTTTCTTTTTTACTATCAGATAATATCTGTTTACCAGCTGATGATATATGATTCAGTATCATCATAACCTTTTGGTACTTCAGGAATTCCATAAGTGGCTTTGTTACACATAATTCATAAAAAGTTCCTGCTTCTATAGAATACTTCTAACCCTACAATTTAATTTGTTGGAAGCAACCAATTGTAATGCATGAAAATTAGAATAGAATATCAACATATTTTGATGAACAGAACATTTTGCTATATATATATGTGTGTGTGTATATATATATATATATATATATATATATATAATCACATTGAATCTATGATGTTACAAGATATAGAATTAAGTGGAAAACTGTTAAAACAATATCCCCTATATTTAGAAACTTTAGCATCTCATCCACAGCATACACTGCTAATGTTTTTTAATAACTGAAAATAAGTTAAAGTCTTAGTATTGCCTTAGTCTTTTATATTTGTATGATGTATTTTCAAATTTTTTATATAAGTCTATATAGATAAGCTAATTGCTTAAATTTTGAAAGGATTCTTAAGGACTTTATGCTTCTTACATAGGAAAAATTTTATACATGTATTTTTTAAGACAATTTGCTTGAATTAAATTTCAAATGAATATGGGGGTTTGAGACAGAAGGCTGTAAATCTGCACTTGTCTCATCTTACTCTTTGTGCCAACTCAATAAATTCCAAATGCAATTATAATGGTTTCTGAACTTTTGCTAACATGCCAATTGAATCTATGCTGCATCAAGTAAATTAGATGAGAGTTAAAGGTACTCCCGGGAAGCAACATGATGAATAACAGATAAGACATTATTTTAAACAGAACAAGAATTATGAGTTTAAGGGTAAACTGCTGACCTCTCCATTAGAAAATATTGCTGAAAGTACTAAATTGACTGTTATTATTATTATTTTTTACTTTTAGTCACTTTCTGTAGAAGGGTCAGTTCCTCCCGACAGACACCGCCACCCAGTATGGAGCTGCAGTCTAAATGGGTGGTCCAGACGAGCACTAACCAGTGCAAACACAACCCAGCACCTTTTCCTCCATACTCTCTGTGTCCCTTGTCTTCATTTGTATAGTATTTGTTGCACCGAGAAAATTATGAACAAAAATGTGTGTACACTTTGAACATGAAATAACTTGCCCTGTCACAAACTACTTGAGCAGTATTGATTCTAAATTTGTTTTATTTGCCACTGGATCTATTTTTATGGCTGAACATAACGTCTGACACTCAGAATTAAAAATGTATTTGCAGGGTGAATGTCGATCAAGCTGTTCTTGTTTTTGTTTTTATATTTTTTAATTTGAAAATGTATAAAAGAAATACTTTTTCTTCATAATGGGAAGTTAAATAATTAACTTTGATTGACATATAATTTAGGATATTATATTGTCATATGATATTCTGAGCAAAACATCCAAGTGATGCACAGTGCGAAAGTTACCATTTTTGCCTTTATTGCGTTGACAAGTAGAATAGGGGAAAAATAAATGGATTATAGCATACTCAAAGGTAAAACAACCATGTATTCACAGCTTCAGGATGAAGTCAACTTTTAATTGTTTATGTTCATGTAGAATACAGGAGAAATGTAGACTACTGAAAACAGATGACAAAATGATTTGTATCAATCTTCAGAAAGTAGAAATATACACAAAGGCATATAAACAAGCAAATGTTTAGACAAAAAAAAATACTGTACTTCATGATTTACTGGCTTGATTCTACAGGCTTTCTCTAAAATATCTGAGAAGAAAAGTACTTAAAGTGCTGGAGCTAATCCACTGGCAAAGAATCCGAATCAGATCATATTTCAACAATTAAATAAACTGAACAAGCAGGGATATCCCAGCAGCAGAGACTGCTAGTTCCTGACCCAGTATCTGCTTCTTCTCCTCTGCTCCTCCAACATCTAGGTTTCCCTTCCTTCTCTGCACATAGGTGATGTGAAAAAGGTTAGATGAAGCTTCTGGAGGGGAAAAAAATGGAGTTGTTATGCCCCTCATGTTTCTTTCCTTTCCTTCCTTCCTTCCTTCCTTCCTTCCTTCCTTCCTTTCTTTCTTTCTTATTCTCCTTTCTGACTGGAATTTGGATGTTATGACTGGGGTTCTAGAAGCCACCTTAAAAGAATGAGGATGAGAATCCAAGTCTGAGAATGACAGAGCAAAATACTGGGTGAGCCAGAATGACTGTTTGCTTTTGTTGTTGTTGTTATTATTATTTATTTTAGAGAGAGGAAGTGAGAGAGAGTGTGAGTGACAGAAAGGGGTAGAGAGAAAGAGAGAGAGAATTTTAAATAGGTCCAATGTGGGGCTCGATCCTACAACCCCTGGGATCATGATCCGAGCCAAAATCAAGAGTCAAATGCTTAACAGACAGAGCCATGCAGGTGCCCCCAGAATGACTCTTAATAGTTGACCACTCCAAGACAGCTAGTCTTGCCAGCTTCTGCCCCATTCATACCTTTATTTTCCATGTCTGTGTCATTACTTTCTGAATTCAACATCTAACTTGAGCACCCAGCATATCTTAAGTCAAATATATCAGAATATAACTCTTTATGTTCTCCTTTGTATCTCATTCAAATAAATTTCTCTTAACAAACTCCTGCAATATATTGTCAGCTCAACTACTTTCTTTTCCTCACTCAGATTTCGAGTGCTACCATTAACTTTGCCTTACCATTCTCTAGATTAATGTAAATATGTATATTTTGTGGTTACATTTTGTCAATTCTTTTCAAAAGTTTCTCAAATCCATTTTATGTCATTCTCATTTCTAATTTCATCATCATTATTCCTTTGTACATTATTACTTATTGTTTTGGACATCTTCTATTCTTCATTTTTTCCCATTGTTTTTATCTTCCTTCTTTTCTCCCTTCTTCCTTCCATTCTTTTTACAGTGAATCTAGTTTTATTTAACGAATCCATTTTTTTTAAACATTTATTTATTTTTGAAAGACAGAGAGAGATAAAGCATGAGTGGAGGAGGGGCAGAGAGAGAGACACACACACAGAATCTGAATCAGGCTCCAGGCTCTGAGGGATCAGCACAGAGTCTGACAGGGGGCTCGAAAACACGGACCATGAGATCATGACCTGAGCCGAAGTCAGATGTTTAACTGACAGCCACCCAGGTGCCCCTAATGAATCCATTTTTAAAGTCTCAATCAGTTTGAGCCATATGTCTAAAACTCCAAGTTTATCAATGTCAACCCCTGTTCAAAAACACTCAGTGTTTTATATTAAGACTTTCCAGTTCTATTACCACCTTCTTAAATTTCTGTTTAGAATCAATTAATTCTGGAGAAAAGAAAAAGAAAATCAGAGGTAACAGTCTGTATTTTGGAAATTCCTTTTTCAGAACAGTGTATTCATCTCCTAGGGCTGCTGTGACAATGTACCACTAAGTGGGTGGCTTAAAACAGCACAAATTTATTATCTTGCAGTTTGGGAGGCCAGAAGTCCAAAATCAAGGTGTTGGCAGGATCACACTCCTTATGAAACCCATAGGACAGAGTCCCTCCTGGTCTCTTCTAGCTTCTGGGGTTTGCTATCAATCGTTGGCATTCCCATCTTATATGTAATTATTCCAAACTGCCTCTGTGTCACATGTCTGCCTTCTCCTTGTGTCTGTGTCTTCACATGACATTCTTCTCCATGTATGTATATATCTGTGGCCAAATTTCCCTCTTCTTACAAAGATACTAGTCATGTTGGTTGAGAGACCACTCAGATGACCTCATATTAACTTGATTACATTGAAAAGGCTCTATTTCCAAATAAGGTTATATTCACACAAACAAAAGGTTAGGACTTTCATCATATATTTTGAGGGGACACAATTCAACTTATAGCAAACTATATTATACATCTATCTCTAAAAAACAAACACAAAATCATAGTATGTTTAAGGTTTATACTGTGAATAGCTCTATCCCAACATGTATAAAGAATTAAGAGTTTACATTGGCCAAAATAGTTAACCTATAAAATTATTATAAATTTTGAAATTTTTCTTCTAAATAAACAAAAACATTTGATTCAATGATTTTATATCTCCTACTCCTCTAACAAGGTCTCAAAAGTAAATAAGTCAACAAAAATTAATCTTTGGGGTGCCTGAATGGCTCAGTCAGCTAAGCTTTTGACTTTTGATTTCAGCTCAGGTCATGATCTCACAGTCATTAGGAGCCCCATGTTGATCTCCATGCTGGGTGTGGAGATTCTCTCACTCCCTCTCCCTCTGCCCCTCCCCTCTCTCTTCTCTCTCTCAAAGCAAAACAAAACAAAACAAAACAAAACAAAACAATAATAATAATAATATTTTACTTTAAGTTGCTAGCCCTGTTAGAGTTGGAACAGTTAGAGCAGCGTGGGTTGGAGAAGCCCAGGCATTATGGTAAGGTGCTGAGTCTCACTGAGTATGGAGTGTTGCAGTACACACAGTCCATTGGTCCAAATGATGCTTAGAAACCCAACACAATTTCAACTCTTTCTCTGTAAACAAGCTAAGTAATGAACACTAACCATGACAGTGAAGCCACAACTCAAGAAAAAGGATGAACATGTCCTCTATCATCAACCACATCTGTTTGAAGTGTAAGAACATACAAAATATGAGTGGTTTATCAGTGGTTTCTTCTTTTTTTTTTTTTTCCTTTTTTTGGAGGTACTGATCCTTAGGTAAATAGGCCTTTTTTTTTTTCATTTCTAAATGCTTTATGGAAAATTCAATCAATCTCATTGAAAATTGTGGATAGGCAAAGAGTGATTGACATAGGCTAGTTAGTAATATTACTGATAAAACTAGAAGATAAATAAAAAAGCAAAGTATTTCCTGGTTAGTTATAGCAATAGAATATAAGGACCTTGAAATCTATGGCAGAAAAAGTGTTTGAGGAAGTTCTGAACAGTAGTTACTGAAAGAAAATTAAGCCTATTAAATAAATTCCATTGCTAGTGAGTTGGTACCTGTGACAAAGACAATGTGTCATAATGCCCCCAAAATGGAGTAGGATGCAAAAATGAGGAATAAGAAATATTATAATTTCACTTCATTCCCCCATTGGAGTGCCACCACCTTGACTTGCCTATTTCCAACCTATTCCTAAAACAATATTCTGTCACTCGTTTGTATCAGTAAAAATATGATACTAGACTTGCTTTGTTAACTACTCCATGTATGAATGATATATCCTTGCAACTCAATTATAAATCACTGTATGGTATTATTTGTCTGCTACTTTTGTTTGGGTTTCCTTAGGTTCCAACATTCTATCATAGAAAATGTCAATGGAGAGCTATTATATAAATTTTTAAAAATCTATTTCTTATCTTTGGAAAAACAAAACAAAACATCTACTTTAACACTAGACAAATCTTAGAAGAAAGAAAAACTATTGACAAATATCATCCTTTCCCTATTTCATTTGATATGAAGTACATAGATACTATTGTGGGTTTTTTGTCTCCCCCAAATTTAAGTCCTAACCCCCAGTACCTGTGAGTGTGACCATATTTAGAAACAGTTTCTTTGCACATATAATCAAGTTACGATGAGGTTACACTGGGTTAGAGTAAATTTGGACATAGAAACACAGTAGAAAGCCATGAAAGCAGAGGCAGAGATAAGTGTCATAAATCTACAAGCTAAGGAGTGTCCAGGATTTGAGTCAACTACCAAAAGCTGGAAGAGACAAGGAAAGATCCTCTCATAGAGCCTTTAGAGAAAGCATGGCTATGTCCACACCTTGTCGTTAAGCACTGCAGGCTGCTATAACAAAATATCAGAAACTGAGTGGCTTACTGTTGTAACTTTTGTTAAATTAACATTTGTTAAGTAGAGTTCCAGAGTGTGGAATGATGAGTCCTGGTTCAACAAAGACCATAGAGGAAACAGAAGGAGAGAACTTATTAGTCACAGATCCTAGAGGAGGTTCACAGCCTACCTCAAAAGGCCATAGGAAAGGGCAAGGCAGGGCACAGGTGTAGCATATGTCTTTATTAGGATCCACCAGTGGAGTGGTTTGGGGTTCCTGGGTTAAGTCTAAATTGGTCACTATAAATGAAGAAAAGCAGGGTTTTGGTAAGCTCCATGAGGGTCTTGTCTAAGGGGCATGTAGGGAAGGGGAAGGAGTTGGGAGACAGGGGAAACTGTTTATCACCAGGTGCACTGGAGAAGATAATCAGCAGCTTATCAGTGGGTTGGGCTATTATCTAAGGCAGGCACTCCAGGGAGGAGCTAGTGTCAGTCCAAGGCCCCAGCAGGCCACTGGCCACACAAAATGGGTGCTGAGGCAGCAACACTGTGGAGTAGTTTCACTAAATTCTCAACACCAGAAATTTATTTCGTACAGGTCTGAAAGCTGGAATCTGAAATCAGGTCATTTCTGAACACTACCATGGTGATTTGTGGTAAGAACTCTCTTCTGCGTTGAAGACTGCTACGTTCACCTTGTATCCTCACATGGAGAACAGAGACAGAGGAAGCAAGCTCTCTCAGGTATTTGCAAAAGCACTAATCTCATTTATGAAGGTACCACCCTCAGGACTTTATCTAATCCTAGTTACTTCCCAAAGGAAATAATAGCATTACATAGGGTGGTGAGTTTTGTGGGAACTAAAGTATCAGACCACAGCACTGTGATTTTAGATGTTTATCTTTCAAGACTATCAAATAACAAACTTCTGTTATTTAATCCACCAAATTTTTGGTACTTTGTTATAGCGGCCCTAGGAAACTAATACAGAGTCCAACTAACCCATCAATTAATGGTTGTTGGTTTTTTTAAATGTTTATTTTTTATTTATGTATGTATGTATGTATGTATTTATTTATTTATTTATTTATTTATTTATTTATTTATTTATTGAGAGAGAGAGTCAGAGCATGAGCAGGGGAGGGGCAGAGAGGGAGACACAGGATCTGAAGCAGGCTCCAGGCTTTGAGCTGTCAGCACAGTGCCTGACATGGGGCTCAAACTCACAGACTTTGAGATCGTGACCTGAGCTGAAGTCGGATGCTTAGCCACCCAGGTGCCCCAATTAATGGTTTTGAACATCAATGATAGTGGGTATGAAAAATCCTTTCATATCTTTTGGTCAATATAAAACTACTGAAAATGGCAAGAATTGTTGAAATTCCTATGTAATATATATTAATTTGAATGCAAAATAATACTTCAACTACAAGTTATAAATATATGTGTATGTATACATAATATATATTTTATTACATAAAAAGCTGCATATACACATTTCTTATATTAAGAAAAGTTTTATATACATGTATATGTGTATGTGTGTGTACAGAAGAGGACAAAAGAATTGCCTACTACCTTTCACTAATCATTAATCACTTATTACCTTTATGAATAAAAATTTCTCAGCCGGACCCCATAATTTACAGATTGGGGCTGATAAGATAGAAATCTGCTTATTTCTACCATTCCAGGAATTTCTGCTACTGGCAGGTGATCCACAAACCACCAGAGATGAACTTAAATAGCCCCAGATACGTTCAGTTAAATTTGCAAATATAAATAAAATTTGTTTCACATACCACAAACGCAATAATGATGCAATTAATCAAATATGACGTTATTTTCTAGGACTCTAACCACAAGGGAATATTGGTGAGAAGAAAATCAGAAATGCAAACTCCACCTCCAGATAAGTAAAAATTCCAAATCTTTTTTTGTCAGCTGGGAAAGTTTACATCATAGTATAAGTATTGTTGTTCTGACTAATTACTGCTGTCTGTGTCAGTGGGAATGCTAACCATAAAACAGCAGGAAAGAACAATCCCCTCCTAATCGACTGGAGTTTAAAAAAAATCATTTAAGGCAAAAACTTAAGAAATTAACTGAAAACAGGCTGACTCATTTGAAGATCAAATGGCTTATCTTTCTGGGAAATAAGTCAACAAAAAGCATAATTGTCTTTATTTGTTTGCTCTTATACTTTTTAATAAAGAACAAATGGTGTTAATGCAATAAACCAAATGCCACAGTCACAGATGCCATTGAAAACGAGCTCTTTAAATCTGCTCTAACTCCTGTCCATTCAAAAAAGCGTGATCCTCTTCTACTTTATTTTATTTTTGAAAAAAAAGTTTGTTCCATTTTCCAACTGAGTTCTAGTAAGTCAGCCAACATCTCACTGATATCTAGTGTATATTTTGGAATTTAAAGCATAAAGTCAGCAGTGACTTGCTGCGGGGTTAAGGAAAATAAGTTATTTCAGATTAAGACTCCAATTAGATAAAAATCACTAAGAAAATAAGTAATTTGGTAATGTCAGCTAAATTTACAAAAGCTCATATTCATCTTTAAGTCAAAGGTTGTGTGTATAATGGCAAGCTAAAATGAAAAATTGAGTCAATTATTTAGATAATTCAGGTCTAGAATTGCTGCTATTTAGGAAGAGAATATTTAGTTAATGGGGTCATGATTTATGTAAATAAACTATCAACATCGACCAATTAACAGCCTTTCCCATTTCATTGGATATATACAGCACCGTCTTAATGATTTTCATGGGAATATGTTTCAAGAAGTCCTCCATGTTAAATACAAAACCACGAAAGGTGTCATAAATCAAGCAAAGTAAAACTAAATAGCTCAGTGTGTACCTTCTCTTTGTCCCTAAGAAGATAAAAGAAAATAGGACTCAAGAGGAATTATATTGAATTCCAAATATCTACATTTTTAAAATAATTTTTTTTAATCCTGAAAGGACTCCTTTTTCTCTTCATTTCTCAAAGCAAATTGTAAAGCTTCTAATGAAAGGTAGTAATTCCACACAACTTCTTTTTTACAAGCAATCTTAAAATAATAGAACTGAGCTTATAAAACAAGCATATTTTGCTTATTTTGTTTCTCTCTATGTTTACTTCTTCACTGATCATTCTTTTCCAACTGGGGCAAGAGTTAATAAACATGTTTAATAATACTTTTACTAAAATCCATTGACACTAAAATCACCATAACCAGATAATTACATTTAACTTATTTTAACATAACTACCAGAGTAGCTAATATGTTCATCTTGTGATAAGAAAATGTCCTCGTGTTATCTTCAAAATTTTGTAACCTCAGTTAGCTTCATACCTATCCTATGACGTTCACACTTCAGCTTTTCAGGTTGTAATATTGGAGATAAAAGTTTAGATAACTCATGGGACAGAGAGCTAGTGATGTTAGAGTTGGATTTTAAACTCTATGCTGTTTATGCTGTGCTTGTTACTTCTATTTGTTGAATGAAAAGCATTTTATTTTTTTTTAATTTTTTTTTAATGTTTATTTTTGAGACAGAGAGAGACACAGAATGAATGGGGGAGGGGCAGAGAGAGGGAGACACAGAATAGGAAGCAGGCTCCAGGCTCTGAGCCATCACCCCAGAGCCCGACACGGGGCTCAAACTCGCGGACCGTGAGATCGTGACCTGAGCTGAAGTCGGATGCTTAACCGACTGAGCCACCCAGGCGCCCCTGAATGAAAAGCATTTTAAATACCAAGCTAAATAAGGAGATATAGAAAAAAAAAAAATGTGGTGTGTGTGTCTAATGGGAGTGTGGCTAGCTGAATCCTGAAGTCATATGGAGCCTAAGTTGTTAGCTTCAGGTTGAAAATTATTTACTTCTTTAAACATTTTAAGACTGTGGTTCACAAACCCATTTATATTAGAATTACCTGGGAAGGTTAAATGCCAGTGTTTTGAAAAAGAAATGAATTGAAGAAACTGCCATTTAAAGACTTAAGACTTAATATATACTTTCTACTATTTAGGGGCTAAAGTCCTGCCTGATATGGCCCCTACTGACCCCATGTTAAATCCTCTCATTCTGTAGTGTGCTACCACACTGACCTTGAATTGTCTCAGACAGATCAAGATCGTTCTTAGAGTTTCTACGTTTGTTGTGTTTTCCTACAGTGCTGTTCTCCATGAAGTTTGCAAGGCTGAACTTTTATTCCTTCCCTTGATCCTTCCTACTCCAGTCAGCCACCCTTCTCCTAGCCCTAGCCTTTTCCACTTCTTCCCATTGCTCTTTTGTCTTTCCTTCTCCTCTCTCTCAGCATAGCACCCTTCCTACACCTCCTGTCTCTTCCCTGCATTCCTCTGTCTTCTCTTTCTCCCCTGCTTTGCCTCTCCTCCTCCCTCTTTCCTCTCTAACCCTACTCCTTCCACTCCTTTTCCCACAGCCTTCCTTCACATCCCTTCCCACTCCTGGACCATCTTCTCTAGCATAGTCCATTCTTTTATACAATGATGAAATGGCCAGCTAAAAAGGGTTATTTCTGGGCTCTTCCCAAACAGTTATCTGAGAGGATAAAGGCACATTTTCAGAAACTGGTTTATACACCAGAAGATATGTTTAATGCAAGTATATTAATAATCTTGTGTCTTATACCTTATTGAATCTTAATGTTAACATTGGAAAGTGTTTTTTATTATTATTATCTTACATTCCTTCATGTCACTTCCTTGCTTAGTTCATCTATCAGCCAGAAAACTGGGGAATTCACACAGTTTAAGTTGGATTTTTATATTTCCTCCCCCTGGAAGTTTATGTCTTAAAAGGAGTGGCTAATAAATGGCTAATAAAAGTGGCTATCCTACTCGAGGGTAAGAAGGCATTCCTCAACCAGTGATGGATGGGTCTTAGAATATAAACATGGAGCTCTTGCTTCTCCAATGGGATAACTCTGAGTTGCTTGTTCTGCTGGTTATCTGAATATCCTCAAAAGATTAAAATTCAGATTCACACAAAGAAAAGTAGAAGATAGCTTACAAAGTAAATAGGAACAAATCATCAGAAACCTGATTTTCCTACATTCCTCAAGAAGTTTTCTTCTGCTTCCTTCTTTCTTTTCTTTCCTCTTTTCTTTCCTGCCCAATTCAACTTCTACACAGAGGTGCTTTTCACATTTCAGTGTGTGTGTGGATAGAGATTACCATTAAATTTTTAGCCACAAATCCTCCGCTCCCTAGTCGTAACTTTGCACAGAAAGACAATTACAGCCATGTAATGCTTGTTTGTTCCATTGCATTACTGAGTACAGAGACAAGGCAGAAAAGGAAAAATTACCTGTTAGCAAATATCACAGAATGCTTTTTTTTTTATGAAATTTATTGACAAATTGGTTTCCATACAACACCCAGTGCTCATCCCAAAAGGTGCCCTCCTCAATACCCATTACCCACCCTCTCCTCCCTCCCACCCCCCATCAACCCTCAGTTTGTTCTCAGTTTTTAACAGTCTCTGATGTTTTGGCTCTCTCCCATTCTAACCTCTTTTTTTTTTTTTCCTTCCCCTCCCCCATGGGTTCCTGTGAAGTTTCCCAGGATCCACATAAGAGTGAAACCATATGGTATCTGTCTTTCTCTGTATGGCTTATTTCACTTAGCATCACACTCTCCAGTTCCATCCACGTTGCTACAAAAGGCCATATTTCATTTTTTCTCATTGCCACATAATATTCCATTGTGTATATAAACCACAATTTCTTTATCCATTCATCAGTTGATGGACATTTAGGCTCTTTCCATAATTTGGCTATTGTTGAGAGTGCTGCTATGAACATTGGGGTACAAGTGGCCCTATGCATCAGTACTCCTGTATCCCTTGGATAAATTCCTAGCAGTGCTATTGCTGGGTCATAGGGTAGGTCTATTTTTAATTTTCTGAGGAACCTCCACACTGCTTTCCAGAGCGGCTGAACCAATGTGCATTCCCACCAACAGTGCAAGAGGGTTCCCGTTTCTCCACATCCTCTCCAGCATCTATAGTCTCCTGATTTGTTCATTTTGGCCACTCTGACTGGCGTGAGGTGATACCTGAGTGTGGTTTTGATTTGTATTTCCCTGATAAGGAGCGACGCTGAACATCTTTTCATGTGCCTGTTGGCCATCCGGATGTCTTCTTTAGAGAAGTGTCTATTCATGTTTTCTGCCCATTTCTTCACTGGGTTATGTGTTTTTCGGGTGTGGAGTTTGGTGAGCTCTTTATAGATTTTGGATACTAGCCCTTTGTCCGATATGTCATTTGCGAATATCTTTTCCCATTCCGTTGGTTGCCTTTTAGTTTTGTTGGTTGTTTCCTTTGCTGTGCAGAAGCTTTTTATCTTCATAAGGTCCCAGTAATTCACTTTTGCTTTTAATTCCCTTGCCTTTGGGGATGTGTCGAGTAAGAGATTGCTACGGCTGAGGTCAGAGAGGTCTTTTCCTGCTTTCTCCTCTAAGGTTTTGATGGTTTCCTGTCTCACATTTAGGTCCTTTATCCATTTTGAGTTTATTTTTGTGAATGGTGTGAGAAAGTGGTCTAGTTTCAACCTTCTGCATGTTGCTGTCCAGTTCTCCCAGCACCATTTGTTAAAGAGACTGTCTTTTTTCCATTGGATGTTCTTTCCTGCTTTGTCAAAGATGAGTTGGCCATATGTTTGTGGGTGTAGTTCTGGGGTTTCTATTCTATTCCATTGGTCTATGTGTCTGTTTTTGTGCCAATACCATGGTGTCTTGATGATGACAGCTTTGTAGTAGAGGCTAAAGTCTGGGATTGTGATGCCTCCTGCTTTGGTCTTCTTCAAAATTCCTTTGGCTATTCGGGGCCTTTTGTGGTTCCATATGAATTTTAGGATTGCTTGTTCTAGTTTCGAGAAGAATGCTGGTGCAATTTTGATTGGGATTGCATTGAATGTGTAGATAGCTTTGGGTAGTATTGACATTTTGACAATATTTATTTTTCCAATCCATGAGCAGGGAATGTCTTTCCATTTCTTTAAATCTTCTTCAATTTCCTTCATAAGCTTTCTATAGTTTTCAGCATACAGATCCTTTACATCTTTGGTTAGATTTATTCCTAGGTATTTTATGCTTCTTGGTGCAATTGTGAATGGGATCAGTTTCTTTATTTGTCTTTCTGTTGCTTCATTGTTAGTGTATAAGAATGCAACTGATTTCTGTACATTGATTTTGTATCCTGCAACTTTGCTGAATTCCTGTATCAGTTCTAGCAGACTTTTGGTGGAGTCTATCGGATTTTCCATGTATAATATCATGTCATCTGCAAAAAGCGAAAGCTTGACTTCATCTTTGCCAATTTTGATGCCTTTGATTTCCTTTTGTTGTCTGATTGCTGATGCTAGAACTTCCAGCACTATGTTAAACAGCAGCGGTGAGAGTGGGCATCCTTGTCGTGTTCCTGATCTCAGGAAAAAAGCTGTCAGTTTTTCCCCATTGAGGATGATGTTAGCTGTGGGCTTTTCATAAATGGCTTTTATGATCTTTAAGTATGTTCCTTCTATCCCGACTTTCTCAAGGGTTTTTATTAAGAAAGGGTGCTGGATTTTGTTGAAGGCCTTTTCTGCATCGATTGACAGGATCATATGGTTCTTCTCTTTTTTTTTGTTAATGTGATGTATCACGTTGATTGATTTGCGAATGTTGAACCAGCCCTGCATCCCAGGAATGAATCCCACTTGATCATGGTGAATAATTCTTTTTATATGCCGTTGAATTCGATTTGCTACTATCTTATTGAGAATTTTTGCATCCATATTCATCAGGGATATTGGCCTGTAGTTCTCTTTTTTTACTGGGTCTCTGTCTGGTTTAGGAATCAAAGTAATACTGGCTTCATAGAATGAGTCTGGAAGTTTTCCTTCCCTTTCTATTTCTTGGAATAGCTTGAGAAGGATAGGTATTATCTCTGCTTTAAATGTCTGGTAGAACTCCCCTGGGAAGTCATCTGGTCCTGGACTCTTATTTGTTGGGAGATTTTTGATAACCGATTCAATTTCTTCGCTGGTTATGGGTCTGTTCAAGCTTTCTATTTCCTCCTGATTGAGTTTTGGAAGAGTGTGGGTGTTCAGGAATTTGTCCATTTCTTCCAGGTTGTCCAATTTGTTGGCATATAATTTTTCATAGTATTCCCTGATAATTGTTTGTATCTCTGAGGGATTGGTTGTAATAATTCCATTTTCATTCATGATTTTATCTATTTGGGTCATCTCCCTTTTCTTTTTTTTTTTTTTTTTTTAATTTTTTTTTTCAACGTTTATTTATTTTTGGGACAGAGAGAGACAGAGCATGAACGGGGGAGGGGCAGAGAGAGAGGGAGACACAGAATCGGAAACAGGCTCCAGGCTCCGAGCCATCAGCCCAGAGCCTGACGCGGGGCTCAAACACATGGACCGCGAGATCTTGACCTGGCTGAAGTCGGATGCTTAACCGACTGCGCCACCCAGGCGCCCCTCCCTTTTCTTTTTGAGAAGCCTGGCTAGAGGTTTGTCAATTTTGTTTATTTTTTCAAAAAACCAACTCTTGGTTTTGTTGATCTGCTCTACAGTTTTTTTAGATTCTATATTGTTTATTTCTGCTCTGATCTTTATTATTTCTCTTCTTCTGCTGGGTTTAGGCTGCCTTTGCTGTTCTGCTTCTAGTTCCTTTAGGTGTGCTGTTAGATTTTGTATTTGGGATTTTTCTTGTTTCTTGAGATAGGCCTGGATTGCAATGTATTTTCCTCTCAGGACTGCCTTTGCTGCGTCCCAAAGCGTTTGGATTGTTGTATTTTCATTTTCGTTTGTTTCCATATATTTTTTAATTTCTTCTCTAATTGCCTGGTTGACCCACTCATTCGTTAGTAGGGTGTTCTTTAACCTCCATGCTTTTGGAGGTTTTCCAGACTTTTTTCTGTGGTTGATTTCAAGCTTCATAGCATTGTGGTCTGAAAGTAAGCATGGTATAATTTCAATTCTTGTAAACTTATGAAGGGCTGTTTTGTGACCCAGTATATGATCTATCTTGGAGAATGTTCCATGTGCACTCGAGAAGAAAGTATATTCTGTTGCTTTGGGATGCAGAGTTCTAAATATATCTGTCAAGTCCATCTGATCCAATGTCTCATTCAGGGCCCTTGTTTCTTTATTGACCGTGTGTCTAGATGATCTATCCATTTCTGTAAGTGGGGTGTTAAAGTCTCCTGCAATGACCACATTCTTATCAATAAGGTTGCTTATGTTTATGAGTAATTGTTTTATATATTTGGGGGCTCCGGTATTCGGCGCATAGACATTTATAATTGTTAGCTCTTCCTGATGGATAGACCCTGTAACTATTATATAATGTCCTTCTTCATCTCTTGTTACAGCCTTTAATTTAAAGTCTAGTTTGTCTGATATAAGTATGGGTACTCCAGCTTTCTTTTGGCTTCCAGTCACATGATAAATAGTTCTCCATCCCCTCACTCTCAATCTAAAGGTGTCCTCAGGTCTAAAATGAGTCTCTTGTAGACAGCAAATAGATGGGTCTTGTTTTTTTATCCATTCTGATACCCTATGTCTTTTGGTTGGCGCATTTAATCCATTTACATTCAGTGTTATTATAGAAAGATACGGGTTTAGAGTCATTGTGATGTCTGTATGTTTTATGCTTGTAGTGATGTCTCTGGGACTTTGTCTCACAGGGTCCCCTTTAGGATCTCTTGTAGGGCTGGTTTAGTGGTGACAAATTCCTTCAGTTTTTGTTTGTTTGGGAAGACCTTTATCTCTCCTTTTATTCTAAATAACAGACTTGCTGGATAAAGGATTCTTGGCTGCATATTTTTTCTGTCTAGCACCCTGAAAATCTCGTGCCAATTCTTTCTGGCCTGCCAAGTTTCAAAAGAGAGATCAGTCACGAGTCTTATAGGTCTCCCTTTATATGTGAGGGCACGTTTACCCCTTGCTGCTTTCAGAATTTTCTCCTTATCCTTGTATTTTGCCAGTTTCACTATGATATGTCGTGCAGAAGATCGATTCAAGTTACGTCTGAAGGGAGTTCTCTGTGCCTCTTGGATTTCAATGCCTTTTTCCTTCCCCAGTTCAGGGAAGTTCTCAGCTATGATTTCTTCAAGTACCCCTTCAGCACCTTTCCCTCTCTCTTCCTCCTCTGGGATACCAATTATGCGTATATTATTTCTTTTTAGTGTATCACTTAGTTCTCTAATTTTCCCCTCATACTCCTGGATTTTTTTATCTCTCTTTTTCTCAGCTTCCTCTTTTTCTATAACTTTATCTTCTAGTTCACCTATTCTCTCCTCTGCCTCTTCAAGCCGAGCTGTGGTGGTTTCCATTTTGTTATGCATTTCGTTTAAAGCATTTTTCAGCTCCTCGTGACTGTTCCTTAGTCCCTTGATCTCTGTAGCAAGAGATTCTCTGCTGTCCTGTATACTGTTTTCAAGCCCAGTGATTAATTTTATGACTATTATTCTAAATTCACTTTCTGTTATATTATTTAAATCCTTTTTGATCAGCTCATTAGCTGTTGTTATTTCCTGGAGATTCTTCTGAGGGGAATTCTTCCGCTTGGTCATTTTGGATAGTCCCTGGTGTGGTGAGGACCTGCAGGGCACTTCCCCTGTGCTGTGGTGTATAACTGGAGTTGGTGGGCGGGGCCGCAGTCAGACCTGATGTCTGCCCCCAGCCCACCGCTGGGGCCACAGTCAGACTGGTGTGTGCCTTCTCTTCCCCTCTCTTAGGGGCGGGATTCACTGTGGGGTGGTGTGGCCCGTCTGGGCTACTTGCACCCTGCCAGGCTTGTGATGCTGGGGATCTGGCATATTAGCTGGGGTGGGTAGGCAAGGTGCACGGGGGCAGGAGGAGCAGGCTTAGATCGCTTCTCCTTAGGTGATCCACTTCAGGAGGGGCCCTGTGGCAGCGGGAGGGAGTCAGATCCGCTGCCGGAGGTTTGGCTCCGCAGAAGCGCAGAGTTGGGTGTTTGCGCGGAGCAAGCAAGTTCCCTGGCAGAACTGGTTCTCTTTGGGATTTTGGCTGGGGGATGGGCGGGGGAGATGGCGCTGGCGAGCGCCTTTGTTCCCCACCAAACAGAGCTCTGTCGTCAGGGGGCTCAGCAGCTCTCCCTCCCTTTGTCCTCCAGCCTTCCCGCTTTCCGAGCAGAGCTGTTAACTTATGACCTCCCAGACGCTAAGTCGCGCTTGTTGTGGGAACACAGTCCGCCCGGCCCCTCCGCTTTTGCCAGCCAGACTCGGGGGCTCTGCTTGGCCGGCGAGCCGCCCCTCCGCCCCGGCTCCCTCCTGCCAGTCCGTGGAGCGCGCACCGCCTCGCCGCCCTTCCTACCCTCTTCCGTGGGCCTCTCGTCTGCGTTTGGCTCCGGCGACTCCGTTCTGCTAATCCTCTGGCGGTTTTCTGGGTTATTTAGGCAGGTGTAGGTGGAATCTAAGTGATCAGCAGGACGTGCGGTGAGCCCAGAGTCCTCCTAAGCCGCCATCTTGCCTACCTATCACAGCATGCTTTAAGACCTTTTCCTCATGTTTGTGTTGTCTGAAGTCTGGCATGATCTTAACTACTATAAAAAAGTTTTGATGATTCAAAGAATAAAAACATATGCATTAAATAAGCATAAAGGAAATTTTTTAAAAAGCAAAAGCATACTGCAAAGCATTATACTGCTCTGTTACTGCCTTAAATAAGTACACACACATGCATATGCACATACTCTGAGCATTGGCTTAGCAGTTCTTAACAGCTTCCCAATAGAGAGCAGATGGAAACAAATGTCACTTTTACAGAAGTTTATGTATTTTCACATTTTATTTGCCTGGTTTTTAAGTCTTTCATTTATTTCTTAATCTTTGCCTTAACCGTTGCATTTTTAAGATAAATGAATTAAGCAAATGCTATTTTAACTAGCATGAAATTTAAAATGTGACTTTGTTCCAAAAGTTAATTGCTAAGCTTGCTTCTCAAAGAGAACCAATCAAATCAGAATTCATTATTTACCTCTCTAGCTAACTCTTCTTTCTGACATTTTTAGTTCTATTAACATTATATTTGTTTTGTCAGTCACTCAAGCTCAATTTCCTAGGGTCAGTATCTTCTGAATTATCAAATGCTGCCATTCCCACCCCACCCACCCAAATGTTACTTTCTGACATCCATTTAGTCTCCATCTGCATTTCTGAAATTCTGTTCATTGTACACTGTTCTGTCCAAATATCACTCCAGCTAATTGGATTCTATACAACTTAATTAATTCCAAAACATTCAATCCAGCAAACATGTGTTGAGTGCCTAAAATATGCTAAGTACTATACTGTACACAAGGAGATTACGGTCTCCTGAGTGAAACACATGTAAACAATGACTCCAGAGTTTGTTCAACGAGACAGTTGAATTATGTGCAAATGTGCAAATGGCAGTCTGGGAAGTGAAGTAGAGGAAGGAGACACAGCAAATTTCACAGAACAAGTGACAACCAAATTGAATTTTGAAGGTTCTAGGGAAGGTCAACCAAAATGATAAGGTAAAAATGTGCAGAGGGAAAAAGTTCATGGCCCAGAAAAACATAAAACTCAAGATATGCTTGTCACTTAGCTAGAATCTTGGCTGAAGATAACATAGTAGTTAATTACATTTATTTAAATAAATAGGAATCAACCCTATCCCCACTTAAGAAGAAATCCAGAAATATAGTTCCTAATGTCTATTAATGCCTACCCCCACACTAAAAGTATGAAAGTAACAAAAATATGAGAGATTTTGCTGAAAGTAGCAAAATCAAAGCTGCCGTGCACATCTTGATGAAATTAACTGAGATATAGGAGAAAGGTGAATGCAGAACTGAATATGCCCATCTAAATACTATACAGAAGCCAACAGGGTCAGAAATAGCTCCCAAAAAGAGAGTATAAAGGTAAGAATCTCTGAGCCAGAATAGTTCTTGCAAAGGCAGCCTGTTTAAGTAAGTGAAATGCATCCAGGGAACACCTATACTTTGCATCAGGCTTTACATTCCAGCCTAGGTGATAAATGAGGGTCATTCACATGACTAGTAACTTCTAACAGCTGGGCGCCTTCTGGGAGCCATGGAAGGATTTGAAGCTGAATGATCAGATATATTTTAGAATTATTAGGATAGCTGCAACACAAAGATTGGCTTGTGAGAGAGGGAAATCGAGGAAAACAAAGCAGTTCAGAAACCATATAATGGTCCATGTAAGCATTTTCTCTAATTCCTCCAATTGATTCTATTTTAACCCCTCAAAAGAATGAAATTATTATGCTTGTTCTTCTATCACAGTATTCATGATCTTGTGCCATGTTGGTAGGATCTATATCTTCTCCACCTTTTCAGTTTCATTATTTGTTCATTTATTTAACACTTGAGTACCTACTATGTGCCCATCCTGTTATAAGTGCTAGGGAGATAAAAATAAAGAAGAGTTCTTTTCTGTTATTGTGTTTGCATTCTAGCTAGAGAAAGAGTTGATAAACACTTATAAATAAGCATATGCCATATCGGGTTGTGATATTACATAAGGAGAATCGAAGATAGGTTAAGAAAATAAAAGAATGGGGAAGCTCTGATTTTATATTAGTATGGTAAGGTAAAGTGTCACTGATAATCCGAAACCAGAAGGAAGTGAGAGAGTGAGCCATTTTGATATCTGTAGGAAGAAGGATTCATTCAGAGGAAATAAATGCCAAAGCCCTGAAGGTGAAGTACATGTGTCTTTTAATTAACATTTAGGAAACCAGTGTATTGGTGTGTAATGAGTAACAGAAGAATAGTAAGTTATGATACCAAAGACTCAGTTATGGGCCAAATCATAGACTTATAGGTGGTGAAAAGGATGTGGGAAGTAAGCTTGGAAACCATGTGGTAATATTTATCAAAAAGTTGATATGATTAGATTTAGGTCATACAGCATCACTCTGGCTGCTGTGTGTTAATACCCTTTGGGGAGAGAAGAACGGAAGCAAGGAAAACAGTAGGAGGGCACAGCAACAAACTACAAAGGAGATGATGAGATTCTGGATATATTTTGAAAATATAGGTAAGAGATTGATGGAGTAGGGATTGGGTGAGAACAAAAGAAAGGAGTCAAGGCTGACTTTCACATTGTATGCCTGAGCAGATAAAAGAATGGAAGTTCCATTAGCTTAATGGGAAAGATAGTCAAAGGAAGATTAGCAGAATCTGTCTGGATCATATTTTTTTAAAGATAACTATTAAATATCCATAATGTTAAGCCCTCAAACAGTATATTTTTTATCTCAGATATCATCTTTTCTCTTTTAAAAGTTTCTGCTGAACACTTTCAGTCTTTCCTCTAGCTTCTTAAACCTGTGGAACACAGTTATAATTATTTTAATGTGCTTGTCTACTAATTCTATCAACTGTGCTATTTCTTGATTGATTTTTATTTTTATTGTGTGTCTGATAATTTTTGTTGGATATCTGATATTGTTTTACTTTGTTGTATAAAATTTCCATAAATATTAATTAGTATTATACTTGGATGCAATTTAATTATTTAGAAACAGTTTGATCCTCTTGATTCTTGCTTTTAAGCTTTATTAGTATCAGAGCAGTATTTTTTTTCAGGTAATTTTTTTCCTGCCATTTAGGCAAGACCCTTCTTAATATACTACCCTGATGCCTTCTGAATTACAGTCTTCACTGTAACTCTTGGTAACAGTCAGTCATGTGAATTTCCTCACATGTGTTACTCATACTCATGTGAATACTTGTGAACCTTCTGTAAGATCTCCAGTTTTCTTAGTTCAGTTCTCTCCCCTCGGATACTCTGCTCTGTGAACTCAAATCATCTTGGCCTCCTCAGACACAACCTTTATCTCCCTCACTCTGGGAGAGCACGAGTTCCCCCTCACTATGCTGTGCCCTGGAAACTTGTTCAAGACAGTAAGTGGAACCGTTTTATGGCTCACCTTGTTTGTTTCTCATTTCTCAGGGATCATTGGCTTTTACTGTCTGATGTTCAATAACTTGAGTCATTGTTTTATATATTTTGCCCATTTTCTTAGTTGTTTTAGGCAAGAGACTAAATACAGTCTCTTACAAAGTGGAAGTCTATTCAGTCTGTAATTCTTTTTTACTTGTCATTTAAAATCAGCATTGTTAAGGAAAATATCTTAACAAATTACAGAATATGTTTTATGTTTACAATTCAATGACTTTAGACAAATGGACGCATACATAAACACCACCAAAATCAACACACAAACCATTTCCATCATTCATGCAAGTTCTCATTCCCCATTGTAGTTAACCATCCCTGCAACCCAACCACATGCAACCACGCATTTGCAATCTCTAGTGTAGATTAGTTTGGATAGTCTAGAATTTCATATAAATGGAATCATATAGTACATACTCTTTTGTCTCTTGCCCTTTTCACTCGGCTAATGGTATTAACATTTATCCTTATATGTATTAATAATTCATTTTTTTATTCTTGAGTATTATTGTATCAAATGACTACAACATGATTATTGATAGATATTTGGTTATTTCCAGTTTAGGGCACAACGCTATTATTAGTACTTAGATCTTTGTATGATTATTTACTGATTTTACCCTTCCAGTTATAGTTTTTATTCTGGTACAAATTCCCCTCTGCTATTAGCCTGACTTGCAAAATTTTCTAATATCTTAATTTTTTTTCTTGGCACAGATTTTACAATTATTACTGATAGGGTTTTTATAACCACTTCACTGCATTGTCATTAACAGAAGTTCTTCAGTTATAATTCCTGCATATAATTTAAACTAAATTGAATTTTAACATCTAATTGCAGCTCTTTTCTTTCATCTTAGACACCAGAGGGTAGTTTATTTTTTTCTAAATCATCAATCAAAATATAGAAAACAAGCTAGCAAGACCTATAAGCAAAGATTTTCTATAAATGGCTACCTTTATTTTTTTCTCTCTTATAAGAAAGATAGCTTGGAATTTGGAGGGCATTTACAAACTATAGCCATTAGTCATACACTGTTAATTATATCTGCTTTCCCACTAATATATATAATTACATAGTAATATCAAAGTTCTTTATCAACTTTCCTAATATATGGTCTCTCAGGTCTTTGAGCTTTTCCTTCCATATACTTATCACAATTATAAGCATATTCTTTTTTTTTTTTTTTAACATTTATTTATTTTTGGGACAGAGAGAGACAGCGCATGAACGGGGGAGGGGCAGAGAGAGAGGGAGACACAGAATCGGAAGCAGGCTCCAGGCTCCGAGCCATCAGCCCAGAGCCCGACGCGGGGCTCGAACTCACGGACCGCGAGATCGTGACCTGAGCTGAAGTCGGCCGCTTAACCGACTGAGCCACCCAGGCGCCCCTATAAGCATATTCTTAATACAACTTCTTTAAAATTTTAACAGCTTTTCATAGGCAGTCTTTGAAGTCCACAAATGAAAGAACTATTTTGTTCATTACTATATTCCTCATTACCTAGCACAAAGGTTAGCATATATAGAATTATCTGAATATCTTGTTTAAAAATGGTGTTGGGTGCCTGGGTGGCTTAGTTAGTTAAGCGTCTGATTTCCTCTTGATTTCCTATTGCGTCATGATCTCAAGGTTAGTGAGCTAAAGTCCTGGATAGGGCTCTGTGCTGACAATGTGCAGCATGCTTGGGATTCCCTCTCTCTCTCCCTTTCTCCCTGCCCCTCCATGACTGTGCTCGCTCTTGTGCATGGTCTCTCTCTCTCTCTCTCTCAAAATAAATAAACTTAAAAAAAATGGTCTTAACTATATTATACTTGCCATAGCATGTTTCCTTGGTAATATTCATGGTCTCTTAAAAGAGACCATGTTTTCTTACAATATTTTAAATATTGTGTTTCATTATTAGTATTCTATTTCGATTCTCCCTCGCCTTCCCAGAGTCCGGCATACTATAAATTTACCCCTACTATGTTTTTAACATTACAAATCTTCCTCAAGACAGGTAGGATTGTATTTCACCAATAGAAAACACAGAGTACAGACACACAAAAGGGAACTGTCTAAGAGGCAAGTAAGAGAAAATATAGAAAGATCCAGGTGTCAACCTCTTACTGTGACTGTGGCCCTCTGTTGCCGGCCTCTGCTATTCATTCTTACACATCATTGTTCCAGTTCTTTGTAAAGGCGACATAACCCAACTGTCTAATAAAATTCAGATAATGATAGTGACTACAGTTTTCTTCTTTAAGCTGCAGAACTGAATAAGGCCTTTAGTTGTACCTGTTTGTGAGTTTGAAAGGGGAGTTTGGGGAAAGAGGGAGAGAATTTGAAGAGAAGGATTTCTGGTATCCTCTAAATTGCAAGGAAGAAATATTTACAAACTATCATGTATTTTAAGGAAATTCATAATAAGTTGTTGAAGAGAAAACTTTTTTAATAAAGGTTATGAATTCAGTAGGAACAGTGTTACTTTTAGGTTGTTTTCTTTAAATTACATATTAATATTAAATTATGTTTTCTGGCTTTAAAAATCCCTCCCTATAGGCAATTAAATAAACTAAAAAGGGTTTCACACGCAGTGTGGCACCTGCTTAATATTTTCTCTCTTCCTCCTGCCCCTCTCCCCTGCTCGTGTGCTCTCTCAAGAAAAAAAAAAAATCCCTACAGGCAACCAGACATATAGTATAATCTTATTTGTGATGAAACATATGAAATATTAAATATATCACATTTTACATGTTATTAAAAAATAGTAAATAATCTTAGTTCTCCTCTTACCCAAAATAGAGTATAATCTATAAAAGAGAAGCAATGCACAGTTACATTTTCCACCAGATTTATAACTTTACATTGGACTGAGTATTTAATATACTCTATACCCAGGCAATCATCTGAACTATCCCTCGATTTTTTCTTTTGATCTCCACATCTCCAATCTTAATTCATGTACTGTCACCTTCTTATCTTTAGCTTTCTTATTTTTTTCTTATCTTGATTGGAGTCTGTTTAAAATTAATAATTTATATTTAGATAAATGTATTTCTTGAAAAATCATTCTTTTGAATACTATAAAAAAGCATCCTTACAGCCTGGACTAAGACCGTGATAATTTTTAGAGTCATCTTCAGTTTAAAGTAATTTTGAACCTCTCACAATTATCAGGGTTTTTGTTATTACATGCAATATTCATAACTTATTTGAGAGAATCATCAAAGTGATTTTCACAAAAATAAGGCAACATTTTCTCTTTTTGAAATTTTTTTAAGTAAGTTTTTTTGGTTAAGTTGATTTATTTATTTTGAGAGAAAGAGAGAGAGAGCACAATGGAAATAGGGGCAGAGAGAGGGGGAGAGAGAGAATCCCAAGCAAGCTCCACACCATCAGAGCAGAGCCTGATATCAGGCTGGAACTCACAAACCATAGATCATGGCCTAAACTGAAACCAAGAGTCCAACACTTAACCGATTGAGCCACCTAGGTGCCCCATTGGTTTTGTTTTCAAAATTAGTCACCTTGAGAGTTGACTTCACTTTATATTGCCCTAAAACATCAAACACTTCAAGTTTTCTATGAAAAACAGATACATTTTTAAAGAAGTCATATTAAATATATGAAGATGGCTAAAGATAATATATTCAAAGTGAATAAATTATTCCAATTTATAGGTGGCAATTGTTTATTCACTGACTTCTTGAATCTAACTATTGGGCCTAATGACATTTCAAGGGAGTAGATTTAGGCTAAATAGAATACATTGCCATATGTTATGGAGAACATTTAGTTTTTGTAAGATTATTAGACATTAAACACGTTATTGTGGGCTACATCTGAATTTCTTCAGGTAGTATCTAGGATAAAAAATTTGCCTTGGCAAAATTGATTCTCAGAGTCCTGATTTATGCTAATTTGTGCTGATCAGTTAGCTGTCTAATCATGGAAGTTATGTTTGCACAAAAGTGGTTTTCAGGGGCACCTGAGTGGCTCAGTCAGTTAAGCGTACAACTCTTGATTTTAGCTCAAGTCATGATCTCCTGGTTCATGAGATTGAGTTCCATGTTGGGCTCTGAGCTGACACCATGGAGCCTGCTTGGGATTATCTCTCTCTCTCTGCCCCTTCCCACTCTCTCTCTCTCTTTCGCTCTCTCTCTCAAAATAAATAAATAAACTTAAAAAAAAAGTGATTTTCAGAGTGACCTAGGTTAGCTGTACATTTTATTTATTTACTGATTTCAAAATAATTTATAAATGTTTTGTTATTTACACTGTTCTTTTATATTTTCTTTCAATTGATCCTCCAAATAGGCCTATGGGCTTTTCAGAAAAAAAATTTAAAAAGTTATTTGTATCCTGCTAAAGTGAAGACAGAGTCTTAGAAGGTATAAGTTACATTCAAAATTATAAAGTCCAGGGGCGCCTGGGTGGCTCAGTTGGTTAAGCATCTGACTTTGGTTCAGGTCTTGATCTCACAGCTCATGGGTTTGAGCCCCGTGTCAAGCTCTGTGCTGACAGCTCTGAGCCTGGAGTCTGCTTCAGATTCCGTGTCTCCTTCTCTCTCTGCCCCTCTCCTGCTCGGGCTCTGTCTCTAAAAAAATAAATAAACAATTAAAAATTAAAAAAAAAATAAAATTATAAAGTCCAGATCATCGTCTAAGGTAGTGTTGTTAAATAGATAGATATTACAAGCCAAAGTGCAATTTTAAATTACCTCATCACATATTAAAAAAGTCAAAAGAAGCAGATAAAATTCATTGTTATAGCATTTTCCCCCAACATATCCAACATTTTGTTATTTAAGCATGTAATTAAGAGAAAACTACTAATAACATGTTTATATTCTTTTTTTTACTAAATCTTCAAAATCCAATGTATATTTTACACATAAAATATATCTCAGCTTAGACTAGTCACATTTCAAGTACTAAATAGCTACATGTGACTAGTGACTACCCTACTGGATAGCACTTAGGTAATATTTCAGATTCTTACACAATTTTTTCCTCTATGCAATGGTGTTCTCTTTTTTATATACTCTATATCTGTGCAATCATCTGAATTAACTCTCGAATCTTTCTTTTGATCTCCACATCTCCAAACTTAATTCATGTAACATCATCTTCACTCAAGTTAGTGCAGTAACTTTCCTAGTCACGTGAACTTCCTTCCTGTACCATTCATCCACTCTATGTTCTTATGCCCCAATGACCTTCTTTATTTGTGTTCTTGACCATATCATCCTCTGATTTACAGGAGAGACCCGTACTTTTGTCTTAATGTGAGGTAGGACCAAGGCTTATACATTTTTTAAATGTTCTCTAGATAATTTTGATTACTGGCTAAATTGTGAGAATAGACACTATTTCCTCTCCATAGTCACAGACTGTGGTAAGTGTCATTATTTTGACCTATTGGAATACCTTACACTTTTCTAATAACTGTTGGTTTTGTGATACCCAGGGCTGATCCTAGCACTGAATGCCAGCTTTGGCACATGGTAATGTATTGTTAACAAATAAAATATATGTTTGGAAATCTTATAATTTATTCCTGTAACAAAATTATTTCAGTCAGTTCATAGTAAAACTAATGCTAAATGCATCCACGTTGGTTTCTAAGTTGATTTTTTCAATATTTTTTTTTCTCTCATAACGGATATTATGATATTAGACCAATTGGAGTTAATCAACTCTGAATTTGAATCTATAATTTCCGTTACCTTTAAAGTATGATTATGAAGGAGTATTAAAGTATGAGTTTAAAGTATGGATATTCAGACAAAATAGGTCAACCTATCTATGTTTTTATATTGAAATGCAGAAAATGAGATTGCTGGAGAAAAGTCATAGAACTATTTTTTCTTAATATATCACTGTTTATGTATTATCAAATTCTTTAAGATGTGACTAACAATTTTTATTCTAAAGCAGAAATATATCCCTCCAGACTATATTTTCATGTGATAAGGGGATTTCCAACCCACTCTTAGTGGAAAAAATATACATTTATACACATAGTGTCAAAATTAGATTATTCTTTGGTAAAAATTAAAAAGAAAATTATCACCAAAGGGGAAAATGTTTAAAAAAACACTATTAAGTTTTCAGCTATGATCAAAGTTAAAATAAATAAATGTGTCTCTGCAGGCATTAAGCTGTATCTTCAAACTGCATACAAAATGAGAGCAACCTTAGGGATTTTTTCCAATGAAAAAGACCCAGTAATGGGATAAAAATGGAAATGGACTTTATACATACTTCCCAAGGCTTATATTTGATATGACTTTATAAGGAATTTAGTAAGATGAAATAAAATGGCGAGATCAAAGCACGCACACACAGAAAAGGATTTCCTGCTATGAAGCATGTAAATTGGCATGATGTGGCTAATAAAAATTCTTATTTCTTAGGATCCTTAAATTGTGCCTCGAGAAAAAAAAATTAAGCATTAGATTTGATTAATGTGAACAAATAATTCAAACATTTTGATTAAAGTAGGCAAAGTACTTATTTTAAGTCATTTTTTAAAAAACTTCTCTTGTGCTCGCTTCGGCAGCACATATACTAAAAAACTTCTCTAAATATGATGTCTTTTCCACAGAATTTTTGGAATTGTGTCAACGTGTCACTGTATGTTAGAAGCTGCAGTGTCTCTTGTTCTGTGTGACTGTAATCATCTCCGCTCCATCCATTGATGGTTCTGCTCCTGCGACACTGGCTTTTCAATTCCTCAAACACACCAAGCCTATTCTTATATTGGGGCTTTATAAGCGGTGTCCCTACCATCTATGATAGATTTTCCTCCATTCTTTACAAGATTGGTGACATCTTATTTTTAGGTCTCAGCTTAAATATTACTTTTCTAGAAAAATTACTTTTATCATACAAACAGGTTAGTCTCTATTATTTCTTTTTCTTTCTTTTTTTTTTAATTTGAGAGTGGTTGACACACAGTGTTACATTACTTTCAGGTGTACAACATAGTGATTCACATTTTCGATAAGTTATGCTGTGCTCATCCCAAGTGTAGCTACCATCTGTCACCATACAACCCTCTATTATTTCTATCTTAGTAGTAGGTTTGTTCTCTTTTATAGCTTTTCACAGTCTATAACTCATTTACTTTTGTTTGATTACTTGCTCATTTGTTCTTGCCTCTCCCTATACTAAAGCAAAATGTCTATTCATTAATCATTTCATGTTAGTGCATAGGATAGTGACTGTCACAACATTAGCACCTGATACATATTCATTGTCTGATATGAATAAATAAATAAGTCACAATATTAAGTTAATGTAATGTATTTCAGTGTGTTTATGATTAGTTTTAAGAAAAGTTTATAATTTCACTTTTATAATGTGGAAATATTTATCAAAACTCTAGTGATTCAAATGAGGAAGATTTTAATTGCAACAGAGTCTAAAGGTTAGTATTAGTCATAGTTTACCAAAAATAACCTAAAAAGTTTTCAGATACAGTGAAAGCAATTTGCATGAGGATAATCAGAGCACCCATGAAATTGAAACCTTTTTCAAAGTGCAAATAGAATAAAAACTTCAAATTTTCTGTTTTCAACATATAGTTGAAAAAATTAGGAAAATGAAACATTAGAGATTTTAAAAGATAAAAGAATGGTATGCAAGATTGCAAGTTTTTACACCAAAATTAAACTATAAAGCCACTTTTATGGTTACCTGAGATCATGAGATTACTTAATTATGTATATTAACAATGTAGTTTAAGTTTGGTGGACAATTATGACACTTCTGAGCTAACTTGCCTGCTTGTACCTTTAGCCCTTCACAGTCTGTTCTTTATATAATAGTCAGAGTGATCCTTTTAAAACTTAAGTCAGATCACATGTCCATTATTCTATTCAAAACCCACCTCATGCACAGTAAATGCCAGGGTTCTTATGATGATCCACAAATGTTTTCTGTACAGGACTGGATGGTAGATATTTTAGGCTTTGTGTGTCATATGGTTTCATCATAGCTACTCAACTCTGCCCTTGTAGTGTGAAAGCTGCCATTGAAAATACATAAATAAATGGGCATCGCTGTATTCCAAAAACATTCTATTTAGAAAAATAAGCACCGGGTTAGATTTAAATGCTAGGTCATAGTTTACCAACCCGGGCCTCTCCTGCTTCTCCCCACCCACACTCCAAATTTATTTGTCATTCCTTTTCCTCTCATTCATTCTGCTCCGGTCACTCTGGTCTTCTTACTCTTCCTTAAATATGCAAAACACATTCTTCTTTTATCTCAGGACCTTTAAATTGCTGATTACCTTGTCTTGGACACTGTTCCTTGGGTCATTTCTTATTTCACTGAAGTCTCTGCTCAAATGTCATCTCCACAGAGAGGCTTCTCTAAACACCTTAGATAAAATGAGGATAAAATGATATCCAGTCAAGCACCTCTATCTGCCATATCTGTTTTTTCTCTCTCACTTTCCATGTGTGTGTGTGTGTGTATAAAATATTTATATATGAGGGAATATATATTGAATATATATATTAAATATTTTTATTTTTTTTAAATCCATTTTTGAGGGACAGAGAGAGACAGAGTGAATGGGGGAGGGGAGAATCCGAAGCAGGCTCAAGGCTCTGAGCTGTCAACACAGAGCCCAACATGGGGCTTGAACTCACAGACCACAAGATCATGACCTCCACTGATGTCAGACACTTAAATGACTGAGCCACCCAGGCGCCCCTGTATTAAATATTTTTAAAATTTGGTTATCTTCTGTCTTCTTCTTTTAGAATGCAAGCCCTATGGCAGCAGAGAATTTGGTATTTTAACATTTTTTTGCTATAACACCATTGCCCAATTGACACTATTTTAACATATAATAAGGACTCACTAAATAGTTGCTAACTGTTGATTAAATTAACTTTTTCCCCCCAAAATACCTTATCTGTAATTTGCTCTAAATATAAACTCTATCCCTAAATATGTTATGAAACTGTGGCTTATTTTTCCCTTTAACATTAATTTTTGTGTGTGTGTGATTTAGAGGTATTTGAGAACATTTGTTTATCACAGCCTCCTGCTTTCACCCTAATGTCTTCCTTGTTGATTCTATTTTCTTCCACAATTCATAAAGATGATACCTCTGGTTCAGGAGGTATTTTAATCTTTGAAAATGAAAAAAAAAACATAAATAAATAAGCCAATAAGTACATTGCATGGAGTTGGTGGTAAGTGTTACAAAGAAGCAAAAGGGAACACCAAGTATTGGTAAATGGTCAGGGAAAGTCTTTCTGGTAGATGACATTTAAGTGTAGACCTGGAGGAGTAGAAGAACATGATAGACACAAGAAAGGGCAAACAAGTGCAAGGCCAGAAGGTATGAATAGATTTCGTGTGCTAGGAAGAAAGAGTGTTGTGGATTTAATTGTGCCTCCCTGCCCCACCTTAAAAAGTGTTGAAGTCTGAATCCTCTATACTTCATATTGTGACTTCATTTGTAAATAGGGTCATTACAAATGTAATTAGTTAAGTCAAGATGAAGACATACTGCAGTACAATGGGCCCTTAATCCAACATGACCGATGCCCTTATGAAAAGAGAGAAGATGATGTGAAGACTGACACACAGGAAGAAGAAGGCTATGGGAAGGTGAAGACAGAGACTGGATTTATGTTGCCACAAGCCAAGGAACACCTGCAGCCACCAGAAACTAGGAAGAGGCAGAGGAGGGTTCTTCCTTTACAGGTTACAGAGGAAGCACGGCCCTGTTGCATCACTGATTTCAGACTTCTAGTTTCCAAAACTATGAGACAATAAATTTATGTTGATTTAATCTACCTCATTTGTGGTACTTTGCTATTGTAGCCCTATGAAATTAATGCAAGCAGGTGGGTCAACATACCTGCAGAGGAGTAAGTAAACAGAAAATAATTTGGAAATGTTGTTTATAATTTTACAGATGATTTAAATTCAGGCTAAAATATATTTACATTACTAAGAACATACTATTTTCTTTGTAAATTGCTGAAGGTGATAACAAAGAAGAAAATCAGACAACCATGCTAATATAAATTGAAGATAGAGATAATGTTAAAGATTTTTTCCCTCTGTTTAATGAAAAAACAAAACAAAAACCCTAATATAGAGCAAATACATGAGAAGACCCAACATATAGAAAGAATATACCAGGATTCTCATTCTAGTGGGAAGGTTCAATGTCTAGAACACATGATTTAGTCTTCTACATAACTGCAGTGCTCGGGGACAATTCCGTAAAAATGAATAGAGAAGTATTTATATCCTCTATTTGATTAAAGGAGATAAGAAGAAAACTAAGGAGGAACAAGGAAGTAGGACCTTTTACCCCTGGAACATTTTTATTTAAAATGTAAGCTCGTCCACTAGTGAAGGTCTTCACTTTTAGCCAACCTTCTTGAAACAAACTACAGTCCACCTGTATTAGAGTTCTCCAGAGAAAGAGAACAATTTATTAAATTCCTTTATTAAATTTATAAAATTTAAATTTATAAAATTTATATAATTTATAAAATTCCTTTATTAAAAGGAATTGGCTCACACAATTATGTTGACTAAGAAGTCTCAAGGTCTGCAGTCAATCAGTCACACACCCAGGGGAGCCAATGTGAGTCAGAAGGCCTGAGAACCAGAAGAGCTGATGGTGTTGTTCTGGTTGCAAGCAGACAGGCTCATGACCTAAGAAGAGCCTGAAGTCAGAAAGTGGTAGTGTCCTGGCTCAGTAAACAGGCAAGAGGAGTTTCTCTTCCTCAGCATTTTGTTCTATTCAAATCTTCACTTGACTGGGTGAGGCCTACCCACAGCATGGACAGCAATCTGTTTTACTTCGTCCACTGTTTCAAATTTTAATCTCATCCAGAAACACTCTTACAGTCGCACCCAGAATACTGTTTGACCATTTGGTCACGTGTGGCCCAGTCAAGTTGGCACATGAAATTTTAAAAATTAACCATCACACTATCTTTGTTTTTATTCTTAAAAAACATATTTTATTGTTGTTTTCCATTTTAAACTTCCTGTTCAACCCATTTTGGTCTGGTTTATTTCCTATGAGTACAATGAAATGATGTCTGTCACAGTAAACATTGAATTCTTACAACAAACTCTTATCAGGCATTTTTCTGTTCTCTTACTTGACATTTCTGGAGTATCTGACTTTGAGACTGTTCTTTCCTTTGAGACATGTCACCTTGCCTTGGCTTCTGTAGCTCCTTATTTCCATGGCTCTTCTCTTACCTCTTTAGCTTCTCTCCCTTACTGAATCTTTTTTTATTTTATTTTATTTTATTTTATTTTGAGAGATTTATTTATTTATGTATTTATTTTTAGAGACTTATTCATTTGTTTATTTATGTATTTATTTATTTTGAGAGAGAGAGAGAGAGAGAAATAGGCAGGGGAGGGGCAGAGAGACAGGAAGAGAGAGAATCCCAAGCAGGCTCCACACTGTCAGTGCAGAGCCTGATGTGGGGGCTCAAACTCATAAATCATGAGATGGTCCTGAGCCAAAATGAAGAGTCAGACACTTAACCCGGCTGAGCCACCAAGGTATCCCTCTTACTGATTTTTTTTTTCTGGTTTCTCTTCTTCTGTCCAAATTCTAAATTCTCTGTATTCTCAAGTATTTTTCTTTGTTTCACTTCTTTCTCATTGTAAACTTTCCATGAATTATGTATTCCATGTCAGTGACTTTTAATGCCCTGTGACTCAACTTCTTTCTCTCATTCAGAGACTATGTTGAGTTCTAGATTTATCGTAAACACAACACAAAAACTAAACTAAAATGCTGGGACAGAGTTTGAGAGGGAGAAGTCTATGAGTCCTGTAGGCATCAGCAAACTCAGGAGTAAAAGAAGCATGAATCACAGAAGTTGGGCTGCAAGACAGTGAGGAAAAGCGTCAGCTGACTCCACATGCCGAAGCTGGCATAATTCCAGATGCAGGGCAAGGGTTGGGCGTATACACCCTGACATCAATCAGTCATTGGACTCAGGCCGCTGTCAAGAAGAGGATGTGACTGTGCAAATTGTGTTCTTTTTAGTCTAGGACATTCTCTGGAGTGAATCTTGATTATAATCTGTCAGTCAGCAACTTTCTTAACCACTGGGTAAATGAGTTCTTTCTTGAAAGAGATGGGAGTGATCTGGATAACACTGTGCACAAACCAGTCTCTCTAATGAAATCCTTACCTCAGTAAATAGCATTATCCTAATACCAAGATAGAAACAAGAAGGCTCCCCTCTCCCTGAACTGTTTCTTCTCTTTCAAGTTGGAAACAAAACTGCTTCAACTTTCCCCTCCAGAATTTACTTGGGAGACTTTCTACTATATAATTTTCTATAATATGTCTCTCATTGAGAGTTCTCTTGCCAAGACCTTTATCAAGATCATGGTTATATCACGTTTGGATAATTTGATTTTTTAATTGGTCTACCCTCCAATGGTCATTACTAACCGCCATTAAAACATAAATATAGAATTTATCTTTTGCAAATGTACTGGATAATTGTGTCTCGATTCACTATAAATTACAGACACTTGTTTACAGGTCTGCTTTAAAAGCACACAATATTGGGGTGCCTGGGTGGCTCAGTCTGTTGAGCCTCCGACTTCGGCTCAGATCATGATCTCTCAGTCCGTCCGTGAGTTCCAGCCTGGCATCGGGCTCTGTGCTGGCAGCTCGGAGCCTGGAGCCTGCTTTGGATTCTGTGTCTCCCTCTCTCTCTGCCCCTCCCCTGCTAATGCTGTCTCTCTCTGTCTCAAAAATAAATAAAAACATTAAAAAAAATAAAAAAACATACAATATTTACATTATATTTGAAGAAACATCTAGTAATAAGCAGGTTGTATGATAAACATCTAATTTTCCTGGTTAACTTATGTTCATGTTTCTTAAGAAAATGACAGAAGAAACTATAGATATTAAACAATCTCAGCATTTTACCCTTATAAAATATAGAAAATAACTTCATACCAGAAACTTCGTACAACAATTTATTGCAATCACCACAACATGTCACAGAGCTGTCCGTTGAAGGTGTGGTTTGATAGGTCCACCTTGAAACTAACCTACCTGAGAGAACTAAGAGCCTTCTGGAAAAAAAAAAAAAAAAGGCAGAAAATAGTCCCTAATAAGTGATTGGTTTAAAATAATGGTTTGGTGACTATATGCATGATTCAAAATAGGGAGGGAGATATGGAAGGGAGAGAAATGCAGGGGTATTTTTGTACCTCATTAAATTTGTTCACTTTTCTATGGAATTATGACTGAGTTCAAAGGAGGACATCAAAAAAATTAAAAAAAAATTGTTCAGAATTGTGTACTTCTGTGAAATGAATGTTATCTGTTTTAAATACAAATAAATCAGTATTTTTAATGACACAAAATACGAAGAGATTAAGTACAGATTTGTATAGTTTAAAGAATTGTTGAGGCACCTGGGTGGCACAGTCTGACTTTAGCTCAGGTCAGTCTGACAGTTCATGAGTTTGAGCCATGCATCAGGCTCTGTGCTGATAGCCCAGAGCCTGGAGCCTGTTTCAAATTCTGTGTCTCCCTCTGTCTCTGCCCCTCCCCTGCTTGTTCTCTGTCTCTCTTTCTCTCAAAAATAAATAAACATTTAAAAACATTAAAAAAAAAAAAGAATTGGCAGAGCTAAAGAAACAGCGTCTAAGCATCCAAAATTATTCTAAAAATCATACCACAAAACTGAATTGCCAGGAGAGCGGCTTACTCTGCCACAACCTGGAAGCTTCCAAGGCAACTTCAGTCTTGATGATTATGCTACTTCTGCCATCATCCATGCCAAGAAACGTGGGCTTTCATGTTCTGCCTTTCTCCCAGTTTCATTTATTTATTTATTTTTCTCCCAAATTCATTTATTTCCAAATCAGTGTCTCGCATGACTTACCCAAGCTAAGTCACATCTGGAACTGTGTCTGCAGAGCTTCCTGAAAAATGACTCTAGTTTTCTAGTCTCTGAAATTTGAAGGCACACTAGGGTGAAGTTAGTGTCTGGTGCAACTCCCCATCATATCTGTTACAGCATTTTTTTTTTTCTCGTACAAAATAATCTGTGAGATTCTGGAAACACAAACCAGCATGGCTTTTGATCCAATGTGCCAGAGACAGCACAAAGTCATAGTAAAGAGATTCTCGTGTTTCAGTGGAAAGCAACACACAAATTTGAAGGGAATGAATAAACAGTAGCAATAGCACCCACATCAGGAGGCTGTTGTGTAAGTGTCCCCAAAAGCACAGAAACACCATAAAATTTAAAAACAGACAGAGACAATTCCAATTGTGGGAGTATTTTGTTTTCTGATGTTGGTGGTACAGGCAGAAGTGAGGTGCATTTATGTGGTTTCCTCTGGCAGATTAACTCATTCATTAACAGGCTAAAATGACTTGCTTTTGAACGTAGCAAATGAAGCTATGCGTAAAAAAGAATACAAGTAAAAAATAAGGGAAACTTATAGTAGGCCTATGGACTACTCTGATAAGGTTAATAATAAAGAAAACACTAATTCTTAGTGGTTTGTACATGTTCCGGAAATAGAAATTTTCCTAATTCTTCCATGCTTTGTGGCCAACAGCTTACATTAGAATCAATGGCTTCAGAAACATTGACAAGACTTTAAAAACAAATGAGAGTCATTTGACAAGTCAAGCTATGAGTTATTTTAAACAACTACTGGAATCTCATATTAAAACTTAAGGGAAGGAATGGAAGAAAGAAAGGAAAGGAGGAAGGAAGGAAGGAAGGAAGGAAGGAAGGAAGGAAGGAAGATTAAAAGACTACAGAATCTCAGAAAAGGAAAAGTCATGTAGTTTTTAAGTAACTAATAATGCTAGCAGGTAAAAATATAGTCAGTAAAATGCTAAGAAAATATATAGTTCAATATATGGAAATTGTTCCATCCTCAAACAGTATAATAAGGTGATATATTGATGGCATGCAACATATGCTGAAGAGATTTATGTGAAACACCACTATATTGAAGATGATGAGTGAACAGATTTCCCCAGGAAATGTCTTGCATTTACAAGATTTGTAAATCATGGTTAAATTCAATAAAATATTTTCTGCTGTGAAAGCCAGTGGAAATAAATAATGACCAAGATATATTTAAAATGTGGCCTTCATATCTGGAAATAAAAATATGTGTCAGCATCTGTACAGATAGTACCACATCAATGATTGGTTTTATTAAGGGTTTCACTTCTCTTGCAAAAAACAAACAAATCCTCGCATCACATTTTTCACAGAGAGGTGCTATTGTCAAAAATTCTTGGAAATGAAATATTTCTTGAGGATGTTACAAAATGGTTTTTTAAACAAAGATGAGTTCACTCAAGAGCACTTGAAGTACATGAAAACTTTGACCAAGAACATATAAATCTTGTGCAGCACACAGAAATTTGGTAGCTTAGCCAAAGAAGAGTTCTCAATGAGGTGTTTGAGCTGAAAGGTAAATTGGAGAAGTCATTTTCATAAAAGTAACATCAGGCTTTGATGAGTATTTTGAAGATGAGGCATGACTACAGAAATTAGCTGACTCTCAGATATTTTTCATCACATGAACTTATGGAATAAGGACCCAGTGTCATGTGGAATATGTTTTGTCTTTGAATGACTACAGTCATTGCTTTAAAAGGAAACTTAATCTTTGGGCAAATCATTCTGCAAAGGAAATGTTGAAGTGCTTCCAGTTTTTCGGTCTTGATAGGGAGGGAGAATATCAGAATATTCTAAATATTATTGAAAACCACCTGAAGGAGCTACATATCAAAATCGAAGAGAATCATGCCCTGCTTTTCAATACAAGTGAATGACTGGGAGAGGGACGTCTTATCTAAATCTTCTGTTCAATCAGACAATGGACTTTAGCAAAGAGGAAGAACTTTGTGAGCTCAAGGGTCCTCATTCACTCGAGATGAGATTTGCTGATCTTTCCTAGACAAAGTCTGGATTTCTGTTCTGCCATTAGTATGAAAGCAGTAAACATTTTGCTGAAGTTTTCTGCAACTTGTATAGGCGAACAGGCTTTTTTATTTTCTTTTATTTTGTTTAGTAAGAATCATGAGCAAGGACAGAAATCATTTCATTTAACTTGAAAATGAAATCTGTGTGTGTTAACTCGAATTTGACCCCAATTGAGTACTTGTAGAGAAAAAGGAATTTCTTGTAGAGAAAAAGGAATAATTCATATTAATAAGTTTTAGTTCATTTTTATTTTTAGTTTCAAAAATAACTTTTAATTTATATATGCATCTATGAAAGGCTACACATGTCTATAATAATTTTGTACTGCTAAATTGCTACTTGAGCCCGAACATGTCCCTTAGTATAAAAATATTGATTGGCATATGACTTGTGTCAAATTTGCCACAGTCTATACATTTTAATTGAAGCTGCTTTGGTTTAGTTTTTGTAGTTCTTCTATTCAAAATGATAAAAAAATGTTATAAATAAAATTCATTAAAATCAATTTATGATTTTTATATAAATTTATTCTCTTGAGTCTTTCAAAAAAATTAAATCCCATTTTGGCTTACCATAGCCATTAACCAAAATGTGTTGTTTGCCTTATGCATTTATAAAATTTATGAAAAAGAAAGAAGTTAATAAAAAATAACTATAAGTGCCTTGTGGGGGATGTTCTTGAAAAATTGACTAAAACCCACTTATTTAATATAAAAAATAGTCCAAAAGATACCATGTAACATATGTCATGTACCACAATAATCTTGTGGAGTAGAAATTTATAATATGACAATTAGGCCTATTTGGATGAGAAAAATGGATTTAAAATAGAAAATTTGTTTGAAAAACAAAAATTAAGAAAAAAAAACCTGAAGGTATTTTTACCAGCATTTTTGACTTTCATTGGGATTGATGTCCATGGTGGGAATAGAGAATCACATAAATAAAGTATGCCAATAAACTGGCCAAAATAAACAGATTCACAGAAAAAAAAATTCCCTTCACTATTATTATGGGGTTATAATCTCTATAATTTATTGATCACACTAATGCATATAGGCATTATAATTTTGTGCAAGGGCTAAAAATATTTAAATGGCTCCTTCAGGGTAAAAATATTAAAGGAAGCTGATATCCAATATATAATATTAATTCTGAGCTTTAGTCATCTATGATTTTTTTCAATTAAAAATATTACTAACTGAGAAGGTAAAGCTCATGAATACATAATCAATATAGATAAATATATTACAGTAGAGTTATTTTTTAATGTTGCATAGTATATACCCTCTTGCTATATAAGAAATAAATTGTATTTTATTTTTTTAAGTGTATTTATTTTATTTTTGAGAGAGAGAGAGAGAGCACATGTGGGAGGAGCAGAGAGAGAGGGAGAAAGAGAATTTCAAGCAGACTTCTTGTTGTCACCACAGAGCTTGGCGTGGGGCTCAAACCCACGAACTGTGGATCATGACCTGATCTGAAACCAAAAGTTGGACGCTTAATCTACTGAGTCACCCACAGGCCCCAGAAATGGATTTTAAACAATCTTACATGGAAGACTAGTTAGCATTTCATAAGTCTATAATTTCTGAATGAGAAGGGGATCTATAACCTGTTGTAACAAAGATGAAAAGCTTCCAGAATCTCTTGTGTTAAAAATACACAATCAAACAAGTAAACAAATAGTACTTCAAAGTGTGAAATTCGCCTCAAAACAAATAAGACCACATATGTTATTTTTGATCCATGAAATTAGAGGAAGAAATGCCAGTAGACACAGAAATCATGTTTGAAAGACAAATATTGCCTAAGATTTCACAAGGATTAAAAATAAAAACAAAAATAAGAAAGACCAGACAGGAAAGGGAGTGGGTTGTCTGAAATGGCACAGCTGTCTCCAGAGAAGTTGCAAGTTTTTCATTATCACACAGTCTTTAACAGCCAAAATGTGCATCTCAACATGAAAATCACACAGCCCTCTAAATACAGGATGGGAAGCAATTTCTCACTCCAAAACTCTGCCTTTGAAAAGCTACCTATTAAACAATTTGAGTTCTAGAAATAGAGAATGTGTGTTTGTTGTTGGCTCAGGTTCTGCTTTATTTCTCCAAGGTCAGACTTTAAAAAAAAAAAAAGGATTAAAGGGACACTGAGGTGACTCAGTTAAGCATCATCGTACTCTTGATTTTGGCTCAGGTCACAATCTCAGGTTTCGTGAGTTTGAGCCCCGCATCAGGCTCTCTGCTGTCAGCAACAGAACCTGCTTCAGATCCTCTGTTCCCCGTTCTCTCTCCACCCCTCTCTGGCTCATGCTGTCTCTCTGTCTTCCTCTCTCTCTCTCTCAAAAATAAACAAACATTTAACAAATAAAATTTTTAAAAGGCATTAAAATCAACATTACAGCCATGGAACTTGAAAATCTGTTACTATAAGAAAGTAGTATACATGAAAGAGAATCCTCATGTATAAATCCATATTAATTCTATTAAAATATGTACATAATTACATGGAACATAATTTTACAAGTTGTTTTAGAACCTATTTTATCTTTGTCTGGTAATTAATTCTTTGGAAGTACTACAGTCAGAGTTTTTTCCTCAATAAGAAAAGCTTCATCCATACATACCTACCACCTTTTCATTCTCATGGTTCCAGGTGACTATAAAAATCACATATGGCTGGTATTGTAGGATTAGAATATAAAGGGGTAGATACAATTTCCTTAGCCACATGGCTAATGAAAACTCCTTCCTCAAAATGAAATTATACTCCTCTTCCTCCAGTCTTAAAGTATTTCCTTGTTCAGTTGGTGTGAGTATCAACCACTAAAAGGCAAACGGGAGTGGAGGCAAACGGGAGTGGAAAAGTGAGAAATTTTGAAGAGAAAGAATAAAGGAAAAGGAAGAAATAAAAAATGGAGGGGAATATTTGCCCCCATTGTGACAAACGTCAACTAACAAGACTCTTTCCTTTAGGATTACTAACAACTACTCTTCATTTTTATTTTAGATGCTGTTTATTACTTGCATCCTGGTAACATGGTAATCCTAAAACTTCAAGAAATATTCTCCAAAATGCTGAATATGTCTGGAATTAGTAAGTAAAACCAAATGTTATAAATGTGTAGCTAATTATCATATAATTTGCATAATAGTGAAGATCAAATCTGATGACATGTATCCACATACCATTAAAATCTGCTATGATTAGCTTAACTATTACTAGTTTTAGTATCATTTCATGCCTATGGCACTATAAAGATGACCATAACGTATAAATATACTTTATTCATTTGAATGCCCTAATCAGAATAATGAAAACAACCCAAACTCAGTAGATTTACAGTGGGGGATAAGGGAGAATACTAAAAACTCTCAAGCAATAATGATGCATCTTCGTTTTTGAACATTTTATTAAGATACAATTTATGTACCATAATATTCACCCACTTAGCTGAACAATTCTATGGCTTTTAGGTATATTTACAGAGCTGCACACCATAACCATAATCTAATATTAAAACATTTTATTTATAACACAAAGAAATCTCATAACCATTTAACTGTTGCCCCTACAGAAATCCCAGGAAAGGACTAATATACTCTCTGTCTTTATAGATTTGTCTATTCTGGACATAGGATCATATAATAGATAGTTTCCCATCAGCTGCTTCCACTTAGCATTATTTTTGGAGGTTTATCTATGTTGTAGACTGTATGTGCACTGTATTTTTTATTACTATATTCTTTATTATTATTATTAATATTATAAATTATTACTACACATCCTTCCCTATCTATTTATGTGGATTATTTTCACTTTTTAGCTATTATGCATAATCCTGAATAACAGTTACCTTGAAGAATGAAACAATAGTAAATTGATAAATAGACATATGCTGGTCATCCTGGAACAGAACCTTGTTTCCCAAGAAAACTGTTACAAAGACACAAATCAAGGTTATATTAAGATATAGTTGAACTTTCACTTGATATGATCCAGTTTCTCATTTTATAAAGCATATGGACATAATATTATTTGTCAAAGTCTTTATTTTCTTACCAATTATTTGGTGTTACACTGGACATCTGAGAATTTAACTTTTAGGCTAGAATCTAATATTTTTCTGAATCCTTGATTCTATTAATAGTGTCAAAGTATAATTTTCAAAAGTTAAAGACATTTAACTCATACAAATATAAAACCTGTGTGTGTCAAAGTTGTACTTTACTCATGAATGAGGGAACAATAAAATAGTAAAAGTGGTTCTAAGGGCATTTTAGAAACATAATTTATAGGCATTAGAAAAAGAAGAATGTTAGAATATTCTGTCAGATACTAAGCTAAGGGCAATAAAATCATAACCTTGGGGATTGTTACTTTTTTTCCACGACAAAAATCTTTAGGTTAACGAAACAAATCTGTTATCTTGACTTTAATCAGCATGTAAATAAAAAGTCAAACACTGGTAAATTTTCCTGTAGAATAAAATAATTCATGAAAATGCCATTGTAGGACATTTAAAAAACATCCTGACACATTTTCCACCCTTATCTATTTTCTGACTTTTGGAAAAATTTTCTTAATAACACTGTGCTACAGGAAGTTGGTAGATGTAGCTAATGTTAAAAACTTTGTTATTACTGAAAATATTTTTCATCTTTGTGTTGTATGTGTTTTGGTAATCACTGAAAGAGTAATATTGGGGCACCTGGGTGGCTAAGTTGGTTAAGTGACCAACTCTTGATTTCTGCTCAGGTCATGATCTCACTGTTCCTGGGATGGAAACCCACATCTGGATCCACCCTGGGTGTGGAGCCTGCTTAAGATTCTCTCATTCTCTCTCTCTCATTCTCTCTCTCTCTTTCTCTCTCTCTCTCTCTTCCCCCCGACCACTCGTTTACACACATGCTTATATGCTTACACACGCTCTCACTCTCTCTCTCAAAAAAAAGAGTAATACCATATTACCTTGAGGAAAGCATAATTTTATTTGATAAGTTTCCATTACTTTTTTATTTTCTAACTTTGTGTGTTTGAAAATGTTCCTTTTAATAGTTAAATTTAGTTAATATAATAGAAGGTTTGTCTTATCTATAGCTAAGCAACAAATCTCAGCATAAAAACAAACACATGAAACTATTGAATAAATTGGACCATGGCATGGGAAAATCTCTCTATATGTTTTAATTGATCTCTCCATTATCCAGGGCATTATTAAAGACCTATCCTATCATGTCTATTTAACAAGAGAATCAGACAAAATTAATAACCTGTGAAAGTAAAATGCCAAGCATTTATTAAATCAAGGTACTATGTGTGGTTACTTTTATATTCCTGCCCTGAAGAATGATATAAAAAATTATAGGAAATTTTAAGATGTACACCTAAAGAGTTATTGATTTGGAAAGTACAACTGACAAATTATAGTTTGTAAGTCATATGCAGTCACATAAAAATCACATGGCATGAGCTACAGTCTCCTGTATGGAGGCACACTTCTCCACACAGGCTATGCTCTAATACTAATAGAAATTCCAAATACTGGCCCTGATCCATTCTCCACTTATCCTGAAATTAACAATAATGCAAGCAATAATGGTGATATCCATTTATTTAGCTAGTTTTCTGCTCTTTTTTTTATTTTTTTTTAATGTTTATTTATACTTGAGAGAGAGAGAGAGAGAGAGAGAAGAGGGGAGGGGCAGAGAGAAAGAGAGAGAGAGACAGAGACAGAGACAGAATCTGAAGCAGGCTCCAGTCTCTGAGCTGTTAGCACAGAGCCCAACCTGGGGCTCAAACTCATGAACTGTGAGATTATGACCTGAGCTGAAGTTAGATGCTCAACCAGTTGAGCCACCCAGGTGCCTGGCTAGTTTTCTTTTCTTAAATTGACAGGCCTACCCAACTATATTTAGCAGAGGAAGTAAACTTACTCTTTAGACTCCTCAGCTATTCTGACAACTTCATTCATTTGACTACAAACCTTTTTTAAGTAAACTTGAACAAAAAGCCAATTCCTCATGAAAAGAACTACAAAAGAAAGTCTTGGAGCAACGCATGTAACCTACTCTTCCAGCAGCCAGACAAATAGACACATCCCAATTAGTCCCCAAGGAAATTAGACATTACTTATATATGGGGCTGCTGATGTACCATCCAGAATAGACAGTAGGAGCCTGTGCTTAAACTGATATGTTATTTAATGAAAAATCATATATTTAATATGGAGACACACTGTGTCAGAGAATTAAATAGAAGCTATAATTTTATTACTTTACTTTTTCCCCCTTTTTACAGTGGTTTTAGGGAATTATAATTTCCTCAATTCCTTTTTTTCCCCCAAAGTAATAGATTTATATTAAAAATGAAAAAAAAGGTGTGAAAGGTTATATTTTTCTCCCTTTGGTACCACCATTTTGTTGCTACTGAGGGACTATAGAAGAGAGTGGCTACTACTGTTTCATTAAACCAGGATCTCTGTGAAGTTCAGCTGCAGAACATGTGTTCTACTTTTCTTTTGAAAATGTGCTCCATTAAAACCACATTCTTTTGCCAGTCCAAATTCATGAAAGTCTACATGTCTCTGTTTGAATTATCCAAATTCTGCCTGTGAGGCAAAGGATGTAAAGTAAAAATGACGAAGCCACAACACAACAGTCTTGAAAGTTGCCAGTTGTTGTATGGCTGATTGAGATTCGGCAACTGCACCAGTTGAGAAAAGAGCCAAGACAGGTGATAGTGACCAGTATACAGCTGTGTGGAGCCAGCACTCATAGGCTGGTGCCTGTTAAAGGCTTGAAAGAGCCTTCCAGTAATTTTATTGGCCTCAAAACTGGAAGTGGCATCTTGTATTCTTCAATAGAATCCGGAATTGAGGGCTGATGAAGGACTTATTACAAATAAATAATGATATAATATAAAGAATAATACCATACAATTATAATATAATAATAAATAAAATAATTTGCCCCTATCACAGGTAATCTTTCCAATCCCCCAGAACAAATGGGAAGAGAAATAACTATCGTGTCTAATCAGAAATCACTTGCAATTTCAAACAACTATTTATCAGGACCTCTTGAAATAAGACATTCTAATCCTGGAAATTTACAAAAGATGCAACGAGAGAGCATCTACACTACTTTCTGATAGAAAAATTACACAGGTAGAGTAAAATTGCGTACTTTTTCAGTGGTATAAAATATGTTTGGTCAAGGGTCTGTGGTAGCAGTGGTGGAAAGATGTGGCAGGAAATGAAAGGGAAAAGGTAGATTGCTACCAGATCACAGGATTTTTGCTTTCCTGAAAATTTTGGAATTATTTCTGGGAAGTCAGAAGGATTTTTGAAAAGGGGAAATTACATGATCTAAACTATATTTCAGGAACATAACTGTTGTGCAAGGAAGAATAAACCACTAGCAATATTTCAGTCAAATGGGCACTCTTTCTCGTAAGCAGCATTGCAAATCGCTAAGGCAGTTCAGCTTGACTACTGAAAATAAGGAAAGCATTAAAAAGTTGTGGGTAGGTCCTATCTGAAGAGAGGATTAAACTATCAAAGGAAAACAAAAGGTTCTAAAAGCTTTGATCTAAAGAATGATTTTAGATCATTCTCACAATGTCCCAGAGATCAATTAATGCAATTCCCCAAGAAAACTCAGAACAGACCTGGCAATCTCCCGGGAGTTTTGGAACTTTCACCCTCTGGAGTTTCGGAACCAGCCAGATTAGAATCTATACCTGTGCATATGGACATCTGTGATGCCAAAGTCATCTTTACCATACATTTTCACATTCTACAAGCTTAACAACTAGTAAAAATATAAAGTTTAAAGACAATACCTCTTCAAAGTCACATTTAATTGTTAAACATTTATGTAAGCTGGGAATTGAGTAGGCCACCTGGCAATTTTACAAGGTGAAAAAATGCTTTACTCAAAATGACAGTTTTTGCTTCTATTTCCCTGGTGTGAGAGTTCACTAATTATTTGCCACTGTAAGTAAGTTTCACAGTGTTAAGAAACTGAATTTAAGATTATTATTGTTCATGTTGGACGTTCAGAATCATCCCTGAAGTATTTGTAATTTCAAACACATTTGTTATACCAGTGTGAAACATTGTTTATTCATGGCACTATATGTATTAGGTAATCTTTAATTTTAGATTAAAAAAGCCAAAAAAAAAAAAGCATATAAAAGTGCACTTTAGAAGCCAAGTGGACAATGACTTGAAAAGAAGTTAATTTCAAAGATTTCAAGTAAACTAACAGTTACAAAAATGTCAGAAATACTAACTAAACCAGAGTGACAATACTTTTGTTCTAAAAGTAGAATATTTAAACCAAGGCTGATCCTTAGATGGCAAAATTTGAAAAAATGAGTTAACAAGACACAAAATGGATTTCTAATACTATTAAAATTGCTCTAAATTCTAGCTACGAGAGTTAGAAACAGGATGGTAATAAACGTTGGATCGTTCAAGTTGTCCCAATGTAATTAACAGTTTTTGCTTTCACTGTCAAAGGCATCCCAGTTTGAATAATAAACTATATGAACACCTGAGTCATAACACATCCCTGAAAATTATCTTAATTATCCAGGAAGTGAAATGTAATTGAAGAAATAGGCTTATCAAAATTGATTTTCAGTAGAAGCGGAAATTTTAAAAATATATGTATTTTATTAAAACCTGACCAAAAAACCCAACATATACATGCAACCATAATTTGGTATTTCTTTATTTACAAATAAGTACATTCAGTGTTATAAAACTACTTTAAGGATCACTTAGCTGCCTCTTACAAGTTTAATATGCTGAAATCAGCACATTTTTCATTAGCTATGTGTTGTCTGATATTGTAATTTTGCACCAGTTTTCTTTTGAGTAGGTTTTGTATGTTCCATGGCTTTTCATCTTCCCCCCCCCGCCTCAATCTCTTTCTATAAATTAAAAGACTAAACAAAATACCCTTGAAGTATTCAGATAGATTTTTATTTCAGTAATCTACTATTCTCTGTATATCTATGGATTAATCATCTATAATTTTTATATTTATTTATATATTTCTACTTAGTACTATGATTTTTTTTTTCAGTTTCATCTACCATTTTTTCCATAATTATGCCTTCTATTGCATTGAGAAAGTTTCCACATTTACTTCCTTCAGATAATTTTGAAATAACAGACTTGATTTTTATCATATTCTGAATATTGTTTTAAGCATAATTAGCGTCACCTAACAAATGTGCATTACTGTAGCACGTTTACCTACTTCTAAAATTCCCTGTCCTCACATTCATCTATTTACATGGTATAAAGCCTTGAGTTTAAACCTTTTTTAGCCAAACTCAAAAATAATAATTTTAATATTTAACAGTTGTATTTACTAATATTTAATCAATTACTTTGATCAACTTCCCTACATTTCTTTCATACCATAACTGGATTTTACTTTTTCCTTCTAAAATAAATTATTTTAAAGTCATAGTGTGTTTTTTAAGCTTCAAAATCTTTATGTAGTCTAAAACTAGTCTTATTTTGCTTTCACCTTGAATGATATGGTATGTCCACTAAATATTAAACTTTAACTTGACTATGATTTACCTTTAGTACTCTGAAGATGTCACCATCGGTGGTACAAAGTGTACTATATGTTTCCATCATGAATTTTTCAATTTACTCTTTTATCTTTATTTTTCAGTTTCAATCTGTTGTGACCAGATATAAGGTCATATATATATATATATATATATATATATATATATATATATATATATATTTATTTATTTATTTATTTTTATTTTTTTTTTTCTTACAACTTGCATTGAATTTTGTATCTGGGAAATTTTATCAATTCTGAAAACATCTTGGTGATTCTTCAAATATTGACTGTGTTATTTTTATTCATTCGAATCGCTTTTATATCTCTGGTGGGGATTTTGAAACAACGCATCATGTTACATATATAAAAATTTCTTTATGCTGGTTTGGAGTTGACTTTCTTATATGTAGGTCACACAAGGATGATACTGACTATATTTAGAATTTTCCTTTCAGTAAACAATTTTTATGGAAAACATTTCTAATTTAGTAATTTATTCTTTCACATATTTACCATTCTTATTTATGACTGCTTATTTTTGTTTCATGCATTTATTTGTGTTGAGTATATCACTTTTTTTGAGCATCCCGGCACTAATTATTTCAAATTCTCAGACTGATTATAACATTGATTTCTCCTGGAGTGAATGTGTAGTTGGTTGTTTAATTTGATACCCTATCATTTATTATTTAATTGTTTGAATGATCTAATAATGCAGATTGTAAGCACGTTTTGAACTGTAAGTACTTTGGTAGGAAAGTTTTAGCGACTTTGATTTTGTTTTGTTGTTATTGGTATGTATGCATGTATATGCATTTGCTTGCTTTTCTTTGATTTTTTATTTTATTATTTTTTCCCCTCTTCAGCAATCCTGTTGTTTTGAAGTTGCTTCCTTCTAGTCCAGATAAGATGCAGTTATTAAAATAGAGTTTGACAATTTCTATTTTTATAAATACATCCAGCCTATCAGAGATCCAATCACAGAGTCAGATGACAACTTGGCTCAGTAGTAGGTTGAAAGTTGTGGTTTTTGTCCCTATTTCCTTAGGTCAGGAGCTTTATAATGCTGCTGTGGTATCATAATGCCATATCCCAAACAGCAAGTCAACAGCCATTTGTTTCAGCCCCCTTTCACAATAGAGGGGAAGGGGATCTATTTCTTCCTAGTTCCAAGCTTTAACCCCGAGAGGGAACAGGGAGAACCAAGTCACAGAGGGCAATCTTAGTACTTTTCTTTTCAGGAGCCCCACCTCCTTGCTTCCACTCCCATCTTCCAATTGTTCAGCTGGCCAGTGGCATACACCATAACAACTTTGCAATTCTGGGGACTCACTTCCCATGTATGAAAATATTTATCACGTCATTGGATCTCAGCTACTATATATGAATACATAGTATATATGTCCAATACTTGTGTGAACATATATATTTGGTAGTTTTGGATTAATGGGTCTGTTTAAAACTCATTGCATCTTTTGGGGCACCTAGCTGGCTCAGTCAGAAGAGCATGTGACTGTTGATCTCAGGGCTGTGCATTGGAGCCCCACATTGAATGTAGAGATTACTTAAAAATAAAATCTTAAAAAAAAGCGAAAAACAAAAAAAAAATAACTCATTGTATCTTTTGACCAGTAGTTCATATTTTCAATGAGAGAATTAGTGAAAAACTTACTTATGATTTCTATAATATCTCCATGATAAACTAAAGCCCACTCACACTGTAAAAGCTGAGAGATCTGTTTTATCATTTTTTAAATATCTTTATTATTATACATACAAAATAACAACTAAAAAGTAGAAAAACTTAAACACTTATAAAATAATATAAAATGCTATTTAGCCCTTTCGATCAAAGGATATTTTGAAGGTATTCAAAAGTTCTAGCTTTTAATTCAGTACTGAATTCTTCAAAATTTTAAGATGTGACTAGACTTGACCTCTATTTGGGGATCTTTAAATAATGGATTAGAAGTATCTTATCATTGTTCTATCATGTCTAATTCTAAGAGAAACTATCCCATAACTAACACTTACAGAGGGCTTATTTTGTCCCAGGCTTTGTTGTATGCATTTTACAAATATTGACTTGATTAGTCGTCACACTTCCTATGAGGTAATTACTATTTCTGAGTGTTCAGAAAAGCTTAAGGCACAGAGAGATACTTACTTAATGATAGCATAGTATGTAATAAATGACACAGTCAGAATCTGACTCTTGGCAGTCTGACTCCAAAAGAAGATTCTATGTAGTTTTGCTCATTTGACTTTCAAAGTAGACATCATTAGTTACCACATGATAATGACTGACTTCTTGTCTTTCTCTGGTTATGAATGAGCTGTTTGACTTCTGCATTTTTTTCCCTCCCCAAATGGCCTTTCTTCATTATCAAATGAAGCTGCCTAGCTATACAACTGATTTGCAGACCTTTGAAGATATCTGCTTTTGTATTTGACATGGTGTATTTTAATGATATATAGCCTTAAACATACTGGCTACAGATGACTCAGTGTAAAAAAATGCATAATAAATTTTAATTCCTGATATATGTTGTAGAACAATATCTACACATGAAAACCAGCCAACTATATTTCTGGTATAATTCTGACTATAGATTACTGTAAACAAACAGATTCTAAATTGTGACAAAGAGTACATTAGTACACTGTATTTGACATTGAGGGTTTTTTAAGTTTATTTTTTTATTTTGAGAGAGAGAGAGAGAGAGAGAGAGAAAGAGAGAGAATCCCAAGCAGGCTCTGCACTGCCAGCATAGAGCCTGATGCGGACCCACAAACCATGAGATCATGACCTGAGCCCAAATCAAGAGTTGGTCGCCTAACTGACTGAGCCACTCAGGTGCCCAAACATTGAGGATTTAAAAGCCAAAGTGAAATTATTACCGACACATTCATTACCAAAGTTCAAAAAAAAAAAAACAAGAATCAACAAAACCAACTTAATCTTTGGAGCTCAGTAGATGTGGCCCAATATAAGTGGTTTTATTCCTCTGCTATAGCAAGGAAAAAGAAAAAAAAAGTTCCTACTATTTTGCCATATCGTTTAAATTTCACATTTCCATTTACTGTCCTCATTAATGTCTATGTGGAGAGCATTCATGATTTCATTTTACTTTGAACAGCTTTGCTTCCTTTGCTCTCACTGGACTTTAGTCAGACCACCCTTTCATTAAATAGTTCAGTAATTAATCCACTTATTAGTTATAGACTCTTAGAGTAAATCTATATAGAAGCAATATTGTTTAGGAAAGGGATATATTGTGTAAATTGCAACAAGGGGCTTCCTAATTTAAATGAAACAAATAAGTGTGTGTGTGTGTGTGTGTGTGTGTGTGTGTGTGTTTGGAAATGTGTGTGTGTGTGTGTGTGTGTGTGTGTGTGTGTATACACAGTCAGGACCTTAACTTGAGAACACGTGATATTGAAAAATGTATTTATGTGTCTTTTGAACTCAAAATGAATTTTTCCTTAAAACAATATGATTAGATTTCTAGGTTAGCCTAATATAGACTCCCTGTATTATAGAAATATATAACCTGACTGATGAATTTTAGGATTTGAGAACCACGAGGAAGGAAGATGGGGAAAGTAGAGTCAAGTACAAGTCAAAATATTGTGACAGGTGAACTTTTTCTTTAGGCTGATATCATTTCTGTATGACTTCCTGTCTCTGGTGCACATCTCCTCACGTGCATAGAAGTAGGTCCATTGATGTGGAAACCGTTGTAGCACTAAATGAGGGATAATGAGTAAATATCCATTCCTTAATTTGCAAAGGGATAAAGATCATAGACTCTGGAACCTGATTGCTGGGGCCCAAATTTTGTTTTTTTTCCCCAGTAAGTTTTGTGACCTTAAGCAATTTACTCAATCACCCTGTGTCTTAGTTTACTCATTTGTAAATAGTACCACTAACTAGCTAATAACTAGCTCATATAGTCTCTATGAAAATAGACTGGATCATGTATTTAAAACTTTTGGAACAATGACTGACAAAACACAAGTGGTATGGAATTTTAGCTATTAGTATTAATATTATTATTAATAAAAAACACAAACATGTATTAGAGTGTCAATTTTGTGTTAAACACTATAACAGAGGATAAACATGTAAGATAAATAAGAACAGTTCCTGCACCAAAGAGTTTCAGGTGAGAGAAAACAGAGATTGGTTCATTTTAAAGATGACAAAATAAGGATACCAGGAGAAAATTTTATGGAAAGATATTTAAAGAAGGTGTGAATGTTTCAATTCTAAAGTACCTGTGTTGAAGACAAATGTGACTATCCAGACATTGAAGGTATGAGTAATTGCAAGCAACCAAAGATTAAAAAATCAATTTATATATTGAGAGATGCACACAGAAGGTGGCATTTAAGATTTTATTTTTTAAAGTTTATTTTTGAGAGAGAAAGACAGAGCATGAGTGTGGGGAGCTGGGTGGTGCAGAGAGAGAGGGAGACACAGAATCCAAACCAGGCTCCAGACTCCAAGATATCAGCAAAGAGCCCAATGCAGGTCTTGAACTCACAAACCTTGAGATCATGACCTGAGCCAAAGTGGGACACTTAACCAACTAAGCCACATAGGCGCCCCAGAAGATGGCATTTTAAATGTTAAGCAACAGGTATTAGGATCACAGTTCGAGGGAAAGGAGTCCAAGCACCAAAAGACTTTGAAGTAAAACAAGAAGCAAGCGTTAAGAAACCAGAAAACTGAGAGAAGCAAACCCCTCTTGGAGCAACTAGAAGCCAACGTGGCAAGACTAACCAAATGAAATTATTGAGCTACTTTCTCTAGATGTGAATCATTCTCTATGATGAGGGACATGCCTAGTCTCAGAATCTGGGAGTATAGTGTAGAAGTGGGAGAGTTTAGAGAAAATTCACAACTGACATAAGAACACTTGGCCCAAAACTAACAGGTATACAATCTTCTTGAACAATACATTGTCTATTTACAACATATAATTGTACTAAAACATTTTTTAGTCTCTAAACAGAGAAAGAAAAAGTGAGGAAAAGAGTTTTAAAGTATTGTATAAGCCATACATATATTACTTAATTATCATATGACCATGGCCACAAACATAGATATACTGGAAAACTGCAATACGGGACTGAAATATTAGGGTGTGCCAATATATTGTAGGTCCTCACTGTACTGCTTCAATGCTACACTAGGTTCAAGACATTCTCAAGCCTCCTTATTCCTCTAAAATGCTTGAAGTATAGCAGGAAATTAGTCAATGTGAATTGATGAATAACATGGGGACTGGCCAAATTAAACCACATTAATCTGGGAAAGATTGTCAACACCTGACTCCTCATAAAGCTATTTGCATTTTCCAAATAAGAGCTTGTTGATCCCAAATTAATGTCTAAATGGTAGAATTTCAAGTAATGTGGCAAGTTTTACATGAAAAAAGAAAAAGTGAAAAAAATAAAATGGAACAATTATGCATGGGAGTTTAAACAAGAGATTTGGCACTTTTCCTGTTTGACAGTTCCTTTGTTTCTTCCAAACTTGAGCACAAATGTTCTTTCAGAACTCCATGATTTATTTTGGCTTGTATCTCATTTCATAGCCATTCTTACGCTATTTACAGGAGTGGGGATGGAGGTAATTGGTCAAGAGTAGCTTTATATGTATGGGTAAAAATCGCTTTACATATTAGACAGGGTGCCTGGGTGGCTCAGTCAGTTGGGTGTGGGACTCTTGATTTCAGCTCAGGGGTCATGATTCCAAGGTCGTGGGATGGAGCCCCGATGGAGCCCTGCATCCAGCTCCATGCTGAACATGGAGCCTGCCTAGGATTCTCTCTATCGGCCCTTCTCCCCCACCTGTGCATGTGTACACACACGTACACACTCTAAGTAAGTAAGTAAATAAATAAATAAATTGCTTTACATATTGGAAGTGAGAGCTTATTTGTATTAAGAGAAATATTGGAAATATTAGATATGAAATAATAACAAAATTAATCTACAGGATGGCAGTTCTGATCAAAATATTTGGCTCATTTAATAATAGACATAGTTTACCAAACTGATCAGCATTTTTTCTCCAGATAAATTTAAGCAATGAAAGATCTTTCACCTGAAATGTTATTTCCCTGGAACTTATATCTTTTTAAATGCTCTAAAAGTAAGACATCTAACATAGTTAATATGTAACGAATATGTTGCGGTTCAGGAGTATGTCAACACTATATACTTTTAAAACACCTTAATTAGGTTTTTAAACTCTTCAGCCTAGGGGCGCCTGGGTGGCTCAGTCGTTAAGTGTCGGACTTCAGCTCAGGTTATGATCTCGTGGTCCGTGAGTTTGAGCCCCGTGTCGGGCTCTGTGCTGACAGCCTGGAGCCTGCTTCAGATCCTGTGTCTCCCTGTCTCTCTGACCCTCCCCTGTTCATGCTCTGTCTCTCCCTGTCTCAAAAATAAATGAAACGTTAAAAAAAAAAAAAAAAACTCTTCAGCCTATATTCTATGTGTAAGATGCTAATTGTTAAATGATACATTCTAGAATTCCCTCAACTAGGTGATTTCTAGAATTTTAGATTGGGTTTATTGGCAAAATACGGATCAACATGAGATTTTTTATTTTTTCATTGTTTAATCTGGACAGAGAGTCAAAAAAAAAAAAGCTCTACCAATTAATAATTAATTTTATTTTTGAAAAAAAAATTTAACATTTACTTATTTTTGAGAGACAGAAAGAGACAGCATGATCAGGGGAGGGGCGGAGAGAGAGAGAGAGAGAGAGAGAGGGGGAGACCAGAATCTGAAGCAGGTTTCAGGCTCCGAGATGTCAGCACAGAGCCCAACGCGGGGCTTGAACCCATGAACCATGAGATCATTATCTGAGCTGAGGTCAGACGCCTAACCAACTGAGCCACCCAGGCACTCCATAACTAATTTTATTTTAAAAATATAAGTAATTTTTCAACAAAAGAAATTAAAATCCCATAAAGTATAGGAATTATAAAAATCATTGCTTTTTCTAATATAATGGATATTGCCCTATAATAAACTCACTTAATATAAAAATTCATTCTGTTTTAATAGCATTGCAGACAACACATGGGAAAAACATTCCTCTTCCACTGAAAGCAATGAAAAAATTAACGTGATTCTAGTTAATTTTAGCTCTATCCCTACACAAATAATCTGGTATTGACCTTGTTAATAAAATAAAATGTATCTTTGGGTTACTGAAATAAATTTTTGAAATATACATTTTTTTTTTTTTTAGCAAGGGAGATGTTATTTCTGAGGAGCTATTTGCATGGCACTTTTATTGTTAAAATGATTTATAATTGCTTATTTAAATTATTCTCGTGCCATTAACTATCATCTTTGGTGCTACATACAAAAACAAAACAGATATATCTGAAAAATATGTACTTTTCCACTTTATTAGCATCTGTAAAACACATTATCATAGATTTATTATTAACTCATTAGAAAGAAATCTAAACATGGAGTTATGATTTTACTCTAGATATTTACAGTATTCATATTATAGCACTAGTAATATAAAATATAAAGTAACTAGGGATATTAGCATGGAAAAATATACAGCTATATATGCCTTATGTGTAAAAGTAAGCCAAATATAACTTTTATCATGTGGTAAACAATTTCATGTTTACACTAGATATATACCATGAGTCATTTGGATCAACTTCTTGAGGCATTTAAGAATTTCAAAAGATGGATAATTAGTGGAAAGAACACAGCTAATTCAAAGGAGAGGTAATGTTGAATAAATGTCTTAATCTAAGGAAGCTTTAAGTGACCTCGAGCAAAAATGTAGTTAGCCTGGTCAAAGTGAAAGGTAGAAAAGATAAGTAACAAGGGAACAAAGGTGTCACTGGAAATAGTACAGAAAATTCACCGGAGAGGAGAATTAAGTGGAGAGAAGGTTGAAATGTTCAAATGAGAAATGAATAGTATTTGACCTAATCCTATCTTTATAGATTGGAGAGTATATTATGTTTCTTGGAGATTCCACAAAAAAATTACCACATACCTGGTGACTTATACAAACAGAAATTTATTCCCTCACAGTTCTAGAGGCTAGATGTCTACAGGGCCACACTCCCACCCAAAGCTCTAGGAGAAAATTATTTCTTTCCTTTCTCAGCTCCAGGGGGCTCCCTCAGCTGGTAGTAAGTAGCATTACTCAAATATCTCCACCTCATCTTCACCCAGGCTTCTTGTGTCCTCTGTGTATTCTTTTCTGTCTCTTATAAGGACTCTTTAGATTTAGGACCTATCCTAATTCAGCATGCTCTCATCTCTATTCATTCCTTAATTCCATCTACAAAGACTACATGTAAGTAGTCACATTCTGAGATTCCAGTGGACATGAATTGAGGGAGGGAGAATGACACTATTCAACCCACTATAGAAAATAAAGAACTTTTTGTTAGCTTATGAAAAAGAATGGTTAAAAGAAAGTAGAAATATTGAGCACAGCATAGTCACAAATGTAACGTAAGTCTTGGTAATGCCAATATACAGAATGACATTTGTTATGAGGACCCGAGATATATGTATCAAGGAGCAGTGAAAATATCAGTCATCAGGAAAGAATGATGAATAATATCAGTCACTGTGTCCTCAGTTACAGGTGGTAGAATTGAACACATGTACTGTCCCTGTCCCTCATGATCCCTATAAAATGACAGAAAAGATGTAAAAATACACAAACTAAAAGATAGATAACAATAGGGTACCCTGTAATATAGGCAGCAAAAGATACCAATGAGGAGCAAGTTAATTCATGCCTCAAAATCACAGAAAATAGGTGAATGGGAGCTAGAAATGACAGATCATAAGATGAGGTGTGGGACTGGAAACAAGCAATAGATAATGTCTAAATTAAATCAAATAGAAATAAAAGCATATTATTTAGAAGTCAGAAATCACATACCAGAAGAAACAGCAAAGTATTAAGGGCAGGCGATGCAAAGATGAGGAAAGTTTCAGCAGAATACTGCTGATTTTCATTTTACACCTGTCAGTATACTTAATTTTTAAACTAGAATTATGAATAATGTTCATAAAGACTTAAATGTCATTAAAAGCAAATACAAAATAGCAATGAATAACTGCATACATTCAACATTAACTTGAGACAGGCACAATGCTTAGCACTTTATCTGTTCTGATTCATTTGGCATTTACAACAATCCTCAGAGGTAGATGACATTATTTTTGTCTCAATTTTATACATGGGGAAACAAGATAATTTGCACAGATCACACAGTTCTTAAGTGACAAAGACGGGATTCAAACCTAGGGCTTTCTGCTTCCAAATGCTCTTAATTGCTAGACCATAGAATACTGTGAACTGAAACCTTTGAGGACACTGAGCTCAGAGGTTGTGATTGGGGTATATGGCAAAGCAATCCTCTGGCGGCATCCTATTAACACTAGGTTAGAAGGGAAGGAGGCTACGTCAAAATGCCCAACAGGATATTCCCAGTTAAGAAACAATAAAGATGGAGAAATTTTAAGCCATAGGTCATTATGCTATAAAATTTAAGTGTATCTTATATATTGAATATAAGATTCTAAAATACCCAATCATCATTGTCTTAGAAAAGAGAAAGCATGACTAATAAATACTCTTCCTGTTTCTTCCTAAGTGTGACCTAATAGGGGATCCTTAGTATTTTCCAGTTTTCACTGGGCAGCCCCACTTTATGTTTCTTATGCTATAATTTTTACCAGTTTAATAAGTTGATGTCCCAGCATAATTATTAATGCATCCTCATTCATTCTCAATAGTGTCATAATATATGATAAATTATATAGCTCCCTATATAATTTATGGAAGCTGCAATCGTTGGCACTTAAATATTGACAATTTTGGAATTCTAGAAGCAAGGCACTTGTTCTTCCGAATCATCTGTATAATGTAGAACTTCTACCTGTTCTGACAATCTTCTGGCTCTTTAATTTAAATGTTTGATAGACAATGGGACTTAGGCAGCTCAATCACCTCTCCCCCTTTTTTTTGGTAGAGGGTTTAAATCTTGGGATCAGGCCAGGCATCTTCCTACTCCCCCTTCTGACTCCCAATCTAATTAGGTTTCAAACAGAGGAACACCTAGGTGTCTCTTAGCTTTAAATATTTAAATATACTCTTGGGTTTCCCAGCAATTTACACCCCAAACTTCAGCACAGACTTGTAAATCTCTAAACTGTGTGACATTCCACCCCCCTTCCCTTCCTGTGAGATTAGTGGCTCCTGTGGGGAAAGGGACACTTGTAAGTTCTAAGATTTACAAGAGTGCTGTGCTTTCTAAGGTGTAAATTGCGAGGAAACTCCAGAGTGCCATTAAACATTTAAACTTGGTAAGCATCATGCCCCTTTATCCTCTGGGGCAGCAGTTACTGAGAAAGAGCAAGGGGAACAAACAGTTGGGTCTCCAAGTCTGTCACTAAAGTGTGAAACCAGTATTGGAAGCATCCTGGATTCAGTAGCAGAAATACAAGCATATCCTTCATGACTTGTTCTTTTAGTTGTCATGTTAAGAATTTAACATGATCAATTATTTAACACATAACTGGCATGAGCCTAGTTTTTAAATGGTTGAAGCACATATATCATTTAAACAGTACAGTTATTAAAAATGTGCTTAATGTCTATTCCCTCGCCATTAATTTCATCCATATTATTATAAGTACATGTAATAACTGAAACTTGAAGCAAATTTATAAATTGCTTTGCCTTAAACAATATATCTATAGATTGAAAATAGAGAGGACCATGGAGAGTGGCTTGCCAAAAGTCACAAAGGTAGCGAGCGCCAGTTGCATTAAATAAATAAATTTCATAAGGGAAGGTCTTTCTAATTTATTTTGACTTCTGGAGTAGAATACGTTCTCTGCACAAGATTTTCACAGCCATCCAAGAGAATGTTGAAAAGGCTGTGGCCAAAAATACTGTTCTTGACCCAAAGATATTCATATAAAGACCAAAATGCAGGTGTTATTGTCCCAGTGCCCATTTTGTGCTGTGAAGTTGGGCCCCAGGATTTTCTCTAGAAGTCATAGTTCTACTTGCCAAATTTATCACCTAAGACTCCCAGGTGCAAATATATACACACAGAGAAATAACCAATTTCAGCTGAAATGTTTCTTGCAGTTAAGTCAATGTTGTTGCCTTTGGCTCCTAAATCTCCATTTCTCCTTCACCTACTTTGAATGAGAAGGAGGTGACAAACGGTACTATTCCAAATGATGAAATCCTAACAACACAATTTCTCCATTCTGGAAAACTGGATAGAATGACTTTATTTTCAAATAATCATACCCCTCTTTTCTAGGCAGGATTACCAAAGCATAGGACAGAATTTACTGGAGGTTTGGAGTTTCAAATCCAGCAGCACTAGAAGTAAAGGGAAATGGAAAAACAGATGTAATTGTGAAACTTCTTGTTGCCAAAAGAAACATGAAACTACTGACATGTTCTCTCTCTTTCTTTTCTTCCTTTGTGTCTTGGTTTGCTCCAGGATCTCCTCATGTCAGCCCTGGGGTCTTCTAAGATCTTGGTTACCTTCATGTGGAAAGTGTGTGTGTTCCATATTAAACCCTTCTTTGTTCCCATATTGTCCCTTTCCATGCCTTAATCTCCAAACTATTATTACTTCTATTTGGAGCTTCCAATATTTATTTCAGTTTTCCTCCCTTCTTTTCTCCTTTTAGTTTAGTTGTTTATGCAACTTAATTTTTTTTTTCTGTTTCATTGTTATTTTTAACTTTTACTTTCTTCTCTCCTGTTTATGCTTTTTGGAAACTGTTTGAAATAAATTTTAAAATATGTATTGTAGCCTTTCTAGTTTAATTTACTTTTCTACAGACTACCTCATCATTTTTTCCTTACGTATCTTTCTTTCCATTTTCATTTTTCCAGATGTTTTGGAGGATGTTTGAGAACATGGAATTTGGAGTTGACTAGTGTGGTTCAAATCTCTTAGCATTCTCCAATTCTGTAATTTACTTAACCACCCTAAACCATATTTTCTTCATGTATTAAATTGAGATAATGATACTTGACAGTGCTGTTGCAAAGATTAAGTATAATAATGTTTGAAACAGTTGATCAGAATAGTTGGCTTGTAGTACACACTCAATAAATATTATTACTATAGTAATCTATAAGACAGAGGGAAAGAGGGAGTATATCTTTTATTTCCAAGGGAAAAGAGTGAAATTTGGGAAATGTTAACATTTAACTGGAGATGAAAAAGTCTTACAGTATACATGCAGTGTAATTTTACGAACACGCCTTGAAGGTGTGCTTGGAATATAACTTGCAGAAGGTATCACAGTGCTAAAATAAGAACTTGAGTTGTAGGGGCGCCTGGGTGGCGCAGTCGGTTGAGCGACCGACTTCAGCCAGGTCACGATCTCGCGGTCCGTGAGTTCGAGCCCCGCGTTGGGCTCTGGGCTGATGGCTCGGAGCCTGGAGCCTGTTTCCGATTCTGTGTCTCCCTCTCTCTCTGCCCCTCCCCCGTTCATGCTCTGTCTCTCTCTGTCCCAAAAATAAATAAACCTAAAAAAAAAAAAAAAAAAAGAACTTGAGTTGTAGACCCAGGAAAGTTTTTGTTCAAGTCACTACTCCCTCCCTTAATTTGTTATGCAGATGTAATCAGATTACTTAACTTTTTGATCCTCAATGTTACATATGTTAAATAGATAATAACACATTATCTTGTGGGTTGTAAGGATTACACACAAGGCTTGCAAAGCTTCTATCACGTTGTCTGATCTATTATATATATTATTGACTGGGGAGTGAGTTTGAAAAGTTTTCACTTGTATTAAGAAAAACATACATATACATACGAATTTCATTGAACCAAAAGGACACATTTTCTTTCTATATGCATTGACATTGGTATTCCTTCCACACATTCTGTATAGAGGCAACTGAAATGAATGAGTTATACTCAAACTTGGAAGAACCGTTTAATATCTTTTTAAATCACGTTATTCAGTAAATGCTTCAAACTGGGCATAATCTAAGTGTATATATATATGGACAGTCAAAAAGTTATACAATGAATCACTTCTAATGGTTCCTTCCTGTGGGTTTCTGGTTTATTTTCAAGAGAAATTTCTATGGAAGGGCCCGACAGGTAGGCTGAGCTTTCTGGATTTGTCAAGCAGATCACTGGTCTATAAACCTATAGACCAAGTCTTAAGTGACACATTTTAAGACTAGTCAACACCTAAAGGATGAGCTATTGTCTTGGAGGCATCTTAAAATCACATAGTAGCATGTAAACCATTGGACACTAAGTTGAACCACAAATTTTTGGTTTGTTCTTTTTTAAGTCAAAATTTGGCCTTCACATTTATGCTGAAAATGACTTCACACATGTCTTTTCTTGTACCAATATTTTACTGCCATAAGAAAAAATAAGTATTTCTGAAATGGGTGAATTAATATTTAAGATTTTGTGAAGTCATTCTAGTTCTGCTGATTTTGTATTAAAAGTATAATTAGATGACAAAATTGGCTTTATAGTGACAAATATTAAATATCAATCTTCTGTTTTTGTATGTACTGGGAATTCAAGGATGACATAAAGATTTTAAGGTCTTAATTTTGAAATGAAGTGAGCAATATTATTACTCTATGAAAAAGTAATCACATGCCCGCCCCTCTTCTAAAAGCATCAGTTATTTTGATTAATTAACCCTCAAAATATTTTAACTACCTACTGTGTCAAATTCGTGTTATCCCCATTTTCACAAAAGAGGACACTGAGGCAAAAGAGTTGAAGTAATTTCCCCCATGATTACACAGATGAAAAGCAATATAAGGGGATTCCAATCCAGTCAGTCTGGCTCCAGAATTCAGGATAATAATAATATAAATTTACACAGAGCATATTCCTTAAAATTAAGATGAAGATAGTCCTTTTCATATACATTTAAGAAAAATAACATTTAATATAAATATAAATCTTGCACAGTTATATTCCTTTGAAATGAAAGAAACCTTAAAAGAAAATTGAAACAATATGCCTCCCAGGATTGATAAATTAATGCAACACATGATCTCTAGGTCTCTTAAGCCTAATTAGACAGTACCAATATCATTTATCTAGTATTAAAATCTCTAAGACTGCTAAGAAAGCTTGTTAGTGAGTGAGTCAGACAACCCAAGATCAGGAAGAAATGGTACCTCATTAGTTGGTACCAAGTAAGTTAACATACCTATTATTACTGCAGCAAGGCAATTATTCTTCTTGGTTAGAGAAATGTCCTTACCTAGAAAATTATTACTGATGTTTCAACCCATAGATGACTTAAAACCTCATTAGGTCATAGGCTGGTTTAGCAGCAGATATGAGAAAGTGAGATATGCTGGTTTGGAATTATGAAAGAAGACATTTTTAAAAAAATAATAGCTACTATGCCAACTGATTTCTGAAGCTTAAGAAAGTCATGTCTCTCTTATTCTTTTATAATTTATTTAGGATTTGTGAACTATTTTATAAAAGTGTTTAATACTTCTACTTGACTGTCATCTACCTGGGCCTTAATTTTTTCTCCTCCCTTTAATGATTATTAATGAAAATCTCCTATAAAGGAAATGAATTCTTTTCACTGACAAAATCTGATATAAATAAAAACATGACTGATGATAAAGAGGTGTAGAGATAATTTTCATATATAGTTAATTCTCACCATACTTTCCTGATGATGAAATTTCCTCCTCCTTATTCCATGGAGAGCAGGATAATCCCACAGTCCTCTTCATTATGGCCCTTAAATTCATCCACTATTGTGTGCATATGATGCCTGCATGTTGGAAGCACTGTCTGATATAAGAGATTTCTTCGTGGAGGATGAAAAGAGGTTATATCTTTCATTGTTTTCATCTTTATCCTGAGAAAATATGGAAGATATTTACCATGAGAAAGAGCAAAAAAGACCGACTCATGTTTCACGGATAAATATCTAGTTTCCCAAGCTATTATATTTTGCATAACTATATTTTTTACCCTCTGGAAGTATATCAGGATTTTATACTGCATGTTTTGGGAAGAAAGAGGGTTGGCACATTGTGCTGTGGAAGGAAGTAAATGTCTTAACAGTCACTGTGGGAAATCAAATAGCTGTGTCCTGAGTTAGGAGATTATAGGGGACACATTCCAAAGCAGAACACTGCTTTCTGGCCTTGCTGAAAACAGTGGGCTGTGTTTTGCTTATCTAGTTAATATATATCTAGTGGTTGAGTCCTGCCTGTGCTCATGAATTCCTTAGACCTTGTTATGTATGGAATATCTTATCTTGTTTTCCACCCTGCTTTCTACATCTGCTCTATTGTAGTCTTGGGAATGCCTTAACTTGTTTCTGTGCACACTTTCAATACACTCTTACTGGCACATAGCCCTCTGATGTACTGAGGATTATTTCCATAAATATATGCTTAATAAATATGGGAGCTTGAGAGCAGCTCGGGGAGACTTCCCTTAACCTTCCTCTCACTTCTCTTGACTTGCAGAGTCTTGAATAATCCTTTCTGCCACTCTCAGCTTTGCTGGGGAAAGCTGGAAGCCAAACCCACAACTCACCATCCTGTAATATTGGATAGTTAATATGATAGATATAGATGGGGAATATGAGGAGACCTAGGCATACTTTATACTCTAAGGATGCTCATATTTAAAATATTTTCCTGACTTCATTTGTCTCTGTGATAGCTGTGTAACACTGACTTTCATTCCTTCCTCTGCCCCCCAAACTAATACCTGCTAAAATAATGCCCACATCAACTAGGTAAAAACTGTTTTTGGGGTGCCTGGGTGTCTCAGTTGGTCAAGTGTCTTGAGTTCGGCTCAGGTCATGATCTCACGATTCGTGGGTTCAAGCCCCGCATCAGGCTCTGGGCTAACAGCTCAGAGCCTGGAGCCTGCTTCAGTTTATGTCTTCCTCTCTCTCTGCCCCTCCCCTGCTCTCTCTCTCTCTCTCAGAAATAAACATTAAAAATTTTTAACAAAAGACCGATTTTGTTTATACAAAATTATGTTTACACAAAATTTTTTATACAAAATTGTTGATAATTACATTTGAGTCTCTATAAAAGTTTCTGGTATAAAAGAAGCATAATAAAATTATTGTCAGTAAATGAGAATTCCTAGAGAAAAACCTAACAATATCATTTATCCTAACATATCTTACAATTAACAGACCACAGTACCAGAAATTTTTAGAAGTAGACCATCTTCTTACATTAGGTTCATTTTGTTTGTTTATTGCTATTTGTATATTATAAGAATATATCTATCCCATGTTATTGGAAGAGTGCAATTCATGAGTGAAATTCATTTTGACAAAAAGCAAAAATATTGATTCATGTGAAACTAAAGAGTAACAACCAACAAAATTCTCAAGCTTAGGTGGACTAGTGTAGTTGAGATACCAAAGGACTAACTCTGGCTGGCAGACACCAAGCAAACTTTCTGTTCCTGTCTAAATTTTACTAGATTTCATACATTTTGCCTGGTTCTAGAGTCTATATGATTGGCAGTTGCCCTGGCTGGATTAGTTGTTAAATGCTTGACCTGTTACCACTAAGGAGCTGAATTGATAGCAAAGAGAATTAGACACTTAGGGGTAGGTGTATGAAAGAGTAGGGTGAGTGGTTTGAAAAAAAAAATTAAAAACATTGAGACAGATATACTTCTACTACATAATATTGTTAACCCTAAAACAAGGCTATGATAAAGCTGTGCTTTTTGGTAGACATTTGATTTTTTACAAAATAACCATCCATTAGTACCATGCATGGCGTACTAGATGTGGTTCTCACATAGTATAAGATGCCTAGAATTCCTCTAAAGACTAAGCTTCTGAAAATGAATTCAAAAGATCAGCTCCATCAGAAAGTCTTGGGTCAGTAGTTACAATGCAAACTTCTCTGTCCTACTCCAGAAGTATTGAATCAGAATTTTGAGGGTGGAATAAAGAAATCTATATTTTAATAATCCCCCAAATAATTTTTACACACTTTGAAATCTTGTTCTGAGAAAGGTCAAACATACTTCCTGGTTCCTGACGTGTCAGGCCAAGCACTCAATACAAGTTGAAATGATACAGTGTTTTGGTATTATCCAAAGTGTGATCATACACCTAGGCATTGCCTGAATCTATCATATATCAGATGGTAGCAAATGTATACTTTCAGAACGTGTGCCTTCAAATGTCTACAGAGTTAGATCAGATGATCTTATTTAATGCTAACATAGAAACAACATTTACAGCTGTTTCTTATAAATGTTCAAAATTTGAAATAAGTTGATATTTTAAATAATTTTTCCTTTTGTTTTTTTCTGTTTCTCCTAGGAATTACCTCAATTAATAGATCTTACTCTCAGTTGCAAAACTAAACATTTGTAAACATGCCAGGCTGTGTCTCTTTTCCAGCTGAATCCATTTGAATCCATGAAGTTATTTGGCTTCTACTCCAAATACTCAAGCAGCACAGGTCTTGTTAAAATTGGCCCAATCATGTACAGAAGTTTGTGAAGCATTCAGTAAATCTTATTCTATTTTAAAATTTGTAACCAGATCCCTCATTGGGTGTGTCTCATTTAAATTGGTTATATTTCTAAACAAAAGTGTTATATGTCCCAATGAATATTCTAATAGTATGTAAGCCAAAACCTAAAGTATGGTGCAAAACAACCTTGTTCTCTGCTATTTCCTAAGTATACAGATTAAATTTTCTTGTCTTGAATTTCATATACTTTTCTAATAATAATAGAGAAACTAGCTTATACCACAATCAGTCCTACTTTTGATAATACCACATTCTGGATGAAAAAAAAAAGTAAGCATTCCTCTAAATCCACTGAATTACAAAACTAAAATTATAATTGTGTTCCACAGTAGATAGAGGCACTATTTCCCTTTACAGATAAGTCTACAAAAATAAATAAACAAATAATAAATAAATTTTCTTATTAAAATTTCAATGGAATATACTTAGAAAGTATATATGATTAATGTAAATTAAATATAAAGATAAATTTAAAGCCTTCCCTCTGCCCTTTGGATATTCGATGTGACTGAAATGCTCCAAGAACACTCATGATGCAAATCTGATCAAGAACATAGAATAACATATGCCATACCACATAGTTGGTCTATGCTACTCTATGCTACAAAATTGTACAGCTCTCATATTTTAACCACACTTTACAGTAAGGGGAGAATAGTACATGGTGAAAATTCACTGAAGATATATGTCAAAATCACCAATAGGCCAAATATATTGAAAAAGTATCCATATATATATATATATATATATATATATATATAATTTGTATACATACAATTTGTATATGTATGTATAATATATTTATATATATTATGTATATATTATGTATATATGTACATATTATGCATGTATATATTATGTATACATATACATAATATTATATATATACATATATTTGTATGTATGTATAATATATATATACACACATAATTTGAAGTAAAATGACAGAGTTTTACTGGCTGGTGTAACATACAGAACAAGAAAGCTTTAGAGGGTCATGTGTTTAAAATGTTTGAGAAACAGGGTTTCACAGGGTCAAGTTAATTACAGGCATGGCTCCAAATCCACCTCATTAAGCATAGACATTGGCAGCTCTCAGAGTGTGAAGTTGGGAGATGACTAGAGTTGGCTTCACCTCCTAAATCATCCCTCATTAGAGCTAGGAAATTCAGGCTGTATAAAAGTTCTTCCCTAGAATACGAAAAAGTCAAATCTGACTGTTTAGAGCATCTGTCCACTGCCTCGTGAGAGGAAAATTTTTCTCTTTTTCCATTGTCTTAACTCAACATGCTCTTTTCACTTTTAATATATCTCTCCAGTTTTTAGGGATAGGAATTACGCTTCACTTTTTTCATTCTTTTTTCTCTTTCACGTATGTGGGCTTTTTTCTTTTCCCAGTACATTAAAGTTGATAATTTAAATGCAATCGAAATTATACAAGCAAAGCCTCTGCTAGTCATTTGAGTTGAACCAATTTACATCAGTCAACTAAAAGAAAAAAGGTGGGGGCAGGGAAGGACATAGAATATTCTTTTCCCATCTCTTTCCTATTATAGTTGACATTTTCCAGGGAATGAGGAGTAATTATAAACTACAACTTCAAGAAGAGTTTAGGGGAAAAATCGCTTAATGCTATAATTTGTCAGCTCAGGACTACCAAATTCTCAATAATATGAATGGAGCCGGCCCTTCAGGCAGTTTTCCAGGGATGGCAGACCTCCTCTAATACTTTTTTTTTTTTCTTCACATTAAAAATGTCAGATTACCTAAAAGACCAACAGACAAATGTTTCAATATGACTTGGGGATAGTCTTACCTTATAATCACCTATACAATTATTAATGCCATATTTTTATATTGCATGTTAGTCAAAAGGTGGACAAGACTATATTTAAAAATTTGGGGGGATAAAATTTATAGTGTCTTTTATGAAAGGTGTTTCACTGAAACTACAAAAAAATGTAGATCCTTTCCTTTCAAATAGCATGATGAATATATCTGTGACTTTTCTCATGGAACTTTAAAATACACAAAGACCTGAGCTAATAAAATTGCTTCAGAATAACAACTGGGCAGTGGATTATAAAGTTTGCACCAGTTCATGCAGTCATTCATTCATCAACATTAAGCACCTATCTTACGTCAAGCACCATGAGAGCTTTGAAGATTTAAAGAAAAATAAGCCATGCACTTTTCTTTAAGAAGTGCATGATTTATTGAGATAGACGGACACATAAATAATTATAGTCACTGTTGTAAGTGCTATAATGCAGACATTGGAAAGTTTTATGCAAGTCCAGAAGACAGGGCAGCACATTTTGTCTGCGGAAGTAAAGAAAGTCTTGGGAAGTTCTTAAAGAGAAAAGAGAGATGCTACATTAGTGGTGGGTGTGGGAAAGGGGGAAGGCAGCAAGGAGGCACAGAAACAGAAAGATGTAGGGAAAGGAAATAGGACTTCTGAAGACATGTTTGTGTTTAGCATGGCTGGCATGTGAAGAGGAATCTTACAAAGGTGACATTGGTAAAGAAAAGTTGGATGGAGCATTCTTGTGAATACTTGGGAGAGACTGCTAATATAACACAGATCATGGACCAGGAACAGAACTATGAAAGAGGCCAGAAGGCATTCTGTCACCATCATTTTAGGATCAGGCTTCCATTCCTAAGCCTCATACATAAGAAAATCTACTTTTGGAGGTTGAGTGTTCAAGAATCTTGACCCATGTCTGAAAATTTAGTGAGAAAAGGAGAAGTCAAAATATTTCTTTTCAAAGCAATAAGGAGATTTTGGTTTGGTTTTATTTGTTGAAAGAGGAAACTTGTCTACACTGTTAGAGAAAATTGTTTCCTTGTGCTAAAATCAATTAAGCAGGGTATTAGTTTGGCAAATGAGAAGAAAAACTACAAGCTGAAATGTATTTGTTTGAGACTATGTAGATCAAAGGAGCATTTTACTAGACAATATAAGGGATGGTCTGGAAGGAAGGAAGGGAAAGAGTCTATGAGATACTTTTTTAAAGTAGGGATTAAGGTTCACTTGCTGCTTTTCGAGTATGAATCTCAGCTCAAAATTTTCTTTTACTTGTGTTACTCTAATTTACTTTAGACTCTTAGCTCTGGGATATCAGAAAGCTAACCTTTAGTCTTTTTGATGAGCTCCCTTCCCACAACACTATGCTTTATTTCTGGGGTTCTCTTCACTGTTAAATTCTGGGATCACATCTTGGGTAGGAGGAAGGAGGCGCAGATAGGAAGGTGTCTCTAGTCTTTGATCATTTGTTTACACAAGATTTTAGAGATGCCTGCTACCCTCGTCCACCAAACTTCTTCAGGTTGGTGACTGCCTGATGCTTCCAGGTCACCCCAGAGGCCTGAAATTCATACACTGTGGTCCAAACTATATCATAAAGCTATTTGTTTCTAGGGTCTTACTTTCTCATTGATGAGTTGATTGTCACATTCTATGACACAAACACATTTTTTCTAGTTGTAACATGAAACCATTTCTCTCTAGAGTCTTGCTACCTCCTTAGTGAAGTTATTGGAACCCAGCTTGGCCTTTTTTGGCTCCTGAGATTTTTCTATTTTGGAGAAACTCACTTCCTTATGTAGTTGGGAAGCTCCACTCATAAACCGATTTCCATAGCAAAGGTTTAAATAATCTTTTGTGTTTTCTCTCAAGATCATCTATAGTGATTTATTGCTTAGACCATTTACTTTGGCAATTTACTACCTACCATATACTATCCCTTGGGCAAGGAAGTAGTTAGCATATCAGCGATCTATTTGAATGGGGAAAAGTGATAGGGAGAAACCTGTGAGGTGAATGAATTAAAATTTCAAAATACTATTTTGACAACTCATCTCCCAGTAAAATCCATGCTTCCTTAAAACAAAAATGATATTTGCTCCCACACCCAACCCCTAAGTTGAAGATGGAATTTATATTCCTGAACTCAATGGATTATTTAGGAAAGTGTATCTTACATTTACAGCATCACCTACTTTGAAAGCTGAGACTGTTCACAGGGTAAATTATTCAACTTGCTCGCCTGGGGTGGAGGATAATAATACTGCTGTATTGAGCACACACTCTGTGCCATGTACTCTGCTGAGTCTTTTACATGAATGATTTCATTTAATTATCACAGTAGCTATATGAAAAAGGTAATATCATTATCCTTTTTTTTTTTTTAACAGATCAATAAATGAGACAGAGACAGGTTACATAATTTTTCAAGCTCCAGCACTAGAAAGTATTGTAGTTACTGGTTGTGACTCCAACCAGTTAGTCTCTGGAGCCCATGGTCTTGACCACTATGCTATGCTAAGATATGAACTCCACACCTCTCAGGGAAAAACAGAGATTAAAAAAAAAACAAAAACAAGCAAACAAAAACAAACAAACAAAAACCCAACAAAACAAAACAAAAACACAGAATCAGTAGAATTTTCTCTGAGACTTGATAAGACAATCAGCCATCTTTAGTTTCAATTCTGCTGTGTAAGCATTCAATTTTGGTAGAAAGTAGGGGTTTAATCCCATGAGGAGTTTTTATTATGCCCTCTTAATACTGTTTGTTGTTTCTCTACAGTTTGGGTAGACTTTTATGCCTCCTGTCTAGAGGAAAGCCCTACTCTCTACCCTCACAGCTACTGAGTTTCTCCAAATAACATTCTCCAAACCCATACATCTTCTTCTCTTGGTATTTCTTTTAGAAACACTTCACTTAATCTCATCAGAGTACTTAAGACTTAAAACAACCTATTATCCTAGAAACATATTACCCTTAAAACATATTCAGAAAGGCCTGCTATCCTGTTGAACAGGAGGAAGTTAAAACAAAACAAAAATAAGACAAAAACAGGAAAGTAATTAAAAATAATAATAATAAACCCACACTTGTTTTAGTGGAGTATGTATGAAAGTGTATTTTTGTGTTGTTTGATCATTTATTAATGAGAACAAAAGGAACGATTGTCATAGATTCTGAGTCTAGAGTTCTCTCTTGTCTAGCAAGAGAGCAGGACACATGATGAAACACAAGAAATGGCTAATGTCTGGGAAAAGACAGGAGCCCCAAATAAGGGTCCTTGCCCCATTTTTATTAGGATCAGAAGGCTTACAAACATGACAATGGACACGCACAAAGAGACAATGAATCTATGAACATTAACTTGTGGACGTGAGGAAAAGGGGGTCTTGAAGATATTTGGGGTTAAGGGTTTGGGTTAATAGGAAGCAAAATCCTGATGCTGGGCAGTAGGGTGGAAGGTTGTTTACAGTGGACATGAGGCACCACCTCTGTTTATCTTAGCTAGCCTAGGGGATGAGACAGGTAGGGGAAATAACTTCAGAGTTAACAAGGCACCTTTTCTTTCCTTAATCATCTCCTCTCTGGGCTGCTTTACCTGCATCACAGCAGGTCTATAGTCCAATTTACCTGTTTACCTAACTTGCTTGTTTCTTCCTGTGAAAGCAGCTTTCTGCTGTAGTACTAAATTGGGGGTGCTTCCATCCTAAATATCTAATCTTGTTTATTTCCTTTACCTATGTATTGGACACCTTTGTGCCATTATTTTTGGGCTTTGCCCCTCCCTCTCTATTCTGGGGGCTCTACACCCCCTCTTTATTCTGAGGTGCCTTTGCACCTCCCTATTCTTGGTTTCCTTATCTTGTTTATCCAAACTCGGGCGTGAGCATCCTATGGCTTTGTAATTCTTTATGCCTTTTTAACCCATTGATGTAAGCCCAGGGAATTTCTAAGCTTATTCCCCACAAACGATGTTCAGAATTTTGTGAGAATTAGGACGCGATTCTAATGGTGCCATTTCAATTCTAGTGGTGCCATTTCAACACCAAGATATCAAAGCAGCTCACCAAGTTGGAGAAGAAAGGCTTTTACATACTTCCAGGTTGAAACCAGAATTTCTTTACCAACCCATCCTGTGACAAATGTGTGTGCACAGAGGGACAGCATCCAGTAGAGGCTGTGCCAAGAAGAGTAACATTATCATAGAGAGCTCACATCCCTAGGACATAGAGGGGAGACCAAGCCAGGCTTAGTTCTGGATTCATCTGAGACCCCTCATTCTGGATACTCTTGAATATAATGGGAATAGAATGAAGGAAAGTGGACCTTGAATATTAGATGGAGGGTTACAGTCATTTCAATTTAGGCCCTAAGATAAAAGTGGCTTTCATTAGAGTGCAATTCTTGTGATGTACACATTATGCTATTGGACAGAGGAACTTAAACTGATCTAGAAAAATAGCATCTGATATGAGACAGCATTTGTGTTTCAGGAACAACAGAAAAAAAATCTATGAAATGATGAAAATCTGTACTAGGAGAGTAGTAACAAAAAACAAATTTATAATTTAGAGACAGTTGTGAGATGTTAACTTATTGCATGTGGAACATCAAGAAGAGGAAGAAACTGGAGGTGATTGCCATGAAACTACATATATGGTGATGCTGTAAACCAGTATGAGAAATATAAGAAGTAAAGGAACATAATTTCCAGGGAAGACAATGAATTCCATGTGGGACCCATTTATTTATATTTCCTGTCCAATATCCTACAAAAGATAGAAATTGGCAGTTAGGAACTTGATAATTAATAAGCTCAGTAAAGAGATCAATGGTAGAAAATTGAGTGAAAAGAAAGAAAATGTCATTGGTGAACAAGTGGGTTAGTAAGCTACCAAGTTAATTATATAATCAAGAGAAAAACCATGTAAAATATAAGAAAATGACCCAAGATGGAATGGTAGGAGATGAGAACATTCAAAGAACGGATTTAGGAAAGGAGGCAGAGGAGGCCTGATCACAGAGAAAGTTCTGGGTAGGAGAAGGCTAGGAAAAGAATTGGAAACCTGATGCCACAACATGAGCATTTAAAGAAGTAGGAAGCCGCGATATAATGTCACAGAGAGATCAAATAAGATGAGAAGTGAGAATGTGTGTGTTAGATTTTGGCGGTCGTTAAATCAATGGGAGGGATTTTTCTAGAGTGATGTACATAAATGAGATTATAAAAAGTTGTTGAGGTAGTAAAGATCAGACTATGGATTGTACTTTTAAGAAGTCTGTGTATGAAGAAGAATGATTTGGGAATCCACCAAAAATACTAAGAGAATTTTGAAAAAAATTAATATTTTTGAATATTATTTTTGAAATAGAAGCTAGAAATTTACCCACTTCAGATGGAACATAGAAAGAATAAATCCTAAGAATAAAATTTATTCCATAGATTTATTTGATTGTCATAAAAGCTAACTCTATACCACCACTTTTCAGAGGATCAGAAACATCTTGCCATAATACATTATAATGACCAACATATTTGTCTTTGTAGCTCTCTTCCATTTCTCTGAGTATACATATTCTTAATCTTCAGAATCTGTTTCTGTATCAGAAATTTATCTTACCCCAGGGAAAAACCTATTCCGGGGACAGTGTTAAAATATCTAAGAGCTTAAGTGACCCAGTCTAAACAACTGTATTGCTATTTTTTTCTTCATTGGGTTTAGCTCTATAAGGTGCTGTAACCACATTCTTACTTTACCTGCCTAGTCTAGTAACTGATGCTCTTTCTTGAATACCGGAGTGTCTAAGAACCCATGATAATTTCTTGCTAGATCTCCCTGAGTGTGTTTTGTTTGAACTATTGCCAACACACTCTTCAGATGAATACCTGCCTGCATTGAGAACACCTAAATTCCTGCATCTTTTCAAAGGGCTAGTCTCATTTCTGAATTCTAAGATTTCCCATGCAAGCCTGACTCTAGTGGTTCTGAACCTGGAATCTGACTTGTTCAGACTCTTCTTTATGTCTTTTTCCTCCTTTCTTATTCTATAAGTTTTCAGAATGATGGGTTTAGTGATGAACTGGGAGTGGAGGCGGTTGTCATATTTCTAGATGGGGGGAGAGATCAAGTTCCCTGTTGTTCATGACGGTCATGTAAGTAAAGAACAGTTACTTTCTAGGCCATTGTAAGTTATTTTCTTCACCAATTTTTAAGCATTACAAGGAAAGAGTAAAAAGTCCAAACTTGAGAAAAGAAAACCTAAAGGGTCAAGAAAAGTTGCACTTCTCTGCAATGTAGAAACGGGGAAATGTAGACTAAGGAGATGATTATAAGTAAGGGAAATAGTACACGGTATTAAGAAGTGGTAGAATAATATCAGCTGTGCTACAGCAGACTTACTGTATATTGACACTGCTTTATTTGGTATGCCATATTTGGAAAAATAATCACCTAATATTGCTAGACTTTTGTGAAGTGAAAGGAAAAAAAAATATTTGCCTTCATTTTGGAGTCTTTGGATGAAGGACCCTATTATATGCTCACATTATCATTAATGCACAGGAAAACATATCCCATTACTTCAAGTGGTTTAGTGGCCAACATGTACATTTAATATGGGTTTGTCTAAATCAGTGTCCATGTGCACTGTTAAACAGGAAAAAAAAAAACCAAAAAAACCCATAAAAACAAGAAAACAAAACTTCCACTAGTTTGGGCTAGAATAATTGAGCCCATTTATACTCAACAGTCTACTGGCAAGTGACCTGTATAGCCTGCTGAGAGAAATCAGTTTGATGTGGGCCTTCTCCCAATGTCTGTAGTTATTGGAAATACTTCCCTGTTGTTATATCTCTTAGTTTTACATCCCATGTAGAGCTTACTCTCTCTTAACTCTGCATGGGCAGGATGAATTTTGAAAAAAAAATTATTGCAATCTGACTATCCTTTGGTGGATAGTCATCATATCTTTTTCTGATTTAGTCATTTTATTTGTCTGTGGTCATGGTACTAGGGTCTTCTCTATCTTCATGAATGATTAAAAGTATAATCTTCTCTGAAAACTGTGTGCTAAATTTATATCACATTAATAATCTAGTAATTATTGCGGCACCTGGGTGGCTTCGTCAGTTAAGTGTCCAACTCTTGGTTTCAGCTCAAGTTATGATCATATGGCTTGTGAGTTCGAGCCCCTGTGCTGACAGCACAGAACCTGCTTGGAATTTTCTCTCTCCTTCTGTCTCTCTCTCTCAGAATAAATAAATAAAAGAAATAGGTAATTATTATTTAAGGCAATTACTGTATCTTAAAACATGAAATATTCCCTTCCATAGAAGGGTACAATTGAGCAAAAAGTTAATTAAGAACAAAAATGATGAAGTAATGATTCAATACTTCAATATTTTAATCAATGCAGGCTCTTAAACCAAATAATCAGACCCAATACAAAATTTTAAAGCTCAACTTACATGATTTCATAAAGAAATATATTAATGTTTAATGAGTCACATACTTTTAATTGTCTTACCAAAAGAAAAATGTGCTAGTCCACAATTAAGTGAGTAGATCATGTTTTTACAGAATGCTTACAACTCACACTGGGGAGGCTGTTTTGAAAGGATTACCTAATAAAAAGGGAGAAATAACAAGCGGTTACTAATGTGTATCAATACCAAACATAACTCAGTTACCCTGTCTGGAAGTCAAAATCTATTACACTCTCATGAAACAGATGGATTTTCTATTTTCCAATTATAGTCATGATTTTTACTGAGGTCAATACACACAAATGTTATGGGACTTTCATAATGTTTTTTCCCAGAGAAATATATGGATTTTAAATGCCACACAGTACATTCCAGTATATAAAAATGGTAGCAAAGATAAAAATTTATGAGAATCAGAAGCAACAGTCGCACTGAGGAAAAAATGTTATGCATGGAATTACATCTTCCTACATTTAATTATTCCTTAGGCATCCTAATGAAATCAGAATCTTCCTCTCATAATTTATGTCTGCTTTCTAAAAATGCTTTCTTCGGTATTAAAAAAAAACTATTGATTTCATATCATTATTTTAAAGGTTAATCTTAGGCTTTTAATTATTTACGTATTTACTTATTTGTTATTTGTGTTTTTCATTGTAGTTTAGAACTAAACAAAATACGGTGCAACTTTTCACGAGCTTATAATTCTAAAATCACTTTTTTGGGGCGCCTGGGTGGCTCAGCCGGTTGAGCGTCCGACTTCAGCTCAGGTCACGATCTCACGGTTCGTGAGTTCGAGCCCCCCGTCGGGCTCTGGGCGGATGGCTCAGAGCCTGGAGCCTGCTTCCGATTCTGTGTCTCCCTCTCTCTCTGCCCCTCCCCCATTCGTGCTCTGTCTCTCTCTGTCTCAAAAATAAATAAACATTAAAAAAATTTTTTTAAATCACTTTCTTAGCTTTTAATTTTTTTAATTTTTATGACAATTACCAACCTCTTCTAAACTGAGAAGAAAAGTTCAAAATTAGTTTTGAAAATAAGTTGCTGACCTAATAGTCCACCACCATCAAACAATTTGAGTGTTTAACTCCTACAGACAAAGCCAATCTGCTATATAACCACAGCACAGAGCACACCACCGCCAAAACCAGAATACTATTTATGCATGACTGTCATTGAATCCTCAGATCCCATGCCAATTTCTTCAGTTGCCCTAATAATGACTTCCACAGAAAACTTCCAGCATATCATCATAGGCTGCATTTCATTGGCATGTCTTCCTTGGTCTTTCTTTGACTTTTCATGACCTCGATATTCTGAAGATTGTAAGCTACTTATTTTGTATAACGTATTCCAATTTGCATCTCATTAGATTTCAGTTATGAATTTGGGGTGGTAATATCACACAACGATGTTGTGCTTTTTCTCACTGCCTCTTATGAAGTAACACACAGTTTCAGTCTGTCCCATTACTGCCGATGTTCAGTTTGATCATTTGATTAAGAAAATGTTAGCCAAGCTTTTCTACTGTTCAGTTGTGCTGTAACTCTGTAATTAATACATGCTTTATGAGGAAGTATTTTGAAATGATAAATGTCCCATTCTTCATCAAGTTTTCAATATACCCATCATTTTATATTTCTATTGACTCACCATTTGCTGTTTTGTTCAATGAATTAAGTCCATTATTATTGCTGTGTATTTTGATGATCTAATCCTTCCTTATTTGGTCAGCAGGACCCCATTTAAGCAGACTTCTGGGGGTTTACCCACCATTTTTTGAGCCCTTTTTGACACTGCATACATTCCAGACTCAATTTGTTCTTTCTTTGCTAAATTCTGATTTAAAATATAGGATGCTTCACACTATATCTATTTATAAATGATTTATGCAAGGAAGAGAAAAGTTTTCCCATTGAGAAGCTAAACTTCCAGAGCAGATTCACACTTTTGATATACTTCATTTTTTAAATTGTTTTTAATGTTTATTTTTGATTTTTGAAAGGGAGAGAGAGAGAAAGAGGACAAGAGGGAGAAGGGCAGAGAGAGAGGGAGACATGAATCCAAAGCAGGCTCCAGGCTCTGAGCTGTCAGCACAGAGCCCTACACATGGCTCAAACTCACACACTGCAAGATCATGACCTGAGCTGAAGTCGGATGCTTAACCAACTGAGCCACCCAGGCACCCCTGATATAATTCATTTTTCTCCATAACACACAAGCTATATAAGACACCTAAATGAAATTTGAATGAGGCATTTTTTCTATCTATCTGGAATTAACGGTGGAAACAAACAAAACAAAGCAAAACACAACAAAATAAACAAACAATATGTTACCAAAAAGAAAAGGTCAGATCAAGTTCTAAATGCCAAAATGACTTATGAAAACTGTTTCAGAACTTTGTGTAAAAGATTAGAAACATGAATATATGTTTAATTTTGAAAAAAAAATTACCCAGACACTGGAATATGTATATAAAGATTGTATAAAGCATTAGTTTCATGTTGCAATTCACAAATAATTTAGAGTAACTGATTTACATGCTACTATTGTCAAGAAGAGTCAGCCAAAAAGGACACATTTGGAGAAGACATCATGCAAGTAAAAAATTTTGAAAATATCTTAGTTTACACTAAAATATTAGACCTAAGTGTCCAATAAGCCTGTTATTTAGTTTATGCTTGCTGTGTCAAAACACACTTCTCAAGAATTGGCAAACCTAATCTGAACCTAATCCAATATGCTAATCTCTGAGAGGAACCAGTTTACTGAGTGATGAGTAAATCCCTGAGAACTGAAGTCTGAGTGAGCCTGCAAATAGGAAGCCTAGGACCCCGGGCTCCACAGACCAGTGGCCAGACCTGCCACGAACAGAAATAACCATTATGTACTCATCAGGCTTTATGAGACCGTTCAGATATAAACAGCACGAGTAGCAGCAAATCCAGTCTTTCCACGCCTCCCTTCTCTGTATCTGCGGCTAAAACCTGAGCCAATGACCACTGAGATTTGTAACACCCTTGTGCAGTAACAGAGGCCAGACGGTCATTAAATTTGGATATAAACAAGGCAGGAATTAAGAATGGGGCATGGGCCCTCTGGACCTCCTATGAAACCATCTGGAGAAAACCCAGATTTCCCAGATTGTAATCTTAGGCCCTAGAGTTCATATCAGCAGCTCTGCTCCAAAATAAATGAAGATAAGCACATTTGTGTGAGGATGGGGAAAAAATAAAAAAAATACCACTAAGCAATAGGACACATACAATACATTTCGAATTTCCCAGGCTCACTCTAACTTTGCACACGTTTATGTGGGTATCTCTCACTCTTATTTTGTCAATATATCTATATATTTACTCACACATGAAGTTGACGCAAATTAATTTTAACAATCAGTATATTTTTATTAATTAAATAAATTTTAATTTTACCAAGAAAACTAAAGAAATCTACCTAAAAAGGACATTAGCTCTCATAAAGTTTTAAAATCACTCTTCAAGTTAAGTCCCACTGTGTTTAATGGAAACAATTCCTCAGGGCACACCTCCTCAGTGGAACCCTCTGTGATCTCACCTTTCCGGGTCGGTCCAGCCCAAGGAGAGTCGTTCAGGTAACAGTGACCTAAAACAGATTATAAATCCAGCCACAGAGAGACCTCAGTGCTGCTCCATTATTACAGTACATTATCATAGTATTAAACATAGAAGCAACATTTTCATATAATTAATGAATCTGAGGCTTTAGAGACGCTCATTTCCATGGACCACTTCCACAGCACTGAGAGGCCCCCACAATTTCATATTTATAGTTTATTATATATCTTAAATAAGACCCCTCAAATTGCATAATTTTCAAGCCCCCAAAAGCATATGTGAGTAAAATTATCCTATTACCTCCTAGCCAAATTTGTTTCTAGGCAGGATATACAGTTGTTCTTCCATACACTCAAATGATGTCTAATCAGCACTGACCTTGTATTAGGGAGTGAGGCCGTAAGCTAAAATGTGTGAAAAAAAGAAAAAAAAAGTCACAATTGGCTATCAAAGAGTTTATATTCTAGTAGAAGCAGAAACAAAACATAAAGAATAGGAAGTTAAATTATTACAAACAGTGGCCCCTTACCCAACACATTCAGGTTTGCAGAAAACTAGAAGGAGAGTTCAATACAAAAAGGCAGTAGGTCATTGAAACACACGTCGAACTTTGGAGTATGCCAGGACTATATTTATATTGTTGTTAAGATATCTTTTTTGGATAGTGCTGTCTAAATTTACTAGAGGTCTTTAGGGGGATGTAACATAATGGGCATAAAGACAGGAAACATTTGGTAAACTAACATCATTTAAACAAGAAAAAAAGTTATTATTCATACTTGAATGCCACATTGTGTATTAAAAGTATAATGACCCTTCTTAATCAGGTTGTGGAAAGCCATAAAATGCCACCCAAATTTAACTGTTACTTCAAAGCTAAAGAGGATGTGTGTGGTGTGTGTGTGTGTGTGTGTGTGTGTGTGTGTGTGTGTCTTCATTAGGTATATAGACTTTTCTCTGGTAGTCTGAAATCTCAATTCACTCTAGTGTATACACTTTTCTTGATAATTTCTATTGAGTTCTTAAGATGAAGTTAGAAATAGAGCAACATAATATTAGACTTCTTTAAATGCCATGTACTTTAATTTTACTAATAATTGATTAACAATTTCACAAATGTGTCACATCAGGATTTTATTCAAACAGTGTGTGAATTGCAAATATCTTCTAAAATAACTTATATGTGATACATGCACAGTATTTGGCCCTCTGTTGACGTTAAGAACAAATTTAAATTAAAAGCAATTCCAAAAAAAGTTGATAATTTTTTATTTCTGTTGTGTTGGTTGTGATCTCTCCTCTTTCATTCTTGATTTTATTTATCTGGGTCCTTTCCTTTTTCTTCTTGATCAAACTGGCCAGTGGTTTATCAATTTTGTTAATTCTTTCATAGAACCAGCTTCTGGTTTCATTGATCTGTTCTACTGTTTTTTTGGTTTCGATAGCATTAATTTCTGCTCTAATCTTTATTATTTCCTGTCTTCTGCTGGTTTTGGGTTTTATTTGCTGTCCTTTTTCCAGCTTTTTAAGGCGTAAGGTTAGGTTGTGTATCTGAGATCTTTTTTCCTTTTTTAGGAAACCCTGGATGGCTATATACTCTCCTCTTATGACCGCTTTTGCTGCATCCCAGAGGTTTTGGCTTGTGGTGCTATCATTTTCATTGACTTCCATATACTTTTTAATTTCGTCTTTAACTGCTTGGTTAGCCCATTCATTCTTTAGTAGGATGTTCTTCAGTCTCCAAGTATTTGTTACCTTTCCAAATTTTTTCTTGTGATTGATTTCAAGTTTCATAGCATTGTGGTCTGAAAATATGCACGGTATGATCTCGATCTTTTTGTACTTACTTAGGGCTGATTTGTGTCCCAGTATATGGTCTATTCTGGAGAACGTTCCATGTGCACTGGAGAAGAATGTATATTCTGCTGCTTTAGGATGAAATGTTCTGAATATATCTGTTAAGTCCATCTGGTCCAATGTGTCATTCAAAGCCATTGTTTCCTTGTTGATTTTTTGATTAGATGATCTGTCCATTGCTGTGAATGGGGTGTTGAAGTCTCCTACTATTAAGGTATTACTATTGATGAGTTTCTTTATGTTTGTGATTAATTGATTTATATATTTGGGTGCTCCCACATATCTACTCCTGAAATCAATGTTTCACTATATGCTAACTAATTCGGAGGTAAATTTTAAAAAATAAAAAATTAAATTAAAAAAAAGAAATAATCAATTGAAATTGAAAAAAAGATAATTTTTTAAATATATACAATTAAACTCAACTTTAAAACAAATTGCTTACCACTGCCTCAGCTATTCACAGCAAATATGGCATTCATAAACTTCAACTATGTGAAGAATACGTTTGTCTCCCTTATAAGAGTCATGTTCTTGTAACAGAGGTATACTCTGGGCTAATTACTCATCCAAGAATCATACGTTCAGTACCTAAAATGCATCAGGTAATAGGTTAGGCTCCTCTCACAATAAACTTGAAAACCTGTGGAGATAGACACATAAACACAAAAATTAGAGCATGGCATAGAAAGTACCATCACCTAAGTAAGAACAAAATGTTATCACAGAATACTGAAGATAGAACCAGTCACTCCACCACTGGCCACGAGATGAATCTCCAAGAGGAAATGCCAATTTCTATCTTTTAAAGAAAAAGTTGGAGCTTTCAGCTAAAGAAGGAGATGGATTTTTCAGGCAAGGGAAACAGATGGCAAAGTGACATAAAGTCATGGCAAAACCTGGTGTACTCAGGGAATGACAGATTCTGTGACTGGATTTAAGAAATGGCCCAAACAGATGCTGAAGAGGTTGGTAAGATAAACTGCAGTCAGACTGTGGAGGGCAAGACACAGTCCGTTGGACAACACAATGCCAGGAGAGGTTTGAAGCTGGAAAATGACATAATCAGAATTATTTTGTAGATCTGCAGTGCTTTGGCAATGTGGGTAAAGAAATATAAGTGGGAAGGGGCGCCTGGGTGGCTTGGTCGGTTAAGTGTCTGACTGTTGGTTTTGGCTCTGATCATGGTCTCAAGGTTCGTGAGTTCGGGCTGAATCAGGCTCCGCATTAACAACACAGAGACTGCTTGGGATTCCTCTCTCCCTCTCTCTCTCTCTGCCCCTCACCACCTCTCTCTCTCTCTCTGTCTCTCAAAATAAATAAATAAACTTAAAAAGAAGTGTAAGTGGTAAAAAGTGATGAAAGGCATGACCAGATGAGAGGCATGTGACTCAGACCCTGTAAGAGATGGCATGGCTTTGACATAAAGGCAGTGGAAATAAGGGCGGAGAGGAGACGTTAGGATTTTAAGACGATGCTGAGGTAGATTCTCTAGCATTTGATGACAAGTTTACACCAGTCATGAGAGTAGTGGAAGAATTCATTTAGATTATATCTGCTTGCTCAAAATATTTAGAAATCTCTTAATTGAGACACAGAGGGCAATAAGACTAGAAAGAAAATCTATTTTGAACATACTGAGTTTGAGGTTTCTTGAAATATTCCGATTAAAATAGAAATTTGTCTCCAAATTGATAGGCTGATATGATAGCCTCCAGTTCCTATGCATACTCCATCAGATCCATTTTCTGCATTGCTGTCAAAATGACTTTACAAAGTTTCAGCTCTGAACATGCCATTCCTTTCCATCTTTAACTGGCTCCATATTAACGTAGAAAAGAGTTCTATTCGGAACAACACAATCTGGACCCACTTGCTTCTCTAGCCTCTCCCTTGCTGGACTCCTTAAAAAAAAAAAAAAAACAAAAACAAAAAGACAAAAATAAAAACAAAGAAACAAAAAAACATTTGCTTCAGGTAAAGTGATTTAATGCTCTTTCACACTTTCCTCACCTTGGTTTTTCTGGCTGTTCATTCTGCCTGGAATGCCCCAACAAACAAAGACTTTTTCTAAGACTCAGATCAAGAGTTGTCACCATCATGCCTTTGCTAAAGTTAGAACTGAGCATCCCTCTGTGCAGTGGAGGTGTCCATTCGTGCACTTCGCATGCCTGTAACCCCTTAGTGCTCAACATGTATTCCACTAGGACACCAGGTACAATAAAACACTGTTTTTACTTCTCCAGTGAAAATTGTTGAAAAACAATATACTGAAAATATACTGAAAATATACTGAAAAACAGTATATTCCTGTTTTTGTTTTTTTTCTAATATTTATTTATTTTTGAGAGACAAGGAGGCAGAGCATGAATTGGGGGAGGAGCAGAGAGAGCAGTAGATACAGAATCTGAAACAGGCTCTAGTCTCTGAGCTGTCAGCACAGAGCCCCATATGGGGCTGGAACTCATAAGCTGTGAGATAATAGGCTGAGCCGATGTCAGCCACTTAACCGACTGAGCCACCCAGGCACCTCTAGTATGTTCCTGTTTTAATTAAAGATCAGGACTGTCATAAAAAAAAATTACTATAAATGTTGTGGCTTAAAACCAGAGAAATTTATGGGGCACCTGGGTGGCTCAGTCAGTTAAGCATCAGATTCCTGATATTGGCTCCGGTCATGATCTCACACTTTGTGGGATCAAGCCGTGTGTTGGGCTCTGTGTTGACAGCACAGATCCTGCTTGGGATTCTCTCTCCCTCTTTCTGCCCCTATCCCACTTGCACTCTTTCTTTCAAAATAAAGAAGTAAACATTTAAAATAATAATAAAGAAAACCACAGAAATGCATTGTCTTCCAGTTCTGGAGGCCAGAAGTTTTAAATCAAGGTGTCAGCAGGGCTGTGTTCCTCCCAAAGACTCTAGGGAAAATTAATTAGATGTCTCTTTTATCTCTTGGTTGTTACCAGCTCCCTTGGCTTGTGGTTACATTACTCACTTTAATTTCCCCCTCCATCTTCAAGTCTCCCTTTTTTTGTGTGTATCTCTTATAAAGACACTTCTCATTGGATTAGGTTTCAACCAGATAATCTAGGATGGTTTTATCTCATGGTCTTTAACTTAATTATATCTAAAAAGTCCTTTTTTCCAAATAAAGGAATATTCACACTTTCCGGGGTTTAGATGTGGAGACAGCTTTTGGTAGGCTGCTGTTCAACCGACTACAAGCAGCTTCTTGTATTTGTTTAAATATGGAAAATTTCTGAAAGGACATGTAAGAAATAACTGAAGGTTGGATGTTTTTCCCCTTCCACTGAAAGGTGAGAGTAGCATGGAAAAGAAAAGTTTCTTTGTATACATTAATTTATTGTCTGAATTTTATTTTTCACTACGCTTAAATTTTTACATTTGGAATGAAATGTAATCTAAATCTTAAAACAGTTACAAAAATTACCTGATTTGATGTTAATTCATTTAAGAATTTCAACTATGCTGAAATCCTAATGCCCAATGTGATAGTTTTAGGAGGTGAGACTTTTGGGAGGCGAGTAGGTCATGAGGCTGGAGCTCTTATGAATGGGATTAGTGTACTTTTAAAATAGAATCCACATTGCTCCCTAATCCCTTATGTCATGTGAAGTACAACATAAAGTGCCCAGAATAGGGCACTCATCTGACATGCTGGCACCCTGATCTTGGATTTTCAGCCTCCACTACCGTGACAAATAAATTCCTGTTGTTTGTAAGCCACCCTATCTGTGGTATTTTGGTAAGGCAGCCCCAAGGGACTAAGACACCCCTTATATGAACAAACTAAGTAAAATAGAGGCAGAGTAGCCGAGGGGTTTTGTTAAGGCTAACATACCCTAAGACAAAGACAATCTAGATATGTTGAGTTTTACTGAATAAATACACTCTTATCATTGGGGGGGAAAAAAGGAAATACTAATTCCAGAGGATCATATTATTTAAATATATTTCCATCTTAGCTCCTTAAATATTAGAATTCTAAAACACATTCATACTCTATCAAAAATATCAGTGTTTTGGCATCACAAAGGAGAGCGGTCATTCTCCCACCTTAGTTCACTGTAGAGTCACTGCTCTGGCCCCTTGTACCTTAGGGTATCCACCACTGGAGATGTGCTGTAACTGTGGAATTCTAAGAGTTGCTGTGGAGCAGCAGGAAGTACTTCTAGTATCATCTGGGGTGATGAAAGTGACTTGCAGAATGACTTTAATTAATTTGGTGGAAATGACTAGCTCTTGAACACATATGATATTTGTTAACTCCCAGACATAACCAATGTAGTTTTTTTTTCTCAGAAACAGGAGGTCTTCTAAGAGAATGACCTAATACGTTTTCATGATTAATTATATTGTTGACTGGTTATATTTTGCTAAAACAGATCGAAAAATTTTTTTTCCGCATTTTATATACTTTGCATATGTACAATTAATTAAAAGAAAATAATACCAATTATTATGTGCCTGTTTCCTAAGAGAAATAAATGGTTCCCCACTATCAACTCATTATATATACATAAATTTTTAGAGCAGTTTTATATTCATAGCAAAATTGAGAAGAGCGTACTGAGATTATCCATATATACCTGCCACCACACATGCATAGCCTCCCCCATTATCAACATCCTTCACCAGAGTGATATATTTGTTAAAATTGATGAACCCCTATTGAAACATATCACCCAAAGCCCATAGTTTACCTTAAGGTTCACTCTTGGTGCTGTACATTCTATGGATTTTGACAAATGTATAATAATGTATATCCACATACCATAGTTTCACTGCCCTAGAAATCCTCTGTACTCTGCTTATTCATTCCTCCTGCCTCCTTAATCGCTGGCAACCACAGATCTTTGTATTATCTCCATAATTTTGCCTTTCAAAGAATGTCCTAAACTTGGAATCAAGACAGTTCTTACCTTCTACAGACTGACTTCTTTCACTTAGTAATACATATTGAAGTTTTCTCCGTGCCTTTTCATGACTTAATACCTCATTTCTTTTTAGTGCTAAATAATATTTCATTGTTTGGATGTACCACAGTTTGTCCATTCACCTATAGAAGGACATCTTGGTTGCCTTTAAGTTTGGACAATTATGAATAAACATCCATGTGCAGGTTTAATTTTCAGATAGTCGTGGTAAATAACAAAGAGCATGATTACTGAATTGTATTTTAAGAGTATGTTTACTTTTGTCAGAGACTGCCAAAATGTCTTCCAAAGTGTTTGTACCATTTTGCATTCCTGCCAGCAATGAATGAGAATTTCTGTTGCTCCATACCTTCACTAGTGTGTGGTGTGGTTTCTGTTCTGGATTTTGGTCATTCTACAAGTTGTGTAGTCGTATCTTGAATTGTTTTAATTTCCATTTCCCAAACACCAAATGATGTATATCTTTCATGTCCTTATTTGCCATTCAAGTATCTTTGGTAAGGTGACCATGGCTTGCCCTTTGACATCATTTCCCTGATGAATCTAAGAGGAGTTATGTATTTTTCAGTCTGTTAAACTTTTTACTTCTTAGAATAGAATGGGAACTTCCCAGCTTCTTACATGATTGGAAAACAGAAAATTGTATTTTTTTTTATTTTAGTGTAAATTTTTATTCCTTTCAGGGTCTAGCCTTCTGCTTATTTGTATTAAACTGTAACTAAAGTAAAGGTTACACTGTATAGGGAATGCCCATCCTATGAGTAAGTGATTATACAATTCCAGACCTATTTTTAATTGACAACACTACACTAATTGGCTGGGCATGGGCCACACGCTTATCTGTGAACCAGAGTATAGTACTCTCTGGCCAGCTTGGGCCATGTGCCCAGTGCTATTGTGGTGGATACAGAGGAAATAGGACTATAGGCCACTGGGTGGGGAAAACAAAAGAGTCTGGGCTGACTAAACTTAATATCACTACAGTTAAAATAAATAAATTAATCAAGGGTCCTTTACCAAGGTAAATATCAAACAGACCCTGTGATTTGAAAACTATAAAAACTATTCTTTGCATAAACAAAGTGAATATAGCAGCGCAATAATGTGTGAAAAATAAAAGCTAAAAAAAAACTTGACATATAGGAAGAATATGTGATTTTGTTACTTAAATTAGCAGATACTTAAATTAGCAGCTTTCATTTTTGGAGAAGCTGTTTAATTTTCCCCAGTCTTAAGGGAATCTAAGAATAGATATGAAATATAAAAGGACAAAATTAAGTGAACTCATCATGATTACAATACTGAAGTGCCAGCTGTAACCCCATATACTCATGCATTAGTTCATTTCCCTTTGAAGCTTTCGGCACACCCTACTTTCCGTCTGTTATCACTTTTGATGACATCCTCATTCACTTTCCCCCAGCTGCTCTGTGCATGTGCAATAATTTCGTATCTTGGGAGTAAAGATTGATCTTTTAAAGTCAAAGAATAATTATTACTTTAAGCAGCCCTCCTTTTTTAGTGAGAATCCTTTGGGGTCAGTCTAGCTTCTAGCCTTTATGTGAATGAGAACAACATTGTACTTATTGGTGCTGAAATTCTGTAAGTTGCAGTGAGGTTTTGGATTCCATTTGTTCCTTCTGCCCTCACTTCTTCTGCTCTTCTATGTAGAGCTCTTTCTTCTACACATTAACTTGAGTATGTGGCGGTAAGATACCACATATGACATTAAAACTGCGCCTAATGTGATCTATAATTTTTTTATCCTACATGAGCTGAAAATTTGACTTCTAAAAACAAAATTATGCCTTTCAGTTAACACTGACCAATTTCTTAAAGCTTATTTATTTTTTAAGAATATTTATATTTTAAAAATACTATTCTTAAATATTATTCTTCCTTGTCAAGATATTGGCAGGGTTTTTGGAAATTCTGAAGATTTTTTTCTTTTGAATCCTACAGTTTTTATCAATAATAGGAAATATTATTTAAGGTTGGTTCAAGATCCTTTTTATATATGTATGTAATTTTAAATACAGCTATTTGAAAAACCAGATAAGCACTACAGTTTATGATTTTTTCTCGATAAAAATGTCTAATTTCAGTGAAAAAGTATTTTTTTAAATTTTTTTTTTCAACGTTTATTTATTTTTGGGACAGAGAGAGACAGAGCATGAATGGGGGAGGGGCAGAGAGAGAGGGAGACACAGAATCGGAAACAGGCTCCAGGCTCTGAGCCATCAGCCCAGAGCCCGACGCGGGGCTCGAACTCACGGACTGCGAGATCGTGACCTGGCTGAAGTCAGACGCTTAACCGACTGCGCCACCCAGGCGCCCCGAAAAAGTATTTTTTAACTCAACAGCAGCAATACTCTTGGTAAACAAATATTATATGATTAAATATTTTAAATTATTTACCTGCATTGTGTTATCAGTATTATAAAATTCTTGGTAAATCCTTTATGTCAGCTCAACTGAGAGACCTCTTCTAATAAGCTATGAATTAACTGAAGTCTCTGCCATGGATATAAGGTTTCCTAAAATTATGAGCTGCCATTAGATAATGAAAGGAATGACTGGAAGAGAGAAGGAACAAAGTTTTCTGCCTATTGGTAGGATGTGCCAAAATCAATCAACAAGTGGGATTGAAAACAAACAAACAAACAAACAAACAGCAATTACATATGCTTCCTCCAAACCCAGCAATGAGATTCTGATATAAAGGTCTCATACCTTGAAAATCACTGTCTCAATGAGCCACTTTACTGTTGGGAATGTATATTTCATTCCTCATGTTGTTGAGATGATGAAAAATTTGAGAACAACTAAGAAAATCAGGAAAATATATTAAATCCAACTAACTGTTTAATGGTTAGTAAATAAAACACTCAGGTAGTTTTTTTTTTTCTTTTTTCACTACATATTTTCTTGTGTTACAGAGTAGTCTGTATTCACACTTGCTACTCATTTTAAATTATGTACATTAATGTTTTCACAACAAATATCTAAGAATGAATTATCTTTCTTAGAATTTTAAACATTTTAAGTTATCTTCTTAATAGAGTATGCCATACTGATTACAGAATGATTTATTTGCTCAAAACTAGTCTCCAGTGTAGATGATAAATTTAAGAGGTCTCAGGATCGTGTGTGCTTTATGTTCCAACCTCAACACTGTGTTTAGTACATTAGGCACTCAGTGAAATTTTTAAATGAAAGAAGATGTTGATTGGTGGAAAGAGAGAACTTCATAATTTATTTGGAATTTACTTACATTCGAAATAATCACTTATTATGTAGACATTAGGATCATTATCAAAAGGATGGCTTAACCTAACAATATATTTTAAAACAGACATATAAGAGGGGGGATAGCTATATCCCCCTAGGGGATAACTATTAAATGGAAATAGTATGAGGATAATACCCAAAGATCTTATATAACACTAATAACAAATAAAATGCATATAAAAGATTTTTAAAATATGTATTAAGCCAATAATCTGTTATGATGAAAAGCCTCTTCTCCAGAAATACTTTCTACCAGTTTACAGAAATGTATTATTTCCCTCAAACTGCAGTTGTATTTGTGGAAAAGTAAAACACTAAGGCCATAATCCTTACCTGGTAGAAGTAATCTGTAAATACTTTAAAACGGTCAAAGATCATATTAGTTAAAAGATGAGAAAATCTGAAACCATTTTATTAAACATTATCATCATTTGTTATCACAAATTGTTTTTCAGGGAAAATGACCAGAAGCCTGCTGCTAAGTCAAGGAAGGACTGTTTCTGTCATCAGAATGGCAGTAAACAAGCAATACAAAATTACAGTTGTGTAAACAAGCTAAAGATTAATGGTTCCCACACTGTTTTCCTTTCATTGGCCCCTTTGGTAGGTCAAATGACCCTGTAGACCACCTACGCACAGTCACACCACACACGGACAGTAGCTCAAGTTTTCTCACTCCCTCACCCCTCAGGTTGATTTTTATCATTTAATGTTACAGGGCAATGAAAAATAGAGGAATAAATTAATGGAAAGAAGGAAAGAAAAAATGCAGCATCCTGACATGTGTTCTTTTGCAAGTTGCTAATCAGATACCTAACTTGTGTAATGCTTCAACCTTAGTTCTCAAATCACTAAATGGAGACTACAGAAACACTAACACTAATGATACTACTTCTCCAAATGCCATTGAATTTTTCCTTGTAAATCAATGACGTTGATTCATACCAATAAAATGATACAGTAGAAATTGAGGTCTATGGTTTGATTTCTATGATATCTGTGATTTGAGATCTCAGAAACTTAGAACTTTAAACAAAACACTGGTACATATGATTCTATGCTTTCAACTCTACCCTTCTCCTCATCTTTAGTGATATCTTCTGAAAAGCTAACTGCAACTTTGAGCTGAAAAATGATTGTTTGTTTTAGTTCTTTTATTTCCTAGATTCATTCTCTTCTTTTAAAATCTATCCTCTTTCCAGACAAATACTATCTAATTTCACTCATAAATGGAATTTAAGAAACAAAAGAGATGAAAAAAAAAAGAGAGAGGGAGGAAAACTATAAGACACCCTTAAATACAGAGAACAAACTGAAGCTTGCTAAAGGGGTGTTGAGTGGGGGGATGGGCTTAATGGACTATGGACGTTAAGGAGGGCACTTGGAGTGAGAACTGGGTCTTGTATGTAAGTGATGAATCACTAAATTCTACTCCTAAATCAATATTACACTATATGTTAACTAGCTAGAATTTAAATAAAAACTTGAAACAGACAAGAAAACAAAAAGACTTCTCACCCTTACAAAGAAACTGATAAATCTATCTGCTTTCCTTTTTTACAAAGAAGAGTTTCTGACCTTTAGCCTTAATTTATACTTCTAACACTGACGTTTAAAAACAAAATGGAAAACTTTTGCTGAAAGAACATGTATTTCAAAGTTAAAAAAAATACATTAGTACACTGTATTGATTTAATATTTGGAAGATATATTTTAATATTTTGTGAACATTTATGAAGCTTGCTCTACTGGAAACATATTCAAAATAGCATTTTGCTTAGAACCCACAGATCTGTACTTTATGGGACATATTTGAAAATACCCTCTATTTTTTATACCTGTTAGCTAATTTTACTAAGCAAGCATTTTTATTCAAATTCCAAAAATGCATTTTTCCTTTAAAGGTAGAGAATCAGCAACAATTTAGTTTATTTTGCAAAGTTCTGTGAGCCCTCTGTAAAGTTTCCTTTCAAAGGCAGAGGGCTCACTAAAGGTGATAATCACTAAAGGTGATAATGAGTGCATCCACATGCAGATATGTCAAAAGAAAAAAAAACATAAAAAATATCTCTAGACTGAAAGGTATTTCCTTTTCTAATCTTAGATGTGTTATAATTTTACAGATCGTTTTCCCCACAGCATCTTTTATCTGGTATCTTTTATTTGGGAAAAAAAAAGTCTGATTCTATCCATTACAAAAATCAAATAGTTTATAGTACTTGTCCTGCTTTTAGGAGATTTACAAATATGAAATAATTTTTGTTTTCTACCACACAGAAGATGTGTCTTTTTGAAGAATCCTGGAAGTGTTTTACAAATGCTACATGACAAATAAGAACAAAAAAATGTGCTAATAGATAAATAGTCCAAAACACCAATTTGGGGTGTTACAGGAGTATATTCCTTTTGTAGAGGAATCTGACAAGCCTTCCCCCAGAGGTATAAGAAGGCAGAAAAATGGATGTTACACAAAGAAAAATGAAGTCAATTGGGAGCAGAGTAGAGAAAGTGAAGGAAGCCAAGATAGGCCATTAAGTCAAGGAAGAAAGAGTATTAAGATAAATATATGTAATATTGAATGCTAAAAGTAGAAAACTTATTTAATTATAATACCAATGTTTGAAATTAATTTTTCATAGCATTCAATATTTCAAAATTTGTGAAGGAAAAAGCATTAATATGTATATAAGGGAATGAATTATTCAAAATCTTTTGGAATGATCAGTTTTATTCCACTATGAAGGAAGCTCAGAAACTAGTTTAGTGAAAGGAAAGGACAGGGTTGTGCTTTGGGCCTTCTATACACGTCTTGACAAATATACAGATTATTATTTCTATGAATATTTATTTCTCATAACTTTAGAAACCTTATATCCATGGCAGAGACTTCAGAGTACTCATGGCTTCTTAGAAGAGGTCTTTCAGTTGAGCTAATATGGAGGATTTACCAGGACCCGGGCCCATGACTTGAGCTGAGGTCAGATGCTTAATCGACTTAAGCCATCCAGGCACCCATATGAATATGTATTTCAATAGATGTATGCATGTTAATTCTCCATGTTAGCTACAGAAGTTATGAATGATCTGCTTAAAATAGATTGATACAATCAAATATGTTCTAACTTACATATTGAGGATCATTCTAAATGCTATTTTGGGAGAAAGAGTAAGAATGGAACCTGTTACGGGGCATCTGGGTGGCTCAGTCAGTTGAGCATCCGACTTTGGCTCAGGTCATGATCTCACTGTTCATGAGTTCGAGCCTCGCTTCAGGCTCTGTGCTGACAGCTCAGAGCCTGGAGTCTGCTTTGGATTTTGTCTCTCCTTCTCTCTTCTTCTCCTTCCCTGCTCACACTCTCTCTCTTTCTCAAAAATAAATTAAAAAATTAATATAAATAGAATATAAATGGCTTTTAAAATTATGAGATCATCCAAGAAGAAAGAACAGACAAGAAAGAGTTCTAAAGACCACGCTTGGGACCTCCAGCCTCACGCAGCTGGTCAGGACAAGAAGACCAGATAGAAGCCTCAGTGAGTGGAGAAAATCTGAGAGTATAAGGCCCCACCAGCCAAATGTATACTAAAAATTAAAATAGAGTAATCAGTTTGGTCAAATACCAGCGATGAGTCAAAGTAACATAAAAGCTCAGAACCAATTGTTGAATCCAGCAACCTGGGAGACATTTAAAATTTGTCATTTTTCCATTATAAAGTTAATACATACTTGAGAAAGACTAGCTGAATACATTAGAAAAATTTCAAGAAGACCTCGGGGGAGGGGGTGGGAAATACATCTTTGGGTGGCCCTGCCACCAAAAGCAACTGGCTTAACATCTTACAAGAGACAAGGGAAGATGCACATAGACAACTCTTTGCAGGGATATTACTGAAGGGGAACAGAAATGATGCAAAAGTTTATGGGCCTATTTTTGCAGAGTCATTTTCAGTTTGTTTCTCTTAAGATTGTGAAAACAATAGTATGCTGCCATGCAGACGAGAATGACTGATTAGAGGGAAAGTTGATGAGTTAGGAGAGAAAGTGGAACAGTGATAGAAGGATACAGTGGAGCAGGTTAGAGTAGGAGGAACCTGCTAAGCAGGAGCATGGAGAATTCACCGATGTTAATGGGCAAAAAGGCAGAGAATAGCCAACATGAAGGTGGATGTGTTGTTGGGAGCTTTTGGAAGTTGATTTCTGGTTGTTTTTTATGCTCTCACTAAAATATTCATCAATGTCATCAGCTACAAGTGAGACTGAGGAGAGTTATTTTGGGTTTGAGCTTTGTGGCCACAATTTGAAGTTAGTACAATCCACCTAGTTGAGAGATTTTACCCAGCTATTTTCTGCTACCCATATCATTTATATTTTCACAAAACAATGTTGTCATGTCTTTTCAGAATTGCTCTTCAAAATGAACTGTTAAAATGAATCTTCACCTGCTCTCTTTCACTTTATCCTTTGAACTGATTTTGTAATGCCTATAGTTCAGTTATATATATATTTTAAGGTTAACAATCAGAGCAGCATTTAGTTCTTTCAAATTTTGTAAAGCAAGGTAGGAATTCAGTAGATTGCTAGAAAATATCCAGAAAAGGAATGCCACGCATGCCGAGTATTTATCCATTTACTCCTTAATTCAGTGTTTCTATGTGTGTGTATGAAAGGGATGTATGTAAGAAGTGTATGACACTCATACGTAATGGAATATTTCCATTGGTACACAATTTTAACCTATTTATCTATATAATCTTATAAGGCAGAATCATTCTAGAAGCCAATGAATTCCTACTTAGGCTGGAAGTATACTGACCTCTGGAGTAGAGGTGAGGCATAATATTCCTCTAGTGGAAAACAATACCGAGGTAGTCTTCATTTGCTCCTGTAAGGTCCTAATTGCCCCAAATTCAATCAAGGAGAACTCCTTCAAAGCATATGATATTAAATAGAAACTAAGTTCATGGGGCATGAGAACAAGTGATCATTTGCTATTCATTTATTGACTTGCTCTTAACTTTGACAAAAATTAAATTTAGAAGTTATAATTTTCCTCCTTTGAAATACTGAGGTATTTTGAGCAAAATATGGTCACAACTTACATGTTTTGCCAAGTGTTAATATTTATTTTATCCAAGGGAGTTTTCTTAGCCAATATTTAAAGAGCACATATGGTCTTTTTCTGTGGAAAATATTTAATATATGTTTTTAGAAATTTGAACATAATAACAATAAAAGGCATCGATCAATCGTGTATTTCCATGTGCTCTGACACAAAAAAGAAAACAAAATACAAGGAGTTTTATTTTCTTAGATTTTACCCAGCAGTTGTGAACTCCATATTACATTTAATTTTGGAATTTTTGTTTTACCATTTTGATTCATTAATTTTCTTAGTTGTTTTGATGTTCTTACCTCATTTCTTCATTCAAAAAAAGTAATTATAATATTGTTTTTAGTTGCCAAGATAAGCTAAGATTAACCACTACTTTTTAATACTTAAGTTATTAAATATATAAAATGCATTCACTCATTATAAATATCTAGGTTGCAGATAGTGTATATATAAAACCAAATATTTCAAGTTATCAAAGTTAAACTTTAATAAAATACAAATTAGAATTACAAGGTTTTCTACAGTTTTTGCCATTTTTTTTTGTTCATCTTTTCATTTTTAAACATGACATTTTATTTATCTCCAGATGTGAAGAACTGGGGACCTTACTGAATAGCATCAACATATTTAATATTTATTTTTGAGGGAGGAAGGGAGAGAGAGAGAAAGAGAGAGAGAGAAATTGCGCATGAGTGGGGAGGACATGAGAGAGAGAGGGGGACAAAGGATCTGAAGCAGGCTCTGTGCTGACAGTGCAGGGGGCAGAGGGCTCAGACTCAGGAACCAGGAGATCATAACCTGAGCCAAAGTCTGAGCTTAACTGATTGAGCCACCCAGGTGCCCCAATAGTGTCATCATTTTTAGTCTAGTCTCACTTCATCAAATTTCGTTGATAACAGTGGAAAGAAAGATAATTCAACTTAGAAGCACAAGACCTACAAAGATTAATATGAGAGCATTTTCAAAGAAGTATATCATATGCATAAGAAAATAGAAAAGAGTTAGGGCCTCTCCAAAGTCCTCTGCATAAAAGATTCCCTATTTTGGAATCTTACCTCCTCGATTCAAATGGACCAGAAATTCCATGAAATTTTTTAGGATCTTAAACATGTTTCTTTGTAATAAATGAGTATTTCTATTAAGTCAGTGCATTACTTCAGGAACGTAAATGTAAGAGGGCTTAAGTGTTTAAGGAAAACACATGTAAATAAATTTTATATATATGCACTCTGGGAAAAAGTTTATAGCAAGTAATAATGGCAGAAAGTAGTTAGGAATAAATGTGATACTCAATCATGCATAACAGATTGTAAAATTCTCTCAGCAAGACTCTATGCCTCATTCTGCATTCTGCTTACCATATCCTGAATGCTTTTTTTGATCACTTCTTTCTACATAAGATCATATTGGGACAAATGCTAGAATCCTTAGAGACAGCCTAAAATGGATTAAGAGAGGAAAAAAGGAAAGAAAGTAAGAAAGAAAGAAAGAAAGAAAGAAAGAAAGGAAGAAAGAAAGAGCTCACACATTGTTTGTATTAATAAATAAAGGTTGGTCACTGATGAGATTACCATTTAAATATATTACATTATTATTTCAATAATTTAACATAAATACTATAAAATCTTATTTAAATTCCATTCATTTTCACAAACAATATAAAAATCATCATTTTGCTCTTCACTGTTACAAAATCTATAAGGAAAGATTATTTTCATAGAGTGTCTGAATATGTATTTATTGATAAAAATAAATAGAAACAAAATATTGTGAACAAGATCATGTAACCTAGTTTGAGCATTGACTTCTTAGACATTTTAATTTCACGTCCTAAGTATAAATTTATTTTTTAAGTTTTATTTATTTATTTATTTATTTATTTATTTTGAGAGAGAGAGAAAGAGAGAGGGCTGGGGGCCAAGAGAGAGGGAGAGAGAAAGGATCCCAAGCAGGTTCCACACTGAGGGGCTCACACTCACAACATGACCTGAGCCAAAACTAACAGCCCAACGCTTAATGGACTCAGCCACCCAGGCACCCCAATATCCTAAATATAAATTTAAATAGAAAAGATATCAATAGTTTAATGTATACAGTAGAAGTCATATTTGAAAAAATAAAATATTAAAAGATTGTTATCCTGTGCATTTTCATGACATGACCTTCTCCCTAGTCAGCCCAGACACATCTGCTTCAAAGTGATTAAAACGTTAGAATAGGAGTATAAAAGGAAAATAAAACACCAATATTCAGGTTATATTATAAATAAGAATTTTCACGAAGATATTAGGTTTGCAAGTCAAGCATTGAGGAGGAAGAAATTAGTTTTTAACTTTTTTTACCTCCCATTTTAACCAATCGAGATTCAAGTTCTGTGAGCCAGACAGCAGAAGGAAGTCTTAGGCTGGCAGGAGTAAATTAGCAGACACTCTGAATCTGGATTATTACAGGGAAAGTACGAGGCAAAGAAGCTGTCAGGTAGATGTCTTCATTTCTTCTCTCTGGGTTTGGTCTTCAGGAGTGAATGTATCAATTAGTTTGATCAGGTGAGGACAAGGACCTCTTGTCCAGTTCTCCATTTGGGACACTTGGAAAATACTGCCATGCCCAACACTGTGCCAGCTTGAGGTGCAGCATTTTGGTTACGAACATGGAGGAAAAAAAAAAGCCATAGGGAAAAAGAGTCTGGAATTAACTCATATGCTTATGTTGGTCTCCACATAGCAAGACCCTTCTGTGGTGGAACGGAGTGACTGGACCAAGGATCCAGATAGAAACACTGCCAGAGTCTGCACCACAATAAGAACTGAGTAAGTAGGGAGCCATTGATCAAGCAGAGAAAATTTTCAATTTGTGTTCATCAGCCCCAGATGTCAGCAACAAATACCAGCTGAAGATCCTGAAAAAAGACCAAGCCAAACAAATACTGCAGCAGACACAGAACCCCCACTCTGCAGCAGACTGAAAACCAGTAAGTAACTGATCGATGGATCCAAAGACTCTCCCTTTTTCCTCTGTGTGTTTACAAAGGTCCCCAACTGGCTCTGTCCCTGAGCTCAATTTAATGCCATCCTTAAGAATATCGAGTGCATGGGGAAAGTGGAAATAACAGTCAATATCTCATTTCCCAAGGACTACTTTCTTAGAGGACTGTTAAAATTATTGGATTGGATTAAGTTTTAAAGCAAATTGGACTAAATGTAGCTTTTTATTTTCAAGTAATCATAAAAGAAGTCAGAGCAATTATAGACCAAATAAAACAAAGAAACTACTTTTTTTTTTTCTCTTCTGATTATAATGTGAGCAACAGTGGCATCTCTGGGACACAAATATCAATGAGCTTAAAAAGGTATTGATATTGCAGAGGTTAAAGATTAAAAATACTCTAGAGGAACCAGAAAGGAGAACTAGAGAGTAACAATTATCAAGTTTTTTGGCCAAACTAAATCCTGTTTTAAGTATTTTACATACATACATTTTTTTTTTTCTTTACCCGGTTACCTTTACTCAGTTTTACAACTGAGGCTAAAAGGGTTTAAGTGACATACTTGGTCTCAAGCTTCAAAATATTGACCTCGATATTCTTCTTTATAAACTAGTCTGCTAAGGGATTATGTGGTGTCATACAATTGGAATGAAGTATCTCTGCCTATTATGGGATTCAAATAAGTAGATGCGTACAGGCATGAGAAGTTGAGATTGTAATTTGTTAGGAAATGTGAGTTGTAATTATTTTAAACCTAAACAACTATAAAACTAACTTTCATAAAATTATGTGAAAACAAAAAACACATTTATCTCTCCCCAAAGTTATAACATAACTATATTGGAGGTTAGAGAGATGAACCAAATTTATTTGGGAGAACTTCAGTTCCCTGCAGTATTAGGGAAATAATACAATAAGCACACCAAACTTGCAATAGCATAAATTTAAGCTACATGATGAAAATGAAAATAATTCCTATTGACTTTTATCAATCTTAATCAAATATTTAAGACTAGTGCCTCAGTCGGTTAAGTGTATGACTCTCTTAACTTAATGTTTATTTATTTATGAGAGAGAGACAGGAAGGAAGAGGCAGATGGAGAGGAAGAGAGAGAATCCCAAGCAGGCTCCACACTTTCAAGCACAGAGCCTGATGAGCTGTGACATCATGACCCGAGCTGAAAGCTTAACCAACTGAACCACCCAGGCTCCTGCATCCAACTTTTGATTTCAGCTCAGGTCATCATCTTACGTCAGGTTCTGTGCTGACAGCATGGAGTCTACTTAGGATTCTTTCTGTCTCAGGGCCTCTCTGTTCTTCCCCTGCACCCCCTCTTTCTCTCAAAATAAATAAATGAACTTTAAAAAAAGAGAATATTTAAGACCTCACAAAACAGCTTTTGATATACTCTTCATTCACTGAATCCTATCAGTAAAAGTTTTCCTTAAGTGGCCATCCCAAAGTTATCTAGTGCACATGCACACACATACTTTCAAAATAGTAATCAACAAGTAAAAGTGTTTTATTATGATCATAATTGCAACTGTATCTGGCATACATAGGTTTAGGAACAAACACAAATTGCTTGTTAAGCCTTTAAATTTATGGAAGTAGAAGTACTCAGGCAAATTTTAAACTGGCTACAAAGCATTCAGAATGAAATGGTCAAAGGTCAATGCTTTTCCGGGAAAAGTTAATCATTTTGGTTAAGAGTGTCTCCTATAGCTTTCTATTAGTTTTTATTATATTCAGTGCATATATTAAGCTATTGTTATTGATATCTTTCATATTCAGAAGGTAAGGTACAAACCAAATTATTATAGAGTATGTAAAAACTGTCTTATAAATAGTTAATAGAAGACGGTGTTGAGATTTTTCAAAGTTAGGGCTTTTGGAAGTTAAATCATCTGAAAAAAATTGAAATATATTGTGAAAATTATTAGTTTTTAGAAGAATGTATGTTTAGTAAAATAACTAGAAGAAACAAGATAATATTAGAAAAAAACCTACTAGCTATGTTAGAAAAGTAACTTGTAGTTAGTTCACAAAGATTATTTTCCAATGTCAGGAATATATATATCTACATATATATAAAATATATATATAATTCTTTTGTAGAAGAACCTGATTCCAAGTGAAAGAGATTATATAGGAAAATATATTGTTTCTATTCTAACTTTAACTGTAAGTAAGTAAAAAGTCAAATGTAAAGTTTTTGGATTGAGACTTTGGAAGCTGAGTTCAAGTTCTGATTTAGTCACTGAGTAGCCCTGAGTAAACAACTTAACCTTTCTGTGCCATGCTCAGCAAAACAAAAGTGTTTAGTTAGATCATCATCAAAGTTGCTCCCAACATTAAACATCTATGACTCTAGGACTTCCAAAAGTCTGGAAAAAAATGTAAAAATTCAGCCTAATGATTTAACAGTGAAAGCAAATATATAAGATAATGATTTTACTAAGGAAGATTTCTATGACTTCTGTAGTTTGCTTATGGCAGAGGGTGTGGGTTAATGGTGAATCAGCAACATTTAATTTAATCCTCTCAGACAAACATGGGTAACAAAGTGCCAAATAATTTCGCCATTTCATTTACTGAAATTTTGTCCAGATGTACAGTTTCATCCAGATGTACAGTACAGACAGTTCAGTTCTGGCTGTGCAGAAAGCAGTTGGTGACGAGAATGGCACAGGCCCTGTAGCCCAATCCTGCACAGAACAGCTTGGAACACTGCGTGTGCGTTGAGTCTTCCCCTTTGCAGTAGTCATGCTCACATTTAATATTTCAACGGAACAGAAACTGAAACTTTCTCTCCCACAACACACACACACACACACACACACACACACACACACACACAACTTTGCTTTCTCTGATTCAGATTCTTCTGAAATATTTTGGGCCATTTCAGCTGAACATTAAGAATCATTCCATTATCATCATCAGAAATTAGATAAATGTCACTCTTGTAAACGACCAAAGAATGGAATTAAAGACATTTGTGTTCATTATTATTACATCAAGCAAGACATAATAGTTTTGTTCTCTGGATTCTGTAGTCATTTATTGAGAATTTACTGCAGTCGATAGTCTGTTGTATGCCTGTGGGGAAGAAGACCGAGGGAGAGATGGCCCCTACCAGCAGAGAGTACCCTATTCATGCATTACATAACATGTATTAGTAACACACATGCATTCATAACAAAAAAGTACTTAGTAAAGTAGTAGTTAAGATGGAAGTGAAAGAAAACCTGAACCTAATTAAAGGTAAGCACACACAAAAAAAGGAATTTAGAGTTTCACAAATTCAAACCTCCAGGGCCATTGGACTTCAGGTATAATTTGGTTCAAGGCTCAAGCAATGGGACCTGGACTTGGGTTTTCTCACTCTGTTTCTTTCTGTTTCTGGCTTTTTGGATACTGGTTCTGATCTCATCCCTCAGTATAAGATAGTTGTCAATAAATCCCAGCGAGTAGAAGAGTTTCTGCCCCTTACTGCAAAACAAGTACCCATGGACTGACTCTCAGTTGCCCAAATTTAAATATGCCCATATTGAAGTAAACAATTGTGGAGCTGATTAATTCAATACCAAACAAATGATTAAAATTGAGAGAGAGAGATATGCCAAAGGAAATTTCTGGAATTCCTATACAAGGAAAATTGATGTTGAGTGATGGCAAAAAAAAAAAAAAAAAAATCCAAATGCCCCATTTAAGGAGCAGAGTAAGAGATAAGGCCCTCGATCTAAATCAGATTGTCTAGGGGTGCCTGGGTGGCGCAGTCGGTTAAGCGTCCGACTTCAGCCAGGTCACGATCTCGCGGTCCGTGAGTTGGAGCCCCGTGTCGGGCTCTGGGCTGATGGCTCAGAGCCTGGAGCCTGTTTCCGATTCTGTGTCTCCCTCTCTCTCTGCCCCTCCCCCGTTCATGCTCTGTCTCTTTCTGTCCCAAAAATAAATAAACGTTGAAAAAAAAAATTATAAAAAAAAAAAAAAATCAGATTGTCTAGAGTTAAGTGTGCTCCAAACTAAGAAATATTTTAATCTCGATAACCTTCTTTTCTCATGAGTTGAATGATAATAAAAACAGTATCACTAGCCTAAAATCATTTGAGGATTTTATAACAATCTCTGGTAAGAGTTATCACAGACTTGGTATTTAGTAAGCAGTTCATAAAAGTAAACTATAATTATTCATTTCATTTTCTAACTGCTTCCTTTTCTGCAGAATAAATTCTGTCCTTTATTGCCTTCAATGATAACTTAAGTTCTTCTATTGAATTTTAATTCCCTTATCATTTCTCCTTATCACAAACACCCCTATTGTCACCTAATTTTCAGATCTCTTTATCTTACTCTTGCATCTCAACCTTAGCCTGCATTTCTTATGACTGCTACATCATATTTCATAGAGTTTATAGCTGTTCAGACTAGATTATGCAACATTAAAAAGCAATCCTAAAATACTGATGGCTTTCAACAATAAATGTTGTTTAAATTCACATTGTACGATCACTTGGCTTTGCTTGGATCTGAATATTCTTCACAGTGGGAAACTGCTGGCTTGCAGTCAAGGAAAAACAGAAAGGTGAAGTTAGGAAATATCTTTCAAAGTTTCTTTCCAGAAGTGGCATCCATCATTGTTCATGTTTCATTAGCTAAAACAAAGCATGGTTAAGGTTGATGTCAACAGAGCAGGAATATATAATCCTTCTATACAGAATAGAGTTAATATTTTGATAATAAAATATGAAATCTGACACAGCAAGCAAGCTTTTTTTTTCCTTCTTTCTCTCACCACCTGAGAATCATTTAGGGGTATTTTTCCATCTAAATTTCACCCACAATACCTACTTTATTAAGATTCAGTTTGTGTGTTGGTTCACCAACTGTTCCTGTACACAGAGGTCAAGGAGAGAATGAAGACAGAGACAGGACACTCTAGATTGATAGGTGGCAGTTTTAGTAAGCGAGGACACTTACTTATGAGGCTTATCTTGAATGGCCACAAGGTAAGTAGATCTCCACATCTACTCACCAGAATCTTACAAATTTATATAGAAGACTAATTGGGTTAAGTTACATATACCATCCAGATGGCCTCAACACCTTACTCTCTCAAGACTATATCCTTGGAACAGCTCCCACTGTGGTAAAAGTAAGCAAAATGTACATTCCGAGAATAGAGGAGGGGGTGAGGAACCTTTGATTGCCTGGGTCTAGCTGTAGGTGAACAGGTGGTCACCTTTTCTGATGACTTCCTCCTCCTCCTTTAGTAGGTTTGATGAGATCAAAACTATTTCCATAATATTCTATGACATGAACTACCTATTTCACTGTGTTGACATTTGTGCTAATTGTCTAAAAGCAGTGGTGGATAAAATGCCCAGTGCTTTATTACCAATCAAGGCAGTGGAATCAAAATATTCTATATATTAATTCTTTTATTCTTCATTACCACTCTTTTTTTTAATATTTATTTATTAAAGGAGGAGCACAGAGCCTGAAGTCTTGAACTGAGATCATCAGCTGAGTCAAAATCAAGAGTTGGACACCTAACTGATGAGCTACACAAGCACCCCACTACTCTAATTCTTTTTAAATCAAATTACACTTTAATATACCCATAATGAAGTAGTAAATATTAGTAGTTCTATTTATGTAATTAATTTTTTTATTTTATTTTCTTGAAGTTCTTCATCTGAACTTGAGCACACATCTATGTAATATTTTTTGGGATGAAATGGAAAGTTCACACAAGCATTTCTGCACATTGAAGTATGATGGCCTTCTTGAGGAAAAGCATTTGCACAGTTAAGTTGTGAGCTGAGCTAGCTGTTTTTTTCTTTTTCTTTTTCTTTTTTTTTCTTTTTTTCTTTATTAGAATCACCATTTTTACTTGAACAAATGGCAGAAAAACAATGGTTATTGAGATTTGCTTATTTGGCAGACATTTTCTCAGAAATGAATGAAACAGGACTATAATGTTAATCAACTGACAACCAATGGCAAAATGTAAGCTTTAAATGAAAACTCAAGGTTTTGGAAGACTCCCATATATTATCGTAAGCTTGACAGCATCCCAATAGTTCAACTTATCTGATGAGGTTGATAGTGATATTAATAAACATGAGTTTCAGATGGTGAATAACAAAATGTGTAAATATCTAAGGATCTCCTCAGCTTGGTAGACCAATGTTTTACAGGTAACATGTTTCATACATGGGTAAAAGATCCATTCAAAGGGCAAGATAGACCAATGGGATTTAAATGTGACGGTACTAAAATATAATATATTTTCAGGTTCTACATTACAAATGACTATTAAGAAATTACTTGTTGGGGGAGTGTCTGAGTGACTCGGTTGAGAGTCTGACTCTTGATTTCGGCTCAGATAAGTGATCTCACGGTTCCTGAGATCAAGCAGTGCATAGGGCTCTGAGTTGACAGTGTGGAGCCTGCTTGGGATTCTCTCCCACCCTCTCTCTCTGCTCCTCCCTTGCTCATGCTGTCTCCCTCAAAATAAATAAGTAGACTTTAAAAAATTACTTATTAAGTTGTTAATACCTAAGAAAAATATCCACAATTATCTGAAATGGCTATTACAATTCTCTTACTTTTTTTCAGTTGTGTAACTATCTTCCTTTCATCCTTCCTTCTTACCCTTTCCCCTTTCTCCTTCCTTCCTTCCTTCCTTCCTTCCTTCCTTCCAGTCTCTCCCTCTCAATCCCCCTTCTCTTTCTTTCTTTCTTTCTTTCTTTCTTTCTTCCTTTCTTTCTTCCCTCGCTTCCTTCCTTCCTTCTTTCTTTCAATGTTTAAATTGAGCAACTAAAGATGTATAAATAATTATTGCTGACTTAAAAAAATAACTTAGGGGTAATCAGGTATATTATTTTGTGTCTATTACACATTTATTCCATATATAACAATAAATCTATTTTGTATTTTATTTTTATTTTGCATTTTAAATAATGTTAAAAATTGAAAGAGACTTTTATAATGAAAAATACACTAAAGAATCTGAGTACAGTTGTGGACTTGACAAATAAGCTGAAGACTCAAAGATTATTTGAGGCCTGTCAATATGTGTCAAAATACTAGTTGGGTTTGATCCTGTGGAAGTTTAAACACTAGAATTGTAGAAACCCAGTACAAGAAGGAACCCAAGTGGAGACTTGTTTCTCTTTTGTCACTTTATGACTGAGGAGTTTGACTGAGGATGTTTGGGTAACTCATTTGAGATTACACAAATGGTATCAGAGTGAGGACTAGAAAGTAGTGTTCTGACATCAATCCAAAGCTAATTCATTTCCAGTCCAGCATAGGCCTTCCTAGAAGTTATTCATTACACTATGCTTCCCACTACTTTCAAGCACCCCAAATACTTTGTATGTAGACTTTGATACCTTATCGCAGTGATTTTGTCTGCCAAACACTGGATCAGCACTGGTAGTGTTGTCATCTTTAGATACGAGGGTTATCCAACTATTTGTATTGGAATGTAGTACTATTTGTTACTATCTAAAAGAACAGAATTAAAAAAAAAAAACAGGACAAAAATACTACAACTAGTAATTGAAATCATTGGCTCATAAAATTAATCAATTTGAAGTAAGGAAAATTGCGCTTTTCAATCTGCAGCATCAGTGTTCACTCTGTTCAAAAAGTATTCAACAAATTCTTGTGAAAATGAATTTAACAAAAGTGAATTGAACTGAATTGAGAAGTGAGCTGCCCACACTGGAAATTGTGGTAACTCTATGAGGTCATTAGGAGGAGTTGCAATTCAGAACATTGAATTATTTCTAAGAAACTACAAATGCTGACGTTTTTCCAACCCTGAGTTCTATTTGAGTGCTGAAATTTAAACCCATGTTGTACTTAGCATTCCAGAAGAAGAGGAGAATATCCCAGTATCAACTTTTTTTTTCTTTTACTAGGTTAGGTAAAAAGATACTCTTTATTTTGAATAAAAATATTCAGTGCTGAGGGGCCACAGTAGGTTTATTGCGGGAAGGAGGTGAGAATAAGGGGTGCGGATAGTCTGGGAAGGACCTTGAGAATGTCCTCACCATCCAAGAAGGACAACTATCTTTCTTTTTACAATATTCTCCGGAGATGGGAAAAACCTATCTTGGTCTGAATTCCCTATAAACAAAGAAACAAACAAAACCCTGCCTGCTGTTAATCTTAAAATGTTTTACACAACACAGATGGTGGTAATGAAAGATGCAGTTGAATGCTTCTCTATTATTGAAAAGTTTTAAACTGTGTAATTGCTGTACTATTTCATTTCAACCATTTCTGTCACTTTAACAATATTTCTAAGACAAACAAAGAAATGTCTATAATAAATTATTGCAGGAGTATACTTGGTTTTCTCAAGTACAAGTCTGATGAGAATGGAACTTTAATGATTCTGACTCTGTCTATTCAGTCTTACATGGAACCATTAGATCAACAAAGCCAGCTGTTTTTAAGTTCCATTAGGAGCCAGTATTAAAATAAAAGTAAATATTAAGTCTGAACCTAATTCTATTTTACAAATATTGTCGTTGATTTTTAAAAATACTTTTCCTGATTTATCTTTTCAATTTTAACTTCTTCAACGTGAATGTAAAATATTTTTTCCTTCTCACTTTGTGTGTCAAATAATATGTGTTTCTCCCTGGAACTAAGATTCTTTGGGCTACCCTCACTACTTCAGCCACTACTTCCTACCCTCCAAGGACTCCAAAATATCTTAAAGAAGTATTATGGTAGGCCTACAGAGTGATTTTCTATTAATCAAGTATTTTATAAAAGTTCTATATGAAGTTTTGCTACTTCAGTAGCATCCTCAGAATTTGGGGATGCTCCAAAACATTTGGGTGGATGGAGATTTACACTCCTATCATATCAGATTTCAAAACCAGAAAGTCAAAAGTCAGCTTATATTCAACAAAAATGCAGAGAATGTGGAAGGCGTGTATACTTAGAACTTACTATTTGCCACATATTTCATACATATGAACTCGTATGATATCTCACTGATATCATGATATCAGTGTTAACACCATTTCACTTTAAAATTCTACACCTTCGTGGGGGGCGGGGGGGGGGGGGCGGCGGGTTGCGCCTGGGTGGCTCAGTCCATTAAACATCCAACTTCGTCTCAGGTCATGATCTCACAGTTTGTGGGTTTGAGCCCTGCATGGGGCTCTGTGCTGACAGCTGGGAGCCTGAATCCTGCTTCAGATTCTGTATCTCCCTCTGTCTCTGCCCTTCCCCTGATAGTTAGTTCTCTCTCTCTCTCCCTCTCCCTCTCTCTCTTAAAAATAAATAAACATTTATAAATTTTTTTTAACATTTATTTATTTGTGAGACAGAGAAAGACAGAGCATGAACGGGGGAGGGGCAGAGAGAGAGGGAGACACAGAATCGGAAGCAGGCTCCAGGCTCCGAGCCATCAGCCCAGAACCAGACACGGGGCTCGAACTCACGGACCACAAGATCGTGACCTGAGCCGAAGTCGGACGCTCAACCGACTGAGCCACCCAGGCGCCCCAAAAATAAACATTTAAAAAATAATAAAAATAATAAAATTCTATACTTTGGGAAAGTTAAGTAATATCTTCAAAGTCTCCCTGTTATTAATCAACAAAGCTAATATTCAAATGATTTTTTATCTTCTACTCATGATCTGTATTGTTTTCTCTACTATGCTCATTTCTCTGTTGACTTTATAGTCTCCAAAGATTCTCTTAGCTCATTAGATTTGGTAGCCACCTGTTTTCCAGCAGTAGTGAGGTCCCTACTAAGTGTTCAAATAGAGCGAAAAGCAAATGACTATAGTTTTCTCTAAGAACCTTCTGACTTCTTCCTTTTCTAGCCCTGGTCTCTGAAGACTGCAAATGCCCTTTATATATCATTTACTCATAGACCATCTTCTGACCTAACCTATCCAGTTTAGCCCTTTAATTAGGAATTTTTACTTCAACCCCATTGTTTTAGCAACCTTCAAACTTTTTGTTCACATAAAGGCAATGCAGGAAAAAAAATTTTTTCCATTAATATTTAGAAGGCTTAAAATTAAATTTCCTCATAAACACCTAGGAAAATTAGTCTAGGCCAAAAAAAAAAATGGTTGGCATTTGATCCATTTGAAATTGAAATTAATTTATTTGCAACTTGAGCCTGAGGAGATTTTTATCTTTTTGTGGTAGGAGCCATATATGTGATCAAGCTGACAGAAAGAAATAATGCGAGGCGACAATAGTAGTGGCTTAGTCAGTTAAGCAGCTGACTTTGGCTCAGGTCATGATCTCGCTGCTCATGAGTTCAAGCCGTCTCAGGCTCTCTGCTGTTAGTGCAGAGTCCACTTCAAATCCTCTGTCCCCCTCTCTCCCCTCTCTCTTTCTCTCTCTCTCTGAAAAAATAAACAACACAAAAAATTTAAAAAGAAAAAGAAATCTAAGTGTCCAAAAATGTACAATTAGCCCATCCTGCATTCTCCAGAATATCTTGATATAGAGCAAGCAAATCAACAAATGATCAATTACAAAAATTAATTCCAAGGCACCTATAATCAACAGCAATTTCTTGGCAGCTCTAAAATGTCCTAATTTTCTGAAAACTTGTAACTATTTCTATGAGCTTTGTTCCACTAACCCTTTAAAAAATATTTTAAGCTCCTAATTGCTTGTATTAAATACCTTCCTGCTTAAATTATGTATAATAATTTCTGTTTCTCTGGACAGACCCTGACTGTTAAAATCTGCTTGGCTTTCTTATAATTAAAACCACCTACTAAATCACCACTTCACAGGTATATATTTAATGTGATTACATAATGATATTCTCTAATAAAAGAATGGCAAATTGTAGTGCGCAGACAGGCTGAAAAAAATAGACCAGCCGATTTTTTTTATCATTATTGTTGTTTATCATCATCTACATTAAAGAGCTATTTTCAAGCCAAAATAGTAGGACACCAAAATGGATTATAACTCCCAAGATTTTAATTTCTACTGCCTTAATGTTATTATAAAATGCCTCTGGATTACTAAAATCCTGTACATATCAATTAAAACAAAAAACAGAATTAATGTTACTAACTAAATTCATCTAAAAGCAGTTAATAACATATAGTCATCAATTCCTTACGAAGTAGGATTATTTCTATATGCTGGTAAGATTAAATTATATTGTTAATTGCTTTAAGACATACTTCTAAAATCATGGTTTAAAATTTGGACATTCTTTAAACCAAATAAATTGACTACTATAATAGACAAAGATGCATCTTAATTGCCTTCCAAATATTATCCAAAATAGAAATATTATAAAATCCTCTTTTTCACTGCTTTATCAAACATATTCAATATATAATTGGATTTTTCCCTCTGAATATTTCTTGAGGTAATCTCACAACATCTTTTAATGTCACTCTCAACAGTCTCTTTCTTTACTATCTTCCATCCACAACCACAAGCAGAGTGATTTTTCTAGTCAAACAAGATTATTTTACTCTTTTCTTCTAAAAAAAATCATTTCTAAGCTAGAGTTAAAATTGCCAGGATCATAGAACTTCTGCAAGGCACATGTCAGCTGTGCATACAAAAGAGGCATAGAATATTTTCAACATGACAGAAGATGGATGAGTGCTGAGTATATGACAGGAATTTCCATCTCCTTTAAATGCATAATATGAACATAACTGGCATATTTGTGAAATATTTATCTAGTCTGAGTTCCACTTTCTTTGGTCAGGATGTATTTTTCTCTACCTCCTTATATATAGGAAGACACAGAGAGAGCCCCATTAAAGATAATATCAGAGCATATCTGAGTCATAATTACCCCAGCACTGCATCAGAATTCAACTGACTACATAATGAAATCAGTGTATGTTTTCATGTGGAAAGAGGCATGGAGAACAGTGCCCCACCACGCAGACATTCTGGCCTAAATGATCCAGAGCAAGGGAGACCAGCAATTGCCTGAGGATGACCAAATGCCACACAGCATTTGAGAGAGAAATTGTCAGCATCTCTGTCACTTAAAGATAAGACATGAGATTGCAAGATTTATCATGAATAGATATTTTTACAGGTACTTCTTTAATAAAGATTTATTTTGTCATATATCCTTCTCTTCTTCCTGAGGCGGGGGGGGGGGGGGGCGGGGAACCACAAAACTTTTCCTAACCACACTTCAGGAAGATTATAAGAGCTAGTGAATTTTATGAGAAGTGGAGGAGACCTATCTCTATCTCTATCTCTATCTCTATCTCTATCTATAACTTTAAATTTATACTTAATAAATATATTAAATTCTTTATTCTATCTCTGTCTCTCTGTCATATATCTGTTTCTCATAGGAACTCAGAATAGAGAGCAAGGCAATATTAGTAAAGATATTGCTTAAATAAACAGAATTGTTTAGAAGTCCTACTCCTGTCCTGACTATAGGGGGAGTATATTTCTAACCAGTTAGTCAGTTTTTCTAATTCCACTGAGATGTTGGATTCATCGTGCATAATAAGGAATGTCCTTACTCAAAGCGATTGTGACGTCACAACCATTCCATTGTTTCTGAGCAATGTCTATTTTAACTCAGCACATTTCAAAATCAGCAATTATTGCAAAGGAAATCTGTATTGTTCATGACAGTTCCACTATTCTTCTCTAAAACAACGGAGACTTTATTAAAAGCAAAGTTGTATATGGCTATTTTTTGAGCCTTTATTTTATTACCAGTAAAAGAACAAAACATCAGACAAGACTATTGTCTGATCCATCTGGTGCTATATTTCCTCCACACAAGCCTTGTATAACACACACAATATTTCAACCGCAAATGTTGTTTAGCTTTTAAAACAATTGCCTATCAAAGCATCCAGGTCCCATTGATAATGTAGCAAAGCCTTTCCTGCAATTGTGAGTCAGGAAATGCTGGCCCCCTTGGCAAGTCTCATATGTCCTGTTGCTTGTAATCTCCCTCCCTCCTTGCTGGAATGTGTTATTTTTAAGCAGCTAGACTAACAGGAAGAGAAAGTTGTTACTTCTTTTCATGTGATGGAACAACCAGGGGAAGGCAACTGTGTTTTAAGAATATGGGCTGATGAAATCTTAAAACCACTTACCAGGTACCAAGCTACCGCTGTGAGGGAAATCTCCAGTTCCAGGCATACTTTTGGATGGATGGTAACTTCCCCATTCCATAGCCCCAATACATTTTGCAGGCACCTGAAAACTGAAAAATAAAGACACAAACTGTATTGAAGGTGCATAGAACTTCATTGTTCTGTATTGCATGGATGAAAGAATGTGTTTCATTTTGCAGAGAACTACCCTGAAAATAAATCACTTTAAAGAGAACCACAGAAATAGACACACATTTTATTTCATGATGATTACTGAATGTTGAAAAAATATTCAATGGAACATTTTACTGACCACCATAAACAGAATTTCATAATTTGAAAAAGAAACACACTGTCTCATACTTACCTATGTAAAAACTAATATTATAGATTTAATCTATCAAATCTACTTATATTAAAATTAATCTGTAGCCTTACTTAAATAATCCCTTTTTTTGCTCTGTAAGAAAGTTTGCTTTAAAAAATAGATAAGTTTTGGGGTGCCTGGGTGGCTCAGTCAGTTAAGTTCAGGCTCAGGTCTGACTTCGCCTCAGGTCATGAACTCGTGGTCTGTGAGTTCAAGCCCTGAGTCAGGCTCTGTGCTCTGGGCCTGAAGCCTGAGTCAGATTCTGTGTCTCCCTCTCTGCCCCTCCCCCGCTCATGCTCTGTCTCTGTCTCTCTCAAAAATAAATAAACATTAAAAAAATTTAAAAAATATATCAGTTTTGGGGTACCTGGGTGGCTCAGTTGGTTGAACATCCAACTTTGTCTCAGGCCACGATCTCACAGTTCTTGAGTTCAAGCCCCATGTCAGGCTCTGTGCTGACAGCAGGGAGCCTAGAGCCCATTTCCAGTTCTGTGTCTCCTTCTCTTTCTGCCCCTCCCGTGCTCATATTCTGCTCTCTCTCTCAAAATTAATAAACATTTAAAAATAGAAAAATAAAAAATATATCAGTTTTAAAAAAGCAGAAAATATCCAAGGACATGTGGAATATGAAAGACATTTTTCCTCGCTCTTGAAGAGACAGAACATGTTTCTGCTTTAGATCTTTTGCTCTTGCTGTTCCTTCCTTCTAAAATGCTCTTTCCCCAGACTTTGGCGAGTCCCCTTCTCTCCCTTAATTAAGCCTCTGTTACAATGTGACCTTCTGATGACTGTATAAAATCACACACCGGACCCTGATAATCAGTCTCCATGTCTTTCCTCACTTTATTTTTTTTTTTTCATAGCCTTTAACATCACTGATATATTCGATACCTTTATTTGTTTATTTATTTACAACTTCTCCTCATAAGAATGTCATTTCCATAAGAGTGGAGACTTTGTTCTGTTCACTGCGGCATCCTGAGCACCTATGAGAGGGCTGGACCATAGCTGACAGTAGACGTTCAATAAGCAAGTGTGGAATGGTTGAATGAATTGAGTTCTAGGTACTTCCTCATTAAATTCTCATGGTGTACTTTTGGTTCTATATGTCCTACACATCCAAATAGTTCAAATAAATTGAGACTATGTTATGGAACACTGTTGTCTAGTTTACATAAAAGATGTCACCAGGGGCTCCTCAGTGGCTCAATCAGTTAAAGGTCTGACTCTTGATTTCTGCTCAGGTCATGATCTCATGCTTCGTGAATTTCAGCCCCACATCGGACTCTGTGTTGACAGTGCAAAGCCTGCATGGGATATTCTCTCTCTCCTTCTCTCTCTGCTCCTTCAGTTCTCACTCTCTCTCTCTCTCTCTCAAAATAAATAAACTTGACAAAAAGATGTCACCAGTATATCATAAATCCATAAGCATTGCACACATGCAAATGTTTATGTGTGCATGTACCCATAAAGGTACTGAACATTACAAAAGGATCTTGGATGTAGTTAATTTAGCATTATTCTTGCCCTCCCCCACCCTTTATTTTCCCTGATAATTGAACATTAAATCATTATTGTTAGATAATGCAGCTGTCTACATCTGCATACCAAGGAGTCAACACCCTTTTAATTCTACAAACTTTGCTAATGTTCATCTTCCCTCCATTGCTAGTAAAGGCCTTCAGCATCTAGCCCAGATTTAAAGATCCATTCATGGCACTGTTTTTTATTTTTTCTTTGAGAAGTCAGTTATAAATACTAGTAGATTCCAAGCTAATCGATTAGCATTTAGAACATTTCTTTTTTTTTTAATTTTTTTTTTCAACGTTTATTTTTGGGACAGAGAGAGACAGAGCATCAACGGGGGAGGGGCAGAGAGAGAGGGAGACACAGAATCGGAAACAGGCTCCAGGCTCTGAGCCATCAGCCCAGAGCCCGACGCGGGGCTCGAACCCACAGACCGCGAGATCGTGACCTGGCTGAAGTCGGACGCTTAACCGACTGCGCCACCCAGGCGCCCCAGAACATTTCTAATATCTCTCTTCTGCCATCCCTTAGCACTTTTTAATACTTTATCTTAGAAAGTAACAGAAAGGGGTGTAGAAATAACAAATAAGTATTGAAGAGACACGATTTTATTGAAAGTGAATTCTTAACTTGATTTTTAAGTCCTCTGTATGGGTTCATCATTAAGGGGAAAAGAGAAAAGGCAATACTCCTTGCAACATTTTACCTATTTCAACCCATGAGGCTGGTGATCCATTAATTGCCTCTGGGTCCTCTTTCCTTTATATCACAATGAGGCAAAATTCAATATGTGCTGTGGTGCAGCAAGGAGGACAGTGAGTTTGTTGTTATTCTACCCTCCTCAGCAGCGAAAGGTTCTTCATTAGAAGTCTCAAAGGAGTTAGAGGTTCTCCCAAATCAGCCATTGGTATTGGTTCACCTCTCCACACTGTCTTCATTCTCCCATTCCCACCCCTAAATGATTAACGAAGATTTCCTGCAGGGAGAAATTAAAGAAATAAAGAAAATTTGCAAGAATGAGTTAAACGTTTCTATTTTCTTCAGGAATCTCCACACCTGAGCCTTGGTTTGGCAAAACCCAATCTCTAGGATGCAGTATTGTCATTTCAGTCACATGGGCCTCCAGCCCTCCCAGATGTTTGCACTGAAGACGTGCGGTTATTGAACAGGTCAAGTGCCTGGAGCACCCTTATAAAACTTCATTTAGTCATAACCCAGTGTGAACTCGTATGCCCATACCTATATCTAGTCCCTGCACAGGAAGCCAGTTTCAACTAAAACCTGAGAAAAGAGCAGCATCTTTTTATGCATCCGTTGATTCCTCAACTCTGAATGTTAAATGCCTAGCACTCTCTCTTCTCCTGGCCTTGTTCTGTGCGTACTGTCTACAGAGCTATGGTTTTGTTCACTGTCTCTGTGTTTTGTGTTTTCTTGTTGTCTTAAACCCTGACCAGTCAATTGGGATCCATATATCACCTAACTGACCACTCGTCATTTCCCCTTGACTTTCTTTCTCACTAACACCTCAAACTTAACATGGCTCAAAGTAAAATCATAATTATCTTCTTCCCTTCAAAAAATGTTTTCTTGGAGCCCCTGGGTGGCTCAGTCGGTTAAGTGTCCGACTTCGGCTCAGGTCATGATCTCACAGTCCATGAGTTTGAGCCCCGCGTCAGGCTCTGGGCTGACAGCTCAGAGCCTGAAGCCTGCTTGGGATTTTGTGTCTCCCTCTCTCTCTCTCTGACCCTCCCCCGTTCATGCTCTGTCTCTGTCTCAAAAATAAATAAACATTAAAAAATTTTTTTTTAATGTTTTCTTCCAGTGTCCTCTAGGTCAATACAAAGCACAACTATCCATCCAGATGTTTAATCCAAAATTCTAACTTGTCCTTACTTCCTCTCTCTTATTCATCCCATTCACAATCAAACACCAAGTTCTGTTGTTTGTTTCCCTCATATTGCCAGAACACGTTCTCTTCTTTCTTTTCTGATTACTAAAAGCTCTCATTAATTTTTTTTTTAATTCCAGTATTTACACCGTTTCTTAAATTCACTTTGCATAATATTTTCAGGACATATCTTTTATAAAATACAAATCATGTCTATCAATTCCATTGTATAAATCCTTTGTTTCCAATTTACTATGGAAACCAATTCAAAATTCTTAAAATGGCCTACGATACCCATTACAATTGGCTCTCCCTACTTCTTTAATCTCACCCCTTAGCACAGTGCCCTATATTCTCTCAGCTTTCACTCTAATTCCATGAATATTCCAAACCATCTGCTGGAAATGCTCTCCCAGGTTATTAAGACCTAGGTAATCAGCATGTATTGTTCAGAGGTCAGCATTAATACCATCTCCTTAGAGAAGCCATGCTGATTGCTTATGACATAATTTGCCACTACATTCTTGATCTTGGTAGTTTTTGCTTTGTATTATTTTTTAATTTTTTAATGTTTATTTATTTCTGAAAGAGAGACAGAGACAGAGTGCAAGCAGGAGAAGGGCAGAGAAAGAGAGAGACATGGAATCTGAAGCAGGCTTCAGGCTCTGAGACTGGAGCACAGGCTCTGTCATCACAGTCTGATGTGGGGCTTGAACTCAGGAACCACGAGATCATGACCTGAGCCAAAGTCAGACAGTTAACCCACTGAGTCACCTAGGCTTCCTGGATCTTGGTAGTTTTTAAAATTCATAACAATTGAGTATGTTAGTCACAGTTTTGCTTAATTCCCAATTTCCCATTCTATTGCAAGCTCCATGAAGACATGAAATCATGCCAAGCCTGATCACCTGAATGCCTCAAAATATCTGCTGCAATGCCTGATATCTAGGAAAGACCCAAATGTCTGATAATCGAATGAACAGAAACAATCAACGAACAATTGTTAGAGCCAAGTCTATGTTCCCCAACTGATATTTCAATTTTATGAAGTCCATTCAAAATTCCAGCTGCTGAGAGGAAATTTGAGTAATGTCTCTTGGTGAGTCACTATACTTTTTTTTTCATTTCTCTCTGTTTAAAAGTGTTTTAAGTCTCAAAAAATTTTTTTCAGTAAATAGTCCTAATAAATAGCAGCTAATAAAAGAATGAATGTAGCAAACAAGCAATTGAGAAAGATAGACAAACTAAAGATAAATGGGGAGAAAGAAAATCTAAAATGACATTAAGAGACTCCTTGAATTTTGAGTCTAAGGAAGGTCTAAAGAATAAATATTCTATTGGAAATGTAACAGAAAGAACATTAGATTTAGTTATTTAAAAACTAGAGATAAAACAGGCAAAAACAGTGCCTTCCTAGCTGGAGGAAGACAATAAGCTGGAAAATAAACAGATGGTGAGTATATCAAAGATCTAACCTAGAAAGGTGTGTATCAATAGGAAGAAAAGCATTATGATCTGTTATATATTCGTCACATGTCTCAAGACAGAAGAATCCATTAGCATCCTCACAGTGGACAATAAGTAGCCCAGTAGGAATGTCAAACAAGGAGGATGAGGCTTAACAGAGCAACACTATGCAGGACCATCCAGGCGGTTGTGTTGTTAAAAAATCACACAATGGCAAAGCTGATAAAAACACATCTGCTTTCTTTCCTTGAACACAAGACAATAAATGTTTCTAGCTGACTTCAAGTCTTACCCCTGGAAACTTTGATATCACATATGTGAAATAAATTAAGACAAGACAAAAGGAGGCAAATTTATTGGGACCAAAACACAAGCACAAAGTTAGAAAGCTAAGCATGTAGATAATTGAAAGCAGTGAAGGAAATTGTTTCTAGATAGTGTTCTAATTCACATGGTTTAATTTTCAACTGATAAAGTATGGCACAGCCTTGACCCTGAAACATTTGATTTAACAAGCAAAGTGCTTTGGAGGAAAATGATGTCTTTCCGTGGCTCTCATAGGGAGCAAGTCTATTATACCACTCAGGTAGACTTTTCTAGGTATTAATTAGTTTTTAATTAATTTATTTTCATCATCAGGCTTTCCAAATTTTCTTAATTTTACTTCCTTATTTTAAACCCTTTACTAGTTTCTCATTGGGTATGTGCACCACAATGTGGTGATCTGGGTTTCTATCTCCCCCAACCCTTTCCCTTCCACTCCCCCAACTCATGCCTCTTCCTTGCTGACCTCTGAGCTGTCCCTTGAACACATCAAGTACATTTCTAGAAAAGGGTTTTTTATCTCCATTCCCTCTAACACAGGGGATCTTAACATTTCCCGCCCCGGAGCCCTCTCTGGAAGTCTAGCAGTCAGGCAAAGCCTAGAATGATGTTTGATAATGCATAAAATACAATTCACAGGATTTACAAGTGTAGCCAAGTATATTAAGATGAAACTACCGAAATGATTTTTAAGCTAAATGTGTTTAATAAAAACATATATGTTTCTGTATTAGTTTATCAGAATAACAAAGATCCAGTAGCAGATATAACAATGACCGTAGTGTCAAAATAGTAGTGAGTGTAAATATTTTTTTACAATATCCAAACACTGTTCTCTACAATGAAAATGTCTTGAAGTTATTTGGGTAACATTACCGCTGTTGCTATGACTCCTATGGATTCTTGATAAAATTCAAAATTAAACAGAATAGTAAATTGCAGTTAGAGATTAATAAAGTGACATTGTAATTTTTTTTTCTAAATCAAGTTCATAGGCTACCCAAATTCTAGGGGGACATCTAGATTGAAAACTCTTGCATAACAGAACATCTTTTTCAAGGTATCTACTCTATTCGCGTCTCAAATCCTTTAATTCTCTACCTGAGTGTCCCTTATAATGACTTTTTCCCTGAGCAGCTTAGTAGAACAGCACCTTTTGTGTTAAGTTATTGCCTAGCAACCTAAAGCTATGTTATTTTTCTCAGTAGGATTATTGGCCCACTTTATATTACTCATTTATTTAGTATTTCAGCTAGTATTTCACTAGTATTTCAGCTATGTACGGATAGTGTTTTTCTTCCTCCTTCAATCGCTGCCATGTCTCCAGCACTTAGAACAGTGCCTGAATAGATTGAGCCTCCAGTAGATATTTGTTGAATGCAGTGGATGAGTGAATGATCTTTTAGCATGCCCATGAAATGCTTTAAGATCTCACTTCTGATAGTTTTGCTAGTTTCATCTGGCACTGCTCCCTTTCTGTCCTACCATGTCCCAGCCACCCTCATCTTCTGCTTTCAGGAAGAAGCAAGTACCATCCTGCCACAAAGCCCTCATCAAGACATCTCAAGCTCCCCAGAGTGGTTCTCCTTCCTCCATCCCTTTTTCACTCTACTTGGCCTGGTGAACCCCAAATCACCCTCAAGTCTGCGAACACTTTGCATGAGGAAGATCCCTCTTTATAAGTGTAATTTAATAATTATTTGCATAATCTGTCATTTAGTATCTGTTGTTTAAGCTACACTATAGCTCAGTGGAAGCAAGTCACTAGCATTTAGAAGTGCCCAACCAACATTTTTAGGGGTGCATAGGTGGCTCAGTTGGTCGAGTATCTGACTTTTGATTTCGGCTTGGGTTGTGATCTCATGGTTCATGAGTTCAAGCCCCGTGTTGGGCTCACACTGAGAGTGTAGAGCTGCTTGGGATTCTCTGTCTCCCTTTCTCTCTCTGCACCCCCCCCCCACCTTGAGGACACACATGCCTGCTCTCTCTCTGTCTCCCAATAGATAAATAAGCTTAAAGAAATAAAACCGAAGTGCCCGATCAATGTTTTAAAAAATAAAATGAATAAACCAAAGAAGTCACCGAGACCACCCTCTACAAATTCTTCTAAATGTAAAACTTGGAACACAATAACAAAGTTAGTTGGCCTAGCTTGAGCAATCACTGCTTGCACCTGTTGTCTTTGAATTAAATTCTAATGAGATGGCAGAGACCACTCATAAATATTTATGAAGAGAAGGAGTTTGGCACAAACTGCCACTGGGCTGCAAATCCCAAGTGATGTTATTTCTTGTTCAGTAGCTTTCCAGTATCACAGCCACCAGTTCCATCCTAAAGTGTTGCCAAAAATTTGATCTCCAGAAGGAGCTTCTTTTTTCTAGCTTGATTGTAAAGCCTGAATTTAGAACAGACTCAACATTTTCATATAATTTTATCTTAGGGGCAATAAGCTTCTTCGTTTTCTCCTAAAACCACTAATTTTTAGTAAACAAAATACTATGTAAGAGATATGTTTCATATAAAGTAAGCAATGTAAACAAAAGGAACAGCACTCTCCTTTTTCTTAGTCCGATTGTTTACAGTCCTGGTTAGGAGAGTGATGTTGGATCTTAGGAGTGAAGAATATTCAGTGCAGATGTCTGAGTTAAAGGAGGATTTGTAAAAACCCAAACCAAACCAAGTTAACAAAATTAGAAATATTGTTGGAGCCCTCAAGAAGTGTAAGTTAATACATTTGAGGGGCAACTTCTAAATACAATTTCATGTCTTCAGAACACACTTTCAGGTTTTCTATCATCAATACAGATATTTTGTCACATTTCTTGAATATTTCATTACTATCTGTCTGGTTGTGATTAGCTGGTTAGAATGTTTTTTTATGCCAGTCCACTCTGTCCTTATTAACTGTCATAAGACTGTACCTCGGTGCCAGTATTTGGCTAGCGTTCTCACAAAGTAGTGAAAAACTGATAGTCTCATCAACGAACAAGGCAGAAGATGTCAGTATTTTTATAATACAAAAAAAAAATTCAGGAAAGTTAAGTAGATTATTCTGAATTTTAATTCTAGGTAATTATTTGAGAGCAGAAAAATAACTTAGTGTCAACATTGTTACCTGGAAGTAATTTTTGCTTATATCTAACATTCTAGAAAATGAAGCAAACACACCCAAGGATCTCTTCAAAGTCACAGAAATATTGATAGTTGTAAGAGAGAATTTTTTTCACGAATTTGGAGCTATTATAGAGGGTTATTTTAAAAACACATAAGCCTGTTATTGAGATGGTTACTAGTAAAATGAATTAAAGCACTGAAAAGAAAGAAATTATTTTGGATAAAGATTAATTGATATATTCATGAATTATTTTTGTAAGAGCTTGGAGCTTTTAATAAAAATTTCCGTGACAAATGGTATACCCTGTCAGTATACCTATAAAAGAGAGATGGTGATTAATGATAGAATTCTACATCTCGGACCTGGGTTCCATTGATCATAGTAAAGTCATGACACTGTTGCATTTCACTAGAAGGAGCCCCATGCTTGGCCTGTTCATGTGTTTGCGTGCACATATATAATTGGCACTGGCCATTGTTTAGCAAACTCTATAATGTGATCACTGAAGCAAGAGGCAATTTTGCTCTGTATATTCATACCCATACTCAGAAACATTCCTTCTCGCTTTCACTCTCTGTCTCTCTCACAGATACACATACACACGTAGGTTCACAAAGCTAGTTTTGAGAAAAGGCAGGCAACAACTTTTGTAGTTAAGTTATCTACACTGCACAATATAAACAACTAAGCTTCATACCAGTAGGAAACAAGTGAGCAGTCGTTTCTTAGCAATGTACTGATTTTGAAAAAAATCTTTTTGGTTCATCTTTGTAAAAAAATATTTGCTTATGGATAATTTTTGCAAGTCCAACTGTGAGTTTTGCTCACTTGTGCCCATCTGCATGCAATGCGTTTTGCTCATTGAGTAAGAAATCAGTTGTAAAACAGCTACTTCTTGAAATTAACATCTGAAAAGCCAAACCAGTAATCTCTCTCATCAGCTTCAATATATTCCATTAACGTCAATCATGTCCTTTGTGGCAGATATTTTTTAGGCAACAGGAATATAAAGCATCTGTAAGGGTGGAAGAGAAGGAAGTTTATATTAAAATAATAGGAGAAGCAAATAATTCTGAAGAGGCAGTGATTAACTCATCTTAAGCAGGGAAAGGAAGAGCTCAGAAAGAATTGTACATTTGAATAAGAGTATATATTTTGGGGAAGGATAAATTGACAACAGGGTGATAAAGCATTAAGACCATGAGATCATCATATCCCCTTTTGAACCAAGATCACAGAGTAGCATCCGGATATGCCAGAAGGAAGGGAGAGGGGAATAACATATATGTATGTGTGTATGTATATATGTACACACACACACACACACACACACAGCATGTCAAACTAGACGACATGTTAAGGAATAAATCATGAAACATGAATACACATTAAATCACCTATGTACTTTTCAAGAGAAAATAAGTAAACCACAGTACTATTTATTCTTCATCCATGTAAATAGCAGACCAACTTCATGAAGAAAGACATTTAAATTAGAAATCAGCTTGAGCACCTTCTCATCCTGTTTGATCTTGTTGCCTCTACTCATGCTGGTGGCTGGAGGGCCTGGGCACAGGTTGCACAGCCTCTGTTCAGGGCCTCCCAGACCCACTCTGATGCTGTTTTACCCAGGAAGACACTCAAGTAGAGAGAAATAGAACAGTATGGTCAAAGCACGTGAATAGGTTGAAATGGCCATAGCTTCAAACATATTTCATAAGGATTCCTATTATTTCTGACCGAGGCAATTTGAATGGAATAGGTTGCCTCTGTCAGGGTGGGAATGGGCAGGAAATGTTGGAGAAAGGGGACTCAGCACTTTCTTTTGTCTGTGCTGTTTTCTAAGGAACCTCCCCTAAGAAATGAACTAATTTCAGGGTTTTGTTTTGCTATGCAGATTATTTAAACTAAGGTTGGAATCTCTGGAAAATAAAAAAAAAAGATTTGGAGAGATTCTCTGGGGAAGAAAGGAATGAGACTGCTAATAACCAGGAGGGTTTCAGTGGGTAAAACTAACAGAATTTCAAAATATACCTTAGAGAATTTTCCTGTAAGGTGGGCATCTCTCCCTGAAATATTTAGTTAAATCTACATTACTTGCTATAACATACTATGGTTGGTTTGTTGGCTTTCTAACATGTCATTGTATGAACCACAATGTGAAGTAAGAGCTGAGAGTATTGATGGGAGGCCAAGCAAATATGGATTTTAACTGGATTTTGTAAATTATAAAGTATTATGTTCTTTATTGAAAGAAATATAAGCTGTTAATTAAATATGAACAATTATATATGAAGCTTTTACTAGACACATGTTAAGAAAATAAACTCAATCCTGCACTGTTTAGAATATAATTAAAAATGCTGAAATAAGGAATTCTAATGATAAAAAATATGTTTAATTTTAGCCATTTTTGGTGGGATAAAGAGATTTCTTGCCTTTTTTTAATTTTTTTCTTTTCAGAAGGAAATATGACAACGCTACATGTAGTCAACAAGTCTTGTTTAGAACATGGCCACTTTGGGGCGCTTGGGTGGCTCTGTCAGTTGAGCATCCTTCTCTTCATTTCAGCTCAGGTCATGATCCCAGGGTCATGGGATTGAGCCCCCTGATGGGCTTAGGGTGGAGCCTGCTTAGGATTGTCTCTCTCTCCCTCCTTCTCCCTTGCTCACAATTTCTCTCTATCAAATTAAAAAAAAAAAAAAGTTAAAAAATAATAAATAAAACGTAGCCATCTTGTTTTGTTTGTATTATAATAATTTCTCCGTGAGTACTTACTATGCTCTTGTCAATATATCCTGCAATTTTACACAGGGATTTAATGAAGAGCTTTGAGACACATCTGCGTTTTATAGGTGTGGATGCTGAAGTACCCAGAAGAGAAGTAGGAAGCATTCCCACCATCCCAGGGAGACAATACTGCTAAGTGAGGATTCACACCTAAGCTGTTCACCCCTAGTCCACATGCTTGCTCCAACAGTGCTCTGCCAGGTCAGGAAGGGAGCTGCGGCTGGGGGCTGGGGTGCGGCCAGGAACCAGCCCCGGAGGGGAGCTGCAAGGCTGCCTGTATGTGAGGCTTGAAGAGAGCAGCCCAATATCAAGACTCAGGTTCACAGTCAATACACATCCAAAGTTTAATTGAAATTGTAAACGCAAAATGACATGTTTTGTTTTTTCCCTCTAGCGAATGCTAGCTATCTCCCATGCAGAGTGACTGGTACAACTCCAGCCAAGTTATCTACAAATAGAAACAATTTCAGATTCCTCACGCATTAGTATTTCACAATAGAAACTTTGTTTCATTTTTCTTTTATTCCATATACATGTATGGTGCACATATATATTTTGTATTTGTCTATGTTGTGGGTTCCATGTCCATTACTGCCAAGCTGAGCATCATTTCTGAGAGAAGTATCTCTGAAAACGTAATTCCTAAAGTTACTTTTTAAACAGTCTTTAGATTTTAGTTATTTTTTCTTAATCTTCAAAGAGCTTTGCTGGTATTTCTCTTCTGCTGTTTTTGTGGGGTTTTTTTGTCTCTTTTCGCTTCCTATACTGTAAAACTAACTTGTAGATGTTTCTCTCTGCCTTTTCAGAAACACCATGACTCCTCTCTGCTACCAGTTTTTCAGTGTTGCACTAAATTCTCGTTTGGGGCGGTCTTCATTCCTGCTTTCTTTGGGTACGAACCCCGAGTACACCACTAACCTCAGACCTGTCCCAGACTGATTTTCAGCTCTCAGCTCTCTCTCCCAGTGGGCTGAGAGGGAGAAATTCTTCTGCCTGACGGTTTGGGTGAAATAAGGCATATACCACAGGAAACAGCATGTTCATTTTCCTGTGACCTTTTCCTGATTTCTTTTCCAAAGATTCTTCGGCCCCTAATGTTTTCCAAGCCCCATTGCTCAGTACATTGAAGATGAACTTTAATCCAAATTATTGCTCTAATCCCTAGCCCTCTCTTTGGCTTTAACACATTTTATTGCTGCTCCACCAGAGACCCTTGATATTAAGAACAAACTTTTCCTCAAGGCAAAGTCATAATTAAGCAATAATATAACCAATGTTTTTTACCAAAAGCCTGGATTAAGGTGCCCTAGAAAGCCACTCAGTGTGTTTACTGGAAATATCTTTTTGAGGTGGAAAACGTTACAAATATATAGTTGCAGTCTTCATGATGGAGACCACAAAAAACATTCCTCTCATGAATCAAAATTAGAAATTATTCATCACACTTTCATCTCTTGAACACTGATCCGTCTACCTGATTGTGTTTCTTTCTCCACATTAACTGTTTAAATGGCTTTGAGACAAATAATGTTTCACTTCTAGCACATGCACAGAATTTCATGACCTCTCATCCTGCTGCACCTTGTTTTGCTATCTCACTATAACCCCATCGTGTCTCATTTTTCTCACCTATTTTAATTGTATTTTGTCCTGCAGACATCTTTGCCAGCCTCCGTTAAAATTTTGTAGAATACAACAGTGTATATAAATTATACTTAATTAAAGAAATTCAACAAAGGAAATTCCGAGGGGAGGTTCCAGTTCGAGCAATAACAAATAACATTTACATGTCGTTATATCAATAGTTGTAAATGTTTAAAAAAGTAACTAAAAATATAAATCTAAAACGACACTCAAATGTATGGGTAAATATAAGCCAAACTCCTTAAGTTGGGCGTGGGGGTGGGAGGGGGGAGGCTTTATGATGTCTGTATTAAGTGTTGGTGGGCTGAATCTACATAAAGTTTTACTGGAACTCAGCTACATCCACTCATTTATATATTGCCTGTGACTGCTTTCAGCCTACAATAGCAGAGTTAAGTAAGAAGTTGTGACAAAGAGCATTTGGCCTACAAATTCGAAAATATTTACTATCTGACCTTTTGAAAGAAAGTGTTTGCTGACCCCTGGTCTAGATGATTGTGTTAAATTTGCTGAGCTATCTTCAGTCAGTGGCTGTTGCACCTGTGCGGTGCCACCTATGGGGAGCTGGCAGGCCGAAGCTGGAAATGTGCTATAGTGTATGTATCTGCTAAAGAAATACCGGAATCTGGTTTTTCCATCAGTATTAATTACAACACAGTCCTTTGGGGTCAAACATACTTATCAGGGACAGTTATTTATTTTAGAGCGTGTGTGCAAACGTAATTCACATATCTATCTTTGTGGGGTGAATACCCAGGCAATATATAATAGATTTGTTATGTAACAAAACAATCTCCATGTACATGGAGAAAATATTCAATTGTCCTAATGGACTCACACATGATGCAGTTCATATACTTAAGATACTCTTCTACTTAAAAAAAAATGAACTAAATTTGTCAGGAGACCAAAAATTCCCTAGTAGAAACAAAATGGGTAACCTCTGTTTTGATCAGCTTAATCCAACTACACATCTCACAAAAGCAAAGCCATCTTTTTCCACCCATATCATATGTGTCTATCTGCATGTTTGGGAAAGGGCTATGAAACCTAAGGGGAGTTATTATGTTACTGATGAAAAGCTCAAATCTGTAACACATATGTGCATTTCAGTATATAGTATCTGCTTATTTTCATTAAATTGCATTAAATGCTTCAATATGTAACGGAGTCATCTTCCTTAGGAAGCGTACACTTGTGGAATTCTTTGTGGTATCCTTGGGAATCCCTTTACCATGTATCCATGGCATTCTGCCCCTACGAGGCTCATTCCTTCCTGTCCCCTGGTATATTTATTAAGACAGGGGAATTTTTCCTTTCTTACTCAAAGATTTTGCTCTTGTCCCCAAGCTACTGTTTTTGAACTGAAAGAAAAGTCAAAGGATGATATATCTGAGGAAACAATATAACACTACTAGAAATTACTGCATGATATCTGTTTTTTTACTTAAAGACAGAAACAGAAGTTTTCTCTCATTTTTTCCCCCTTAAACTACTGTACTTCAGACCTAAGCTGAGGCCTGAAGTAGCGGAACAAAGAAAGCTGGTATTTTCCAAGAAAGGGGAAATCGCTGTTCATACACATTCACTACAGTAGGTCTATGGAAATGAATAATTATTATCTTACAAAATTCTATTCTCTGCTGTAGGGCGTGCAAGTGTACATATGAATGTTTTTAAAAAGTAGATTTTAAAATTTCCTCTTTCAACATTCTTTGATTATGTTATTACCAGAAAAAAAAATAAATGCAAACATACCTCAATATTTAAATATTATTTTATAAATATGCTTTTGTAAGCATCTGATAACTCACAGCAGTTTATCTTTTTACTTCTTCTAAGTTAATCATTCGTCTTTATATTCACTTTGACACTAGTGTGCCAAGAGAGGTATTAGATACCAGATATAGAGTTTCTTTCTTTTTTTCCTTAAAGTTTATTTATTTTTGAGAGAGAGAGAAAGGGAGACCGAGCGAGAGCAGGGGAGGAGCAGAAAGAGAGGGAGACACAGAACTGGAAGTGGGCTCCAGGCTCCGCATTGTCAGCAAAAAGCCAGACTCGGGCTCAAACTCACAAACTGTGAGATCGTGACCTGAGCTGTAGTCGGAGGCTTAAGTGACCGAGCCACCCAAACGTCCCATACAGGGTTACTTTTTTTCACATTTATTCATTTTTTGAGAGACAATGTGAGTGGAGGAGGGGCAGAGAGAAGGACACAGAATCGGAAGCAGGCTCCAGGCTCTGAGTTTGTCAGCACAGAGTCAGATGTGGGGCTTGAACTCACGAGCTGTGAGATCATGACCTGAGCTGAAAAGTCAGACGCTTAACCTACTGAGCCACCCAGGCACCCCTACAGGGTTTCTTTTTAACCAAACTTAACTTCATGTCCCCAAATCCATCTTATTTATAAGTTTTCCACTTTAGTAGCTGAAAGTCATCTTCATGTTAATTTTGAGGGCAAATAACCCATTTTTCTGAAATATAGAAATCAGAGACACAAAGTGCTATTTATTTTTTTGTGCACAGAAAAACAAGTGAGATATCAGGAAAAGATCATTCTAGATAAGCTTTAATTATTGCTTTTTAATTTCAATTACAAATATATGGAGGATGTTTGCCTCCTAGAAAGAATAAAAAATTGTGTGGCTGGGAGGCATATATGATACTGTGGTATATACTATATGATCAATAAGTATAATCAGGAAAATACCTGTAATTGTGAAAATCAAGGAAGTGCAGAGCTTGATAAGACTGTTTTTCTCATCTGGGTGAGTCATTATAACCAGCAAACTTACACTTAATGGTTTATAGACCTGTGTTTACACTCATCCAAGGATTGATGTAGCTTTGCCACATTTTATACCCTAGTGGGGGATTCCCAGGAAGGTAGCAGACTTGAAGAGATGACTATCACAGCACTAACCTGTAGGCACTTGTCAGTCACAGTCCACATAACTGACTTTCTGATTTTTTCTATTCTACTTTTAGAAGAGGAGAATCAGTATCAGACAGCAGGAACAGGAAGAATTTTGTCCTAAGTCTAGGTGCTTATGCCAAAAGGAAATAAGCAATTCTTCATCAAGTTTAGGTGGAAGAAGTAAAATAAGTATTAAAACAATATTTGTTTTTGGGGCGCCTGGGTGGCGCAGTCGGTTAAGCGTCCGACTTCAGCCAGGTCACGATCTCGCGGTCCGTGAGTTCGAGCCCCACGTTGGGCTCTGGGCTGATGGCTCGGAGCCTGGAGCCTGTTTCCGATTCTGTGTCTCCCTCTCTCTCTGCCCCTCCCCCGTTCATGCTCTGTCTCTCTCTGTCCCAAAAATAAATAAACGTTGAAAAAAAATTAAAAAAAATAATATTTGTTTTTATGTATATAGGTTGAATGTCTTTTAGAATAGCTCACTTATGTAAAATATAATTCAGAATTTATTATTGGTAGTAATTAAAGTTTATTCATTTTGAGAGGGAGAGAGAGGCAGAGAGAGACAGAGACAGAGAGAGAGGAGAGACAGAGGATCTCAAGCAGATTCTGTGTCATCAGCCCAGAGCCCTATGCGGGGCTCGAAATCTTGAACTGTGAGATCATGACCTGAACTGAAATCAGGAGTTAGATGCTTAAAGACTGAGCCACCCAGGCGCCCCAGTAATGATAATAATTAATAGCATAATAAGAGTATATATGTCAGTCACTGTTCTAAGCAATTATACATACTTAACCTGTAAAATCTTCAACCCTTCATAAAAAGTCTGAAACAAAAGAAAGTAAATAATTTGTCCAAATTGACACAGAAAGGGCAGACACTCCAGATCCAAACCATCTCTCCAAGCTCTTATTCAAATAAACATGTATGTAACTTGAAGTCTTAGATTTTTATCAAAATCCTTCCAGCTTTAGTATTACACACAGTTTCTACTGCAAAAGAGGTACTCAAAAATATTTGCTTCAGTGAATGAGTCACATATTATTTAAGAGGCTATAGACTGTAGTGTTTAAAAGCACCAACTCTGGGAATGCAAATTGGTGCAGCCGCTCTGGAAAGCAGTGTGGAGGTTCCTCAGAAAATTAAAAATAGACCTACCCTATGACCCAGCAATAGCACTGCTAGGAATTTATCCAAGGGATAGAGGAGTACTGATGCATAGGGGCACTTGTACCCCAATGTTCATAGCAGCACTCTCAACAATAGCCAAATTATGGAAAGAGCCTAAATGTCCATCAACTGATGAATGGATAAAGAAATTGTGGTTTATATACACAATGGAATACTACGTGGCAATGAGAAAAAATGAAATATGGCCTTTTGTAGCAACATGGATGGAACTGGAGAGTGTGATGCTAAGTGAAATAAGCCATACAGAGAAAGACAGATACCATATGGTTTTACTCTTATGTGGATCTTGAGAAACTTAACAGGAACCCATGGGGGAGGGGAAGGAAAAAAAAAAAAGATGTTAGAATGGGAGAGAGCCAAAGCATAAGAGACTGTTAAAAACTGACAACAGGGGCGCCTGAGTGGCGCAGTCGGTTAAGCGTCCGACTTCAGCCAGGTCACGATCTCGCACTCCGTGAGTTCGAGCCCTGCATCGGGCTCTGGGCTGATGGCTCAGAGCCTGGAGCCTGTTTCCGATTCTGTGTCTCCCTCTCTCTCTGCCCCTCCCCCGTTCATGCTCTGTCTCTCTCTGTCCCAAAAATAAATAAACGTTGAAAAAAAAAGATTAAAAAAAAAAAACTGAGAACAAACTGAGGGTTGATGGGGGGTGGGAGGGAGGAGAGGATGGGTGATGGGTATTGAGGAGGGCACCTTTTGGGATGAGCACTGGATGTTGTATGGAAACCAATTTGACAATAAATTTCATATATAAAAAAATAAATAAATAAAAAAATAAAATAAAATAAAATTAGAAAAAAAAATAAATAAAAGCACCAACTCTTCACCTAGGATTGGTGAGTAAAATCTCTCTGCTCTGCTTCACTTTTCTGTTGTGTGGAGATAATAATAGTACTTACCTCATAGTATCATAGATGATATAATGAACTACATTCACAAAGTGCTTAGAATAGTACCTGGCACATAGGAAGCACTATGGAAATGTTATTGATGATTATGATTATGCTTTTGTGAGTTACATGTGTCCCTCCAAAACATGTGTTGAAGTCCTAATACCCAATGAAGATGACCTTGAAAATAGGATCTTTGCAAGATGTAATCAGGTTAAAATGAGGTCATACTAGTATTTAGAGTGAGCCCTAAACTCAATACTTGTGTCCTTATAGAGAGAAAGAAATTTGGAGTTACAAAGAGACACAGGGAAGAAGGTCATGTAATGACAGAGGCAGAGATTGGAGTTATGGGGTCACAAGCCAAGAAAGGCCAAGGATTGTAAGCTACAAGATGGGAAGAGACAATACAGGACTCCTCCCTTCAGAGGGAGCATGGCTCAGCCAACACCTTGATTTTGGACTTGTAGTCTCCAGAACGGTGAGAGAATATTATTATTATTATTGTTACTATTATTTAGCCTCAGGACAAAATGTATTAATTCAGTCTGAACTCTCTATCAGCCATTATATGTTTAAATTTAGTCTACTCATCATAAGTCTTGAGTGTTTCAGAATCAGAATGCAAAATTTGGAAGTGAAAGTGAAGTTTGTGAATTTCAAGTTGTTCACACCAGGTAGTGTGAATATTTTATTACTGGTCCCCACCTTACATGTCACAGATGGTAATTATCAGCCTCTATCACTCTGAGAAACCACCCGAAGAATTAAACTAGAAGGAATTCAGCACATATTCCTAAAGGATTGTGCCATTTTGAAATCTGGAAATTCATTTTATTACTTGGTTTCTTCTGCTTAAATTATTTTAAAGATTTATTCTCTTATCCATGTATCAAGAATGTGTTTTCTGCTGCTCATTCCCAGAGAAAAGGCAATGAACAGTCCTGGCAAAGCTTATCACTTTTGCTGAATTATAATATGGTAAATTAAATACTGAGATTTAAATTAAACTATCAGATGAGATGATGGCATGGTTTCCAGACCTGAGAATGAGTTCATATTCTCTTTTTGGGCCATGACCGAAGAAAAGTATTTCATCCATGGGGAGGAGTATGGAGAAATAAACTTTTTATGTTATGGAGCAGAATTTGCTAGCTATGCACTCCTATTTTGTTGGAGCCAGTGTATGTTTTGGAGGTATATGTGTTATATCACTTAGTCTACTCTAAAAAAGAGAGAAGGAAAAAGAGGAGAGAAAGAAAGAAAGAAAGAAAGAAGAAAGAAGGAGAGAAAGAAGAAAGAAAGAAAGAAAGAAAGAAAGAAAGAAAGAAAGACACATTGTAATGTGTCTTCTCAGTTGGTCATGACATCAAGTAAAACAAATGATACAAAAATAGCTAGAATAAGAAAAAACAAAGAGAAAATTGATGTATTTTGTATTCCTGTTATGAGTTCTATTTCTTTCAATTCAGCCTCAAAGGTCAAACACCATTACATCAAAATTTTAATTCTTGGAAAGATAAGAAAGGAAATTTGTTCACATATGTGTAGGATATGTGTTTATGTGTGCACTCTATCAGGTGATTCTAAAATCAATACTGTAAGTTGATATGTGCCATCGAGAGAAAAGATGTAATTCAATCTGCTAACATAGCAATATATATATATATATATATATATATATATATTGCTATGTTAGCTATATATTGCTAACATATATATATTGCTATATATATATATATATATATACACACACACACATACAGAGAGAGAGAGAGAGAGGAGCACAGAGAGAGAGAGAGCCTTTAGCAGGCTCCACACTCAACACAGAGCAGGCTTGATCCCACAACCTTGGGATCATGACCTGAGCCAAAATCAAGAGTCAGATGCTCAACCGGCTGATTCAGGCTCCCCTATTTTTCTTTTTACTAAAAATTAGATTATCAGTCCCATTTTCTCATTCAATTCAGGTTTCATAATAATGATAAATCACTTGAAATTAAATCAGATAGATGACAGTCTTCAGAAATTAATGTTGTGAGAAAAGAAATATGCATAAATCATATAAATATAGGGGAAAATATGTTGTTTTTTATTTTTTATTTAATATAAATAAAATTCTCAGATCAAATTTCAAGACACATAGTAAGGAGTATGGTAGCTAAGCGGTTAATTTGGTTTTGCCAAACATTACATTCCCTTACATACTTCTCTCCTCATCGTACTCTTTATAATCCACTCACTCTTCCAGAAACTGAAAAATAAAGAAATAATGGCAGTCATCAAGTTATTTATCCTTTGTTCATACAAAACTCTTTATGAAGTCCCAATGCATACAGTGCATTAGGAAAAATGAATAAAATAAGACAACTAAGAGAACAGGTACTCATTCAATAGGTTTTACAGGAACGTACAAGACAATCTGTCTACAAGTGAACAGATATTTCTGCTTCCCTGGTGGTTTGGCCTTGATACAGGTTATCTTCCCCTGGCTATCTCTTCTCTCACAGCTATTCTCTCCCTGAAATTCACATATCTGGAAAACAAGGGCGGAGATATATGCTCCCACATTGTGAAGCAGATGTGCAGACTGCTGTGAACTGCAATCACATTAAATGCTACCAAGTACACATATTTAGTGGCTTTTTAGGAAACACGAATGAGAAATGGCAACGGTCTCAACGATCTAGCATTTGAATCTCCATCAAAGTCATAGGGAAATTTCCTTATTATACCTTAGATAGTTTGCATGTGGGTCATTATAGGATCATTTGATCTGAAGCTGATGTAATTAACTAATTGGAAATTATTTAAGAATTAAAAAATACTAATTAGAAATTAGTATTTTGTGCTTTTAAATGAAGATTATAATAAATTAGAGTGTGAATTTTAATTTACTTTTAGACTAAATGGTTGTGTTAATCTACTAGAACTACCATAACCAAGTAACACAGGCTGGGTGGCTTAAGCAACAGAAATTTATTTTTTCACAGTGCTGTATGCTAGAAGTGCAAGATTAATTAAAGGTGTTGGCAGGTTTGATTTCTTCTACGGGGGATAGAAGATTGGCTTGCAGATGGTGATCTTTCCTCTGTGTCTTCTGTAGTCTTCGCTCTATCTTTGTTGTATGTGTCTTAATCTCTTCTTTTAAAGGACACTAATCATATAGGATCAAGGTTCACCCAAATGCCCCCCCCTTTTTTTTTACCTTAATTGCCTCTTTAAAGGCCCTTCCTATCTCCAAATGCAGTCACATTCTGAGGAGTTAGGACTTTAACATATGAATTCTGAGGAGACACAATTCAGCCCATAAGAAAGGTGTAACTCAAACATTCAGATATTACTGTAAAGTTAAATTTAGCTAAGATGTGAAACTAAGTACCCCTCTGAAACATGAAAGATGAAATAAAACTTTCTAAAACATTAAATTTAATCAGATTTCAAATTTGGTAGCTAATTAGTTTAGCTAGGCTTATATTTTTCTTGAAACTCTTTCTAAACTGTAAAGGATCCACTCCAGACAAAAATGAATTTCTCATAATATCTAAAATGAAAAAAAAATTCCAAAACCTACCAGATCGGTAGTACTTGTTTGCATATATATAGGACTTTTATTTTTTAAGATGTAAAGGGCCAGAGGTGGGGGAAGGAGGGGGAAGGGGGGAAGAGTGACCCTCAGGCTCTTCCCTACCAGCAGCTGGTGTCTCTTCAGTCCTCTTTAGAGGGCTTTTAAATGCTGTGGTAATATTTTTAAACTAATTTCCTCCTGCTTCATAATTAGAGATACTCATTTCTCATGTAATCTCTAACCAGTCACAATTATTTGAGCTGTTTTATGACAATGATTATTTTGCTCAATATAAAATACAAATAAAAGAATCTCTAAAGATTGAACTATGCTGCTAAGAATGAGGGGCATTTTTGAGAACAGAAAAAGAAACAAAAAAAGTGGTATGTAATATGATATGCTTTTGTCTCTCAAATATCTCAACTGTCCACAGGGAGAGGTTTGGGGCAGTAAAATTATAGAGTTTAATTTTTTTAAATTATTGCTTTGACCTAAATCAAACTGAAAAAAAACTGCTAGGGTAAGAATTTAGGCTACTTTCTGTCATGTGCTTTTTTTTAAGGATACGTTTTATAGGAAGGAAGAATGAGACGTTAACATCCAAGGCCTAAGTGAATGTGTGTTTGATGGCGAATGGAATGGTTGCCAAGGGTTGAGGTGTCTAAGAAGAGTTGTTGGGCAATATTGGCTGGTGGGTGAAATGGAAGAAGAAACATGCTAGAGGTGCAAGTGAGAAAATGTGAGAATGTTTGAGACGCTGAACAAAATACTCACTTAAGGGTATTATTTCAGATCAGCGCTTTAATCGCACAGACCTAAGAGTACCAAATATTTTACTGTGTTCATTTTTTTATCTTTAAAAGTTTCAAAAGTCTCTCCTCCAGTTGATAGTTCCAGAGTCCTTACAAATTAATTGTAATCAGTTGAATCACTGAAGATTAGGCTCGGTCATTAAAAATTTTTATTTTTATATTTTTAAGTTTACTTATTCATTTTGACAGAGAGAGAAACAGAGAGACAGAGAGAGAGCGTGCTTGTGCATGGGCATGAGCAGAGGAGGGGCAGAAAGAGAGGGAGAAGAGAGAATCCCAAACAAGCTCTGTACTGTGGGCACTGAGCCCTGTGCAGGGCTTAAACTCACAAACTGGGAGATCATGACCAGAGATGAAATCAAGAGTTGGATGCTTAACCCACTGGGCCACCCAGGCACCCCAATCATTAAAAATTTTTAAACAAAGATATTCTGGGGATACAAAAGTCAATTTATTTATTCAAATAAATACATTAAAAAAACCAACAGTAGCATTTTGCTATCAAAATTCTGCATAGCCCTTCATACACCTGCCTTCACAAGCATGTTGGTGCTCTCATTGGTGGCTTTCTCAAAAGTATTTTCATCTTGTGCAAATTTTAGAATCTGAAGCAGAGCCTTATTTGAATGAAATTCTTACTAAGAGTAAAAAGTTTTTTTCCTGATTCTCCTTGATATTATCTTTTTTATCCTAAGGGCATATATCATAGCAATTGAAATTAGGGACTTTCCAGTAAAATAGACATGGCTCAGGGAGCCCCTCTTCCTTTAGTTACATGTGTGATTTTTAAGCAAGTTACTTAACCTATGTTATTTAAAAGGGTTATTAAGCGGATTCAATGAGATAGTGGTGGTTACATTCTTTTCAGATCACGTTACTGTTTCTAACTGCACAGAGTTTATTCTACATATGTACATTATTTTAAGATATGTTTTCAATAATACATAAAGTGACAGAACTGTTTGCTCTAAGAATTCCTTCAGCAGAAGTACAACTCAGCTTATCAAAGACAATTAAAAGTGCACTTGATACTGATTTAAGCTTGGTCTATGGATGATAAGAGGCTCAGGAAACCATAGGGAGATTTTAAGGTGGACTCTGGAAGGTTATTCCAGATAGGACCAAGAAGCACATGTCTTTTGTGACTAACTAATGGGAGCCAATCCCCAGAATAAGCAGCAATATGGAAGAAGATGGCTGTCCTTTGCAGCCTTAGACTCTCAGTGCACATGAAGGAAAGGCTTTGAAAGCCACGGCGACAAGCCTCCATCCTGGTGTCAGAGTTGTTGCAAAGGCTGCGGTTGTTTGCAACCACGCATGTGTTTGAAAGTAACAAACACTTATTAAATGCCCTGTTTAGTTGCTGTGGTTGCTGGCGTTACAACAGTTAATACACAGTTCCTGCTCCCCAAGGCTTTAGTTTGGCCAAAAAGAAGACAGTAACATTGTAAAACCAATGGAAGGGCACCAGAAGGTAATGCTTAAAGAAATAGATTTAAAAAAAAAAAAAAAAGAGGGAAAGAATTGGTAATCTTAAGGTTGAATTTATTCCAGTGTTTAAGTTTTTGAAAATCTGTCTTAAATATTTTATTTTCCAAAACCCTATTCAAGAATGTAATTAGTATTCCTATTAATTGTCTAATTAAAGGGAATTTTTTGTTTGTCTAGAAAAGTCTGTACTAGCATCCTTGCTTTTCAGACTTCAGTGGCAAGGTGAAACTAATATGCCTGGTTGTGAGAGAAGTTACCTTGCTCTCCAGTGGACCTTAATTACTTGAAGGCAAAAAGCAGTTCTTATCTTGGGCCAATAGCCTCCCAGAATTTCTTAGTTAAATGATGTGTTTATGTAAATATTTTAGGTAAGAGGATCTTAACTCTTACCAGATTTTCCAAGTGATGACCAAAAACTAAAAAGCAACATTTACTTAGGGGGATAATGCAAAACTAAATGCCAAGCCTTTAAATTCTATTTTTCATGATAAAAACATCACAATGACTCATAGTAGTTTTCCTAACCTTTTGTCCCTAAGATCATTTTTACACTATCCTCAAATGAGTCCAACTTTCCCTCATCTTTATTTCTGGAAATCGCTTTTCTTAACTAAAAAAAAGTTGCATTTTCCATAATGTCTGTCTATTTCCTGGAATATCAAAGTCATTTTTCATTTCAACACTATTCTCTAAATTTAATTCCCACCACATTCTACTTTACAATATTGTGGCCATAATCACTAAAGCATTTTAACAATACTGTTTATTCCAAAATCAAGCTACAACCATTATTCATTTCCCCAAAAAGAAGAACTAAGAAGAAAATTTGAAATTTACTAATTTATTTTACAAAATTTTATTATGTCTTATATAAAATAATGCATTAAATCGCAAAATGGCATTTTTCCCTATTCTTGCATTGTATGAATTCACCTATGCAAATTTTGACCTCTATCTTTGTTATAAGCCATTGTCATCTCTAGAGTGTCTTTTTGGAATATACAACACAATTTTTAAGTCTACCTTGTCTTCATTTACTTCTAAAATGCTTGGAATATGACAATTTTGAAACATGTGCATGTTGAATTACAAATTTTATCCCACACCACAAATAGCCACTTACATTTGTGTACTCCACCACCTTTTTACTACATTTCTTTTAAAATGACTGGCAAAGGGGTGCCTGGGTGGCTCAGTCTCTTAAACATCTGACTTTGGCTCAGGTATGATCACTGCAGTTTGTGGGTTCATGGGTTTGAGGCCATGGGGCTCTGTGCTAACAGCGCAGAGCCTGCTTGGGATTCTCTCTCTTTCCCTCTGTCTCTGCTCCTCCTTGACTCATCCTTTCTCTTTATTTCAAAATAAATAAATAAACTTTAAAAAATATAAAATAAATAAAATAAAATAAAATAAAATAAAATAAAATAAAATAAAATAAAATAATAAAATAAAATATTGGTAAGAGGCATCCGGGTGGGCACAGAGCCTTGAGATTCCCTCTCTCTCTCTCCCCTTCCCCACTCACTCTCTCTCTCAAAAAGAAATAAATAGACTTTAAAAAGAATAAAATAAAAAAAATTAAAATTAAATGACTGGTAAAAGACTTCTTTGCAATATTTAACACTTAATAATTACTATATCTATATCAAAATTTTTTTTTACTTTTTTTAATGTTTATTTATTTTTGAGAGAGAGACAGAGTGCGAGCAGGGGAGGGGCAGAGAGAGAGAAAGACCCAAAATCTGAAGCAGGCTCCAGGCTCTGAGCTGTCAGCTCAGAGCCCGATGCAGGGCTGGAAATCATGAACCATGAGATCAAGACCTGAGCCGAAGTCAGAAGCTTAACTGACTGAGCCACCCAGGCGCCCTATTTTATTACTTTTTTTTTATGACTACTTCAGATGATGTCTATAAATACCTAAATATATACCTAAATATCTGAATATCTCTATATTTGTACTATAAATTTATACAAATATATTATATTAATATTAATATATATATATTTAGAAACTAGCAACAGTATGAGCCATTTTCGGCTGGTGTGTCTTCCCTGAGTGGTACTTTTTTATTTACAAAAAGTAAATAAACACATAGGAATTTGAGAGATTTGAAAGGACATTAAAAAGTAATTTCATAAGAATAATTGTGGAAAAATACAACTTGGTTTATTTTGTGATGCATAAAATATATTAAATTCGGCAGTCACTTTGCTCACAGTATAATCCTCTGCTAGTTGTAAAACTGTCTCTAACAAATCATTTCTTATTTTTCACACATAGCAAAATAATAACAGTAAACTATAAATGTATAGAAACTGATCTACTCAATATTCTAGAACTGACTTGATTGATACTCAAATACTTACCTAAGTAGCACTGGGGGAAAGTAGACCATTGAGTACTTTTGAGTGTAACAGAGTTAATCATCCATGATATAGTGCTCAATGTGGGTATGATTTTTTATTATGTTTCCATTTTGCAAAAACAAAATTCATACTTCAGTTGTTTTCCTGATTATTCTCTTAGTTTCTTACATTGTCTTTGTAACTTTTTAGAATATTTTGGAATCAATTATAGTTTCTATTTTCCCTTTTAATTGTTCCTCACAATTTTACATGGCTTATATATTTTTTTCAATACAGTTTTCTAATGGTGGTAAACACTGGGTCTACCAGAATATACTTCACATTCATAATAATCAGTTTTAATCTCATCCACATTAGAACATCAATCAAGCAATACATTTTCTAGTAGCCATTAACACTCAGTAATTCAGTCAATACTTCCACTATCCTTACAACTACAAAGCCGGATATTCCCTGACAATAATATATTTTAACCTTTAGTTCTTGTTAGTCTTCATATTGCAGGAAAGATTACATAGTACTGTGTAAAACCACAATCAAGGTATGAGGTGATTTGGGCCATAATAAAACACTATATTTAGTAATGCCAGTGAAGATACGGTGTGCTTATGTTCTCATTTTTAAATTTCAGCCAGTACAATTATTTTGAAGTGTAGAAAATTTCCATGTAAAAATGTTTTCTAGTTTTCCTTCAGGTCATCATTTCTATCATCAGAACGAGAAACCAAGAATGAGTCACAGACAAGAGGAAATGAAGACAATTGTAGCACAGTTTATATGTCAGATTTGTGGTGCCAAGTCCTTTACAAGCCTTTTACATGTGTTCTGGTATTTTGCTAATGTAGCTACAATATCTCCAGGGCCTTAACATCCTTTCTTTCGTCTCTCAAATGACCTATAAAAGATGGTTAGAAGAACATAGAATAAAAAAAGAAAATGACCAGAGGGGTTTTCTGGTCACTTTTTCCAGTTTGATCATTTAAACAAATTCCTTTTCGTTTTCATCGGTTCTGCTTATTTTAGAGAACAGTTTAAATATTACAGAAACCCACAGGCTAACCAAATATCTAAGAAAGTTCCACTCCCTCTTCTTGATGTTGACAGTGATTTTAAAGGACCCCCAGGTATAGACAATGATATTCTTGAGTTGGATTTTTTATGAGCAAATGGAATATAAGCTTCCCTCTTTCTCTCCCATAAGCAATGAAAATAAGCCTAAAAAAGGACTCAAGTTCAATTAGGGATTGTTTAATTGACCTACTGTTGAGTCAATCCTGATTTTCTTTTCACACATTAAACTACAAAATTTATAGCGTCTGAAAATGTTGCTTTTTACAATGTGTGTGAAAACTGTGAGCCATATCCTCCAGAGCTGCTGAAATCATACAGACTGAACATTAAGTTTACCCTCCTCAGAGAAAGGAATTTTCTTTCAATGGATGGCTTACTTACTTTTACACATCAAAATGGTTACATTTGGTATCTTTCTTTCTTTTTCCTTTTTTCTTTTTTTTTTTTTGCCTCTATATTTTAGATTGAAAATAAATAAGCAAACCATACAGGCATTAACATCCAAAAGCACTCAGAGAACTGTAATACAATAATGAAAATAAATATATAAATTATTTTTCTCAAATAAGAATTCAAGTTTCATGACCTGAAAAACTATATACTATGCACTTTCCCTGATGAACCTTACTGATTCCACTGGACTAGACTTTAAAAAAAACCTAGTCAAGTATACTGTTTACAAATAGTTAGTGAAGACAAAGCTATTCCTTCATTTTAAGAAACTAAAAATAATTATTATATACAGCATATACATATTTGATTTATATTCATTATTATTTTTCAATTTTAAATATATTACACCATAGGAAATGTTTTGATACAGTTTGCTTTTCCAACTTAAGCTCCCCCCCACAACCAAAATGCTGACATACACAAATGAATAATGGGCAGTCTGTACCAGCTACCCATTACTGTACAATAAATCATCCCACAGTGTAGTGGCCTAAGAGGTAAGTATGTATTATTGCTCGTATTGAGACAACCAGTCAGCAGGTTGTTCAGTCTAGGCTCAGCTCCCTCCTCATTTGTGAGTTTCTGTGAATCTCCTCTGCAGCTCTGCTTCTAATACTTTGCTGGATGCTGACCTTGTTCCTCTCCCTGCTGGGTTAGGCCTGTTCATCTGCTAGCTGAGCAGGATTCAAGAGAATGAAGCTCTTTTGCAAGTACAATTTAAAAACTTGTAAGTTTCCTCTGCATCTGACTCAAGTCCATTCTAATGGCCAAATACACAATTATTCAGGAGATACTTATCTCTTTGTAAATTCACTCACAGTTGCTTTGGCCGTGTGAGAAGGTTACTGGATAAGACCCTTAAGTTTCTTAGAAACCCTTTTATCTAGGGGCACCTGCATGGCTCAGTTGGTTGTACCTGATTCCTGGTTTCTGCATGGGTCATGATTCATGGGATCAAGCCTTGCATTGGGCTGTAAACATGGAGCCTGCTTGAGATTCTCTCTCTCCCTCTTTGCCCCTCCCCTACTCGTACTCTCTTTCTCAAAATAAAAAACAAACAAACAAACAAACAAAAAGAAACCCTTTTATCTACCGGAAAGTGTATCCTCAATCCTTAGGTCTCAAAAAAAGGTCTTATAATAATAAACTTGATTTGATCTTATCCTCAGAACTTGTTTTATGTTGGGACTCTTACTGGTTGGGAAGACAGAAGATGAGAAACAATTTTGTTTTCTTTTTTCTTTCTTTCTTTTTTTTTTATATCCCTCAGATTTCTTGAAAACTGACCAGTTCTTTCTCTACCTCAGAGGTTAGCAAACTAAGACCTAGAGGCCAAATCCAGCCCACATCCTAGTTTTGTATGGACTGTGTGCTAAGACTATTTTTACTTATTTTTATTTAAAAAAAAAGAAAAAGGATAATATTTTGTGATACGTGCAAATGACATATTCACATTTCTGCATCCATAAATACATTTTTTGAAACACAGCTACATTCATTCATTTACATATTGGCTCTGGCCATTTTTTGCATGACAATAGCAGAGTTGAGACAGACACTGTTCAGTCACAAAGCCAAAGTTATTATCTGGCACCAAAGGAGAAGTTTGGGGACCCCTGTTCTAACTCAAACTGTTCCTGTATTACTCCATCACATAGAGCTAAAAGAAGCCCACTGACACTTTCAGCATTTTGTCTGGAAAGCATTTTGTCAAAGTCCAACAATTTATTAGGAACATATCTATTGGTGTAGTCTTGCCAATTGTTTTCTTATTTTATAATTGCGCTCTGTTTTTTCAGCCTCCGGTGGCAATCTTTCACCATTTTCTAGCCTCCACTAAATATTTGCTTACCAAGTTTCCATTATCTGTTCATTGCTTTGTTTTCAAACCAGAGTCTCATAGTTTAAGTCAAAAACATTCCAGTTCTCTGTACCCATTTCTATATCGGTTACCTCTTGCAGTAGAAGAAATAAACACCAAACTCTGTTGCTTAAAATAACAGGATTTAATATTTTCAGTGAGTCTATGGGTCAGGTAGGCAATTGTACTGATCTTGCCTGGGCTTTTTCATGTATTTAAATCAACTTGTAGACTAGCTGGTGTAGAATGATCTTTTTCGCAGATCCTTTATTTGGCTAGCTGTTGACTAGGGCAGCGGGAATGATGAGGCTATGGTCCTCTCGTCCTCAAGCAAATGACCTTGGGCTTGTCCTCATGATGGTGGTGGGGATCCAAAAGAGTGAGTGGGAACATGCAATATTTCTCATGAAATGAGAAATGCCTCCAAAAGAGTGAGGCATGGACTAGGAACTAGCACTCCATATTTCCTCCACAGTGTGTTAACAAAAGCAATCCAGCCCAGATTTAATGAGTGAGGAAATAAATTCTACCCCTTGATGAGATAGCCATAAAATTTATAATACCATATTAAGAAGCTTTTGGTATATACAGTATCCTGGCATACAAAGCATACAAGACAATTTTTGTATTTGCTAATAGTCTTTCCATTCTGAATATATTATTCACAAAAGAATCGTTCTTTTTCAGTCCCGACATTGTAACAATGACAAATGAATAATGAAACACTCCCAAAAAGTTATTAGCATTGATGAAGATCATATTTCAGACAGAGAATTGGGGAAATAACATGTAAAATAACCAAAGAAACATAAATCCGGGTAATTCAAAGATCATCCTTTTCTAGTGTACATTTGGGAGGAAGGATTTTTTTCTTTTAATTCCCTTTAAGTGACCCGCTTAGAAACTCTTCCTCTCTATTTTGGGATTTCCCTCCCTGCTCTTGGTTGTGATGTAGGATGCTCCTGATTCTGTTGCTAGTTATCACTTGAGTACCTTTGTTATCAACTCCTTTTTCAGGATTATATCTTCTTTTGGTATGCGTCGCTAAAATAATACATATTAGGTCACACAATTTTACTATCTTGTCTCTTTATTGTCCATAATATTTTGTCCAAGTACTAATATGAGAGGATTAGTATTTACTGATTGGTGTAATGATTCAGAGGAGGGTCGTAAAGTTTGAACAAAGGAATAAGAATACTGAGTGAGTTTTCTGACCTAGAAACTACTGTCTACGAGCCTCTTGCTTACCCATTTTCAAAGCTTTCATACCACCAAAATATAAGAGGAGGGGGGGATGTGACTTGATTTTAATTACTTATGGTTTTCAGATAGAAGAGGAGGCAAAAACATATAGATAAACAAACAAGCAAACAAACAAAACATACATTTTATGCCAGCCTTGTGAGACCCAGGCCAGACAAATTTACTACTGAGATTGTTAGGACACTTTTTGGTTAGAAAAATAAATCAGAGAATCAGCGACCTGGGGTCAAATATTAGGTGGGTTCAATGGGCTTTCCCAACTGGGTTTCTTGAAGGGCCACAGAGTTCATTCTGTTAGCTTTGAATGGTATTGTTTTCTTCAAGCATAGCGTTGTCACCATGCTGGAAAAATCACTTTCATTTCCTGGAAACTCATACAGGGAGCTCTGTCTGGCCTTTGTAGGATGGCTTCAAAGGCATCTGTGACTGAGAGAGAATCTTTTTCTAAACTTCAGATGGGGGGAAAAGCAAAGTTTGAAAAATGTGTTTTATCTCACAGTCACCAAAGTGAATGTATCCAGAGAATTCGACATTTTGCAAGGGGTTGCTTTTCATAGAAAGCCTGATTCATAGCCTGCTTCTTTGTAACCAATGGTTTATCTCTTTAAAAAAGAAAGGAACTTGCTTTTGGGGCAGCTCCACATCTTACATAGTAAGTCTCACCCTTTATTCAATTGCTAAGTCTTACTTATTTTGAATTATCTAAAATGTTACTTCCTTAGAAAACCCTTCCTGCTCTCTGATTCTTTAAAAAATGCTATTTGTTTACTTATTTATTTTTAAGACGTTATGTAATTTTTAGGGCGAATTTAGTGATCCTTTGTGTGTTTGTGTGGAACAGCCCCCAACTTCCTGATGGAGTCCTACTTTCTCCCACATCCAGAGCCTGGTATTCATTGGTTACTTTAAAAAGACCCAGCAGACACATTTATAGTTTCCAATATCTGAGGCCAAATCACCTCTCCATGTAGGGTGTTTCCAGACTAGTCTTTACAAATGAAATGGAAAGAGTGAGCGGATATATAATTCTCCTTTGTGAGATACCTCAAACATGGGAAGTGGGCATGTGACTTGATCTTCCCATTAAACTCTATGTACTTCCCTTCTAGTCTAATTCAGTCACATATGTATTCAATTAACTGCTCTATCTCACTCTCCCCATCTCCTTACCCATCCCCACATACAAGCCTTAATCTGCAAGGTCATCAGAACTCGAAAATATTTCTGTGAATAATTCATTTATCACTTCTATGTACAATTTGTCCAGTCCAATGGAATCCTGAGAATTTTAATGTGATTTATGATCCTTGTTTATTCATAAGGTTTATCACATTCTTCAAATATGTACTAGGAGGTCCAATACCATATTCATTTTTTTCTTCTCTTCATTATTAATCTTTAAATAGCCAAGAACCTGTAGTTGGAGACACCGTTATATAGAGTTTTAAAACTTACTTAGAAAGAAGGGATTGCTAAATTGGATCAATTTTAGCTGAAAATGTGCTGATTAACTTAATGACTCTCATTCTTAACAATTTAAATAACTTTAAAGATATATATTTAAAAAAACAACAGAAATATTGGTATTTTTTTTTCTTTTCTATCCATTGTTATTTACACATTTACTAACTTTTGTTGAAAGTAATCGTCAACACAAAAATGAAAATGTCGTAAATGTATAGCTTGATGAATTTCACAAAATGAACACACCTGTGTAGCCAACTTCCAGATCCATAAACAGAACAGCATCAGGAACACCTCCTTTTCGGAAATCTCACGTGGGGGCAAATGTAGGGGCACCTGACATCCACTTGAATTTTCTTTTCTTCATCTGTAAAGTGAGTGGAATAACAAATATGCCGAAAAACTGCTCTATAAATGTGATCAACTCCATTGAAACATGTTGTAAACCACAGCAAGTTGCACAAATGAACAGTACTATTTTAATTTTCTGTTACTACAAAGTACCCATTGCAGAATTCACCTTGGAAAAATGATCAGACTTGGCTCCACCATGAAGAAGAAGGAGTGTTGCTAGGGAATGCCAGCAGGCTGCCTTCCAACAGACCTCTTAGAGTCTCATTACCTTGGTAGATTTGCCTGGCTCTCAGTCTGGCCCTCAGCCGTTCCAGACTCTGAAATCTAGTTGTCTATTGCTAAGGGGCCTAGTGATATTAAATAAGCTCAAGAGACTGATTTTAAAAATCAAAGCCTTGATTTATTAATTTACAATGAGGGGACCAGGCACTTGAGTCTTCTGGCCAGAACATTCTCTCCCCGCTGATACTCCTTTGGGGAAGCTACACTGTATTCATTAGCTTGCTTAGAGAGCATGGTTTCGGAATAAGAATTAGGTGAGAGGAATCTCCTTCTATACTGTGTGATATTGGGTCAGTACTTTTTTGTACCAGTGCAACCCTGCACTTTGACTATTCTCTTCAGGCCAACTCAGCTGCCAATCCCATGAGGAAGCACTCTGAAGCCTCCAGATTCTAAGAAAGGAAAAATGCAGTATTTTAGATTCTCAATTTAAAAATCAATTTAGGGGCACCTGGGTGGCTCAGTTAAGCATCCCACTTCGGCTCAGGTCATGATCTCACAGCTCGTGAGTTCAAGCCCCGTGTGGGACCGTGCTGACAGCTCAGAGTCTGGAGCCTGCTTCGGATTCTGTGTCTCCCTCTCTCTCTGCCCCTCCTCCCCCTGTCTCACACTCTGTCTCTCGTGTGCTCTCTCTCTCTCAAATATAAATAAACATTTAATTTTTTTTAAATAAACAAGTAATAAAATAAAAATTGATTTATAAGTCTCATGTGGGCTCACCTGCAGCACAACCTCTCTGACCTGGTGACCACCCTCCTCTCTGGCAGAGGGTATGCATGCCTGACTGGAACACCCAAAGGCTCTATTTTCCTTTTCTTCTCTTCCTCGATGTGGTACTTCCAAATGTTTACTTTTGGAGCTAATCTTCTTTATTTTGTATAATTAATAGAGGAAGAGTAGAGGTTCAGATACATAACTGAGTTCAGATACATAACTGAGATGGAAGCTTGTACCCCAAGTTCAGATACATAACTGAGATGGAAGTTCAGATACATAACTGAGATGGAAGCTTGTACCCCTGAAGGTAAATGCCAACTGACTATCAAAAGCTCAAAGTTAGAGAAGTGCTTCAGAGACTTGTTAGTAGAATCACTAGTAGATCACTTCTCAGACTCAGCACTTAGGTGGGTAATGACCTCTATCTTCTTTTGCCTCTGACCTCTCTTATTTGTATGCTTCCCTGCTTTAGCAATCCTCACCCTATCCCAAACCCTCAGCTAATTGAGCAGCTGTTTCCTTAATAATGTTAATATTTTCAAACTGTCATGTACTTCTGGAGACATTCTTGTCCTTTGTAATCATTATTTTTTGAATGTCTGAACATTATATGTTCATTTCATGTTCATTATATATTGACTCTGAGTTTTTGAGCTCACAATTGACAATACCAATAATACTTTTAATCTGTTCTGTGGCAAACTTACACTTTTATGATATTTATGTATGTATGTATGTATTTCAAAAATTTATTTAAATTCTGGATAGTTAACATAGTGTGTAATATTTATTTCAGTAGTAGAATTTAGTGATTCATCACTTACATGTAACACCAAGTGCTCAACACTAGTGCCCTCCTTAGTACCCATCACCCATCTAGCCCATCACCCCACCCACCTCCCTCCATTAGCCCTCAGTTTGTTCTCTATTGCAAAGAGTCTCCTATGGTTTGTCTCCCTCTCTTTTTTTCCCCTTCCTGTATATTCATCTGTTTTGATTCCTAAATTCCACATATGAGTGAAATCATATGGTATTTGTTTTTCTCTGACTGACTTAGTTCACTTAGCATAATATACCCTAGCTCCACCCACATCATTGCAAATGGCAAGCTTTCATCCTTTTTGATGGCTGAGTGATATTCCATTATATATATATATATATATATATGCCACTTCTTTTTAATCCATTCATCAGTTGATGGACATTTGGGTGCTCTCCATAGTTTGGCTCTTGTTGACAATGCTGCTATAAACACCAGGGTATATGTAACACTTTGAATCTGTATTTTTTTTTTTTTACCCTTTGGCTAAATACCTAATAGTACAATTGCTGGATTGTAGGGTAGTTCTATTTTTAACTTCTAGAGGAAACTCCATAGTGTTTTTCAGAGTGGCTGCACCAGTTTGTATTCCCACCAAGGGAGTAAAAGTGTTCCCCTTTCTCTGCATTATCACCAACACTCGCTGTTTCTTGTGTTGTGAATTTTAGTCATTCCAACCGGTGTGAGGTGGTATCTCATCATGGTTTTGATTTGTATTTCCCTGATAATGAGTGATGTTGAGCATCTTCTCATGTGTCTATGACCTACACTTAGATCATTTCTAATACAGAGCTCTTTGAGGATTTATCACCATAAGTGTAGGGGCACCTGGGTGGCTCAGTCAGTTAAGTGTCTGACTCTTGATCTCAGCTCAGGTCATGTTCCCATGGTTTGGGGGTTCCATGTTGGGCCCTGTGCTGACAGTGGGGAGACTGCTTGGGATTCTCTTTCTCCCTCTCTCTCTGCTCCTCCCCTGTGCATGAGCACATACATGCATGCTCCCTCTCACACAAAATACATAAATAAACTTAAAAAAAATAATAAATGTAAAGCACTGAAGCTGGAACCTGACACTATTCATGGATGTGCTCCAAAACCACAGTTTGATCAAATGCAAAATGCCTAATGTTAAAAACCAATACTTGGTATTTGTGATTTTGGATTTTTTCCTCTTCATGAATTTTTGAGCCATTAAATTTGATATTTTTCCTTAAATTCACCCTCACAATATGTTAAGAATACCAAAATCAGATTGTTCTTGAGAGAATCACGACCTAAAAAAATATTCAATGACAAAGTATTAAAAGCAGACTTTAAAGGTTATTTTTCCACCTATAATGCTGATATACCAAGTAATTCTAAAAGATTGGAATTACGATAAAACATACTTGGTACCATACCATTTTAAAACAAAAACTTTTAATGGCTCAAAAAGATTGAGATGTTCTCCCTAATTTTTAAGCTAATCCACTGTTGTCACTTCAATCATAAAATACTTGTCAGGACGCCTTAGCCACGTCGGCTAACTCTTGATTTCAGCTCAGGTCGTGATCTCATGGTTGTAAATGGAGCCCTACATGCAGCTTCCCACTGAGCACGGAGCCTGCTTGAGATTCTCCCTCTCTCTGCCCCTTCCCAACTTGTGCTTGCATGCACACTCTCTCTCAAAATAAATAAATAAACATTTAAAAAGTCTCTACTTATCCATTTTAAAGCTCTTAAATTTTTTAAAACAAAATTTACAGCATCACAATCATCAAATATGACAATATTTTTTTCCTTTTGTAAAAAATATACATGTATATTTAAAATGACTGAATTTCAACATAAATATACATAATGAGATTTTTCCCTTCAAGTTATACCAAGAATGCTTTCAAATGTGAAAGTACATATTTAATTATTAATAATATACCCAAATAACAAAAAAATATTAATATCATTAATAGTAATTAGATATGATCATAATTATTATTGATCATAAACAAGTTCAGAGTTGTCAGAAAGGAACTGCAGTGGGCAGTCAGCTGTTTGGCAATCCAAGGGCCAGTGCAAAAGCCATGGTCAAATGACAAGCTTTTGCTAATTTCCTGGGGGGAGGGGGTTGGTTAATTTTATCCACAAAGCCAAAATTTAGAGAATCTCTAAGTAAGAAGCATTCAGGAAGCTCTCATATTTATCGGTCTTATATATGTGTTTCTGCATGTACATAACATAATTTTCTATTAATACTTAAAAATTAAGCAATAAACATACATTTCAAAGCACCACATATTTTTTATGTTGGTTTGAATTCAAGATTCAAAACAATCAAAATTTTACAAATCTAAAGTTTAAAAATACTAAATCCTAAGTGTTTTAAAATACTATCCCTTAAAAAGAAACTAAAGTATTTCAGAAAGGATTATTTGCAGACCTCACACTACAAATAATTTTAATTGACCCATTTTAAATGTTTAAATCTGAGAGAATCCTATAACTCACTTAATATTTAAGCATCCAAGGCTTTCCTTCTCCTCTGGATTCCTCTTATTTGAAAACAGAATGTCACTCTTAGGATAATTCGATAAATGTTGTGTCAGCAGTTTTTAGAAAAAGTCTTCTGTTGTAACAAAACTGCCAGACGCTAAACAGACAAAGTCTCAGAATAATTGATATGGACAACAGAAGTAAGAATTTTGACTCCCAGTGGGCAAGCCACCTGTACAAACAACACTTCTAACTTCAATTTGAGTTGCTGGCTTCTGAACACTCAATTATTTAGGGCATTCAGAGGATTTCATTAATACAAGAAATGCCTACAGGCCTGAGTTACAAAGGTGGTCTTTATCATTAAAGATTGGGGTTCAGTAATAAGAATTGCTAATGCTACGTGGATGACAAATGATCTTTCTCCACCAGAACTAGAATTCTTCCCTTTTTTAAAGTATTTTAATATGTTCTTCTTCAGAATGTTTTAATGCTATTTTGCCTTGAAATCCTCAGTCAGACGTTTTTAGAGGCAGAATATAAAAGGACAGAAAATGACCATCCAGATGTTTCCACATTCCAAGGTTGTCACAGCATTGCCATCCAGACAAAGTCTGTTCTGGGTTCTTAAGAAATTAGTTCGGATTAGAGGGGTGAACTACTTGCACAGAGTTCTCTTTTAGCATTAATATGCTTTGTAGAGCCTCTTATTACAATGAATTGACTTAGATCCCCTGTCTCATATTTAAAGCGACAAATAATTTGTTTGGTTTTGTTTCACTGAAGAGTAAGGATTTAAGTACTTTTAGAATCCAGTTTTAAATTGTAAAACAATTTTAGATTTACAGAAAATTGTGAAGGTAGTACAGAGAGTTCCCAGATTTTGCACCCATTTTCTCTTAGTAACATGTTACATTAGCATACCACATTTGTTATAATTACTGAACCAGTGGAGATATATTATTATCAGCTGAAATCCATAGCTTATTCAGACTTCCATAGTTTTTACCTAATGTTCTTTTTGTGTTCAGGATCCCATCTAGGATCCTACATTATATTGAGTTATCATGTACCCTCATGTGCTCACGGCTGTGACAGTTTCTCAGACTTTTCTTGTCTTTGATGTCCTTGACAGTTCTGAGAGTACTGGTCAGGTAATTTGAGCAATGTACCGCAACAGAAATTTGTCTGATTTTTTTCTCATAATTATACTAGGTATGGAGTTTGAGGAAGAAGACCACAGCAATGAAATACTATTTTCATATCTTATCAAGGATACATGACTTATTACTGATGTTGATCTTAAGTTCCTGCCTCAGGCAGTGTTTTTCATGTTTCTCCAATAAAATGCTATTCTTTCCCACCCTGTCCCTTTTCTGTACTGTCTTCCTTGGAAGGAAGTCACTATGTGCAGCCTGCATATGAAAGGTCGGGAGTGATTCACCAACTCCTTGAGGGCTCGTTATCTATACAAAGTATTTGGAATTCTTCTGCACAAGAGATTTGTCTCTTCTCATTCATTCATTCAATCATTCATTTGTATCTGTATGCACTTTTTGTACTAGGTTATAATCCAATACTGCTTTTCTTATTTTGTTGCTCAAATTGTTTCAGTCCTGGCCTTTAGGATCTCTTCGGGTGTCTAATATACCTCATATATCTCTTATACCTCACGTTTGTGCTTGTATATGGAGGTCTTTTCTTAGTTTCTGATGTTACAAGGTGCTGTAGGCTCATCATGTATATTTTCTGCACGAATACTAAAATCAGTCTTTCTTCAAGGAGTTTGGTTTCTGTTATTGGAGAACAGTGTTAGAAACTGAGATCTGGGTGTTATGTATGCACATAGCTATGTATCATTGAAACCCGGTCCTCTCAATCAACAGTGTAAGGAAATGTATTTATGTGTGTATGCTAACCCCTGAATCTATACATTTCTGTACTTGTATATGTAAATATCTGCCTATAGTAAACTAAATCTGCATGTGTTTTGAGGACTCCAAGTCTAACTCATTACCAGATGGATCATTCCAGCCTCCTTCTCTTGCTTGTCTGCAAACTACCAATAAGAAACCTGGATTCAAACCACCTTTATCCATTGACTTAACAATCTCAGTATACACAGAGCGGTTACAGAATTGTTAACCTGTATACCTATAGGAAACAAGGTGTTCAACTAGACTGCAGTGATAATGTATAATTCCTCTTGACTTTAGTCATGAAAACTTTACTCATTTTCCAAGTTACTCAGGCTACCGACGTGTTTGAAGTTGTTTCGTATATTTGTAATATGTGAGAGTCTTTTATAGCATTCCACATTTCATCCTGGGAACTCCCAGTCTCCTATTTTTTTTGAAATTTACATACATTAAGGTTTATTTTTTATGCTGTAAAGTTCTATTTTAACAATTACACAGATGGGGCGCCTGGGTGGCGCAGTCGGTTAAGCGTCCGACTTCAGCCAGGTCACGATCTCGCGGTCCATGAGTTCGAGCCCCGCGTCAGGCTCTGGGCTGATGGCTCAGAGCCTGGAGCCTGTTTCCGATTCTGTGTCTCCCTCTCTCTCTGCCCCTCCCCCGTTCATGCTCTGTCTCTCTCTGTCCCAAAAATAAATAAACATTGAAAAAAAAAATTAAAAAAAAAAAAAAACAATTACACAGTTTCATGTATCTACCATGACTGTATCATTTAGAATATTTTCACTGCCCTAAAAAAATCCCCTGTGCTTTACTTATTCAACCTTCTTCTCCCCCGCAAACTCCTGACAACTACTGGTATTTATGCAATTTTTATAATTTTGTCTTTTCCATAGGTCATATCATTAGAATTACAGATTTTGTAGCCTTTTCAGACTGACTTCTTTCACTTAAAAATATGCATTTAAGTTTCATCCATTGCTGAGATGCCTAGCTGTCTCAGTCAGTAGAACATGCAACTCTTGATCTCAGGGTCATGAGTCCAAGCCCCATGTTGGGCATGAGGCCTACTTTTAAAAACTAATTAATGTGGGAGCCTGGGTGGCTCGGTGGGTTAAGCGTCCAACTTCGGCTCAGGTCATGAATTCACGGTCTGTGAGTTTGAGCCCCGTGTCAGGCTCTGTGCTGACAGCTCGGAGCCTGGAACATGCGTCAGATTCTGTATCTCCCTCTCTCTGCCCCTCGTCTGCTTGTGCTCTATCTCTCTCTGTCTCTCAAATATAAAACAAAAAAAATAAATAAATAAAAAAACTAAATCATGTAATTCACTTTAATTAATTAAAGATCAATTAGTCAATTAATCAACTGGTTAATTAGTTAAGTGATTGGTTATTTAAATGAATTAATTAGCTGATTAATTAATTAAACATAACTAAAAAAGATTCATTCATTGCTTTCCCTGCCTTAATAGCTGATTTCTTTTTATGGCTGAATAATATTCCATTGTATAAATGTAGTAGTTTATCAGTTGGTTGCTTCCAGTTTTTGGCAATTATTCATAAAGCATGCAAGTTTTAGAGTGGAAAAACTTTTAGAATCATTAAGCTAAATACTTTAGAAGAGGTGGTGCTGTATCATACGGTACAATTATGTTTAGATTTGTAAGAAACTGGCAAATTTTCTCCTATAGTGGATGTGTCATTTTCAATTACTCCCAGAAATGAATGAGAGTTTTGTTGCTCTGCTTTCTTGGCAGTTATTGATATTGTCAGCGTTTAGGATTTTTGCCATTCTAATTAATGTGTAGTTGATATCTTGTTATTTTAATGTGTAATCCACTGATGACAATAATGTTAATATGTTTATATGTGTATTTTGCCACCTGTATATCTTTTTTGGTAAGGTCTGTTCAGATCTTTTACCCACTTTTTAAAAAATGATTATACATTTTCTATTTGTTGAATTTTAAGAGTTCTTTGTATATTTCGGATATGAGTCCTTTATTAGATATGTGTTTTGCTACTGGTTTCTCCCAGTCTTTGGCTTGTCTTTTCATTCTTTTAATAGTGTCTTTTGCAAAGCAAAAGTTCTAATTTTCATAAGGTACTGCCTATTCTTTTTCATGGACTATATGTTTGGATCACTTTTTTTGGTGTTTTATCTGAAAACTCATCACCAGAAAAATATTTTTAATAGCTATGTATGGTTTTAAATATTAGATAGTTACTTTGAAATAGTAACTTTCAAATCTTTTTCTCTTTTTATTTATTTATTTGAAAGAGAGAAAGTTTGAGTGCAAGATAGGGGCAGAGGGAGAGAGAGAGAGAGAGAGAGAGAGAGAGAGAGAGAGAATCTCAAGTGGGCTCGGTGCTCCACACTCTGACACAAGGCTTAATCTTACGACCTTAAAATCGTGACCTGAGCTGAAATCAAGATTCAGATGCTTAACCAACTAAGCCATCTAAGCACCCAAATCTCTTTCTCTTTTCTTTCACTAATCTCTTTTCACTTTCCTTACTCTTTTTTGTGTTCTCTTTCTCTGTTTGCCTCTCTTCTCTCTGGCAATAAGTAGGCTAGAACACAAAAAATGAGCTTGTAAGTCAATTCTTTAATTTATCCATTTTCTTCTATGGATATAAAAAAATATTTTATTTATTTTTGAGAGAGTGTGAGCAGGGGAGGGGCAGAGAGAGAGGGGGAGAGAGGACCTGAAGTTGGCTCTGCACTGACAGCAGTGAGCCCCATGCTGCGCTTGAATGCACAAACCCTGAGATCATGACCTGCGCTCAAGTCGGACGCTCACCTGACTGAGCCACCAGACACCCCTCTTCTGTGGAATTTTTACATACATTTTAGAAATATTCTTTTGTGATCTAAAGATCATCTGTATGCTAGTTGGTTGGTAGTAAACTGTAGCAATAATTAAAGGATGCTCTAATAATGTGCCAATTAATCAAAATCAATATTTGATTAGTTATCAATGTAATTATCATTACAATTAATTATCAATAGAATAAATGCATGTTATCCTATAAATCATAAATACTTATTCAAAGACAAGTATGTTCTCAAAATGAATTCCCTATGAATGAACACAAAGCTAGTATTTGTCATGTCCCCCCTCCTAGTTTGGCTCTCAAAAATCTAATTGAGGATAGAGTGCAATTAGCAAATTAAAATGAATCAAAAAAACTATATTACATTAAGTGTAATCAAATGTAAGAACACCATGCTAATGCCATATATGGTGTAATGGTTGGTGAATGTGAGAGCAATGAGCACTGCTGTATTGGTGGTAGGTTTCTGTTCATTTGTTTAAATGTTTATTTTTGAGAGAGAGAGAGACAGAATACAAGTGGGGGAAGGGTAGAGATAGAGGGAGACAGAATACAAGTGGGGGAGGGGCAGAGAGAGAGGGAGACACGGAAACCGAAGCAGACTCCAGGCTCCGATCTGTCAGCACAGAGCCTGATGCGGGGCTCGAACTCACAGACTTCGAGATCATGACCTGAGCTGAAGCCGGCCACTCAACCTACTGAGCCACCCAGGTGCCCCTTGGTGGAAGGTTTTGAAGAAAGCAGAGCTTGTGCTTGCTACAGAAGATGATTATAATGTAGATCGTCCAAGTTAAGAAGAAGGGATGCTCCAAACGAAGGAAAACGTGAACAAAAGCATTGACTTGAAGTTGAAAATGCGATATTCTTTGGGCAGGTATAGCACAACTCCAATTAATCAAATGGCTTTTAAAATCAGTGTGTCAAGTAGATTGGTAGGTTACATGTGTTTATGTAGGAGGCTGAAGTTTTTTTTAATCGATGGTTAATGCAACACAAAGAATCTTTAAGACACACTTTGACTATTGAGGCCTCTGTTATGATGTAGTTAGGACACTGAAACCCTCTGACAAGAGCATATGGCATTCTCTTGTCCCCCGTGATTGGCTCAGATGTGGAAATATAATCTAATTGGATCTAGCAGAGGGAAATTTATGATTTTAATTTGACAGTATTTGGAAGAAAATTCTCCCTTCTGAGTAGTATGATTACAGATGGGGCATTTGAATTTCTCCAGTTACTTTAGCTCCGTGAAAGATCAGACCAGCCAATAGAGAAAGGTAACACCAAGAGGATCACAAGGCAGCAGAGCCAGAAAACTGATCAAAGGGTACTTGGAGCCTGGCCTACTTCTGGATTGTTGTGTTAATTGAGCCAATAAATCCCGTGATGTGCCTTCTTGCAAGTACTCAGAAAATCTTTTATTTTCTCTCACATCCCACATATAGCCTCACATTAGGAAATTATTTTTGTTCTACCTTCAAAATATGTTTAGACCCTACTACTTCTCACGTCTCTACCCTGTCTCCCTGAACCAGATCAGCATCAGCCATCACCTGAGTTAATACAACCGGTCCCTAATCAGTCTCCCTTTTTCATTACTGTTCTTTCACAGTCAATTAACTACACAGGTGGTAGTGATCTTTTAAACACAAAATAAGATCTAACTACTTCTCTGCTCAGCATTCTCTAAAAGCTCCCCATATAGGGAATAAAATCCAAAGGCAAGACAATGGCCTGCTAGGTCCCACAAGGCATGGGGCCTTAATGCTTTTGCAGTATTATCTCTTACCAAAACCCCTTTTTACCCCAGGCCAGGTGGCTTTTTTTTTTCCTGTTTCTCAAACATGTAAAACACACACTCACCTTAGGGCCTTTGCACTTACTGCTTCCTCTGCCTGAAACCTAGTTTCACAAAATATTGCTTTTTCCCTTACTTCACTTGTTTTCCTTACTAGAGAGAAACTGGCTTCCATTTAAAACCACACAGTGTCCTCACTGGTACCAGATAATATTTTCATCATCCAGCTTTACATTTATTCAAAGTTTTTGTCACTACTCAAGACACTTTATTTGTTGATTTTATATCCCCTCACCAATCATGTAAGTTTCCTGAGAACAGGATAGCTCTGTTTTCTTTGATGTTTCTAAAACCTGCAGCAGAGAAGGCAACACATAGGATATTTTTTTAAAGTAAGTCAAATCATTCTTCGAGGTAATTAGAGTTGTTCTTATTTCTGTTAATGTCATTTGCTACTAAAAGCACTTTCATTAGATAAATGACAATCTAACTAGTGTTTACTAAATTTAATAAAGACAATATACCACATCTAGAAGAAAAAACATATTGTAAATTATGTGATAGTGCTTTAAAGTGACTCTATATTTAATATTTTCCATTAAAATTAGTATATTATACAGCTAAGAAAAACTGAAATCACTCACATAAATCTTTTGTATTGAGAAAAGAAAAATAGCTAAGAATGAAACATTTCCTGTTGTAAAAATATGGTGGTTTTTACTTTAAAAAAAAAAAAGAAAGAAAAAGGAAAACCTACCACCTTTCTCTAGGAGTACAGTTTTAGATTTCACAACAAAATGTTAACAGTGATATAATTTAAGAGGGATTTGGTTACATAAAAGGTGGGAATTGATGGGTTATATACTTATGGAACTCATCTTAAGTCATCAAGCTCTTTCTTGGGTGCTTTACAAGTATTATCTTATTTAATATTTTCAAACCTCTTTCTGATAAATATTAGTTATTATTTTACAGACGAAAAGAAAAAGAGGTTCTGAAGGAAAAGAAAATTCCCAAGAGCCCACAATTCATACTGACATCCAAATCTAAAGCTTCAAGCATCAAAACTCATTTAAAAAAAATGCTCTTTCCAATAAACATGTAAACCTATTGGTATGCACACAAATATTGTTAAAGTATTGTCTGTGAAGCCCTGTTTGGAAAATATTAAAATCCTTGTATGGTTTATCAATCTGTCAACTAAAATTTGAAAAAAAAAAAAAAAAACCTAGCTCAATGCATTTTTTTGTTGAAAAAAAAAGAAACTAGCTCAGTGATGTTTTACAGATGAATAATGTTAGCACTGCTCTAATTACTTAAAAATGCATGTAATTATATGAGCACGAAGACTAATAATAGCAAATGATACTTACATATAAAACTACATTAGCAAGTGCTATAGTCACTTGTTAAAATAAATCATATCAAAGGGAAGGGGGAGGAATAGAAAGGCAGACAAGAAACGACAGTGATATTTAAAGTTAACGATGACTAAGAGGTGAACTTTAAGTCTATTTACATATTTCTGAAAGACTGAAACATCAAAAACCACTAACCTGAAATATAGAGGAAACAGAGGAAGAAAATCACTCAACATCGAGAAAACGTTCCTTATAACATTATGTGATAACAGAAAATACGCCATGAACTAAAAAAGAAAAGTATGCATACACTCAACAATGTCATTACGAATGTGTGACAGTAACACTATTTTAGAGACAGGAACACTGAGGTGTAAGTGATAGCTCTTGTTAAGTGGTTACTAGTAAAGTAAGATACAAAATAAAATCGGCATGTGTCCCAGGTTGTGGTTTTCTGTTCTGGGGACGGAAGGTCCTGCCAGATGGGGTCTGAAGATGACCGGCATTTGAGCTTCCAGCCATGTGAATATCTAAAACCCCCTGGCAGTGAGAATTCAGTCGAGAACCAGACACTAGGCTCTGGCACCAACAGCCACCAGTGGTATGGCCACAACCAGGCCAGAAGAATCTAGTGTCACCACCCTGCCCCCGTGCTATAATCATCGAAGGAGTAAATGCTTGTTGAATAGACTCCTAAGTGCCAGGTGCTGCATGAGCCCCTTCTGAGGGGCTCAATTTTGGAACTCCACATCTGCAACATCACCCCCATTTGCTCCTTCAGAGATTTTGGAGCCAGACTTTTGGGATATAAGCCTGCCACTGAATTCACTCTAGAAGGAAAAAAAAATACAGGAACAATAATAACGGTAACTACCGGATGAACTCGAGGAATGCCAGAGGCATCTGCAGCTGTTAACAGGCTCCAGTTTAGAATTCAGTAGTCCTGAGGTGGCTGGGTGGCTTAATCAGTTAGTCGACTGACTCTTAATTTCGGCTCAGTTCATGATCTCATGGTTCGTGGGTTCAGGCCCCACATCGGGTTCTAAGCTGTGCCAGCATGGAGCCTGCTTGGAATTCTCTCTCCCTCTCTCTCTACCCCTCCCCCACTCATTCTCTCTCTTCCTCTCTCTCTCTCTCTCAAAATAAATAAATAAACTTGAAAATAATTGAAGGACCGCTAAAAAAATTGTAATAATACAGTAGTCCTGCAGCAAATGCTGCACCATTTACTCTTTTACTTCTACTCAGCTGGTGGTGGCACTGTTTCGTCTGTTCTGGTATCGACCCAGGAGCTTCCATGGGATTTACTCCAAATAATTTGGATGGGCCAAGAGCAAAAACTACAACTGCATCAACAACCCTTTCTCTAGGATTGGTTAGACTTATACATAGACCCAGACTCAGACTTACATGTACACTGACACTTACCTACACATAGCTGGTTTGGGAGGTTTGAGTTTCCAAAGTTCAAGCACAACAATCGAAACTTGAACAGGAGGATATGGGCATGAATTTGGCATCTACTGTAGCTACTTCAACTGTGGCCAGTGAAGAACTTAGTGGTATAGATTTTATTAGCTAATATTATAAAAAGAGTGAGGAAAGAGGAGGATGACCAGAAGATAAGAAAGCACTGAAGGATGAAAACCTTCCTCACGTCCTTTGCCAGGATATGGAAAATCTTAAGACATTTGTGAAGGAACAAAAATCAATACAAAAAAATAAGCAATGATCAACATTTAAGAAGTATTAAAGCTCTGGGGCACCTGGGTGAGTCAATGGATTAAGCATCTGACTCTTGATTTCGGCTCGGGTCATGACCTCAAGATCGTGGGATTGAGCCTTGCTCAGCATGGAGCCTTGCTTAGCATGGAGCCTACTTAAGATTCTCTCTCTCTCCCTCTCCCTCTGCCTCTCCTGCACCCCCTCATTAAAAAAGAAAAAAAAAAGATATTAAGGCTTTAAAGTACCTTCTGTCATTGGGTACCTGTGGATGAGCAAAAAAATACTCTTGATATCAACAACTTAAAAATATAAGTTACTCAGGAGTTAAATAAGGCACATATAGCATTCAGATCCCAGGAACTACTGCACAGACTTCAAAATAAAAATACAGCTTCTGCCGACTATGTCCCAACCACAGTTCAGCAGTTCCAGCTATAGCTTCAACAGTACAGACAGCAGATTGAACAACTAGAAAACTGTCTTGTCACTCAAGCAAATAATTGACATATAACCACTCAAGATTTATCAAGGGCTCTGTAGAAAACTTACCAACATTTGTAGCTTTGGCTCTACAACTTCAGTCTATTATTAAAAGTGTAAAAGTGCTCAAAGAGTAATACCTTCTCTATAGAAAAATGTTGGAAAATGGTATAGACATATTTGAAGTCAGGCTAGCAGAAGCTAAGAAATGGCAGAATGCACCCAGAGTTCCTACCAGACCCATGCTTCTCAGTAACATGCACGTGAAGCTGCCATCACGACCTTGGCAACACTAAGCTTAGCAAGGATGGTGACAGGTCCAGAGTTTAGTACAGATTCAACACAAGTATTGGCAATGATCTGCAAGCAAGTGGCGTAGGGTCTTTACACTGAAGACTTTGGAACGAGCTTTTGCTTCAGAAATGCCACTGCCGAGGCCACATTTGGGTTTTGGAAAAATAAATGAACCTTCAGTAATCCCAGGGCAACCTTTGGCATCTCTAGTACATCTTCATGTAACTTCAACAATTCTGGCATCGTGGCCCCCATGGATTGGACCAACAGGGTACCCAGTCCTGTCTCTTGGATCAGAAGGGGAATTCTTTCAGTCGAAGAAACCTCCAACTGGAAACAAAACAAGAAAAATCATTAATATATGAGTCGATGTGTTAGGGGAATCCATGGCAGCATTGTTCATTACGAGCCTATTTTCCTAACCTTGATGCGGTAAATTGCACCTCAGGAGATTTATAAAGTTTTGATATTTTTCCCCTACTCTGGAATTTTGAATTCATACTGATAAACTGTTTTCTTGTGAATATAAAGTCCAGTAGTGTATTTTTCTTTATTTTGTAAACTATATTCTGCTTACATCCCTGACTAGTAAAGCCTATTGTTTAGCAAAGTGTTAATAGTTGTGGTTTTTATTGATAAGGTTGACACTACATAAATATATACCTATTTGTTTCTCTTAGAGTAGAAAAGACCTCTAGTGTTTATAGTTGAGTCAATTCTTATTTGATAAAAGTCTCTTGAACTACACTGAAGGACATCTTTTATACAGAATAATATTCACACTTGTACGTATACATAAAATATGAATTTGTAGAAAGAAACTCTTGCCTCAAACTGTTTCCCTTTTTTAAGGGTATTTTGTTTTTCACAGTTAAAACTTCACATCTCAGTGCATGTAGATTGAAAGTCAATGGAATTAATTGCTTAAAAACTTGTTGCAGGAGTTATTGGCCTGTTTGGCTGACTCAATTTAATTGTCTCTAGTCTTCCATTTTTCTTCCCATGCTGATCTTTGACAGCCTCTCCATAAGAAGAATGCTGTGTATCTTGTCACACAAATGTTTATTATCCTATAATAATCACCTTTAGGATATTTATATAATATTGGTTGTTTTTTTCCCCACATCTCAAGTGAACCTTCAAGAACCTATTTCAACTCTAGCGGGATTGAGTGCATGCACGTAAAAGATTTTCTATTACTTTAGTGAAAACTTTATGAGCTCTTTGAATGCAGAGTTAATTCTTACGTGGCTATAAAAGACACTTAGGTGGCTCACTTGGTTAAATGTCCAACTCTTGTTTTCAGCTCAGGTCGTGATCTCAGTTGATGAGTTCCAACCCTGCATCAGGCTCCACACTTGTGCAGAGCCTGCTTGGGATCCTCTCTCTCTTCCTCTCTCTGCCCCTTCCCAACCTTTGCTCTGTCTCTCTTCCCCCTCTCGCTCTCAAAATAAATAAATTTAAAAGCAAATTCTTACATAGCTATTAATACTTACCCCAAATGGAGTGGCTTACATGTCTCTTAATATATTAATGGTTTAATATAAACTACAGACACAATACATTTAAAATCTGGTTTGGGTACCAACTATGCACTCTTTCCAGTCTTATCTGTGACCACAGAGCCATAATTACGCGCAGGCAGGCCAGGCTGCCTCCGTGTAATGTGCCTGTAATAGCATTAATAGCGGAATGAGAGTCAATAAAAAGGAAAGCCCTTTGACAGAGAACTGCCTTACCCCTAATTTAAGAGAAAAGCAATTAGATTGATGTATTTACCTTTCAAATACAGTTTCCAGATGTAGTCTGAGTATGGAATGTCATTGAAAATTGTGTAATTTTTTATACAGATTTAATAGTAAGTATTAAGTGAATACTTTCAGAATCATCTTCATCCAGCCACTATTTTGCTAAAATAGAGATTGTACGTACGTACATATTTTCAGCAAACATTGGCTGGTTTTGATTATAAGTGTTGTAAAACTGTTTTATCTGCTTATAGCAACAACTGATTTTTCTGTCATATAGTAAAATTCAAAAAGATACTTGCTTTCTGAGCACTGAACTTGTTTTTGCTTTTTCATACTCCTCTATTACTGCAATTCCCGAGTTCAGATTGTGAAAAAAAGGCAAGAAAATGTGTGATTTTTGTGTTCTGTGATGACTGTCAGTGAAGTGTGCAATTACATATTTTTTATTTATTTTTTAAAAATTATTTTTGGGGCGCCTGGGTGGCTCAGTCTGTTGAGCGGCCAACTTCGGCTCAGGTCATGATCTCGTGGTCCGTGAGTTCCAGCCCCGCGTCGGGCTCTGTGCTGACAGCTCAGAGCCTGGAGCCTGGTTCAGATTCTGTGTCTCCCTCTCTCTGACCCTCCCCTGTTCATGCTCTGTCTCTCTCTGTCTCAAAAATAAATAAACGTTAAAAAAAATTTTTAAAAATATTTTTAATGTTTATCCATTTTTGAGAGACAGAGAGAGGGGTAGAGAGAGAGGAGACACAGAATCTGAAGCAGTCTCCAGGCTCTGAGTTGTCAGTGCAGAGTCCAATGCAGGGCTCGAACCCACAAACCGCTAGATCATGACCTGAGCCGAGGTCAGATGCTTAACCGATTGAGCAACCCAGGCGCCCCTACATCATTTTTAAAAAGGACTTTTTTGGTTTGAAAAAATCCAAATATATTTTTTAGTTTTCAAAATGTAATTTGCATCTTAACATATTAAACTACTTGAAGTTTCGTAATATAGTAATTCGCGATAGTTTAATTGGGCTGTCATTTTTCCTTAATGTCTTCACTTTGTCCAGAGTCTGCCTTTGTGTAAATAATAAAATTTAATGAGCCAATTACTGTTAAAAACAAATCTGTTGTATTCAAAAAAGATATGTTAAAGGATTTGAAAGTCATTGAGATAAATTATGCTACTTCAATATGGCTTTATAATCTTTACTTTCTGGTGATGGGGCACTCATCTTAGTGACCCATGTCACTGGTCAGGGGACCTGTAGGGCTGATATAATTGATCACCTTGACTAAGCACCTTGATTGATGTAATTGACTACCTTCACTGACCTACCACCGATACCATAAATCTCTTTACCACTAACAGAGTCTTTCAGCACTGTTCCACCATAAAAAAGTCAAAGAATTATACAGTTCAGAAAACTTGACTTATCTCAAACTGATACATTATTTAACACAGAAACACCTCTTTTCCATTACAAACTCTACAATGCTCAAGGGCTCTTGGCATCTTATGACATTTACTATGACATCTACTCCAGAGGGTATTGCTCCATTTTCCCTTACGTCAAATATTATATAACTTCTGCAGATGAGCTGAGAGATTTGAAAAAATCTGTGACAAAATGAGTGTGGTTTATCAAGGGATGCCCCCGCCCCCACCCCTGTTGAACAGATAACAACCTGCAAGGTGACAGAAAGCTGTAACATGGGCTAGTTCTGCATAATCATGGGGAGAAAATTACCTAGAGCAGCATGGCCTCCAGATCCCTGCTGTCTAGATAGTTCTTCCAATTCCATCTGAAGTCACTCTCAATATATGCAAAGTTTCACTTTCAATTAGGAATGATCAAGGGAACAACAAGAAAGCAGTGCCTATCACAGCCTTCTCTACTAAATCCTAATAAGGAAGGCTAAAGTGGGTCTTTCTGCTGCCAAAGTATCAGGACACAGATGCACAGATAGGTCTTGATTAGAGAAAGGAGGACTTTGCAATTTATATTACAAGAGAAATGGAGCAGATAGTCTGACCATGGTGATTTGGGTCAAGTGTGGGCAAACATGTCGGGCAAGAGGAAAGTCCTTGCTTCTTTATTATCTGCTGTTTCTCTGTTACCAGTCTGCTTTTTGTTTGTTCATTTACTTATTCCACAAATGTTTATTTTTTTTAATGTTTATTTTATTTTTGACAGAGAGAGACAGAGCATGAGCAGGGGAGGGGCAGAGAGAGAGGGAGACACAGAATCCAAAACAGGCTCTAGGCTCCTTCCTAGCTGTCAGCACAGAGCCCGATGTGGGGTTCAAACTCACAGACTGCGAGATAATGACCTGAGCCGAAGTTGGACACTCAACTGACTGAGCCACCCAGGCGCCCCCCTTTAAATTTTTTTTTTAATGTTTAACACAAATGTTTACTTTTTTAATTTTTTAAATTATGTTAACAGCTGCACATCAGGACTATTGAACATATCATTGAGTAATTTATAATGGTGTGCCATTGCCAAGGGATTTTTCAACATGATACCGTAGCATTATCTTTTCTAATATAAATCAGCTATCAGTGCTCTTCTTAACTTTTAATGTGTGTGAATCATATGAAGATCTTAGATGTAGCTTCTGATTCAGTAGGTTGTGGAGGATAAGGGGGCGTTGAGTTTCTACATCTCAAATGAATTCCCAGGTCTGTTGCTGCTAATTGTCTATAGACTACACTTCGCATAGCAAAGATTAAATTATTTTTTCATCCTCTTTTACAACTTCTGAGTTTAGTAACACTATAATCTCAAGACTCAGCACCTCACTATGACCTTTGAAAAGGTTTATCTTTTACTTCCCATACTCTATTAGTCCTCAAACTTGCTATCCTTTTACTTTGCAATGCTTCATATTCCTGTCCTTTCCTTAACACTATTCTCTTCTAATTCACATCACTTTGCATTAGACATGTTTACAAATCATCTATAGCATCTCACTCAAACCATCAATGTCCCTATTATCCCAGATTTCAGTCTTGCCTCTCTAATCTCTAGTGTCTATGTCCAATTTCTTTCTTTCACTTATTTAACTCTACCATATAGTTCTGCTCATATCAAACAGCTTCATAACTCCTTCCCATGCATGTGTCTCTCCCCCCACTCCATTACAAATTTAGAAATTTAATAAGTAGAAATTAGGAGTACTTTTCATAATCAAATGAACATTATAGCAGATGGTCAATATTAACAAGAAACAGGATGTTTGGTTTTATCTCCACTACTCTGAAGAATCTGAAAACTTTCAGCATCCTCCTAAAATATAACCAAAATGGAATTTGCAACATACTGTACTTTAAGGAAATTCATTGTACGGGATAGAAACAGGGATGGTGCACAAGGAAGAAAGGGTATTAAAATTAAAGAAAAAAGAAAGTTTCATAGAAATAGTTAAGAGGGGAGGATCAAAGAAAGAAGAAAAAGCAAGTATTTCTGAATTTCCACCAAAAGTAGACTCCTGCAAAGTAGAACTTAGAGGTAACTGAATTGGATAGATCAGGGAATATTTACGCAGAACATTCTGAACTATGTAAATTTTTATAGTAGGCAAGTCTGCAAGACCTTTAACTAGAAAGTAATAAACAATATAATTTATTTAATCATATCACAATTCAATGATATAGTAAATAATAAAAATGTTTCAGATAAGTAAAAATGGCCCTGGATTCGAAGACATGATATATTTTCTAAGAGTTTTAATATTTTTCAATGTTTATTTATGTTTGAGAGACAGAGAGAGACAGAGTGTGAGTGGGGGAGGGGCAGAGAAAGAGGAAGACACAGAATCTGAAGCAGGCTCCAGGCTCCAAGCTGTCAGCACAGAGCCTGATGCGGGGCTTGAACTCACGAACTGTGAGATCACGATCTGAGCGTAGTTGGGTGCTTAATCAACTGAGCCACCCAGGCACCCCTGTTTTTTAAGAGTTTTAAAGAGAAAGTGCCCAAGGCTGTATCCTGTTTGAAGTTCTGTCCCCATTATTCACTCCCTGTTAAGTAAAAATTATTTTATCTCAGCACAGTTTTTCACAATCTCTTCCAGAAAACAGAAGGGGAGAAAATACTTTCCAGCTCATTTTATCAGGATAGTAGTACCACGATAGCAAAACCAGACAAAGGCAATGCAAAAAAATGAAAACTACAGACGAGTATCTCTTATGAACTTAGACTCAAAAAACCCTCAACCATGACCAAATAGAATTTATTCCAGGTGTACCAGGCTGGTTCAACATTTGAAAACCATCAAGGTAATTCACCATATCAATAGACTGAAAGTGAAAAATCATATGATTATTTCTATTGATGCAGAAAAAAAGCATTTGACAAAATTCAACTCCCATTGATGATTAAAACAACAAAAAAAGTCTCAGCAACGTAGGTAGAGAGCAGAACTATCTCAACCTGGAAAAGATCACTCACAAAAAAACGTGCAGGATTCTTAAAGATGAAAGACTGTGGTCAGAAAGAAGCGTGTTCAAACTTATCACTTATTCAATATAGTACTGGGAGTTCTAGTCAGTACAATAAGAGAATAAGTAAATAAAGAAGTGTCACACAAATTAGGAAGAAAGAATAAACCTTCCTCTGTTTGAAGATGATGATTAACTATATAAAAATACCAATAATTCTAAACCACAACAACAACAACAATAAAAACAACAACAAAACTCCTAGGACTAAGAGGTGAGTTTAGCAATTTACATTTAGATGTAAATAGATGTAATTCTATAGAATTATAGAATGATAGATGATTCACACACAAAAATCAAGTACATTTCTACAGACTAAATATAACTATGGAGACAAAATTTAGAGGCATAAAATCATTTGGCATCACTACAAAAAATATGAAATACTTAAATATAAACTTAACAAAGAATGCATAAGACCTATATGCTGAAAATCATAAATAAATAGAGAAACATACCATTATCATGGATTGGAAGACTTAACACAGTAAAAATGTCAATTCTCACTGAATTAATTTGAAAATTGAAAGCATTTTCTATCAAAACCCCAGCAAGATTTCTAATAGACATAGACAACGTTCTTCCAAAATAAAATGGAAAGTCATAAGTCCTAGACTAGATTTTAAAATCCTGGGGAAAAAAATAAAGTGGGACAAAGCACTTTAACTGATTTTAAAGTCTAATATGTGTAGCTACAATAATCAAGGCAATTGTGATATTGACAAAGAGAAAGAGACCAATAGAAAAAAAAAAACTCATAAATAGACCCAACACAAATTATCCCAACAGATTTTTGACAAAAGTGTAAAAGCAATTAATGAACGAAGGATAGCCTGTTGACATTACATACGATGCTGGAGGAGTTGGATATCCAAAGGTAAAATATAAATATATAGTAATAAATGAAACCCCCCAAAAGGAGCATAGATGTAACCATAAAACTCAAAACTGTAAACATTTTACAAAAAAACATAGAAGAAATTTCTCAGAATCTTGGGCTAACCAAAGTGTTCTTAGATTTGATTCAAAAAATCATGGTTTATCAAAGCAAAAGTGATAAATTTGACTTCATCAAAATTAAGAACTTTTATTCTGTGAAAGACCATATGAAAAAGATGAAAAGGCAAGCTACAAACTGGAAGAAATTATTTTCAACTGTGTATTCAACAAAGGACCATATCTAGAATATATAGGAACTATAAACACTCATTAAAAAAATAGAAAATGGGGAAAGAGCATGGATGAACATTTCACTGAAGAGGATATAATGATAGTAAATAAGCACATGAAAGATGTTTAACATCATTAGCTGTCATGGAAATGCAAAATACAACCATAATGAAACATAACTACACATTTATCAAAATGACTAAAATAAAAAGTGGTGATAATACCAAATGCCAGAGATGATGCAGAGAAAGTGAGTCACTCATATTGCTGATGGAAATGTAAAGTAGTATAGCCACTCTGGAAAAGATTTTGATGATTTCTTATAAAACTAAATAGTTAACTATCATGCAACTTTCTTGCACTCTTGGGTGTCTTTTCCAGGAAAAATAAAACTTATTTTCAGAGATGAAAGATTACTGCAGCTTTTTTCATAATAGCTCAAAACTGAAAATAACCTAGTTATCCTTCAATAGGTGAATGGCTAACAAACTATGGCAGATCCATACCATGGGAAAATACTCAGCAATAAAAAGAATTAACGATTGATACATGCAACATCTTGGATAAATTTCCAGGGTATTTTGCTGAGTGAGAAGTCAATCCCAAAATGTTATATGCTGTATGAGTCCATTTATAACATTCTTGAAATGAATGACAATATTTAAAAATAGAAAACAGGTTAGTGGTTGGGAATAGTCAGAGAATTGAAGACAGGGGAAGGAGGTAGATGTGAATATAAAAGAGTTGCTTTTAGTATTAGAACTTTTTTTTTAATTTCTTAAAAATTATTATTTATTATGGAGAGACAGAGAAACACAGAGTGTGAGCAGGGGAGGGGACAGAGAGAGGGGGAGACACAGAATCCAAAGCAGGCTCCAGGCTCTGAGCTGTCAGCACAGAGCCCAACATGGGGCTCAAACTCACACACTGCAAGATCATGACCTGAGCTGAAATTGGCCACCGAACCAACTGAGCCACCCAGGTGCCTCTGTTTTGTTTTGTTTTTAATAATGGAACTGTTCTGTAACAATATCAATATACTGGTTGTGATACCATAGTATAGTTTCATAAGATGTTACTTTTGGAGAAAGCTGGGGTGAACATGTGTATACTGTCTGTATTATTTTTTATAAATGTAGGAGAGTCTAAGGTTATGTCAAAATTGATACTTAATTTAATAAATTATCTTTCCTTTTTGCATTAATTATTTTATTTTATAGCAAAGAGAAAAAATATTTTTAATACACTTAAATACAAATACAGGACTTTGTCCAGCATTGTGATGTAGATAGGTAGATAGATAGAGATATCAGAAAGAAAGATTATATATAAAGCTCGAAGATTGTTTGTTGCCAACACATATCCTGATTTAGTCTGAGAACACAAATATCTGTAAAATGGGCCTTTTAAGTGATACTTAATGAAGAAAAAAACAAATTCATGGGACATCTCAAAACGGAATGGTCAAGATTCAAAACTTAATCTTATGATAACTTAGATTATTGACAAATGTCAACAACTCTTCTTTACACCTTCATGAATAAGCAATAACTAGCTATCTGCTTCTGGCTTCCTGTTTCCTAGGAAAATGCTTTGTTTCTTTTTGAATTATTACCTCTATTTGTCAGTATTCCTCTGAATTTAAGTAAATAATGCCACCTGTGCTTCACCCCCTACTGATTTCTCAATGCTTCCATATGAATTTCATTTTTAAGTATCTCATCTCTGCTGTAAATCTAAGTTTTGGAGGGCACATGGATACTTTTTGTGGTTGACAAATGATTCTGAGCTATTTTTGCTCCTGCTGTGTCACTAGAGATATACATAAAAACCAAAGTTCAGATGAAATTATTAATTCTCTCCTTTACATAGTAAGGTGAATAGAACTGGGATTACATAACACAAAAGAAGCCAGTTTGGAGGAAGGGTGTTGGGGAGGTTGTATGAATATTAAATCATTCTAGAAGCATCAAGATCCTTCCATCAATTCAAGAAGAGACAAATTCTGAAATCTATTAACTGTGATGCTAACACTAATATCATTAAAGAATAGAGAGTATTCCATCTTCTTTATTTTGACCATTCCTATCCTAGAAAATCTAAAAGAAAATGCTTATTTTAACAGATGTCATTCTGTCAAATAATTCTAGAAAATCAATTACATTCAATAGCTAATTTAAATTGTGTTTTGTGGTAGTTTACGAAGACAATTCCTATGTTCTTATTTGTTAATCAGTAGTCCTCTTAAAAAATTAAATGAGGGGCGCCTGGGTGGCTCAGTCGGTTAAGCGGCCAACTTCGGCTCAGGTCATGATCTCTCGGTCAGTGATTTTGAGCTCCGCGTCGGGCTCTGTGCTGACAGCTCAGAGCCTGGAGCCTGTTTCGGATTCTGTGTCTCCCTCTCTCTGACCCTCCCCCGTTCATGCTCTGTCTCTCTCTGTCTCAAAAATAAATAAACGTAAAAAAAAAAAAAATTAAATGAATATTAGAATGCCCATCTGCATACATAAACAGATCTTCATGCTTTAAGAAACATTGCATATAGTATGGTTAACATGCTTATCTTTAATTGTCACATATGTGTTTATATTAAAGTTCACATGTAGATGTTCATTTCAGAGTTATCTTGTGAAACTCCTGCAGGAAATTTAGGGATATAATTTTATTCTGTGTAGATTTGAGACATTATAACATGACAAATCATAGTTTTTTGCAGCTTTTCCCAATGAGTATTCCCTGAATATTAATGAACATTATATATTCAAAAATTTGAGATTAAATATACATGATTAATAATAATATTCCGTTTATGAGATGACATTGCAAATAAACCTGTTAAAGGGTATTAAAATTTTGCCAAAAATGTGGAAAAATCTTTTTTTAGGTTTATTTATTTTTGAGAGAGAGAGAGAGAGAGAGAGAGAGAGAGAAAGAGCACACAAGTGGGTGTTTGTGAGTGAAAGAGTGAAAGAGAGAAAAACAGACTCTGAAATCAGGTCCAGGCTCTGAGCTCTGAGCTGTCAGTGCACAGCCTGATGTGAGGCTCAAAGCCACGAACTGTGAGATCATGACCTGAGCCTAAGTCAGATGCTTAACTGACTGAGCCACCCAGGCATCCCCCAAAAATGTGGAAAAATCTTAAACACCCACCTCCCAAACTTATTTATGATTTTTATCATCAATATTTTGTTTTAAGTCTTAGAGAACTCCATTTGGAGCTCATCTTCCTCCTATGAAATTTCCTTTAGAAAACACTTTCCCGGAGTAATTAAATTCTTACACTAAAAAAGGACTTTGAAAGAAAATATTCAGCCTATAAAACTTTTACATATGTGAAAGAGTATTGCATTTGTGTGTGCGTGCGTGTGTGTGTGTGTGTTCCTCCCTCATCAAAAAGTTATTTATTCAATCTCTTTTCCTAATCACCCACACCTTTTCAGCAGATGCTAACAACTCTGCCTTGAAAGTAAATCAGAAACTCAAAGATGTCTCCTAGTTCCACCATTTCCATTTTGTTCCACTATTAATGCCTAGATATTTGCAAAAGTCTACCTAACTCATCTCTTGCTTCTGTACTTTCCATGTTCCTATAAAGCTGCTACAATAGAAAAGAAGTATCATATCATTTTATCAGTTTACAACTTTTAATGGTTTTCAATCACATTTAGAATGAAATTTATACCCTACACCAGGTTGACAAGACCCTATCTGACCTAAACTCATTATCTCTCTGGTCTCTCCTCCGATACCTCTCCGTCTCCTTTATTATATACTATACAAATGACCTTTGTGTCATCTCTCAAACACTGCAAATTTGTCCCTTTTCAGGTGTTTTACTTACTATTCTCTATGCCTGGAAGCTTCTTTACTCAATGTTTATATGACTTGGTTCTTCTTTATTTATACCTTAGTATCTGTTCAAACATTTTCTCTCAGAGAGTCAACAACTTATATGGTAGACATTGACATATTTAAAATATTACCCTTTTTCTAGTCACTTTCTTTTCCTGTACTCTTAGTTATTTTCTTCAGAGCACTTGTAAATATCTGAAATTATGCCACTGACTCCTAAATCTATTTTCTTATTGTCTTCATCCAAGAGTCTAAAATCCCAGAAGAATATGTATGGATCTTGCTTGTTTTTCTTACCACACTATCCCAGAGCCTAGAAAAATGGCTAGTACTTATTAGGTGTTCACAAAATGTTTCTGAGTTAATGATCATTGTAGGAATGATGAGAAGAGATCAACAGTGCTTCTCAGCAAAAGTGACACTAAATTATTCAGCAAAAGGGAAGAGGTGGGCTTGATGTAGTGATTGACTTTAAAGTAGTTTTGACATTTATTAGCCTGCTGATCTCAGGAAATAATTTCAGCTATAAAAAAATATTGTTCCTATCTTGCGAGGTGAGAATATTATAAGAAAATTAGAAGAAATAGTAGTTATTCAATAGATGTCAATTGTAAAAGTTAATGCTGTTATAGTCCTGGAATAGAGGCATAATATGTCCAGCAAGGATTTCCATGTGATATTGACAGAATGAGACACAAAGTGTAATTTAAGTTTTCAGAGTAAGAATGACAATAGAGTAAATTGCTGGGTAGAGCCAATAAGTAGGTACTCATTTAACAGACCTGGGTAAAAATTTCAGCAACTCCAGGGTGGCAAAGAGTTGAAGTTAGTAACAGAACTGCACATTGGTATATCACAGTGTTACAAGTGAGTTTACGTATATATGATTGGATGTTTGTCTCATTTAATAAATCACATACATTGGTTTCAGAATTATCAAATAATCATGTTCATCTGTATAGACTTTTATTCTTTTCAGGGATTAGTAAAGTCCCTGAGCTCAAGTTGTAGTTGATGAAATGGACAACATAGTTTTCACAGAATAATATTCTTGAAACTCATCTATTTCTAATTAAGGATATCCTGGGTCACACATTATTTAAGTCAATCTAGAGTAAGCCATTTCTGTACTAATTTCTTTTACCCTCTTTCCTTGAAATGTTCTGTTCTTTTGAAGAAGAAAGCCAGGAAATTGCTAGAATTCCAGCCCAATTCTCTTGTCCCTTTAAGTTGTGCTAAAAGCTTAAGTAAAGTGATATTCTAAGCAAGGAAGTTATTTTAACTGCTGACTAAATTGGAGCAGCAGAATAAGATATTTTACTGTATAAAAAAATTACTACGGAAAATTTATTGGGTTTTCTTAAATACCAGGTGCTATGCTGATATATGAATTATCTTATTTAATCCTTACAAAATCCCTATGCATTGAATGACGTTAGTATACTCAGTTTTACTAATCAAAAGACTTAGATTTATAAAGGTCAATTAATTTGCTCATGTTTACCCTAGACAGTGTCTAGTGCCAGAGTTTGAACTGAGACTTCATAAATTTTATAGTTCGACCTTATTTACATCTATAACTATTTTAGTTACTGCCAAAGAGATCTGCTGAGTTTATGTGTACAATCTCTGATATTTAGGATACTCCGACTATTTCAAGCCTCATACATGGGTGAGAGAGAAAGGAAAACAAGATTAATATAATGAAGGCAGCTTGATTGCATTAAAAAAGGAATAGTAGCAATGTTCTCACTTGCCTCAAACTCAATCAGCACTGTATCAAGAAATCAGTAACATACTTTAATTTAATGATTTCTTTCATATGTGATATTCACAGTAATTCATCTTACTTCTTCCAAAAGAAAGGTGGTTGAGATATTCACTTTGAGAGGTTAATTACAAAAGGGTGAAAAATGTTACATCATCACAGGCCTCCAGTTGAAAGTGAGAATCAGAATTCAGAGGCAAGAGTTGTTAGGGAAAAAGAGAGGGAGAGAGAGAGAGAGAGAGAAAAGAAGAGAAGAGAAGAGAAGAGAAGAGAAGAGAAGAGAAGAGAAGAGAAGAGAGGAGAGAGGAAGGAAGGAAGGAAGGAAGGGAGGAAGGGAGGAAGAAAGGAAGGACTTGCTTTGGAACAAGCAGCAACATTAGTAGCATTTTGCTTCAAGAAAAAGTCAGAATCTTGACTTGGAATTCCTTTTGAAAATTGAGATGAAATTGCACCTTCTGCTAGACTATTTCCAGAGCCTGGAAGCTTCACAATTAAATAGGTCTAATTGCTTAAAAACCATGCCTCATTCTAAATTTACTATGCCAGTCCATAAATTTCACTTATAAACCCTTATAAACCTTACATCTATATTCCAGAAATGAGTCCACTGACTCTTTCATATGACAGCCTTACAAACAGCTGAAAATTGCTATCTTAGTCTTATTCTTCTATAACAGAGATTTTCTTTAGGAGGGCTCCTCTAAATTCAAGGAAAATAAATGCAGGTGGAGTTCTTTATCAATAGTTATTAATAGACCCTTGTTTAAAAGCAGCTAAAAAGAAACTGAATACAAATGAGTCAAAATATTAAATATTTAGTAAGTCAGCTTTCTTTTACTTACCGGTTTCTCATTGCTCTGTGTTTGTATTTATGGTTGATGAAGTACATTGCATTTAACAAGTTCTGTGATAGTGAATAACTCCTCTGTCAGTGGACACTGGTGTGGTGTTTTCATATAAATCCTTGGTTATTTTATTCCACAGCTCAAATCCTAAACATAGGGACTATAAAGCAACAAGTCATCTAAAGACATAAAACAGAAAAATCACAGGAGAAGAAATAGCTACACTTTCAGAACTTTGTTATTTATTCCAATTACTTCCCCAAAAGGTAACCTTTCAAACTTTACCCTAAACCTCAATTAGATATCGTATAAGTGCTTCCTCCCCATCTTCTTTCCCCAACCTTGCTTAAAATCCTCTAGTGGCTTTTAGATTAAGGTCAAAATCCTTAACATGGATTCCAGATTCCAGGTAAACTTCAAGGTTCTCCATAATCTAATTTCTCCAATTTTCACAGCTTGATTTCATTCAACATTGTCCCCAGCTCCATGTAACTCTGGCACACTGGCCTTCTTCTGGCCATTGTGGGTCTTCCCACAACAGCAGGTCCTATGTATGGAACACCCACCCCTGGACGCTCAGCCTTTTAACCTGGTAGGACCCTCCTCATCCTCTAGATCTTGGTTGAATGACAATTCCCACTGAAATCCACCCTGGATCACCCTTCCCTTCACAGCACCATCATTATTTACTTGGGTAATTATTTAATTTGTATTTTCTTCTCCCAGCAGACCTAAAGTTTGTCAAGATAAGAATATTGTCTATTTTTCAGGGCACCTGGGTGTCTCAGTCGGTTAAGCGGCCAACTTCAGCTCAGGATATGATCTTGCAGTTTGTGGGTTCGAGCCCCACATCAGGTTCTGTGCTGACAGCTCAGAACCTGGAGCCTGCTTCAGATTCTGTGTCTCCCTCTCTCTCTGCCCCTCCCCTGCTTGTTCTCTCTGTCTCTCTCTCTATCTCTCTCTCTCTCGCTCAAAAATAATAAACATTAAAAAAATTAAATATAAAGAATACTGTCTATTTGATTTGTCATTTTATCTTCAGCTTATAACACATTGCCCAACCCATAGTAGGTACTCAATAAATATTTCTTAGAAGAATAAAAGAATAAACAAACTAGATATTATGAATCCTGCTTGCTGGTTCTACTGTGAGTTGATCCTCCGTTATTCTGACAATCGTGACATTTTATGGCCATATTTTCATTTTTCATATGAAAGTAGAAAAAGTGTCAGCAATCACATGACTCACTATTCTATGATGATATCATCTGGTAGCATAATTTTTGACACATGTGTTAAATAGAAACTTAGATACTTTCAAATATTTCCTTTTTTGGCAATTTGTTTATGTGACATTTTACTTTTGACTAGTTAACTGAGCCATGAAGATGTCTTCATGGATATGTACACACACACGCATCACATAAGTAGTCAATGATACGCCTGAATATAATAGACCTTCAAAACAAATTTATCTTTCCTTTTCCTTTTTTTTTTTTTTTAAATGTAGTTTCATGCCCAGTGTGGAGCCCAGTGCAGGGCTTGAACTCACGACCCTGAGATCATAACCTGAGCTGAGATCAAGAGTCAGAGGCCTAAACGACTGAGCCACCCAGGCCCCCCAAATTTATCTTTTATTAGCCCCTTAGCCCTTGCCTGAAAGAAGCAGATATGTGTAAATTATGCACATTGTGTAAATGAGTGGTCAAAGGAGTGAGGGAAACAGTAATGATATATTTATTTATCTACCATGTGTTAGCCACAATTTAAATTAGATTTTCACTATTGCTTATTTAATCCTCAAAACAACTTTATGAAGTGTGTATAAGCACAGAGGAGAAAAATGACAGAGAAATTCAGGACCCCAAGCCCCCACACCTAGTCATGGAGGAGCTGAGATCTCTGTGCTGACTTTCTAACACCAACAGGTTACTTGTAGTTGTGAGAAAGAAATCATCTTTTCCCAAAACACAGATTTCTGTCTACATTAACATGACTTCACTATAATTTCAGGACCTCTTGCCCAGGCACAAGCAAATTGTTCATTTTAGAAACTTCCCCCAAATCCTGTGAACTTGTTGATAGTATTCGCTGACAGTTTATGCCCCAAGATTATTTGAACCCCTTGGCTCAAAAATCCTCACTTTTCTCTTTTTGCCAATCTTAAACTACTGTGTTAGAATACTTAATCCAAATCAATTCTCTGCATTTGAAAGAACGCAAACCAAACTTTAAATATTCTCTAAAAAATCCAACCTCTCCTTTCTTCCTCCCAAGTGCTGCCAAAGTTCTGTTGAAGTTCTGTTCTCTCTTACCACAGTATTGGTATTGGTGATATTTGAGAAATTGGCACTCAATAGTTACCGTTGCACGCAAGAACACAGATATTGAGATGACATGCAAACATCACCTGAATGTATTCCAATAAATCCCTAAAACTGTAATATTCATTCAGAAGAGTGAAGACATCCTTTCCACCACACAAAGAATTTTCTAGAACATAATTTTATTTAGCTATTGGAATTTGTAATTCCATGTCACTGGAATCACTTATGCTGATTAATTCCCTGTATTCATATAGAAATGTAGAACTTGTAGCATAAAACATAAGACCTTACATACACTCTTTTAAACATAAAATACTGTTTCTCTTGAACACCTGGACTATGTTTCTATTACTCCAAGTTCAAAATAACTGTATAGCTCTTGATTTAATCACTGCCAAGAAGCTAGAGAAGAAAAGTTTAGAAATATGTGATAGGCAAGTCCTAGATCTGGCTGATCTTCTTTCCATAAACTTCAAACCTTCAGACCTGTTGATATCTAGAGATGTTTCAAACCGAAACATCAAATTTCATCTACTCTTGCTCTTTTTATATGTGGCTGTCACTAAATAGACAGATACATATTTGGTGCTTTTTCTACATCTTTCAACATGTTCATCAGCTCGGAAAATAAGCATTATGAAAATGCCTTGCTAATACTGCTTCATTTTTGTAATGCGGACAAACTCCTTGGCTTATAGTCAAAGGCTGCTTTAACACTGAGTTCTAATTGAATTTATGAACAGAGAGCGAAGTCGTGTAAATCAGCCCAAAATGATAGAACAGTTTACAAAATGCTAACATAAAGTTACAATCACATAGTAACAGAGGAATAGAGTTTCAAATTATAAAATGCAGTATAAGTCTTGATACCAGCGCTTTTCACCTACGTAACTCCATGACTTCTGTGACGGATACTGTATTGTGCCACCCAGATAATCCATCAAGAACAAAAGACTTCTCTTCTAGTTGCTAGGAATGCTACCACACAACTGTTGTCAGCCTCATTGGGGATCATCACACTGGGGAGATCAAGCCTAAGGCCCTTGCAGATCTGACCTCTGAAGAGTTGTGCCAGATGGACAATAGCCAATGATGTCTACTGAGGCCCTTATTAGGATTGCACTGCAACTCAAGTTCTCCCTCTGCCAATCTTGCTTTTCTTCTCCCTTCCACAGATGTTGATCTCAGGTATGCTTCCTAATAAATACTGTTCGCACAAAGCTCTGTGTCCAAGTCCCAGGAAATTCAGCCTGTGCTAACCTTAATTTTCCCACCTGTGAAATTAGACTAATAATGTTACTACCTATTTTATAGAGTTTTGTTTCTCAAATGAAAAAGTGAAAATATTTTGAATGGGAAAGTTGCTATTCAAAATTAAATTGTGGCCATTGTTATGGTTAGTTTTATCTAGGTGTTTTCCTAAACCAATAGATCTCATAAAGCCCTTAGTCAACTTAATAGGAATTCAATAGTTAAAAAAGTGTAGAGCTACCATCACCTATAAATGACACTTCTCATCAACATTTGTGTGCCTATGTGAACACTCAAATACCCTTAAGGTGTGTATAGTATGGCATTTCCCCTACTAATGAGTTAGTTCTCAAAACACAGTAAGTGTTTATTTTGCATCATTTTGCAGCACATAGAACATATTTTGCTATAGGCTATTTGACACAGTTTCAGCACCACAGAATTAAAATCATAGTTTTAAGACAGAGCTAGTGTGTGATCTTTAGGGAACTTTCATCCCCTTTGCTTTTTTAATAAACTCTAGGATAGAGCCCCAAAGTCCTTAGCTGGATTTGGTTGTCTGCACCTTAGGGCACTTCAGTCCTCTGAGCAATAGTAGCAGGAGTCCCTTTCCTGATGCCTGCTGCGCCCTGGCGGATGCATATCAAGAAGAGAACATATTTGTGTGCGTGCACGCTCTTGGCTAAAATATTCAGCTTTGAAAATACATAGCTCAGTCTCCAAGTCAACCATTTAGAAGGTTATTCTAAGAACTTATTCTTCTGTAAGCAATTATGTTCAAGTTGTAAGCCTGTTCAAATTAGGTTTGTTTTTTATATGTAATTCAATGAATCTCTGTTACCATGGTAATTAAAGATTTAATAGCCACTTGCATCTGCTTAATAATGAAGAAATAGGAACTAAGAACTGAAAAATAAATATTCCTGAGTTTTCATTTAACACAAAATGAATCTTTGAATATAAAGATATTTTAGGGGAGGTTGGGTGGCTCAGTCAGTTGGGTGGCTGACTTCAGTTCAAGTCATGATCTCACAGTTTGTGAGTTTGAGCCCCTCACTGGCCTCTGTGCTGACAACTCAGAGCCTGGAGCCTGCTTTGGATTCTGTGTCTCCCTCTCTCTCTGACCCTCCCACGCTCACATTCTGTGTGTCTCTCTATCTCAAAAATAAATAAACATTAAACATTTTTTTTTTAGGTAAAGATATTTTAAGAGAAGTGAAAGCCTGGTACTTACAAGGTTTTTCTAAAACAGCTTTGTAAAGAAAATAGTCCCAAATACCAGACAACATCCCTGTTATTGAACTGCTTTGGGGCAAAAATAAGCACACAGAGATACAACTACAATTTGTACAGGCAAATAGGAAAGCCCTCTCAAATGTTGTATTTAAGTGAACCATCATATAAATGCAGTTTTTTAGAGACCAAGGGGATGCTTCTAGACCACTGTGGGGAGATTCTGTGCCCTGAGTGCCTTCTCATATAGGAACAGACACCATTCTAACCTGAGTGTCTTGATAGGACTCCAGTGACAACCAGCACATCTATACTAGTCTGATTCACCAGGACCAGTCTGCAGGGAAAACTATGAAAAAGGGTTTAAAAAATGAAGTTCTATACTATTGAAAAAAAATATTATGGGGTCAAAATAAAACAGCGATGGATTGAGAGCAATATTAAAATAAAGCATTAGTCTGAAATGCTGAACAATTGAGAGTTGATAGAGAACCAACCTATGGTCAATCCCTGGCTCGGGAAGATGTGATCCTCTTGAAGAAATATGATAATATTATTATTATTAAAATAATAGTGTACAAGAAAATGATACTATATAATAATATTTTAATGTGGGTTAATATAAAAATATAATGTAAAGATACTATTATTTGATGTAAAATTTTAACGTTTACAAAGAACTTTAAAATACTTAATTTTGGTTTCCATGTCTCTAGAATTGAGTGGGCAGGTGAACGAAATCCATGAGAAAAATAATAAAAAATAAGTTATGTCTTGGGGCGCCTGGGTGGCTCAGTTGGTTGAGTGTCTGACCTCAGCTGAGGTCATGATCTCACAGCCTGTGGGTTTGAGCCCTGCATCGGGCTCTGTGCTGACAGCTTGCAGCCTGGAGCCTGCTTTGGATTCTGTGTCTCCCTCTCTCTCTCTGCTCCTCCCATGCTCATGCTCTCTCTCTCTCTCTCTCTCTCTCAAAAATAAGTAAACAGTAAAAAAAAAAAGTTATGTCTTTTATGCTTTACTGAATCTCTTAGTAAACTGAAAATATTTAAATGGTCCTGAAATGAGAGTGACCAGCTGACACTATGCAGAGCATGATCTGATTGGACAAGTCTCAGCCTCTGACACAGAAGACCTAAAGGGACAGCCAAACTGATTGGGCACTTCCCAGAAATGGTTATTCAGTCATGCAGGTATTCACACAAAAAGTTCTGCTTCTGCAGCTAAAGATGACAAGCGCTTCTGAGATCTGACTTGCAGAGATAAAGAGTACAATTTAGATTAATGAAGGAACAGATTTTGACAGAATTGACATCAGAGGAGCTTGTGAGAGGAGCTTCAATTTAAAACAAATGCCTTGAGGGACACCTCGTTGACTCAGTTGGGAAATGTCTGACTCCTGATTTTGGCTCAGGTCATGATCTCACAGTTGGTGAGTTAGAGGTCCGCATAGGGCTCAGTGCTGACAGTGTAGAGTCTGCTTGGGATTCTCTCTCTCTCTCTCTCTCTCTCTGTCTCTCTCTCTGTTTCTCCCCTGCTCACACACACACTGTCTCTCTCTCAAAATAAATAAATAAACTTAATTTTTTTAATAAAAATTAAAAATGAAACAAATGCTTGGATGATGAATAGCTAAGGATGTAACAACTTATAGAATTAAAAGGATTCCATAAAATATTACTGAAGTACATTTTAATCACATTAATCAAGTAATCAATTTATATGCTAGATTTTATGTGAGAATTCAGTTGGAAACGTGAGGGCTAAAAACTGTTAATGGAAAGAGTGAGGTGAAGGGACAAAAGCCACATAGGAATATGTTTTGTTTTGCAGAAACAACAGTTCCAACTAAGGATACACTCAGCTAAGTGTTTTACTTCATAGCCCCTCGCTATTTGTGTCTAATCTGATAGCTTCTATGTGAGACATTTGGAGATGTGAGCCATTTGGAGCTGGGTTGGAGCTAAGGAACTGTATAGAAGTCCCCCTGAGTTATCCTAAAGTTATCGTTAGCTCATCATAATACTGGGATCTCCTCCTATGGGCAGAGACTTCCACCATTTTTGGAACATACGATGTATGCATGAACATGTTGGCATGCTGGGCATGCACAATTGAATTCAATTGCTAATGTAAGCTCCCTGTCCCCACCTCCAATACAAAGAATAAAGCTTCCTGTACTGGGGCACCTGGGTGTCTCAGTCAGCTGAGCATCTAACACCTGATTTCCACTCAGGTCATGATCTTATGGTCATGGAATAAACCCTGTTTCAGGCTCGGCATCGAGCATGGAGTCTGCTTAAGATTCTCACTCTCCTTCTGTCCCTTTCTTGCACTTATGCTCTCTTTCTCTAAAATTTAAAAAAAAATTTAAAAAATGTTGAAAAAGCTTCCTTTACTAACCACTTAAAAAGATAGTGCTTTTGACATAGGCAGGCAGGTCAGAGGACCCACAGTGGGTCCTGCAGGACCAGCCAAGAGGGTCCTTGAATTTGTGCAGGACAGAAATCAGACATGATCCAAGAGGAACCGAAAATAGAGTTTATTGAATAGTATAAGTGGTAGAGTATAGCAGATGGAGTCACTGGGAGAATCGGAAAAGAAAGGAGGGTGAGTCTGTTCAATGCTTGGGGTTAGGGATTTATTTGGAAAGTGGTCCAAGGTATGTGTTCCTTCAGGAATCCAGGGTAAGATCCAATCAAAAAGGTGAGTGAAAGGTGAACAGTAGGTGTTATTTCATAAATCACTTAAGGTAGGGGTTACTGATGCCAGCATCAGACAAGGTTTGTTGGAAGCTAATGTTCTGGAACATCTTTGGGATCCCGTTCTTCTTAGATGTTATCAGGTGTTTGAGGGCCCTAGGAGGAAACTCAGAGAATGATTAACTTTCTTGTTTCCCCCTTGGAGTGACAACACAGCTTCTTTGGTCTATTCAGGTGCAATGTGAAATATAGAACATGAGTAAATGGGGTCTAGCAGAAAAGCAGCAGAGACGGAGCCTTTCTAAAAGTGGGGTCCTTTATTTCTCTATCTCAAGCTGAGAGCTTTCTTTCTGTCTCCTTACTTGTAAGAAGTAATGAAAAGTTCTTTGCTTTCAACACTTCCCTGGGTTGTGCTGAATCGGATGCACCCCAAGCAACAAACCCCTTGAATTTGGTTACACTCTGGTTCTGTCACTAGGCTGTGTGACATTGGTAGAGTTAGGCAACTAAACATTTGTGTTCTGCTAATCTGGTAGATGGAGATAATATTATAGAACCCAGTGGGAATTATAACTCCTAAATTTAAAGCATCAGTTACATTTTAGTTAATTTATAAACTAATTATTTTTAACTATTTAAGTAATGGATTTACTTTGCCTTCCAGTGAACTATCTTTTTTTTTTTTTCAACGTTTTTATTTTATTTTTGGGACAGAGAGAGACAGAGCATGAACGGGGGAGGGGCAGAGAGAGAGGAAGACACAGAATCGGAAACAGGCTCCAGGCTCAGAGCCATCAGCCCAGAGCCCGACGCGGGGCTCGAACTCACAGACCGCGAAATCGTGACCTGGCTGAAGTCGGACGCTTAACCGACTGCGCCACCCAGGCGCCCCTTTTCTTTTCTTTTCTTTTCTTTTCTTTTTTATTTATTTTTTTTTTTTTCCAGTGAACTATCTTTAATACCAATGGGGATGTAGTCTTTCTTCCCTACTAGACTGATCCCTTAAACTCAGGAACAAAAGATCCCTCACAGCACTTTGTAACACAAAAGTCCCAATGTTGTGTTTCAGTGACTCACATCAAGATTAACTTGATTTGAGATGACATAGCCTAGGGCTATTTTTCAAACCCTCAGAGAGTGTCACCTATTTAACCTTATTTGCAATTTCCTAGGACCTAAGGTCAACTGTATTCAAATAGAATAAAATCATCATGTGAAAAAAAATGAAAAATGTAACAAAAACATTCTTGAAGTTGTCAAATAAGTAAGAATGCACATAAAAAGAGGGGAATTTTCTTAACTTGCTAAAGGCATGTACAAGAAAGCAAAACAAACACTGTATTTCAAAGTAAACTGTTGAAAGTGTTTTCTTTAAAATCCATAACAATTTAAAGATGCCAGTTATTATTTCTATAAAGCGTCATACTGGAAGTTCAAAACGATACAATACAACACAAAAGAAGCAAAAGATGAAAAGGCTAAATGTAAGAGATAAATTGCCACTATTTGCAAATAATAGATCTTCATTAAAAATAGGGGCACCTGGATGGCTCCGTTGGTTAAGTGTCTGACTTTGGCTCAGGTCATGATCTCACAGACTGTGGGTTCGAGCCCTGCATCGGGCTCTGTGCTGACAGCTCAAAGCCTGGAGCCTGCTTTGAATTCTGTATCTCATTCTCTGTCTCTGCCCCTCCCCCACTGTCTCTCTCTGTCTCTCAAAAATAAATAAATGTAAATAAGTAAATCAATAAATAATCTACATATACCAGTTGCCTGGGTGGCTTATTTGGTTGACCTTCGACTTAGGTCATGATCTCCCTGTCAGTGAGTTCCAGCCTTGCTCAGGGCTCTGTGCTGACAGCTCAGAGCCTGGAGCCTGCTTCAGATTCTGTCTTCCATTCTCTCTGCCCCTACCCTGTCGCACTGTGTCTCTCTCTCTCAGAAATAAACATTTAAAAAAAAGTTTAAAAAAATAATCTACATATACGGTTCATCAGTAGCTGGATAAAGTATTGATGTTTACAAATCAATGCCATTTTGTACACATTCAACTATCAGTTCCAATATATTTGTAAATTGAAATGCTACTTAACTCATCCATAATGTATGCAGGACTATGTCTAACAAAAGCATATCTCCTTTATAAAGAAAATTATAAAACTTTATTCAGTCATTAAAAATACCTAACTAAATCAAAAGCTATACAATGTTCTTTTATATATTTTACTGAAGATTTTAAAGATGCTAGTTTTGTCTAAATTGCTCAATAGTATCAATGTGATGCAAAATCTCAAATAGGTTTTTTGGGGGGATGCACTTGACATATTTATGTAAAATCTATTCAAAAGAAAAAGGTCTAAATATAGTCAAAGGACTTTTTGAAGAAGAAAATAGGATAACTTGCCCTTTCAGATATTAAGACCTAATACTAAAGCCATAATACACACAGCAATATGGCATTCAACACTGGGACATGTGAAAGCTTAGAAATAAGCCTTCTTATTTATTTATAATTTATGACAGAATGAACCTTCCAAATTACTGGGGAAAAAATGGGCTATTTAATATACAGTGTGGTAAAACTACATACATATGCATGAAAAAAATAAAAACGAATACCTACACAAAAATTAAGGTAAATTAAAGATTTACATGTCTAAGTTAAAACTTTTAAACATTTAGTTAGCAAGATCATCAGGGTAAGGAATGATCTCTTAAGTAGAGATCTGACAGCAGAAATCATAAAGAATGATTAATTTGACTACATTGTAATTAAGAATGTCTATGCAACATAAAACACTATAAAAAGAATGTAAAGACAAGCCATATAATTTTGAAGAAGATATCTGCATCACATATAACCCATTAAGAAATAATCTATAATATATAATCCATAACTATATAATATATATAATATAACATATATATATATATAATAGTACATAAAAAACAAATTGCAGACAAAAGACAAAATATTTGCCTTTATAGTTAACATAAAAGGGAGTAAATTAAACCATAAAATTTGGGGAGATGTATATTTACCTAATAAAACTAAAGAAATCAGAGAACAGTTAGTTAAGTATCCAGAAAGATATTAACGTTTAGGTGAAGGAGAGAGGGGATTTGATCAAGGAGTGATGTGCTGGACCTTCAAAGTTACTAATAAATTTTAGTTTTTAAACTGACTGTAGGGCAATTAGTATTTCTACACTATTTTAAGAAATTGTACATGCATTCCCATTTCATGTAAAGAGTGTCTCACCAAAAACAACAACAAAATTTAAGATATATTTGTCACGGAAAGTGATAAAATTTGGTCTGATTGTCTCCAGAGAAATATCAACTTAAGTCTATGAATTAGTGTATTTTTGAACCCTAAATCAGGAATTTTTGAAAGAAAAGTTACTCTGCAGATAAAAGTCATTCTTAGGAACAGAGTCCTGAAATTTTATTCTCAGAGATTTGGATCCATGAGGAATACATGTTATGTCTTTTAACAATGTCCACCACTTTTGTATTCCTCTCCCTCATTTTCTTTTAATGTTTTGTTTTGTTTTTATTTTTGAGAGAGTGCAAGCAGGAGAGGGGCAGAGAGAGAGGGACAGAGCATCCGAAGCAGGCTGGGCTTGAACTCACCAATGGTGAGCCAAAGTCAGACGCTCAATCATGGAGCCACCCAGGCATCATTTCTCTCCCTCATTTTCTCACATGGTAACTGCAGGGAAGAAATACATTAACCTTATAGGCATCATCGAGAATATTGTGGTGTATTGCTTTTGCTTTTGCTTCGTATCTTCCTCTTCTTTCTCTTCATCCTTCTCTAGACATTGTTTTTGAAAACACGTGACCTGTGGTATAAGCAAAAATTACCAGATCTGGAGGATTATTTCATGGTCAAGATCAGAGAAAACTTTGGTTTTTACTCTCATCTAGGTTGCAGGTACTCTCTGAAATCGTCCAAAGAAGGGAGAATCCTGAATTAGTAAATAATTCCCTGAAAAATGTACTTAACAGGTACTTGTCAAAAATGAAATATGGAAAGCAGAAGAGACAATTAGGGGGATTAAAGTGACATGAGTACTATTGCAGAATGTTCACAGCAAAGTTCCAAAATTAATACATAATAATATTTTAGACTCTATTAAAATAATTCAACCCTCTAAATCTTAAGGCATGATCTGTTAAAAATAAGACCAATGAACAAGCAAAAACGTAAACAAAGCAAGACAAAAAACCAAGCTTAGGCTGACCATATCTCCATCTCATTCAAGAACAAATAGAAATGGGGTAAGATACGGAACTTTTCCCATTTAACATACAATTCAGTAAAGCCAAGAACTAATGGGAGTAAGCACTCAGCTCCTCCCTTCGATAGTATAGGTTAATCAGCAAAGTATTTTAAAAATGTATGGCAAATGATTTATTTTTCTTCATTCTCTATGCTCTTTTCTCCTTTCTTTATCTTTATGGAAAAAAATTAATAAGGAAGGAAATGAGTTATTAGCCTTCTAACATTTCATCCCTTTGGACTTCCCTGTACCTACCTCCAGCTGCCATACTAAGTAAAAGAATTTTTAATTGTTAGTTTTCCCAGCCACTCACAAGCTATATCAGTGAGTCCTAGTATCTATGACTTCATGAGAAAATGCCTGCCGAATGCACAACCTAATGCCTGGCTGTAATAGCTCAGTCACCAATCATCTTTCTTTCTCGCTTTTTGTTGTTGCAACTCTTTTTGTATTCAGTAACTTAAATATGTCTTCAGAGATTTGGTGTAGAAATTCATCCACCCCTAAAGAAGCTCAAAAGATAATATGAATGGAGTATCTAATTATTATTATTATTGTAAATAGGCCTCCCATAAGGTTTTCTCTTATTCTCTGGTGTATAATGTGTGATTTTTTGGATAAACAAAAGCATTTACAAGTAAAATGGATCACTGACACACACAAACCACTGAGCTTGCCCAAAGTGTGACCGAAACCCAAGGCAGAGCAGCAAGATTGGTGTCTTTTCACAAGAACTCTGAAAGCATAGGGGTGCCTGGGTGGCTCAGTTTGGCTCAGGTCATGATCTCATGGAGTTTGAAACCTGCATCGGGCTCTGTGCTGACAGCTCAGAGCCTGGAACCTGCTTTGGATTCTGTGTCTCCCTCTGTCTCTGCCCCTCACCTGCTCTCTCCCTCTCTCTCTCTCAAAAATAAATAAACTTAAAAAAATACCTCTTAAAGTATAACAATAATAAAGTGGAAAGAGAGCTTTTCCTTTGTAGCTTGCTTTCCTCAGTGTTATGTTGCTACTGGATTTACATCTCCCTTCTAATTTCTTTCAGGGGACTGAGGCAAAGTCAGTGCCAGGTGGCTTTGTGGATTTGCACTGACTATCCAAGCTATTTTAACTTGGGATCATTTTCCTAACAATTCACTGTAGTGACAGCAGGAAATTGTCCTCACAGAAACATCTAGCAATGCTGGGGAAAAAAAAAAACCTTCTGGTTTTAAAGACTTGTGTTCTGTGTTCCCTTTTCACAAATACTGTAGTCATTAACATGGATCATATAATGAATGAAAAGCTTGTGACAACCAGTTGAGGAGATCTGCACTGGTCATTAGCAAGTGAGGGAAATTCGCACAAGTCTGCATGAGTAATTTGTAAGTGAGACAGTACCAAATGATACGTCTACCCCCTAGCTTTTTTTTTTTTTCCTTTTTTCCAAATGGCTGGAAATCCCCTTGGTATAGGCATCAGTTAGGAAGTAGATGTGGAATTTCACTTAGACTACATATAGTGAAGGATTGACCCTTTAGGTGTGAGACTTGGCGGCTGAGCTACATGGAAAATGCATAAGCGGTGGAAGAATAAACGCAAACATTGGGGAGAGTTGGATGCCAATGTGTCCTTCACATCTGCGGCATTCCCTGTTGAGTGCGTGCTTAGGTTAGAAAACAATATTATCAAGCGCTCACTGCACACTTAGTGGCCCATGATGGATGTTGCTATGTAATTCCCAAATGCAATCTGAGAACTTTTTCTCCTGAAACCTTGACGGGGATAAAAGATGATTCTCACTTTGTAATATCCAGCTGCTCCTATCTAGACTTGGAAATAGATGATAAAGCTAGACATCAGAGAACTTCAAGTGAAATTTCAGAGTGGGCCACCACCTTCTAAATGGTAATCACACCGCTTTCCCAATATAGGTATTCAATAAATATTTGTTGATTTAAGCTCGATTCCAAAACAAATAGTTCTGCAGTTATTATTCAGTTTGAGAACTACTTAGGCTTTTTCCCAAGGATAATAAAAGGGAGTACTTTCAAATTTTTCCTATACAAATGAGAATCATATGAGCAATTTAACTTTTAACAAGCTGAAAAGCTGATAGTTTGGAAGTAGTTACCTATTCGAAGTATAGAGTGTGGAGTAAGTTCTAGATCTAAATTCTGTTATGTTTATTATTTTCTCTTAAATCTTAATGTTATGATGTTGGGGGAAAACAACATCAATATATGATTAAATCAAAGCTATGTAGTCAGAGGGGCGCCTGGGTGGCGCAGTCGGCTAAGCGTCCGACTTCAGCCAGGTCACGATCTCGCGGTCCGTGAGTTCGAGCCCCGCGTCGAGCTCTGGACTAATGGCTCAGAGCCTGGAGCCTGTTTCCGATTCTGTGTCTCACTCTCTCTCTGCCCCTCCCCCGTTCATGCTCTGTCTCTCTCTGTCCCAAAAATAAATAAACGTTGAAAAAAAAAAATTAAAAAAAAAAAAAAAAAAAAACAAAGCTATGTAGTCAGAAATATGTACAGAAGAGAACATAATGGTAAGTATCTCAGTGCATGTGCTATTGACAAAATATTAGGGGAAATGTCTGTCTACCTACCTTTCCCTTTTCAGATGAGGCATCTAAATTTGATAATGAGGAAGAAGCCCAAACGCTTCCCTTACTATAACACATGACTCTCTCAATTCATCAGGCAAATATCATATCTTTCAGTTCTCTGTGGACAAAGGGAATCTGAAAACTAAGGCAGACTGTGGAATAGTATTTGGGAGGCAGAAAAATAAATTGGAACTGCAGGGGAAGAAGAAAATAGGAGTTAAAAGTAAATATTCACTGTTTATAAGCTGTGTAATTTTTGACAGATTATCAAACATTTCTGAATGTTAGGGTTTTTTTGTGTGTGTGATATTAAGTTATTAGAAGCACAGAAAACAATTTACAGAACAGCTTTCACAGCACCTAGCACGTGGCTGCTACTCAGGGAATGTTAGTTACCTCTTGTTCTCTGCCTACTGACCTCGTATTACTATTTCTTCCTATCTGTGGTTATCTCCAATTATTCTCCTCTTCATGAAAATTGGTCATACCTTTTAACTTATTAAAATAAATAAAGAACTTCAAGAGAGGATCGATTATATTATCAAAAAAATTAAGACAAAAAGTCTATAAAAGTAGCAAGAGGAGGGTACAATCAGATATTAAGGATTTAATTCTAAACTACAGACAAGACAAAAGACATGACAGAATTTTTAAAAGAAACAGGAACACTGAATAGTTTGGCTAGCCAGTATGGATGTCTTGTTATTGGCATTGAATGTAAAACATAGGTATTAATTAATAGTGGCTATTTCTCACTGATCAAACCGGGCATAACCATTGACAAAGATTTTCTCCTCAACCATACTCTGGCCAGGTTCCTCTCAGCCCTCTCTTGACCAGTCCTCAGCTTTAGCCTCTAAAGTCTTGAACAGAACAATAACATTGTTTCTGACAACTCAAGGCCACATCCCTAGGATAACCCTAGCTGCCTTTAAAATGCCTACCAGAGAAAACTGGAGGCTGCCTAAAGAATTCAGTTTGTTCCAGCCAACACCTGAAGATGAGGGCTCCAGGGTTCCAGTCTCTCGGGAGGGTAGGAGCTACCTTTGATAAGCATCAGTCCACAAAACAAAGCCAGATGGGTTCTACATTGACCATCTGCCCCTTCATACTTTTTGTAATCTTTCAACTCCCTGACTCTACAGAGTCTCTGCTCACCACCGCCACCATTCTCTCATTCTCCCTTTAGAACCCCCGGTCTCCTCTTTACAAATTGAAGTTGAGATAGATCAAGCTGGATTCTTTTTCCCATGGCAATAGTATATTACTGATCCAAATCTGTCCTTATCTCTTTAACTAGTGTCTGATTTTGTCTTTGACACCACATATAAACCTACTGTGAATAATTAAGATCTTTGGTATTCTCCTAGTACAACTCCCTGTGACAAGGTATTGTGGACAGAATGTTTGTGTCCCTGAAAAATGATGATGATGTCATGAAATCTAATCCCCTATGCGATGGTACTTGCAGGTGGGACCTTTGAGAGGTAAGATGTTATGAGGATGGAGCCCTCATGATTAGGACTGTTGTCCTTATAAAAAGAGCCAGAAAACTAGCTCACTCTCTTTCTGCCATGTGAGGGGGTAACAAGAAGTTGTCAGTCTGAACCTGGAAGAAACTTCCAAGCAGGACGTGACCATGGTGGTGTCCTGGTCTTGCACTTCCAGCTCCTAAAGGGTGAGAAATAAATTTCCATTGTTGATAAGCCACCTGGTGTCTGGTACTTCATTAGAGCAGCCCAAACCAACCAAGACAAGGGAAACTGCAAAATGTATCAATCTTGTCACCTACTAAGTTTCTTTATGACTTATACTGCCAGAAAAAAAAAAAAAACCAACAACAAAAAAAAAAACTCTGGAATATATCTTTTGTGACATTGAAGAAATTTGAGGATTTGGAAGCACAGATGGTGCTTACATCTCTTCTCACAATTGACACTCAGGATGTGAAAAGCAAGTAAGTTTATAGTGGGAGTGAAATGCTGACCAGAAAAATTGCCTTGGGTTTGATCTGTGTACAAAATCAGAACGATGAGTGTCTTCTTTGCAGAAGAAACCGAGGCCATCAGATGCAGTGACCGGGATCTTCCTCATGCACATAGGGCTTTCCTGTCTGTGTGGCAGCATCTATCTTTAGTTCTTCTGCAAGGGTTTCCTTCTACGTGTGGTCTAGAGCACATCCTCTCCAAAGTTCTCCAGGACCTCGCCCTAGTGATGTCACTCCTGTCAATGATTAGTCACTGACACTGGATTTTATTCTTTAACTCATTTTTCACTTTTCTATCACTAAAGGTAATTCTGAGAAGATGGTCTACTCTTACAGACACTCTGTTCCTATTCAGCACTCAGCACACTGTAGCCCCGTGTCAATATTCAGATGGCTTGTAAAGTATTATCTGGGAAACAGTGTAGTCAATTGAGAAAAATAAAAAGAAAGTCTTTTCCTAAGACACTAATTGAATCTAGTTTAACTATCTTTCTATGTGGACTTTCTGTAGCATTTAACACCATCAGCAATCCTAAATTCTATTTTCTCAGCTTCTTAGAAATTATTCATATGTGTTTTTGTGTTATTTTTTCCATGCTTTCAGTTTTCATGTTTTTTTTAAAAAAATATTTCTATTTATTTTTAATTATATTTATATTTTTATTTTAGAGAGAGAGAGAGACTCTCAAGACTCTCAAGTAGGCTCCTTGCTCAACATGGAGCCCAACACAGGGCTTGATCCCATGACCCTGGGATCATGACCTGAGCAGAAACCAAGATCAAGTGCTCAACCAACTGAGCCACCCAGACTCCCTTGTTGTTGTTGTTGTTGTTGTTGTTGTTGTTGTTTAAACTTGAGTTCCATGTTAGAAAGATTTCAGGGGTGCCTGGGTGGCTCAGTCAGTTAAGCGTCTGACTTCGGCTCAGGTCATGATCTCGTGGTTTGTGAGTTCGAGCCCCGCATCAGGCTCTGTGCTGACAGCTCAGAGCCTGAAGTCTGCTTCGGATTCCGTGTCTCCCTCTCGCTCTGCCCCTCTCGCTCTGCCCCTCCCATGCTCATGCTCTGTCTCTCTCTGTCTCAAAAATAAATAAAACATTAAAAAAAATTAAAAAAAAATTTCAGAGAGTCTATGAATACTCTTGATTACAGCATTTATTTTTCAAGGAAGATAGTCTATAAATTTGTTTGGTGTCTCAGAAGGCCTATGAACCCCTAAAAGTTTGACTTTTATATACTCTTCATGGGTATACTCATGAAGTATGCTTCATGAGTATACTCTTATATACTCTTCATGGGTAATCTCATATTTTGGTGTCAAATTCTCTATTGACTTTTATTTCCATCTTTCAATCTCTTCCCAAATATGCCACAGTTATCACAAATCCACAAGTCAAATATCCCCAATTTCTACTAGCATCTTCCCCTTGCAAAAAAAAAAAAAAAAAGTCCTAGTTTTAGTTATCCTAAACTAGAATATTTGTACTTATGTTTGACTCTGGCCTTTATTCTTCCTTTATTTCTAATCAATCACATATTCTTGCTAATTATTTTCTTTAATGTTTATTTTTTTTTAATTTTTTTTTAACGTTTATTAACTTTTGAGACAGACAGAGACATAGCATGAACGGGGGAGGGTCAGAGAGAGGGAGACACAGAATCTGAAACAGGCTCCAGGCTCTGAGCTGTCAGCACAGAGCCCGACGCGGGGCTTGAACTCACGGACCGTGAGATCATGACCTGAGCCGAAGTCAGCTGCTTAACCGACTGAGCCACCCAAGTGCCCCATAATGTTTATTTATTTTTGAGAGAGAGACAGAGTGTAAGTGGGGGAGAAAGAGAGAGACACAGAATCAGAAGCAGCTCTAGGGTCTGAGCTGTCAGTACAGAGGCCGATGTGGGGCTCAAACCCACGAACCACAAGAAGATCATGACCTGAGCTGAAGTCAGATATTTGACTGAGCCACCCAAGGTGCCCCATAGAGCACAGGTATCTTTAAAATACATTGTCTTTTGTCTGTCATCACTAGTGGTTTTGTATTCCTGTCTACTCTGCACTCAAAATCATTGTAAAATTCTTTAAAAGGGGATGGGTGCATGGGAGAGGGGGGGTAAAAAAAAAGTAAAATAAAATAAAAAGAAAAAAAATCAATTTGACAGTACTTTCGGCCCCCATTTAAAAATCAGTTGTCTCCAATTTACTTTCATGATTTCTTAGTCCATTTGTGTTACTATAACAAAACATCACAGACAGGGTGGCTTATAAACAACAGAAGTTTATTTCTCACAGCTCTGGAGGGTGGAAGTCCAAGATCGAGGTGCCAGCATGACAGCCTTTTCTGGAAAAGGCCCTCTTCCTGTTTCATAGCAGTGCTCTCTCACTGTGGGCTCCTAGGGTGAAGGGGCAAGCAAGCTCTCTAGCCTCTTAAAAGGGCACTAATTCCATACATGAGGGATCTATCCTCACGACCTAAAGCATCTCTCAAAAGACCCCACCTCCTAATATCATCAAACTGGGCATTCGGATTTCAACATCTTAATTTTAAGGAGACAACAAACATTGAAACAATAGCACATACCCAAATTCATTATCAAAGCATATGCAATCATTTAAAATGTGCTATAATAAAGGAATACCAAAGATTGCTAGCTACGTGAGAAGCTAAGAGAAAAGCATGGAACAGATTTTCCCCTAGAGCCTGCAGAGAGACCATGGCCCCACCAGCAGCACCTTGATTTTCGATAGCTAGCCTCCAGAACTGTGAGAAAATAAATATCTGTTGTTTTAAGCTACTACTACTAATATTACTACTGCTTCTTCTATCCTATTCTAGGAGTGCTGACAATTCTGAATCCATCTTTGGCCCTCCATCTTGTCCATGTTCATTGATGACCTGTCTTGAGGCTAGGTGTTCCAATCCCCTCGGAGGTTAATACACATATGTTAGAAATGCCAGTCAAGACTGGATGCTTTGGCCTTATATGAATCCATTAGAGATAACATGGACTTTCCTTTTCCAGATGTGCAGGTATGGCCACAAGATCTAAAAAAAAAAAAAAAAAGGTTAGCTGAAAACCCCTTGAGGTGCAAGCAAACCCCTTTGATCTCACTACAGTGCCCTTCTCCACATTCTTTGCTCTCTAAAAAGTGTGGACTAAGGTCTGAACTTTGTGGGAAATATCTGTGCAGCTGGCTTGGAGCTTTGCCCCCCCGATCACCCCTGTCAGTAAGATACCATGAATAAAACTCTAAACTGTATGGAGTTGACTGTTTTGTTTTCTGGTGTGAAAGTGCCTTCTCAGTTTGGGGGTCCTTTACTGTTTCTCCCTCACCTTCTAATACCTATGCTTCAATTGCTTTAAATGTCTCTGAAATACCAAATCCCATTGGTTCCATTATCAAACTCCTTCCTGACTCAATTCCCTTGTATCTCTCCCACTAGGGAATCACTTACTATATTAGTCAGTAAAAAGTTCTGAGACCCAAATCCAACCTGTGTGTATGTGGGGGGCTGTTCCCTCCACACCAACAATACTCCAGATGCCAACTGATTGTCCTATTATTCAATTCTGACACTATGTACCTGGAGATAGCAAAGATTCCACAATTTAAGTGTTCCATCCTACACGTCTGCCCCACCACCCCACCTCTTCAAGATTCCAGCTGCTAGCCTAGGTTGTTACCTGTGCTTCTGACCAACCGGCATATTCAGAGGTTTCCAAAACTCTCTTCTGAGTTCTATTAATTTGCTAGAGCAAGTGACAGAACTCAAAGAAAAATTTTACTTACTGGATGGATCACTAGCTATTATAAAAAGATATAACTCCAGAATAGCCAGCTTCAAGAGATACATGGCACAACGCATGGAGAAAAGTCTAGAGGTTCAATGGCCTTTCTAGATGTACAACCCATGAAGTACCACCATCAACCCAGAAGTGCTCTGAACTCCATCCTTTTGAGTTCTTATGGAGGCTTAATTACACAGACATGATTGATTAAATCACTGACTGCTGGAAATTGGACTCAGTCTTAAACCCCTCTCTCCTCCCAGTCAGGGGGATGGGACTGGAGGTTCCAACCCTCTAATCACATGGTTAGTTCTCCTGGCAACCTGTCCCCATTCTGTGATATGGTCCAAAAGTCATATTGTTAACACAAGAAAATACAAATTTGTCATTCTTAACACTCAGGAAACTTTAAAGGTTTTAGGAGCCCTGTGCCAGAAACCAAATGTGTGTGTGTGTGTGTGTGTGTGTGTGTGTATATATATATATATATATACCAAATATATACATATATTTCTTATTATAAATGGCTTAGTCAGTAATCATCCAACTCTTGATTTTGGCTCAGGTCATGATCTCATGGTTCATGAGATCAAGCCCTGAGTCAGGCTCCACATTGAGAGTGCAGAGCCTGCTTGGGATTTTCTATCTCCCTCTCTCTTTGTCCCTCCCCTTCTTGTGTGTGCACTCTCTCTCTGTATCTCAAGATAAATAAATAAGCTTTAAAAAGAAGAAAAAGAAATTACATAAATAAATAACTAACAAATTACAGTTAAGATACAAATTGATAATGGCTCTAACCAAAACTTGGTGCCTTAACGCATTATAGATTTATTACTTGCTTGCTTTATTGCTCTAATCAAATAGAATGATTCTACTAGAAAGCAATCCTCTTTGTACTGGCTTAGGGATCCAGGTTCCCTATATTTTGTTACCGACTATATTAGACTTCACATCCATCTGTCGAGGAAAAGAAGGAACATGGACAGAGATCCAGTAGGACTTTTAAAGGCAAGTGGCCTAAATGACTCCAGCTCACATGTCATTGCCAGATCTAGTCACATAGACTCATTGGGTGTAAGGAATCTGGAAAATGAATTCTTTCTTATGTGGGGAGGGGGAAAGGCAATGAAGATGGTTTGAGCACCGCATGGCATTACTTCTACTACATTTCCTCAACCTCAAGACTATTCTCCTCTGTTGAAACTTCTCTGGCTTTAAAGATGCTACACATTTTTATTGTTATATTTCTCAGCTTGTACCCCTTTGGCATACAGTTTATTAATTTAGTCATTAAACACTTCTCTGAACTTTCTCACAAGCCTTCCAAAAGCAGGTATGGCTCCCATTAATCTTCATCTTCTCTGACATATATATATATATATATATATATATATATATATATATATATTCCATTGTTGAACAGTAGGAAGTTTAACACAATATTCTTATTAAGAAAATTAAGAAAATAAGCAAAGGGCCACCTGGGTGGCTCAGTTAGTTAAATATCTGACTTTGGGTTAAGTCATGATCTCATAGTCCCTGGGTTCGAACTCCACATTGGACTCTGTACTGACAGCTCAGAGCCTGGAGCCTACTTCAGATTCTGTGTCTGCTCCTCCCCTGCTCATGCTCTGTCTCTCTCAAAAACAAACTAAAAAAATTTAAAAAAAGAAAATAAACATAAATGTAATTTATTAAGGTGGATCTATATTTTACCCATTTTAACCATAAACAAATTTATAAAGTGAATCAACTAATACACACATACTAAAGGCAGTACCAAATGTTATTTTGTTCCAGTCAAGATGAGTAATTTATTTTATATTATTGAGATAGTTTCTCTTTTCTGCAAATTAGTGACCATATAAAATCTGAAGTAACATTTTCAATTTATATTAGTTTCAGAACAAAGCAATGTTTAAATATGCATATTTGCCAAAAAGAAGTTGATTTCTCTAGTTTCCACAGACTCAGCAGGTGTGAAACATAAAAAATAACAGATGGAAAAGTCAGAGAAGAAAAAAGAAACTGGGAAATGTTGCAGATAATTCTATTTACTATAATAAAACATGGTGTTAAAAGAGTGGCCTGTTTATTTTTACTTTTCTCACTGAAATAATTAACATGGAACATAGCTCCTAACATTTCCTGGGACCTGAGAATAAGAAATTATTCTTCCTATTTTGAATTGAATTCCATTCACTTTACATATTTTTGAATGACAACAGAGCAGAATTTAAAAAATATATATATATATATATGTTTCATAGATTAATAAACAAATATGTTTGCCCACAACTCAGTCATTTAACAAATGACACCTTTATTTTTTTAATTTTTTTCGCCATTATTGATGTATAATTGACAAAACTATAAGACATTTAAATTGTACTTTGTGATGATTAAAACTTGACAACTTTATTTTTTTTTAATGTTTTAATGTTTTGTATTTATATTAGAGAGAGAGAAAGACAGATCATGTGCGGGGTAGGGGCAGAGAGATGGAGACAGATTCCAAAGCCTGCTCCAGGCTCTGAGCTGTCAGCACAGAGCCCAGCTCCGGGCTTGAACTCATGAGCAGTGAGATCATGACCTGAACCAAAGTCGGATGCTGAACCGACTGAGTCACCCAGGTGCCCCAAAACATGACAACTTTAAAGGTTACACCATCTTTATTATGTTTTTTCATTATAGGTAAAGGAAACATTGACAACAGTGTTTACATTTACTAGTCAAAAATTAGATAGTTTTGTTGAAAATATCTTAATTTAACTAAATTTCTTTCCAATCTCAATAATAGAGAAATTTATTTTTCATAAAATGCAAAACAGTTCCTCATATAACCTTTTCTTTTTACTTTTTTTTATTATTTTTTTTAATTTTTATTTTTGAGACAGAGAGGGACAGAGCATGAACAGGGGAGGGGCAGAGAGAGAGGGAGACACAGAATCTGAAACAGGCTTCAGGCTCTGAGCTGTCAGCACAGAGCCCGACACGGGGCTCGAACTCACGGACCGTGAGATCACGACCTGAGTCGAAGTCGGACGCTTAACCGACCAAGCCACCCAGGTGCCCCATAACCTTTTCTTTTTAAAACTTATTTTGAAAATGGCACCACCACACTTCTGGTACCTAGCTTGAAATGTTAACATTATAATCAATAGCCCAACTCTAATATTTTCCCCACATCCAGTTGTGTTCAATACCTTGTTGCTTTTTTACTTAAAAATGGCTCTGACACTTACCCTGTTTCTTTCCACTTCAATTATCTTAATTAGGTGCTTTCTTTAGCAATATGTCTTGGCTATGAGATATCCTTCGAATAGCCTCTTTACTTCCATTTGGTCCCAGGTAACCAACCCTTTACAAACACTCCAGAATTATATTTAAAAATTTTTTGATTATAAAACTTAATTGAATATTTCACATGGCATATTGTCTTTAAAAAAAGAAAATTTTTATTAAATATCTTCCAGAATCTACTCAGTGTATTTCTAAATTTACTTCCAACTATTTCCTCAATATAAATGATGTGGTCCAAGCAGTCTGTTCATATTTTCTAAACATCTTCTATAGCTCCTTTATACAAACACAGTATTCAAAATATATGAGAATGTGTTGCACTATCCCAATTTTGAAAGTTGCTCACACCAACTTTCTCCTTGGGATGCCCCTCACAACCCACTTAATTTCCTATCACCTCTCCAATGGTGTTATGAATTCTTCCCTAATAGCCCAGATAGAAGTATTTTTCTATCTTTTCTATTCTTTCCTTGTATTTTATTTATAGGATTCATATAATGCATTATAAGCAACTTTGAGAGTAGATGTCTCAGCATATGTCCCTAAGAAATTCTCAAGAACCATGTCCTTTGACATCATCAGTTACTACCTCTTACATATAATAAGCCCAAAGAGGAATTATTTTAATATCATTACAATGCCTAATCATACTAGTCTATTCACACACATGTATGAATTTTTTTAATAAATTATCATTTTCACAAATGAAATCAGCAAAAACAAACAATGACATCAGTCCCTTTCACATATTGCTGGTTGGGTTATAAGGTAGGGGGGGAATCTGGGAAAACAACTTGGCGATAGATACTTTGGGCTTTAAAACCTCATGCCTGGGGGGTGCCTGGCTCAGGTGGTTAAGCGTCTGATTCTTGATTTTGGCTCAGGTCATGATCTCACAGTCATGAGATGAAGCCCTGCACTAGCTCAGTGCAGAGCATGGAGCCTGCTTGGGATTGTCTCTCTCTCTCTCTCTCTCTCTCTCTCTCTCTCTCCCTTCCTACCTCTGTCCCTCCTCCTCCCCCACTTACTCTCTCTCTCATGTTCTATCTCTCTAAAAATAAACAAATACTTAAAAAAAACAAGCTAGTGCCTGGAAATACAAGTTTAAAATGGCATCTGTCCAACATCTCCTGGCTCTCTTTTCCAAATTCCTACCAAAATAACCACCAAGACAGAATAAAAGAAAGAACACACACACACACACACACACACACACACACACACATGCACACATGCACACTGAAAATTAGAACCCACAATCAATTTTATAATCTAGAAAAAAGTAGTCTAATGGCAAGACTTACAAAAGTAAAAACAATTTAATAATTTTAATTAATTCCACTTGATTAGTTACATTACGCTATGCCAACAGAAGGTATACAAGCCTAAATAAAAACGTGTAGGGAGAACTTGTATCTTTCTGTCACTGGCTCATCTCTGATTTATAGACACAAGATCCACAATAAACTGAAAATCATGTAACTGCCCAATTATTTTGTGGATGTTCTTTTTTTCCTTTAAGTCGGCTCCACCCTCAGTGTAGAGCTTGAACTCATGGCCCTGAGATGAAGACCTAAGCTGAGATCAAGAGTTAGATGCTTAACTAACTGAGCCACCCAGGCACCCATATGGGTGTTCTTAATAACACCCTTCAAGTCCTAAAAGTATCTTTTCCTTTACTTGTAGACAAACTGCTCTTTCTGAATGAACTTGAGAGAAATGAGAGGATAAAGATTAGCCTGTTAGGGGAGGAGCATATAAGCTCTAAATCTTCTCTAAATAAAGCAAGCATAAGTACTCAAAGACACTAGGCATCACAATATTTATGTGGTCTGTATTTTTCCAGGAACTTGATCTACTGTCCATCAGGCACTTGGGGAGAAAGGAAAATGGAGGAAATACCTAATTTTTCCATTGGCATTGGAAGTCTGATTAGACATTATTTCTCTGCAACTGTGTATCAAAGAAGAGGATTTGGGTTAAGCCACAGGAATAAGTAAGGGCAAAAAAAAAAAAAAAAGTAAGGTCAAATGTTTAAGATTTTTAAAATGTAAATTGTGATGATTTTAATTGATGACAACAATTGATGCAACAATTATTATGTTTTGTAATATGTTAGCTTGAACATAATTTCCAAGATCCCATAAGATAAGCTAATGATCCCCTTGTGTATCTAACTTATAAAACCCAGGCCTTTTCCTTTTCTTTGAGATGTTCCTCATTAATGGATGTTTTTCCTATTCCATTAGCTTGAATAAAATTATTTCTTGAGGTGCCTGAGTGGCTCAGTTGTTTAAGCCTCTGGCTCTTGATTTCAGCTCAGGTCATGATCTCACCATTATAAAATTGAGCCCCACATTGGGCTCTGTACTGGGCATGGGGCCTGCTTGGGATTCTTGGTTTCCCTCTCCCTTTGCCCCTTGCCTGCTTGCACACACACACACATGCTCACTCTCTCTCTCGAAATAAATAAATAAACCTTAAAAAAAGGAATATGAACTCATCAAAAATAAATAAATTCACTTTTCTTTTTCTGACTGGATGAGCTAATCACTATGTATCTCCTTTAAAACAAGTTGATTTTTTTCTGCCCAGATCAAGATAAATATAGAATATCATGCTCTTTGCTTGATATCACATCTTTCCCTGTAAAAAGAATCATTTCCTTCTAATGAATGCTGAATTTACACTGGAAAAAAATCTCTGAATTAAACATTTTGCTAATGTAACCCTTTCAGCTATATTTATTCAGGTTTTAAAGATATCTAATTTATCTGAACCACCTGACTTTTATCATCTGGGCTCCAATGCTTCTTTACTGAATTCTACCCACAAGTGAGATCCATTAAATTGGAATTTATTAACCCAACTGATTCTAAATGACATAAATTCTGCAGCTTTGGAGAAGATTGAGTAGATTCTCGGTAGAGCTCAGGCCAGACATTCCTTCATCAAGCCTGCGCAGTAACATATTTACTGTTACTTATCTGAACCTTCTTGACTGGAATACGAAGGGAAACCTGCAGAGTTGCTCGTCGTAAATTATTTCTTGCAATTAGGTGACAGCGTTACCCAGGCCGAGTACGTATCAGGAGTTTTGTAATGGTGCAGTAATATAATAATAGGACACACTATTGCCCATTTTTCAAGAAACCATGCAATGTTACTTCATGTATTAACCACTTTTGTGCTCTTACCACGCAATTACCCATGATACAAAATCTGTACTAAAAAAATAATCTGTCTCTAACTCCTTTCTTCAATTCTGCGTTTTCTAGCTTATGCTTTTGCGGTTGCTGTTTTTTGTTTGCTTGTTTGTTTTTCTGTTTAAAAGGTTGAATTTTTCCTCTAGGTCAGCTTGAGAGCCACTTCAAATTATATCTCCTCCATCAAACCATCACTAAATACGTAGAAGATATCTTTCCTTCTGTTTATGTGTCTCTTTTGACTCAATAGGTGGTTTCATTGTGTATTTACATATATAATTATTTTCTTCAGAATTATGCCAATTTTGGTAAATTTCCGTTAAAAATAATTTTTCAGAAAGAACATTGAGTCTATCCATGATTACGTTTGTATGTAAGATACTGAAAACTGATTCAATATTTACAAAATATTTATGTAAAACTACTCTAAGTTGGTTTCATTAGGTCAGGTTTTCCATTGTGGATATTACAATAAAGATTTGACAATATTTCATTCATATACATTTTACCAAAAATACTGATTGTTTCATTTTTATTTAATTTTCATTTTTGGTAACACATAATTTAAAAAAAAACAGCTATGAATCATGAAATTGGTCATCTTTTGCTGCACAACTTCTTTCCAAATATTCCCTTTTCTCAGTAACAATCACTTTCAACTCTTTTCATGATTAGCATAATTTTTTAAGTTTATTTATTTATTTTGAGAAAGACAGAGACAACACAAGTGGGGGAGGACAGAGAGAGAGGGAGGGAGAGAGAGAGAATCCCAAGCAGGTTCTGTGCTGCCAGCGCAGAGCCCAATGCAGGCCTCGAACTCACAAACGGTGAGATTATGACCTGAGCCAAAACCAAGAGTTGGAGACTTGACTGACTGAGACACCCTGGCACCCCTAATTATTATTTTTTAACATTTACTTCCATATATCTACATAATATGATATTTAACTTAATATTCATAAATAATTACATGTCAATGTTTTTATAAATTATAATACCAAGATTAAAAGGAGCTGTATGATTTGACTAAGAATTATATCTATCCTGTTTGAGGTCCTTAAAGACAAACTAATATACATATGGCAGAAGGAGATTCTTTGTCACATTCACCTGCTTTGGCCCTAAACCTTCTCATTTAAATGGAAAATAATTTTTTTTGAAATTACAGAAAAAGATATGTTTTATTTTGATATCTTATTCTGGAAGCTCTCCTTGTTTACTGTCCACAAGCTACAATCTTCCTTCTAAGATGGATCCAAAGAGAGTCATCCTAGACTGGAAATAGTTGTGTGGCCACAGGGTGGAGCTGGGTCCTTGAGGTGATAGTGAATAATAAATACTATGGGAGAATAGGAAGGTGGAAGAGAGTCCAAGTAAGGAAGAAGCTTGTAAAGCTACTGCAGAATGACCCTCTAAAGTCAGTTTTAAGGGGGAAAGTCAAGAATATTTTAGCCTATCCTCTAGCTTCTGAATGTGTTCTTAATTAGTTGACTGTAAGAATATACACTTTTTGCTAAGACCTGTTTCTGGTTGTCCTTGCATTTACCATGCGGGCCTTAACACTGGCACCCATGCCTAAAGGGGTTACACCCACCACTGCATTTTGTAATCCCTCAGTTTTCTTTCTTTACACCCAATTTGCTTTCACCTTAACTTCATTTTTACCTTACTTGATTTTCCTCAACTGACTTTGAAGTGGCTATCTCTCCAGATCTCAGTGTCCTGATTGCCCTGGGAAGGAATGCTTATCTAAATTCCAGGCCCAGAGCAAACAACTCCTGACCAACCACAATTGCTAAAATTCCTGCCTGGGTCATTCTCTGCCTGGGATTGGAGGAATGGATGGTGTGTGAGATTTGGACATTTTCCCAGAACCATGACACAGATCTAGACGTTTTGTTCCAAATTTAGTGATGTTGGGATTACTCCATCTTGTCTATAAATAAGAATCTTGAAGCTGAGCTTAGACAAAAATTCGCCTGAGAGACTAATGTATTAGCTGAAGGAAGATGTGAAAGAAAATCTAATAGAGAGATAAAAATGAGTTCTATTTTCAATCTCTCAGAGTTTGGGAGGTACTTAACAGAGAAGTAGGAGAAAGATTTAATTGAGATTTTAGATCATCAGAAATATTAAATTAAAAGAATCTATATTAAGATTCTCAGGTATATATATATATATATATATATATATATATATATAGTTTACTACACTTAAAAGTCTTATTCCTCTTTGCTAAAATTGTAGTTTGCTTTTAAAAAGTTATCCAAATAGGGAAAAAACTACTTACAACTATCTCTTAGTATTAAATAAATTTGTGGGAAGCTAAATATTAGCAAAGTCAACAATCATAAATTACATATTTTGGGGAAGCCCTGAAATTCTAAAATTCTAAGCAGACCCTCATTGTCAAAGAAGGCATTGTAAATATTTTTTTTTTTAAAGAATAACATTGCAAGCAAATGTACTTGACATATGGTAGGGGATGATTCATGTGTGTTGAAGTTTTGAACAAAAAGAAATTAAGGGTATATTAAACACAGCAAGAGAGATACAAGAATATTTGTAGTGCACTTTTCATAATAGTGCAAATTTGGAAACAAAGTAAGCATACATCAGTGGAAGAGTGGATAAATGAAATTGTGAAGGGTTACAAAATGAAATATATAAATTTGAAACAAATGCACATCTTAACAATATAATAATAATGATCCATTCCAAAGCTACTGAACAAGCATAATATATCCTAAACTTAACCCAACTAAAAAATACATTTTTAGAAATTGTTATGGGTTCAATAAAACTATATACAAATGGGAAGTGAGAGAATTTATGAACATAGGAGTCAATATCATGCTTGGGTGAGGATCACATGCTCACTTTGGGAAGATGAAAGGTGGAACCATATGGTTTACCTGTAGGTTATGGCCAAGACCCTAGATTTGATGAGTGGTGATAGTGGTCATGATGAGTGACCATTTCATGGACCATTTTTAAACTATCAAAAATAATGATCAACGCACAAATCAATGATAGGAGGGAATTAGAAAGGATTAGAAAGAACCTAATTCTGTATGAGATCCAATTGGGAAATGTGCAGTGTATGGATTTCTGAACTCTCACCCTATGAATTCTCCCTAATACAGCCAGCTCTTCTTTGGCTAAAACTGTAAAGCAACAATACCAGCCTTCCTTTGTGATAGGTGAATAGTCTGGGCCATCTTGTTCTGCTTTTGTTTTTGTTTTTGTTTCCACAAAGAGACAAAAAAAAAAGGAGATTTAATATCTTAATGATATCTCCTTCAAGAGTTTTTTCAAGAGGGTCACATCTGGCTGAATTTTTGTTGGAATTGAATCTGTAGAAGTTATAGACTAGAATTTATAAGCTGAAAATTCACTTAAACCTCAACCATTTCTCAACTTTTCATTCTTCCAGGAAATGAGAGCAATGACCTAGAGCTCCACTGTCCAATATGTAGTCATGAACTACATGTGGCTGTTGAGCATTATTCTGAAATAGGATGTGCAATAAATTTAAATATAGCCCTAATTTCAAAGATAGCATAAATCAGAGAATTTAAGCTCTCCCATTAATAATTTTTATTATTAATTACATATTGAATGAAAATATTTTAAGTATATCAAGTTAAAATATATTATTACCATTAGTAATCAATTTTATTAATCTTGTCAATAACCTACATCATTGTAGCATTATTTACAATAGCCAAGTTATTGGTTTATGAGCAACACTTATAACACTCACACTTACCAGTACTTACAAACTAAGTGTCCATCAGTGGATGAATGGATAAATAAATTGTCACACAGACACACACACATACACACACACAGGAATATTATTCATCCATAAAAATGAAATCTTGCCATACGCAACATCAGTGGATCTTGAAGTCTTTATATTAAGTGAAATAAGTCAGTTGGAAAAAGGCAAAGACTATATGATCTCTCTTATATATAGAATCTAAAAACAAACAAACAAACAAACAATAACAACAATAAAAACCTAAGCTTATAGATACAGAGAATAGATTGAAGGTTGCCAGAGGTGGGGATGGGTAGTAGGAGAAAACGGTGAATTATTTTTTTAGCTTGAATTAAAAATATATGCTGTTAAAATTAATTGCATCTATTTCTTCTTTTTTATGTGGCTACTAGAAAATTAAAAATCTCATCTGAATTTACATTGTATTTCTCCTGGACATTGCTCATCTAGATAAATCATCATTGCTGTGACTATTGAGCTTTCTTTAGCTATTAACCTCCTGCTCCATTGAGTAGGAATACAAGGAAAAAGGAGGATTTTGCTTCTATGTTCTGAGATGCCAAAGCAATTCTTTCATGTAGGAAATGGAAAAATATTCCTAGAGGGAAGTGGGAGAATCTAGTTTAGAAAACTCAGCTATCTGTGTGCCTCGGTGGCTCAGTCGGTTAAGCGTCAGACTCTTGATATCAGCTGAGGTCATGATCTCACTGTTTATGAGTTTGAGTCCTGCATCAGGCTCTGAGCTGACAGCACAGAGCCTGCTTGGGATTCTGTGTCTCCCTCTCTCTCTGCCCCTCACCAACCCCCCACCCCCACCACCAAATAAATAAACTGAAAAAAAAACAAAACAAAACAAAACAAAAGAAATCTCAGGAATCAACCTCAAACCCCTGTGTACACACACATACAATTCTAGGTGAGCTGGAGGTCCCCTATCAAGAAAACTTGAGTGTGAATAATTTCTTAAGAATATCAGCCCTTCTGGGGCGCCTGGGTGGCTCAGTCGGTTGGGCGTCCGACTTCGGCTCAGGTCACGATCTCAGGGTCCATGAGTTCGAGCCCCGCGTCCGGCTCTGGGCTGATGGCTCAGAGCCTGGAACCTGCTTCCGATTCTGTGTCTCCCTCTCTCTCTGCCCCTCCCCCGTTCATGCTCTGTCTCTCTCTCTGTCTCAAAAATAAATAAAAAAAATGTTAAAAAAAAAAAGAATATCAGCCCTTCACACGATCCCATTGCCCAAGCTTATAGTGGTTTTCTATTGCTTAGAAGATTAAAGATTAAAACAATATACACTCTGGCATTCGTCATCTTTCATTACACTTAATTCTTCAACACTTTTTCTCTTCTAAGAAGGCTATCTTCCTATAAAATTGAACCCAATGCTCCAGAACTTGACCTCCCTTCCCTCTCAGTCATCCTGTCACATGCCCCTTCACCCCAACCCCCCACCCCAGCCGCTCAGAACAACACCATCTGTTGTAGTTAATCCCACACTGCTGCACCACCCTTCTTAAACTTTGTAAAAATTCTGTTATACATCTACTGTTTCCCTCCTTTGTAACCCCACGTAAGTCTATTTATAATTTCTAATGGCAAGTAACATTTTTAGTTTTTAATTATAATTATGATTTTATTATAAATATTAAACCCTAAGCTGTATCAGACAAGCATAGCTGCATCTTGGGAGTGGGCGTAGTCCAAGAAATATTCATTGAATTACATACACTTCACAGTTTAATAGAAAACAATGCAATTTTAAGCTTAGCTCTTATTCAAGCAAATGTCCGTGACTCACTTATTGAAGAAAAATTAGTCTGGGAGTAGCTTCATACTTGCACATACTGACCTAGGCTTTTATCAGTCATGAAATGATTATAGTTATCAAAAATAACTTACTTCAGAAATGACAGCTTTCACCTTGGAAACAAGTTTTAACCTCATTTATAATTGTTGAACTGGCATTTTTAAAAACAATTAATGGAAATTATTGGAATATGTTTCTTTTCACTTCAGAGAATGTCCCTCTACCTTTTCACCCAATCCTTGTAGGGGAAACAAAAAACCTTGGAATTATTTTCATGCAATTAACAACCATTAGAAAAGAAAAGCTTTTCAGCACTTTCTCTCATTCCTTTACAGAGTTTAAAGTTCATTATATAATACCCTGATTTTAATTCTGTCTTGAGTATTCCTTCAGTGAATTAGGCAATATTAAATCTTACTCTTCTCAAAGATTTTATACAATTTCAAACCACTCTAATTTTCAAGGAAGAAGAGATTTATGGTCCTTGGAGAAACTTGATCAAAATAGAGTGTTTCTATGATTCTCAAAACTCCCTCCCAATTACGAAGATCCTCTCACATCAAAGCTTCCCTACTCTGTTTTGAAGAAAACTGGATGACCAGTCAAGTTACCATGGTTAGTTTATTAATTACTGTTTACCCAGTTCTATGAACCAAGATCTGAGGCAACCGACAGCAGACCTAGGCCTGCCGCACTGCAGTTTCTCAGACTTTATTTCTCCAGGGTTTTTCTTTTTCTACCAACTTTTCACTCCCTTTCCTTTTAAGACTTTTTTCTTTGTTCTCCCCCCGCAAATAATTTTTACATCAGGTGTTAAACAATATTACATTTCATGCTTGCTTGCTGCTTCAGGTCTAGTAACCACATTTCTTATGAACCGTGTAATAGTAAAAGTCAGATTGGTTATTTGCTTTTTGATGTGAAATGGTTATTGCACATGACTGAGGTGACACAGATTATTTTGCCTCTGATCTTGTCACACATAATAAAACAAGTAACACTCAGTCTCGAACACAGATTGACTCACAAAGTTTACCGAGGGTTGTCTTTTTATGTGAAATGTATTGCTAATACAGAAAAATAAGAATTGAAAATTATCCCCCCCCAAAACTGCAATTAAAAAAAAATTAGAACCACTTTAAATATATGTGCATGTATATGTGTGCATGCATGCATGCACACACACACACACTTATACACATATACTTATAACCAGGTTTATTATTCACTATGTGTTTACTGTTTAAAAAAGAGAGTTTAAAAAAATCTCAATACTTACGGGAGATACTTTGTGAATTGCATATGATCTTATCTCAAACAGAGTAATGGCAACGCATTAGAGGGTTAAAATAAGACTATAGAGGAATAATATAAATATGTACAGAAAGGTGAACCTATAATATCTAATTGATATAGAAAAGGAAAAAAAGTAAAAACAGGAAGAAAGTGTATATAAAAATGTATATGTATGCACATACACAAATACTTAAAGACATCATTTTCTTATTTTTCTCCCTGGCAGTGATGGCTATCCAAATGTGACTTTTTGTTTTTATTTTTAACCATGAAGACAGTATATATTTTCCTTCTTGTTTCTGTTCTTGACAAGGATACATGTTCCACTTTCACGATCAGAGAGTAGATTTTTTCAAAACCTAAGAAGGTAACTGGAATGTTTTGAAGCATTTTATGAGTCATATATTAAAAAAAAAATAACAGCCCATTATAAAGAGACTACAATGTCTATGACACAGCCATCCAGTAAAACAGAGGCATGTATATTTTTAAATGTTACGGTAGAGTTTTGTTTGTTTGTTTAACTACTTATGCACTCCATTTGTGAGGGAGAATTTCTTACTCTAGGGTTATGAGGATGGCTCACACACAGGACACCTACCAGTGGGCAGATGAGACAACAGTTGATTAGTCACATATCCCCAGAGCCTACGAGGACACTGCATTCCATGCAGAGCCCCCTGGTGACTGCACTCAAGAACAGAGTACACAATGAGGAACTGTAGGAGGAAAGTTTTTTTTTAAGTGTTTTATTTTATTTTATTTTATTTTATTTTATTTATTTTATTTTATTTTTTGAGAAGGATGGGGAGGGGCACAGAGAAAGGGAGACACAAAATCCAAAGCAGACTTCAGGCTCCAGGCTCTGAGCTGTCAGCACAGAGCCTGATGAGGCGCTCGAGCTCACAAACCGGGAGATCATGACCTGAGCCAAGCCAGAGGCTTAACTAACTGAGCCACCCAGAACCCCTAGAAGGCAAGTTTCATAATATCAGGAGGGTAGCTTATTCCCGATTCCTGCAGAAGGATGTGATTGGTTTGTGTGAGTAATTGCAGGGGCTGACAGGAAACTGAAAGCAGCACCTTGCAGATAACAAGAATTGGTAAGGAGAGGTGTGGGGGTTCAGCTAGGGAACCTTCCCTGAGGGAGCAGAGTGAGGAGGAGAACTTGTGGTTAAGTCAGATGAGACCCTTCCAATGTCAGTACATGAGATAGGCAGCACATAATGTTGGGCCTCAATTTCAGACCTTATATTATACTCTTTTAATAATACAATTGTTGGGGAAGAAAAACATGTTGAAATCAAAATCAGAGAGAGTAGGTAGTAAATTATTATAATTGAACTGGCATTTGTAGAAATGTCCATGGGTAATGAATAGCAGCCACACAGAATAGGAAAATCACAACTAAAGCAAATAAATACTCTGTTACAGGAATTGTTTGATTCAAACAATCAAGCAAATTTTCCATTTTCCCCCCTAGTATTCTAGATTATAACACAACAGCAGTATTACTCTTATAGATACCCTTGTGTAAATAGAGGGCTCATTATCTTTTTTCTGAGAAAGATACCTAGAAGATACCTAGGTGTTTTATATCAATGAAACTAGAGGGAAAGAGTTTAGCAAGATTTACCTGACAGGAGGGATACCCCTTTCATATTAAATGCACACTTCTGTTTTTCTCTTGTTTGAGAAAGTCTCAGAAAAGGAATGTTTCACCTTAGGAATTAAAATGGAGTTGGAAGACAATTTTAGTCCAAACTCTGTCTTGGCATATGACTCTCCTTGTCTACACTGACTCACCAAAGTGACCACAGCCTCTTCTTGGACCTATCCAGAGAAACAAAGTGCTTTTCTTACAGGATAAACACATCTTTTGCATATTTGCTACTGGATGCAATCTTTTCTCTTCCAAGTGGGTCAAAGTGTGTCTCCAAAAATATTAGAAGTCAGCTTTTCTTTTTCCCCCACCAGTGGCGTAGCTAATGTATTTGACACACAGAGTGAATCACTACAAAGCCCCTGCCTTTATATGACAAAATTGTATTTAGTAATAATCAGGAAGTGATACAAAATAGTAACAGCCAGAAAAGAAATGTAGCCATTGAGAAGTTTCTACGTTGAACTTCATATATGGAATTATATAAACATTAAACTGTTACAACATTAAAAGAGAAAAAGTGTATTTGATTAATTTAATTATATTAACTTCTGTTTTGATAAAAGGGGAAAAACCTATACTTATATTTTAGCTGGTTGCATTAGTGAAAGAAAATCATGCAGTTTCTTTTTTAACCCTTATTTAAAAGTAGTCTCCTTACTCAATGTGAGGCTCAAACTCACAACCCTGAGATCAAGAGTTGCATGCTCTAGTGACTGAGCCAGGCACTGTCTTCAGCCTTAACATTTGCAAATTTGTCTCTACTTGTCAAAACTGAACTAGACAGTATAGACAAATAGACAATATAGACAAATTTATTAACCTATGGTCACAGGGATAAAAAAGTAATATTTATTAATTTCAAGTTTGAACAGTTTCTTTTGCATGAAGCCTCAGATGTACAAATATTTCAGAAAAATTTTAAACATAAGAATAAGCTTGGCATACAGTTTTGAAAATCCAATTTTATGATAAACTCCAGAAATCAAAATGCGGTCTACGCTTTTGTTTTTTAGCTTCTTAGAGAAGCTTTCAAATGTCTGAACCTTTTAAAGGCAAATAAAAACTCCAAGTTGTCATATAGAGTAATAGCTTTGAAGTAACTCAACTTCTGTTTCTTGGTTATAAATTATTGTGCTATTATTACTTCTATAAAATTACTGTTTAAAAGCAAGAATAAGTCGTGCCACAGTGGTTTGAGACACCAGCCTCACTGACAGTGACATCCAATAATTCTAAACCCTTCATCAATTATTTTCAAAAGGAACATCTATAGCTGAGTCTGCATATTTTAGGATGATGATAAAATGGGGAATTTCCAAAATTAAATTTTATGTAGTGTATATTTCCTAAAGGATAAATAATAGAAATATGCTACTTTGAAACATATAATATGAAAACTCAGCAGAAATACCAAGTAATAATTAGAATTTAGATTAACAAAATTTCTGTTGGGCAAGAGTGTTTTATTATTGACAATACTTGGAATTGCCGATGCACGGTGATAATAAAAATTTGGACCACTTTTTATTCAGTATCAGTACTGATTTTAAATTTTTTTTTTCAACGTTTATTATTATTTTTGGGACAGAGAGAGACAGAGCATGAACGGGGGAGGGGCAGAGAGAGGGAGACACAGAATCGGAAACAGGCTCCAGGCTCAGAGCCATCAGCCCAGAGCCCGACGCGGGGCTCGAACTCACGGACCGCGAGATCGTGACCTGGCTGAAGTCGGACGCTTAAACGACTGCGCCACCCAGGCGCCCCTCAGTACTGATTTTAAATGTTAACTACACACATGCAATTCTTTGCACCCAATACTGACTGCTCCCACTTCCTTCTTTTTTTGTTATTTATTTAAAAAAAAATTTTTTTTAACGTTTATTTATTTTTGAGACAGAGAGAGACAGAGCATGAACGGGGAAGGGCCCGAGAGAGAGGGAGACACAGAATCTGAAACAGGCTCCAGGCTCTGAGCGGTCAGCACAGAGCCCGACGCGGGGCTCGAACTCACATACCGTGAGATCAAGACCTGAGCCGACTGAGCCACCCAGGCGCTCCCCCCACTTCCTTCTTTGAATACCTCTGCTGTCAAATGGCTTTGTGGGTAAAGACTCTCTAAGGCTCAGGCACTGCCTCCTGCTTTGACGTTTATAATATAATAGTACCCTGAATCTTCAACATTTGAGTCCTACATGCCCTCTGCCTTTTCAGTAAGGCACCCAAATTTTAGATTAGTAATAATTGAAGCTGATGGTCAATTCTTCTTTCTATTATAAGCCAAAAGTTGCAAAATATCAAATGTATTCTTCAACCATGGAATATTTCATCTACAAAATTTCACAAGGTTCTGAATATTATCTGCCATCACCAATATAAGCAATGCTAGCAAGTTATTTTATGAATTAAAAGCATCTCTTAATATTTCTGACCAACAAATGATCACAGGAAAATAAAAAGAACTTATACACGTGTGCAATTAACATTCAGCAAATCCTTCTCATGTTCATTATGCCCCATTTGTCTGCTCTATTTCTCATATCAACTGAGTTAATCAGTATTTTATAATCTCTTTTTTGGCCTACTTTTGTGTCCACCTAATTGTGGATTCCCTACTTCCATTAGTAAGGTGAAATTGGTAGTTGTAATAAAGTATTAAAAATTAATGTGTGATAGTTTTATCTGAAAAATCACTTTGAAATTAAATGCAGTTTTGTAAATGTATCCCAAAATTGAAGTTGAAATTTTAGCCCCCCCCCAAAAAAAAATTCTAGCATATCAATATGCAGACCCCTAGAGAGGGACAAAACCTTAAATGTAATCTAATCAAATTTCTTAAAGTTAGAGAAAAATTAAGAGTCAGAGATGTTAAGTGGTTTTTGAAGTCCTCAAGACCTAGATTTGAGACTTAAGTTCCATTTACTAAATTTATTACGAGCTCAGGAGTTAATTCCTCGAGCTTTTATTTCTTCATCTGCAAATACTTAGAAATAAAAATATCTACCTTGTGCAGTTGCTGTGAAGATTAAGTAAAATAATTCATGTAAGGAAGGCAGTTTTGCACAATACTTGGCATCAATATTTTCTATTGAGAAGAAGCATAACACAGTGAAAGGCTGGATGGAGGATTCATTGAACATTGGATCTAGAGCCAGAGATGTCCAGGTCTGAATCTTGTGGCTGGTAAGTCTCTTATGTTTCAGTTTCCTCATTTGTAAAATAAGAAAGTAATGTTACTTTCTAGATTTATTATGAGGGATAAGTAAGTTTATAGGTGGGAAGTATGTAAAACAAGAAACATTATTGGAATGCTAGTTATATATATGTATATAAAACATTTATGTGTGTATATATGATTACCACTACTGATTTTATTCTTTTAAATACAATCTCCTTTAAAAATTCCTGATTCTGTGTATAAGTGGGGCATCATATTTTTTTCCTATTTAAAGCTAGAAAAAAAGTATTACCAGTAAGTATTTTCGTATACTTAAAGAACTGAATCCTGAGTGTCTGCAAAGCAGTGTAGATGGGGGTCATTACTGAGGACCACACATATCCGAATATGTAACTTGGGTGGTGAGGAAGGGCAAAGATGTATTTTTCTTTCTCTCTATAAGCATTTTACTTTTAGACCCTTCAGATGTTAATAACAAGAGTAACAAAAATGTGGTAGTGAATTCTTTCTCCGTCTTTTATAACCATTTGGAAATTCAGAACATGCCTATAAGAGCCTCTAGATTAGGAAGATATTACTTGTGTTCTGAAAGTGTCTGTGACCCTCCAAAATGTAGAAATTATAGTCCAGAACCTCAGGCATAGGCAAAATGGAGCACAAGGTAATAAACAATTAAAAAAAATATCTTTAAGGCTCTGGAGCAAAAGTTCTCAACTGGGGTGATTTCTCCCCAGGGGATATCTGGCAATGTCTGAACACATTTTGGGTTGTCCCAATTTGGTGGGTACTGCTGGCATCTAGTGGGTAGAGGCCAGTGATACTGGTAAACAATGCACGGAACAGCTCTTCCGCAACAAAGGACCATCTGATCCAAAATGTCAGTCCTGCTGAGTTGGGAACCCTGCTGTGGAGGGACAGCCTGAACTTCTTAAAGTACTTCATTCCAGGGAATGTCTAGTTTAATGTAACCTTACTACAAACATAAGTGTGTTTGTTTAAGTTGTTGTGCCAGCATTTCTAATACCAGTCACTACTGATGAGGAGACATTTCCTGGGATACTAAAAATAGCCTGTTGGCAAAGGTAACCTGACTGTAGTACTGTTATTTTTATCAGCCCCTAATTGCCAGGAAATGTTCTTTCTGCTAGTTATTACCACATAATTATGCACATTCTACATGTGAAAATTATGCACTTACTTTTAAAGTACTGTAAATATTTGCTCTAAATATATATCAGCTTTTTCTACATTATAACTGTAACCAGGCAGTAAAATAATACTCACTTAAAACATGCAACCCATGTACAGGGTCTATAAGGTCAGAAACGCTGTTTTGAGCAAAAGATTTTACAATGTCAAGTTTCAGATTATAAAATGTATACAAAGTGAGGTGTTTTCATTCAGTTTTGATAATGGAATTATGTTCTGTGCTTCTTCCCAACTGAGTCAATCATTATTTCAATTATAAAATAATGCACACTTAGGACAAATGAAAAGAGTCACATGATCTCCCATCCTGCCCTTCTACCCACAAGTCCTTCTCTCTAGAGGTCACAACTTCGGTCGTGTTTCCTCTGCTTCATTTTTGTAAATCCACTGAGCATCCCCCCTCCCTTGGATGGGAGCACTGAGAGAAAATTCTATTATGTGCATAGGATCAGCTTCATATCAGAATAAATCACAAGAAGCAAGCAGGTAGATTTCCCTTCATCACTTCACATCACAACTCCCCTGTCAAAATAAGAAAGATTCCTCAAAAGCCACAGGATATGTACCTTGGCTTTCTTCAGGAAAAATGGTGGGAGTTTTTAGGTTGTTACTTTTTTAAGAATGTGGCTTAGCTTGATGTTAGCTTAGGAGAAATATTTTGTTGCCAGTGGTTTTGCAAACGCAGGTCTGGGGAGAGGAGTTGGGTAGTGACTGACCTACCTATCTCTTAGAATTCCTGAGGAAATTCATGATATCTACTCTCTTTCCAGAGTATGGCAAAGAGAGTCTAAGTGAAAAGAGTCTCTTCCTGAGAAAGAGTGAGTCCCATCTCTACCTCAGTTTTCCCTTACGTGAGGATCCCTTTTTTTCTGATTTATATATATGTACTTCAATTGCTGTTCTTTTCAGGGAATCAAAAAGAAGGTTGCCATTGATCTAAGTAGCATTACTTATTGATCAAAATGGATTAAATGAAACTAACAACATCTGATTTAGTTTTATAATTTACATTAAAAAACATACAGTACAGGGGTGCCTGGTGAATCAGTTGGTTAAGCATCCAACTTTAGCTCAGGTCATGATCTCAACGGTTCATGAGTTCGAGTCCTGTGTCAAGCTCTGTGGTGACAGCTCAGAGCCTGGATCCTGCTTCTGATTCTATATCTCCCTCTCTCTCTGCCCCTCCCCTGCTCACACTGTTTCTCTCTCTCAAAAATAAATATTAAAAAAATTTTAAATGCAGTAGATTACATATAGAAAAAAGCATATTTTCTCACAGAAGAATTACAAAATAGAAATAAAAATGAAAATCATAAAACCTTTATTGATATTTTTAATGAATGAGGAGAAAATAAGTTTACAATGCATTTCAATTATGTCATTTCTCATTTTCAAAAAAAAAGTGTTCTAAAGAAAAGGATAAATATAGAAAATAAAATTGGGTTAAATATACAATATTATTTGGGTTCCATGTTCTGGAAAGAAGTTTCATCTTATGAACAACAAAGTTGTTATGTTACATGTTAGATTTATGGAGAATTCAGCAAAGAAGATATTATTTCTACACATCGTCACCTATTGATCAAAATAGTGTAATCTTACATGATCAGTCTTTTTATTTCCAGAATAGTCTCAATAAATGTAGCCATTTCTACATTTCATAAAAGAGTTTTCATGTCTATGAAAAGTATACAAATTAGGTAGTGACTTAGTTATTCTGATATATTCAGTTAAATCAGATGAGGCATGTCAGCAGAACTGTCAAAAGTTGTTTCCTTCCTTAGAAGTTTACAATATTGGTGCAGATGAATATGTTCTGACAGTTGAAAGAAATTTCATGACTAGCAGAAACCACTGCCTGGAGAACTATCTTCTGTTGTCAAGTTCATGTTCTTTGTACTATAAATTTACTGTGTTAACTACTTTGTTAGGAAGTCAACTATAAATAAGGAAAATCAGAACATCATGATTAATTTGGAAAGTATATCTCAGTATTTGTATTGATATCCTCATATATGTTTTATCACTTCTATTTAATAAAAAAATCAGAATTATATGATGATTGAGTCTTTTGATATATGGACAATTATCGAATGATAGGCCCAGTGATTAAAATAAAACAACATAAATTCTCCTAAACATGTACACACACATTCATACACACACAATGGCCTTAATAACACTTGAGGGAATGAAAGGATATCCAGGGTGTCTATTTAGTATTATCTATGTGTAACCACTATTTACATAGAACCCTTATTATACGCAACCATATAATGTGTACATGTGTGAATAGATACCTACACATATATATGTATTTCATTTCTATACCTATATTTAATTTTGTCCCTGACCCATCTTTTTTTAAGCTTATTTATTTATTTATTTATTTGGAGAGGGAAAGAGAGAGTGTGAACAGGCAAAGGGGCAGAGAGAGAGAGAGAGAACCCCAATCAGGCTCTGCTCAGCATAGAACCCGATGTGGGGCTTGATCTCACAATTGTTCAGATCGTGACCTGAGCTGAAATCAAGATTCAGATGCTCAAGACACTGAGCCACCCAGGTGCCCTCGTCTCTGACCCATATTAATACTTGTTCCCAGAAAAGCATTATGATGTGAGGGAAGAAAACTGGCCTGGAATTTAGGAGATACAATTCTAGTCTTCCTCTATCACTCAAAACTTCAGCAATGTCTAGATGAACTCTAAGGTTCCTATCACTTCTCACATTGTGTAGCTTCACATGTAATTCCAATAAAAGACAAATATCTTCTCTGAATTTTTCTAAATTGTAAAATAATTGTTATAGAAAACTACTAAAGTTTTTTTCTCAGTTTTAATCTATATTTTCTCAAACTTATAGCTTCTTTGCAGGATTATTTTTATCCAAAAAGCAGATGCAATGACCATTATTTTTTGGCAAAAACATGTAGAATGATATCTCAGTATCATAAATATAATGTTATTTTAAAATTATATATATAGCTATAAAGCTATATAAATATATTATGTCACTTTTTATACCTCTTTTTCTTTTTTATTATAGTATTTATTTCCTTTTTGATGTCCTCTTTTCCTATATAGACTGAGTTCACTTAATCGTTTTAAATGTTTGTTTGTTTTGAGAGAAAAGGGAGCAGGCAAGGGAGGCAGAGAGAGAGGCAGTGTCAGTGCAGAGCCCGACATGGGCTTGATCTCAGGAACTGTGATATCACGACCTGAGCAGAAATCAAGAGTCGGACAGTGAACCGACTGAGTCACCCAGGTGCCCCTTCACTAATTATTTATTTATTCACAGTTTTCCTATGGTAGCAGACTTACAAATGTTTCCACTTAGGGAGTTTGTGAGGATTCTGCTGAGGAAATTCACTTCAACTATACTCAGGAATAGGGGGAGTAATGCCAGGCTAGTTTGGTGCTTCAGTGGGTCTATCTGCTCATCAGATTATGGTCAAAACCCTATTTATCTTATGTTCTTATATGTATCATAGGGAAGCATCTCAAGTCCTGACAAATCAAGGTTGGCACACAGCCATATCCAATAATTCCCAAAGAAGCAAATATTTAACTTGGTCACACCAGTGTAGTTGATTCACAGGGCTGGTTACTGACATTCACGTCAAGAACATGCACTAATAACGCTGAAGTTACTGATTAAAAAAAAAAAAAAAACAGGAAAGGAATGTTTTTAAGTTCAAGCATTTATTTCATGTTTAAAATATTTTTAGTTCTTAGTTTTTACTTTTGCACATTGTCGGGGGCCTTCTGGACTTGGAACACACATCAATAAGTATTATTCTTCTATAAACAGTTCCTCTCTGGTAGTAATGAGGAGCCCAGGGAGGTTTATAAAATTTATTAAGCCACTAGGTTACCATTTAGAATATATTAAACAGTATTAATAATAATAAAAAAATAGGATTGGGGAGAAAGACCATAAAGACATAATAAAGCTAAGATGCCCAAGGGGGACAACACAATGCTTTGGCCCTCTGTAACAAGATTGCAAAACACAGTTAAAGAAAATTAGTATTTCGTCTGTGATGATAAAACTTGCAGCATAATTGAATTTAAAACTCAACTCAATATAGTTTAAGATAATTTTACCAAAGTCCCCGGTGTACTCCAACAATAATGCACTAAATGGCATCATTATATCTTGGAAGAATTAGTGACATTGTTCAGATTCTAATAAATTTGTCAAGAGGTGAGAAACTAGCTCTGCAGATTCTAAAGTGTGACATTTTGCTTCATTTTAAAAGGCCATCGGGGCGCCTGGGTGGCGCAGTCGGTTAAGCGTCCGACTTCAGCCAGGTCACGATCTCGCGGTCCGTGAGTTCGAGCCCCGCGTCAGGCTCTGGGCTGATGGCTCAGAGCCTGGAGCCTGTTTCCGATTCTGTGTCTCCCTCTCTCTCTGCCCCTCCCCCGTTCATGCTCTGTCTCTCTCTGTCCCAAAAATAAAATAAAAAACGTTGAAAAAAAAAATAATAAAATAAAATAAAAGGCCACCATTTGGGGAATTATCTGAATAATTCAGGTCTATAACTCTTTTGACTGAAATACCAAATAATTGAGAACGGTACACTGGCTGGTATAATCTAAAATTTTGCCTTCCATCTACACTTCTCCCTTTCGGCCACAATTAAGCACGGGCTGCAACACAAGGGGAAGTGCTTTCTTGTGATTAGTATAGAATTCTTGCCTCATAACAACATACTGAACTAAAAACGACAATAACAAAAATGTGTAGTACATAAAGGGTATCTAGTAAATGTGAACCAAAAAAAAGAAAAAAACTTACCAATGTTGAGAATGAAAGCTATGCATAAATTGCTTAGTTTATGGGTTATTTTATTAATAGCAAATCATGGGAAATTAGAATAATGTTTTCTACCAAAACCTTGAAGTGAACCATGAAAAATATGAATAAAACAGGGCATAAATATCTTACAACACTTTTTGTGGACTTTAAAAACTAATTATCAAATCAAGAGGGCTTTTGCGTGATGGGAGAAATTGGGGACAAACCCGATATGTTGTAAAATTTTGGATGATCTATGAACATGTGAAGTTTGTAGGGGAGAGGCCAACCAGAAATGAGTTAAGTGAAAACTAGAATAGTGCATGTCAGCAGAGTTAAAACACATAATCTGCTTGCAAAGTTTAAAACAATAATGTCCTCCATATCCTTTAAAGTCAAGCTGAAGTCACATGTTTTCCAAACCTTTGGCACATATTGCCAGTCAAAAATAATCTTTCCTTCCCTTGTTCTGCTTTTGTAATTTGTCTGTAATTCTATTTTAATTCTTATTGTAGCCTGCATTGCATTATATCTCTTTATACATATTTTTGTTTTCCAAACCATACCGCAAGCTGCCAGAAGGTAGGATCCTTTTTACTCTTCACAATAACAGTTGGCTGAACAGGATTAACGGACTTGATGAGAATGTAAGTGTGATCTAGCTTGGACAACTGTCACTCCATTTCCTTCCAGAGTTGATTAAGCTGATCTGGCAGCCTAGGCTGGAATCCCGTGGCTTCCACGTAGCTCTTTGTTGTACATGCTTAGATGAATAGGCAAACTTCTCAGAGAAAGAAACTACTGTATGTACTTGAATAAAGTTTATTGCATTGAATGGTAATTATGGCATAACCTATAATTAAATCGAATGTGAGATATATAGGATATATATCTTGTACTGTTCCAAGAATATCAAAATGACATGAAGATATGGCACAATCAAGAGCAATGCAGAAACAGGCTTCATTTCTTGTGTATATGTGTATATACATATATCATATATACATTTTATGTCAAATATTTAAATATGTGCCAACTGCATCTAATATCATCAGCACATACACATAGCTTAGTCAATTTTATACATATGATGCTATATTATTATGCACCATCTAGATAAGTAATGGAGAAAGTACGATTAATTCAGAATATGAAATAAGATCTTGTGCCAATCTACTGAAGCAATTTAAACTGAAAAATGACTATTGTAAACCAAATCATAACGGGTTTTTTGGAATCCTGAATACAAAAGCCATATCCTAGGCCTGTTTCAAATGAAATGATATTTTGTAAATGTCTACTATATTCAGCATCTGATTCATTGGTAATCTATATTGTTTAAGTGGTTTTAAGAGCCGTTTTCAAGTCATACACTCAAAGCTGAGAAAAAAATGAACAGGCAAAATTCTTCAATTTTCTCTGCTTGATTTGTAGATCTTCTCACTTTTGTAACTGCTGATGCCCTGGGTTAGTTCAAATTTCTGAGAAGTAATATCTGATTGGCCAAGCTAATCACCACAATTATTGTCTGGGTAGAATTTTCAATATCAGACAGCTTATGATCCCTGGCCATCTTCTGTGTTATCTGGCGTTGGGTTAGGTGCCACAGAGGACCTACCACGTTTGGCTTTTGGAGTGAATTATGAAGTACTGAACAGGGCCATTCTGTGGCTTTACTCAGCCCCTGTTAGGGATGGAGCAGTTTCCTACAAAGGAATGACGAGATGGCAGAAACCAGGATTGATCTGTCCAGTAAATATATTTTCTTATGCACATATTTAAATGTGGCCAAACTATGTGCGTGCCAAACTGGAAAATCATCTCTGAATCTGTAAAACATATGAAAATCTGAAAGCTAAGTACCCAGTGGAATTTAAGGAGAAAATAATATGTCCCCATTAAAAAGAGCTATTTTTCTTAATTGGCAATATTTCCTAGTGCATTTCTTTTTATCCTTTCCAACAAAGCATAAGTAAAGCATTGACACCTGGAATGTTTGGCAAATGCATTAGTCGTGGCACACAGAGAGATGAATAGTTGGCAGACACGTGCTGAAGTCTGGCATATCACCAAACCGAGAGATGATTCGATGCCTGAGATACGACTGCTTTCCTTTTTACCTAAATTGGGCTTTGTATTTAATGGCACTTCAACAAGAACAGCAAGGTTATGATTTTAGGAAGGTGCAGGGGTGTAGAAGGCAGCAATAGCTGCCGCCCTCTCCAGTAAACAGATGCGTGACACTACGAAAATGACTGCCTTTAGTTGAAAAGAGATCCCCTGTTTCAGTGGGAAAGTTGACGAGCCACGACTAGGTAACATGAAGAGAAATTAAACAAGCAGAAACATACCACCCTCTCCCTAAATCAGCCAGGAATTAGCACAGGAAGGCGATACCCATTCTAGACACATCAAGGGAAGTAAGTCTACACAAGTACATTCAAGGCTCTGGAGGATCAGAAACTGAGATAACCACTGCGTTACCGAGTGAAAGGCCACAGCACTCTATCTGCAATTGCCACGACCACAACTGTGCCTCACACCATGACCTTGGGGACAACAATAGCCGCATGGCCTGCCGCTGCCTCTGAGCCCCAGCTCTCTGACCTGGCTACCACAGATGGCCTTGGTCTCACTTTCATCTGCCAAGTTTTACACAAGGGAATGTACTTTGTACCCAGAACTTCATCCCTAAGGGCATCTGAGGGATGTGCTATCTAGCCAAGGCATAGGGTAGAGATGAGAAAACACTGTTTCTCACATAACAGCAGTCTTGCTCAAATACTTTCATCTCTCATTTAAGTCTTTCTTCCATATCTTATTTTTCCCTTTCACTCACTATCCTTTTCTATCATTTATCCACACACACGCACGCATGTACACACGCACACACACAATTGTAAAAATAAAATCTCTGATTCTGAAAAACAGTGTATCATTTGGCAGGTAACAGGAAATGTTAATCTATTTTACATCTTCTTTTTGTGTGTCTATTATGGTAGCTAAGACCTCGTACTATGTTGAATAAAATTGAAGGTATTGGACACATACATTTCTGACCTTAAAGATGATGCTTTAAATATTTCATCATTGTTTGCTTTAGGTTTTCAGTGATTATCCATTATAAGGTCAAGAAACTCTCCTTTCATTTCTAGTTTTATATCAACTTTCTATGACAAATGGGTATTGACATGTGTCCATGCATTTATTGAATGCCTGGAAATAAGCACATGATTTCTTTTTCTCCTTTAATATGTTGGTATGGAAAGTCATATTGCTAATCAAAGTACCTGGTTAAAAGAAGTTGGTTAAGAGAACATGGTATTTTTGGTGTCAGGGTTTTACCAACTTGTTTAACAAATTTGAGAAGCATGCCATTTCTTTTTGTTTTCTTTCTACCTCAATATTTTGACAGACTCTTGAAAAATATTCTTAATATTTTGACAGACTCAGACAGGCTGCTTCTGTTTTGCTTTTGTTTTCCTCCCATGCAAGAATTTTAAATTAATCATTAAGTCAATCCTTTGATGGCTGTAAAACTAGTCAGAAGGTCAATTTCTTCTTATTTCAGTGTTTTTTTTTACAGAATGAATGTCTTAGGAGTTTTCAAGTTTAATGTTATAAATTTATTCATGTATTTTCTCATTTTCTTTTTGAACTCTTTTATATTAAACTAGAGGTTTTTTTATTTGATTGGTTTTCTTAACTTCATTTTTCACTCAGTAGAGGCTGAGGTACAATGTTTATTCAGGTAGTTTATTTTGGAGACCAGCCTCAACAGCTGGAATGAAGAATCAGGGAGACTGATACAGGGATAGCAGGAATGTTAACATAATTATGAATTATCCAAATCACCACTGTGGGTTATAGGAGTGTACAATTGTGCTAAAACATCCTGGGAACTATACAGAAAGCCTGTGAGAAATAGCTGTCCAAAGGATGGAAGGTGGGACACGTAGCTATCAGCTTCTGTGCCCTTTAACCAAGGGTTAAAGGATTGCCTGTAGGATTGCCTGTAGGATTGTCTTCTGCTTTCCTCAGTTCTTGTAATACACATATCCCGCATAAGTCTCCACCAATGGCCACCGCACTGGAGGGGACTCAGGCAGATCATTGGACTATGTAACCTGTTTTGTGAAGTGGGCCACTTTTCTCAAAGAGAGTGTTAATACCCATGCAGAACTATCTCCCACAGCCAGCACTGGCATCAGAAGTGTCATTGAGAAGAAACAAAAGCATCTGATACAGTCTACCTTTTGCATAAATCCTTTTGCATTTATGGACCAAATTACGTTTTTGCTACTGCTGGGGATTCATGGTAATAGCCTATAATCTTCCCAAATACATAATGCACGAAGGGTAGTTTAACAAGCTCTAGTTCCTGCGACTGCCATTGTTTACATGACCACAATTGATAGTCATAATTTCTCTCCTCCAATATTCTAGATGTTCCTTTCCTTAGCCAAAATTGACAGTAATCCAGGTTGCATTCCTGTGCAGTGACCCAGACTTTCATCCCAAAAAAGTTTGAGCCTTTGATTGCCTTCCCTTGATCAAACCGTAGCTGCTGAAGTTTCATATTCTCTGTTTTCATTGACAGTGGAAGTAACATGATATGTTTCGGTGCCCTCTTCATCTGGCAGAAATCATTGCTTCTTATGGTAATCAGTAGGTGTAACATCGACCCTGTGGCAAGTGAAGCCTAAAAGATTTACTGTGTGACCCTTTAGAAAACATGTTTGTCAATCTTTGTTGTAACTGGACCTTCAATAGGCCACTGCAACATGTAAGATTTTTGGTCTTTGGTCTTTGGCCATAGACCCCCACTGCTGCATCTATTTTATCACAAAATATGTCTTTCCATTGAGGTGATGTTATAAATTATCGATCACCTGTCAATAATTCAGGCTTTTCCTAAACTGTTGGATGGTACTGCTGGCAAAAGAACTACAGGCAGAGAAAAAAAAACCTGTATCTGGAATAAATGGTTAAGTCCCCTGAGTCTGCACTGCTGGGGTAGAAGGAGAACCCAGGCATTTCACTTGCTATGGAACTACCTAGTCTTGTAAGATGGTTCCGTATCAAGGGCTCAGCATTCATTTTGTTACTGGCGGTTTAGTTATTCTGAAGTGGCAATAGTTGTATTGGCTCTCTCTCTTACTGAGAGAGAACTCATGTGGCTGAGTCCATGCATAGCCACCATCTCTACGGACACTCTATTCATAGACCCATTGTGCAAACTCTCTGGGGGTCAGGAATAGCGACTTGCTGACATCTGCCAGATAAATATTTTCCACCTGGTTGTTAAATGCCTCTTCTGCAGCGAATGCTTCTTGGTGGAGCTCACTTAACACAATTTTATGTCCACTCTCAGGTCTATTGCACACCTTTCCCCAAGATCTCCTTGTCACCAATTTTGCTCCTTCAAGACAGAAAGAGCCATGCATTCCAGCCTCCAGGAATCTGGAATATATATCAATCTGTATATTGATACAAAAGCAATAATTAAGTGGACTCCTTGAAACTAGTTGGAGTATTTCCCCTCTCCTTTGTCCTTGCTCCTTAAATTGTAATCCTCCAACAAACAACACTAACTGTAAAGTCTGAAGCTTTTTAGAACTTTAGAATCTCAATCACCACCCCTGTGCCCCTCCGTCAGAATCTGCATTTTAACATTTCTAATCGGTTGTCATATAAACATTAAAATGTGAGAAAAACCAAGATAGTCTTTCTATATTATAATGCAATTATAAGCTAATAACATTAATAACTCTTTGATCATGGATTTTTTTCATTTCTCCTTGAGGTTTTCTCAAATATTTCAAAGCTCTTTAATTTGATATACACAAATTTTAAATTGAAATTCACTCTTGTTTTATTAAAATATATGTTTTATTAAAACTGCATTTTTCTTAAAAATTTTTTGTCTTAAAGTCTATTTTGTTTGATACTAACACAACTCTTCTCAGCTTTATTTTTGTAACTATTTTTCTAGTATATTTGAAATCATATATTTTTACCATTTCCATGTCTTTATTTTCAAACTTTGTATGTCCTTATATTTTAGGTGTGTCTCCCATAAGTAGCATGTATCTTTTCTGAATATTATAACAATTTTTAAAATAGTATATTTAGTAGATTTAAATTTGTTGTGATTTTCAATGTATTTTGATATACATATATTTGATATATTTGATATATTTTTGAGATCTTATTTTGTGCTTCCTTACTCGTTGCCTGGCTTTGGTATGATATTTTCTTTTCCAAGTTGATATTGTTCTAGTCACTTGTAAACTGTATACTCTGTATCTTTTTTTTCCAGTGGCTAAACTTGAATTTTGCCAGGCATACCTTACAAAGTCAACCATTAAATTTAATACTCATATACTCTCTTCACAAATAATAACAGATCTTAGAATACTTCAGCTTCTAATCCCAGCTGAAAATGGTGTTTATCCAGATTTTAGTTTACTTTGTATTTATTTCTTAACCACACAAATTAAGCATTATCATTTTTTTTATTCAGACAAAGCTTCTTACATTTATTCTTTATATGCCCAAGTCTATCTACTTTTTTTAACATTTTTTGTTTCCCATTGTGGATATTCCTTGTGGGATCATTTTCCTTCCCCCTAAAGTATATCATTTACAAGTTTCTCTAGTGAGGTTTGGTTGGTAGTAAACTCTTTATTTTGTTCATGTCAAAATGTTTTTAATTTGCAATTACTCTTGAAGGATTATTTTTCTAGGACCCAAATTAAAAATTTGGAGAATGTTTTCACACAGAATTTTGAAGTTCTAGATTTCATTTTCATTGGTGAGAAAGCCAGTAAAATTCTAGCAATATGAATTTCATTCATTTTACAGGATATGTTCATGTTTTTCCTGGTTGCTCTTCACATCTTTATCTTTGACATTCTGCGGTTTCATCATGATGATCTTAGATGTGGACTTCTGTTGGGTTAATATTTTTCAGATATACTGTTTTGTTTTGCTTTTAGATATATTGTGTTTCATTATCTCTGGAGTTAATTTGTATTTTGGAAAATTTTCAGCCATTATTTTTGCAAATTTTGTCTATTGGTCATTCTCTTCTCTCCTGAAACTCCAGCTGGAGATGGAGAGGAAAGAAACCTGTTTATTCCACTCAGAACACTTTGGACAATAAATATATGGGTATTTTTTCTCACACCAACCAGTTCCTTAATTCTCTGCAAATACCAACTGTGTCCTATAATTTAATTCAATTTTGACACTAACTATCTGGAGTTAGCACAAACCCACAGGTTGGGGGCTCTGTCCCATAAAACTGCCCCCCTACTTCAGATGCCAGTTGCAAGTAATAGGTTTCTAAGGTATTTACACTTCGGTCCAACTTGGCTATAAAATTGGGGGCTCCCACCCCCTTCCAGTTTGGTAATTTGCTGGAATGGCTCACAACATTCAAGGAAACATTTATTTACATTTAGTGGGTTATTATAAAGAATATTACAAAGGACACAGAAGAAATGCCAGATGAAGAGATACATAGAGTGAAACCTGGAAGGATACTGCATGCAGGAGCTTCTGTCCCCCTGCAGTTGGGGCGCAATACCCTCCTAGCATGTGGATGGGTTCACCAACCTGAAGGCTCTCCAAACCCCATTGGTTAGGATTTTTATGGAGGTTCATCACTTAGGCATGATTGATTAAATAACTGGCTACTGGCGATTAACTCAATGTCCAGCCTCTCTTCCCTCCCTGGAGAATCAGGGGTAGGCCTGAAAGTTCCAACCTCTCATCACACAGTTGGGCTTTCTGTTGGCCAGCACTGATCCTGAAGCTATCTGGTGACCCCCAGCCACCAGTCATCTCATTAGCATACAAAAAGACACTCCTCTCTCAAAGATTTCAAGGGTCTTTAAAACTTTTACATCAAGGGCTGGGACCAAATGTTATAACAAAGGATGTTCTTATCACCCCTATTACTTAGGGAATTACAAAGGCTTTAGGAGCTCCTGTCAGGAACCAAGAACAAAGACCAAATATTCAGTTCTAATTATATCACAGTGTCAGAGTAGACTTGATCATTCTTTATTACATGTCTCAATATCTCTTTTATGTTTCCTGTTTCCTTAGTTTTCTGTGCTGAATCCTGGGGAATCCTTTCAGCTTTAATTTCTAGGTTATTGATTCTCTCTTCAGCTGTATATCATTTTGATGCAGGCAGGCTGGGTCCGAGGACCCAAACAGAGGACCTCCCGACAAGCCAAGATTCGCTGGCTGTGCGCAGGATGGAAATAAAATGTGAGCCAGCAGGAGATGAAAGCAGAGTTTACTGAAGGTACAGAGAGAGTGCAGGTACAGACAGGGTGTCTAAAGACTCAGAAAGGAAGGGAGATAGAGTCTCATCTTTGGTAGGGGTCTGGTGTTTTTATTGAGGATTGCAGTCTGATATATGTGTCTTCTCAGGCATCTGGGAACCAGGAGAGCAAAGACAAGGGCCCAGGTGTTATTCCTTGGAGCCAGGGGGGTCTTGGAGTCAAGATATCTAGGATTGGTGGTCTGGAATATGCTTATGATGGCTTTGTCCAGTCTTTCTCACCTGGTCCTTCCCTAGATGTTATCTATTCTAAAGAAATCATTAACTCCTTGTTCCTTCTCTCTTAAAATTTTTTTTAATGTTTATTTATTTTTGAAAGAGAAGCAGAGAGACAGAGAGAGACAGAGTGCCAGTGGGTGGGCGGGGGGGGGGCAGGAGAGAGAGAGAGGGTGACACAGACAGAATCTGAAGCAAGCTCCTGGCTCTGAGCTGTCAGCACAGAGCCTGATGCCCGGCTCTAACTCAAAACAAGATCATGACCTGAGCCAAAGTCAGACTCTCAACAGACTGCACCACCCAGGGGCCCCACCTGTTCCTTCTAAGGAGGATATATATACTATTTGCATTCTGGGCATGTGTAAAGTTTGGTGCTGGTCTTAGGAAGAATGGAAGCAGGAAAAGGAGGAAAAAGCAGACTTTTATAATAAGAGTCCTTAAGTTTCCCTATCTGAATTTTTTTCCCCATTCTTTGCCGGATTTTCTTTTTTTCCTACAAGTTCTCTCTGACTAATTTTCTTCTGTGCCTGTTTATTTTGGTTGTCACTTTATAGTACTTGCTGACTTCATCTTTTGTCTCTTTAAACTGCCACATGTAGATCTACTATATTTACATCTAATAATTCCATTTTCCCCTAAGGATGGTTTAAGTAAATTCCTTCTTTTTCCTATTGACTTTCTCTCATGATGGCCTATTATGTTTTGTTTTATATATAATATTTTGCTCACATGTAATTGAACTAAGTATTAACCATTGAGAACTCAATTCATGGCAATCCCAAAGTGCTACGCTGGAGCATACCTTCCTCAGGGAAGTTTTTGATTTGTTTCTTTCTAACATCAAGGGCCACTGCAAAACTAAACACTTCAGTGTTATTTCTTTTTTTGGATTCCCCCCAGGGGTGGTGGTGGGGGGGGGATGGATAATATAAATTAATGTTCCTGATCCATCTGGGAGCAGGCCTATGGTGACAAAATTTGGAGCATGGTGATTAAGTGATGATGATAAGATGACGATGACCAAGTTTTCTCCTCAAAGCACAACAGAGAATGTTAGGGTTTCTTTTGGTTTCATTTTAGCCAAAACAAAACAAAACAAAACAAAACAAAACAAAACAAAAACAACTTTCCTAGAAAGCTCCCCTTTTACGGACGGTGTGACTTTTTATTTTATTTTATTTTTTAGGTATGACGTTTTTCATGACTCTAGCTTTATAGGTTGTTACTGATCAGGTTGTCTCTCCCCCACCAGTTAAGCCCTGGAACCTCAATATACATATGACCATGACTCTTTAGTGATAATCAAAATCTTCCATCATCTTCACACTCCTCAAATGTAAGGTTGACCATTTTCATGTGCTTACCTGGGTATCACCTATACTATACCATCTCAGTTCTTCATTTGCTTTCTCATTTCATATGCATCACATTTTCATAAAAAGTAAATTGTTGCTTTATAGTTATTAAAAATAAGAAAAAATGTGTATTGTCAATTGCCTACTACATTATTCTATTAAGACAGAATTAGAAAGAGAAAATTTTCAAAACAAAAGGAAGGATTAACTGTGACTTACAAAGACCAAGTGCCTATTTAGAGAGGATTCTGTATTTTTTTTTTTATTCTATGTTTTCTGTTACGAATGAGAGACACTCTTTCTACATGGTTTGGAATGTTACAGTCTTTCAAAGGGATTATTTTACTATGAAGTATCTTATTAACAAACTCTACCCACACAGATTATTTTGAGAATAGAGCAAGAAAATTTCAAGTACAAAATGTTTAGAAATTGTATGTCTCTTCAGTAACAATTTTTTCCTGTTTGTAAAAGATTCCTCTGTTCTATTGTTCCATGAATACATGCTTCCAGACGTTTAAACAATTAGTGAATGAATCCTTTCTGCCAAAGTAATTTTGTTAAGAAGTATCATGTATATGAATATAACTTCCTCTGAAAACATCACTCTCTTAACATCTTAAAATTAGTCTAAAAACTAATCATAATTAGTTTCCATCATAATTTATTTATATACAGTAATATAAGGAATAGTGACATAGTTTCAAGATCAATTTCTTTTGCTGTGCTTATTTGTCAATCCACTCCACTTTTCCTGGGAAAGAAAATAATTAAAATGATATTTTTTGAGTAATCACTTCAACACTAGAGAGTAGATTATGATATGTAAGGATTAACTTGTCTCTACACAAGTTTTTGTTTCGTATTCTGAGAAGCAAAGCTTTTTAATGTTCTATTAACTTTCTTGGGAAAATGCAATGGATTACTATTTCCTTAAAATTGATCCATGCAAACTTAGCTTAAAATATGTACTAGGTTTTCTTTTCTTTCTTCTCTTCTGCTTATTTTTTTCCCATGTCTTTCTTTCTCTATTTTTTTCTCTTGATTTTCAAAATCTTCAAAAAAAAAAAAAAAACAAAAACTAAGATGTAATTTCTTCTGCAGTATTTTGTGTTGACACCTAAAATTTGACCAGAAACAATTCTGCTTTAAACATTCAAGAGTGTGTGTCTGTTTTCAATATGAACTGAAACGTTAGGGAAAACATTTTAGACTTACACAGTCTTAAACAGTGTTGCCTGCCAGAAACTCCAAGCAGCTGCAAAACTCACTAATGAAAACTGGGCTGCTTTGAACAGAAATGGCGATCAAATGTCTTTACAAATAGAAATGAGAGGCGAGCATAATTAACAAACTTTATAGTGTACTAACGTATATTTCTGTGACTTTCTCATTCTTTCCATCGACACTGACAAAGAGAAAGTGTGTTAATTTTGCAACCTTCAAAATGATGGGTGGCAGAGATTAGTCACCTCTCACTCATGTCACTCACACTCAAAACCGACTCCAGTTTAGATCTGGCAAGAGACTGGAGAGATTTTAGAGTCAGGATATCCAAAGCTGAGAAAGCAATTTTTTCTTGGGATTACACAGAATTGATCAAAGAGTGGGAAATTGCTGTACTGTGCATTGAGGCTAGGAAAAAGGTTTAAAGCGAACATTTATTTGGTCTCCCACCCATGTGTGACTCTACTTCTGTGACTAGAAAAAAATGTGTTAACAAAGGACAACAATATTTCATCTTTTTTTGTGTGTGGAATTATATATATCCATCAGGGTGGAGGCTGTAGGGTGAGGGTCAGACAGAACATAATAAAAATATAAAGGAGGTGAGAAGCCATATTTCTCCCAGTTAGTGCCTTTCCACATGATCTGGTCATGCAACTGACTTACACAATTATTGAAGGATAATAATAAATTTGAGACCACTTTTATATAAGATTCTGAATGTTCTTTACAGTTCTTATAAAACTTCAGCACAATGTAGTGCAAAAAATGCTTTAATTTTGGGATAATTTTTCCAACCCCAAATATGAAAAAAATTGAAAGCCAAATAATATAGGAACAATTTTCCAAACTACATAGTATGGTAAAATTGAGAAAGCAGTTAAGTAGCAACACTTAAGCCAGAATTAAATGACGCATCTTAAAGAAATGACTCTTTTCCAGCAATTGTGTTTAAAATCCACTTACCTAACCAATTTTTTTTAATTACCCCAACCAGATGTTTTGTTGTTGTTGCTATCAGTATGATCTACACCATGGCTTCTCACACTTAAAGTTCATTGAGATCACTAGAGGATCTTGTTAAAATGCAAATTCTAATTCAGACTCTTCCATTTGGGACCTGAGATTCTGCATTTAAAATAAACTCTTAGATTATTTGGACACTGCTGGCATTTCTAGACTTTGGATAAAAGGATCTACAAATCTTTGCATGATTTCACACAGGACTGACAAGGAAAATATTCAGTAATTAGGTAGTAGAGTTTGTGTTACTTTGCAAGATCAACTATAGATATTTTTTAATACAGGGAAATTATTTTGAGTTTTCTTGAAAGCAAAGTAATTCATGTGCTTATATCCTTGCATTGGATGAAAAATGGCTCCTCAAATTAGATACAGCTATGCAGTTCTATTTGTCATCTGGGTGTCTATGTTGGAATGAGCTATAAATATTTGTATCTTTATTTTGAAAGGATACTCTGTTAGAACATTTACATGGCTCAGGATCTGAGGGTGTTTCTGAAGAAGGATTGGTTATAAGATATCTTCTCAAAACCAAGAACCCACAAAAGGCATTTCTTTGCTCTTAAATGACAATTTAAAAAGTAGATAATCCTTAATTGTGACAGTCTGGGACTTTCCTGACACAAAATACTATGAAAATAGAAATATAGTATTTTGTTAACTTTTGGCTAGTTATTTAGAATCTCCTTCCCTGGAAATTATATATATATATATATATATATATATATATATATATATATGTGGAAACAGTGCCTTTAGCAACTTTTTATGGATTCAGTTGTTCTTTTAAAAACAAAGCTGTAGTTGTAATATTTGCCTGAAAACTGTGGTATTCCTTCCTTTCCCCAGGTAGACCATCCAATACAATCTCATCCTTCTTGAGAGTAGGCTTTCATTTCCTTCCCATCTCCTGCTAGGCCATAGTTACTCACCTTTATTTGCACATGAGTGCTATTTCCAAAGTTATCTGTACAAAGGAGAAAGATTTAAAAGTACATATTGGATTTTTTAATTTATATTTTATTATTATTATTATTATTACTATTATTATTATTATTTTAGAAATTTAAGCAGTGGCAAGACTGATTTGTGTTTCCAGGAGGAAGAAAATCAGTTTAATTTTAGACATTTTATTTGTGGTCACTTTAAAAATGAAGATGTCCAAGGAAACAATCAGCAAAACTAAAAGGCAACTGACAGAATGGAAGAAGATATTTGCAAATGACGTATCAGATAAAGGGTTAGTAAGCAAAATCTATAAAGAATTTATCAAACTCAACACCCAAAAAAACAATCCAGTGAAGAAATGGGCAAAAGACATGAATAGACACTTCTCCAAAGAAGACATCCAGATGGCCAACCGACACATGAAAAAATGCTCAACATCACTCATCATCAGGGAAATACAAATCAAAACCACCATGAGATACCACCTTACACCTGTGAGAATGGCTAACATTAACAACTTAGGCAACAACAGATGTTGGCAAGGATGCAGAGAAAGAGGATCTTTTTTGTACTGCTGGTGGAAACCCAAGCTGGTGCAGCCACTCTGGAAAACAGTATGGAGGTTCCTCAAAAAACAAAAATAAAACTACCCTATGACCCAGCAATTACACTACTAGGTATTTATCCAAGGGATACAGTTGTGCTGTTTCAAAGGAACACATGCACCCCCATGTTTATAGCAGCACTATCAACAATAGCCAAAGTATGGAAAGAGCCCAAACGTCCTTCGATGGATGAATAGATAAAGAAGATGTGGTATATATATACAATGGAGTATTACTTGGCAATCAAAAAGAATGAAATCTTGTCATTTGCAACTACGTGGATGGAACTAGAAGGTATTATGCTAAATGAAATTAGTCAGCAAAAGACAAATATTATATGACATCACTCATATCAGGACTTTAAGAGACAAAACAGATGAACATAAGGGAAGGGAAAAAATAATATAAAAACAGGGAGGGGGACAAAGCATAAGACACTCATAAATAGGGAGAACAAACAGAGGGTTACTGGAGGGGGTGTGGGAGGGGGAATGGGCTAAATGGGTAAGGGCATAATCTACTCCTGAAATCATTATTGCACTATATGCTAACTAATTTGGATGTAAATTAAAAAAAAAATAAATGAAAATAAATTTAAAAAAAAATGAAGATGTCCACTGGTTAGCTGAATGTATAAGGCAGCGTACCAAGAGTAGAAGTAAAGCTAAATGCTGAACTCTTGTGTGAGGCCTGGAAGGAGGGGTCTAGCCACTAAGGTTAATGTTAAGGAGTTGGGTGGGAGACTAAGGCCCACAGTGAGAAGACCACAGGGCAGAGATGAAGCAACAAGCAAATAAGCAAGATATCCATATATTCATGTGTCTGTTTCTCAAGTCTCTGTTTCACTTAAGTTGGAAGAAATGTTAATCTTTGGATCAAGTGATATATTTCAAATTCAAGTACCACATATTAGAATTAAAAAAAAAACAACAATATATAACTAGGGGTGCCTGGGTGGCTCAGTAGTTTAAACGGCCAACTCTTGATTTGGGCTCAGGTCATGATCTCATGGTTGTTGAGACTGAGCCCCGTATTGGGCTCTGCAGTGGGCATGAAGCCTGTTTAAGATTCTTCCTCTCCCTCTTCCTCTGCCCTTACCACACTGGTACTCTGTCTCTGAAAGAAAAAAAAAAGTGTCTATAATATAATTTAAAATTTGACAAATATCCCCCTAAAGCTAAATACCTTATTTACTTGCAATAATTATTTAGAACAAACTAGTTATTGACAATAGCTTCCTTAATATTGTAAGTCTTATGCTTTATCAATATCCAATAGAAAGGTTTAGAATCTCCCTAATGAAAAAAATAAAAATTCATAATTGTTAACATTTATTAAACTTTTGTGGACGTCCTATAAGAAATAAATTACTAAGTAAACTGTTTTATCATGATCGTTATAAAGTATCCAATGACTAATTCTATAAAATTATCTAAAGACTAATCAGCCAACTTATACAACAAATGTCTCTCCAAACTTTTGTGTTAACCAGAAATATTAATGTTTTAATTAATTTACAATACAGAAACTTATCAAAGTAGTATTTTAATACCTCAAGCAACTATTAGTAAATGAGTATACCAAAGTGATCTTACTAGAATGATAAAATATTGTGTAAGAAGAAATTTCTAGTATAAATATGAAAAATACAAATGATACTAGAATATGTAATTCTGAAATGTTTTCTAAAATTGTTGATTATTTTTCCCTTTACTTTGCATTGCTTCCTAAAATTTCTCAGAGAACTTCCACTCTGTTCAGGCACAAATGTACTATTTTAGAAGAGAGAAGAATGGGCAGACTCTTAGCTTAGGTTGAATACAGAAATGCTGTGGTGTCACCAAGCTCTGCTGTTTGATGGCAAGGAAAAGGCTTATCCAGCACCATTTCCAGAATATGCCGTATAAATGTAAAATTAAACTGTTTATGATACAAGCTTGTCAAGATGACTTTCACTGTACCTAATAGGGATTTTCTTCTTATACCATCATCTTATATTCATCTAATGGTATCTCTGGTTCAGCCATGCTTAATTTGTCAATAACTCAATGATCTCAACTCACATCTCTTCTTATTCTACTTTCATTTTGGATTTCACCATCAACTTCATCCAAAATAAATTATCTTTGGAAAAAGAAGAGTGATTAGCATATAAATATTATCAGATAAAATAAATGATATCTTGCATAAATATGTTTGGAGAAAATTCAGAAACGTAGTATTGTGCCCTTCTAAATTAGGTGCCTTTTAAATTATGCCTTCAAAATATTTCTCTAGTTTTTTCATTTTTTGTTTTTTTTTTTTGGTCTAATTTGAAGAAATGACTCTAATGTTAGGAATTTCAAGCTAAGTTAAGGGAAAAGTCAATAATATAATAGGATAATGGAAAAACAATTTTGTGGGAATGCCTGGTTTTAATTACCTCAAAATACAATGTGATTGTCAATGTTGTTTTTACATTAAAGTTTATTAGGATGACCAAACATCTCAAATTTCTACTCCAAATGATATCTATCCCTTTCTCCTTATCAAATCTCAGAGAAAGATAGAGTACCTGCCATTAAATTTAAGCTTCAGTAAACTCTGAATTTTATCCATATCTCTAATGATCAAAGTGGTCCTTATGCTAACTTCAAATTCTTCTCTTCAGTTTTCTCTCCTCTCTCACTAAGCACCAAGAATTCAGATTCTGTTGACATGCTTAACTTCTCTATATCCTTTTAAATAGTCTCATTTTATTATCCCTATTGTTTTTCTTTTTCTTACATAAAATCTTGAATAATCATCTATTTTCTCCCTCATATCTCATCCTGGTCCCAAACATGAACATATATTTTATATTTCTCAACTCCACTTAAATTATTTTTACTGGACTCACTATTCTTCCTTTTTTTTGTTCACATCCAAAGGCTTCTTTTTAAACTGCTTTTCACTTTCCCATCTTTTAGGATCTTGATCAGATTATCCTTAGTACACATTTTTGCCTGATATGTGTCTTAAGATTCTCTGGCCATTAGGTACATATTAAGTCAGTTGATGTGTCTTAACTTTTGAAACTCATCTTCATTCTTCAGGTCATTAATTATGTATTTCAAGATTTACTGTTCCTTGACTTGGGTACTTCAGTGGATGCAAAGCCATATCAGATATGGTTCCTGTTCTTGGGCCATTATGGTTCAGTTAGGAAAATGCAACACCATGTACAAAAATATGAATACTAACACAATGTAGCAAAAAAAGTATAAATGGATAGATTTTTGTAGTACCAACATGTTTTTCTCCATTTTGTTGTTGTTAAGGGATTCTTTAGGGGCAGTTTGCTGGCCTTTTCCAATTTAGAAAAATATGTTCACTGTATGTATTCTTACCATTATTATATCTTTCCATAGAGTCTTGTAAAAAAAGGACCTCACTAAAATATCCAGGTAATTTCAGCTTGCAGAACACCAGTCACCCTAAACTATGAAAGGATATGCATGGTTCCTGTGACTATCAACCTTTGCCACCAAATATTGTGATAAAGTCATCTGTCTATATGAGCTGTGGCCATAAAGCCCTCAAAGTGTTATTCCAACTTCTTGGATGACACAGTGCGGTAATTTTCAAAGTGAATTAGCGCAGGGCACACCCACGATTAATTGGGCTATAAATATAGATGTAGTAGCATATTTTTTTATTCTATTAAAAGAAGAAGTCTTCCCATTCTCCCTTAGAAATGTTACTCCCAGAGAACATTCTCCTCCAGCTTCACTTCTCTTCTATGAAGCAACACTTTTCCACAAAACCGAAAAGACCTAGGATTTCAGAATGGGAACTCTCCAGAAAGATAATCCAGTTGGGGTATGTACTGACAGCAAAATTTCAAAATATGACTGAAAATATGAAAATATACCAGAGGAGTTTGCGTCCGACCTGGGGAACAGGGAGGACAGGTGTCCTGTCAGTTACTGGAGCAATGCGGGACTGCCCCCGCAGCTAGAGGTCTGTTTGTGTGGGCGCCCACATGCGCAGTGCAGGGAGGAAAAAGAGTTAAAGGAGAGGAAGGGAGTCGTTCAGGAAGCACAGAATAGAAGAGATGCACCTGCTAGCAGGAATGGTAATGAGGAAAATAAGCAGGAAGCCAACAATGAGGTACATGAAGAAGAGGAAGAAGGCGGTGGGGGAGGAAGAGGAGGAGGAGGGTGATGGTAAGGAAGAGGATGGAAATGAAGAGGAAGAGGCTGAGGCAGCTAGGGGCACCCAGACATCTGAAGATGATGAGGATGATGAGGTCGCTGCCAAGAAACAGAAGACCCCTGAGGATGACTAGAGAGTGAAAAGGAAAAGTTAAACTTAACAACGAAAGGACTCCTTGAACTATTCACCCTCCACTTCCTGTCTCAGAATCTAAATGTGGTCGCTTTCCAGTGGAGAGTTGGGACCCCAGCCCAACGCGCACAGCGCCCCCTTGACACAGGCTTTCCACCAACCAAAGCTGCAAGGAAAGTTTGCACCAGGGGAGGAAAACAATCAAAACTTCCAAGGCCCTGCTTTTTTTCTTAAATTTTCAAAAGGAAAATTTGTTTTTTATTGTTATTTTATTTGTATTTTTGTACATATTGTTAGGGGTCAGCCATTTTTAATGATCTGGGATGACCAAAGCAGCCTTCCCAGTTCTCTGTCCTACTTCTGTCTTGACTTGTGGTATGGCCATGTTCATTATAATCTCAAAGAAGAGAAGAAGGGGAAAAAACAAACAAACAAAACAACACTTAAAAAAAGAAAAAAAGTAAAAACAACAAAACAATTTCTTTGAAAAAGAAGAATTTTTTAAGAAAGTTTATTTATTTTGAGAGAGAGAGAGAGAGAGAGAGAGAGAAGGGGCGGGGCAGACAGAGAATCCCAAGCAGGCTTCGTGCTGTCAGTACAGAGCCTAACTTGGGGCTCTATCTCACATACCACAAGATCATGACCTGAGCCAAAATCAAGAGTCCAATACTTAACTAATGGAGATACCCTGGCACCCCTCAAAACAACCCAATATATTCCAAGCATTCCAGTAAAGTTTTTTGTGTATGTACTTAGCTGTACTATAATTAGGCGGTTTGTATGACATGGTTAAAAAAGCCAATGATAAAATATTTCTTTTTTTTTCTTTTTTGTCTATGAAGTTGCTGTTTAATTATTTAATTAATTAATTGGCCTGTTTGATGTGTGAAACAATATTGTCCAACAATAACCCAGAAATTTACTTTGCTGAGTTGTTCTGAAAAAAAAACTGATATCAGAGGAAAGATTGACCTATAAGCAAAATTTGGAAGGTCACAGGCTGAGGTGCAGATCAAGAGAGGTGAAGAACAGACAGAACCTTGGCAATAAGAAGAAGAGAAGTTTTTGAACCAAAGCACACATTAATTTGATTGTAAATCTGAGGAAGCACTTCCAAAAAGTGTTCCAAAAAATAGGCTTAGAAGATGATGATCACAGAGGCCAAAAAATGAGGGCTTGTGTAAAGAGAGGGGTGGCCAAATAATTCTTGAATCTCTGGCTTAAAAAAAATTGAGTGTTGCTTTATCAGGCCTTCTCAGACTTTAACATACTTGTTCAGAAATATAAAAAAGTAAGTATAATATGTAGTTGATTGCTACTGGTTTTGTTTTTAAAGCAAATTTAAAATTTGATTGTAGGGTAAAACAAAGCTAAGAGGAGGTTTTATTCAAGGCACAGGACAAAATTCTTTTGAAACATTTTCCCCAGTGCTTCTCATGTAGCCTAACAGGCTGGTTGGCCCCAGCTCTCCATTTCTCTCCTAGACCGTACAATTTTCTGCCTAGAAACCACTGGCTGCTGCTGGCTCTGGTTCTTCCTACCTTTCTCTCTCACCTTTTCCAATCTTTTCTGAGGGTAAACTCTAACTTTGACAATGAAATCAATCAAATTGCTTGTGGATGCTTTTAATAATTTTTCTCAATCCTATTATTTCCACCCTCTCAAGATTCAAGACAAAAAAAAATCAAAGGCTGTCTCTTTTAGCAGATTAAAGAGACAGAATTTGAAGTGCCTCGGTGGCTCAGTCAGCTAAGCATCCAACTTCTGATTTCGGTTCAAGTCATGATCTCACAGTTCTAGAGATAGAGCCCCACGTGGGCTTTGTGCTGACAGTGTGGAACCTGCTTGGGATTCTCTCTCCCTCTCTCTGTGCTCCTCCCCTGCACTCTTTCTTTCTCTCACAAAATAAATAAACATGAAAAAAAAACTTTAAAAAAAGAGAGAAAGAATTTAATTCATTTATTTATCAGTTTGTTTATTTTGCTTTCATACGCGCCCGCGCGCACACACACACACACACACACACACACATAACAAATATTTCAGAGCTTGGTGATTGTTAACAGTCAATAAATAATAGCTGTTGCTACTATTAGTGATAGAGGCACAGCATGGAAGGTGGGGAGATTATACCAAGCCATTTTGGGGAAAAGCCCAGAAGTTAGTATTATGAGTATGGAAATCTGAACTAAACAATTCCTTAAAAACACACATTTATTATTAAAAATGTATATATAAATAAGTAGAGAGAATAATATAATTAATCCAATATGTTCATCATCCAGATTCAACTATTATCAAATATGTCCAATCTTGTTTGAGTCATGTCAATACCCACTGATTTATTTCCAATGAATCTCAAAAATTATATCTTTTCATCAGTACTTCAACATGCATCTCTTGTGATTTTATATAAAATCACAAATACTCTTATTACATCTAAGTTATTATTTATTATTCACTAATACCATTAAACATCCTGTGTATGTTCAAATTTCCCTAACCATTTCATAAATATTTTTTACTGTTTTTATTATTACTGTTTTTAATTGATGTATAACTTGCAGTAAGGTGCACAAATCTTAAATATACAGATTGATGAATTTTATACAAGTATTAATTATTTAAACACCATCCAGATCAAGATACAAGCATATCCAGCATCTTTTTTTTTTTTAATTTTTTTTTCTTCAACTTTTATTTATTTTTGGGACAGAGAGACAGAGCATCAACGGGGGAGGGGCAGAGAGAGAGGGAGACACAGAATTGGAAACAGGCTCCAGGCTCTGAGCCATCAGCCCAGAGCCTGACGCGGGGCTTGAACCCACGGACCGCGAGATCGTGACCTGGCTGAAGTCCGACGCTTAACTGACTGCGCCACCCAGGCGCCCCTAGCATATCCAGCATCTAAGCAGGTTCCTTTTGGTCTTTTCCAATTAAGACACTCCCAAATTAGCTGTTCGTTTTGTGTGTTTTTAAACTTCATATAAAACCATTAAACATACATTTACTATGTGATTAACCATTCCATTCCTAAGTATTTGCCAAAGATAAATACGAGAATATGTCCATATAAAGATTTGTACCTGAATGTTTCTAGAGGCTTAATAGGTAATAACCAAAAACTAGAAATAACCCAAGTGTCTACCCCTAGATGAATGGATAAATTATGGTATGTGATGCAGTAGCATACTATTTAGCAATAAAGAGGAATGAACTATTTATTGAATGAGAAACAACTTAGAATTTCCTTTTTTTTAAGTTTTTTAATGTTTATTTATTTTTGAGTGAGAGAGAGAGACAGAGACACAGAGAGAGAGAGAGAGAGAGAGTGAGGAAGGGAGAGAGAAAGAGGGAGACACAGAATCTGAAGCAGGCTCCAGGCTCTGAGTGTCAACACAGAGCCCAATGTGGGGCTCAAACTCACAAACCGTGAGATCATGACCTGAGCCAAAATCAGATGCTTAACCGACTGAGCCACCCAGGCGTCCCACAACTTAGAATTTTCTAAATACTAATATTCAGAATGAAGGAGCCAGTCCAAAAAAACACTGCTTATTTTTGTTTATACACAATTCTGAAAATGTAAACTCATCTACAGTGTTAGAAAGATCAGAGATCACTGAATATCTGGGTATTGGTGGATGAACAAGAAGAAAAGATTACAAAGGTGCAAGAGGGAATTTGAGGGATGGTGAGTATGTTCACTATCTAGATTGTGGTAGTAGTTTCATGGATACATGTATACACAAATAAAAACTTACTGGGATATTTGGGTGGGTCAGTCAGTTGAGCATCCAACTCTTGATTTTGCCTCAGGGCTGTGGGATCAAGCCCTGGTCAGGCTCTGCACTGAGTGTGGAGCCTGCTTAAGATTCTCTCTCTTTCCCTCTGCCTCTCACCTCAACTCACAGTCACTCTCTCTCTTTCTGTGTGTCTCTCTCTCAAAAAATAAAAGATGAGAACAAAACTCTTTAAAAAAATTTAAAGGCTTACCAAAGTGTATACTTTAAATAAGTGACATTTATTGTACACCAAATATTTTTCAATAAAGCTCCCACAAAAATAGAGAGGTTAGTATGACCCTTTCTCTTCTTTTTGCCTGAAGTTTAGCTGGAACACATGGAGCTATATTCGCTATTTTTAATCATGAATAAATTAAAAAAATAATAATAACAGAAATCAAGGCCATGCATTGCCATTTTAGAAAAACACTAAAAGACCTGTATAAGAATATACAGCTAAAAATTCAGGGGGCGCCTGGGTGGCTCAGTAGGTTAAGCAGCCGACTTCGGCTCAGGTCAGGATCTCGCGGTCCATGAGTTCCAGCCCCGCTTCAGGGTCTGTGCTGACAGCTCGGAGCCCGGAGGCTGCTTCAGATTCTGTGTCTCCCTCTCTCTGACTCTCCCCCGTTCATGCTCTGTCTCTCTGTCTCAAAAATAAATAAAAGTTAAAAAAATAAATAAAAAAAATAAAAATTCAGTATAAAATTTTCAAAACGTGAATAATCTAAAAATGCATGAAAAGAAAAAGAAAGGAAGAACACATGGCACAAATAACGTGCCGTTTAACACAAATATATCAAAAATGGCAATACTTATAAATCCATTAAAATTCAATTAAAAGTCAATGTTTGTTTAACTGGATAAAATATCAAAACAACATTTATGTTGCTTACTAGGGATAGCATGTGAAATATAAGCATACACAAAGGGTCAAAAGAATAAAACAATCTATAGTATGCATGCATAAACCAGAAGATAGCTATTATATGTTTATGAATATTAGGCAAAGAAGACTTAATACAAGGGGTCCTACTAGTGAAAAAGAGACAGTTCAAAATGATAAAAGAGTCAATTCTATGGAAAGATACAAGAATTCAAAATTAGTGTTTATACAACAGAGCTTCAAAACATACATAGTGCATATCACAGATTTAAAGGAGAAATAAAAGAGCCCCAACTTATTCCTAAAGGTATTCGGGTGCCTGTGTAGCTTAGTCGGTTAAGCGTCCAACTCTTGATTTTGACTTGGGTCATGATTTCAGGCTTTAAGGAGTTCAAACCCCGTATCAGGCTCAACACTGACAGCTCGGAGCCTGCTTGGGATTCTGTCTCCCTCTCTCTCCCCTCCCCCACTTGCTCTCTCTTTCTCTCTTGAAATAAAAATAAACCTAAAAAAAACTTATTTTTAAAGGTATTAACAAGTTGCAGAATATTTGAACAACTATGAACAAATTTAACCCTAGTGACCTACAAAGAATACTTCAGTCAGCCACTAAAATAAATAAACACCTAATCTTTTCTATTACTTACATTATTTCTTCACTGGTAACTGATCTATGCAGGCTCTCTCTCTCTCTGTCTATCTCCCTCTCTTTTGTGAGAGAGAAAAACAGTTTTTTAAAATTAATTTGCATAAAAGTGTGCACACTAAATCTCTTAAAATTCCTATATTTTGATGATTATTTTGTCTTCGTTATTGCTAACTTGGTTCTCCACCTCTACCCCATTCCCCTTAGCACTATCACTTTCTAATTAAGTTAGCTGTTTTTCAATATCCTTCTTTAAAAAAAAAAATGTTTCTAAAGAACCAATATTTAGATTTATTTTTATTGCTGTTTTCTCACAAACTTACGTTGGCTTGTGTTAAAAGTAATGCTGGAATACTGGGTTCACAAATATTTAGATATGTTATATCTTCATTTTGTATGTTACCTATGACCTTACCGATTGTCCTTTTTTTGTTCCCCTTTCAAGGTTTTTTTGGTCTAAATTCTACCTCTCAGTTATCAATCTGCTTTCTTGTTCACAGTTGCCTAGTACAACATTGTTCATTCTTTATTTTCAACCCCTTCAGAATATTTGTTTTTGGTCTATCTTGTGAGTGTAGCACAGAGTACTGCATTTTACTTTGTTAGGCAATTTGGATTTTTTTTTTTCTCTCTCTCTCTCTCATTGGGTACTTTAAGCTGTTACACAACTGTCAGTATGAATAAGAACTTAGGTTTCAGTTCTCTTAGGTAATATTATGTTGTATACACCCATACAGATTTTTATTTTGGAGGTGGTTTTATATATATTTTTCTTTCTGTGAGTGTGCATCAGTACCTTTTGGCATTAGTAAAGGTTTGCTTTTTTTTTTTTTATGTTTATAAAAATAGTATTGGTTGTATTTCCGCCAATTTTGTGCTGGGTTAGAAAAAATTACTCCAAAATCAATGTTTATTTATTTTTTTATTGTTTACTCATTTATTTTTGAAAGATAGAGAACAAGCAGGGGAAAGGGCAGAGAGAGAGAGACACAGAATTCAAAGCAGGGTCCAGGCTCCAAGCTGTCAGCTAAGAGCCCAACGTAGGGTTTGAACACACGAATCACGAGATCATGACCTGAGCCAGAGTCAGATGCTTAACTGACTGAGCCACCCAGGCACCCCCAGAATCAATGTTTAAAACAAAGAACATCAACTCATTTTGTTCGTGTCTGAGTCAGTGATTTCAGTTGGGTAGTTTTTCCCATTGAAACTAAACCTGCTTGCACCTCTGGGGCTATGCTGGCTTTTAGCTGGCATAACTTAGTTCTGTTCTTTCTGTGTCTTACATTCCTCCCACAGGTGAAACCAGTAATCATACTGCAAAAGCAGAGTTACAAGAACCTAAGAAGCAATAGACAAACATAAGTATACCTAGGAGCTGTTGCGGGTTGGGTTCCAGGCCACTGCAACAAAGCAGATATTGCAATAAAGTGAGTCAAATGAATATTTTCATTTCCCAGTGCATATGAAAGTTATGTTTACACTATGCTATAGTCTATTAAGTAGGCAATAGCATCATGTCTATAAAAACAATGTAGACACTTTAATTGAAAAAATGCTTTATTGTTAAAAATTGCTAACCATCATCTGAGCCCTAAGCAAGTTGTAATCTTTTTGCTGGTGGAAGGTTTTGCCTTGATACTGATGGCTGCTGATGGACCAGGGTGGTGGATGAAGACCGGGGCAGCTGAGGTAATTTCTTAAGACAAGGATGAAGTTCACCGTATCTATTGACTTTCTTTCACAAATGATTTCTTTGTGACATGTGATGCTATTTGATATTATTTTGCCCACAGCTGAACTTCAAAATTGTACTCAAGCCTCTAAAACTCTGCTGCTGCTTGATCAACCAAGTTTATGTAATATTGTAGACCTTTGCCATTTCAACAATCTTTGCAGCATCTTCACCGGGGCAGATTCTATCTCAGGAAAACATTCCTTTGCTCATCCACAAGAAGCAACTCCTTATCTGTTCAATTTTTATCATGAGATTGCAACAAGTCTGTCACATCTTCAGGCTCCACCTCTAATTCTTATTCTTTTTGTTTGTTTGTTTTTGTTTTTGTTTTATTTTGTTTTGTTTTGTTTTTACTATTTCAACCACATCTGCAGTTACTCCCTTCACTAAAGTCTTGAACCCTTCAAAGTCATCCATGAGGATTGGAAGCAACTTCTTCCAAACTCCTATGAAGGTATTTTGACCTCCTCCCATGAATCATGAGTGATCTTACTGGCACCTGAAATACTTTCCATACATTTTTCTGTTTACTTTGCCCTGATCCATCAGAAGAATCACTGGCAGCTATAACCTTACAAACTGTATTTCTTAAATAACAAGATTTGAAAGTTAACACTTAGAAGTGTTCCATTGACAGAGTGCAGACAGGGTACATTTTGCATAATTTTTAAGGGCCCTAGGACTTTCAGAATGGTAAGTAAACCCTGGCTTCAACTTAAAGTCACCAACTGCATTAGCTTCTAATAAGAATCAGCCTGTCTTTTAAAGCTTTGAAGCCAGGCATTGACTTCTCCTCTCTAGCTATGAAAATAAAACTCCTAGATGGTATCATCTTCCAACAGAAAGCCATTTCATCTCTAATGGAAATTTGCTATTCAGTGTAGCTACTTTCATTAATTATTTTTGTTAGATATTTTGTACCACTTGCTGCAAATTCTACATCAGCTCTTGCTTCTTCATCTTGCACTTTTATGTGATGGATATGGCTTCTTTTCTTAAACCTCATGAACCAACCTCTGCTAGCTTCATATCTTTCTTCTGCAGCTTTTTCATCTCTCAGCCTTCATAGGACTGAAGAGAGTTAGGACCTTGCTCTGGATTAGGCTTTGGCTTAAGGGAGTATTGTGTCTGGTTTGATCTTCAATCCAGACCACTGAAACTTTCTCCATATCAGCAAGAGGCTATTTTGCTTTCTTATCATTTGTGTGTTCACTGGAGTAGCTCCTTTAATTTTCTTCAAGAACTTTTTCTTTGCATTCACAACTTGAATAACTGTTTGGCACCAGAGGCCTAGTTTCAGGCTTATCTTGGCTTTCAACATGCCTTCCTCACTAAGCTTAATCGTTTTTTAGCTTTGACTTAAAGCGAGAGATGTGCAACTATTCCATTCACTTGAACACTTAGAAACTATTGTGGGGATATTGGCCCAATTTCAATATTCTTGTGTCTCAGGGATTAAAGAGGACTGAGGACAGGGAGAGAGACTAGGGAACATCTTGTCAGTGGAGCAGTCAGTACACACACAACACTTAAGGAGTAGGCTCACCATCTTATATGGGTATGTTATACCCCAAAACAATTACAAAATTTCACTAATCACAGACCACCATAACAAATACAACAATAATGAAAAAGCTTGAAATATTACAAGACTGACTGAAATGCAACACACAGAAACAAAGTGAGCAAACGCTGGTGAAAAATGGTGTTGATAGATTTGTTTGCTTGTTTGATTCAGAGTTGCCACAAACCTTCAATTTGCGTGAAAAAAAAAATAAAGCAGTGTGAAATACAGTACAAGTACAATGATGAATGCCTGTTTCAAACCTCTGTTTCAGTTATATTTATTAACTTCCCATGGACCAAAGGAAATAATATGGCTAAGCTCAGAAACATAGGAAGGCAAATGGGAGAGATGAAGAATTGGGAGTCTTTTTCTTGCAATCGAAAACAGTTACAACTATTCTAATATCTTCATGTAATATCTTTAGGCACCTCCTTGGGGGGGGTTGATCTTTTTAAAATTTTTCTACCTATGAGAAATATTGAAATCAGCCAGTAACATTTTTTTCCTCCCCTCCTCTTTCCTTTCTTAGAATCTAATTTGAAGTCATGTCATTTGGTTTTCATTAATTCCTATAAGGCAATCAGCAAGATTTGGAAATAGGCTAATTGAATTATATGCATTTGGAAAGAAACATCAGAAATAAGGAGAATGTATTACTTCCAGAAGTAATAAATAATTTAAGAATATCCAATCGACATGTTACATGTTTTTTAATTCCCAGCACATTAGAAACTTTGAATGAAGATGTGAATTTAAGGAGGGTTGGGGTTTTGCAAAGGTGTGAGGAAGCAGAGAACAGATGATATAAAATTGCTATAAAGGTGAGGGTAGGGAGCTGGAGGGTAAAGATCTGAGGGGCCTGACGGACAGGGAAAACAGGAGTGGGAAATGGATTGGGAAGTCCTTACCATGTCTACAAATTATTGGAAGAAATAAACTTGGAGGTTAAGAGGTAGTATATGGATAGCAAATGTTGTAAATTGAGGTTTTGAAGATGTAGCTAAAGAGTATGATGATGGGAGTAAATGGCTTAGTTAGGAAGGATGACAAGATCTTGTGAGTGAGAGGTAACAATTTTAGAGATAAGGCTTGCCTTTTTTTGTACTGAAGTAAACTATGGACCATCTAAGATCAAAAGAAATCCATTCATCTATTCAAAAGGCAATTAATGCTTACTTTGTGCCTAGGGTGATTGTATGTATTAAGGATATGGTAGAGGTGAATAATACAGATCAGATACATACTGATATTCTAGTGGAAGATTAGTCTAGAAGGGGGTTGACCTACAGTGTTTCTAAAATTGAATCAGTCACACTTGGGATAGAAACCAGTATTATTCAATTGCATACTGATCTTTGTGGCAAGGTCTGAGACAAATTGACTAAAAACAGACCCATATTATATAGATGATATGTATATAGTTGGAAAATGATAAAATTGTTCATTAACAAATTAAAATTATATATGGGAGATCACCTCATATTTACAAAGTAGGAGTAGATTATATGTGTCTACTATATCTTCTTAATGTGTGGAAACAAATAAATCTTTAATATTGTAACCTTTTATATTACTGGATCCACTTGATTTAGAGTATTCATGGAATCCTCATCTATAAAGTCTCTATGTAAAGAATCTTCACCAAAGAAGCCCTCAAAAGGCAACTTTGCCACACTTGCCACAAAGCATACATTATGTTTTCCTTTCTTATACCAATTTCACAACTACTGCCTCCAACTTCCATAATGATATTGCTAGCAATGTCTCTTAAGAGAACATCAGCATCTGTGTAAATTATTGTCTCCAGATGCCCATCGCTATTACTGACAATTCGTCAATGTTCTAGAGGAGACATTAGCTCCATAAAAACATTGGGAGTTGGGTGGTATAGGAGATAGATTTCTATTTAATTTCATGCCATAGTTGCCCTGGGCAACACCCTTGTGCATCGAGTTCCCAAGCATCTCCCAGGACAGTTCTTTGAACAAGCTATTGGCTTTCAGTGAGATATATGTCATTGTGATTAGGAGCTAGAACCCTAGAGTCACATAGAACACATTCCCTTTACAATTTTTAATATTGAAGACTTTAAAAGACATCTATTTATAATGAATAGTTTTAAAATACATTTATTAATGGATAGTTAAATTCCAAACTGTAAACAGATGTAGGTCATTCAGTGAAAGTCATACTTAAAACATATTCTCAACTTTTAGTATGACTATGTGAAAACTACTTATTAAAATAGTTCTCAATATATAAGCATATTGCTAGGAAATAATTTTTATATAAGAAGACAAAATGTGGGTAAGGAAAATATTTGGTTTCTTTATCTTTACCTTCAATCATGAATTCCACTCATAGAGGTGGGAATCGTTAAATGTAATGGACTATGGATGAAGTGTTGCAAAAACCAGTAGAGGCAAAAACAAAAATAGAAACTGTATCCTTGAAACCAAGTCTATACTTATCTAGAAAAGATCTGCACCTCAAAATTCAAAATATGTTGGCCAACCAGAATCCTCTGGGAGCCATTCTTTCCTGAACTTCTTTTTGTTTAAGTACAAAAAAGAAAAAAAAAAAAAAAAAAGAATAGTTATATGGGTGAAGTAGCACTTATTCTTGCTTTTTAAATTAGTTTCCTCTTTTTAACTGTGATTCTACTGAGATTTATAACATAATTGTACAAAGATGTTTGAAACTTAGCAATGCAATACAGGGCAACAACCTTATAAATTTCATAACAGAATCAAATTATTATTACTCTTAGCGATCATTTTGATAGTAATCCATTCCATGTAAACTGATCTGGCCTGATTAAAATGGAATTTAGCATTTGTTCCAGGGTATGTGAAGAAATTTTGGTTCACATAAAAAGAGTGCCATTTTTTTCAATTACATGACTTGATTGAGTGATTCTTTAAAAATGGTAAAGAAAAGGAAAAGAACATTTCGACTTGACACTTTTCTGTTCAAAAAACCAAAGCACATCCATTGAACAAAACAATATAGGCCAGCAGAATTATGCCTTACAATTTCCTAAGGTAACAAGAATAACAGATGATCTGGTTTTTTGACTCTGATCTCTCTGGATTTCAACAGATTTTCCTTTTAAAATGAAGAGTAAAAATTCTGAATCTACTGAGAAGTGGTCAACACATGAACCCCTGGTCATTCACCTAGTGACTTAAAGCATACTTTTCTTAGTACAATCATGTGACATTGGAAATGAAACAGCAAAAATGAGCCCATAAGAAGTATAATCTGTGTAAAAGTTCTGTCCAGGAAACATCCTTAAAAACTGAATTCTGTAATTATATTTATCTGAAAGAACCATTCCAAAGTCATTTTTACTATTTTTTTTTTGCTACTGTGTACTTGTTTTTGTTTGCTGTTTTTAATGTCTATATCCAAAAGTTATAATATGATTGTCAACTTCCTTCCCAATGATGAGAATTTAATATTTGTTTATAGCTTTTAGTGCAAAAAAAAATGTGTTACCTGAGCGGGGAGCAATTAGATTTACTAAGCATATCTGTCACGTAACCCTCCGGGAGGAGAACTTAATTGTGTTTTCCAAATAAGAAAGAATGAGATACATTGCCTCTTTCCTCTTTAGAGAAGGTCAGCAGGGCTTAGATCCAGGAGGCCTGAGGATATTCTTCCTGTGGGGGAGAGTTGAAGATTATGTTTGCCAAGACCTAGGCTCTTGACAAAGGACTAAATTGTTGGAAGAGGAGTTATGCTGGAGTTTCATGAGAAGCAGCCGCTAGGCTTATTTCAGAAAGCAGTTTCCCAAAGAGAGAGCAGACTACATAGGTATTGGTGAGGGACTACATAGGAGGAAAAGGTACCTCTTACATGCAGTGCCCTGGATAGGAGAGACTGGGGTTGATGGTAGCATAGCTCTGTGGCAAATAAGTTTAGGAATTCCCTGAGCTTGCACCAATGGGTTAACAAGGCTTAGAGTGGGGAAAACAGCCACAACACAAAGCCCTCCAGGGTAGAACAAAAGGGTAGAACAGGAAGCTGGGAAGCTGCTTCCACAGGATGAAAGCCTCTGAGAATAGATAAACAGGTAAACAGGACAATAGAAGGCAGCAGCAGGGTGAAATTGCCTGGAGCTAATTGTCAAAAGAAAAGTGCCTTGTTGACTCTGAGATACCTGCTCTATCTGTCTTATCCCTTAGGCGAGTTATGATAAACAGGCACAGACTGGTGCCTGCCAGTAACAGCCATCTGTTGGGGGCCCAGATTTTGTTTTGTATTGACCCAAACCCTAACACCGCATATCTTCGAAATCCCCTTTCTCTCACAAACATGAGTTAATGATCTCTGTTTCATTGTTTCTTTCTGCATATCTATCATGTTTGTAAGCCTTTTGATCTTACTAAATATGGAGCAAGGACTCTTACTCAGGGCTCTTGTCTCCTCCCAGACATTAGCCTCTCTCGTATTCAATTCTGTGTCTGCTCTCTTGCTGGACAAGAGAACTTCAGACTCAAAGTCTGTGACGTAGCTGTACACAGGAGACACATTTGAGAGAAGCTGCAGTTTTAGTTGAGAACTCTGTGGAAAACCAGCATTCATTTGTCAGTGGTAAAGTGTAGCCACAGAGCAATGAGAACACAGTGAAATTCAAGACCAGCATCCTCCCCACTACCTCCTGGAACCTCCAGGAGTTTTATCTGCTAAGAAAATGGAAGCGATCTAGTCTCAAGGCCTGACTAAAAAGTACTTCTGCACAAACCCTGACAGGTCAGCTTTAAGTTTATTAAAGTATTTGAATCCAATGGAGTAAACTCAGAATATTTACATAAATTATTCTGTAGCCAAGACTGCCATTTTTCAAGAAGTGCTGAAATTTTTAGGTTTCTTATCTGTACTTTCCATCTGAAAAGAAAAGTGAACGTTTCAGCACAGTATATATTTCAAGTTTTTTTGCATCAGGTTTTTTATGCATCAATAATGAATACATTCTCATTGGTTACTTTATTCCTTCTGCTCTGCCTCCAACTTCTTGTGTTACTTAGGTTTTATTTTGGAAATGGCTGTCATTAATCAAGCATTTCTAAAGCTGTCTTCTTTCTTTCTGTATACTTTGGGTAATATTTGAATTTATTCTTTTGAATTTATTCTACTTGTTTTTGGTGAAATTTCTTTCAAAATATGTTCAGATCAGTGGTTGTAATTCTTGATTATAGTTTATAGTAAGAAAAAGTTAAATTCATGTAGTTGGGTATGTGTCCAATGATCCAGTATCAAAACACCAAGGGGAAAAAATAGCTGATAACATATTTGCCTATTACTGTATTATTAAAATCTTCTCAAAGTTAGGAATTCTCTCCTGGCCATCACTGTATCCTTAAATACTAGCTACTTTGACCTGGCAAATGAGACTTCATGTGACAAACAACTTTCATTAAGTAATTGAATGAATGAATGAATGAAGCAAGTTCCAATGAGGCAAGTTCCAACTTTACATGAAAAGAGCCATTGGAAAATCATTTAGCCAATGAAAAATTTAATAAGCCAGAAAACTAGTTAACGTTTAATAATAAACTAAGGTATTCAATTTTGGGAAACAAAAATGAGAAGAAAATAGCTTTTCTAAACATTGGGGGGGGGAACTCTTTACAAATATTAAACAAGTGCATTTATTTTATAACAGCTTTAAATTTTCTTCCTTCTAACTCCTCATCTAGGAAATCACCACACTCCTCCATCTTCAAAGTTTATGTCAAAATATTCGATTTTGGGAAGCATGCCAAGTGAACAAGTGGTGCCCTCAATGCATTGTGCCATGCAGCCCTTTCTAATGAACAAATACTTAAGACAGATTTTGCATCTTATCCCTCTGTAGGTCATATTCCATGAAATACTAATTTTAAATCCATGGGTCATTTATGGAAAACTCTTCAATATATGTGAACCATCTAGATACATGGTAATAATGTTATTTTAGAAAATGGTTTAGAAACATTCTTTCACTATTTCTTTGGCTATTTACCTAATCACTAGGTACCAGCACATATAAGAAAACATATTTAAATAAAGGAACATAACACACAGGTAATACCAAAGAATAACTATAATTCAGATTACAGAGATATAAATAACTATTTCTAAAGGCTATAGAAAGCTCAGCACATAGGAAGGTGGTATCAGTTTAAGTTTTCAAATTATCATGAAAATATATCAGGATAGTTCCTATTAATTTTCAAATACAAGGTTTTACTTCAAATTATTTATTCATTTCTTGGTAACCAAAAAATCATTTTGAAGAATGTGAAAGCATTATTTATTCTTAATCATCATTTACATTTCATTTATACTTTCTGATTTTAAATATTATATAAATATATTCATGAATAAGTTTAATAAATGATACTATCAATATACATATATGCACATATACATATATATTTTTAGCAGGTTCAAACTAAACCTGCAAAAATTGTTCTATTTTTCCATTTCTTTGCCATATTTTAAAGGTTTCTTTAAATATTATTTGTTTCTTGTTAAGAGGTCCTTTTCAATGGAAACTGACTCTATTTATAATTTTATTCAGAGTTTATATATCTTGCATCTTGTGCCAGGGTTAACACTCACAAAACTGTTTTCACTCTGAAAATTCAAATCTGTGGATATACCTAATCAAAGAAAGTGTGATGAGACTAAGAATATAGAGAACAATGGGATTAATGAATTTAGTAAATATGCTTCCTGGGGCAGGCCCAAACCACACTCTTCATCCTCATTTTGATAAAGACACTGTAACTTTGTGTGAGCAATCACAGTCTCTTTCAGACAATAATCTAAAGGTATTTTGGAATACATGCACATTGAAAAATATATTTATGGCCTATCTCTCTCCAAAGTAAATGGCTGGGAGATTCTAGAAAGTTATGCACCCAGGAGTTCAAACATTAAGAAAATAAATAATATTTCTATCATTTAATTTTCTTCTATTTTCTTTTATTCAGAGAACCAGTAGACTCACTCACATACATAGAAGCATATACCTTAAAACGAAGGACAGTTACAGTAGGAACTTCACAGCTGGAAGCCTGTAAGACTGTCTCATGGGTAGTATATTAGAGAATGTATAGGCACAAGTCGTTGGAAAATACAGGACAAGTTAGAACCAAGAATGCCAAAAAAAAAAAAAAAAATCTGAAAACAAAGCATGTTGATTAAATTCTCTTATCTGCTATTAGGAACTTTGAAAACCACTGGCTTCCTTGATGTTGAGACTCTCATCCCTTCCTTTGTCTGTCATTGCCTCCCTCCCTTCCTTCTTTCCTTCCTTACTCCCTGTTTCTCTCTTCCTCCTTCTACCTTCCTCATGTGCATCTCTCTCTCTCCCTTCTCTCCCATCTCAGTAGCACGTGTTAAAAATCATTAACTAAGACACTTGCTCAATTAAACCTCTGAAGTATGATCCCAGAGCCTACATTCTTAGCCCCTAACATCTAACCACCTCATGATTTCAATTTCTTTCCATCTATGACCTCAAAGAGATAGAGCATGGGTTCTTTTTCATTAATGTTGTATAATGCTTTTAATTTAAAAAAGCATGTGCACGTGTGTGCAATTTTTAGAACTTTAATTATTTTTCATATCTGCTTTTATTTATTTATTGTTGATTCTTTAAAAGATAGGCTTTTAAAAAAATCTAATTTAAAATCTCTTTATTATTGCGATTTTTTGGCATAATAATCCCTTGCAGTCTGCTGACTGTCCTTTTAGTAGGTTTTGTGCACAGTAGCTACCACGTCAGGCTGCCAAAATTTTACTGTGTTCATATTTTTTTGCTGTGTACCAGGCCCTCTTCTCTAGGAGGTGAGGATAAAACAAACCCTTAACTTCCAGGAAACAGAATACATATAAACAAATGTAAAATCAAACAGTGTGTCAGTTGGCAGTAATTACTATCAAGGTTACAGAGTTCAGGAGAAGGGGAAGAAAAGTGTTAGAGAAAAGACATATTATATTTTAGCCAGTCTCAAATTTATGTTAACTTCTTGGTTTAGAGATTTCCATCCCATACAGACGAACAGATAATGTTGATTCAGATTTCATACTACACGTAGCACAGTAGCACCAGGCTTTTAGAGTTTTCCTGGAAGATATTTATGTAAAAATGTGTATATGTTTATGGATTCATATGTGTATATTTTAAAAATATATATAGATAATGCATATATACAAAGATTATACAGAGAGAGATTATACACACACACACACACACACACACACATTTTTTTGTTTTCTTCCAGGAATTGACTCACTTTTTTTTTTCTTTTTTTTGTTTTTCATTCTTCTGGGATGATGGCCTGCCCCAGCTTCATGTGTTGATCTCCATTCTGGTTTTTTCCTCTCACTCCGGAGTCTATGTCTCCTGTTTCAAAATGGGCATACCATCTCAGGCGCTAGCCTTCAGGTCTTATTTCTGTTCGGATGACCTTACAGTCACCACCATATCACTTTAAGAGTATATTGCAAGCTTATTGAAAGTTTACTGCTGTAATTTTAAGTTTCCTTTTGATCTTCGGCTTCTGGGAACCTCTGAGATGTTTTGTTTGTTAAAAATGCAAACTTTCTAGGTGTTTACTCTAGGCCCAACAGTATTGGGCCTATATTGGCTCAATCCATTATGCTGTTGGCTGCTGTGATACTAAACTCCCCTGAATTTCCTCATTTAAGTCTTCTTCCCATGTTTTTTTTTTTCAAATTTTAGTTTTTCTTTATGATTTTAGTGTTTCTCACAATTGAATATTGAAGAAAAAACTTCTTTGTGGGTAACCATGAGCTCTTCTATACTTGGAGCAGGAACATCTAGTAAAAATACAAGAATTACTGCTCCAATAATGCAGCATGGCATGATTTTTCTATTAAGAAATGCACCCCCCCCTCCCATTCTGACATTTCCTCCCTGCTCCTCTCTCTTCTTACAAATTTAAATGCTAGAGCATTTAACATTCTTTTCCCTAAAGAGAAAAGTGATAGCATCAAGGAGAAAAGGGGGGACTATCTCCCTAACTTTAGAGTTCCAAAAGGTAAAGCCCTTTAGGGAAGACAGAGTGCCCACAACCTGGAAAAACATTTGAAAGAAAGCATCATAGATTAGCTGAAGTTTTCCCTTGGTCTAATTCACCATTCAACCCAGGACACTGGACAGATGTCCTAAGGCGGGGATGGTAGAGGATGAAGAGGTGGTTAGAAGAGAAATTTAGTTATATGCACAAAGGCAGGTCTCAAGCAAGGGAAGTGCCCACACCTGGGAGCTTGGATGAAGCCTTTGAACAAAAGCAAAAGGCACAGATAGTTTGGTAGGTACTGAGAGTAGAGAGGGATAATGAATCATTCTCAGGGAGAGGTGTTTACATGTTGTATCTGGACAGATAGAGCCTTAGTTGACATTACAACTGAGACATGTTGGAGAAGCTGATCCACTTCTATGTTTCCACAAAGCCAAGAAATAAGAAATAGTGGGTACAACTTGGCAGACTAGAAGCCATACAACTAGAAACAGGGATGTTTCCACAGGGTGGACCAAGGGCTGAGATCCAGAATGTTCTATAGCTATCTTAGTAGATGCTGAAGAGGACAGATAGCACTGACAATGATCACTACTAATGCCTCATTATTTCATAAGCCTTCCTAATACTACGTCTCTTAAGAAAAAGAGTTGATCTCAGATTGGTTGATATTCATTTCCAGGACCACAAAGGAATGGAAGACAGGAAAAGAAATTAAGTTGAGCTATAGAAACTATAAACAGGTTGTATTACTTACATGAGCTGAATTTAAACCTGCATGGGAAACAATGCCTTCCTCAAACCAAATGTCCCTTTCAAGTTTGTTTATTTATTTAATTTGAAACGGTTCACCCTAAAACACTCAATGTTTTTCTTTTAGTAGCAAAAACATGTAATACTTGGTATGTATGTTTTCCAAAACACCGATTTCAAACTAATATCCAAGGGCAGATTCAAATACGTACACTCTTTCCTTCATGTCACAGTGGGATGTTGGAGACTGCTCGGGCTTGCTTCCAAGAACCAACTGCACACATTTCTTTCCAGCTCACATTTACTGATGTCTTCTAAGTAGCTCAAAATTGGCCGTAGTGGGAGTACGTACACCATAGAAAGCAGCAAATGCCATACAACAGGGCATTGTTGCATGCCCTGTTCTCCCAAAGCTGGTGTTAAATCTTTACCAATACACTACTGATTCTGTATGTTTAGCACTGCAGAGCCATTTTTATACTTCTCGTGTTTGTTCTACAAATGATTGTTTTTTTAGTTAGTTTGCTTATTAGTTTTTGAGCAGAGAATACTCAGTCACATGACATTTTTTTATGCATCCTAGATTTCCAAGTTTCTAATTTCATTAAAGTAATGTTTAATATTTTACAAACTAAATGAAATCTTGTCATTTGCAACAATATTGGAACTAGAGTGTATTATTATACCAAGCGAAATAAGTCTATCAGAGATAGACAAATATCACATGAATTCTCTCATACATGGAATTTAAGAAAGAAAACAGAGGAACATAGGAGAAGGGAAGCAAAAAATAAGAAGAAAAAAAAAAGCCGAGAGGGAGACAAACCATAAGAGACTCTTAAAGACAGAGAACAAACTGAGGGTTGCTGGAGGGGAGGTGGGTGGGGTAATGGGCTAAATGGGTGATGGGCATTGAAGAGGTACTTGTTGGAATGAGCACTGGGTATTATATGTAACTGATGAATTATTATATTCTATTCCTGAACTTATTTTTAAACTCTATGTTAGCTAACTTGGATTTCAATTAAAAATAAATCTAAAAAATTAAAAATCAATAAAAACTAAAATTATCAGATTTGTAGAATGACTTCTACAGGGCTGGGATCCAGTTTCATTGTCTCCCTCCCCCCAGCAGAGAACTTGGAAGCTTGCATATATTGCACGCATGTGCCTACAGCAGCTACAGAAGCAGCAGCTGCTTCCGAGGATCGATGACCCAGAGGGTACATTTTCTATTAGCTCTCTCATGGAAAACAGTGGAGTAAGAAACACGTGGTGTAGAAGTTCTTTGGGTAGATATACAAGGATAACATCGTCTGTATTATTTTTTAGAGTACTGACCAATGTCAGACTTTTAAAGAAATTAGTGAGGAGGAAATTAAAGGAAGGGAATGAAATGTTCTGCGAGGGTTTGGATCCTTTCTTTATCTAGCCTGTGAGAATTCAGAGATAACGGATGAAAGACTTGTTCCAGAAGCAAAGGGTGGGAGTTTCTCTTATCAAGTGCAAGGAGTAGAAGTAAATTAAAAGATCACTCAGAAGTGACTTTGTTTATTATCCAGATCTCCCATGTTTTATCTTTTATGGAAAATAGCTGTTTGCTAATGCTCTGCATAATGCCCTATATGACAAGGGGCCAGGCGGTGGCCTGGGAGTGAGGCTAAAGACAGGAAAACAAAGTTTAAAAATGGCCCTGAGGATTGCCTGCAGTGGAGAAAAAGGGAGGAAGGATAGGATTTACAGAAAAGCGGGCGATTTCCAGACCCCACACAGACTTCCTTCAGCAATAGGGAAAGAGCTTCAGGATTTCACAGTCACGGAGACTTGGAGGACATGATGTAGAATAATGATCTCTCGCTCAGAGGCCAAGCCAGTTGTCTCCACTCCCTATAGTTTATAACAGTTATTACCTGAGCCGCTGATGCCAAAAAATTATAAGAACTGGCTATTTCTCTAAATCACAATCTATTTTCATCTGCAAAGGGTCTATCATAATATTTTCCACTCAGACTGAAACTTTCATTCAGCACTTAAAGCTATTTTATCCTCCAACACTTTTTTTTTTAATCAATCCAATCATACAAACACTGGACTAAAATAGATGTGAATATTCAAAATAAAAGTTTACACCTTTTATATATTTTATAACTTATTAACTAAGTAGTAGACATGATTTTAGAAACTACATTGGCTAGACTGAAACAAACATATAATAATTGATATGTATTGGCAGGAAATATTTTAGCTGAAAATATATTAGTTTTTTTTTTTTTTAGAAAAATATAGAATGCAATATTGTAGGAACATGCACGTGAGTAAACTGTAGCACAACAGTAAATTGTAGTGAATGGAAAGTTGAGAATTGAGCCACTTCCATTCAAGAATGTATAAAATAATTCTAATGGAACTTTATTAAGAATTCCTATTACTAGCGATTCAAATCAAGAAAAAATGCTATTGAGCAGATGAGGGGTTTTAAGGCACCGATAGAATGAGGGAAAAAAAGTCTCAGGTGATGAGTCTCTCCCTTGCACTCAATTAAATGCAATAATTATTTTAATTCACTTATTCAACAAATATTCACAGGAACCTACCATATGTCAGGTAATCTTTTAGACACCAGAGATACAAGAGGGAAAAATAGGGGCTCCTGGGTGGTTGACCTCAGTAGGTTGAGCGGCCTACTTCGGCTCAGGTCATGATCTTGCCGCCTGTCGGGCTCTGTGCTGAGTCTGGAGCCTGCTTCAGATTCTGTGTCTCCCTCTCTCTGCCCCTCCCCTGCTCATGCTCTGTCTCTCTCTCTCTCTGTCAAAAATAAATAAACATTGAAAAAAAAGTTTAAAAAAAGAGGGAAAAATAGACAAAAAAATAAATAAAATGAAATAAAATAAAATGATAATATTGGATTATTTCCCTTCGTGTCTGACCAAGTAGGGAGATGATAAGTCCTAAGAAAAAGTAGTGGTCGCTGATTGCATTTGGCACAGTGGTACGTTAACACGTGGGGAACACGCAGAAACTGACTAGACCCTCTTCTTTGTCCTAAGGAAGTTCTGTTTCTGTTCTCTTTATGCACAGAGCGAAAACTTTTAAAAGACTAAGTGTGGAGTTGGTGCAGGTATGTCTCTCCTCAAATCTATGATATTAGCTAATGGCTTGATACTGGCCCAAAAAGTTTTATCAAAACTCTGATATGAAGAAGTTGAAAAATTATTTCCACTCTCTTTAATAAAATTCCATTTGAAGAATTCTTTTATCAACACCTTGAAAATTAGCTTCAGCTTCTTCCATGGGCGAAGAACAGGCATTAATCCTTGCATGCTTTACCCATTTGTAATTTAGACCTGGAATATTGTCAGGTCATGAATTATCCTTATAGCTTCAGAATTTATCTAGTATTTTATTTTAAAGCTTAAGTTTTTTTTTTTAATTTTATCCAATTTTAACAAGACAAGACTGATGTCCTGACTGAAATTTATGCCTTTACTATTTTAAGATCAAATTTGTTGCATTCAGAACTTTATAATAAAATCCACTTTTAGAGCTTTAGCTGTTCTGGTCTCCTTTTTTTGTCCCTCAATTAGGCTGTTCTCAGTTCTGGTACAAAGCTGTTCCTTGTGCTGAGAGAATTCCTTCTCCTAAACCCAGCATGCTTTTTCACCTAGTTAACTCCAATTCATCCATCACGTCAGCTTTCCTTAAGCATCACCATCCCCTTCAGTTTAGATTTGATTCATTTTGTCACATATTCAGCAACAGCTTGTAACTTTCCTATAAAGCGTTTAACAACATGTAATTTCTAACTTTTTAATATAGAAACTTGTAGAGAGAAGAGTATGAAGAATTTCCATGTACCCATCACCTTCAGCTTTAATAATAATAATCCATGGATGATTTTTCTCTCAACCGTGTAAATCACTTTTAATATATGTAAAGCAATTTTAAATTTAAAGTCTGATTAATTTTGTCTAATACATAAAGTTCTGTTACCATCACCACAACTGTGGTATAGAACATTTCCATCACCCTAAAATTTCCTCTAGTCCCTTTGATGTCAATCTTATACCATTGGAGTATTATGGAGGAGATGCTATGCAACTTTTTTCTTTCTTTAGAAAAAATGATTTCATTGTGGTTAGAACACTTAACATGAGATCTACTTTCTTGAATTTTTAAGTGTACAGTATAGTATTGTTAACTCTAGGTATATTGTACAGCAAATCTCTAGAACGTATTCCTCCTGCTTGACTGAAACTTTATGCATATCCATATGGTCATATATTGCACAATGCCCTTCTTTTTTAAAGCTTAATAATATTTTATTTTATTGTATTTGTTTGTTTATTTATTTATTTTTAAATAAAATAAGCTTACTTTGGGGTGCCTGGGTGGCTCAGTCGGTTAAGCGTCCGACTTCGGCTCAGGTCATGATCTCGCGGTTCGTGAGTTCAAGGCCCGTGTCAGGCTCTGTGCTGACAGCTCAGAGCCTGGAGCCTGTTTCATATTCTGTGTCTCCCCCTCTCTCTCTGACCCTCCCCTGTTCATGCTCTGTCTCTCTCTGTCTCAAAAATAAATAAATGTTAAAAAAAATTAAAAAAATAAAATAAAATAAAAATAAAATAAAATAAAATAAAATCAGCTTACTTTATTTACTGGGGCTCCTGGGTGGTTTAGTCACTTGAGTTTTTGACTTCTTGGTCAAGAAGATGTCATGAGATCCAATGGTTCATGAGCTTGACCCTGTCACTGACAGCATGTGGAGCCTATTTGGGATTCTCTCTGCCCCTCCCTTGCACACTTGCATGCATGGGCTCTCTCTCTCTCTCTCTCTCTCAAAATAAATAAACAAACATATAAAAATCTATAAAGTTAAAAAATATTCCATTATATATCTATCTATCTATATATATATATACCTATATATATAGATATATATCACATTTTTTTATTCATTTACCTGCCAGTGAACATTGAGGTTGTTTCCATATCTTGACTATTGTGAGCAGTGCTGCTATGAATATGGTAATGCTCATATTACCATATTACTTCTTCTCTAAGCAAATTACTTCTTCAAGATCCTTATTTCAATTATTTTAGATAAATAAAGAAGATGCTGCCTGGCACTCTTTCTGTTTCACAGTGCTCACCTGTGGAATCCAGCTACCATGTTATAAAGAATACCAGGTGACATGGAGAGACAATGTGTTAACAGCCCCAAATAAGGTCTTGGTTGATAGACAGCAATGACCAGAAGATATGTGAGTAAAAAGTCCTCAGAAAATTATGGCCCCCAGCGTTCAAGTCTTACAACTGAGACTCCATTTGGGACTAGATGCCTTCTCTAAATTGATGACCTATAGAAACAATGAGAAAATAAATCATTTTCTTATTTTAATCCATTAAATTGTGAGATGATTGGTAACAAAGCAATAGATATCTGAAATACTTTCCATGACATTTTCTGGCCATGATGCTAGCCATAGAAAGGGCTTAGAAGTTGCTTCATCTTGATTTTCCTCCTCTCAACATGGTCCACCATGTCTATTCCTCCCATCTCATGGCACAGATTTGTCCATGGTTTCTTCTATTAATTCCTTTCAGCAAAAGGACATGGCATAGTAATCTGGGCTTCCATCTAGTCACTTTATAATCTTTTAATAAATAGCCAGTACTAAATAAATATGACTTGTGTTAATACACACACACACACACACACACACACACACACACACAAATACTAGTGTTTCCAAGGCTTCCATTTCAATTCTCAAGATATTGTTTAGATACTTAAGACAATGAACCTTGATTCTTTCTTTCTTATCCCTTTTCTGTTGTACACATTTTAATTCTCCTTGATTCAGTGTGGAAGACTGATGGGATGTGGAAAGAAAGAAAAACACAAAGGTGAATATTTTAAGATATAATCTTACTAAATGTGTATGTAACATATAAGTGTGTTATATGATTATAAATGGAAACGACATCACTTGTAGTAAGTATGCATTTAAAATGTCTTTTAAACTCTTTGCATCCACTTTCCTGGGGAGCTTTAGCATTATTCCTATTCTAGATGTCCAGCACCAAAACCAGCTAGCCCTTAGTGATGTATATGTGTTATGCAATTCTCCCAAATCAGTCAATGTCATTTAACAATGTCCAGTAATGAGGCAGATTAGAGCAAGGAAACATTTTTCCTATCACTCTTCTTATTGGATTACTATTTCTTTCTACCAACATATATTCTCAATCTTTTTCCAACTTTCTTGTTGAGCTGATGTAAACCTTCATTCAAACAACAATAACAAAACAAAATGAAAAACAAATGCAAATCTTCTTCTTCTTGTTATGAGAAGTTGTTCATCTGCTACTCCCACTTCTACACTCTTTCCCAGTACCATGCTTCTTAGCAAAAGGCACAAGGACCTTCAACATCTTTCCCATGTTTATTATATATATATTAAAAAAAAATTTAATGTGTATTTATTTTTGAGAGAGAGAGAGAGAGAGAGAGAGCTAGTGGGGAAGGGACAGAGAGAGAAGGAGACACAGAATCCAAACTAGGCTCCAGGCTCTGAGCTCTCAGCACAGGGCCTGAACTCATGAAACATGAGCTCATGACCTGAGCTGAAGTCAGACACTTAACCAACTGAGCCACCCAGGCGCCCCATGTTTTCATTATATTTTTATTGCAAGACTCATGGATGGAAGTATTGGCAGGATAGGGTAAATGGAAAGAGAAGCAAATTACTTTTAATAAAATTTAAGATGCATACCTTAACATTTAAATAATAAGATTATAACTTAAAACAACACAATACTGGTTGCTACTCAGTTATTAAATGTTATAACTACATCTCGATTTTTCCCTGAAAGTGAATTTAGCAATATAAAGTTTAGAACATAAATTGGTGTAGCCAAATTATTTCTAATTTTATTCAGGTAGATCTTTTGTCAATGAAACTGTCAATCATTCAGATTTTTATAAGGTTTTTGCTAATGAGTGAACACAACATTAAAAAGCTATCAAGGTAAACCATCCAATCAGAGGTACTAAATGCACTTTACAAGAATGGTTGTCTTATCAGGAATTACATTTTCTTCAGACCAAATTTCAATGTATGCACGCATACATATGAGTTTGGTGTCTCACAAATTTTCTCATTTTTCTGGAAATCCCTTATGGTTTGCTCACCTTTTATCTGCCATGTGGTTGAATCAAAAGGAAAAAAAAAATGGGCTGAAAGCCTTGGACATGAGGTAATTTGTTTTCTATAAACTAGAATTCTTATAAATAAAACCCAGGAGAAAGGTTGGCTAAAAAAAGACCTTTTAAATCTCTTTCTGCCACATGCCAGAGGAGGATTTTTTTAGGCACCATGAGTGTGTTTCACAATATACTTAAGGGTCAAAGAAAGTGCAGCCATTCAACTCTAGGAACTTGAGGTCATATGATTTCAAGGGTGTCTGTTTTCTAATACCTCAGGACTGGAAAATTCACCTGGACTGAAGGGTTTAATTTAAAAGTTTATGGAGGAACACGAAGCTAGGTAAAGTGAACACAACAAAACAAAAACCAAACCAAAGATACGCAGAAAGTACAGCTACGACTTTATGTTCTCCGCACTCGCACTCTCCTCCAAGGAGTCCGGTGGAGGCGGGGGTGGGGGGAAGGTGGGGGTGGGTGGGGGGGGTGGAGAGTTGCTGAGTGGGAATTCAAGACGAATTTTTGCCTGAGAGGAAAAGGGAAGCAGTGAGGTTTCAGGCCTTGGACTTTGAGTAGATGCCTGAGAATATTGGTCAGTCCCCTCACATTCCTGCTTTTGGGAGAAGGGTGGGGCCACGAGGGCTTTCTTTCTAATTATTTACCGATGTATTTTAATTCCCCATTATAGCAATAAATGATTCCAGCAGAATATTTACAATATCCCAAGGAGGAAATAAAACAAATACCCATAGACTTACTACACAGGCAAATACTCTTGGTATTTTGGGACATTTTTTTTTCTCCTGTGTTCTTTTAAAGTGTGGTTGTATTTATATAATACGATCAAAATTACATACTAATTTAAAATTTCATGCAAATGTAATATGCTATATTAAGTGCTGATGTCGAAAATAAATGCATTTCATACAGTTTCATATTTAACTTTTATAGATATAGTTTACATCTATATCTATCTATATATTTGTATTTTATCTGATATTTTTTCTGATTAATAATACAAGATGTAATAATACAAGAAGTAATAATAATACAAGACGTAATACAAGATGTGTAACAACCAGAAATTCCAATTTTTCTTGAGAAATAGGAAAGTGTGTAGAAAGTAATTTGTAAAGATGCCTGCATGGTATCTATCTTAGTTTTACAGTACTAAGGATACACGTATTTATATTCATACATACATTAAACAACTGATATGAAATTTTCAACTCACACATTTTTTCCCAACAACATTGTCTAGGTGCTGATATATTGCACTCTGTCATTTAAAGTTGCACAGGTATGTATAATATATGCTTCTTCCTTTGTGGTAAAACTTTTCTACCAATATGCCTGAATAATATTCTTTTTATTCCTTATCAGTAAAAATATTTTGCAAGCATTTATGTTGTTAAGGGTCTTTCCATTTTAGTGTTCCTTGAAATATGACATACTTTGGGTAGTGCATTAGTTTTTGTCAATGAAGAAAAGATTTTCTTCCACTGTTTTAAGTTTCCTTGCCTTCACGTTTTCTGTTCTTCAAGAACATCATTTCTGTTCTTTTTTCTTCAAATCTGTCAAATCCTGTTTAATTGTTTAATTGATTTAACATTTGGTCTCTATTTTAGATTTCTCAGTTAGTCTTGCTTTTACATCCATCAGTATTATGTATTTATACTATTTTCTTTGTTTTAGATTTTTAAAAATACCTCTTTTATTTATTTTCCTTTTCATCTAATCCTGTTAACTTTTTCTCTCAGATATGCTCCCCTTACAATTTTTTAAATTTCAAAATTGTTGGCTTCTTGAAGATATTTTATATAAAACCCTGTTCCGCTTAAGACTCAAAGACTGCTTTTAGACAATTGATTATATTTCAAAAAGTTCTTGAAGCTCATTAGAAATATTAAACCTTTTCCAGAAATTTACTTTGGGTACTAAAAATGGATGGTTTTCAAAATAATATTCAGTGGCAATGTACTGTAATGATTTGACAAGCAGACTAAGGGTCAGAGTATTGGAATCAAAGATTGCTTCCATTACTTACAATAGTAGAACTTTGGCCAAGTTACTTGATACTCTGTGCCTGGCTTCCTCATTGACAAAAGGGAGATGATATGAACTCATATGAAGTGTATGCCACCACACACATTAGTTGCTTATTAAATGTCAGCTATTAATAGTTAATTACTCTGGCTTTCTAAAAATGTCAGAAGGTAATCAAAATGAATAGCAAACTGGATGCCAGATTTTCTGGTTAAGAATGGCATTCCTCTAAGACTTTTTTTTCTGAAACTTCAGACAATTTTTTCTCAGTAACTTTCTCTGCTTTGTAGTTAATGGAGAACTCTCCCAGATTCGGGCATTACTTTATTTAACAGACTCAGTTTCTGATACTGATGTTGTTTTTGACTTTTTCATTTTATTCATGTGTGTGTTTTTGAAGGAAAGCTGGTAGAAGCTGCTGTTTCAAGTCATAAAACAAACCAAGTCTGTGGATTATTTATTATGATTTCTTCATTCAGGTATGGAATCCTGCAACAATTATCCTGGGCTGCCTGGAGGCTGGGTCTGTTATTCTCCTGGGAGGAAATTGTAGTCTTTATTTTTACCAGGCTACCAGAGCAGTGATTTTCAGATTGAGGCTTTTATATTTTCTCTGGTGAGCTGGAAAGGGGCTAGCTGGGATCAGAGAGCAACCTGAGTGTGCTGAAGGGCCTCTGAACTTTATTACCTAGTTTAGTTTTATCAGACTTAAAGAAAGAAGTAACATTTTACCCAGGACCCACGTATATATAAACCAAAACAAAAGTTTCCTAAAACTCTATTTACTTTTACCGTTTGTTATGAACTTTTTTTACTATTCCATTCTATTTTATGTGTATATATATATATATATATATATAAATATCATCACAAGTTGTTAAATTGAATTTGTTACTTCTGAAGATTTGTGGCAATTTAAGAAAAAAAATTTAGGAATTATTGGATTAGAGCTTAAGGATCATAGGACTTTCCCTTACTCCATATTGATTCTTTTTAAATCTCCATTGAAAATGACCAAAGATGATGGGGCACGTGGGTGGCTCATTAGGTTGAGCATCCAAACTCAGCTCAGGTCATGACCTCACAGTCCTGACTTCGAGCTCCACAGGCTCTCTGTTGTCAGTGTGGAGTCCCTTTTGGATCCTTTGTCTCCTTCTTTCTCTGAATCTCTTCAACTCATGCTCTCTCTCTCAAAAATAAAATAAACATCACAAAAAAAGGGAAAAGAAAGAAAATGACCAAAGATGAGATGTGTATGAATGATACAGAAGGATATTAAATCAGATGTACAGTACATAGACAGAAAATAGGTCAACAGCAAAACAACTGTAAAAAGTAAATGCCTAATCAAAATATCCAGAATTTTTACTAATATTTATTGTATGCAAATTTATTTTCTGCAATTGGACAATTTTGCTTTCATAGGCTGGAAATCTGAAAAGAAGAAAAATCAATTAAAACAAGTTGCTTTGTGTCATTCAGAGGATGGAGAGGTTGTTCTCTGGCAAAAACCAAAAGTTTGTAGAAATTGCTGTAGAGGCTGTAGAAATTGCAAACTCATGTCAATGAAGTTTTCCAAGCGTTTATTATTTCCCCTTTAAGAATAAATAGGGGCTCCTGGGTGGCTCAGTTGGTTGAGCATCTGGCTTTGGCTCAGGTCATGATCTTGCGGTCAGTGGGTTGGAGCCACACGTCAGGCTCTGTGCTGGCAGCTCAGAGCCTTGTGCCTGCTCCAGATTCTGTCTCCCTCTCTCTCTGCGCATCCTCGGCTCATGCTCTGTTCTCTCTGTCACTCAAAAATGAATAAACGTGAAAAGGTTTTTTTTTAATTTAAGAATAAATAATTCTTATCTATATTGGTAACAGATAAAAGTAAAGGAAAAGAATAATCAGACACCAAACATATCTTTTATGTTTGCTTTTTTCTTCTTTTATAGGCAAGCAAATTACTGTAGCTAAAAACTGGCATTTTACTCTGTGCCATAACATGTCAGAATGATCTGAGATATATGTATATATATAAAGTTCTAAATTCAACTTATGATGCCCTAAGGACAATGTAGGGCTAATATTTTATAAGCCAAAAAAAACCCAGACATCTGAATTATTGTAGCTTCTTGTTATTGCACACCAGGATTTACTGTACCTGCCTAATTAGACAGCTAAAAGTACCATAAAGGAATCTTCGAGCATCTTAAGTAGTTTATTTAGTGTAAACTTTTCTAGTTATTTAGCTTTGGGAAGTCTGCTGATATAAGGGTACAGTATCATTTTTCAAGTTTAACGCTGGCTTATAGTCAAAAAGAGAGAGAGTGAGAGAGAGGAAGAGAAAAGAAATTATTTCTTTGTCAAATTAAGTCATTTTTCAAAGGTCCCAGGGGGGAATATACTTACTCGCTTCATGTAACAGAAATTGGTAGGGAGGTTAGGTCAAAAATATTGTTCTGAAACTGAAGTGAGAACTAACAGCTGAGAAATGTATGTTTAAATTAGAGGTTCACATGAAGTATCAAAAGTTCAAAGAGAGTCTTTATTTCCATTCTATGTGTTTCATATCTATTTAACTGAAAGGCAGAAATAGTTGAATATTTTGAGTAATTTGTACACTCAGTGTCAGGACAGGGGATGGTGATTAAAAAAGAGCCTCTCACAAGACACTGCCATAAAGTTGGCAGTTATTTGCAATTTGATAGCTCTCTTTTCCACCTCTTGGTCTATCTGCTCCTAGACGTAAGCACACTCAATCAAATGAGTTTTACAGTTTAGTCCTAAAAGCTGTATTCTATAGGCAAACCCTTTAGGATGTTTTTTTAATTTTCAGGCTTATGTACATTTATGTTCATTGTAGTCAAGCTAATTTTCTTTTACACTATAAAATTTGAAAAGATCACAAACAATTTTCTATTTAGATTTATCCTCCACCCCACATTGAATTTGACTAAATTCTAGAATAAGAAAAATACTTACTTTTTGTTGTACTTCAGTCCTATTAAAATATTTTGAAAAAGAAATTGAATAATTAACATCCATAAATATTTTTAAGGAATTATCAATAAATTATTATGAATTTTGTCTTCTACCTTAAAGGAGAAAAATATGTTAATAACAGAAAAAAATAATTTGTCACCTATTCATTTTTCTCCAATCTTCAGGTCAGCTGAATAATATACTATCGATGAAATAAAATACTCCAGGATTAAATTTTAAAGGAACAGGAGGAACCTTTGCAAACTATTGCCACACACTTCAGGTGCTCTATTTTCTGTCTTTAATTAACTAAGGGATCTCTTCGGCTTCACTCTTTATTTTTTTTCTTTTTCTTGTAATTTTTTTACTCCATATAAAAAACTTTTAGTAGTTCCTCAGTGTTTGTTTATACCTTCTTCCATAGTAATGGAGTTTTAGGTGGATTAAAGGTATTTCTCAGCTTCCTTTGCAACTAGTTATGGCCATTCAAATGTAATATGCTTCATGTTTTCATCTGTGAAATCTTTAATGGCTTAAAATAATACCTGAACATGATAAGCACTATTTACATTTTAGGAAGGGAAGGAACATGATTTAAAAAAAAAATACACCACTTACTTCCAGGTTTTGCTTTAAAACAAACAGGCAGGGGCGCCTGGGTGGCACAGTCGGTTAAGCGTCCGACTTGAGCCAGGTCACGATCTCGCGGTCTGTGAGTTTGAGCCCCGCGTCAGGCTCTGGGCTGATGGCTCAGAGCCTGGAGCCTCTTTCCGATTCTGTGTCTCCCTCTCTCTCTGCCCCTCCCCTGTTCATGCTCTGTCTCTCTCTGTCCCCAAAATAAATAAACGTTGAAAAAAAAAATTAAAAAATAAAAATAAAAAAAAAAAATAAACAGGCATAGCTCCTCAAGTTTCTTACCTTCTTTTCACTAAGTTGAAGATGGCTGAACTGGAGCGGTCATGTTGGGCTCCCACATGGCAGAGAGAGTTAATGGCAGAGAGAGATTGATAGAGGCATTTACTACTCCTGGATACCCGCCTACCATTAAATTGTCATATGAGAGGGAAATAAATTTCCATCTTCCATAACCCACTGAAATTTGGAATATCTTTGCAGCTGGGCTTATCCTGTAATCAACTAATATGGATTACTAATAATTTTTTGAAGAAATTTTTTAGAAAAAAAAAATTTCTAACTATTTTAGTTTTGGAAAAAACAAAACTAGTTATTAATTTTAAAATAGAACATAAAGGTTTATTTGGCATAGTTATTAACTATAATGTTACAAAATAAGAAGCATTTCTCTATAAATTTTTTAACATACTAAGGCATAGATTAGTTAAATTTGAGTAGTTATAATTATATTAACACATAAGTAGAAAGATTATTAATTTCAAATTTATTACTCCACAGAGAAATTTAATAGGGTCAGGTTGATCTTATCTTTCAGTCTGGTAGACATGCATTATGCAGCTCTTGCTATATACGGCACTTTACCAACAACCTCTCCTCTACAAAAAATGATCCAGTATTACATACAAATTGTGTACAGACTTCCAACCAAGCCCTCTCAAATCCTTCCCTTTCCCATTCATGTCCAACAAAATTACTAGACTGTTTTAACTTATTATTTTTCAAGATAGTTTGCTGTAATACAAAACTCTAAAACTTCCCTGCATGTTTAAAACTTCACATTTTTTGGCACATTATTCAGAAATCGTCAATATCAAGTGTCGATCCACTTTTTTGTCTTCTTGGTTTATCCTTTTTTCCAAGTATTTCATGTTTTATCCAAGTAGGTAGAATGAGTCATGATTTTCTTATTGTTTCCATAGCACAATTGCTTTGCATATATTACATAATAATGTTGTTTTGTGGGTATTTGCTTATCTGCCTTCTTTATTATTCTGTGAAATTTGTGAAAGACAGGTATTTTATAGAATTCTCATTTTATACACTCCAGCATTTATTCCAGCATTTAAATTGCATTTCAATTTCAGTTATTTTTCTAAATATTGCCTGAACCATTTAGTGGTAGGAATAGAATCATAAATTAAATCATAAATTAAACATGAAGTTTCTTATGTAATGCTTTATGTATGTGTGTGTACGTATGTGTATGTGTGTGTGTGCATGTGTGCATGTGCATGTACACCTTTACATCAGGCATTCAGACAAAAGATACTTTAAAAAACATCTTACATGTATAACATTTTTATGGGAATCATCAACATATACAAAATACACAGAATACCACAAACAGCTACCATACACCTATCAATCAGTTTTAATATTGTCAATTCACTTCCAATCTTGTGTCATTTCTACACACATAATCTCCCTTCATGGCTTCTTTTGAAGTCAATCCCAAGAGTTGTATCTTTTTATCTGTAGATAATTCATTATGCTTTTAAAAATAAGACCTCTTATTAAAAATGTATCCACCAAACAATTACCACAAATAAAAACAATAATTTCTTTATGTCATTAAACATTTAATAGTGTTCAAATTTCCAATTTAAAAATGAATGAAGTAAATGTTTTCAAATTTTAATGTATAGATTTCCTGCCCATAACTTTTTTAAAGTTTTTTTTAATGTTTATTTATTTTTGAGAAAGAGAGAGACGGAGACAGAACACAAGTGGAGGAGGAGCAGAGAGAAGGGAAGACAGAATCCGAAACAGGCTCCGGGATCTGAGCTGTTAGCACAGAGCCTGATGTGGGTCTCAAATCATAAACTGTGAGATCATGACCTGAGCCAAAGTCAGATGCTTAACTGACTGAGCCACCCAGGTGCCCCCTCCATTTAAAAAAAAATTAATGTTTATTTTTGAGAGACAGAAACAGTCTTTTAAAAAAAATTCCAGTATAGTTAGCATACAGTGTTATGTTAGGTTAAGGTGTACAATATAGTGATTCAACAATTCTGTATAGTGATTCAACAATTCTTACTCAGTGCTCATCAAGGTAAATGTACTCTTAATCCTCTTCCCCTATTTTACCCTTCCCCCAACCTGCCTCCCTTCTATTAACCATCAGTTTATTCTCTATAGTTAACAGTATGTCTTTTGGTTTGTCTTTTGTTTTGTTCATTTGTTCTGTTTCTTAAATTCCCCATATGAGTGAAATCATATGATATTTGTCCTTCTCTGGCTGATTTATTTCATTTGGCATTATACCCTGTCAAGCCATCCGTGTTGTTGCAAATGACAAGATTTTATTATTTTTTATGGCTAATATTCCACTATGTGTATGTGTGTTTGTGTGTGTGTCTATGTGTATGTGTATGCCACATCTTCTTTATGCATTCATCTATCAGTGGACACTTGGGCTGCTTCTATAATTTGGCTATTGTAAATAATGAGGCAATAAACATAGGGGTGCATGTATCCCTTTGAATTAGTGTTTATTTTATTCTTTGTACAAATACTCAGTAGTGTGATTCTTTGATCATAGGAGAGTTCTATTTTTTAATTTTTTGAGGAACTTCCATACTGTTTTCCACAATGGCTGCACCAATTTGCATTCCCACCAACAATGCAAGAGGGTTCCTTTTTTTCTCCACAGCCTTGCCAACACTTGTTGTTTCTTGTGCTTTTCATTTTAGCCATTCTGACAGGTGTGAGGTGATATCACATTGTGGTTTTGATTTGCATTTTTCTGATTATGAGTGATGTTGAACATCTTTGTATATCTTCCTTGGAAAAATATCTGTTCATGTCTTTTGCCCATTTTTTAATTGGATTACTTGTTTTTTGGTGTTGAGGTGTATAAGTTCTTCCTATATTTTAGATACTAACCCTTTATTGGATATTTCATTTGAAAATATCATCTCCCATTCACTAGGTTGTCTTTTAGTTTTGTTGATTGTTTCCTTTGCTGTGCAGAAGTCCCAATGATTTATTTTTGCTTTTGTTTCCCTTGCCTCAGCAGACGCATCTAGAAAAATGTCATTACAGCTGATGCCAGAGAAATTACTGCCTGTGTGCTTTTATGGTTTCAGGTCTCACATTATATCTCCTACCCACATCTTTTTATATTATATATTGGTTTGTCTTTTAAAGTTTGTCACTATCTGGATTTTGCTATAATAATATAGTGTTTCATCTCCCATATTACTTCTGCTATTGGTAGTTGGGTCTACTGGTTTGATTAGTATTGGATTTTTTTTTCTCATTGTACTAATTCAGGGTAATGTCATGTTCTTTTATCTGGAGGAACATCATAATATTTAATGTGCCAGTTTCTCAAAAGCAATGTTTAGCTATTTGTTATTACCTGTAGAAACCTTTGGGGTGCCTGGGTGGCTCAGTTGGTTGAATGTCTGACTTCAGCTCAGGTGAGGATCTTTCAGTTTGTGAGTTCAAACCCTGCCTTGGGCTCTCTGCTGTCAGTGCAAAGCCCACTTTGGATCATTTGTCCTCTTCTCTCTCTGCACTCCCTGCTCATGCTCCCTCTCTCAAAAATAAATAAATATTTAAAAAGACTATAGAAACCTTCTACTATGATTTGAGAGCACAATCTTCAAGCTTCAATAAGTCCAGGAGCTCCTCTGATCTTCAGGCTTGTTTTTTTAGCCAATCAAATCAATTTTCACAGGAAAAAAAGACGAAAAAAATTGAGTTTGGAGAAAAGCACCAAATATTCTAACGAAAATATGTTGAATTATAATACAGTGTTGTAGGAGATTGAACCACAAGTAAATGCTTAAAAGAATGTCATAAAGGGGCATCTCAGTGGCTTAGTTGGTTAAGCCTCTGACTCTTGATTTCAGATTAGGTCATGATTGAAGGGTTGTGGGATTGAGCCCCAGGTTGGGTTCCATGCTGTGCATGGAGTCTGCTGAAGATTCTCTCTCTTTCCTTCACTCACATTTGCTCCACTCACAGTTGCTTTCTATGTCTAAAAATAAATTTAAAAAATAAATAAAAAAGAATGTCATAAAGAGAAATATTGTAAGGTTTACAATAGGTTGGTCAGGCAAGATCCTAAAGAGATGTTGGATATGGTTAGGAAAAGTTATCATGTAGAGAAAAAGATGGAGAACAGAGGCAAAGGATTAGTTGACTGTAAGTTTGATACAAAACAGTATAACATAACTACATAAAGACAAAGAATACTCTTTATGATATCTTATTCCATTCTGTAACATATGAAAATAGGTTTAGTTAAACATTGAGGATTTTGAGAATATTTAAAAGCAATTAAACATGATCATTGAACAGTTGGAGCCTCTGTCCTGCTTAGCTTGAAGAAGCAGCACGTGTGTGTGTGTGTGTGTGTGTGTGTGTGTGTATGTAATGGTATATGGGGGCAGTGTTAGATCAGCGGCATGATAAGAAAAGTTTAAAATATTTGAAAGGATATCATTTGGGACTTATTCTGTCTAATTTCAGAAGAAAAACCTATAACTGGTGGATAGAAACTGTAAATAGATGGATTTGGTCTCAAAAAAAATTTCATCTGTGGTAAATTAAAATGAGTTAAATTTTGGCAGACTATTGATAACCTCTTTAGGATTGTTATACAAGAGATCTCTGTTTTACATCAAAAACCACATGACCCTTTAAGGATGCTCTAGAGTAAAATCTAAAGCAATAAATTCTAAGTGAAATAGAAGCCACCCTGGTTGAAACCTTCAGAAACTAAGCTTATTCCCATAGTATATCACTTAGCTAACACATTCTCTAAACCTTGTTCTGCCAAATTCTGTCACTAAGGATGTAATACATAGAATGAGATGTTGTACAAATAATTCTAGCTTCAAGGACTCTTTTAATGACAAGCTTTCTGTTTATTCTTTTATCATCCTCCTCCTCATCATCATCATTACCAATAACATTTTGCTATTACCTTAAATCTTAGAAATCAGAACTCAGCTACAGCAGAGAGTATCAGGTTTTATGTTTTCAAGTCCCCAGCATTTCTTCAAAGACAGGAATTTAGGACAGTTGGAGAGGAATGGAAGCTGCCAGGTCTGTCTGGTTTGTCAGTCCATTTGAGATTCTAGAGGATTTCTAGAAGTGGCTAGGAAACATAGGTGAGAAATGTGTAAGAGGGAGACAGACTAGCTGGGACATGCTGGCAAAATTCCCTTACAATTACTAGTAGCCTGGAATCAGCATTTGGCTCAGCCCAGTTTGGGCTTGCATTTCCCATAGGGATGTCCAGCTTCTTAAGTACCTGGTCTTTTATCCCCTTTTGCTTGGTTGTTTCTAGGTCCCTATATAGTAGCTGTTTGATTTCAGGATTCCATCTGCCCATCTTGAGACAATGCATACATGGTCTATGCAGCACAGACTCCTTCTTTCCAGGAGGCAACATTTATAGAATGTTTTGTCTCCTCTCCCACTTCCACTCACTCCTATCCTTTATCTGATTTTTCTCAAGCCATCCCGAATTTCCAGAATCCACCAACATGTACTCATTCCAAACCCCAAGAACATAGAGACAAGATTGTTTATTTAAAAGTTATTGTCAATATACCTTTTCCAGGATATACACATACCCATGGGTAAAGCAGAAGGGGGTGAAGTGAGGTGAATGATGCAGATGTTGTGACAACAGCATTGCTGTTGGCCTCTGACCATATGTCAGAAGGAATGTCATCTGCTTCAGGATAGTGGTTGCCCATGGGTAACTGAAACCAGGGACAGCATAACTGCAAATAAGTGGGGACTGCTTTCTTTTCCTTTTTTCTTTCTTTCTTTCTTTCTTTCTTTCTTTCTTTCTTTCTTTTTCTTTCTTTCTACATTGTTTTCACTTCCAAGATTTTATTTAAATTAAAGTTATTTAACACATAATGTAGTATTGATTTTAGGAGTAGAATCTAGTGATTCATCACTTACATATGATACCCAGTGCTCATCACAAGTGCCCCCCTTAATGCCCATAACCCATATAGCTATCCCTCTGCCCACCTCCCCTCCAGCAATCCTCAGTTTGTTCTCTATAGTTCAGAGTCTCTTGTGGTTTGCCTTCCTCTCTATTTTTGTCTTATTTTTTCCTTCCTTTTCTCTATGTCATTTGTTTTGCTTCTTAAATTCCACATATGAGTGAAATCATATGATATTTGTCATTCTCTGACTTATTTTGCTTAGCATAATGTAATCTAGTTCCATCCATGTCATTGCAAATGGCAAGATTTCATTCTTTTTGATTACCAAGTAATATTCCATGATATATATGTGTGTGTGTGTGTGTGTGTGTGTGTGTGTGTGTGTATAATCTCACATCTTTTTTTAAATATGAAATTTATTGTCAAATTGGTTTCTATACAACACCCAGTGCTCATCCCAACAGGTGCCCTCCTCAGTGCCCATCACCCACTTTCCCCACATCTTTATCCATTCATGAATTGATGGACATTTGGGTTCTTTTCCAGAATTTGGCTATTGCTGATAGTGCTGCTATAAGTGAAAAGTGCCTTGGCATCAATTACTTACAGTGTCTAGGCTTCTCAAAATGTACAAACAAAACCATACATGTATGTAAGTGAACTGGTTCTTTTGCACAAAGCACTTGTTCACAAAAATATTCACACTGTGGCAGTTATGTTATTATTAATCTAAATATTTGAATAAAAATAACAAAATAATACAGACTTTAAGATGATGATAATAATTGAAACAATGAAAAAGCAATTTTATATCTGCTCAATTTCCATTGTTTTTGCTCTAAGAATATATCTTTTAAGTTGCCTATCTTAAAATTGTATATTCTTAGAATTCTATAATATTGTAAATACACTGATTGGAGCTCTAACAGAGTAATTATATTTTTATTTAATGAACAGCTCCAGAAAGTAAACAATTGAAAATGTAGGGAGATAATAATATATTTGTATACACACACACACACACACACACAAACATGCACACACTTATACGTAATTGTACATGGAGAGACAGAGAGGCAAAGAGAAGGAGAGACAGGAGAGGGAGAGAAGAATATGAAAACTTATTAAGACAGAGTCTAATCATTAGAATCATTAGGGCTAAATATGAAAGGCAAGTTTTTATATTTGAGAATTGTTGAGTGATTTCTCTTGAGATTGAATTTCTTTCAAACTAAACTTTGACAATTAACTAATTTTGAGTTATTTATTAAGTAAAAGAGTAACGTTTTATAGTTTATTTTCTATTCATGAAGATAGACAGTCTATGACTCATCAGTCTTCTATTTAAAAAAAAATTAAAAACACTGTAAAGTCTTGGTTTCCTTTTTCATGTCCTCTACTCTTTTCATTTAATCTGTCTAAATCATGTAAATTTCAATGGTGAATAAAGAGATTCTATTCATTGGAAATGGCTTGGGAAATACAAATGCTGATCCATAGGTAGGTAGATGATCAACTAGAAATAGAAACAGATACATTTCCATGTCATGGGCCATGAACTTGAAAACGATTTATTATTCTTTATATTTGTACATCTTTATCTGCTGATATTTAATATATTATTTATATTTTATAAATGGAAGTAACAAAGGAGTTTTTTTTCTTTTTCTAAGTAGTTTAAGTTAAAATTTGGAATATTGACTTCTTAAGCACAAATATGCAAAATATTCTGCATTCAATAACTAGGACAGCATTTTTTTAAACAACTAGTGATTTCAGGGAGAAAACAAATGAAAAAAAAAATCTTACCAATCCTTTGCCCCCCATGGAGTCTCAAAGGCCAACCTAGATCAACTGGGTTACACTGCTGTAAGTCAGCAACCAGGTAATTGTGTAATTCCTAACATGAATCTCTGGTCTCTCTCTGTCAGACCTTTTCCAATAAGCTTGTGCTTAGCCACTAGTATACTCAGTGTTGTCACCAAACTATGTGCCTATCACAACATAACATGTGGAATAGAACAGGACATACATCATTCATTAGTCCTCCACATCAGAATTGTCTCACCCTTGCTGCTGGTGCTGCTTTGATTTGGGGACACCAATCATCCACTGTCTAAGTTTCCTTTTTTGAGGCTCAAGTTCATACTATTTTTATTTGGAGATGGGATTACAGACTCTGAAGTCTACTTTCTTAACTAATTATGGCTTTGGCTGTCTTAACTCTTTACTATTCATTCTTCATTTTGATAATAAGATCTAGAATTCCAGTTGAAAGAACAGAAAACCCTGCTTTTCTAATCATTGTCCCTATTTTCCTTTGCTTAGATTTATATAATTGGCTCCCATGTTTAGAGGGTTCTAATCAATTTCTTCTTCCTTGACTATGGAGGGCAGGTCCTCTACCTGGATCTTTTTAATGCTACCTGGACTGCGATCATGACACCATGAGGAAGATAACAATAACCTTTCCCCACTATTCACTGACCCAAATTCTTTATCAACTAAATTCAAGGAGATATCTTAAAAGGCTAATAAAAGAAACATAGCAAATTTTGCAAAGTTTTACATAAATAGAAACAAAAATGCTACACTTGAGTTCAAAGACTATGGGGATACAGGAGATAATGAAAAGTAATGAATATGAGAAGAACTTGGTAGTGATAATGAATTCTAAGAGAACAAAAAAAAAATAAATCATAATGGAAAAAAGTCTAAATGAAGTCAGATGATTTGTGAAAATTATATATACTCATTGTATCTTGTATATATATATATATATGTATATATATATATATACACACATATATATATATGTATATATATCATCATAGCTACACTCCACTCAAGCATATATGTTGGAGAGCAGAGCACCCTCCCCCTCTTAGCAACCAGCAGCTTTTTGCCTTCAAACATCAGGTTTGCCAGTTAACCATATGTGCCCTGCAAATACTACTTTCATTTGTTAGGTAGGCCATGAAGAGAAATAGATAAGGAAGCACTAGGGACAGTCACGCACTGATGGTGTTAGCATATGTTGCCTTGCGAAGTCTTCTTTAGTTCACTTCATTATAAATATTATAACAACATGGGTTTGTCAAATATGGATTATCATTTTTAGTAACTGAATTCTCAAACAAAATTATTTAGAAATGATGGATTAAAAAATACTTTGTAATAAGTTATATGTAACTTCTTTGTGCCCTCCAAATCCCTGAGGCATACATCATAAATTTCAGATTTTCATTATTGTAAAATAGAAGAGCACAATTATCTAACTTATGAGGATGTTTCTAAGCTCCATCACTCGGTACTAAGATGCCTTCTGATTAAAGCTCACAGTATTAATGTTTCTAAAAGTAAGGGCATTTTTCAAGAACTTCAGTTACCAATGCAACATGTTAAGCATGATTTAATTAGTGCAGAACAGGCTGTCTCCAAGGCAATCAAACGAGCCATGTCCTACTCAGTGTGTGTCTCTCATTTTTCATAAGGATGGCAAATTAGGTTCACAAGATATATAGTAAGTTAATGTGGAAGTTGCATATTAAAATCATCTGGTTCTCTTAGATAAAATTGAAAACTTGGTAAAGATGTGAGGTCTTTGATAAGTCACTTGAAATTACTTTTACTGTCAGTTTTAAGAAAGAATATGCACTGCACTTGTCTCATTAAGGGAAAAAAGAATAAACAAATCATGTGAACTGATCCACCAATACTATAAATATGTTTGGCGCCCATGCTAAGTGTAATCCAATAAAGTGTAGTAAAACCGGAAGCTGACATGTAATGAGAAAATAAGAAATGCTCTATTGATTTATAGGGGAAAGTTTGTTCTTTGAAATGAAATAAAAGCACCTGTTACCAGAAGAGAATATAAACGCCAAAGGGAGTAGTTCTGTTCATAAAGCTTTCTACTTAGAACTATAGGATTCAGCTTAGTAAATCAAAATTGTATGCAATAAAAGAAAAGCCAAGAACTGCTTTGATTGTTAAAATGGCGTTTTAAAGGCTCACTAGACCATCAATTCTGTCACAATGTTGAAAAAATAAACTGTAGTTGACTATCCAATTGGTCCTTTCTTCCAGAACAAATTTTAAATTGGATTCAAACATCGTCTCTATGTTATATATCCTACTGATGTTGACACTTGGCATACAAGCTTTGGTTGCTACTCACAAATGTTCACTGTAGGCCTCTTTATGTCTCAATTTTTTTCTTCTCTAACCCATTTCTTTCTACTAAACATTTACTGAGCATCCACTACGTGTGCGATACTCAGAGGTTTGGGGCAAAAATAAACATGGGATAGGGCAACAGCAAAGGAGACCCCAGCATTCTCGGTGCACGATGCCCAAGGTAGGGTCTCCATATCATGAGTTGGATCTGGATGAAAGAAGTGTGCCACCCTCTCTCAACCATTTGCCCAGGACTTAGCCTCAGAGACAGGTAGCTGGGGAAAAATGAGAAATGCTGAAGTCATGTTCCTCCCAGGAAGAAAGCCCTTTGAGAGTTTAGGGGAGAGAGAACCTGGTATTGTTGGCCACAGTCATCTGGATTAGAGTCTGTACCTTGCTCAGCCTGGAGTGGGAGGTAGAGTGGTCTTGGTCCCAATACTATAGTCTTTTTTTTTTATTGGATTCTCATAGATTTTCTTGAATAGATCTTTCTTCACTTGCTGTTTACTTTAAGTACCATTTCCACAGGCTTTAAATGGTTGAGTTTTTTAGATAATTTTCACCAGTTTCACTGGTGAATCAGTAGAACTCCCCACACTGCCTTACTGGAAGTCAGTCTGATATCTCATTATTTTTAAACGGAAAATTTCTAGTCAGTGGGTGAAATTGGCAACGTTCAATTTCAAAGAAATAAGACCTTACTTGCCAGACTTGCTATCCTATGTTTCTCAAAGAACTCTGGCTGTAAGTGTAGTGACTTCAAGAAATCTTTCCTTCATCTTGCAGGTACTCAGTGTCCTTCTAAAATTTAAATAAACAGAAAGAGAAAAGGAAGGAAAGAAGGAAGAAAGGGAGGGAGGGAAGAAGAATGGAAGGGAGGGAGAAGGAGAAGGAACAAACTTACAATTTGATGAACAAATTAGACTTGTATAAGTATTTTGCTATAGACACCAAACCATGTCTTGGGTAAGCTAATATATAATATGCATAGCATATATTTATCATATTTTAAAAATAAAATGTAAATGAATGATTTTTTTAAGTATTCTAAACTCTCTCCCTCCTGAAATTTGCTGTCACCTAAGATATTTATGTTAACATTGTCTCTAGGTACCTGGTACCCAGTACAAACTTAATTCATATTTTAATTCATATTTTAAAATATATTTAAAAAATAAATAAATTACTCCATCTTGGCTACCACCTTTGAATAAAATTTAATAGTTTAGTACCATTACATTTGAGAAAAAAAATTAGGACCAACATCAAAGAAGAACTTAATTTTGAGAAGTGAACTTTTTAGAAAAGTTTCTAATCTCAGAAGCACTTAGTTAATGCTAATTAACAGCCATCAATTTAATTTAACTTTTTTCTACAATATTGCTATTATTGGTCTCCATCTGGACTAATTAATAAGAACCCTTCTTCCACTAGTTCTGATCATCAGCCAAATTTCATTTTCCCCAATCTGGTTTGATTAAGAAATATTGCTACTCCATCTGTACAGGCTTATTTCTCTAATAAGCCAGCAACAAAATGAGTGCTGATTATACCACCAAAGCTATGTCCTAGCATATCTATTGCGTCTCCATCTTGCCATTTACAAGGTGTGAAAAAGGCTGAAACTGAAAATGTCTCTTCCAGAAAAATGCTCTCTACATAACACATTACAGTTTAGAGTTTAGAGCTGGAAGTGTGTTGTTTGGAAGTCAATGATAATTATGAAACTTACCTAGTCAGTTACACATAGAAATTATGAATAATCAGCAGCTACAATACTATCAAATGAATAAATTATGCCTTTAAGGTTTTAGAAACAAGGACATCATTTCATGAGGACATATAACTCTTATTTTATATATGTATTCACAATAATTTATATTTTATGAAGAATTTTCAATGACACTTTTTTTTCAGAAAAAGGAAGGTTTACATTATAGTAACTCAACACTAAAACACAATAGGTGCATACTATTCAGCTTCCAGATATTCGTCTATAATCTATTCAATCTAAACACTTTTATACTTTTATACTCTTCTAACTAGATTGAGTACACTGTGAATTGCACCACCACCTTGATTATTACTTGTTCTCCCAGTGTGACATTTTCTTTTAAGTGTTTATTTATTTATTTTAAAAGAGCAAGCGTGCACGTGCACAAGCGAGCATGAGCGGAAGGAAGGGTAGAGGGAGGTGAGAATCCCAAGCAGCTGACAGCACAGAGCACAAAGCACCAGGCTCAATCTCAGGAACCGTCAGATCATGACCTGAGCCAAAATCAAGAGTCAGACGCTTAACCAACTTAGCCACCCAGTCACCCCAAAAATCCAAAGTTATTTTAAAATTTAAAAAAAACCTATATTATTTATAACATCTAGTTTTTTGGAAATCAAACAATTGACATTTGTCTTATTTGCAAACAAGTTTTAGAACATCTTTTTCTCAATGACCACAGAAGGAAAGAAATACATTTCAGAAAAATCACTAATAAAAGGATTTTATTCCAGTTATGACCTTTTATTTTGCTTTTGTAAAGAAAAAAAAATTAGCACCAGTTTAGGTTGACAACAAAATGGAGAGCAAGGTACCCAGATTTCCCATATATCCCCTGCCTCACATGGGTACAGTCTCCCCCATTATCAACATCACTCACCAGAATGGTACATTTGTAACCAAGGATAAACCTCCATTGATACATCATAATCAGTCAAAATACATATGTTACCTCAGGGTTCACTCTTGGTGTTGTACAATCTTCAGGTTGGGACAAATGTATAATGACATGTGTCTATCAGTATGATGTTGAAAATGAGTGGTTAGGAGTACACATTCTTGCATTGTACCTGATCTCAGTGGAAAACATCTTCAAGTTCCTCACACTTAGTATGATGTCATCTATAGTTTTTTTTTTTTGTAGATAATCTGTATTAAGTTGAGGCAGAAAAGGAAAAAGAAAAGGAAAAAAAAATTCTCCTTGTGATAAGAACTCTCAAGATTTGCTCTCTTAATAACTTTCCTACATACCCCAGAGCAGTGTTAACTATAGTCATGACATTATGCATTATCTCCTTCAAGAGAATAGGGTTAGGGTCTCTGTATCTTAAGTCCTACAGTTAGTTCTAAGACACATAAAAGTTTGAGAACCATTGCACAGTGATTTTTAAAATCACAACTTTTGGGGCACCTGGGTGGCTCCATTGGTTAAGTGACTGACTCTTGATTTCAGCTCAGATCATTATCGTATGGTTCGTGGAATTGAGCCCCACATAGGGCTCTGTGCCCACATCATGGAGCCTGCTTGGGATTCTCTGTCTCTACCCCCTGCCCCATGCTCACATGTGTGTGCTCTCTCTCACTCTCTCTCTCAAAATAAATAAATAAACTTAAAATAAAAAATAAAATCACAACTTCTTAGTCTTCAGAAGTATGTGTTTTTTCTTTACAATTCTACCCTTTCAGAACTGTCTCTCCTCCCTTCTTCACTTCTTTAGTGGGTTCTCCTGGATCTGACTCTACTTGGGCAGTCTTACCCCCAGTGGGCTCTCAGGAAATATTTGTTGGAATAAACTGTGTAAACAAAGCCTTTATGAAAAATCTGATCTTTAGTCTGCTTTGCGCTAACCAAATTTCATTTCCTTTAGAAATTAGCCTGAGGTTATTACTTTTTCAGAGTAGTGACACAGATTTTGCATTTTCAGATCTATGAGCAAATCATTTAAAATAAAAATCCAAACAGAAACACAATTCTTTCCCCTTCTCTGCCATGTCCATACTGGCATTTAGAAACAGAACTTAAATGATGACAAATTTGCCTGAGGAAAAATTGATTTAATATAATGCTATAATGCTTTATTGCTACTTTGCTGGTAACTGGATGGAGAATGCAGCATGTGGCTCTGATTCACAAATTGCATTTCTAATTCAAGGGCATATTCAATCAATGAAATACAGTTTTTAGTTTAAATTTTAGAACATATTGAAATATTTGATAGAAAATTGAGTTTTGGGGGCCTATGGCTTTCTTCCCCTCAGAGGATCCTAATTGAAGCCAAATTCTAATGAAGCTAATAAAAATTTAGTAGATTGACAGTTGATTACAAGAATGCGTTTGTTGCCAACTTACTAAAATTAATCTATTCCACATGTAAAAACAGCATATGAGGCTATTCTTCTCTTTGACTCATGTTATTTTAGCTTTAATACCTACCTTAGGATCCAAGTTCTCTTATAAGACTATCTTCCCTGAAATTGCTGGTGATAATGCACACATGGCTTTTCATGGCTATACAGGGCTGCATGTGGATCTTAGGCTTTTATATATGCGAGCACATACGTGTGTATTCACACACATACTCTCATTAACAGATCACATGCATGTCAGCCTACATGTAACAACGTTCAATCAGTGTTAAGCTGAGATGCTGAAGCCTACATAAATCAAGAGATTCAGAAGTTGGGTTCTCACAGCAATTTGAAACTAGCACTGATGTTATGTGCTATGACAGGGTTTTTCCATTACACAATCAGATAACCCTGTATAATGTGACATAAATATTTGGCAGATCTTCGCTTTGCAAACATACATATACTGCGTCATGTTGTATAAAAGGCTTCTATAACGTGGATGATGCTGAAAATGAAAGCTCTTGGTTTTATATATCATGTGTAAATATTTTGCTTATGAGACATGAATTAATTTTGAAGGTAAAACAATACGAAGGATTGCCCTTTGAAAGACAGTATTTTGTTTAACAATGTATTTCTAATGTTAACCAAAAGAAAAAATGTTGAAGAATTAATTAGTAATCACAAATGATAAATGAAGCCTACATTTGGTAAATATAAGATAAACTATCTCGGCTCATAAAGATATTTTGTCATTAGGTTATAATCTTACAAAACATTAGATACTTGGAAATACAATAAGCCTAAAGAAAAGATTTTAAACACGAGGAATGAAAAATGAATGTAAAATCTTAGACATAAGCTAATATTCTTACCCTTTATATATCTTAATGAATATTTGGTATAAATGACATAAATATTTTTTATTGTTGTTTTATATATATTTTATAATGAAAATACAAATATTTACCAAAAATAGGAAATACTCATTGAATGTGACTATTTAAATGCCTTCTAGATTTTCATCAAATTGCATGAGAAAAAATTGCAGTGAAATGCAGTTATTAGCATTTTTGGTTCTTTAACATGTCTAAATCTAAGCATAGGAAACCATTCTTAAATTATTAACCCTCAATTTAAATCAATTTAATTAAATATAATACCAATTACATATCAAACAATATGTAATACTGGTTTGGATTCACAGCAAATAAGAGGCAACTCTTTATTAAGTCATTCAATCTTCTCATATGCTAACCCATTTGGTCTTTAACCCACCAATCCACTTGGTGAATGGTCATTAGGAGTTCTTTGCACCACGCACTTTGCTAGGCTAGGAGATTCTGGGATGAATTAAATAGACATAGGTGGGAACTTCTCTCTGTTTTATGTCCAGCAGGGAAGATAGACATTCAAAATGTCAGTATACATGCTTCAAGACACATATTTTCTATCATTTATATATATACATATATACACAGTATATATAATAACAACTAGTATTTGTTGAAAGTTTATGTACCAAGAATCATATTAAGGATTTTACATGTATTAATTTGTTTATTCCTCACAATGACAATGGGTAGGTATTTTTACTCACATGTTATAGTGGAGGAAATTGAAGATCAGATTTACTCTAAAATGCCTAAAGTCATACAAATTATCTGGTGTTAATTTACATGAAATACATAGAAGTAAGAATTAGTGTGCAGACATAAAATCCAAAAAGTTACAAAAAGAATAATACTTATAATATTCATTAACTATTGGAGGTTTTTTGACTATAAATAATTCACAAAAAGATCTTTTTAACAGAGGGTTAAATGTTTTCTCTTAAAATTGTCAGTAAAGTATATGAAATCTAATTTTTTAATGAAAAACAGAAATTATGCTTTCTAAATTTAAATATTTAAATTTGTATTCTACAAGAACTGAAAACTGCTTTTTACATATTTTTATGTTTTGTACTACAGTTAATAGTACATGATAACTAACCTTCAGGCTTATCCTGGTAGTTTTAAATTCAAAAATAATAAGTTATGAGGAAATTTTTATTTATGAGGTATTATTTGATATAAAATTTTACACAAGAAAATCATTTTTAAAATGTGACTCAGTTTTGGGCATCTGGGTGGCTCAGTCGGGTAAGCAAACGACTTAGGCCCGGGTCATGATCTCACGGTTCTATGAGTTCGATCCCTGTGTGGGCTCTGTGCTGCCAGCTCAGAGCCTCGAGCCTGCTTCAGATTCTGTCTCTCTCTCTCTCTCAAAAATAAACAACAAAAAAAAATGTGACTCAGTTTTTCCCACAACACATTTCCTTCATGTAGTTATGATCTTCAATTTCTCTTTGTTATTAAACTCTATTTTTCATCATAAAAAGAATATGATACAGAATTGTAATTTTTTTCCTCACAGCTGCATACCATGTAAAGAAAAGTGTAAACCTTAAATCAGCATTTCTATTCTCAAAAGCCTTTGGCAAACACCAAAAGACAACATCGAGAATTTTTTGCAGACCTAATATATAACCAAGTTACCATGAAGCTATGAATAAGATCTTTTTCAGGGACAGAGAATTATCTAAAATTTATGAAACAAAAAGTAAAAATAAACAAAACTTGTCTTAATGTATATGCCTCAAAAACCTCTACATTTGGATACTGGACCTGGTTTCATTTAAGATTATTATAAGTAATCCAGAAGCAAGAGCCCTCTATAAAATCTTCACATCCATAGAAGGTGCATTTCCGGATAATTACATGCATATCAATGCAAAGAAATTACAAATCTTTTTTTTAAAATATTGTTTTGATGTTTATTTTTGAGACAGAGACAGAGTGAGCAGAGGAGTGGCAGAAAGAAAGGAAGCACAGAATCTGAAATAGGCTCCAGGCTCTGAACTGTCAGCACAAAACCCGATGCAGGGCTGGAACCCACGAACCGCGAGATCATGACCTGAAGTCGGACACTTAATTGACTGAGTCACCTAGGTGCCCCTCAAATGAGTAATTTCTGCAGCTATGCTTGGCATTTTTACATGTCAGTGGATATTTCCAGTTAGCAAAATTACTATAAAATGGGATGAAATATGACAAATTATACACATTTTAATATATATTAATTACAAAATAATATGTATCAACTCCTTATGATGTGCAACATGGTATTCTACAGTGTATTAAGAAAATACAAAAAAATAAGACATGATCTTTAACCTAGAGGAGTATATAGCCTAAATAGGAAATATCACTCGTAAAGAGAAGGCCATAATATTGTAATGAGTAGGTATAAAACTGTGATGCAGACCTTTAAGACCTCAGAGAGGATGCCTCAGAGGCTGTTGGGAGAAGTTGAAAGGTGTGAAGGGAAGGAGAGGATACTATCAAGAACTTACCCTTAGGTCAATGCAAATAAAAAACAATTCAATGAAACCTGATGGAATACTTTGCAAGTTGATTCAAAAGTGGTAGGTGTATTTGAAATAACTAGAGTTAGGCTGTTCGAACCCTAACATATAATAAAGGGGGATGTAATGAGTGTACTACTACTACTAATGCTATTACTATTTCTACAAGTGTAAGCAAATGCTTGAATAGTCTTTACAGGAACTTAATTGCGGAAGAAAATAACAGGAAAATAATTAGGAGATTCTTGAATGTCAGGGTTAGTGGGTTTGTGCTTAAATCAATAAAATTGGCCAACTATTCTGGCAAGGTGAACAGACAACTATGAGGTTCACTTTTATGTTATTTGCTTATTTTTTTATTGATTGATTTTGAGAATGGGAGAGAGAGCGAGCATGAGCAGTAGAGGGAGAGAATCTCAAGCAGAATCCATGCCTAACATGGAACCTGATGTGGGGCTGGATCTCATGATGCCAGGATCATGACTTGAGCTGAAATCAAGAGTCAGATGCTTAACTGACTGAGCCACCCAGGTGCCCCAATGAGGTTCACTTTTAAAAATGGGGAACCTGGGTGGCTCAGTCAGTTAAGCATTCTACTTCAGCTCAGGTCATGATGTCGTGGTGGGTGAGTTCGAGCCTTGTGTTGGGCTCTGTTCTGAGAGCTCAGAGCCTGGAGCCTACTTCGGATTCTGTGTCTCCCTCTCTCTCCACCCCTTCCCTACTCACATTATCTGTCTGGCTCTCTATCTCTCAAAAATAAAATAAACATTAAGAAACATTTAAAAAAAGAGACTGATCTATAAGATTTGAGTAACATAAATTAAAATTGGGGGAATGTAGGAGAGGGACAAATTGGGCCTTTCTTGCAATAAATAATCATATATCTCAAAGAGATTGTTTACAGTCACAATAAAACAAATATGATATATATGAGAACCACTGGAATTAACATCTGCAATATCTGACAGTAAATTAGATGTGGGACTAAAAGAGCAAGGACAGAATTATTTAGTAACTCGGAGCTTTCCTGCCTGAGAGGTGGGAAAGATGGAGTCAGGGTTGAGCAGATTCTGGTGGAAAAATGATTTCTTAGAGTCATTCTTATAAACTAAAACCTCAGTAATGCTTAAAGCCACAGCAGCAGATGGTTCTATGAGGGTGATAAGTTAGATAAGGAAATGAAGGAGGATAAAAATTTTACCAATGCCCGGCTTCAGGGTCTAAGAGAGAAACAGAAGCCAAGTGCTATGGAGAGTAGATGAGTATTTACAACTGAGTTAAGATTGCTTTTGACTTTTGAAAGAGCAAATTCATTCACCTGAGGAAAAAGTCGTTTTAGGGCAGTAGAAATGATATACTTTTCCCAAACATTCAAGAGTGCCTATACTTTATAGGCACTTTAAATTTCCTGAAACTCTCTATCAATAAACTGTCTGTGAAAGACCTTCCTCAACATCTTGTCATTTCTTTAAAAAGCTCATTTAAAAAAAAAAAGAAGAAGAAGAAGAAAAAGGGTGCCTGGGTGACTCAGTCAGCTGGGCATCTGATTCTTGATTTTGGCTCACATCATGAGCCCCAGGTCAAACCTGGAGTTAAGCTCAGCGCTGAGTGTGGAGCCTACTTGGGATTCCCTCTCTCCTCTTTCTGACCGTCCCTGCTCGTGCTGTCTCTCTCTCAAAATAAATAAATATTAAAAAAAAAAAAAACACCTCTCTCTAGTTCATCACTTTTTCCTTTTAATTATTGTCTAATTATACAGCAAATAAGTAAATAGATGTGGTATCATATCATTTTATATCAGAAATATATCAGTAAATATCTTTAATAGATATATTTTTATTTAACTTACTTACCAATATCATAATAGTCCTCAGTATCATCTTACAGCCATTCTGCTTTTATTTTTCCACAATTATCTAAAAAAATAACTTAGTATGGTAATATTTTTGAATTGGTATCTCAACAAGGTCTATCTTGCAATTGTTCGGTATATCTCTAAAATCTATTTTTATGGTAATTTAATGTCACTATTTTTTTTTTTATAATCTGTATCATTTCTTCTGGAAATTTTCAGCATTCTGCAGTTGGCTAAATGTGTCCCCCTGGTGTTATTTAATATGTTTTCCACCCCCTATATTTCCTGCACATGGTTAGTTAGCTCTACAGTCTTGACCAAATATAAACCTATTTTCTTTTCCTTCTTTTTTCTTTCCCTTCCCTTCCTTCTTCCTCTCCTCCCCTTCTCTACCTCCCTCCCCTCCCCTCTCCCTTAGCCTCCTCCCCCTCCCTTCATTCTCCCCTCCCTTCCTTCTCCCCTCCCTTCCTTTTCCCTCCCTCTCCTCTCCCTTCCCTTTCCCTCCCTCTCCTCCCCTCCCAAAACCAAGAGTCAGAGCTTAACTGACTGAATGTCCCCAGAGCCCCTATCTAGAGCTTCTTTGTAATAGTTTTTCTGTTGCTGCTGTAACAAATTACCACAAACTTAGTGGCACTAAGCAACCCATATGTATCATCTCATAATTTCCATCAGTGGAGAGTCCAGGTACCATTTATCTGAATGTTCTGCTGAAGTCTTGTGGGTTGAGATTAAGGTGGCCCCCAGGGCTGCGATCCCCATTTGAGTCTAGTGCTTCTCTTTTGAGCTCACTGATGGTTGGCAGAATTTGTTTCCTAGTGCTCTTAGGACCAGGTTCCTCTTTTCTTGCTGTAGACTGTAGGCCACTCTCAGCTTCTAGAGGCCTCCCTCTTCACCAGTAGTTCAAAATTACCTTTGTGCTTTCTTGCTCAAAGCCAGCAAGACCTCATCCATCTGATTTCTGCCACCAGCCAAAGAAAACACTACTTTTAAAGAGTTTATCTGATTATATCAAGCCCACCCAGATTATTTCTGTATTTGAAGATTAAAGGACTTGGAACTTCCATTATGTATGAAAAATCTCTTCCCAGAAGTGCCCAGATTAGTCCCAAATGAGAATCTCACAGAATTCTGCCTATTATGAGCTTGTCGTACAAAACTTTTCTCTTGGGGATTTTGTGTCTATTTGTCACATCTCCTGGGAGCTCTCAACTAAGGTCTTTTCATGTTTGGTTTCTCATGCTTGGTTTTTCCTTCAAGTCCCAGTATAAATATATTTCCTCAGAACGAACCTCCTTGATTACCCTACTTCAATCTTCCTGTCACAACATTCTCGGTTTCCTTCATAACAATAATCACAATTTCTGTTTATTTAATTGGCATATTTGCTTAGTTGTTTATTGTTTCTCTATCCCATGACAACATAGAACCTAAAAGACCATGAAACTTATACACCTTCTTATAACTCCCAAGCCTACCTGAGTGCATGCACCCAGTGGATCCTTATGAATTGTCATATTATAGCTTATGAATTTTATTGAATGAATGAAGAATATCGGTCTCCAAAGATGTAAATAAAATCTAAGCTCTGAAAAATAGTCAATTGCTACTTGCAATATAAAACCTTTATATAAATGGAACTGTAAATTCCTTGAAATTGAATTTCTGCTTCTTTTATCTCAGAAGTAACAAACTTGGCATTAATTTTTAAATACAAAAGTAAAATAACCATTTCACTGAGGAAGAATAATGAGGCAAAAAAGAGAAAAGCACTGAGCAGTATATGTCCTTTTGACAAACCACACATGTTAATCTCTTTTGATCACATACACACTCACATACTTCTGAGGCTTTCCTTTGCTTGCAAAATATGGTATGTTAAAACACAGTGGAAATAGATGGGAAATTAGGGAAGAAAGTCATATTTTTCAAAGCTCATGATATTAACTTATTTCCGTTTTCAATCAGAGCCTAGGATTTTCACACTCCCATAATCTTGTCCTTTCGAAATGCTTTTAGGGGCACCTGGGTGGCTAAGCTGGTTAAGCATCTGACTTCAGCTCAGGCCATGATCTCAAGGCTCTTGAGTTTGAGCTCCTGGTCGCGGCAGACTCTCTGCTGACAGTTTGGAGCCCGGAGCCTTCTTCGGATTCTGTATCTCCCTCTCTCTGCCCCTCCCCTAATAGTGCTCTGTCTCTCTCTCAAAAATAAATGAACATTAAAAAAAATCTCTTAAAAATGCCTTTAGCATATTGCATTTAGCAGAGTAGAGTGTTGGAACTAAGCTCCCCTCTGTGCTTTTTTTGGTCTTCTAACCAAAGAATGGACAAATTAAGGGTTTAGCTCCGGGTGGTGTACTAGGCACTGTTCAGTTTGTCTCCTCCCCTTCGAAGAGTTAAGCCCCAGTAATTTGCGACCCTTCACAATGAACCCTAAAGCTTACTTTGCTTTATGCATTTTCACATTTATTTAGCATATCGTGTCTTCAATATAACTTAAAGGCAGAGGAATAAGGGCATGTATTTCTGGCCCTTTTACTCCTTACTTTTCATCAACAGAGCCCTGACACTCACAAGTCTTTTATTTAGTCCTTCCTTTTATGGGGATATTTGAAAAGGCAGCGATGTTAGCTAAAGCAAATCCTTTGTGTTAGCACTGGACCCACCCGCACTGCTTTGGCTTCCTGTGTGGCTCTGGCAGCCACTCTCCTTCACAGACAACTTCTCCAGTAGCTTAGAAGACTGGGCTGTGCTTCCCTTCAACCTCCTCAGTTAATAAGCTATTAATAAACTGCACTGTGTAATGAATAGGCTTTATGGGGGATCTTGCCCTCTTTGTTTTATTCATGCATTGGTATCTATATTAGCACTCCGATTTTAAGCCTCTTTCTCTTCCTTCTCCTCTATTTGTAATATTATTTTTCCCTTTTCCCTGGCCTCTTCCTGCAATTTACTGTTTGATGTAGATAATTTTTTCCTGAGTTTTTTTTGTTGGCTTGCATTTCCTCCCTTCAGTGGAGTGAAGTAACAAGGTGCTCTAAAAGAGTGAGCAGGGAAACATGAAAACTGAAGGTTGAAATTTTGCAGATGTAGTGCTCTTTTATAAATTCATAGCTCTCTTTCAATAGCTGAAATGTCATTGTTTTCATTAAGAAGAAATATATACATATCAGACGGAGCATACATATTTTTAATTATGTGATAATAGTCGTGATAAAATTATCACAATATATCCATTTATTAATTTCATTTCAAATAAAATATCTTTCTGGATTGGTATTTTAAAAAAGAAAAGAAAAGCCACATACTTTTGAAAGATTTCCTGGTCATTCGATCATAATGAGTTTGACTGAAGATAAAATGAGAGCAATTTTTCTCAGTGATGAGAGTAATTTTATATTTAATACTACAAGTTTCAGAAGAGTTAACCACAAATTCCTAACCCTCCCATAGGTTCCTTACCTTGCGGCTCACAGAAGCTGTAAAAGTAACTTGGATTTTGATGTAGACCATTTTGTAGTGTATCAAATGGTCAAATAATGAATTAATATTCCACATTGACTTTATCAATTGCTTTACTTGGCTCATATAAGTAGTAAGGCTCCTTATATTCCCAGGCTTGGGCTATATCTCTAGAGTGTGTATGCGCCAGAACAAATAAAATTAACATATAGATGATGGATTACTCAAATTAAAATTGAAAATTCTGGAATGAAAAAAGAATATCTTTAGAAAAACTAAGCACCTTTATATCTTCCTTAAACTGAGCTAAATTATCAATGTGCACATTGGGTTCTTACAAAGCTCCAGGCACTTTATAAATGGATTACAATTATACATTGTCTTATCAACAAAACAATTCCATTAAAGAGATTCTATAATTATCACCATTTCTCAGAATAAAACTGAGGCGCAGAGATGTTAAATAACTTGTTCAAAGTTACCAATCCAGAAAGCAGCACTCCCAGAAATTGAACAGAGAGTACTTACAGACAATGTGTCCCTCCCACAAATGCACCCAGACACACGCACACACACACACACACACACACACACACACAAACTCAGTTATTTTTAATAACCTGTTTACCACTATGCTTGCTGCTATATATACATGGTATTTTTATCTTTTCAGTAACACTGTAAAATAAGTATCATTTTAATTCCCATTTTATGATTGAGAAAACTGATTTAGCTGGGTTAATTTATGTAAATCAGTAAGTGAATAAATAGCAGAGTCAGGATCTGAAGCCAGCACTCTCTGACTCCAGAGCCTACCTGCTTTCCTGGATGCCATTGCTTCATTCCTAACCAAACTCTAAGGCTGTCTTGGGTATTTTTTAATCAAAATCTGTGCAGGACTCTACCTAAGGGATTTCAGAAATGCCAAAGTATAATTGTATAATTCTAATTCATTCTGTATCAGTTGCTTGTGGCTGATGTAAAAAATTACTATACATGTAGTGTCTTAAAACAACATAATTTTATCATCTCACAATTTTGGAGGCCAGAAGCCAAAATCAAGATGTTGACATTGCTGCACTCCACCTGGAGGCTCCAGGAGAAAAGCCCTTCCCTGCCTCTTCTCCTTCTGGTGGCTGCCGGAATTCCTTGATTTGCGGCTCCATTACTCCAGTCTCCAAGGTCACCATCTCCAAATATTTCTCTGTTCTGTCTTCACATTGCCTACTCCTCTGTGTAGAGTATCCCTCTTACAAGGATGCATGACAGTGGACTTAAGGCCCATATGGATAATCCAAGGTAGTCTCTTCACCTCAAAATCCTTAATTTAATCACGTCTGTCAAGATTCTTTTTTGCCATATAAAGTAACATTCATAGGATCCAGGGATTAGGAAATGGATATATTTATCACATACTTCACATTTATTAATATTGTAACTGTAATTATCACCTTATTTTCGACTCCAGGAAAAGACCAAGCTAACTTTTTTGCAAAACTAATCCCAACACCTTGTACTCCCAATTCCATTTCTTCTGATTCTATCCTAGGACCGTATCCCACCAATCACCCCTTACTTCATGTACCAATTTCTCTTCCAGTATTGGCTCCTTCCAGAAAGCCTATGTCTCCCCTGCCATTAAATACAAAACCAATAACAAAATTTTTTAAACTTCATTAAATTTACCTTTCCATCAAGACTGCCCATTTCTCTTTTCTTTCATCAACAGATTTCTTAATTATATCATCTTTTAGAATCCTCTGACAGTAAGATATCTTGGATACTTCCCCCATTGCTTTTAGGATTAAAATTCAAGCTCTTTTGCTTGACATTCAAAATTGCTTTAAATCTGATTTCCATGGTTGTCCTAGTCTCATCTGTTACTCATTACATACTCCTAAATGCAATAGGCATATGATAGATTAAACAAGGGTGCTAATTCCTTTACAATCCCCCCTCCACACACACACACACACACACACACACACACACACACACCCCTTTAATCTGGATAGGCTCTGTGACTACTTTCACCAGTGCAAAATGAACTAACATGGTGCCAGTGTTCAGGCTTGTGCCTTAATAGACTTGCAGCTTCCATGCCTGCCTCTGAGAATTTTCTCTCCAATAGTCCTCATCCACCATATAGAAGTCATACTATCCCAAAACCATGCTTGGAAGCCTGGCATTGTTTAGTATGTTTAATAGTCCAAATTGAGCCTATCTTTTCTGTCATCTTTGATAAGGCATCAGAAATATGAGTGAAGTGGCTCTGGTCATTCTAGACCAGCCCACCCACCAGCTGAACACTACTGAGTGGCCTCAATCAATACCACATGGAGCAGAAGATTTGGCCAGATGATCCCTGCTGGAATTTCTGAAACACAAAATCATGAGATAAAATCAAATTGTTATTGTTTTTAGCCTCTAATTTTTTAGGTAATTTGTTGTGGCACACAGGATGGAATTTGGAACTTCAAATATCACTGACTTTTTTTTTCATCATGATAAGTATATTCTTTTATCCCCATCCCCTACTTCCCCCATACGCCCCCCCCCCCAACTCCCCTCTGGTAACCATCAGTTTTTCTCTATAGTTGAGTCTGTTTCTTGGTTTGTTTCTCTCTTTTTTTTTCCTTTGCACATTTGTTTTGTTTGTTGAATTCCATATATGAGTCAGATCAAATGGTATTTGTCTTTCTCTGACTGACTTACATCACTCTGCATTGTACTCTCTATCTCCATACATTTATTGCAAATGGAAGATTTTATTCTTTTTTATGAGTAAATAATAGTCCATTATATATATCTCACACCTTCTTTATCCATTCATCTATTGAGGTACATTGGACTGATTCCATAATTTGGCTATGGTAAATACTACTGCAATTAATATAGGGGTACATGTATTCCTCTGAATTAGTGTTTTTATATTTTGGGGGTAAATATGCAGTAGTATGATTCCTGGATCATAGGATAGTTCTATTTCTAATATTTTTGAGAAACTTCCATACTGTTTTCCACAACTGTTGCACCAATTTGCTTTCCCACCAACAGTGCAAGAAGGTTCCTTTCCCTCCATATCCTCACCAACATTTGTTACTTCTTGGGTTGTTGATCCTTGACAGGTGTGAGGTAATATTTCAATGTGGTTTTGATTTGCATTTCACTGATAATGAGTGATGTTGAGCATCTTTCTATGTGTCTGTTGGCCATTTGTATGTTTTCTTTGGAGAAATGTCTGTTCATGTCTTCTGCCCAGTTTCATTTGGATTATTTGTTTTTTGGGTATTGAGTTGTATCAGTTCTTTATAAATTTTGGATACTAACCCTTTATCAGATATGACATTTGCAAATATCTTCCTCCGTTCAGTAGGTTGTCTTTTGGTTTTGTTGACTCTTTCCCTCACTCTGCAGAAACTTTTTATTTTGATGTAGTCTCAATAGTTTATTTTTGCCTTTATTTCCATTGTCTCAGGAATATATCTAGAAAAATGTTGCTACCTCTGATGTCACAGAGATTCCTGCCTATGTTTTTTTTTTCCAATGATTTTTATGGTTTCAGGTCTCATATTTAGGTCTTTAATCTATTTTGAGTTCATTTTTGTGTGTGGTGAAGAAAGTTTTGTTCTTTTGCATGTTGCTGTCCCATTTTCTCAACACCATTAGTTGAAGAGATTGTCTTTTTCCCACTGAATCATCATTCTTCCTTTGTTAAAGATTAACTAACTATATAATTGTGGGCTTATTTCTAGGTTTTCTCTTCCATTCTATTGATCTATGTGTCTATTTTTATGCAAGTGCCATCCTGTTTTAATTACTACACTTTGTCTATAGTCTAACTTGAAATCTGGAATTGTGATACCTCCAGTTTTGCTTTTCTTTTTCAAAGTTTCTTTGGCTATTCAAGGTGTCTTGTGGTTCCATACAATTTTTAGGAGTATTTGTTTCAATTATGTGAAAAATGCTGTTGATATTTTGATAGGGACTGCATTAAATGTGTAGATTTCTTTGGGTAGTGCAGACATTTAAACAATGTTCTATCATCCATGAGCATGTAATATCTTTCCATTTCTTTGCGTCATCTTGTATTCCTTTCATCAGTGTTTTATAGTTTTCAGAGTACAGGTCTCTTACTTTCTGAGTAACTTTATTCCTGGATATTTTATTGTTTTGGGTCAGTTGTGAATCGTATTGTTTTCTTAATTTCTCTTTATGCTGCTTCATCATTAGTGTATAGAAATGCAGCAGATTTCTTTACACTGATTTTGTGTCCTGCAACTTTATTGAATTCATTTTTCTATTCCAGTAGTATTTTGGTGGAGTCTTTGGGGCTTCCTGTATATAGTATTATGTTATTTGCAAAGAGTGAGAGTTTTACTTCTTCCTTGCCAACTTAGATGCATTTTATTTTTTTATGTTTTCTAATTGCTGTGGCTAGGACTTCCAGTACTATGTTGAATGAGACTGGTGGAAGTGGACATCTTTGTCTTGTTCTTGACCTTGACAGAAAAGCTCTCATTTTTTTCCCCATGAGTATGGTATTGGCTGTGGGTTTTTTAATCTAAGGTCCTTATTATGTTGAAATATGCTGCCTCTAGACCTACTTCACAGAGGTTTTGTTTGTTTGTTTGTTTGTTTTTTATCATGAATGGATGTTGTACTTTGTCAACATGTATAAAATGATCGTATGGTTTTTATACTTTCTCTTGTTGATGTGATGTATCACATTGATTGTTTTGTAAATATTAAAGCTCTCTCACATCCCAGGAATAAATCCCACTTGATTGTGGTGTATTACTTTTTAAATGCACTATTGGATTTGGTTTACTAATATTCTATTGGGGATTTTTGCATCCATATTCATGAGAGACATTGGCCTTGTTTTTGTGGTGTCTTTATCTGGTTTTGGTATCAGGATGATACTTACTTTGTAGAATGAATTTGGAAGTTTTACTTCTTCTTGTATTTTTGGAGTAGTTTAAAAATGGGTATTAACTCTTCTTTAGATGTGTAGTAGAACTCACCTGTGAGCTGTCTGGTCCTGGACTTTTGTTTTTTGAAATATCTCTGACTTTTGGACCAGATATCAATCAAAACTGAATGGGCCTAGAGGAGATTCTTAATAAAATCTGGAAGGGTCTCAGTGAGATTATTGGTGAATTCTGGGAGGACAGAGAGGAATTTGTAGTTGGTGGTTAGAGAAAATGATATCCTTATTATCTAGTGGAAAAACATTGGCAATAATGTGGAAAATAGAAAGGTTATCTACTTAACTTACGGATCTGGCTCTGGAGATTTCCAAGCAAAAGGTAGAAGGTGCCAACTCCTTTATCTTAGATGCCTATGAGGAAATATGAAAGACAGACATAAACTAAAGAAGGATTTTTCTCAGCTTTCAAACATAATATACAGAAATATAAAGAAGTAAGAACTTCCTGGGTTGGAATTAGTCTGTTTCTCATCTATATTCTCTTCCAGAAAAAAAAAATTCTGAAAGTAAGAAATGGCTTCAGGATAAACATCAAATCCAGCATGAAGATTAAAGATGCTTTGCTAAGGCCACAGAAAAATTTGTGGTGGTGCAACACATACCATTTTAGCTAGTCAAAAATCAAAAAGATTACCTTATTGATCTTGTCTTCTAAGACAGAAATGCTTCTGGGTCTTAAAGACATTGTTTCATAGAACCCTCACACAGTGTCTTTCACAAGACAGAGAAGGGTCTATCTAATCAAGTGGCCTAAGGAAATTTGTTGAAAACCTGTAACATTTTAAAGAGGATTATATCATCAGAAGCAACAATACCTTGGACCGATGGGGACAGAGATAGTACAAAATGAAAAGAGACCTTATGGTCCCCTAGTATTCCAAATGGGAAAAGAGATATATGTGGTTGTAAACATGAACCAAGAAGGATAATTCAGAAGACAGACTAAGAGTTCATGGGATAGAGCTAAGAGCCAGAAAAATTTTTCTTAGGAAGCAGGACTCAATCCCAATCAAGGAACTGATGACACCTTCCAGGCTGATTCAGAGTTTCTATGAAACAGTGACTACTACGTGCCCAAGAATATCGTCTTTTTTTAATGTCATATAAAAAAATTGCTTATTTATTTATTTTGAGAAAGAGAGAGAGAGAGAGAGCAGAGAGGAGGGGCAGATAGAGAGGGAGAGAGAGAATCGCAAGCAGGCTCTGTGCTGTCAGTACATAGCCTAAGGTGGGACTCCATCCCACAAACTGCGAGATCATGACTTGAGCTGAAATCAAGGGTAGGAAGATGCTGGACTGACTGAGCCACCTAAGTACCCCTAATGTCCTCCTTTTTGAATAGGAATATCTATTGTGGTATCCTGTCTCAGTCTTACCATTATGTAGTGAGCTTTTTTTGAAAGGAGAGGAGAAGGAGTGTGGATACATAACAGTGTAGTTCACATAATTTTAGAGTGAGACGGCTCATACTCAAGAGATACCTACGGAGCAGCATAACACCTGATTCTAACTTAGGTGATAAGATCCAAAACTTTGAGCTAAAGGGATGAAATGTAATGGTGTTGGAATGGAGAGAATGTGTTATTTAGGGGAAGGCAGCCAGAATATGAATAATATATGACAAAAGGGAGAATGATAGTGGACTAGAAATGGCCAAGCATTCTCTGAAACTTCCCCCACTAATAGGTGGGGCCTGTTTTCCCTTCCCTTAAGTGAGAGGTCTCTCGCTGCTTTGGCCAACAGAATAAGACAGAAGTCAGGACTGTGCTAAATTTTTGTCTCAGTCCTTAAAACATTGACAATGTATACCTCCTAACCTTTGAAAGACTTGCTTTTAGATTCTAGTTGCCATGCCAGAATCAGCCAAAGCCACATGGCAATGCTACATGCAGGCACCACAGCAGATACCCCTGAGTTCCCAAATAGCAATCAGAATTCACTGCCAGCTCTGAGTGATACATCTTAGATATCTGAGGGCAGCTTAGCCCTCAGATAATTCCATCCCCTGTCACTAACTGACTATAACTGTGAAAGAGTCCAAGTAAGAGCCAACCGTCCGCCCCGAGTCAAAACTCAGTGCCATGAGAAATTATTATAAATTCTAGTTTACGCCACTATGATTTGGGGAGGTATATTACACAGTAATAGACAAATGGAAACATGAACTATTTTATTTTGTTGCTGTCCAACAATTTCTATAATCTCACCAAAACTGTTTGTCATTTTTGCTATAAACAGTTGCACAGCCACGGGGTATATTTTGCAGACCTTCTTGGATTCAGAAATGTCCATGAGATAATTTTAACAAGTTAAGTGTGAGCAGAAATGAATTACCCTACCTAATCCACAATATTTCTGCTCCAAATTTAATTACTTTTTGGAATAGCTCATTATGATTTTATTTTATTTATTTTTTGCTAAGAAAAACATTCTTTTCTTAGGATAAATTGAAATCTCACCTCCTTCTAGCAGAATCTTTCTCCCACACATGCAGATTCTTATTACCTTTTCTGCCACCTTGGAATCAGTACTTTTTCCTCTGTGCTCCAATCACATTTTAATATCATTATTTTCTCTTTCCTTATTGTAAGTAGGAGAATAAATCTCCTCACTCATTATTATTCTAGACCACTTGGGCTGCTGTAACAAAATACCACAGACTGGCTGGCTTATAAACAACTGAAATTTATTTTTCGCAGTTGTGAAAGTTGGAAATCCAAGATCAGTATGGTCAGGTGAGGGCCCAGCCTGTATCCTCACATTGCAGATGAGGTTAAGAAACTCTTTGGAGTCTTTTTTATAAGAGCACTTATCCCATTCACAAGGGTAAGCCTCCCAAAGTCCCCACCTCCTAAAGCATTGCCTTTAGGGGTTAGGATTTCAACATCAAATTTGGGGAACACAAGCATTCAGATAATAACAAATGTATTAACATTTTGATATCAAGGAACTAAATTACTAGCACTCAACCCAATGTTAGATGCATAGAAAATATTTTAAACTTGTTGAATAGAAGATAAATGCACTAATTAGCTACAGTGTTTATTTAAATTCCTTAGAATCTAGTAAGTTAAATTTTAAAAGCCAACTTTCAGATGCTATATTTTATATCTTTTTCTTTTCCAAAATAAGTAAAAACCTTTTAAGGAATATCTTGGTAGGTTTTTTTTTTTTTCTATAAAATGAGTTTTAAAATAAATGTGTACATTAATGTTTTGGGTAGAAACAAGTGAAAGAGATTTAAAAAAACATACTGAGAAATTTACTTGAAAATAAATTCTTTTCAATTGTCTCCCTCTAAAAAAAAAATTCACCAAAGCTGCCAAACATTAAAAATTATACCAAGCAAGTTAATAGATCATTGTATTTGAAGTTATATTGTTATTTCAGTTTTACTGCTATCAGTTTTAGGATTTATTTAATTAAGATTTTAACACTTAACTCTTACCAAAGAGTATTTCCATCTTATTATCACAACTTCTGGCTGAATAAACTTCATTTACTCAGAGCTAGTTAGATCTTTCTTTTTATATACTTGGAGAAGGTTAGTGTAGTTTTAGATTAAAAAAAAAAAAAGACAGAAAGAAACCTGAAGCTTGAAGTAAATTATTTATTTTATATTTATCACCAAATAATCTTCATCCATGGATGTGTAGTAAAGCTTTTATAAAACTTTAAAAAAGCATGTGCACTTAAAGTTTTTATAGGAGCAAATATACACTAATTCAAAATGTTGTTTCTACCTTAAATCCATGCATAAATAGCCACACATAAATGTTTGGAGAAAACTGGGAGTGTTAAGATAATAAGTTCAAATGAGAGACATAATTTGTTTAGTTTCTTTAGTACTTTATGATACTTTACTATTTCACTATCTCTTGGAATGTGGACATAGATTGTCTTTATTTTGCGGGGAAGCAGACTGCTAGAGTCTCAGACCTTTCCATTTGAACAGGAACCCTGTATCATTTCAAGTCAACACTTGGGACCAACTCAAGGAAGGATGTTGTTAGCACTGTGAACTTGAAGTTGGATGAAGGAAAAGTCTCAAAAAACTCTTTTCAATTATTTCTTTCAAAGTTTTAAAACTTTCTTTACATTTCAACATATTTATATTTAGAGAAAACAATGTTACACTCTGACCTGTAAAGGATAAAAAGTCCTCTTTTGACCACCAACAAAGCAATATGTTTTCCATTTGTTTGTTTGTTTGCTTTTTAAACAGATACTATTAAAAGAATTATGTGACATTCTCAAAGATGAAGTGTATGTGAACATATACCTAATATTTTCTCACTGTGATGTGTAAAATGCTTAGGCTCATGAAGTGATTAAATAGTAATATGCTGAGAAGTAGAGTTGACAATTTTATACTTTGGACACTGTCTCTGTCTCTCTCTCTCTCAAAAATAAACATTAAACTAACAAAAAATATCCAAATTAACCTCATATATGCTGAGATTTGAAAACTATTAGATTATGCTTCCCCATCCCCTCTATACTTGAGCAGGATGAGTTTGGGCAAATAAGAAGAAAGGAGCTTTAAAAGGAAGCATACTTTATTCTTTGTAAATAAGACTAACAGACAGACATTGAACGGTTGCTTGATTAAAAAAAAAAAGTTGATGCTTTATTTATATGCTTAAGTTTGTGGAGCAAATCTATGCAGTTCATATCCATTTATTATCAAGCATGTCTTCTCACTGCTCCACAGAGTTGCCATTTAAAGCACTATTTAATCTTGTTCACAGTGAGAGGTTATATATCTATATATCTATATATCTATATATCTATATGTTTATAGACATATAACTTCTTATGAAAGCCTAGATCAGCACTTTACTTGTGTACAGGGCTGAAGAATGTAAACTCACTTCCCTAAACACACTTCCCATAGAGCATATTTTCCTTTCTTTTCTTTCTCCTCATGAAGTTTTAATATGTTCTTAATGTGTAATTTTACTCTTCATATTTTTATACATTATTTGTACACATATACACTTATTTCTTTGGGAGTAAAGCAGTAACATTTCTCCTATTGGTTGTAAGATACAATACAATATATACAATACAATATATAATATACAATATTATATAATATATAAAATTATACATATACAATATATAAAAATAAATAAATTATATAAGTAGATAAATACATCTCCAAATGCAATAGATTCAGTCCAATACTTTCCTAAGTGTTTCTACAGTTTACAACCCCACTGGTAATAATGACAAAATTTGGTTACAACAGTCTTCTTAATTGTAGCTACTCTTCTAGGTATGTAATAGTATCCCCTTTGATTCTAAGTGGCATTTCCCTAATTATTAATGAAGTCAAACATCTTATTTCTATATTAATTGTTCAGGTGGACAAATGTGGTGAAAGTCTATTCAAATCCCATGCCCATTTTGTAGTGAAATTTTTCACTTTTTTTCTCATTGCTTTGCAGATTATATGAGATTTTTTTGGTAATATATTGTTATATGTGTTGCAATTTTACATTTGTATTCTCTTACTGCTTTTGATATACAGGATTCTTTTTATCTTTACTGTTGTCCGTTTTTTTCAATCTTTTATTTAACGTTAGTGCATTTTGTATATAGTTTAAGAAATCTTTCCTCCCTCAGAGTTGATAAAAATATTCTCCTTTATTAATTATTAGAGGCAATTGTTATGCCATCTGTATTTATATCTATAGTCTAACACGAATGATTTTAAATACAGTATGAAGGATGTTATCAAATATTATTTTTCTTGTCTATATCCATTATTCTGGGAATTAATGAAAAGACTCTTTCCTATAGGGTTTTCAGTACCACTTTTGTGGTATATAAATATGAATCGTTCTATTTCTAGACTCTTTATTCTGATCCATTAGTCTATTCATCTCTCATCATGCCAATGCTTCAATATCATAATTCATGTAGTTTATGAAAAGGTGTGACACTCACTAATGTTTTTTTTTGCATTTTGCAGGTCTTAAAAATAGTCTTCTCTAATTTTAACTCTAAATTTTTGCATGCAATTTAGAATTAGTTTGTGAACTCATTCATGAACTTGTAGAGATTTTAAGGAGACTGCATAGATTCCACACAAAAATTTCTGAAATGTTGATAATTTTATAAGAGTAAGTCTTCTTGTTCCATGAATATGATATATTTCCCTTTATTTTGTTGTTTTAAAGTACTTTCAATAATGTTTAATTAATTTTTGTGTAGATATCTTGTACAAATTTCATTATATTTATTTCTAGTTATTTTTTTTTACTATATTCCTATATAGAGTGGCATTTTTAAAATTTCACTTTCAACTACTTGTTAGGATATGAAAATATATATTTTTTATATATTTGTCTTCTATCCAGAAATAGTGTTAAGCACATTTATTTATATTATTTGTAGACTGTTTAGTTTCTAATGTTCCCAATCATATCTATAAGTAATGGCAATTTTATTTCTTCTTTAACTAGACCCTAAACTTTCATTTCTTAGTTGTATATTTTGCACTAACTAGCAAGCTGGCATGTTGTTGAATAACAGAGATATAGAGTGTATTCTTGCCTCATTCCCATTCTTCATTCAGACAGATTTCAGTATGTTATCACTAAATATGATTTTTATGTACTTTTTCTTTATAATATTAGGAAAGCTCTTTCTTATTTCTATTTTATCAAAAGCTTTCTTTCTCTATTTAGTTAATAATGAAGGAATGTTGAATTGGATCAATGCTTTCTCAGCGGCTACTGAAAAAGCCCCATGATTTTTTCTCTTTTGTTAATGCAGTGATATACCCAAACTTCTGTATGTATTTCACTTAGGTATGTTTGCATGATATGATAGATTTTCTAGTCATATTTGGTGGAAAACTTAGTATGGAAAACTTAGTCCGGTCCATAAGTGTCAGAAGTAGAATTTGTACATTATACAAATATATAAAAATTTTTATATTATTGTTTTGTGCCTATATCTGAAAATGCCCCATCAAGAAATTTACTATAGATGAAAAGCATTGACTAAATTTTAATGTTATCCCCCTAACAAATGAAAGAATGAATTAATAGTTGAAAATAATTATAAAAACAAGAATTAAGTGTTCCATAATTTTAAGATAAAATTACATGCTGTTGATGTCTGGCTTATTTTTAGAACTTAGTAGTCATCTAATTTTTTTTTTTTTTTGATAACAGACTGTCTCATTTTCAGAACCAATGTTTGTTTGTTTCAATTCCCTCCTCTTCAGGGTTACATATTTCTAAGTAGGTATTTAAATTCATGTTTTTGAGTAATAATTTCACAAATATGCACATTCCTTTTACTGATATGCACTGGTAAGATGGCCATATGGCTGATATGCACCATTTATGTATGTATGGCGGCAAGACAAAAAATAAAAATGAGTGAAATCTGACACATACTGGGTATTCAGTAGCTTCAGTATAATCTATTGTGAGAAACGTGCATTTCCTCATAATGCTAAGAATATTTCTATTCAATTGCAGATAGATAAGAAGAAACAATCCTCAGAGAATGCAAACCTATGCTGGACCTAATAATACATAATCTCATGTGAAAATCCTTCAATGAGTATTATTATGACTGTTTTTTCTGACTACATGAGTTTGATTACCATTGCTATTTCATATTCCACTCATGTATTTATGTTAGCAATAATGAAAAAATATTCTAAATTATGCCTTTATAAGGGAAACAGAAGGAGAGTGAAAAAGTACTCTTTCTGGAATTATAATTCAATCTAATTTTCTACAAATATTTAAATAAAATTGTTATATATCAGCTCTAAAGGAATTGATAAATTCCCAAGACATTCCAGGATATAAACATTTTTCCTGTCCACATTTACTCCTAATTCACTTTTTTTTCTTGGTTATATTATATTGTGTTGAAACTATATGAGACAAAAAAAAGGTAGTCTTGTCTCATATAGATCAAAAATAGTTATGTCTTGTGTAGTATTTTAATACTAATTGCATTCCATTACAACTCTGTACTCAAATGCTGGGTGTATTTTGGTTATTATCTAGAAATACTATTCCTTACCACTCTTATTACTGGTGGTGCCATTTCTTCTGTCTTTCTCTGTTTTCTCAACCCATCAGAGTGTTGCATACAGACTCAATATCTTCTTACTGGAAGGACAGTTTCCTGATCAAACCAGACCTTAAAAGGAAGAATCATTGCTCCTTCAATGATACTCATAAATTTCTTTTCTGCTGATGAAAATAATGAAGCTTGTGGACAACGACTCGAGTAACAATTTAGGAGGCAAGAGGACCATGCAATGAACTCAAGGCTGGAATTATATATCATGTACTTGATCTCAACTGATACAAAAAAAAAAGGGATATTGCCATGACATTCTATAATTATTTTTTTAATGTGGCTTGAGTAGAAAGATAATACATTCATATGTAGATCACGTCTATCATCTGGTCAGAGCAAAAGAATAATATGCATACAGTTGTTGCTTTGGAAACATCTCAATTTTAACATCTTGCTAGAACTGTATAGAACTGTGGAATAATGCCCAGATCCTCAAGAAAACAAAACAAAACAAAACAAAACAAAACAAAACAAAACAAAAACAACACGGACGCGTGCACACACACACACACACACACACACAACAAGCAACAAGCAACAAAAAACTAACTTCACTTTGAAGATAATTGTTAAATATTGACATTATAACAGGGTTCAATAGTAGTTTGATCAATGATTAAATTTTTTTTCTTGAAAAAAAATCAAGGTGCTTAAAATTTTTAAATATAAAATGAACACAAGGTGTTTGTCTCCTAAGCAAATTGTTAGGGTTTAGTATTTTTAATCATAAGTTGATAAAACTTTACCTAGTTAGAAGCTTCAGTTGAAAAATTGTCAAGTTTTGTTCAACTTTAAAATACACGTGTTCTTTATTGTATACTGAGAGATAATACAGTATGAAACAGTTATTCCCCACAGTATAATGTTGAATCAGCAGGCCTTGATTACTTACTCAGTAGGATGCCTTTGAATTGGTTAAATCAAATAACTGTCATGTTGGACAATTCATAGAGGACTAATGAAGTGGATAGAAATTGGAAAAAAGCCAAAATAGACTTTTGAAAAGGAAAAATGATGACCATGAAAATTATATATCATTCAGTTTAGGTGTAAACATCCATCTGTTTCCATTATGTTATAATAGTTTATTATTCAAATGCAGACTTTAAAGGAAGACTCTCAACTGATAAGCAATTGGTTTAGAATCTAATAAACACCAAAGAAAAGAAGATAAACATTTAGTCTTGCACAAACCATCTGTGTTTGACTAAACTGAAAAATTGGAGTGAAGAGACTTCTAAGAATAAGCTTCTGTTAAAATTTTTCATTTGTAATAAAGAGTCACCAGGATCCCAAACAAAGGAGTATTTTACATTTAATTACTTGATACTAGCAATAAACATTAATTAAATGTAAAATTTAAAAATATTTTGGACATTATAAAACTTTTACATGCACGTAATGTTGAGGGATGCAAATTTATAGGAAATATTTGTGCTAGTCAAAAAGGAGAATAATTTATTTATGACCAGAAAATCCATTTCTGGATGAAATTAGTGAACTCAATAATTCAATTTAGTTTCAAAATCAAATTAATGGCTTCAATTCAGCTGACTATTCCATTTAATATTAATTATGCTATTTTTATGATTTTATTTTAGTTTTTACTTTTAAAGTTTACATTGAAGTTTAGTGAAATTTTATGAATGTTCAATGGAGTTTTTGTTGTTAGGCTTTTGATTGTATGCTTTTAATTAAAAAGACATTAATCGTTCTAAGCACTTTTAGTTAAAAAGGACTCAAATTTCAGTAAAGAGGAAAAGTTAACGATGCTTAATGTTTTAAGCTCAGTTACTGAAATTTAAGAAATAAAATAACTTAGATCTTGAATTATTGTCAATTCTTCTTTTAAAATAATTTTCAATTTTTCACTTTTAAACATATTCATTATCACTAGCTCGATGTCATTTCACTAAGTACTTGGGCAGTTGCTATAAATTCTTAATAGGCTCTCTATTCCTTCAGTGTCCTTCTTTTCCAATACAAGTTATTAAATCCTAGGAGGATAAACCTTTAAAAATTTTTGATAGCTATTACCTAGCAGATTAGGGCCAAAGCTTTTAGTCTCATGTTAAAACTATTTCTCAGCTTAGTCTCCATCTACATTACTAAATTTATTTTGAATTTGTTTTCTGAACAAACTCTCCGTTAGACTTTCTTCAACACACATATGTAAGTTTCACAGTGTTAAGCTTCTTGTTATCTGTGGCCAATTTTTTCCTGAAGTACTGTAGCAAGTAACATTCCCACCAGCAGTGGAGATGTTTCCGTACATCATTGCCAAAACTACATAATTTTGTGTGTTTTCAGTAATACCATCTTCTATTATATATTTGCATTATAGTTGTCCTCAGAAACTGCTTAGTTCGCAAGACTGTTAATAGTAGTAAAATTAAATAATTAAGAATAGATGTAAGATAATATTTGTATAATTTAATGATGCAAGTTCATATTACACAAACGCTATACTAGTTTCTGTATAGTAATGCATTGAATATGCTCAACAATTCTGTTTTATTACTGAAATAAGATAACTAAACTTTAAGAATGTAAGTAATATGTCCAAATTCGCCAAGCTAGAGGGAGATGTAGGTGCACCTCAACCTTATGCTTTACATAGCATATGACATTGTTGAGAATATAAAAGGGTATGATGTAAGTCCTGAAATAGCCTCATTCATAGTATGCATGAAATGTTCACAAAATAATATCTTATAAATACAAATTCTGAACTGCTTGTGTGCAGAAGCATAACTAATTCATTTTCATACCTGTCACCTCCAAGCAAAAAACTTGGAACATGTAAGTATTCAATAAATATTGGCTTACTTGTTGTAGAACATATATTCTCAAATTTCTCACTTCTCTTTCCCAAACTGAAAGACAGGACATTTATTTTAATAAGAGATATGATTATGTCAACAGTTGTTAAGATCTATTCTATGAAGTTGGACCCATTATCATTAACATGTTATTTAATAAATATTTGTTGAACATCTATTATATGCCAGACATCGTTCTAGATGCTGGAGACAGTAAACAAACAAACAAAAATCTTAGCCTGATGGAGTTTAGATTCTAATAGAAGACAGACAATAAATGACACGAATAAGCCAAATGCATACTGAATAAAGTACTGATAGTGATAAATGCTAACAAGAAAAGCAAAATGTGTGTGTGTGTGTATGTGTATGTAGGTATGGAGGTGTAGGAATATGGAGTTTTAGATTGGGTTGCCAAGGAAGACTTCATGGATATTCTTCTGAGTAAGGATCTGAAGGGTATGAAAGATCCAGTCATGTGGATTTCTTTGGACAGAATATTTCAAGCAAAGGAAAAGAAATATGGAGGACTAAGGTGGTGTTCATCTAGAACATTCAAGAAACTTTACAAAGAGGCCTGAGCAGTGAAAGTGAGGGAAAGAGGAGTCCAGGTACAGGAGATGAGCAGCTCATGTGGACTCTGGAGTCCATCAGCAGGGCTTTGGCTTACATTTCTAGTGAGGTGGAAGCTGATGTAAGATTTTGAGGAAAGGACTGAAAACATCTGATGTCTCTACACAGGTTCTCCCTCAATTTGCCCATTCTTTTGAGAAAATATTTAAGGGGGAAGAATGGTAGATGGGAGACTCATTAATATTTTATTTATAATACTAATGTAGGCAAAAACAGAATGCAGATTAGACTCAGAAAGTAGCAGAAGAATTGCATGAAAGGGAATGTTTTCAAGGTAGATTATGTGAGTCACCAGTGCGATACAAGGTATAGGAGAAAAAGAGCAGTTAAGGATGATTTCAAGATATTTGAACTAAACAACTGGAAGAATGGAGTCCTCATTTCCTGAGGTGGGAAAGATCAATAAAGGCATATTTAGGAGGGAGGGGTCAGTGGGAGACATATGAGGAGTTAGATTTGGGCCTTTAGGTTTATAGCAGAAAATCTATTGGAAAACAACTACTTCCCATGCCCTTCTCCAGTAACATGTTAGCTCAGGCCAACATCACCTCTCCATGGATTATTGAAATAATTCCTGATTAATGTTTTCTTTTCTTTCTTTCTTTTTTTTTTTTTCCATTCTTGCCTCCTACAATGAAGTCTCTCAGCTCTCAGTGGCAATTAGTATGAAAATTGTATGAAGTGAGTCAGATCATGTCAGTCCTACTGCTCAAGACCCTCCCATGGCCTCTAAACTCATTCACCATGAAAGGTTTTACCCTGGTCTCTTTTGTTTGGCCAACAAAAAACTCTCTGATTTCTCCCCACCCTCTCCACTCATCCCATTCCCCACTCTAAACCCTTCCTGTTCTTCCAACCCTTCAACCACATGTCCAAGGCCTTTGTGTTTGCTATTTCCATTGCTCAGTATGTTCTTCACCAAGCGCCTCAAGGCTTGCTTCCTTAATTTTTTGTCAGGTCTTTGCTCACATGGAACCTTAACAGAGTCAGTCAGCTTCCCTGATAATTTTTTTCGTAAAATATCAAGTTTCTCCATCCTTAATTAACCTAATAGTTAATTACTTTAATCTTGCTTATTTTAAAGCATTTAGTAATTTTTTAAAAATTTTATTTAACATACAATTTTACATGGTTATTTGGCACCAGGCACAGTTCTAAGATTTTTATAAATATTCATTCCTTCAATTTTCATAACCCTTCAGTGAGTAGGTTAGTCTCTCCTTTTATAGAGAAGGTAATAGAGTATAAAGAGCTTATGTAATTTCTCCAAGATGAGATATCTAGAAAATGGTGGAATCAAGGCTGTCTTTATCTCTGTTTATTTATTTACCATATTCCCACCATGCTATTATAATATCTGTTTACTTATTTGTCATATCTCTACCATACTGTCTATTATATCTGTTTACTTATTTATCATCTCTGTTCCCCTTAAAATGCAAGCTCCTTGAGAGGAGAAATTTTATTTTTGTCACTGCTATATCAACAGGGCCTAGAAGAGAGATCCATACATGAAAATATTTATGGAATGAGTAGAAACAGAGACACTTTATCACAAGAGAATGTATGAGTAATAATGATGGTACTTAGATACATGAAAATTGTTCAGAGATATTCACTGCTTCCATTGAGGTTTCCAAGCCTCCACGACTTTGAGTTAGGACCCACTAAACTACACAAATATAAACTATTTTATTTGCTATGAATATAGTTAGCATAATGTTCAACAGATCAGACTTTGAAGCATTTAGAACAAGTCTGCCTTTGATCTAATCCCAGCTCTGATACCTATTAGCTTTGTGACCTTGGGCAAGTTACCTAATCTCCCTGTACTATCTACAAATTTTAATTGAAGAAAATTGTAATAACTTACCTTACAAGTCACTGAGAGAAACAGTGGGTTTATGCACATAAAGAACTTGGCAAATAATGCCAAGTACCTGGCAAATAAAGAGCATTCAGGAAATGTTGCTGATGAGATTATTTCCATTGTTTGGTTGTTGTTGTTTAAAGAATATAAATTCATTTGCTCAGCAGAGGCTTATCTTACTGAGAAAATAATGGAGATTTCCCTCCTCCTAAATTTGTATATCATAATTAACATTCTTTGACTGAACTATTTCTCGTTGCCCACCTCACACAGGCTATTTGTCATTACATAATGTAAATAAAATGGGTGTGCACAAATATTTTCTTTTTTATATATTTAGTTAGCTACAAATCTAAAAATATCTATTGAAATTGATCTTTTGTTCTGTGTGTTCTTTTGAAAAATTTCTCTTATGTGTGAGGAAAGACCAAATTTTTAGGATTGGTGTAAAATCCCTTAACTTTCTTTGTAGTTACATGCTTACATACATAACTATACACGTGTGTGCGTTAAATATGCCTGAAGGATCAGTGGTGTAATCTTACTGTATTTATTCAGTTTGGTACCTGGCCTTCAATATCCTTTATAGATGTCCATATTGGTATATGGGGTGCCTGGGTGGCTCAGTTGGTTAAGCGGACAACTTCGGCTCAGGTCATGATCTCACAGTTCCTGAGTTGGAGCTCCACGTCGGGTTCTGTGCTGACAGCTTGGAGCCTGGAACCTGTTTCAGATTCTGTGTCTCCCTCTCTCTCTCTGTCCCTCCCCTGCTCACGCTCTGTCTTTCTGTGTCTCAAAAATAACAAATAAACATTAAAATTTTTGTTTAAATTAAAAAAATAAATAAGAAGATGTCAATATTGGTATACATTGATAGAGTTCTATTTTCTATTGACATTTTATGTTGTAAAAAACTTCAGTCTATTACTGATCTCAAATAGTGTAGAACAATATGAACTCATATAACTGCATGTTATTGACATAGAATTAAGAAACAGGAACATACATATGCACATATCCAACTTGAAGATATAATTGGAATTTGGAATCATGTGGTTGGTAAACTGAGATATGTGTATTAGTGGGGGAAAAGAGAGGGAAAATAAGATCAGAGGTATATGACAGGATTAGTTCATAAAGGTACGTTTCAACTAGAAGTTGAACTCATACTGAAGGCCCTTATAGGCAACTTTGATTTCATAAAGTGGGCAACTTGATCTTAGTTTAGTCAATTATTGCATACAAATAACAGAAATGCTGCCATTTAGGAAGAAGATGGCTGGGTTGATTAAAATACAAAACCCAACTATGTTAAATGTTTTTAATGTCACATATATATAAAATAACATACATATAAAGGCTAAAAATTAAAGAATGGAAAAAGACATATTGTGAAACACAAAAAAGGCAACATGTGTAGATATATTAATATAGCTCATGTAATAGACTTATAGGTAAAGCTCATTATTAGAAATACGAGAGATGCTTCATATTGAAAAATGATTCAACAGAAGCCTAAAACATCCAAATTCGTACACACCTAAAAATGTGACTTCAAGCCATGTCGAGTAAAATCTGACAAAATTAGAAGAAAAACAGAAATTTTTACACTTGCAGGAAATTTTGCAATACTTTTAGCAGTAACAGAACAAGTAGAAAAATACAAGTATTAACAGCACACAGTATTGATCAACATGATTGCAAATTTGAACTAATGGATATGTAAAGAATCTTAATCTTCTAAACTGCACTATGCACATTTTTCAAGCTTAATACATAAAACATAAACAAAACAATGACCGTATGCCAGGTGTAAAGCTTGTTTCAATAAATTTCAAAATTGAAGTTCTACAGAAGACTTAATCTGAGAACAATAAAATAAAGCATGAAATCATTAGCCAAAGGTAATTATAAAATTCCATATTTCCTTAAATAAAACAGTAAACTTCTAAGTAATTTAGAATCAAAGAAGAAATTATAATTAACATTGAAAATTATTCATGAACAAATAATAATAGCACACAAAATGCTACGTATCAACACTCCTACATGTTCAAAGAGAATTGTTGTTTTAAATGCATATATTAGTAGAGAAGAAAACTTAAAAATCAATTCGAAATTTAGAGGGGTGCTTGGGTGGCTCAGTTGGTTAAGGGTCTGACTTGAATTCAGCTCAGGTCATACTGGGTGTGAAGCCTACTTAAAAAAGAAAAAAAAAAGAAACAAACAAATAGCTATTTAAATCTTAAAAAGTAGAAGAAAAAAGATAATGAAAGAACAGAAATTAGTAAAGAGAAAAAAACATATACTAAAATAATCAGCAAAGGCAAAATTGTTTTCTTGTGAAAACACTTCAAACCTCTTAACTCTTATGAAACTATTAAAAGAATAAAAGGGGGGCACCTGGGTGGCTCAGTGGGTTGAGCGTCCGACTTCTGCTCAGGTCATGATCTCCCAGTCCATGAGTTCAAGCCCCATGTTGGGCCCTGTGCTGACAGCTCAGAGCCTGGAGCCTACTTCGGATTCTGTGTCTCCCTCTCTATCTCTGTCCCTACCATCCTCGTGCTCTGTCTCTCTCTGTCTCAAAGATAAATAAACATTTAAAATATTAAAAAAAAAAAGACGAAGAAGAAAATGGAGGGGTGCCCTGGTGGCTCAGTCGGTTAAGCATCAGACTTTTGATCTCAGCTCAGGTCATGATCTCAAGATTCATGAGTTCTAACCCATGCTCTGCTCTGACAGTGGGGAGTCTGCTTGCAATTCTGTCTCTCCCCCTCTCTGCCCATCCCTTATAAGCACGCACATGGTCTCTCTATCTCTCAAAATAAATAAACTTAAAAACAGATAAAAAATAAAAAATAAAAGAATAAAAGAGAAAGGCTTTTGGTAAAAAATAATGGTATCAGTAATGAATGGGAGGGATGACTTGTAAGTCATCCAGACAATAATATTTTATCATGGTAAGTATTATATTATGTATATATGCATTATATGTAATACGTAATAATAACATTAAGGTTAAATTCATGCAAATTAACTTGCAAATTTAAGTGAAATTGAATAATTCTAAAGACAAAAGTAACCAATATTGACAAAATATGAAATGAAAATAGGAGTACTTCTATTGAAATGCAAGTATTTGTAGGCATTATTAAAAATTTTTTTATTAAAAACTTTTCACAAAGGAGACCTGTGCTTAGATTACTTCCCCAGAAATTTCTACTAAAATCTTAAAAAAAAATAGATAATGCCATTTTTCCACAAATTTTTCCAGAACATAAAAAAGAACACTCACTATTTTTATGAAGCCAGGCTTTGGCACCCAAACTTGAAATATATTATTTTTTTTAAAATAACCTTTACACAGCAATCTATTCATTAATTAGATGCAAACATTTTAGACTAATATATTAAGTCAAATCTAGTAAATATTTTTAAAGGATACTATTGTTTTACTATCCTGTGTCTATTTTAGAAATGCAAGTTTAAGATTTGAAAAAAAACAATTGAAGAAATTCATCACATTTACATAACAGAAGAGAAAGAAAATCGTGCAATCAACAGAAGATATGGCAAAAGAATTTGATAAAATCAACAACTGTTCATGATAAATTACAAAACAAATTATGGACCAGAACTTTCTTATTATGATAAAGGATGTCACAGCATTTTACAAACATCATACTTGATAAGTTAATTTAAAATGGTATGTAGGAAAACACTAAGAATAATGAAGACGACAATTTTTAGAAAATTGGAAGAACTCACTCTAATTGATTTTTAGACATATAATAAAGTTACGGTAATTATGACATTGCACCATAAAAATAAGAATAGACAAATAATCCAACAATATATAAACAGAGAGCCCAGTCACTAATGCACACATACAGGGACAGGATGTAAAATAAATTTGACACTGTACGACAGCTGGGAAAAGGTGGTCTTTTCAATAAATGGTGCTGGGACACTTGGAAATCTGTGCGGAAGAGACATGACCATTACTTCAAACCATACACAAAAGCAACTTGAGATAAATTATAGATCTAATTGTAATCTTAAAATAAAATATAGTTTTGGGATGTCTGGGTGGCTCAGTTAAGCATCCAACTACAGCTCAGTTCATGATCTCGCAGTTGGTGGGTTCGAGCCCACAGCTCTGTGCTGACAGTGTCAGATTCTGTACTTCCCTCTCTGTCCCCTCCTGTTCACAATCTGTCTCTCTCTCTCAATAAATAAATAAATATTCAAAAGAATAAAAAAATATATAGTTGCCAAATGTACTGTACAAAACTGTCTTCATGTTATTAGAGTAGGTTATTTATTATTTTAGTTTATATTTTCATTTAAAGTGTTTTAAATGCAAGAATATTTAGTTCCCACTGAGAAAAGACATGTTGAGGAGTATCTTCAAAAATGAGGAGGGAGCCAGCAATTGAGAACAAATTTCAATGATGCCCCCAGAGGAAGAATGAGAGTGAAAGTTGACAAAGGAAATAAACCATTGTGGAGAATTTAGGAGGTAGTTTGAAACAAGTTTGATAACTGATTGAAGATGAGAAAGTGAGGCAGAGGTAGGAAGTCGTTAAGAATGATTCCTAGGTCCTGAATGTATGTCTGGACAGTATTAATTGCTAGAAATATTAATAAATAGATTACTGTTATGTGATGGCCTGAATGGAGAGAACTAGACACACAAATTCAGTAATCCTATGTTATTTGCAAACTGTTGAAAGTGAGCTTCAGGCTGAAATCATGAGACTAGAATTCCTAAACCAGAAATACCATATAGACTGGACTCCAGTAAACTAAAGGAATGGTGTGGTACCATTATTGTAGAAAGACATTCCAATTCAGCTTGCAACGTGGATCTTATCAATAATCAAGTTTCTTTACAGTATAAATAAAAAGAGAACACAAAAAGAGTAAAAATGATTCTTCTGGGAAGCAGTCGTGTTTAATTAGCTCTTTATAAGTGGTGTAATAATTGGCAGCATTCAAATTGCTGACAGCTTCTCTTTCTCACTTCTTTCTTTTACTCCCTTCTTCTTTTCTCTTGCTCCTTTTAAAGGAAGATCAAAGCCTTTATAGCCTTTATAGCTGAGTGAATGCTAATGGTGCATACATTTATTTGAAAAGCTTTAAGCCCTTGAAAATCTGCACATAACATTTTTTATTCCCAAATGTCTGTCTGTAGGTGTATTCGATACTATTAGAGGAATTATCTCTACTTTTTTTTCTCCCCTGTCCTTTTAAAAAGAAAACAAGCCTACTTTAACATCTTGGAAATGTTGATTAAAATGAGAGTTACATAACCTTTTTTGACCCTCCACAAAATAGATACTTTGAACCACAGACTTGCCATAGAGTTAATGAGTCTCTTCCTCCTGCATATGCACTTCCTTCCACATTGGACGTGGGATGGGGAGGGGCCTGAGCCCACCACACAAGCTTGGGAAAATGATTCAACCCTCTTGTTGGTGTATACATAACTCTGACAGGTGGGAGGTGTTGCTGCTGCAGTTTGTGAAGAAAGAATGGAATATTTTCAGTTGAACAAAAACATTTCCCGGATTCTTACAAGAACAAAATGCGTTTCCGCTTTTCTTGACATAGTAAGAATTATTCATGGCAACTTTGCAAGACTGGCTCAGAGTTCCTTCAGAAAATGGAAGCTGATAAATATTAGTGCTGATAGTATGGTTTTAGAGGAATCAGTTTTCTGAAATATTTATAATGTTTAATTTGGGGTTTATGGATATGGATGTTCCTTATAATGGGATACTCAGTTTTGTTGACTCTTATGCTTAGTCAAATTTCAAGGGACACTATGTGTACTTGTATACTTTGAGACACACATAGTCTTAAGTTACTAGCTGCTATTGCTGTTATTGTAGTTAATGAAGGAGAAAGGGTGGAGGTGGAGAAAATTGAGAATTTAAAATACCTATAGCACTCTGTGACTTAAGGAAGCTGTACTACCGTTCCTGGTAACATTTCACATTTTTGGTAACCTCACAGAGTGAAGAGTGGCCACATCGCATTAAATGGCACTTTATTAATTACAAAACACACAAGCAAATGTTTAGTATGGCTAACCTAAACCTTCCGCTTGTTCAAAACCTGGAGAAGCCTTAAAATACCTCGTCCTTGGGGTGTCTGGGTGGCTCAGTTGGTTAAGCATCTGCCGATTGATTTCAGCTCAGGTCTTGATCTCAGGGTTCTTGAGTTTGAGTCCCGCATGGGGCTCTGCGCTGACAGTGAAGAGATTGCTTGGGATGCTCTTTTTCCCTCTCTTTCTGCCCCTCCCCCACTCAATGCACGTGTGTGTGTGTGTGTGTGTGTGTGTGTGTTAGTTCTCCCTCCCTCCCTCCCCCCCCCCCAAAAAAAAATAAGTAAAACTTAAAACAAAACAAAACAAGCCAGGTCTTTCTCCTATGAATATACTGCACAACATACCAGTTCACACAACAGAGTATTAAAAAGGAAAAAGTCTTTCACCTGAGTCCCCACAGTATTGAAAACCAACTTCTCCCAAAATCTAATATGAGACAGATTCAAGAACACCTGTGCAGGGCAAGCAAAGGAAGGGGGCAAACTCCTTTATGGCTCTTGGCTCTTAATGCCTTCACTTTTTAAAACTATAACAGGGGATAAAATAGAAAGGGTGGGACCAATGAGAATTTGGAGGATTTCTTTAGAATAAGATTACCATGCATCTTAGATTCCACCCCTCCACCCCCCCACCCCCACCCCCACCCCCCGCCAAACGCACACACCACAAACACATACACAAAGCTAGCAGAGACCAGGAGATTTTCCTTTGAAAGGAGTGCAGAATTTTGACAGTTTTACAGTACTGAATATGTTACCATAAAAAAAAGTATACTATGATTTGAGACCGGTAGGGGGATTAAAGTCACAAAAGGCGTTTTATTATCTGAGAATATCCAGAAAAATCTCTCAATTGTATTCAAAAATAATTAATTCAGAAATTTAAGCAGGAGAGTCTCATCTTCCGTTCTATTCTTGTTGAGCAATGTTTGTTATTTAATATATGAATATTTCTAGGGGTCTCTATGGTAACAAAGAAATGTTTTGGCAGTGATTGGAGTGGTTCAGATGATTGAAAGGGTGATAAGAATTATTATTTTTAAAAATTCCAGGCCCCCTGCCAATATTTTAAAAACCTGTCCCTCTCCAAGCTTAGGATTTTATTTAACCACAAATTTTTAAAAAGGAAGAACTCCCTCGGTGGAGAAGCCTACTTTATAATGAGGACACTTCTGAAGCATTTTGCAATATGTTGGCAAAGAATTAAAGTGTTTATTCTTTGTTAAGTTTAAACTGATAACTGATTAATAAACAGTATAATAATTAATTCTCACTAAGTACTTAAAATGTGTCAAAGCTCAGAATGCAGCTCTTTATATGTGTTGTCTCATAAGCTCACAACAACAATGCCCAGTGACTTCCTGTACCGTTATCACCCTCTTCACTTAACTGAGGAAACTCGGGAATAAGAAGTTAGTTAGGTGAATTCCTTAAGGTCATACAGAATTAAAATTTTATTTAATCTAACAGAAGACCCTATGTTTTTTATTATTTTGCTGTCACTCTCTCTCATGTTTCAATGTTCCAAACATAGCCTGGTTGGAGTATCCAGGAATTCTAATAAAATAAATGTGTGCTTGTTCTGTAAATTTGTGCACATGTGGTGTGTATTTGGGTGGAGTGTGTGTATGTGTGTGTGTGTTTCCATAAATCCTACAGTTTTCTACCCATCTGAATTAATCCTTCCTGTCAAGACCCTGTAGGATCACTTTTCTTCTATATGAGTTTATCCAGAGCAAAAGCAGACATCTCAAACACCTATCTCTTAAAGGTGAAATTTGTTACTCATATATAAAAGGATAATTATTACAGAGCACCCCATAGAGCAAGATCAAGTCCCAGTCTGTGCTGTCTCAGAAAACTGTTGGTTTTGTTTGTTTGTTTGTTTAGCTCCTTTCTTTTCTTGCCATTGTTGCACGGCTCTTGTCCATTCTCCTGGCCTTTGGAGTCTGCTCGAGTATGCTGCTGAATGGGTCTAATGTCTGTGTGTGGCTGGCCAAGGCCAGGCTGGGTGTGCTATTTGTTTTGAGGCTCCACCTCTCACAGCATATAGGAGGGAGCAGGGGCACCTTCTAATGGCAAATCCAATAATCTAATCTAAAACATGAGTCTTCTGCTCCTTCCAGGTCTACCAGCATCCTGTGAAACACCTATTTACCAGTTAGGAAAAGGTCATCCTTCCTCTGGTAAGCAAAGCCCTGCATCCTGGTATAGCCAGAAGTAGGGAACACAGGTCAGATGCCATCATCGGGGGTGTGTACTTGTGTAGTAAAGATCTCGCTTGAATGTATGCAGCAGCTACATATGCAGACTAAAGCAGCTAAAAAAGATGAGAACCTCACGTCTCAGAAACTTTATATTTCTGGTTACCAACACAATCAACAGTAATACCTCATAGTTAGAGAGCGCTAGGTGGAAAATATGAAACCAGGCTGGTTGATGGAAATATTTGGGGAAAAAAATACAGTATGCTTCCTTCGATTCCTCCTGCCCATTTCTAGAAAGGGCATTCCATTTTTAGATCTTTTATTCTTCCTCTAGCTTATGGGTTCTCAACTCTGGCTGGGTATCAGAATCACCTGGGGAACTTGGAAAACAACTGATCTTCAGGTTCCACTCCAGAGCAGTTAGATCAGAAACTCGAAGGGTGGGACCTAGGCATGTATAGTTTTGTAAGTGCTTCAGGTGATT